>NC_137442.1:2807500-4145000 GCF_964374335.1 Astatotilapia calliptera | reverse complement strand
TTTGTTCATGAGTCTTAAGCTGTCAGAGAAGACTGCGCCATACAAATCATCTGATAGTTACTTTGTTTTCTTTCGAAGAAGCACAAAAATAGTCAAAGGAGCTTGCAAAGAAAAGCGTCTGGACTTCTTTAAGTTGCTTGAAGACGTTTCACCTCTCATCCGAGAAGCTTCTTCAGTTCTAAGGTCAAATGGCCGAGAGTCCCAGATTTAAACCTCCTTTCACACCTTGGCTCAGGCGATTAGAGGATCATCAGGGGGTCCTTTTGTCCCTCTGTGGGGGGAAACTCCCACTAGGTTTAAATCTGGGACTCTCCACCATTTGACCTTAGAACTGAAGAAGCTTCTCGGATGAGAGGTGAAACGTCTTCAAGCAACTTAAAGAAGTCCAGACGCTTTTCTTTGCAAGCTCCTTTGACTACGATGACCTGGATGACTGAGAACCTTCACAGACAAGCACAAAAATGCTAAAAATATAAATATGAAAAAAGGATCAACGATCCTGTGAGCAGAGATACTACAAACACTAAGTGTATGATGTTTACATCATAGTGCGGCACTCAATCGTGATATGTATGAAGTTATTAACATCTCAAATGAGTTGTACAGTATGACTTGTTAATATAAACCAGTACTTCATGTCACCATATTGAATGTATTTCTGAATGGAGAGGATTGTTTGAGAAGTTTCCTTTAAAGTCTTCTAAGTCAAATAATGTTTGTTAAAAATAACACGCGTGCCTACCTTTTTCTTTTCAGTCATTCAAACAGCAGTTTCAGCACCACAGGCTGCCGTGGTGAAGCAATGGGATCAAAACCATCAACTGCGACTGATCTAAAGGTACGTGTGCTTGTTCAGGTTCTGTAAATGAAATGTCATCCTCATCCATCAGAGCTTATTACTGACTGACTGCTGCTGTGACACATGCACGCACACACCCTTACAGAGACACACTGGTATGTGGTAAGCATTTTTAAAAGGCAGAACATGCATGCACACATATGCGTGCACGCACAGTCTCTGTAACTTGTGTCAGTGTCACTAAACCAGTTTGTCTGCATTGTTCTGTCATAGTCACACACTATGACAAAACCAAAACACGCCTGCACGCACAACAAAAGGCTCTGCCATCTCGCTATACACACATGCACAGTGAGAACAAACAGGAAAAATTTAAGACACACACACACATATGTGCAAATGCTAGTGCACAAAATTAAGGCATCAGAACACGTAGCCGGTGTACTAAATTTACAGTGATGTGAAACTTCTTGTTCAGTCTTCAGTTTAAAAGAAAAGAGAAATCAAGCCTCAAATTAAAAATCTGACCACTGTTTAATATCATTTCATTTTATTTAGTATGTTAGTCTGACACATATATATTTGAATCATACCTGCTGGTTGACTCTCTGGTGCTGTGTACGTATCAGATTCTGGATGCTTCTTGTATCCAAAGCATGTAGTTTTGTCCTTAGTCTCATATAAGCTACGAAACAAATACAAATCCTCCGTTTTCATGGTTTCCTGATGTATGGAGAGAAATCCACACACAGACACATTTCCATTGAAGACATCAGTGAAGGTAGGATCTGTGTTTCAGTTCTCTCACTTGTGACTTTTCTCCAGTCTTTCTCTCTCGGTCTCTCTGCCTCAGGTTAGCCACACCCACCACCGACACTTTTTCTTTCTCAGCTTTATCACCTGCACATAGTCTGCAGTCAGTGTTGTATTTGTTTTTGAGTGTCACTGCTCATGTTTTCTCTCTGTGTATGTGTGTATGTGTTAGCTGGGTGGATTTATTAGCTGACAAACTTGGAGTTTTCCAGTGGGTGGAAATGCGTAATAATTTTTATTCCATCAGCTGCAGAAAAACTGGACTACATAGCAAACAGTCTGTTTAATTGCAGACTTGGCCTGCAGTTAAATGTAGTAGTTGTTGAATATACACAGACAGTGAAAGCTCAAACAGTGCACCTGTCCAACTATCGTAGCTGAATAAATAATGATTCCTCCACTATACTGCAGTACTGAGATTTATTTACATATTAAACAGGCAACTCTCAACTTGATCACACCTTTCCACTCTGTTTGGAAAGGTGTGATCAAGGGTGGTTAGTTTGCACTTGTTAAAGCAGCTGTGTCTGTCCCATATGATGTGTGGTCCAAGCACAAAACACAGCAGAGCTTTCTCACCAGTGCTTCTGCGGGACTAATGCAAAGATGCACACTGGGGAGTTAATTTAACCCTTCCAACACAAATCCTGGTTTAGCAGCTGTAATTAGAGTGTATAGGTGGACTATTCTGGTATTAATTAGTGACATTTCCTCTTTGTTTTTCTTTAGGCCTACACTTCAGATGAAACAAAAAGATGAGCAAAGTAAACCACATGCAGATCCATTTTGAAGAGGCCTGAAGTCTCAGTAGGAACAAACATATCCAAGGCACACTCGAATATTTGTAGCTTTTGTGTGAAAGCCTGTGTGAAGTGTCATTGTAGTGGCCTTGCTATTGAAGGCCACAGGTTTAATCCTTCTTGATTTTCCACTTTTACCTTCCTTTAGGAGCACGGTGAAACTGCCGTGGCTGTTTTGGTTTCAACCATCATGGAAATCTCTCCTGGTGCTCTCACTGCTGTCTCTGGTTTCAACCTGCACAAGTTCATCAGGGCAACACAGAGGTAACCAGCACTACATATTGTGTGCCACACCTCAGCGTATGTTGTTGCTGTTTAGGCTTTTTATGTTTAAGACACAAGCAAAGATTTTATGTTTTGCTTGAGTTGTTTAAAGGTTTCTGATTGTGTTGTTCTGTGTTTCTTTTAGCTGCTTCTGTTCTGAGAAAGAACTTTTGATATTGTTTACATTTCTGAGGTTTTGCTTAATCATGATTATTGTTCTGTTAGGCAGCCCATCTGTTGCTTCAGTCACTATTTCTTTGTTTTCCACCTCTAGTATGCATTGGAATTCTGCAAATGTGTGTTTGAAAGCAGATTACTTCACTGTCTGAAGCTTGATTTGTACCACAGCATTAAATATTACACCCCACATGCTGTAACCTCTGCTGTAGCCTGACATACACGCTCCAAGAAAAGCAGCTACATGTACACAAAACAGATTATTATGTACACCTGATTATTACAAGGGTAATGCCCCTGCATCCATTTTCTTAATTGCTTATCCAAGTTAGGGTCCCGGGAGGCCTGGAGTTCTTGTTGTCATAGAGCTGGACAGGTTGGCAGTGTGTCACAGGGATCATCCAGAGAGAAATTATAGCAGCAATGGCTAATATTTTTAAAAATTTAGACATACACTCATCTGCACTTTTAGGTGCACCTTGCTAGTACTGCATTAGACCCCCATTTACCTTCAGAACTGCATCAGTTTTCCACAGCATAGATCATGTGAATCTCCGATGTGTTTTCCAGTCTCCTATTGTCCAGTTTTGGTGAGCCTATTTGAATTGTATGAGTTTCCAGTTCTTAGCTGACAGGAATGGTACCGTGTGGTCTGCAGCTGTAGCTGTGCTCCCTGGTTAAATACCTGCTTACCTTTGTTGTAACAAATGGTTATTTGAGCTCCTGTTGCTCTCCTGTAAAGTTGAACCAGTCTGGGCATGTTTTCTGACATCAGCAGGGTATTTTTCACCCAGAGCTGGTCATCTTTACGTCACTGCCTGAATGCACCGAGTTGCTGCCATGAAACTCACAGTTTAGATATTTGCATTGACAATCAAGTTTACAGGCATGTCTAACAAACTCACTTGTCCCTCATTTTCATTCTAACAGGTCTTTGAGCCAGTTTTTCTTTCTTTTAAAGCATTTCATTTGTAAAGAAACAAATTCCCAGTGTTTATTTCCTCATTCCAGTTTGAATAACCCAGTTTCATGTGTGACTGGAGAGCAGAACAAACCAGTTCAGCCATTATATGGATCTACAGCAGCTTCCTCGTGCAAAACTGGTCCCTTGTGCATACACTGATCTTTTTAGTTCAAATTTGGCTTTGTGTAATGTAAGCATCTGGACCTTTCACAGAAAATATAGCAGAAAATAAGGAAAAGCATGGTGGGAAAAAGTGCATTGCTTTTCTTCTGATGTAATGGACAGGCTGTAAAACAACCTTTTTTTGCGCCACGGACCGGTTTATGCCCGACAATATTTTCACGGACCGGCCTTTAAGGTGTCGCGGAAAAATACAACAAAATAAAACTAGTACAGGTACCAAAAAAAAGAAGATTTATTCATAACACACGTGAAAAGACCCAGGAAGACCGAGTTAAAGATAAAAACGATAACAAAATAACGCTGAAAACCGATAAAAACCCTGAAAACCAGACATTTCACACCTGAGCCTCAACTCTCGCGGCCCGGTACCAAATGACTCACGGACCGGTCCGAGGCCCGGGGGCTGGGGACCGCTGCTCTACAGGGATCAGCCATAAACCATGCTGGACTGTGGTTACTGCTGATTAACACATGAGACAATTTATGTTTCCAGATTCTTTGAGAAGTTCTCTTTTGGTCCCTTCCTGCTGAAAGGATTCATTTTGAATTTCTGTGCTTAAACAGTCTACATGTAAGGAGCTAACAGACTGAAGAGTTTTGCTTTTTTTTTTTTGTCTGAGTTTTGAAAAGACACGTTGTTATTGTGCATGTTTTCACAGAATTTGCATAACAACGAAACAAATTAAACTATTTAGCATTCACCACCTGTTCTTTAGCACTGAAAACACAAAGCGCTGACCTCTAACACTGATAATCAGACTTAAACTACCTAGGCAGTCAAAATTAGCAGCTAGCTAATTAGTGGCATGTTTTAAAAACTGCATCTTATTTAAAAAAAACAAACAAACAGATCTCTTAATACTGTTGGATGGATTAGTAACATCTTAACCCAAGGTTGAATAACCAGGATTCCCCTCCAAAGAAACGCTGAGCTTCTCCCTTTTCATGACCTGGTTGACCTGCAGCTCTTTAAATATTGAGCAACAACTAGTTCAGTTAGTATATTATTCACTTGGTATTTAGTCTGTCTCATTAAATCTGAGTTCATTTTACAGATAGCTTGGAGTACTGCAGGGGTAACCCCAGCTGGAACTATTTGTGTTTGTGTGTGCGGTGTGAATCCATGCCTTTCAGTGTATGTGTGTATGTGCGTGTTTGTGTGTAAGCGCGTCCTGGCTGTGCGTCCACAGCAGTACTGGTATTGCTGAGACAGACGGTGAGCGGGTAGGTTTATTTTTGGGTCAGTGACAGTGTGTCAATGGCTGCAGATGCGTCGGAAAGGAAAGCTCTTAGATACAAGCAAACCCTGGTCAGTGTCCCTTCTCTTTCATTTCTCTTTCGCTCTCTGTCTGTCTCTGTCCTTGTGCCATGTCTACACCAGCCTTGATGTTTCATATCTAGCATGCGTCTGCAGTTTTGTTGCGGGAGTCCTGCATAACGCACCTGTATCGTCCACACTAATCTGCGTCCTTGTGAATGAACAGCATGTGACAAGGTGATGTGTAACAGCAGTATCAAACACACGGGCGTGCAAACAGGTGCTCTGATGCTGTGCAGCTCCTTCGCCCCTGTGACGCTGTCTCGCTACTTGTTTCCTACCGTCTCTGCTGGCCACCTGTTTGCTACCCTCTCTGTGCCTCGCTTCTTAAGCCCTGCTTGGTCTTTGCACATGTGGGACAGGCTTCTGTGACAAGTGCATGACTCTGCATGTCAACAGTTTCTGTGTATTAGGGGGTTTTGTGCGTATACATGTGTGTGTCCCAGGTGGTTTTCCATATGTTTCCAAAGAGGGGAAACCTGACCATGCATTTCCAGCATTCATGTAGCTGCTCGTGTCTTTTGGGACAAAGCAGTGTGAAGAGCGTCTCAACATCTGGCGGGTTTTCATTACAGCTTTGAGAGGTTCTGTTACACAACTCTGAATCGTCTGTTTCTTGTTGTTGAGTTGTTTAGGAGACCAGAGAACTGGAAACATTTTTGTTTGTTGTTTTTTTGTTGGTGTTTTTCTTTTCTTAATATCTGATTGTTCACTGTTAGCTTGTAATTTCTATTGAATAAATGTTCTTTTACATCTACAATAATAAGCAAAAGTTTAGTTTTTTGAGGTGGATCAGTGACGCTCTATATTTTTATTGTGTGACTTTAGTAGAGTGGCTGTCATTGATTCATAGCTGATTCATTGATTCATGTCATGGGTCTTGGCCTTGCTGTAGCTCATCAGTTCATCCCCTGTCTGAACCAAGCTGTTCAAGCTCCCTTCCCTCTTTTTGTAGGACATCTTTCTTATGAATAGCTTCCTCGTGCAAAACTGGTCCCTTGTGCATACACTGATCTTTTTAGTTCAAATTTGGCTTTGTGTAATGTAAGCATCTGGACCTTTCACAGAAAATATGGCAGAAAATAAGGAAAAGCATGGTGGGAAAAAGTGCATTGCTTTTCTTCTGATGTAACGGACAGGATGTAAAACAACCTTTTTTGCGCCACCGACCGGTTTATGTCCGACAACATTTTCACAGACCGGCCTTTAAGATATCGCGGATAAATACAACAAAATAAAACTAGTACCGCTACAAAAAAAAGAAAAAGATTTATTCATAACACACGTGAAAAGACCCAGGAAAACCGAGTTAACGATAAAAATGATAACAGAATGATGATAAAAACCCTGAAAACCATAAATTTCAGCCTCAAGGCCATCCATGGCCCCGGACCATGGACAGCTACTGTAAAAGATAGTTATGGTTTAATTGAAACATTTATTCTAAATGATTTCTGATTTTTAATGAAATTGAATATTATAATGATAAGAAAAGTTAGAAACCCTGGTACACAACTGGGAAACAGAAATCTCCCATGCTGTTACTGACACATACATGCCACATTATACTGGTTTGTGAAGCGAGTGGTACACATGAGTGTATTTCAGTGTGTTAAGAAGAGAAATGTTAAACTCTTTTTGGCTTTAGTTGCCAGGATAACAGTTTTAACAGTCTTTTAAACATCATAAATGTTCATTAGGTAACAAACAGTGGAACATAAGAGTGATGACTGCTGACAATATGCCTTTGTACACATATCCGTATACTGAAAATTGTTATTATGAATCCATGAATTCAATTTCATGCTGTATTAGATGGAAATGAACATTCTTTGCTTTCATAAATAATGACTCCTTTAAGTGACATCACAAGTTTTAAAGGTAGCTTGTTTTTTTTACTTTACACTGCTGAATATTTAAAGCCTATCAAATTAGGATTGAAATCCCCACACTCTCAGACCTTTCTGAAGGTCTATTTTATTTATACTTTCTGTATTTTTACTTTGTGTACTTGTAAGATACTCGTCCGTGAAGCTGCCTTTGATTGCAGTGCTGTCTTTTTAATCTCCTGAGTCATTTTCCTGCTTAAATCATGGTTAGTTAAAAGCAAATAAAAAATATATATTAAAAAAATCACTCTGACAGACTAAGCCATACAGCAGCCCTCCTCAGTGGTGTTGAGAGCCTGGAATGTGAAGGCTGGTGATCAGAGTGACCTATAGAATTTAATGGCTGTTGAAATCGTACGCCTACGAGTACCTGAGAGAGTGCAAAGTTATCTAATCTGTCGTGTGTGTGTGTTTGTGCTTTTGGATACTATGCATGCTGTGGTAACATCTTTCCCATTTCTTATGTGTCCTTTTTTAAATTTGATAATAAAAAAACTCTGACAGCAATTTCTTACAATCAGGACACGTGGCCAGAGAGCTGGCAGTCATGCAGAGAATGCGTGGAGTTAAACCGGCCTCTATTTTAGAAACGCTTCATATGCGTCGGCTTTGACTGCACATGACGACATATAGTGGCTTAACTCACATTGTTATATAAATCCCTCTCTGTACAGAGCGATACCTGCTCATGATGTGACATAATTCAGTTGGGAAAAATATTAGTAAATTATCCAAAAAGAACAAAAAAAACCCTCTATCTTCCAGAGCAGTGTGGTTAGAGACAGAAAATGTATCAGATTTATGGTTTCCTGATTTTCTTTTTTCTGTTCTGTTTATGAAATGCACAGAAAATATGAACATTTCATTGAGTTTCTTTTGCAATATTTGTATAGATAATCAGTGGTTAGCACTGTTGTGTCACAGGAAGAAGATCCTGCTCCATCTCTGCTCCTCCATCTGGCCTGGTTTTCCTGTGTGTAGTCTGCATGGGTGGGTTCTCTCTGGGTTCTCCAGCTTCCTCCCACAGTCCAGTTCTAAATTGGATATAGGTGTGAATCTGAGTGTGAATGGTTGTCTATCTCTGTGTTAGCCCTACGGCAGGCTGATAACCTGCCCAGGGTGTGCCACGCCTCTCGCCACGTGACAGCCCGTCCACCATATGATAGGTGGCCCAGTTCCAGTCTGTCCTGGCTGGCCCTACCAACTCCTTATTATAAGAAGTTAAGTTGCCACTGTCCAGCTGTAGGTACTTCATGCCAACAAGCACAACAACAGATCAAAAACCCATTTAAAACATTTGCCAAGTTAAGAGGTCAGTCTGACTAAAAAAGCCTGGACACTGTGTGCATATATGGTGATGACCTGTCAATCACAAAGTAACCACACAGGTTTGGCATGGCATTCTCTATAAATGTTATATAATTTGAAAAATAATATAGAATTTCTTAAATGAGCCTCAAAACTAACCACCGAGCCCATGAGCTCATTAAGAAAGTGTTTACTGAGGTCATAAATCAGTGCAGAAGTAGTGTTGTTTCTCTATTGATTGTTATGAAAACGGACGTCTTTTCTTAATAAGAGTCGCTCCCTGTTGGCTGTTTGAAATATTGCATTTTTTTGGCAATTGTCCCACTTTTCAGACCCAGAGGTACGTCTGTCTTTGATATACTGAGTGTTTTGGAGCAGTTTTAATCCCTTCATACTTCCTTTCGATGTATTCCCAAAGCGAACAGGACCCAGTTAGAAGAACACAGAGTAAATGAATGTGAGACATGGGAAAAACCGTGGAATACGATGAGGCATTGAAATGTACGATGGTAGGAGAGAGGTGTGGGAAATGTAATGAGGAATATTGGATCACACTGGTCCTAAATTTAGCCCAGAGTAGTGTTTCAGCGGCAAAGAGAGAGAGAGTGGTGAAGTAAGGAATAAGAGTAGGGTGCAGTGAAGGAAGGGGGCACAAGTGATTAGTGCAGAGTAGAGTTTCAGTGGTCAAGAGGAAAACAGGAAAGAGGTAAAGGGGACAGTGTCAGATTTCTGACAACATACAGTACTGCGCACAAGTCTTGAACCACACCTCATGTCTTTGATTCTTGCTTCCAAGCAGCCAGACGTTCGTGGAATTTTTAAAAGTAAGTAAAGAGCAGTAATTCTCCGGGATTTCTTAAGGTCTTTCAAACTTTGTCTTTGGACGTTGGCTGCTTTTTCATTAGTCCTTTTACTTTTCTTACTCCAGTTAATCGCTTAACACTGGCCTATTTAAGCACTTAAGGGATGAATGAATGTTGTGTCAACACATAACAGACAACTTAGCAAAGAAACAATTTTAGTTGGTCAGTTGAGCCAAAGCCTCATAAATCATCTCAGGCTCTCAAGAAGGAAAGAGAAGAAGGAAAGTAAGAGGAAAGGCTAAGGATGCCAAGTTATAAATAAAGAACATTTTAAGGCCTTCATTTCTATTGATTGCATACTGCCAAGTGTGAATCTACTGCCACAAGGTGTCAGCAGCAGCAACATTGTAGCAGCAGTGACACAGCAGAAGTCAAATCTGGCCCAAGTAGAATTTTCCCTGAAAATTGGATGTAAAAGTAACTGCTTAACACTGTTTTTTAACAGGCCGTGTTGAAGGATAAAGGCAGTCATACCAACTATTGGCTTTCATGCTGGTTGGAATTCTACAACCTCCGTTTTTGCCGTGTATACTCTTTCTACTCTTTTTCCAACTTTATTTGCCTCTTATCCATTTTCCTAGCAAAATACAAGAAATGAAGTGTGACTCAAAAACTTTGCACATCATTAGTATGTGTGAGATTTGAATCTCTTAAATTCAGAATGTTTTTAATGTTTGTCATCCTAATAACCAATTTGTCCACATTTTTTCTGTTATAGTATTGATTCAACAATTTTAATTCAGGATTCCTTCGCGCCATCTGTTTGCATGTTATGGAAATTATGAGAAACTTCTTATGTAGAATGCACAAAGCATCTTTTTGTAATGTGCTTTTGTATTTTAAAAGCTTGTTTCACCCAATTTTACTGCTGCTTAGATTAAAAGAGTGCCACACGTGTGATCCTTTTAACTTTTATCACATGAGCTCTGAGTCAGGACGTCCGTGCCTTGCTCTGTTGTTTGAGCCTGTGCTGTGTGCAGGCATTCAGTTGTAGTACTTTGTGTGTTATGCTGCTCAGGTTTCACCATGCATTGACTGCCATCTATGCACACAAACACACACAGACACACAGCATGTCCAGCGCCTTATGTGCACGTGTGTCTGTGTATCTAAATCCATCCATCCGTCAGTCGGCCTGTCCGTGAACCTGCTAAATCAGAAGGCGTTGAAAGGATCACACGTGGACGTGATATAAGCGACAACTTACCAGCTTGTCACTTATATTCCTGGGTTGCTATTGTCTGCTGTTCATGTACCAAAGCACATATGAGGCTCGGTCCTGTATTTGTGGGGCAGTGCTGGAGTTTTTTATGGTTCAAGTGTAAATGGGTAAATGAGCTGGAATCTCTGTATCCACTCTGCCTTTTGTATCTATGGAGTGACAATGAAATTTAAAGAACCTCTGTGACTGTGGTGACGACTAGGCCTGATCCACCTGTCAGGGAGGTTTGTACACATTTGCATCACATTTGCACCGTAACAGAGTGAAACCATGGTAAAGGTTTCACACTCAGATTACATTAAGTGAAGTCAAACTTTACATTCAACTACTAGTTTTAGTAAATTGTTACATTGTGATTTAATACTATATAAAAAAACTAGTAAAAATACTTTTTATTTGCAGCTGTATGATGTAAATATATGACATCAGAGAATATGATGAGCGTATTGACTGTGCACCAAAGCATTTTTTGTCAGTATGCAGTTACACTAAGGTGGCTACACTATGTGTCGTTGAGTTTATGTGACTCTGTTTGTTGCATTTACAGTTTAGTATTTTTGCTTTCCTTGCAGCTGCATTACTTCTGTGTTTTAACTACAAAAAATCTTTTCTTTATTTTGTCTGTCCTTTTATTGAAGTGAGATTCCCACAGAGAGACTGAATGCACCTTCCCTCTGTTTGGTTTTGCAGCAGATGACATTTTACAATAGTTAGCGATTGAAAACAGAGGCGGAGTTCTCAGTACAGCACTCCAAACTAGTCCTAAACAGTTCGGCTATGTGAGAAAGAATAAATTGAGAATTGTGATAGCAGCTTTTGCAGCGTTCAAACTCATCCCGTGTACATTGAAAATGTAGTTTAGATACAGATATAATATTTGTTGGTAGCACTTGAGACAGGACAGACTTTGAACACATGTAAAAGAATTTCACACATGTGCATATCAAAATATTTGAATATAAACACATTTTACTTCTAGTGGGTTATTTTTTTTATGTTTAATCAAATGATGAGCTGCTAGTCTGTCTCCCATTGATCTTCTTTTGTCTGCAATTATTGTGTAATTTCCCAGCAGAAGAACCATAATCTAGCTCATTTAAAACAACAAATTTATGTATTAAGTATGCTTGGGCAATTCAATAACATTTTCACCATCAATTCAGCAGCTCTGCTTCGAACGTGTGTGTGTGTGTGTGTGTGTGTGTGTGTGTGTGTGTGTGTGTGTGTGTGTGTGTGTGTGTGTGTGTGTGTGTGTGTGTGTGTGTGTGTGTGTGTGTGTGTGTGTGTGTGTGTGTGTGTGGTGCAGAATCTCTGTCAGTATCTTTATACAACCCTGCACAGGATGTACTTGGCCAATCACAAGCAGTATATTTATCCAGACTTATGAACCAAATGTATAGGCTGGTATAGGAGTGACAAGCCAGACTGAGTAGTTAGAAGAACGTTCCTCACACTTTGATTTAACTCATCAATCTCACAAAAGCAGAGGTGTCCTAGTTTCCCCAGCATTTAAGTGCATCGTGCATTAATGAATCTGTGTGGAGCTGAACTGTGGACACATTTAATAACCTGAAATGAAGAAAATGATCACAAATATTTTTAGGCATTAATGACATTAATTAAATCTGAGTTTGTGTCCATAGATCAGGCATTACATTATATTTGCCACCACTTTGAGTCCCGTCGGGTCTTTATTGAAGTGAAACCCAGACACTTGTAAATGCGACAGAGGAGAATTAATCTCTTCCCCAGATGTCCCGGACAGTTTTCATGGAGTCTGTCCAGCGGTGATAAATCTAGAGGCAGAGTCCATGTTTCCGTTTCCATTAGAGCCGTTTGGCTCAACACGTGGTCCTGTCTAATTTTAAAGTGAACCCTTCTTTGCCAGGCTGCCAAAAGGAAAACACTCCTCATTCTCACTGTCTCAGGAACTACCTGTGCATGTTCATGTCTGATGGAGTCATGAAAAGACAAAAAATTGTTAACTGATCATTTGGCAGCTCTATGGGGAGTACCAAGAAAACCAAGGAGGCTCCGGCAGACGGGAGGCCACACGCCTGCTGACTGAGAGGCAGATCAAGAAACATGGGACCCACCACCGCAGCCACGCCAGGACACGGCACGGACATGGGCGCCGTGGCCAAAACGGATACCACAGCCGCCATCAATACAGCTACTACAGCAGGCAACGGAACAGGCGTCAGTCCAATATGGAGACCGATGCTGCTGAGGAGCAAACAGCTGAGCCCGACCTCGCGTCCTCTGTGAAGAAGAAGCGCTCCTACTCCAAGTGTAGAGGTGAGATGAGGCAAAAGTGAAGACAGAAAATGATGCTGTGTGAGTGCCACGTTTAGAGCTTCTGGGATGTGTTGGTTTCTGCAGACTGCATAGCACGAGTGCAGCGATTCCTTGTGACCAGGTTGGGAGAGGACTGGATCTTCCTGGTTCTCCTGGGCATCACAATGGCACTGGTCAGCTGGACAATGGACTACGCCAGTGCAAAGAGTCTACAAGGTAGGACTGTGAAGCAAAAACACGAGTCAGGTGTTTGTGCAAGAAGCACTTTTCTTTCTGTCCTCTTTTAATATCTAACCATTTCCCTTCCTCCCTCTCCTTCTATCCATGTAATTTGGTTATTTTACTTCTTCTTTTAATTTACTTTGTTTTTGCTTTTTTCTGCCTCTACACTCGTTTTCTTTTCCTCCTTAAATTTCCTCCTGCATCAGCCTATAAGTGGATTCACGGGGAGCTGAGGGGGAACATCCCCCTGCAGTACCTGGCCTGGGTATCCTATCCCCTGATGTTTATCCTCTTCTCCTCCCTCTTCTGTCACCTGGTTTCCCCTCAAGCTATTGGTCTGTACCCCTGTCTTTCTCATGCTTCTGTGTGTTTGTCTACCGTAACGTGTAATCCATAGATTTAAAAGTGCATTTCAAATTTAGTCTGCACTCTTAAATACTGGGACAGGATCAGACATTTAGGTTCTTATTGGTTATGAAATTAAGAAAAAAATAGGGAACTGAAGCTGAGGGAGAACATCTCCAACTCATTTTCTCTGCAGCCATTAAACAACCGATCAACAAAATAGTTTTTCATTCATCTAAACTATGCAATTTTTCACACTTTCAGCCCTTTATGATGCTTGTTTACCAACAGCAGCTTTACAGAGGAAAGTTTTTGCATTGCTATTGTTTTCTGTCTGTTTTCGTTCTCACGGTGTCACACAGTACTGCTGTTTTGTTGTCTCACAGATAGACACAAGGTTTTCCTTTGGTTTGGTGCCTTGGGACATATGGATGTTTGTAAAAGATCTCTCACATTTGTGTGCAGTCAATATTGTGCTTCATATGGTTAATACTGTGGATTTGATTTGATGTCTAAACCTAAACAGCAGGCACAATGAAGAAAAAGAAAGAATCCACCAAGTGAAACAAAGCACAACAAACACACAACATAAATGAACCACAGTCTCCTGGCTGGCAAACTTTTGACGCTTTCTCCAACCTGCAAATGTGGAATTATTTTGTAACTTTTTCCCTCAAGCATCACTAACTAATTGCAAAGGAAAACTTGTAATTATTTCTGCAAGCAGCATTTGACATAAAATGCCACTTGCAGAAATGTTTGATGCCCTGAATGAAAATTAATTGAGAATTTGCAACAAATTATTCAGAAAACAGCAGCACCAAAGCCATCTGAGACAAGTGTAAGGTTAGGAAAGTGTGTCGAGTCATAAAAGGTTCAGAACAGTTATTATTATTTTGTTATATAACCCTTCTGTTCTAGGTTCTGGTATACCAGAGTTGAAGACCATCCTGAGAGGTGTGGTACTAAAGGAGTATTTGACTCTGAAGGCGTTCATCGCCAAAGTCATTGGTCTGACGGCTGCTCTGGGCAGCGGCATGCCTGTAGGCAAAGAGGTGGGTCAGCCCAGATAAATGAAAAAGCTTCTCGCGGGCTGTTTCATTTAATCGAACCATTGCATTGTTTTATTTGATTAACCTTTTTCTTTTTATGCTCCATTCCTGCACTCAGGGCCCGTTTGTTCACATTGCCAGCATCTGTGCAGCAGTTCTCAGCAGGTTCATGTCCTTTTTTTCAGGAGTTTATCAGGTAAGCTGATGTCAGGAAACACTCGAATTTCCCTCTGATTGAATATTCCTTATTTATATGTTGTTTCAATGCTGACTCCTCCTCCTCTCTGGATCAGTAGAATCCATACTGTTACACAGACATCCTGACGGTCGGTTGTGCTGTCGGGGTGGGCTGCTGCTTCGGTACTCCGCTTGGAGGTACACATCCTTTTCCCTGTGCTCCTCTGCTCTCTTTGTCTGACTCATATCCCTCAGGAGTGCATGTAAGACAGTCAGACCTCTGCTTTGGGTATTTTCATCACAGTCTGGTGCACACAGGAAACCGAAATTCAGAGTCAAAAACGGAAAATATCAGAATTCTTATGTTCATCTACAGTCAGTTTTCCATATTGCAGAGGTTTTAAATGTAGATTAGTGTGATGATGGAAGTACACATCTGATACATGACTAATTCTCTGCTCTTTTTTTCTTCCTCCACCAGGTGTGCTCTTCAGCATAGAGGTAACATCTACATACTTTGCTGTAAGAAACTACTGGAGAGGATACTTTGCTGCTACATTTAGTGCCTTCATATTCAGAGTGTTATCCGTGTTTAATAAAGATGCAGGTATGTGTGCAAATATATATATACTACTTTCCAAGACATGAGCTAGAGGGAGCCCTCTCTCCACGAAGCAAAGTGTCATGTCTTTATATGGACACTGACAATATGTGTGTACTGTAGTTATAGCACTCTCCCTCCACTAGATGGCGATCTCCTCCTTCATGTAGCAGCAGAGTGTTTCAGTGCCTCGCTCGCGTCTCCGTGGATGTTTAACCAATCATTTTGCTGTACAAACACATTCCTGTGACTTTGCAGTACACCACATATTAGCTTTGTGTTTGTATGTCACAGTAAATGTGTTATCTGCTATTAGTCTAAGTACTAAAATAACCACAAGCTCCAGTTCATTATTTAAATGAATTGAAATGAAAGCCGAGGGTATAAATTTGGGCACTTTTTCTTTTTCTTCCAGTAACCATCACGGCTCTGTTCAGGACAAACTTTCGTATGGATTTCCCTTTTGATCTGCAGGAGCTGCCAGCATTTGCCATCATTGGGTGAGCAAAGAGAAAGCAAACACACACACCCCCCGGCAAACTCGTTAGGTACACCTGTTCTTTGTGAAGGCATATGTCCAACTCACCAGTATTTGGACAGAAAGTGCATCAGAACAAGGAAAAGCATGATTTAAGCGACTCTGATTGTGGCATAATTGCTGGTCTGAATATTTCATAAACTGCTGATCTACTGGGATTTTCCCCACATAGCCATCTGCAGGGGTTACTGAGAAATGTCCAAAAAAGAGAAAATATGTAGAGGTCAGAGGAGAATGGTCACTCTGCTTCAACCTGACAGGCAGCAGTAAATTAAACAACCACTCGTGACATGCAGAAGAGCTCACCCTGACAGTGTTTGAAACAGTTTGGCTGCAGCAGCAGAAGACCAGACTAGATGCTGCTTATGTCAGCCAATAAACTCACACAGGCTCATCAAGACTGGAAAAATGTTGCCTGGCCTGATTTGTCTCGATTTCTGCTGCAACATTCAGATGTCAGGATCATAATTTGGCATAAAAAACATGGATCCATCCTGCATTGTATGATTGGCTGCTGGTGGTGTAATAGTGTGGGGGATATTTTCTCGGCACACTTTGGGGCCCATGTCTGTCTCTTTATGATCACATAGTGTCCATCTTCTGATGGCTGCTCCTAGCAGAATAATATGTCGTGTTTCAAAGCTCGAGTAATCTCAAACAGATTTCTAAAAGATGACAATGAGTTCAGCCACCAGATTTCAATCTAATAGGACATCATGGACGTGCAGCTGACAAATGTGCAGTAACTCTGTGACATCATGTCAATGTGGACCAAAATCTCTCTCGAAACATTTCCAACATGTTATTGAATCTATGCCATGAAGAATTAAGGCAGTTCTGAAGGGAAAAGGTGGCCCAACCTGGTACTAGCAAGATGCAACTAATGAAGTAGTGAGTAGAGTATGCATGTCTTGGTGCATGCTCAATCATCCAGGTATTTAAATCGTAAAAGGTTGATTCTGTTCATCTGGACGTAGTGTTTTCAGTTCCAGATGAACAGAATCAACCTTTTGGGATGAGAGTATATATGTTTGACCATTTTCACTCTGCATGTCCAAACATGTCCTCAGGGACCAGACTGAAAATGGAGAAAATCAGTTGAATAATAAAAATGTAGTTGCAGCTGTTATTTTATGATTTCCTCTACTCGATGAGTATTTACACAGAGTTTGCTACAGTTAGGTTGACATGAGAAAATGAAGGTGATTGCTAGTTACGCAGTCATAACCAGTTACTTGCTGAGGGGCTGCTGATTTGTTTGAGGCTACTGTGCTTCGTGTGCTGAGCAGTAAAGACGAAGCACCACAACTTTGAACCAGGTGAAGTGTCTTTCATAGATGGGAACGCCAGCGCTCTTTACAGTTATTACAACCAAAACCATCCAGTATAAAAAACCACAGCAAACCATCTGCTCAGAAAAAGCCTAAACATGAAACAGAAACGTCATTTTTCCCTGACATTCATTTTGGAGCTTTTACTACTTTTTAAATTGTAAGTGCAGTGTTGTTCTACACCAGTGATGTCCAACTCCAGTCCCTCAAGGGCCGGTGTCCTGAAACTTTTCCATGTGTCCCTGTTACAACACACCTGAATAAAATTAGTAGGCGTTAACAAGACTCTATAGAACTTGACTGCAGGTAATCCAACCATTTGGATTCAGCTGTGTTGGAATAGGGATGCATCTAAAAGCTGCAGGACAGTAGCTCTCGAGGACTGGAGTTGGACGCCTCTGTTCTACACGATAGAAACTGCATTATAAAGTAAGCAAAATCACCTTTTCCCCCACTGGCCAATGAAACTTCCAGTAGTGCCCAATGTAACGTCAGACACTGGACAAATGTCTTGAGACTATGCTGATATGTATGACAGCAACATGTATATAATAAATGACTTAAGGCTGTAATTAATGAGTGTCCGACTTTCTCGTTGGTACAGGATCTTCTGCGGGTTCCTCGGCGCGTTCTTCGTCTACCTCAACAGACAGGTGGTGCTGTTTATGAGAAGACCCAATGCCATGACCCGCTTCCTGACTAAACAGTGAGCCTCTCTTTGCTGTGGCAGCTTTTAATTTACTTTAGCCCATGCTGCCTGTGCCTTACTGTGGGTATTTTAATTACTTTAATGCACAGGTATAATCAGGGTAATTACTGGTGCTTGTTTCGTTCACAGAGCTTTGACTTTCCTTTTGTTTTCCCTCCCAGCCGACTTCTTTTTCCCGCTGTGGTAACGCTGATAATCGCTACCTTGACCTTTCCACCTGGATTTGGACAGTTCATGGCAGGAGAGGTCAGTTTATAGCTTGTTGTCCTGTTTATTATGTAAGCACTATAGAATATTGAATAATTGATTTACATGCTAATTTATTTATTTTAGTAATCATTTGTTTTTACATCAAGAACACAAAGTTTTGGTGTCCAGTAACCATCCTCATGTAGTCGTATACGTATCGTAACCTGAAAGCTTAATCTGAGCTTCTTTGGCCTGAAGTCCACAGAAAGCCGACACCAGTGGTCTCTTAGATCTTCGGTTTCCTTTGGTGCAAAGCATCATCACAGTCCAGTAGCCATGATAAATGTGAGCCTGCTGTGTCCCCTCCACTGATGTCACATCACACAAGTTTTGGGATTTGAAGTTCAGTATTTACAAACCGTGACCTCTGAGTGCCGCAGGGTGCTCCTAACATGAACACTTAGTTTGAGCACTAATGAGAGACAAACCAGCGAACTTTAATCATGCAGTGTAATTAGACTCCAAAGATGAATTCAGTTAAGTTTGTAAAAGGCTGAAAAGTTTTCAGATATATAGAAGTTTATTCACTGGTTGCTTGAAGCCAAATTTCTCTCACTGTTTAGCAAAGTCGTGCAGAAGGCTGGAAAATAATGAGACACCCGAATGCACACATAAGCAAAACAGAGCCTGAGGGCTTGAACTGGCCTGTGGAACAACTCAATCCGACCCCCGATGACCTAAAAGGAAAAGTAAACAAACCACAACCCGTTCATGTTACTGAATATTAAGGAGGATGACTGTAGTGAGTCTATACTGCTTTCTAATTTGATTTCAACATAGGACACGGGTGTGAAAACGAGTGCGTTTCCTGTGATGAGAAATATGACAAGAAAGTAAAAGTTGATTCTCATCTTATTGCATATTTTCCCACTTGGATTCATGGAGTTTGGTGTATTTCTGCTCTCTGTGTATCAATTTCAATTTCAATTTCAATTTCAATTTTATTTCTATAGCACATTTAAAAGTCACAAGTACAACAAAGTGCTTCACAAACGAACCATACTTGCAATTTACAACAGGAGAAAACAGTTAACAAAGAATAAAATTATAAAATAATAATATAAGAACAGACATGAATCAGGGAAAATTAAGCTAAGTAGTTTGAAAAGCGAGCTTAAACAGATGGGTTTTTAACCGAGATTTAAAAGATTGGATAGTTTCCGACACACGGACATCAACCGGTAGGCTGTTCCAGAGTTTTGGTGCAGCGAAAGCAAAGGCCCGATCCCCCTTCGTCTTTAATCGAGACATTGGTTGCATTAGAAGCCCCTGATTAGAGGATCTGAGTGCCCTTGTAGGGATATATAGATTAAGAAGGTCAATCAAATAACTGGGTGCCAAGTTATTTAAGATTTTAAAAGTATATAAAAGAATTTTAAAAACAATACGGTATTTGACAGGAAGCCAGTGGAGGTCAGCTAGAATGGGAGTAATATGATCCTGTCTTCTAGCGCCGCTTAAAAGGCGTGCTGCGGCATTCTGGACTAATTGTAGGCGTTGAATAAGAGAGAGTTGGAGGCCTAAGTAAAGAGAATTACAGTAGTCCAGTCTAGAGGTTATAAAAGCATGAATGAGCCTTTCAAGGTCTTTATGTCGTAGGTAAGGCATTGCCTTCGAAATTTGGCGTAGTTGGTAGAAGCTGGTTTTTACCACTGCAGCCACTTGCTTATCTAATTTGAGGGAGCTGTCCAGCATTACTCCGAGATTTCTGACAGTGGGCGATAAGTGGCTGGCATAGGAACCTAAAGTCTCCGAAAGCTGTTTCAACGGCATGTGGCTACCAAAGACGATAATTTCTGTTTTGTTTTCATTGAGGGTGAGCGAATTATGCAGTAGCCAGTCTCTGACGTCACACAGGCAATTAAGCAACGGCAATAGCGGGGATTGAAGATCCAAATCCAAAGGGAAATAGATTTGGATATCATCCGCATAGCAGTGAAAAGAGATATTGTGATTTCTAAAGATTTTTCCCAGGGGTAACAGATAGAGAGAGAACAACGTGGGACTTAACACAGACCCCTGGGGAACACCGCAACGAAGGGGTGCGGGGGAAGAGGAGTGATTTCCCATAGAGACAGAGAAAAACCGCTCGGATAGGTATGATTTAAACCATGAGAGTACTTTGCCTTTAAGGCCAACTACATGTTCAAGTCTTGAAAGGAGAATATCATGGTCGACCATGGCTCTTTGCTTACTTTATCTAACGCTACATCCACACGTACACAAGCATCTTTTTCTATGCGTTTGGACCTTTCGTCCACACGTAAATGGCGTTTTAGGTCACTGAAAACTGAGATTTTTAAAAACCACGTTATTGTTTACATGAGATGAATTTCTGCAATGGCGGATAGAGACAAAATACTGTTGCTGTTAATCTGACTATCTGCAGTTTTTACATGCTTACATATAAACATGCAGTTACTGTCCGTCCATTTACAAAGACAGAGGCGTCAGAGTGAACTTCTACATTAAACACAGATGCTCTTAAAACCCAAATCCCGACGCCAACGTCGGCGTTGGTTTTGAATAAATGTAATTTTTTTAAAAATTGAATGTATGCATGCTGTATGCATTTTGTTCATGCCTAAGTTGTGAGTCTCCACCAGCCATATTTCACAGTGCTGTGACTTATGATTATGAGTCACTCAGAGTGACGTGAAATTTTCAGTTTGTTTCTTTATTGAATAAACTCCGGCCAAGAGACCCAGTGAGACAAAATCCAAAATACTGTCTTTAGTTATTAACACTTTAAATGATGAAAGCACTTGAAAAGTAACACAAAATTAGCTGCCTTTCCAGAAAAACTACTACTTATCAGAAGTACTTAAGGTTTTGTGAGTGCCTGTTTACTCTTTCCCTCACAGGCTTCTAGTCTTCTGATTGGCCAACATTACTTCACGGTTAGGATTTGGCATGTTCTTGACATCCTTTGACTTCATGTTTTGTGTTTACATGTGGACAGAGATGTTTTCAAAACTGTACGTGTGGACAGGATTTTATTTTATTTTATTTTTTTAAACAAAAACAGAAAATCTCAGTTTTCAAAAATAGCCGTGTACGTGTGGATGTAGCCTAAGTCAGCATGACTCACTGAGGCAGAAAATGCTACCCATCCCCTCCCGAATGTTTTTAATAATTGATATAAAAATTTGGCATATCAGTTTTTAGCCCTGTTGTAAGGTTAACTTTGAAGCACGAGCCACACAGTATGATCTAGTAATATAATGTGAATAACTGTAGTATTATGTTGTGTTTCTTTTGGAAAGCTGTGTCAGTGTTTACGGCTCTTCACTCAACAAAGTCTTGGAGCCCAGGCTTTCAAAGTTCCCCGGCATGGAAAGAGACACCGCGGCCGTCAAACAATAAATATTTTAACATAGATGTTAATGCTCCACTTATGTGTGGCAACAGTTGACAAAATTGGTTGATTTATAGAAATAACAAAGAAAAAAAATCAAGTTTTTCTGATACCCAAAGACTTACTGAGAATGCACCAAACTAACTCAACCTACTCAATAATAAACCAACTCCTGTGTTTTGTGAAGTAAAATTCATGTTTTTCTGTTATACTCGGTCCTTTTCTTCCATGTCTATTTTCATCTCGTACTTAAGCCTCCTGACTCGACCCATGTTCTCCTTCTGCTGATCTCCTTTCTCTCATTTCCTGCCTGCTTGGCAGTTTGTTGACCACGGTGGAGAAATGTATGTCTGCATCTGTTTCCATTTTCATGGGAAAATATGAACTAAGACTCTTCAAGACTTTTGCACAACACTGTCTATTCTGTTTTACCATTTTAGCCTTAAAAACTTGTTTTCCTTATACATCAGAATATTGCACATATCCCTATGTGCAATATTCTGAACATCTTCGCCATATTAATGCACATCTGTGGCCCTGCTGTGTGCAAATGGATTTTCAAGGTAAGAAAAAAGATCAACAGCTCACCCACCCAGAGCTAAAAGCTAATCATGTGTTTCACACGCGCTCAGAATAGACCACTTAGTGTGAACCAGGTATGTGTTTTAATGCATATGTCAGTCAGTAACACCCCAACATGATTCACACACTCGTTGTAGAAATGCGTCACACCTTTTTAATGAAGACACACTGTGGGTTTTAACACAGGCGATGCCTAAATTTTAATCATTTCTCCTCAGGAAAAAGATTAAGTTGGTGAACAGGTCCATGTTTGACAGACACCTCTTCTTTTCCTCAAAGACTTTATCCACACCCTTTGGGGAATGAAATCCTTCCAATCCAACGTGGCAGCTCGGTGCAAAGTGACAGAAGAAGCAACTCACTGAGAGGAGATTAAATGCTACAAGGGTTGTGAACCAGACATGAACCCGCAACTTCAAAAAGCAGCAGGAAAGCCTTTTACATCCGAGCCCTGCAGAGGCCCACAGCAGCCTTTCACAGAACCTCAACAGTTCCACTCACACTTGAAACGGTGGATTTCAGGGACCACGATTCGAGCCGAACTCAAGCAGGAAATAGAAAAGTAGAGAAATCAAAATGACGTTGGTGCTGTTTCTCCCCCCGCAGTGGCGTTATGCAGATGCGGGAGGCGCTGCGTTTTGTTCCTGTGAGCAGTTTCAGAGGCATCTATGCAAATGTGGAGCAAAAACGGTTGAAGTGAATTAGTCATTCATGAGTCATCAGAAGTGAATGACTCATTGGACACGGCCACCCATACCCGTCTGCTTCCAGCCTTCTGGATGACTTCCTGCCTGTTTATCTCAATTGACTTTCTTCCTCACTTCACTTTTTTTCCTCCCTTTTTCCCTCTTAAACTTCTTCCTCTTCTTCCGTGTCCATTTCCTTCTTATCCCTCATCCTCCTTTTAAATTTCACTCCGCCTTTAACCATATTTCCTCCTTCCCTTGCTCTCCTTTCCTCTCTCCCTTCACCGTTTCCTCCTTGTTTTTATTTTTATTTTCACCTTTTATTGCTATAACTTCCCCCTATATCCCTCTCCTTTTTGACTTTCTCATTAATTTTCAATAATTTTCTCATCCTGTTCTTTTTTTGCTTTACCTTCTCCCCTTGTTTTGTGAGACGACCTCTTACATATCTTCCCTGTGTTCTAATCCTCTATTTCTTTGGAAAAAACGAGTTTTGTCACACTTTGAAAATGAAAAGTGTGAGGGTACTTTTTATTTCACAGATTTGTGAATGCATTGTTACGTTTGACTGACTCCTGTAAATAAAAAAAACTATAGATGGTGTAATGAAATTGGTCACATTTACTGTAATATGTAAAATGAGCAGGCAGAGTGCTAACACTTGCAATCTTGGTTAGCAAGCTGCACTCATGAACTGCATGGGTGCAAAGGACAAACGCACATATAACACACAAGTAACCATCAAATAAAATACTTGAAGTTTATACAGAATATAGTTTGCAGTGTGTGCCACACGAAAAGTCATCATATTTGTTAGACAGTTGGAGGTTGTCTAAAAAATGAAGGTTGTTACTTGGTGAAAATGATTGACAGGAGGTCCGATTATCAGCTGATTTAACAGCTGATCAAAAGAAGAAAGCTTTGTTAGCCACGCCTGCTGTTTTTCAAGCCAAATTTTAAGTTTGGCAAAAAATGGTTAAAGTATAACCGTCTCTGCTGTCGGTTGAAACCACTGCCTGGAAATGATTATGAATCAACTTCAGGGTGTGTCAAAGGTTTTTATTTTATTTTCACAATAATAAACTAATTTAAATCATTTTCCTAAACTTATCTAATTTTTATGTTATGGTTAATTTTGAGCAGATATCACATTTTCACCTTGATGCAGGTTTGGCTTCACATTTTATTTAAAGTGCCTTTAAAAAGATCTTAAATGTAAATCAGGTACATTTGTAGATATTCTGCTTTTCTCCTCCTGCACCAGTTTCCCCTCTGTCCATCTGTCTCAGAGTTTGTCCCTTCTGCCTCTCCTCACCTCATTTCCCCCTCTGTCCTCTTTCTTTCCAGCTGATGCCCAGAGAGTGCATCAACTCTCTGTTTGACAACTTCACATGGACAAAGATTTCAGGGTCTCCTCCACCGGTCGGTCTGGGCCGCTCTGCTGCCTGGCTGCACCCTAATGTCAGCGTCTTTGTCATTCTGGTGCTCTTCTTCCTCATGAAGGTTTGTGACTGCTAGGAAATTTTGTTTTGTCATCCTTTCTGTGTATTTGTGCGAAGTTGCGTTATGCATCTGCATGTTTATGTGAGATTGTTTGCGACACCGTGTGTGTGTTTGTGTTGGAAGGCAGGCTCCGACTGACGTCAGCATTTTCGTCATCCTCCTCCTCTTCATTAGGGACATTTGTTGCAGGTCACTCATGTTGTGTGTTGGTGAAGGGGACATCTGTGTTTGTCGTCTTCCTTTTCTTCCTGTTCAAGGTCAACAGAGCTGGCAGGCTGCCAACACTTCTAGCTTTCTTAGGTTTTCTTTAGCGCAGCCCCCCCCACACACACACACACACACACACACACACACATCCCAGAGCTTCAGAATTCCCACTGTCTTCTTAGCTGTTTGCTTAAATATTTTATGAGCATAGATGTGTGTGTAAATCCGTTCTAGGTGCTGGGATGACAATGAATCAGCGAAAAAGTTGATGAAACGCTGTAAAAAAAATCCCAGTTTGCACAAAGGTGGGCAAATGTGCACTAGAACATGACAAACAACCCAAATAAATCCTAATAAAGAAGAAACCTGTGATACAGACCAAGGTAAAGTCCTTTCAA
Source organism: Astatotilapia calliptera (assembly GCF_964374335.1). Classification (NCBI taxonomy): domain Eukaryota; kingdom Metazoa; phylum Chordata; class Actinopteri; order Cichliformes; family Cichlidae; genus Astatotilapia; species Astatotilapia calliptera. The sequence goes on along the minus strand of NC_137442.1, from coordinate 4,120,144 downwards.
AATAACATCAGACGTCTAACAGTTCAAAGGAGCCAAGCAGAGTGATAGGTCGTATAAAATCATGAAATTCAGACAATTAACTGATACAAAGAAACCCTTTGTCTATAAAGCTTGGGGACAATGACTGGTGCAAAAACCAGTGTACAAAGGATAAAAAGATGAACCTGACAGCCGTCTATTGGCCTTGAATACAGATGGCTGTCTGGTTAAAGATCTTATGCAGACTTTGAAATGATCGTTTAATGTCCAAGGCCATCTTTTCAGATTGCTCCCAAGTGCAGAAACTGCTCTCACCCATACAAATTAATGGGCGAAGTCATTAACATCCAGACAATGTCAGAGTAGAGGACAGCAGTCAGAAGGAATTTTGACAACAACCAGACAGGGTCCGAACAGGGTTGAGAATAATTGTGAAAATTATACGTGATCTGAAATCTGAACTGACTCTGGTGTCGTTATCGTCTTCACAAATGATGTTTGGGAGAACAAAGTTGAAGCATTTTCCAGAGTTGTTCTTTCTGGACTGAAAAGTCTGTTCGCAATCAATATATACTTTACTGGTGTTAAAGTGGAGTGTGGACCCTAAATGCAGACGTAGCACATGAACAGACAGACTGTAACTCAAAATGAAGACAATTCAAGTCCAAAAGGCAACTTAATCAAAAAGTCAGGGAAAACACAAAAGCAAACTAACCAGAAACATCACGAGACAGGAAAACTAAAGCGCTGCCAAAGGATAAAAGGACTGGCTGGGCTTACTGTATGTACACACTGAGGATAATGAGAGTTGGAAACAGCTGAGGAAAACACATGAGTGCAAACAGTCTGGGAAAATGAGATGATGGCAAGCAAAACTCAACACAAGGCATGTGAACAAATAACTATCAGTGAAATAAAACGTGATAACTAAATGATGAAACCAGCGACACGAATGAACTTAATACAAGGGAGCTGATACTAAAACACAAAACTAACAATATAAACAAAACTATAACCAGGAACTAAGGAGAGGGAGACATTAAGCAAATGACACGACAAACGGAGAGTTATCAGAAGACGTTAAAAAAACCCTGTAAGGTTCATAAACTCAACATGCTGAGTCAATGACCCAGAACCAAGACAGCTGGTGCATTGATGTACAAGGGCTTGAAACTTACATGTTATTTATACATTTAAAATGTCTCATGAAATAAAATGGACCTAAAATACAATGTAATCTTCAGAGGACACTCGTGATAATGACCTATACCTTTTTCACACCTGTGTGACGCTCGTTATTAATAGTGGGTGAACAACCACCTAAAGCACAACCCCCGTAGGGTTTAAATCCCTGGGACTCCCTCTTGGTTTCAGAAGCCTCTTGGACGAGAGGTGAAACATCTTCAGAGTCTTTTAAGAAGTTCAGCTGCTCTCTTTTCAAGCTCTTACGACTACCATGACCTGGATGACTGAGAATCTACGCAGATATCAGAGCACACAAATTTCTATTTAACTCTGGGCATTTCCAAACAAATCTTTAAAAAAAAAACCTGCAATGCTGTTCTTCCTTTTGAAATGCTGTGACCAGAGCTTCCAAAGTCACGTAATGCTTGCTTTTTTATAAAATAAAAAAAAGCCCAGACAGACAAAGTCTGGTCTCTAAATACTCCTGAGTCATGACCAGCCTACAGTCTGTTGGCTGGTGCAGAAAATGGTGCCAAGCTGTCGATGCCTCCTGTTTGGTGAAAATCTGTGACTTCTCAACAGCTCAGGCACACAGCAGTGTGAAAGCACATTACCATTTCACTAAATACAAAGTACAAACTGCTACATGGAAGTCAGTTCATGTTTGTCTTGGTGATGTGTTATTATGCTATATGTTTCTGTCCACTTAAAACCACAAATATGTTCCTGTTTGCTTATTTTTCTTCAAAATTACGAAGCTTTTTCATGTGAGTCCAGCTGGAGGCAAACGATTATAAAGCCTGCATCTTAAACATCAACACTTGCTGTCACTGATGCTTAAAAATCAATCCAAATAAATAGTATACAGAATGTTTTGTAGCTCTATACATTTCACCATTTAAATTAGATTAAGTTTTCTTCAGGAAATTAGGTTAAATTTCCAAGATGACTCCAAAGAAAAGGTATTCTCACCTGTTTCTCTTTGAAGAGCCTCGATCTGTTTTTCTGTCTAAAGTCAAATTAGGCAGTAATGTTGTACAGATAATTGTATCAACAGGATATTAGAGGCTGTCACTCAGCATCATTCACTGCATTGGTTCAGTTATGGTGTTTCTCATTGGAGCAGAGCGGCCCCCTGCAGTGCAAACTTAATTCAGCCAAAACTGAGAGCAGCTGCCTGGTGAAACTCCCAACGCACACACACACAGAGGTTTTTTTCCGGCTGCTGTCAGCTTTTCTCCACTACACACTCAAAATCTGCCTTCCTCTTTTGTCCTTTACCTGATTTGACTTTCCGTCGTTGTCTATATAAAAAGCTCCGTGAATGTTAAATTTAAATGCACATGTGAGCGTTGCAAAAGTTACTTGTGACAATAAATAAATGAGCGTAATCAGCTGTATCTTCAGTGAGTCCCTCTTCCTGCATAGTTGTTCTCCAGCAGCTCAGAGTTCAGCTGCTTTTGCTAAATGAAGCAGGTTCTCCAAGTTCTGGTTAGAGAAACACTCCAGGTTGTAATGAATATCCAGAAAAGAGCAAGAAATTCTCTCGTTTTCCAAGAGAGTGTTCGACAATTAAACATAACCATCATAACAATAACCTAGGCCAATGGGTGGGTCACGGTGGCAGCATCCTAAGCAGAGAAGCCCAGACCTCCCTCTTCCCGGCAACTTCCTCCCAGGGAAACACCAGTGCATTCCCAGCCTAGAGATACAATCTCTCCAGCATGTCCAGGGTCTGCCCCAGGGCCTCCTCCCCGTGGGACACCTCATCTAGGGGGTGCCCGGAGGCATCCTAGTCAGATCCCCGAACCACCTCAACTGGCTCCTTTGGATTTGGAGGAGCAGTGGCTCTACTCTGAGCCCATCTCAGATGGCCGAACTCCTCACCCTATCTCTAAGGGAGAGCCCAGCCACCCTTCAAAGAAACCCCATTTCCGGCACTTGTATCCACAGTCTCGTTCTTTCAGTCACTACCCACAGCTCGTGACCATAGGTAAGGGTAGGGATGCAGATCAGCTGGTGAATCGAGAGCTTCGCTTCTACACTCAGCTCTCTCTTCTCCATAATGGACCGGTACAGCGTCTGCATCGGGCAGCCGCAGCACCAATCCATCTGTCGATCGCCTGCTCCCTTCTCCCCACACTCGTGAACCACCCTTTTTCGGCTGAAAACCATGGCCTCAGATTTGGCGGTGCTGATTGTCTCAAACTGGGCTGCAAACCAGTCCAGTGTGAGCTGGAGGCTGTCACCTGATGAAGCCAACAGAACCACATCATTTGTGAAAAACAGAGATGAGATTCTGAGACCAAACAAGTGGAAGCCTTCTACCACTTGCCTACATCTAGAAATTCTGTCCAAAACAGTTATGAACTGTGACAAAGGGCAGCCCTGGCAGAGTCCAACACCTACCGGAAACTCATCCAAATCACTGAATTCCGGTGTTCCAGTCACTTCCACGGACACGGGTGTATAAAATTAAGCACCTAGGCATCCAGACTGCATCTACAAACATGGGTTGCTTTCAAGAGCTCACTGAATTATAGAATGGTACCGTGACAGGATGCCAGCTGTGCAAGTCCAGTCATGAAATTTCCTCATTTCTAAATATTCCACAATCATCTGTTAGTGGTATTATGACAAAGTGAAAGGATTTCGAATCACAGAAACTCAGCCAGAAAGTGGTAGGCTACGTAAAACCACGCGATTAAAAACTATGCATAGAAATGTGATATCACTCGATATCACTGCACATGCATTGACTCACATATCCTGCTTTATCCTCCTTGCTGACTCAACTGAGAATCTTAATTACAACAATTTTAACTTCTTGCAACAACAGAGGTCACCCCCTGCTGGCTTTTAGAAAGAATGCAGGCGTAAAACGCTTCACATGTTATCTGAAAAATGGACATCTTTTATATACAGTCTATGGTAGCACCTGTCTCTGAAGTTTTTTACTTAAATCTCTTTACATTGCTCTGTACTTCTTTCCCTTTTCTCCACTCCACTCTGTATTGGCCTCTCTGAAACACTGAAGCAAACAGAGTGTTTCAACTCCCATTTATCTCGGGATTTGTGACACTGATGAAGGAGCGAGTGCTGGGTGACACTGTGTTTGTATGTGTGAGACTCTCTTTGTGTGAGTTTCTGATTGATTGTGTTTGACTGTCAGGATTAAAAGAGAGCAGAAGACCGAGCGCAGTCTCCTCTGTCATCAGGATAGCAGCCACCCTGTGAAAGACGTGCTAATGAGTTTTTATCTTGTTCCACAGTAATTAAGTTATCAAACGATGATGACAAATTATGTGTAGAATTGGTAATCTGGATGGTTAAAATGGTAATGTAGTGTTTCCCACCAATCCATTTGAATGAAAAAGACAAAGCTTAGCATCTGGTGCCTGGAACAGACAGACTTTCACCCCCGCACACCAAAAATCCAGGCCTTGTCTGAAGGTATTCATTATCACTGATGAGCTCTCAGCACCCGAGTAGAAAGCATATTATTAGGAAAGCTATTTTGGAGTTACTTTCTGATGAATACAGAAATTATTTGGACGCGAACTGTGCAAATGACATTTGAAGGGTGAGTTTAGCTTTAGTTCACCCTGCAGAGGACCGTGATCTTTTCACGCACACGTCGAGTTGGCAGCCACCCAGTGCAGCTACGTCACTATCTACTGCAGCTTCACTGGAGCAGCTGTTGATTAAGTGCCTTGCTCAAGGACACCCAAAGGTGATTGGGTCCCCTTCCTCACAGCATACATGTATACACGCTTTCAAGATTGGCCACTTCTGTAACACAGCAAGCGAATGCCAAATTGGATATTTGAGACAACAAGAGCTAAAAAGGTGCAAAGATGTTCTCCTGTTGCTATGCACCCAACATGTTGGTAGCAGTCTAATTAGTATTAGATGGATGTGCTGCACTGACAAAGGAGATGTATTGAAAATGAAAACAAAAACAAAAAAAAGACCTCATGTGTTTTCTTTTGAACTTGAAGGTTTAGAATTAAATTGTGTGTTTTGTCTGATTGTCTTGTTCAGCTTTTCAAACTCTGAATAGTGCTTCTCATGCTAATAGCTAACGTAATCAAACTTGGTTAGCAAGCTGCATTTATATACTGTACACATGCATCAGAAAAACACATAGCCTACCTGCTAATTAGCGCTAACAGATAAAATACGGAAACTGCCTTCACTGAAACTGAGCTACATAATTCTTAAATGGTAAATTTAAATGCACAATAAGCCATATTACACTCAACAAAAATATAAACGCAACACCTTTGTTACTGCTCCCATTCCCCATGGGATGGACGTAGAGACCTAAAATTCATTCCAGATACAGAATATAACCATCCCTCCCAAACAGTGGTCACAAATCAGTCCAAATGTGTGGTAGTGGGCACATCTGCCATATTGAGATAATCCATCCCACCTCACAGGTGTGCCACATCAGGATGCTGATCTGACATCATGAGTAGTGCACAGGTGAGCAGTAACAAAGGTGTTGCGTTTATATTTTTGTTGAGTGTATTATACCAACAGCACAAACATGATCCAAAACTACAGTTCATTGACTTTAATGAGTACAGGTGAGGCTAATCACAATGTCACACATTCGTACCCTGATGGATGCATTGGGAGAAACTTGGGGTTAAGCGTCCAAACATACTTCATGGGTATGACATGCAGACTAGAGGAGCCAGGGATCAAATCCCTGACCTTCAAATAGGTAAACGATCTATTCTAACTCCTGAGCCACAACTGCCACAGGTCACAACTGTGGCTGTAAACATATTTATTTCTCTGTAAAGTTTGTAATTTTAGGTATTTTAACATGAAAGTGTAGATTCTAGATCAACGCGATCCTGAGCATCGAGTGGCTGGGTGGAGGAATTTTAGTTTTTGGCACTTTGCATTGGTGTCATTTGGGTTAAAGCACATTATTAAGTTGTGTTAATACAACCTGCCCAGAATTCAGGCCACATGTTCTCAAAAGAATGTCACCAAATGTCTTCTGTAACCAGCTTTTAGAAAAGAATGATTTTAGCACATGCACATAATGTGCAGTATTTCACACGCAATTATTCCTACAAAGGAAAACAAAACTAATGAACCAAAGAAAGTTAAAAATAGACGCACACATGCATCATATGTGCTAAAAATTAAATAGCTATTCATTCCCAGTGTTGTTTTCTGCTCCAAATCAAACTTCAGCCCAATACCACAGTTCGGATTCATATCACTAAGTTATTATGTCCTTGGAGGCTTTATTGTCCAAATGTCAGGCACACACTCATTTCATGAATCCAGTATAGTGTTGTAGGCAGATATGTGAGTTTCCAGTGTGAAAGCAGAGTGCCCTAACATGACTTAAACGTGGTTCACAAGCCAGTATTTCTCCACAGGTGGAGGTGGAGACACCGATAAGAGGCTGAACTGTAAGAAAGTTAAGTCTCATCTGGTTTCTATTGGTTGCAATCGTCAGCTCTGAGTTTTTGGCTAAAAAGGGTTTCATGTTGTCTCTCCTGCAGTTCTGGATGTCTGCTGTGGCCACCACCATGCCCATCCCATCCGGAGCTTTCATGCCGGTCTTCATCCTAGGTGAGTGTTTTGAAGCTTTGCGTTGGTTTAAGTCTTCATCCTCTTTGGTTGTCACTATAAATACTGACTCTGTAAACAGTACAGTTCAGAAACCTTTATCTAAACTTTAATGATTCACACGCTTCGTCAGTGACGTGATGATAATTAATGTATTTTATTTTTAAACTATATTTACTTTTAGCCCCACTTTCGTCCTATAGGAGCTGCATTTGGCAGGCTGGTAGGGGAGATCATGGCCACTCTGTTTCCTCATGGGATCGTGTTTGATGGCATCCTTTACCGCATCATCCCTGGAGGGTACGCAGTCATCGGTTAGTTTCTTGTTTCTCCTCATAGCTTTTCCCCACATGTTTACTCTTTAATCACAGCTATGATCCACCTTAGCAACTAGCCTATTTTTTAGCTTCACATATAAGTCTTACTGTCAAACTGTCCTCATCTTTTTCCCCCTTAACTGTCAGCTTCCTGTGCCCTCAGCTTGTCGGGCGTGTTCCACCCTCTTCCTCTTTCTGTACTGTCACTTCCCTCGTCTTCTTTCTCCTTCAGCTTCTCCTTCTGTCAGCCTCTCTCATCCTCCAGTCGTCACTCATTGTCAACTTGTCCTCCCCACCTAATCCGCTACCCCACCCCCATTCTTGTCATCTTCTCCCTCCATCCATCCCAACTCCTCTTCCTCCTTTCCATCAGAGCATGTGGTCGCTGTGCTCTGACAGTTAAATGTCACCCTGGGTTTGCTCTGCTGTCCTCACCTCAACAGCTGACCCAGAAATGTGGCCTTTTCTTCAATCCTCGCTCCCATTGGCCTACAAAAGCCCGTCCTTAATTTCTCTCCTCCTTTTCTACCTTTTTTAACCTCTTCTTCTCTTTTATCCTTCTCTCTGTAGCCTCCCAGTATCTCCTTACATTGCTTCTCATTAATCTACTCTTGTGCAGCATGGTTTCCTCTTCCTTCCACTGATTTTCCTTTTCTCCCTCATTCTCTTTGCTCTTTTTTTTAAACATTATCACCCTCATTCTTGATTTTCTTTTTTCTCTTAATTTTATTTTATTTTGAGTCTGTTCCTATCTGCTCCCATCCTATTCTGCTCTGCTTTTCCAGTCTTCCTTGTCTTCTACTTTCCATCAGTATACTTTTACCCTTCCTCCTTCCTGTTACTCTGTGATCCATCTCTTCCTACTGTATCTTGTACTGTCTTTCCTTTGGCACGTCTCCCTTCCCCCACCCTCATCATCCCATCCCGTTTCTCTGGCAGGAGCAGCAGCGTTGACTGGGGCTGTGACTCACACAGTGTCCACGGCGGTTATCTGCTTCGAGCTGACAGGTCAGATCTCCCACATCCTGCCCATGATGGTGGCAGTAATCCTGGCCAACATGGTGGCCCAGGGCCTGCAGCCCTCCCTCTACGACTCCATCATCCAAGTCAAGAAGCTCCCGTACCTGCCGGAGCTTGGCTTCGGACACATGAGGTCTGTTTTCTTTTTACAAGCCAGTTGTGGGAACGATGTCAACAAATTTAATATGATGCCCTCCATAACTCCAGCTGGCAGGGAAATAAATGGTGTAATTGTTGGTGGATAAAAAAACATTAAGAATTACATTTCTGCATAATTAATAAATGTTTGCAAGAAAATAAAAGAAAGTGACAAAAAGAGGTTTCCAGTTTACCCCTTCAGATGAGGAAACCGTACAATTATAAAGGACCCTCAGCATGCAGAGATGCCATGCAGCTGAAACATGTAATTTGTGCCTCTTGGTAACGATGAAGGGTAATTTTCTTGTACAGTGCTTTCTAAAATTGTGTAGCAGTTCCATCTTTGTGTATCTGTTTCACAGCCAATACAACATCTTTGTAGAGGACATCATGGTGAGGACGGTGAAGTTTATGTCGTCTCAGTCCACATACCGAGAAGTCAAACTCCTGCTGGACTCCACTTCACTCAAATCGATCCCCCTGGTCGACTCAAAAGGTAAACAGACCGATGAAGCGCCTTCCTTGCTATTTCGACTGGGGATTATAGAGATCAGGGTTCGGCAACCTTTAACACCCAAAGAGCCATTTGGACCCAGTTTCCACAGAAAGGAAAACACTGGGAGCTGGAAATACTTTTTGACATCTAAAATGAAGATAACACTGTATATATTGTTTGTTTGTTTTTACCTTTATGCTTTCTATAAACAACTATAGTGTGTTGCGTATGAAATCCACAAAGTGCTACAGATAAAATTAAATTTTATTTATGTAATGGACACAAACATTTTAAACTCTTAAAAAATTATAACAAAAAAAAGAAACATGCCGAGTTGAAGGTCTCTTTTAAATGAATATAAAGCTAAACTTAAATTATCCATTTACCAAATAAAAAATGTTGTGAGCTGTCATCCTTATGTCGCCTTTGGGCTTTCGGAGACTGTAGCCGAACCTTGACCTGAATTTAAAAAATAAACTGGAAAAAATGCTACTAAACAATGAAAAATAAATATTTGCATAAATATTTATTTTACCTGGTTAATGTGTGTAGCGGAGCGTGGTCTGCGGTGCCGCTGCAAGGAGGCGGATGCACCTGAGCGGCATCCGAAATCATGCCTCGTGCTCTCTCTGCTGTTGTGTTGTTGTTGTTGGTACGTGTCAGGCTGTGAGCTGGAAAGCTAAAGCCAGCTGCATGTGTGCAGCAACTGTGTGTGAAAAGTGGTCAATAAAGAGATGCTGAAAAGCGTGTTCATGCAAACATCGTCGGGTCTGCCGTAGTATGTTTACAATGGGACTTCTGCTCCTGAACCTCTGCGCACAGCGTCTGCAAATCGGGGCTGTACGAGTCACTTTCAGCTTTACGCAGGACTGTCGTTGGTGAGGCGTGAGCTGTGTTTGTTTTTAACATAGTTCATGGTGGAGAACAGCTGCTCACATACGTATGTGGATCAACAATCCACAAATCAGGCATGCTGGTAGGCTTCTCACTCTTGTCAGAAGTAAATGCAAATGAATCTGCCCCGGCATCAACAAATGTTCTGTTTTCTTCAGATATTTTTCTTTTCTTACATTTCTCCATACTTGGCCTACCTGGGGTTGAAAGTCTCAATAAATGCACGACGTTTTGGAGGGTGTACCAGCTTCCGTGAGTGTGACGCTTATTTTGAGCAACAAAAAATAATAAAATATAATTTTATTTTAATATTTCAAGATAAATCAATAATTTTCCAGTCTCGAACTGCAAGTTGAAAAAAAGAACTAACACAAGTAAAACACACTTCTGTTAAATAGTTATAATTTATTTTCCCAAGCCACGCGGAGCCGCAGTTTAATGTTGGGCCACGGGTTGCCGACCCCTGATGTAGATAAAATAGAACTGGATTGGATGAGTGGATGAGCCAACAAAGTGTCTCACAGAAATTTGTTTGGTAATTGAAAGAACACAAAGAGTTGCTGCTATCACATTAAATACAACAGTATCAAATATAGGTATTTAAATAAGAGTACTTTGCATTTTTAATGGATTTTATAGGAATCATAAGGCATCGTGATATTAATAAAATTAACATTTGTTTCTCTGCTTCCAGATTCTATGATCTTATTGGGCAGCATTGACAGGGTGGAGCTTCTGGCTCTCTGTGATTGGTGGTTGTCACCAGAAAGAAGGCTCCTGATGCAGGTGAGGACAGTCACAGGGCAACCACCAACTTAACAACCACCAAAATTTGTATCTGGGACATAAATTGTTCACCTTACACCTAAATCCAGAATGAAGAATTTCAAACAAGCCGTGCAGATCTGGTAAAACTGCCCACAGGGTGGGTTTTTGCTACTTTTCATAGTTTTAAAGAGAAACACAAGTAAAGTTTTCTCAGTTTTACTTCAAGCTGAATAACAATGATGCATTTAAATGATGCAGAACATGTAAATGATTGTTATAAATACCTTGTGGAGCGCTGCTGTGTACAAGCACGATTTCATGTATAAACACAGGAGCTAACATCCTGTGGATTTACTGGGTTTTTTTGAAACACTTTGCTCCCTAAAGCAGATGTATAATTTATAACTAGTGTACAAACATGGTTGTTAATGCAATAATTCCATTAACGTTTTACCGAAATTACATAATGTTGAGTTTACAGCATGACATTGTCAGTGAATTAGCTGCTCGAGCGCCTCTCGAGTTCAGCTGAAGCTCTGTGTATTCATGCAGAGGCAGAGCCTGAAGCCAGACATTAAAATAACAAGTGTTTACAATTGTTATTGATTTGGGGCACTGAAAAGTCAGCTGGTACTGAGCAGAGTGAAATCTAAAACTGGAAAACATTATGGAAATTATGAAACATTCTAGTAATTGCTGTGTTTTTTTATGTGATGGTGTTAAAAATCTCTCTGCTCGTTTTTCTTGATGTAAAAATGAACATTTTTGGAGAAGATTTTTCCCATGAAATCACCAATAGTACCAATCTGTGGTCTACCAATCTAAGCCAAGTGATTCCCACTGAAGAACTTTATAATGATGTTTGATATTATCACACTATTATTAATGTATTATTATTACACTATTCAGCATTATTAAGTGTTTCATTCATGCAGACATGTTTATCCTCTGTTACTGTCACACTATGTAAAGCTATCACTGCAGTGCTACCACATCACTGCTATTAACAATCATAATTATAAACATAAGATACCTTAATAATGCTTACTAGTGTGACATTAGTATGTAGTCCTAAAATTATTTCTGATGTTGATAAATATCTTAAAACAGAAATTAAATATACTCAGTCAGATGCTGGAAAGGAAAAAACATGGAGACTGAACCTTGACTGTGTAAAACGGGTGAGGTAACAGGACTTAAAATAAAGAGCAGGTGCTAAAACAACATCGACGTTAAGCAGTTAGATTAGATTTAGTCTGGCACAGGTACAGCACCGCTCTGTTTTAATGTGTTTGTCTGGATGTGAGTTCAGGGTCGCTGCCTACAGGAGCAGAACCAGTCTCAGAAGCACAGCTGGGAGTCCTTCGCCTTCGTAGATGAGGAAGAGGAGGAGGAGGAGGAGGAGGAGGAAGAGGAGGAGGGAGAGAAGGTGGGCGTTTCAATTAATATATTCATAGGGATTATTCCTTTATTGTGTATGGGTTTTCTCTCTGTAGCTGCTTTCCTCAGTTTTAATTTGTTTAACATTTAAGTGAAAGATTGACCCCAGTCATAGATTTATGCCAATTGTATTCAGCGTAAATATATGCAATGCAAATTCCTCTGTGTTACAGTTTTCCTTCCAAATTTAACTGAAGCTATCAGCAGAATGTGAAAAAGCAACGACTTTGACTTAATGTCCCAAACATCTGTGCACTGTGCTGAAGGAATATCAACTGAATGTGAATTTAGTTCCATAAGATGGTGCAGAGAGTAAATGTAACTTTTATTTTAATCAGGCAAGTGATTAAAAACTCGATTATGTTCAATGGCTTTTGGGAAGATGCACGACCTTTTGAGCTCATTTGTTTAGGTCTAAAAGAATATAAGGAGTTAAAAGACCAACATCCGAAAATATTTCAGAGCATCCAGAGGTAAAACGCTGCCCCCTGGTGGTGAGGAATGAAGTTATTATTAATTAGATTTTGCACTTACAAAAAGTACCTTTAAAATATTGCTGCTTGTCCCTTGCATTAAATCCTAGTTTAACCTTTACCACTTGGTCTGCAGGTTCTTTATTAATGCTAATTTCCTTAATAACACGTGGCCGTCGTCTGCAGGGTAGTCCAGTCCAGGAGGAGAGGAACGGTCCCCTGCCTCCTCAGAAGCCCCAGGAGCCTTCCTCAAACCACACTGCTCCTGCTCCTGGTGAGTTGAGAGGATTACATATTTATGAGAAAACATAAATATTTAATATTGGCAGAGGTGTAGTAGTCATACATTATCTCTAAACATGACTGTGTATAAATTTCTCACCCTTACAGCTGCTTCAGAGGAGGAATATATTACCGTACGCCGAATATTAAAAAAGGATGAACAATTTCTTCACCTTTTTTGTCTGTTATTATTGTAATAATGTTATTCTTATTTGTAATGGTGGTCTGGGTAAAGCAAAGCAGCACACGTCCAAACATTTTAACACATCGTGTATTCGGAGGGTGATTCTTTCGCTGTTGCCCAAGTTTCTGTTCAAGTTCAGCATAGGGTTAAAGGTCAATTTTATCTAGACAGAAATCAGATTGCAGAAGACAATTACAATTCCTGATCTCTCTTCCTTAGCTCGGTTACACCCGTGGAGTTGTGCGGCATGGAGGCGAGGCTGGGGAATGAAAGCCTTATGGCTCCTGTCACAGTAATATTGATTCTTTCAGACAAGTTTTGCTCACTAGGATGATGTAATGGGATTTATTCTTCGCTATGTCTCCCCTTCTTCTCCTTGAAAAAAAAAATCTCCTCTGATATGACTAAGCATTTAGTCACATCCCAGATGGTGTATGAGGCTCACCAGGTTCTCATATCTGCTGAGCAGATTACTGCCCAGAGGACACAAACACGTCTTATTGGTGCTCGTGAAGTATGAAAAGGGGGACCCATCAGAATTAATCAAATCATAAGGAACAATGTGATGTTACACAACGTGTAAACAGCAGTGGCAGCATTAATGCTAATCCAAACACACAGGGGTCAGGAGGAACGGCCCTCTGAGCCGTTTTTAGCAATAAAGCAGTTTAAACAAGTTAAAGACATCACGCAGGGACTGAGCTTCTTACTCTTATAACACTCACAAAGATGGTCACACTTTGAATTGTTCATGTCATATTTATTTGGGAGGCTGAATTAGGACTGAAGCTGGTCTTTGCACTGATCATAGACAGTACAAAAGCTGCAATTTTGGGAAATCCGAAGTAAGAACTTCAGTTTAACACACAGTTCAAAATGGTAGCTCCATTTCTGCATCTCACAGGCACATTCGAATAAAAGTTTAATTATCCCACTTGGGAGGATTTATTCAGGAGTCTTCAGAAAACAAAGAGGTGAACGCACAGCAACAAACACCGTCGAGCTAAATGTGAAATGAAATGAAAAACATCTATAATAATAATAATAGATGACTGGAGAAATTGTTATAAATAATATTTACTTCAAATTGAAATTGAAAAGGCGGTGCAGGTTTTAGTCGTGGAACTGCTGACAGAGTGAGTCGTTTAACACAACTGTTAATACATGAAGCCAAAATACGTGTTGCTTTTAGATTTGTTGGTTTAAAAAAAGAGTTTACATCATTTGTTAAACAGATTTCAGCTTTTAATGGTGCTTTTTGAGCCTTTTATCTGTCTTTAAACTGGAGCTGTTATGCTCAGCTTCCCTTTTTTATTTTTAAACTATAATAAAGGTGTTTTGTATGTTTTACAGTTTAAAATAATAATTTTCTGCTGGGATGTTTGCATCCCCTCAGTTCCCCCACTTCATGCAGCAGACAGGTGGGATATATTAGAGATATCCCTGTTGGACATAAAACAGATCCATATTTTTTCTTCTGGTTATCCAGTTTAGTGTCACAGCGGGTTTTTTCCTGTCCCACCTGTCCAGGGTGAGAAGTGGGATACAGCTGTCACAGAGAGACAGACAATTATTCACACCTACGGTTAATTTACAATCTAATAACCACCTAGCCCCACTTATGTCTTTGGACTGTGGGAGGAAGCTGGAGTACCCCGAGAGGACACATGTAGAGTAATGGACGTCGTTAAGGATGCCATCAAACAGGGTGGCTTTGATCTCTCCTCCAGTCTGCCACACAGTCTCTCACTGACATGATCGAGTCAAAAGTAGGAAAAACAGTGTTTAACACAGTCTGAAGCTTTCAGGTCAAATGGATTACTTACAAATAATGACCTCATTGTTTGAACTGACCATGTTTAATATAAGCATCCATAATTTTAACTGTGTGTATGTATATATGGCAAACAATTACAAAAAAAGCATAAAAAGTCCATTTAATTTTAGTTGGCTGAGAGAAGAGAAGCGGTAAAGAAGATGAATTCAAGATAGGGAAAATGCAATGCATATATATTCTAAAGCATTTTGCAGATGACTCACGTGAGAAGAAATGCACAGGCTTGAAGTTGTCCTTTAGGAGTTGACTGCACTTCAGCACAACAGTATAATCTTTGCAAAGAGTCTGTTTGCTTAGTGAACAGAAGTCTGTGCATTATTCCTGTTGTTTCCAGTAATTTGATACATAAAAATATACTTTATGCATTAAAACGCAACTTAAAATGTGTTTTTTGCAGCTTGCAAAACCCTGAATGCAAATTTGTTAAGTTCACGAGAAAGGCTTGTTTACAGAAAGATAGCTGTGTTTGATCATTAAATAACTCAAGGCAAGCCTAGCTTTACCTGTAACATATTTATTTTCTCCATCACATGTTGGTGAGACTCCCGATGGTGACAAACCAGAAGACTCCCCACTAAACTCAATCATGCCCTGCAGCAATAAATATGTTCTTCTAGCTTTTTAAAGGTTAAAGTTAAACCTGTCTACTCTTTTTGTTAGGTTACCAAATTGACTTCAACATGTTCATTGCTGCCCTCAACAGATGTCAAATGTTTGGAATTAATAACTTTGCAACCCAAACAGCAGTGAGCGAAGGTTTGGCAGCTTGTTCACTCCAAGTATCCAGATGGTGTCTGTGCCTATTGTGGCACAGCAAACTGCTCAGTAGCCCATCAAACATAACAAGAGACAGACAATGTCCCAGTGAAATGGTTTCCAGGCAACAACGAGGTTTTTTTTCCCTGCAGTCTCTAAAAGTCTCCATTTACTCTTGAGTTATTTTCTCCAAAGCTGCATTTGTATAATTTATTGACCTTTTACCCACTGAGTCTCCTTCTCCACTCCTCCCTCAGAAAAAGGTTCTCTGCAGTCTGTGAGGAAAACACTCAGGAATATCTTCACCTCTAAGAGCAGGCAGACAGAGGGCCAGTCTCAGGTGTGTCTGCACGTCTCATTGCATGTCTAGTGCGTGTGCTCTCATGCATCATCTGCATTAAATATGCTTCACATCTCCACTCTGTATGTCACGTCTTTGTAGGGTGGGATGGTTTTCTACAATAATTAATTCGTGCATTGCTCTCGGTCTCATGTTTTGTCCTTTCTGCTTAAAAGACATGATAGATACAATCAAACAAAGGAGAAAAGATTACATTCTGTTTAAATATGTAGTAATTAAACCCCTCTTTCACGCAGGGCTATTAGACAAGGCATGACACCTTAATTCAATGCAGTATCATCTCTGTTGTCACATGGAAACCACTTAAGAGAAATGTGAGTGGCTATTTTTCTTTTTACTGCAAAGGCAAGAACAGTCATGTGAACCTCTGAGAGCAGGCAGACACGTTCAGGTGTGTCTGCACTTCTTATTGCACACTTCAGCAGTTTGTAAAACCAGCTTTACCAGTAATAACTTTTTCTGCATGACTTTATCAGCCTCTCACATTGCTGTGGAGGAGTTTTTGCCCATTATTCTTTAGAACATGGTGCCAGTTCAATGAGGCCATGCACAGCTCTCTCCACTGCATGTCAGTTAGGTTGTGGTCTGGACTTTGACTGGGCTGTTGCAGCACCTCAATTCTTTCCTTTTTTGTAGATTTGCCGGTCAGTGTCGGCTCATTGTCCTATTGCATGACCCAATTTCCTGGCAACCTTTCCAAACAGGCCATGCTTGTTCAGGCTTTTGTGCTGTCATGCACTGTAACATTCAACATGCTAACTGAGGCCTGTAGAGTCTGGGGTGTTTGCTCAGATGTCGGCTCCTGGGAGGATTGCGGCTTTGTGTTAAAGCACACCTGAATGCCCCTAGACGTGCAAACAGTCAAAACTTATTTATATTAGATGATGATTTGTGTTGGAGTCACAACTCAACAATAGTAATATATTATATATTACTCATTAATTTTTTTTAAAGTAATGCAGTATGTTACTTAATTAGACACCAGAAAAAGTGACCCACTACATTCCGTAACATGACATGAATCGCATTTTCACAAAGTTACCAGTTAACGATATAAACCTGAGGCTACAGTTCCACACACTGACAAAAATCCCTTTTTTAAAATAGATTTTTCAAATGCAAAGTTGAAAACCATCCAAAGAGACTTAAAGCTACTGCCGCAGTGATTCTACTGTACAAACATGCACAGTAAAAACAATGGAGGCTACAATGCTGCAAGCATGGCTGCTCATCACTGCCTTTGTTACCTACTGAAGTTGATGTGATCATTGTTTAGTACAATAATGCATTATGTAACTGCATTACTGATTACAGTAACATGTTACTTTTGAGCACATTACACCCAACAGTGCTGATGTTTAATAAATCTAGTTCATCAGATTAGCTGCACCTCACTGTTACTTACCCTCTTAATTCCTATGGAAGCAGTTAGGGTGTCTTTATTTTTCACTGAACTATATATGTAGACATGAGGGGAGAATCTCCTTTCTCTGCTGTCTTTCCCCGAACCCTGAAATCTCTTGTATTATATGGCGTCCCATCCCTGATCCTGGTTCTGCCAGAGGTCTTTTACAGACTTCTGCTGACTTCTTTTTTGCCTGATGTAGGGTATTGCCTGCTTGTCACATAAATAAAGCCAAAATGAATTAAATCCCAGCATCTTTGTATGTTTCTACATGTCTGTGTATTTAATGCCTTTGTAAGCCTCTGCGCTCTTTCCTCCAGCCAGCTAATTATTAAGCTGTGTCAGGAGTGTAATTTTCCCATGTGTCGCGAACCATTCAACGCTTTCTCTAAAAGAAAAATTCCTGAAACCACATCTTCCAGGCGAATGGAAGATCCAGTCTGCTTTCTATTCAGGCAGATGCATGCTTATCTGATTGACAGAAGCACATGAATTCACATCTCATCCACAGGAAAACTCACTGAAGTCGAGCATCTTTCTCTCGCTCGCTCTCATGGAAATGCAGATGCTGGTGGCAGAGTCATTATATTCAGCTTGGTGGTGATCTTGGCTCGCAAGGAAGGCAGTACATGCAAGAATGAAAACCACACTGGAAATAAGCATATGCTTGTGAACTGGCAAGATTAGAATTTGATTTGTGTTGTGCCCACTGCTGTGGCTGGTGAATTACCAGTCTGACTCTCTATTATGTTTTTGGATTCAATCCTGTTCCTCGGTGGGGATTGTTTTTACATCAGCCACACTTCTACAACCATGAATATCAAATAGGCACACAGTGGGATGCTGCTACCAGCAATCAAGCCAAGCTGAGGCTGGATTCTCTCTGTGACCCAGGTATTGTTTATTTTACCAACTGCCGAGTGCAGGTAACCAAACAATGACCTTTAGGACAACATCTGGCAGGTGTAATAATATTAGCATGCTGCTAATCCTTGAATAAAACAATAGTTATACTTTCAGTGATAAACTATAGACTGTATCTAAAAGACGGATCTAGCCACAGTGCGGCGATTAGCATTCTGAAGCCTCAGCTTTAGCTTCAGGGCTGTTGCCATCTTTGTTTCATGGTTGGAGAGGGTTGCTAGGTAACCAGTGAACACCATTAAGCTCGGAAGGCACTTGTGTATGATTTTCCTCACTTTTCTCCGTGCTGTCTCCTGTATGTAGAAGAGAAGTTTAGCTCCAGCCGCCTTGAATTTGTATCAGTGAGCAGGCCTCGCATTTCTGATTGGGAGACGTGCTTATTTATTGTAATGCAAAGAATTGCATAGATTTTATATGTAATTACATAGCACAAAAACATCACTTGGTGTTTTGTGTCTATGCACCATAAGACAACCAAAGCTGTGATTCTCCTGATATCGCTGACAAACCACAGCTGGAGGTTTTTGGTGCAACTTTGCTTTGATGTAGACAGACAAAATATGAGGTTAGCTTAGCGAAAAGTGGGCAAAATCATAGTTCAACTTACTCCATCTTAGTCCATCTCTTCGTTCTGGCTGTTAGGGTTAAAAAAAAAAAACTTGTCTTCAAAATTGGTGATAAAGCACCAACTCCACAAACAAGGTGGGGAGTTGTTGTTTAGTGCAGGTCAAACCCAGCAGCTGATGCAGCTCCAGCCCTTCAGTCAAAGCAGTCCTGCTGCTAATAAGTCAGTGACATTTAAACAAAATTCATCTGTCATACAGTTGTAGTGAAGTGAGAATTAAAAACGGACACCAAATGACTTCCCAGAGCTCGTGACGATGGTGAGGGCAGGACGGTAGACTGAATGCTAAATCGAGAGCTCCACTTTTATGCTCTTGTCAATCTCACGCTCCACTCTCCCCACACTCGTGAACAAGACCCCGAAGTAGTAACTCGTTCCTGACCTGGAGTGGGCACTCCACCCTCTTCCAGCTAAGGACCATGGCCTCAGATTTGTCTTTCCTATTGCTTTACACTGAGCTGCAAACCACTCCAGGGTGACCTCCATGCAATTTTGCGTAGGCGTGTCAACCAAGATAGCTCTACAACATCCAAAGCCTTCAGGAACGCAGGGAAACTCTTATCTACCCCAGGGGCCCTGCCACCAAGGAGTTGTTTAACTGCCTCGGTGACCTCGTCCCCAGTGATAGGCGAGTTGTTCCCCTATCCCCCAGACCCCGTTTCCTCTACACAAGATGTGTCAGTGGGATTAAGGATCCTCAAAGTGTTCCTTCTACCACTTGACTATATCTTCAGTTGAGGTCCCAGTAACACTGTATGCAGTTTGAGTAGAGCACCACTCCCCCCCCCCCCCCCGAGACATCTGATGTTTACCAGAATAACTTTGAGGCTAATCAAAAGGTTTTTTTTCCCCATGGTTTCACCACACTGCTACCACATCCAAATTATTGTGTCAGCCACTGCCAGAGCTGCTCTCCACTTGTCCTGCCAGTACCTTTCTGCTCCCTCTGAAATCACACCAGGCAACGGAGCGCATTTAGAGTCCTCCTTCAGTACAAAATCCATCCACAGACATGCAAACGCACGTTGAAGCACCCAAAACTGGATGTTTTGATTGTTCCTGTTGCAGAGTGTGTCTCCAGGATCACATTTTGCCACAATAACACACCCACAGAATCATATTGTTTCCACAAGGTGAAAGCAATATTAGCTCTGCGATCGCAGCTAGTAATAAATTCAGTTTCACAAAACAGGTCGCAGCAGGTGTTGGCCTGAATTTCACCTGCTGCATTCATTTAACTCACAAAGCTGCTGATGTGCTGTGGGAGTGAAACACGAACACAGGAAACTGGATGACAGAAGCCTGAAAACAAAGAGACAGACAGAAATCTAATGTGAGACTGTATAGAGTTCAATACATTCATTTTAAGAGTTATGAGTAGTTTGAAATGTGTGTTTGCCTAATATTCATGGTATGAAACAGGTTTTCTTTCAGTTGCTGGTAGTTTCCTCCCCTAATGTAAGATTCAGATGAGCTTCTAGAGTTAGAAGTATCACCACGACCTGTTTCAGAGGACAGGGTGTTTTTATAAAATCACTCCAAATCATTTCTCTTCTTTTCCCTGTTTTTTCGTCTCCAGGAGCCTTGTCCTCCTCCGCTGTCAGACACAATGACACCAGAAGAGGTACAGTAATGAAGGATTTGCATAATTTTACAGAATAGTCTGCTGAATAATTTTAAGCATGCTATTTGAATGCTTACTCATAGAGCAAGTGCTGAGTCCTGGGGTCATTAAAAGCTCAAATATTAAAAAGTGTTTAAAAAGTCTTATTTGTACTACAGTACAGTAGCAATTGGCCAATAAGATTAATCTTAAAATCAGGGGTTTTTTTTAGGTTGTTGTTGTTTTACTGTTACTTTATCTGTGTTTCTGTCTTCGGTACAGGTTAACACAATGGGGTCTAACTCCTCCATGAATAAAAAATAAAAAAATAAAAATCACTTTTTGGTATTAAAAAATGTAAAACGCAAAACTATTTCAGAGGAAAACTTTTGATTGTTGTCTCTCCATAGCATTCAGGTCCACAAAAAAGTCTCAAAGTCTCCAAAACACACACAAACTGCTCCACTTTCCTCCTCCTGCCACTCGAGCACCTTAAATGCTCATTAAGCTTCAGTGTTTGCTGGCAGGGAGCCTGCAGGGACAAACAAGTATATTATGTTTTGCACATTGATTTGATTTTATAAAGCCCAGTAGGCTTACAAGACTCCAGTAACAGCAAAACAGAGCCAGATAGTAACACAGATAAAGAATCCAACCTGTCTAAAAGCAGCTTTAAAGATGATAAAACAGCCTTTCTTTCTGTCTGTGCACCAAAACATTTCTGAATTCATTAAACATAAAGTATATATAAACTCATCAGAATAACGGGAATTATGGAGATCAAAGAGTACAACCGAACATGTTTGATTCATTTTTATATTTACAGGTTAATTACCTTAATGTTTATGTTTTGTGATGTATATTAAGAGCTCTATAACCCACTGGAGACTTCCTCCAAAGAAAAGTCCATTTAAATTTAACAGGAGGCTCCACAGTCTGATTATTTCACCATCTTGCTTTATTGATGACGGTGATATGGGAATCCATCCTATTCTGTATAGATTATACTGTTTTACGTCTTTAACACAGTACCACTGTGGGGTCATTCAATCAGGACAG
The DNA here is from genome assembly GCF_964374335.1 of Astatotilapia calliptera. Lineage (NCBI taxonomy): Eukaryota > Metazoa > Chordata > Actinopteri > Cichliformes > Cichlidae > Astatotilapia > Astatotilapia calliptera. The sequence continues at coordinate 4,098,794 of NC_137442.1, read as the reverse complement.
CTACATGGATCATACAGCTGTAATTGGATTACAAAGATCGTTACATATTTTTAACAACAGACCCCAGTGGTCTCCCAGAAGTAAATAAAATCAATCTTTATAAGCCCCAGTAGACCTCATTCAAATGCCAAATAACAGCAGTGCGACTACACATAAAAGAACAAGTAGCCATAAAAATATTAAGCTTCATAAATAAAATTAAGTCTATGAGGAACATCAGCTAAGACTGCAGCTTATGTCTAAATCTTAAAAATACCAATTCCCGGTTGCTGAGGGTCATTTTAGCTGCATTGGTCTCCAAGACGGTAATACGCTGGCAGAAGCTCTACATAAATACGAACTATAGAGCAAATGACTTATTTTACCTGAGCAGCAGTTTAAAATCCAGAGATACTCACTTTACAACCATGTGTGTCCAAGAAAAGCATCAAATAACCTTTTGAAGGGAAAGCTGAACTTTTCAGATGTTGCATGCCGAACATGTAGTTATTGCTTGTTCGTGAAAGCATAAAGCAAACATATGACTTTAAATTGTTTTGTCTCATATTTTATTCATTCATGTATTAAAAACACTGTGCAGAAACCTCCCACAGTCAAAATTCAGTGGAAGTGAAAAACCGAATGTACCTTCATGTGTGGAAATGTCACCAAAGAGCAAGAAAAACTGGTTGAAAATGTGCAAGGAGAGAAGTGAAAATCAAAAATGAAGAGCGTCACTTTGACGGGAACTGACACGAGATTAAAATGTAAAATGTGGGCCTGAGTTCATTAGTTCTGACTTACTGTCTCTGCCAGCATATATCAAGTTGCTTTAGACTTATTACCATATGACTGATGCAGGCAAATCTCTATTAGCTTTCGAATCCATCTCAAATGTAGGTCAGCGGTGTTACAGATCTGTGTCACGTTTGAGGGGAAGACACTGAATTGGGGCACTTTTAAACTGTAGTGTGAGCACAGGCTGAATTTTAAATGAGACATCAAAACAGCATCGTACCCTCCAGTCCTGTTCTGTCTGCCGCTCCGCTTTTACTCTTCCTGGCACTTTCCCAAACTGCCCCATAACACAGGCCTGTATATTCTACAAGACTGCTGCTGCTGTCACGGCAGGCTGAGGTTCATAGGTAAAATCCATAGAGAGGCTAAAAGGTGTCAGACATCCTAAATCTCAGAGGGGTTACCGGTGACATGCAAGGACGCAACGCAGGCTTTCAAGGTTTTTTACTGCTCAGACTTCTCCTCGGTGGTAGCTAATTAATTGCTCCATCCTGCAGCCACACACAGACTGTGAAACACACACCTAGACTTTTACCTAGAGATAGAGCTCATGATTTATGCAACAGTTCTTATTGTTGCCAGATATATTTAAACACATGTGCATGACTCATAGCGAAAACACATCCGACTGTTTCCCCTCTAGTTGAACTCGTATGTTTGAATAGGTGCATTTTTCCCGTCAGCAGAGGGAATGTGAACTAACCACAGCAGATTCACCTCTGTGACCTTGGTTTTATTTGTGGCTGCAGATTAAAGCGTGGGAAGAGGAAGAGATGGACAAGCCGATGGAAATCGATGAGATACGAGTGGACCCTTCCCCTTTTCAGCTGGTGGAGAGAACATCGTTACACAAGGTTGGTGGACAACATGTCTGTGTGAATCGCAGTTTGATAGTCTTTTTGAGACCACCTTGTTTTCGACAAGGTGGTGGATGTTGTACATTAAAAATGTTATTAACGTTTGGAGAAAGACGCGTTTTAAACTGCTAAAAAGTCATTCTACTGTTTAAGTCATCTCTATGTCTACCGGAGCATCACTTCTCGTGCTCCTGGTATTCTGTGATTGTTCAGTATAAATCCTTTTCTTACCTCAATGTGCGTCTGCGATCCATCCTGGAATTTCACTTTAAGGAAGAGAACAAAGTAGCAGGAGCCAAACATGAGCAAAGACTCAGTCGATTCTCTTTTCATTGCACCCTGAGTGAATGCTCAGTGGGTAATAGTTCAGGCAGTTTGCACTTTTTGTTCTCACCTGGACGTTTACATGATAGCGCACAACCCATGACATTTCAAAACAGCAACTGTGTTACTGACTTGATTGTCAAACTCTGTGCTTGGACACTCCAAACTCTTTGCAGCCAGAGACAGAGCTTGCATGTCCAGCGATGACTGATCAGAGATGAATAAGGGAAGGAGTTTGAAGTGGTGTTCAACAAAATGGGCAGAGTCATCGAATGCAACAACAAAAGCCTTGTTTTTAAAAACATTGCTTGAAATCACCATCAGTGGTCATAAACGCCAAAGAATGACCACATGAAAGCAATGCTGAAGCAACACATGGTATTACAACAGTAATTCAATAAAACCCTTTTTTACTTCAAGGTGGTTTTAAAAACACTTCACTGTAATATCAACTTCCAAACACTTTCCATACATACTGACATCTCTTTATTAAATTAAAATAACAACATTGACCAACATAATTGTGATTATGATGTTTTTCTATTATCAAGGACTCGTCTGCTGCACTCTCAGCAGCAGTTTTCTTTTTCAGTGTCTTTGATGTTCCCAGTATTATAAGAAATATGAAATCAAATGACCATGTTGTCAACCTCCTCTGTTTTCCAGTCCTATGGCACCTCTATAAAACACTGAGATCCTTCTTACACATTCAGAAACATCATTTCATACACCATTTACTGCATTTTGTCTCAATGAATGCACATTTTTCTTTATAGGAGGTACTGTCTCCAAAGCTTGTTTCCTAAAACAACCATTTCATTGAAATACTGGGGAAAAGCTGTTACCCAGCATGTCAGGGTCCCCCAGAAATCTTGCTGTTAGACATCATATGGCAAATTACTGCAGTACTAACTGTAACCTGTTAACAGTAAATATAATCTACAGTCATAAAGTAGCTGATTTATTGTTGTTTACTGTGAGTTTTGTGGCATTTAACCGTAGAAATTACAGAAAACTAACAAGAAAAATAATTTTTTTCTTAGAAACAGAGACAAAGTTGCTTTATTTTCATTTTATTAATCATTGTCACACAGTCTGCATTTATTCCAAAATGTACAGTTGCCTTGAAGAAGAGTTCATGTATTTTATCACATGCATTATGCAAGCAAATATCCATATAAATGTAATTCAGCCCCACGGGCAGTGGCAGTCTTTTGTTGGTGTTCTCACTCTCAGCTGCTAAGTTGTTTACTTCTGTTACATCTCATTCAGCTGAAGATGTGGATAACCTTGACAGGGGAGTAATGGCACATGAAAAACACTTAGTGAGGACGGTTTTTTATTCACACAATGTCGTCTGAATAAATAGAGATGGACACGACAGTTTTTCATTTTTGACCGAGAACAGAATCTTGTTTCCTGAGGTGCTGTTATATAAACCCAACATTTATATGTGGGAGCTGGAAAGTGTGGTTCCTGGTGCAAACACTGAAACGTGTTTCGTGCTCTAAATCTAAAAATGATTTAGAGCAGGCTGCCTCATCTTGTCAGCCTGCTCTAAATCATTTTTTGTTCTACTCTTGTCTCTTGTGTAATGTCGCAGTGAGGAGGTATCCCTAATGTGGTTATCTCAGTCATAAAAGCCCCGCCCACATGCTATTCAAACCTTCTGTTTGTTGGTGGCAGCCAATCATTGGCAGGATCTTGGTATTATTAATATGTATAAATTAATTCTTATTTATATAATACGGAGTTAGTAAGGTACCGTTCGATCTACGTCCCTACTCTCACCTATGGTCACGCGCTGTGGGTAGTGACCGGAAGAGCGAGATACAAGAAGCAGAAATGGGCTTCCTCTGAAGGGTGGCTGGCCTCTCCCTTTAGAGATAGGGTGAGAAGTTCAGCAGGAGGGCCTCAGAGTAGAGCCGCTGCTCCTCCACATCGAAAGGAGCCAGTTGAGGAGGTTCAGGCATCTGAAAAGGACGCCTCCTGGTTGAGGTGTTCCAGGCATGTCCCACCGGGAGGAGGCCCCGGGGCAGACCCAGGACACGCTGGAGAGATTATATCTCTCGGCTGGCCTCGGAAGGCCTTGGTGTTCCCCCAGACAAGCTGGAGGAGGTGGCTGGGGAGAGGGAGGTCTGGGCTTCTCTGCTTGGGCTGCTGACCCCGCGACCCGGCTCCAGATAAGTGGAATAAGATAGATGGAGTTAGTGAGGTAGTGTGCAAGAGTCTTGAGCTATTCCTCATTTTTTTGTCAAGAAAATACAAACTTTTGTGAAACACGCACACATAAATGGAACTGCAGAATATGAGACCTGTTTCCAGTGATTTTCAGTGCAGTTCTTCTGTAATCTGGCAAACCTCAGCCTTCCCTCCCGGTTTCACTTCCTTAAGAATGGCTTCTTGACAGTAACCTTTCTCTGAGAACAGTGATGTGCCTTCACTGAACAGGATCAACTGAGCGGTCAGATGCATCCCTCCGACCCCACATCAGGTCTTTGTTGGATTTTTTTTCCCTCTTTCATAAGGACATGACTCAGATGTACTGATTTTGTGCTGCAGATAGTTTTTTCATAGATTCAACTAAAGAAATAATGTTTTATATTAAAGATCTAAGTTGCCTCTTATGTGTGGTCACAACACTGCTTCATCCCTTGAGTTGGAATCTTTTTTTGTTTTTGCTTGAATGATTGGAGAGATGTCTCGGGACTTTTTACCCAGCACTGTTAGTTTATGCTCAGTATTATCGTGTTTGCGCACAGCACACACAGCAAGTGTGACTTTGCTTTGTCTCCTGTTCTGACTTCTTCTATTCCCATTATAACTGTGAGTCTGTGAAGCGAAGTTTCGATACCTGTTGTTTAGGAAGCTCCAGGCAGTGAAGTGAAAATGATTTTTTTTAAAATAAAGCGATCCACCATGGAGCTGTTGCAGAGGGAGAAATCTATTCATAGAGACCAAAAGCCTGTTGTGTACCAAGCTGTAAACATGCTGTGTAATGCTATTAAGTCAGTCATTTTTAATTTTGTCGCTGTGCCAATCTGGAAATTGCCGGTCTGTTTTAGGTTTGGCAAGAATTTAGTCAAATGAGAAAATATCAGCCAGCCAAGCCTGAAACCTGCCTAATCAATATGCACTCCATAATGAGTTACAGCAGTTTAATATAAGTTTAATATGAACTCTGGATATTCCCGTTTATCTTATTTGCTTTGATGGCTTTTCATTCAGTAATTTCCTGCAGCTTTTGCTGTATTTTTGTTTTGAACAGTGACGTTTTCAATTGTCTCGTTGCAGTTAAAATGTCCCCGTGCAGCTGAATGCAGCCCGAGCATGTCCGAGCTGCCCCAGTCGGGGATTTACATAAAATCTCTTGTAAATCTATGTATTTCTAATCATTTCCTGCCTTGTACAATCTCTGTGACCTGCTCACGTCCTTATTATGATTTTCAGATGTTTGCAGCATAGTGAAGCGTGTAAACACCTTGTACCATTCCCGTTGGTTTCATTGTCATGGTAATATTTGTAATATTCTGCTTATTCATGCGCAAAAGGGGGCCTTGTGATGGAGGTGTGCCGATGCATACAAAGAGCTCATCCCAAAGTGTGACCTTGGCTGGGTCGTGAACACAATAGTATGTGCTTACAAACACGCTCAAGGACTTTCTCTTCCGGTGGTTCACCTGGAGCCTCGAGACATTCTGTCTGCGTGACTTTGTGTTTGGAGCAGAAAGCAAAAAGTTTGTGTAATTTCACAAGTGACCTTTTCCCCCTGTCTCCACAGACCCACACCTTATTCTCACTGCTTGGCTTAAGTCATGCTTATGTGACCAGTACTGGCAAACTGGTGGGGGTGGTGGCACTAAAAGAGGTAAGAAACGTTACTTTATTTCACCCTGCAGTTCGTTTTTCTTCCAGAAATGGACATTTACATTCCTGTGTGTGCTGTGAACAGCAGTATTTTTAGGTTATTTGTCTAACAGACAGACAAACTAATGCACTTTTTATATCAAGCTGGCTTTATATACTTGCTAGGAAAAGAAGGTGAGAGCATATTACCCCGTTTTAAAGTCTCTACATTAATGTAAGGATGCACAGATAACTTTTTTTCCATTTGTCTTTGTATATTTGAAGAAACTAAGTACTTCAATATTTAAAAAAGAAGAAGAAAGAGACTGACAATCTGTCTTTTACAGTCTGGAGAAAAAAAGGCCTTCACAGCACTCTGTCAAATAGTAAGCACACCTTTAATGCTTTCATAGGATTTAAGAGTGTAAGTAGCAGTCAGGTGCTGCTAATTAAATGCTCTTTATCAATGGCAATGCTCAGAGAAGTTGCAAAGAACCCCAAGAGCTACATCTGAAACGCTACAGGCCTCCGTTAGCATGTTAAATGTTAAAGTTCATGACAGCACAACAAAGAGTTTCCAGGAAAAAAAAGCCTCTTCTCTCTACAAAGAACATGGCAGCACAGCGTAGGTTTCAAAGTCGCATTTCAACAACAACAGTGACCTGTGGAATAATGTCCTTTGGACAGACAAAACCAAAGTGGAGACATTTGGCCATAATGCACAGAGTCGTGTTTGGAGAGAGCAAAGCTTCATCATAAAGGACTCAGGTCAGGCTGTAGCGCTGCGGTGCAGGAGTGATGAGTCGGGCTTGTTTTGCAGACACGGGACACTGCAGTCACTGAGTCGACCATGAACTCATCTGTACACCAAAGTAATCCAGAGTCAGACATGAGGCCAGCTGCCCAACAGCTAAAGCCCAAACTACCCACAGCAACCAATAATCAATCATTTTAATAACAATACATAAACACAGGATTGAAGCTAAACTGTAAACTGCAGATGTTCATGTAAAAGCTACAAGTAATCAGCCTCCAGTAAGCACACCGCTCCTTTTCACCAAATATTTTTTATGTTGTTGCTTCATTTTGATTTTGGTAGCTCTCTGCAGACTATTGCATTGGGAGTAAAAGACAAGTTAACCTGCTCTCGACGATAATCAAGCTATAAAAACGTAAAAACGTAAAAAGCCAGACTTTAGAAAAGGTCTGCATCCTACAGAGCCAAATTAAAATGTGGGACGCAAGGTAAATATGCTGTGCAGTCCCAGATAAGCAGGAACATCTGGTCACCCTATAAGCAGTAAGTGTTGTAGTTAATCACAGAGTAAGAGTGTTTGTGCGCTCTGTTGGAGTCATGTTAAGTAGCAATAGAGACCTTTAAAAATTAGCTTAATCGTGCCTTTTATTAAATGCTAGAAAGGTTGATTTATTGTTTATAAAGATGCATGAGACAGAGCTTCATCTAATGAATAAATAGCTCAGACCAAACGGGCATAAAGAGTAAGCGTTGAACTGGATTAAAATTAACATCCTCCTCCTTTTATATAATCAGGGATTAAATGGTATTCCCCTTAAAATGAGTGCAAATGAACACATTTGTACTTGTATGAGGCGTTGCTGAAGGCAAACAAAAAGGTTGGGCACTGCTGGTCTGGATCTCAGCAGCACAGCCACAGCATGGCTAAAGCAGCCAGACCACAACCAGCTAATGGAAAAACTCTGAAACTATCTGAAGGTCTCCAGAACTGAAACCTAAGCATTAAATGAAATTAACTTTCCTGATCCAAGTCCAAAAAAAGCTCCTTTTTTAATACACTCAACCTTTGGAAGTCTTCTCTTGTTTGTCTTTAATTTGGAGGAAAAAATCCAATTTGTTTTTGCTCCTAATTTCCTTGGAGTCTCGTAAAGCTTTTTGAATTATGTATGAGTACTTTGTGAGCATAATCAATAAGCTCTCTGTAAGTTTTGGGCTCCTGTCTTTATCCATAATGGTCTCTGACTCATGCTCCTGTGTCGCCTCATTTTCTTTAACTTTTCTTTCCTCCATCTGTGTAATTGCTCACCACTGACTCTGTCTAATCCCTGCTTGCTTTCCTTCATTTCGTCTTTACATTTTCACCATTCATGTATGAATTCCGCTCATTTCTTCTTGTTTTTAATTCTTCCCCTCACTCTTCAAACCCTGCCTCTCCTTCTTACTCTTCTTCTTCTTCCTCTTTCTCTTTCTCTTCTTCTTCTTTCTCTTCCTTTTTCTCTTCTTCTTCTTTCTCTTTCTCTTCTTCTTCTTTCTCTTCCTTTTTCTCTTCTTCTTCTTCCTCCTCCAGCTCCAAAAGGCCATCGAGGGCTCCACACGCTCTGGTGTCCGGCTCCGCCCTCCTCTGGCCAGTTTTCGTGATATCAGCAACCACAACTCGGTCTCTAAACCTCCACCTCCATCTCCCAACGCCCCTTCCTCTCCTCCCTCACCTGAAATTGTTGCTCAGGCTCCTCCCCTCTCTCCCCCCTCCCCCTCTCAACACCACCACCATCACAGCCATGAGAATGAAACAGAGGTGTTGATCGAGGGTGTGCCGAGGGAGGTGGAGGAAAGCACCAGTAGCGCTTCGGGGAGCGGCAGCAGCACGGTGGCCTGCAGCTCGGCCAGCAGGAGCTGCAGCTGCAACAGCAACCTCACCCTCCCTCCTTCTTCTACTCCTCCCCCAGTCCCCTCTTCCTCCACTCCTCCTCCCTCTCCTCCTCTCTCCTCCATCCGCCTCTCCACCCTACAGAGACTCTTTGAGGAAGAGGAAGACAGCGATGATGAGCCTATGGTTTAGCTTACACAAGAGTGATGCTTTTTTTTTTATAATGGAAAACTTTTATAATAGTTTGAGTTTATTTCTTCTGTTCTTAATACATTTCTCCGGTCTTTGTACTTCCATTTACCTCTTTTTATGTTACTGGTACAGCTTCCACACACTGGTTTCACAGACCATCACCTGTTTGGTGCAAAAAACACCTTAAACTGCAATATTCATCTAGTTCCTTTGTATCAGGTGCGATTAGAAAGTTCGTGGTCTCCGCCCACAAAAGAAAAAAACAAACACTGACTTAAATATGGCTGATCTTTCCTACAAGATCAGGTCACTGTGCACTTCTGAACCTCCAGTGTGCCTGTGCTCCGTCTGGAAAGCCCCCTGGAAGCTGTGGTACGACTGCACATACACGTTTGTAATTTCAAAATGCATGTGAAGAGCGCTCATCCCCTTCTCTGTCACAATGACCCAACTTTAACATAAGGATCATCACTGGTGATAACGACCTGTTCATTTTTATACAGAGGTCTATTTTTTCTTCAGTTTAAATCAAATGCTCCCTTTACCAGTAAAGCATGGCTGAGGCTTCTCTTTGTCTGCACCAGCACCCTGCAGTAACATCCAGTTACAGCAGGCCTGTGGGGATAGTTTGCTTCCCTTGTGAGACGAGCTTTATGGTCACAAACACCCCCTAGTTGTTCTTGTGGGGACCTGGATTTTGGTTCCCACAAGTATTGTAAACTTGCAATTTTTGGTCCCCACAAAGATATGAATACACACTCACTCACACATGCACAGAGACCTCTCCAAGTGAAAAAAGTTAAATGTAAGATGCTTATTATTTTAAAGAATAACTCTGGTTAATAATCGAGAATATAACATTGACCAAAATGACCGTGATTATAATTTTTGCTGTAATAAAACAGGAGCTCCACACGGCGATCTAAAAACAAGCAAACAGTGGATGTGTGTCCAGAGATGTAAAGTGAGGCGACATCGAAGCTGAAATCAACCAAATTAAAGTCGCATATGTTGTTTTCTTTTTGTGGGCGGATTCGTTGAGCGCTCTGATTGCCACGCGTAAGCTCTGAAGCTCTGTACGTCTGTAACGTTTGCTCGTTTTGTTTTAATTTCTGCTCATTTTCTTTCTCTTGTTGTTTCACACTTTGATTTTCATGGGTTAAATTGTAGATGCTGCCAAGTCCACAAAGTCAGGTATCTAACTGTGATATGCTCTTTTTGAATATTTGATAATGACGGTTTTAGCACTCTTAAACTTATTTCGGAGATCCAGTAATATCACTGGTTAAGGTCAAATAACCCACCTGTTCAGCTGCTAGACATGTTGAATGGCCCTGTGATGAACTGGTAACTGTCCATAGGCTCCAGCCCTTCCACTAACCTAAACTGGAGAAGCGGTTAATAAAATGGATGGATGGACATTACTGAGGAGTAGATTGATAAAGCACTGCTACCATTTCTACTGTCTGAATCCAGACTGCGATTGATTAACTGTGCTTCTGTCACAGCTGTTTCCAACACCACACACTTTACTGTATGTTCTGTGGGGTTATTTTGACTGTAACGCTCTCTGCTCAGCTGAATCCGAATAATCAATCAAAAGCTTTGCTTCCCAAACAAGAGGTGAACCCGGTGAACTGCCTCACAGTTGTCCTGTGTTAGCCAATCGCTTAAGTCTTAAAAAAGGTAGGATTTTATCAGATGAGAGCAGAGGGTATTGATTTATTTTAACTGGCAACGAACCGTGTGGGTAGCAGAAAACTAATGGAGCTGCTCAGTCCACTGTGGAAGATTGGCCAAAGCCCCACAACGACCTCCAAATTGTGCGGCGACCTTGTGGATGCAGCCTCGGAGCTCATCTCATCACAGTTAAGTTGATAGATGGTGCGGCTGGAGGCAGCTGACGACAGCAAAACCTCGCCGTGCAGATCCTCAAGATTCTCCTTTTCTCCTCAAAAAGGAAACCTTGCAGATTTAACCCTAATCACTTTAATAATTCTAAATGGGATTATCAGAAAAATCTACTGAAGCTCAGAAGCTCATTCTAATATGATGATAGCCAAGGTTCTCTGACAGGGAAGGAGACATGTACAGATGTGTTGCCAGAGAAACGTTTCCCAGTTAATGCTGTTAAAGATGCTAAAAATAGCTTCTTTTTTAAAGATGTTGTGATGGTTATTATAAGAAGCAAAGCTGCTCATGTAACATTTTCAAAGAATAAAAGTCAAGAAATTTAATGACTATTTAACCTTAATGTCTTCCTGAGCTTTTGCCTTCTAGGCAGCTGCCTCTGTAGATGGTTCAGGTGTCTGGTTCATATATAAGCTTCAGTTAATCACATACAACTGAAAACAGGCCTGCTTAATACAAGCAGCATCTGGTACCTCCACGTCAGAAATGCAATTCTTCAACTGTTTTGTGGTTTCAACACAACAGCAGGAACAAAAACCAAACGCTTTGCAAAAAGAGGCTTTGAGCTGTGAAGTTTGGAGTTGGGTGAAAATCACAATCTCAGTGTCCGTGGTCTGTCAGCATCAGGGTATTAAAAAATAAAGAAGAATCAGGCAGTATGTATCGGTGGGCTTCCACCAGGTCTGCTGGAGGGATAACACAGCACTGTCCTCCCACAGTACCACATACTGTGTGTCACAGTCATGCTCACCTCTCACACAGACTGCAGACACTCTGCTGCTGCTGCAAGAGAAGAAAAGGGGATGACTTAGAGTGAAGAGGAAAAGAGTTAGATCACAACACTCGTCTGGTGGTTATATCTGTCTTATTTTTACAGTTGGTAAAACATCTCGATGCTTCAGGTCAAGAGAGGAGAGGGTGGGGATGTTTGATGGGGTAAGAGGTGTGACGTGATAGTCAAATGGTTTGGCTTCGTGTGGAGTTTTTGAACATGATCTTTGGTTATTTTTTTGACAGCACTATTGTCTGTTGACTAAGCCTAAGTGGAAATGTGGACCCTCAGGTATATAGCAGGGGATATCCAAGCTAAGATTTTATGAATACATTACTTTAGTATAGTTTATTTTTAAACAAATGACTAAAAAGCTAAAAAAGAAACAAATCTAACTCGAACATGATTGCTAGAAGCACTCGACTACATGCGTCTGTTACCTACAGATTCATCTGCAGATATCTTTATCTGTTTGTTGAGATTGTTTGCTAATGTCAAACACAACACATAATGGGACTTCATAACCAAACATGTAAAATAAATGGTCTCTAAATGACCAGATTTTCTCCCCGTCATGAACAAAGGGTGGGAACCTCAGCCATTGCATCCATGCACCGTTTCTCCATTTCTCCTTCATCTCTCTCTCTTATACGGTCTTCTTATTAACTCCTGGTATCAGTTTCTCAGGTGTTGCCTTAAAAGTCTTTAAACCTTCAGATTTGACAAAACATTTCTTTATGTCTGTTTCTTGGGTGTGGAGGGACATCGGTGCAGGTCTCAGTGTTTATTTGTGGTTGTGGTTAATGTAGTATTTATTTCTGTTTTAGTCATTATCTTCAACTTTATAAACTGTGAACAACTTAGCTAAATAAAGTTTTATTTGAATGCTTTACTGTGTTTGAATTTGGTTTATTTATCCAGGTCAGGCTTGTTGCTAAGAAAGGTCTGAAGGCAAAAGTGGGGCCACCTTGGTTCTAGCAAGGTGTACTTAATAAAGTGGCCAGCTAGCAGTTGTAGCTTATCTAAAGCATCGATAGATTGGCAGACAGGCTGTGGTGCTAGTAATTACAGGATCCAGTGTAGTGAAGTGACTGCAGTCTGTTTCATCATGGTTTTATTTCCATGTCTGCATAAAATGAAATCCTTTCTGTGAATTACTCTTTGTGATGGAGTTGTTTTTAAGTGTCTTGTTATCATTAAAAAGTTGAAATGACAGGTAAAATTACGCTACGACAGGATCTTTACGACCTTGTCTGTCACCATGACAGACGAGAAAGTCGAATGCGACCTCTGCCCGGCACCATCGCTGCTTGCAGCTAAATTATTAAACTTTACTTTATTCTGACAAGATGACAGGATTTTATTTTTCTACTTTAATTGCTTTTTATCTCGTGTTATTTGCAAAGAGTAAGTGTCACTTTGATACGTGACTTTGAAAGAATTTTTTAGGCTTTCAATTAGTCTTCTTTGGAAGATGCCTGACTCATTTTAGAAGAAACCTTTTCTGGGTGGCGTGGACTGTGCAGAAATTATTTTGAAAGACCGAGTAATTATTCAGCACGACGGACACCTCGTGCAGTTAAATCTGACAAAAACTCTATATTAGGTTTCATAGCTTTAATAACCTTGTGGCCCTCGTTTCTTTGTCAGTCAGGTGACACCCTTTCGAGCGTGCAATCATTTGGCGTTTTGGGCGCTAGAACGATTTACAGGATGAGATCTCAAAGAGGACAAACAGAGGACAGATGATTATCAGAGCAATTAGGGGCATCAGGGTCTTAATCACAGGAGGGTAAGACTGAATCGTTCTCAGTAGCTCTGTCTCAAAGAGACGATGTGAAAAAATAACGCATAATTACATTGATTTGCATTGATTTTATCAGTGGCAGCTGGTCCATGGAGGCAGAGGAGGTTGTTCCTCTTTGGGGGGTTTTGAAATAAAGATGAGGTCAATGCAAGAGGGGAAAAGGATTGAAATAAATCCTTCCCAAAACTCAGCATCATTTATAAAATACATTTTGTCTCTTTCATGCTGACCCGCCCCAACAACCATTCGCACTCACATCACATCCACACCTATAAGCAATATAAATTAATAATTTAATCTAATCCCGACTAACTAAATGTCTTTGGACTGTGGGAGGAAGCCAGAGGGAACATGCAAACCCCACACACAAACACCCCGGCTGTGGGGGAATCAAACTCTGGACCTTCACGCTGTGAGGCAACTGTGCTAACCACCGTGCTGACCTATGTTTCTCAGGTAATGTCTTGATGCACGCTCAATCATCCAGGTAAGTAAATCCCAAAACATTGATTCTGTTCATCTGGACATTTTCAGTGGGAGAAACGTTTCCTCATTCATCCAACTGACTTCCTCAGTCTCAGCTGACTGCAGGTTTCCCCAATCTTATAAACAGTACATTTGTACAAACACTGAATGAATTCAGTTTGCTAGGTTTCTCAAGTAACATTTAAGATTCATCATGAGCTGATGATTCATCTGTTGTGAAATTAAACCCTCAGAACGGCTCCCAAAAAGCTTAAAATGATAAAAGGACTTGAACATACAAGGACACTCTTCTACCTCCCAACGATAATGGAGTCCTCACTTGAAGGAGGCTGTTGATTGTGATCAGAGCAGCTGAAGTGTTTTTATGGAACTGCTGGCGACAAGAACACTGCCACAGGTCAGTAAAGAAACTGCACACTGCTGCTTGAAACACAGCAAGATATTCAAGTATTCAGGCCTTTGCTTTCTCTGACTTGCTTAATATATAATGGGCTCATATAAAAGCTCATTTAAGACAACCTATTTAAACTACCTTACTTTGTAACACATTCCTAACCCAACCTGATGCCTATTCTTTTTTGTACTGGCGATCTTGCTGCTATATCTCCCCAGTAGGGCCAAAAAAATCAAATGCTTTGCATTAATGTAAAACTGTCTTTAAAAGCTGCTGTTAAACACCTGTAATTACATGTTTGTTACAGGTATAAAGACGATGCAGTGCCAAGTTTGAGACGAAAAGGCATAGACACAGATTTTTGCAGGTGACCTTATTGCATATGTATTTATAAGAGCACAAATATTTCAGAGGCGAGAATTCAATGAAGTTAGATACATTTGATTTTTGTAATATTATTTAATGGCAAACAGGCACTTATTTTCTTATTTTGTGCCAGATGTGGGGCAGCATGGTGGCACGGTGGTTAGCACTGTTGCCGTACAGCAAGAAGGTCCTGAGTTCAATTCCACCATCAGGCCGGGGTCTTTCTGTGTGGAGTTTGCATGTTCTCCCCGTGTTTGCGTGGGTTCCCTCCAGGTACTCCGGCTTCCTCCCACCGTCCAAAGACATGCAGCTTGTGGGGATAGGTTAATTGGATAATCCAAATTGCCACTATGTGTGAATGTGTGAGTGAAAGTGAGTGCGAATGGTTGTCTGTCCCTGTGTGTTGGCCCTGCGACAGACTGGCGACCTGTCCAGGGTGTACCCCGCCTCTCGCCCTATGACAGCTGGGATAGGCTCCAGCGCCCCCCGCGACCCTGAAAAGGATGAGCAGAAGCGAATGGATGGATGGATGGATGTGCCAGATGTGGGTGTGATAGGTGCTGCTAAGAGTTCAGTTGGAGTGATAGAGGCAGATGTTGGAAACACGTTTTTTGGGATGGCCTAATGCACGGGGCTGTAGACGAGTTAATTTTTAAAGTGAGCAAAGCATTTTGCAGTGTTTCAAGTTTTAGTGTCTTGTGAATTGCAAATAAAGAAAACCGCAGAAAGCACAAAAGCTTTTGTGCATCTTTATTCAGCACAAATCACATTTATGCATTTTGCTCTGTATGCCTCTCTAGTATTAGATCTATTACATAACTTATAGAGAAGTCTGGCAAAATACGGCTAATAATGTGACTCAGAGTTGAATTGTTGAGTTGAGTCTTGGCATATGTTGTGTAGCCATCACTGAATTTAATGGGGATTTTGTAAAAAGAGGTTTGTTTATTGCCCTCAGGTAGCTGAGTCAGATTCTTTTCTCTGACTTTGAATAGCTGCAACATCACATGGCATGCAGGGAAAAAAATGTCTGTATTTAACGCACATGGAACAAAAGGAGTAATTTATTAATTCCTGGATTAGTCGGGATCATGGGGTAATTTCTGCACCGTGTTATTCCTCTACACATCCTATAGCCCGGCTGTTATACACAGACTTATACACAGTCCAAAGACAGCCCTTATACTAGAACATATCAATTCACCTTCCCCTCCTGCTCCCACATTACTTCATTTGCTGCTTCTGGAGAGAAACACATGCGTAAAGCTTGTGCTCGTTCACGCTCACTTCCTAATGGATCACCTGCAAACATCCCTTATGATCACTGAGACGTCACTTTTATTTGTCCCGCCTAGTAACTCTGGCCAAATATAAATTCCTGCACATGGCAAAAATAAAGGAGTCCCTATTGAATCATCAAAAATACTTTCTACATGATAACTTTACAAGTGGAACTGTGGTTGTGGTAATCAAATGTAACTGCATTACTGGTAGATACAATAAATGGCAGTTAAAGGAAGAGTTATAGGAAGGTGTTTTACTACAATAAAAGCCATAAAATGAAACTAAAAACTAAGACATAATTCAAATGTTTCAACAATGTTTAGCTCTAGAGTGCAGCGCCCACAGTCAAACGACAGACTCTCAAAGGAGATTCTGAGAGCTTGTATTTCAGTTAGTGATTATTTATTTGACAGTGAGTTGATTCCTTGTGATATTCCAGAGTCTGTTTTTACTTCAGGGTTTTCTAGTAATGTCCTCTTCTAGTTTGGGTTCATGCGTTCATTGTTACTCCAGTGTGTTGAGCTTTATTTTGACCTTTTTTTAATTTGAAGTCTGTTTTCGTGGCTTCCTGATTAGATGGTTGCTGCTCTAGCGTTAGTTTTGAATTCTTCATCTGTGTTAAGCGTCAGCTCCTAGTTTGAGTTGGATGTTTGTGTGTTTGGTTCTCTTGGTGTTCTCGTGTTTGATCCTCCTCATGTCTCATTTTGTGGTTAATTGCCTTTCATGCGTTGGGTAAGCAGCCGATAAATGGCTCACTTTTCCATCATGTCTGCCTTCGTGTCCTGCATAAACCTTGACAGCTCTCCCCTGTTTAGAAAGTTGCTCATTAAGGCAAAGAGGTAACACATTATCTTAATGAAGGCATCACAGGAGAAAAAACGTTTTTGGCACAGAACAGCACAGAGAGGAATTTGTTTCCCAGAATATATATTTTACACACAAACAAAGCTACATTCATACAAACATACATACAGTGTTACATTCATACAAATACATATCGGTTTATTTGATTTTTTCCCTTTTATTATAAAAAGCAATTTGATATATTATTACTTTGTATTACTGTGTTATACTGTTAGGGCTAGTTCACTGTTAAAAAGCATGCACGTTCTTTTGGTTGTGTCCAGAGCAAGTGTTTGCAAATAACTCCAAGTGCATGCCTCAGGTTGCCATGAGTTCTAGATTACGCCGTCTTTACCTCATCAAGACATCTCAGCCGTCAGTCAAACCTAAACACATTAATTAGCCAATCAAACTGCTCTCTGACCAGGTATTTCTGGCCTTGAAGGGGTGTTTATTTTTGCATACAAAAGCCTACTTCTGATGCTGAAAGCATCTTGAAACAGCCACTCTGAATTATTTGCAAACCCTGATTGTGCCCATGTTTGTTGTATTGCGCTGAATTTATAAATAGGCCCTTAACTTTTTTCTTCTTATCCTTTCTTTTAATTTTCCCCCATCCCTCTGTTGCCAGTTTGGCTTTCAGTCCTGGTTCTTTGTTCCAGTCAGTCCAAACTGTTTATTGAATACATCTTTATTCTCAAACAGCTTGTTTCAGCAGTCACTGAATTCAAGTCTCTCTTCTGCCTTAAATTAAAGTTAATTAGTCTCATATATGTGATATTCCAGATTTCCCATACTAGACTGGTGGTAGGGGTGTCTCCTTGGCCATAGTGTACATTACATCCCACATTCTCATCGAAAAAAAAGTCGCATTTCCTCGGCCTCAAAGTAGGTAAATATTTGGGAGAGGGAGGGGTTGGGATAATAGCTTGACTGATTATTGAAGTATTAATTTCCAGTTTTTGACAGTGTTTCGTCCAAATGACTCAGTTGGTTGCAACAACAACAATGGAGCCCTCGTCTGCCTCTTCATCTTTCTCTTCCAATGACTGGACGACGCAGGGCGTGACGTCAAAGGGTATCCTCTCTGCGACGGGTTCGGTGGTCTGTGCTGGTAGTCCTGGGCTTGAACCTCTGGTCGAAGGGGCATCTTCCCTCAGCGGGGAGGGCGTCAAAGAGCACGGCTCTGGCTCCAAAGTTAATGTTACCTCTTCTACCTGTGAAGGCAGGAAGTAGAGATTTTTAAGGACATTTGTTCTGTATCGCAGGTGAGTGAAGCTCTGTTATTCATTCTTGTAAGGTGCTTACATGTTGTTCTTACAGATAAGAGCCAATTTTTGAAATAATTGTGCTCTCTAAAATGTTAGTCATGTGTCTGATTTGGGGCAGTAGAACCAATAGAGCTTGCCTGGTTAAGATGCCACCATCCCTTCACCCAAGGGTTTGTCAAGTGGCATTACGCAGGCTTCATTTAGGCATCATGAAGTTTTGGAACCATGGGTGGTTATAATTAGTCAAGTGCTTAGTTATAAATATTTATAAGCAAAAGATTTGACTTTCACTCACCAAAACTACTGCACAGATTTCTAAAACAGTCACTTTTCATGCTGAACTGTGCAAGCAATAAAATTGTCATATAATTTCATTAATAAAAAAACACAACAAACATGGTCAAGAAGTTCAGTTCGGTGACTCGGATAATCTGAAATAATAATAATAGTTATGAAAGATGAAACTGGTTATGGAGACCAAAACTGTTCATGATTTTTTATTGTGCACAGGAGTCTATGGAAATTTGACAAAACTGCGGTTCATCACATGGCCACTTGACTCAATCCCCATAGGTTTCCATATTAAATATTCAGCTTTTTAGCATAAAAATGTAAAACACAGTTTTGGTCTCCATGGATACTTTCCTGTTTGAAACAGCTGGGTTATCTTTTTTTTAATAAATTGTCTCTTGGAGATTGTCAAAGCTTGGCTGCTTTGTTTCCAGGCGGCTGGTAGGTGTGTCTGTGTGATGCAACACTGCAGCTTGTTAACTAGTTGATAACCTAGTACTCCACCATGACCACAAATATTAAAAAAAGGTATGGGCTGCTCTTTTATGTACAATATTACTGTTTTAAAATGGGATTGACTTACCTTTACACCCAAGCGGCAGTTTTTAATAATAACGTTTTCCTGATTCTTCAGCGTTTTTAGTACAGTGTATTGTTTCTAACTCACTTTTGTTAGCTCCTCCTCTTCCTCTTCACGCTGTTCAGGGAAGTCTTCAGACTCAG
The DNA here is from genome assembly GCF_964374335.1 of Astatotilapia calliptera. NCBI lineage: Eukaryota > Metazoa > Chordata > Actinopteri > Cichliformes > Cichlidae > Astatotilapia > Astatotilapia calliptera. The sequence goes on along the minus strand of NC_137442.1, from coordinate 4,080,026 downwards.
GCTCTGGCTCTTCTCCGACCGTCTCCACCACGCCTCCGACCATGTCAGCCATCTGTGCATTCAAGTGTCCAACGATCTCCACCTGCAACCAGTTAAATTTGACTGAAGCGCTTGTTGAACGGAATTTAAACTGGAAAGGGATTCAACAGGTTAGTGGCATTTTCACACGTAATTTAAACTGACATCCGTCCTTCACTTGGGCTCCAGAAGTCCCTGATAACAGGTAAAATAAAAAGACAAATAAAACAGAAGACGAACAGGAGATGGCCCGACCCAGCATGGTTTTCATCTGCAGGTGGTCGGAGCAAAAGAACATACACTTTAGCTGGGTGCAACAGATACAGATGCCGATTCCAAACGCTGAAACTTGCGGACCTTGTGGCATGCCACTCTGACGACCAGGCTGATTTACACATCTCTTTCAAAACTCATCAAATCCACTTCAGGCAGTCATGCTGAGTGCTCCATGCAGACCTCCAGCCTGTCTCCTACCTTGCAGACTTTCCTGGCAGTTCATCTTTCACTGCTCTACAGATGTGTGCTAAATAGGCCTGCTGATATAAACAAAGCCAGATTCATAAAACAAAGAATTAGCAGAGAAAACACAAAAATATATCAGCATTCAACCTTTATCTTTAATCGAGACCAAACATCATAAACCGTAGCTTCCAGCAGAAACTAGACATGCTGTCACGGCTATGATGACTGCATTGTCTCAGTCACTCTGTAATAGTGACAGGAGACAGAGTCCTATCCTTGCAACTGCATATATAGTCACGCACCCTTGTGTCCTTGCAAACTGTCATAGCCGCTCTGTCAGAACATATTAAACCACCATCGAGTCTGCAAGCTCTGTAATCCGAGCATTTGGATTCAGCAGGCGAGCGCCTACCTGATGTGCCTCAACCTGTGCTGCTCCCCACAGGTCAGCTAGCCGAGGGTGAGTGGGTGGACCGAGGCTGTGGATGGTGCTATTGGGCGTGGCTTGGAGTGAATGGGAGGCACTGTGTAGCCTGTGCTCCATAGACTGTAAAGGGAAGCAAGAATAAAAACAGAATATTCAGGATTTGGCCGTTAATATGTAACCCCGATCAACAATCTCTTGGCTTGTGGCCGCTTATTTTTTAAACTTTTGTTTTTCTCTGGAACAATAAAATTGCCTCCCACTAGGAATCTAAAAACACCCACAACCAACTGCTCCTGACATTTGAATAATGGACGGTGTAGTGCTGTAACGCGCACATATCGCCAAACAAAAGACGAGGCCGCTTTTTTCTTCCAACATTTATCCCAAGGGCTTTTGCAGGAGGTGGAGGACACATACTCTAGTATTTTTTTTCCACTCTCTTCTAGTTTGGCTTCTACTTTTAAAATCTCTCTAAATTATGAGGTTGCTGCAGGGAACGGTGAGGAAATGCCTTGACTGGAAGATTTTATTCTAAATGTAACACGTTCAATAGTCTCCTTCTCCGGGGAAGGCATATAATACACACGGTAAAGCTAACAAGCTCATTTCCATTGTGGTCTCGGATCAGTACACCTTTTCTAAGACACAGTCCCTGACCTTTTCAAGTATGTATTTCATAACTCGCAGTTATTTAATGAGCTCTGAGAATGCACCCAATGCAAGAGCAGCCAACAAAGTCTCGGGGTGTCACAGTTCACCGTGACTCACTTCGTTTGCAGAAAACCTTCCAGCAGACTGAGAGCTGAAAGTCAGCAGCTGATTTCAACAATATTCAAACTGTCTGCACAAAATGAACCCATAAGAAACTTAAACAAGGTCAGCAAGCGCACATGTTGTGGGAGCAGAAACATGTGGTGTATAGATTTAATAGGACAGCAGACCTAAGGCTGTGTGCATGCATGATTTATACTGGACTGTGTTAGTGTAACAGTTATCTGTGAAGGTGCTTTGAATCTGCTGAGTGGTATTTGTGTTTTCCATTTTAAGAAGCTGCTGCCATCAACACTGCAAAATCTCACCAAACAAGGTGGAAACCTTTCCTTCATGTTGAGAAAGTTAAAGTTCAGCCATCATGGACTTTTTCCCCTAAAGCAGAGGTGTCCAACATAAGGCCCGGGGACCAGAACCAGGCTTAAATCCAGCCCACTGGACATCTTTGGAAAATGTAAAGGAGGGTATTATAATAAGGAGGGCTGTATTTTTATCAGTTTTACAGCTTCACCTTCTGATAAAGACCTCCCCCATGGCCTTTTTTACTACACCAAAGTAACAAGTAAAATATAACAGAAATTTCTATATTATAGAAATTATAATAATTATTATATTTTTTATTTTGATTCATTAATTATGAATTACTAATTTAATTGTGACTGTAGGAGAGTCTAAGTAAAGGCCATAACCCTTTCTATAATTTTCCACATTTGTTTATTTGTCCTGACTATAATTCACTTCTTTCACTTCTTCTTCTATCTTTCTTATATCAAATGGATTGAATGTGTAGTTAAAGATCCTTACACAGACAGAAAAGAATGATTTGGTTCGGCCCACTTAAGATGTAAGTGGGGTGTACGTGCCCCATGATGTAAAAAGAGTTTGATATAAGTATACACAAAGGACAAATTCAGCCTCTAGGTCTGAAAAGTAATCAGAACCTACATCCTTTCTAATGGCCACCAGGGGGCGACCTCTCTAAGTCTGTCTGTAAATAAGTCTTTGGGAAAACGTCTGTACTTGTTGCTTCATGTGTGACCTCAGTAGATGTTTTTTGGATGGGTTTATGTTATGAATTACTACTTTTAAATCTTATTTAATATAACATGTAATTATTTTGTTATGTTATAAACTAGGGTACAAGCAAAGACGTGGCTAACTTGTGATTTACGAGTTATTACCGTATGAGCATTAAATATCCTCTGTTTGTTGTTTTTGTCTGTCCCACACCTTTGTTAAATCTATTTTCAGAAACCCAAGCTGGTGATGATCCTAACACTAAGCTTCAGGCCTCAATCAGCAATGCAGAAACCAGTTGGTGAATAAACAGTGGATACATCCATTTCTTTGATAGAAATTTATCCCTGGTGCCGACATGTCTGATGCATCTGCCGCTGTGTTTATATGAAAAACAGTGCAAGGCTTTATAAAAATCACTTTCACAGACCTGCTGCTGTTGTTGGTACTGCAGAAACTGTTGCTGCTGGTAGTGATGAAGCTGTTGGAGATGTTGGAGTTGACTCTGCTGCTGCAGGGCGAGTTGAACCTGGTGCTGCTGAATGTAACTTCCTACTGTCCCCTCGTACCCCTCACCAGGTGTGCCTCCTGCTCCATTGCTGCCACCTGCAACAACCACAAGACACCCAGTGTGCAGTGCTCAGTGACACAGTCTGGTGCTTAAAGCCTGTAAGAGAGGATGATAAATCATCACCGGCAGCCATGATGTAGGAGCCTGCAGCAGGCGATGCCACGCCCGAGGGCTGGCTGGTGATTGGGTCCCAGGCGTCAGAAGACGACAGGCAGTACAGGCCCTGCGAGACGTAGGTGTGAGGCCAGACATCCGCAGAGGAGTGATGGAGCACCTGGTCTGTACAGGGAAGCACAGACAGATGGTAGGCGTTGTAGAGGAAAACACAGACAGAGAAGACGCTGCTAGGGTGGAGAGGCAGGGGTAAACCAAGTCATGGGCAGAGAAAAATCAAGACGTAGCTGGAGGAGCGGAGCTGGAACGTTCTGTAATTTGTCTTTTTAGTTTGCAAAAGTTTAGGAGTTGGATTAATATGGAAACTTCAATCAGTTTAGATTCAGAGGTTTTACCAAACTATTAACTGTTGCATACTTTTTGGATAAAATGTTACCTATTCTGAGATTTGAAAGCCACAAAAATTAAAAATACCCTAAATTACATTATTTTAGAATAAAAAACAAACAAATTCAGATCTTTCATTTCTCTGAGCTAACTGACATTAAACTGAGATTAAAGCACCTGAGCTGGCGTTTCTACCATAGCTTTGAATGCACAGAGAAAGTTGCAATAAGCAAGCAGCGTGCTCTGAGTGCTAATTACAGCTTAATTATTATCCATGATTACAAACTGTAGTTATGAGGATTTTTTTGTGTGGATGTGTTTAAAAGCTGTTATGGTTATAAGTGGTTATATAATAAATCCTAACAGTTCCAGAATGTTCTTGCTTCTTTCACTTTCAATAAAATATAATCATTATAATTAATAATCATATTATAATTTTGGCTGTTATGTTTTCATGTCTTAGATATACTGGGTCTGGTTTTATTTTAAAACCTAATAATTACTCTCCCTGCACTCTGAAACATTTATTAATGATTAATCATCCATTTATTAAAGTCAGACAGGAGAAAAAGATCTGTAGTTCAGAATTTGTTGCAGATACATTTGGTCAAAATTCACCCAAACTGTACTGTAAAGGTAAACAATGAAATGTTCTTCTTAAACATATGATGGAAATCAACAGATGACTGTTTCTCTTCACTTTGTGACAAACAAAGCACGAAAAAATACTTTTGATAACTCCGCAGCAATATCAGAACCACGCTGTTTTTAATTGCAAACCTTGTTGTGATCTCTTATGGATACTATTTCCTTTCTAATGAACTAAATCTAAATCAGAAGATCTAATATTACACCTCAGCCATTAGTGTTTATCTAGGCTGATATAAAACAGGGTTAAACCTGACCTCAGCCAAAAGAAACATATGGTAATAACTTTAATAGCAGTATGATTAGCTTATCTACAGAGCAGAGCCATGGAGGGATGCAGCGCTGTGGAGGAGAAACATGCCCTCAGTCCTAATGTGGATATGAAGTAGCTGTGTAACCGTTGTTGTGTGTGTATCCCTTGCACGTGTGTGTATGTTGATGTTGCATGCTAGATAAAGCACTGAGCAGAGCCCATATGGTGGTGTTAATGAGAGCGGGGCTAAGTCCTTGTGCTAACCTACAGGCTCCCTCAGGGCTTGGACAGTGCTCTGCTTTACTAAACACCAGTCAGAACAAACATTTACCTGCACAGAGAGTTTACAGTGTTACTCTGTATGCAGGTAAATGTTAAAGCGTACACATTAGTTTTACTTTATCTTAGAATGGGAAGAAAAATATGGGAGTATTTCTTGTTTTGCTTTGATTTTTATGAGGATACACAGCCATTCCTGTGAGGCCAGAATGTGTTTGAAACAAATATCTTATCACCCGAGGCTCAAATCAGGATATGAGTTTGCCAACATTTTTCTTTAATAAAACCTTGTGCAAAATTTAAATCGTCTCAACTTTCATCCAGTCTGTTTCTGCCTTTGATGCACGCAGCTCTTTTGGGCTACAGACATGAAGCCCTAACAGAATGTGCTCTGGTATTTCAGCACTGGCAGGCTGTCATCTGAATTTGTCATTTGGAAGTTATTGAGTAAGTGCCCGGTCAGAGTGAAAGGCAGACATGTGCAGCTGTGAGCCTGCCCTCCAAAAGTCCTTTACCCCTGCTTTGGAGACAAACTGACAGGACTCTTTTTTTTTTTTTTTTTTTTTTTTTTTTTTTTTTACAACTCACATTGGAGTAAAACCCGGAGTTCACTGTGTGGTCCAAAGACGTGAGTTTGAGACCTGTTTGAATCTCTTGCACAAAGTGAGTCCGTGTTTTACTTTAACAGCGTTCAGGTTTTAGACACAGTGAGTTAATTTATCACAAATCTCTGTCTCACATTTAACTCTTAGATCCTCTCAGTAGTTCCACATATTGTGTCATCAACATAATTAATCTCTATTGTGTTGATGGCACCAAATGTAGCACCATAGCACCTAATTTACAAGGACCGGGCTTGACATCTAAGACTTAACTGGTCACTCTGCTGTGGCTCACAGCGACCGAACAGTGGGACAAAACAAACGCTAAACCGAGTCACCAAATGGGCCGGCTGGTGGTGCACTGACCTCTGCTGGTGATGCTCTCCTGGTTGACCTCACTCAGGTGGGCGACGCTGCCCTGGTTGGAGCCGGCTCCCATGCTCTCCCCATCCATCGAGTTCCAACCAAACAGAGTCGCCTCAGAAATTGCAAACTGTTGCATGATACCTGAAGATGGAGATAAACAATGCATGTAGCAAGAATGAAAAAATCCCCCGACTCGCTAAAACATCATGAACGTGAAGCAAATCCCAGTCCCTGCTCTGGTACCACATACACATGTTAATTAATGATACAACAACAGTCATTAATATGGATAAACAGCAGGTTTGTGTTGGATTGGAGGAGAATACTGAGGGTTTATTAGACTCATTTTCAAAGAAAGTGCATCACCCTGTTTTTTCTCTGAAAGTGCTGCAGTCATCAATTACCAGCGACAGCTCAGCTAAATATTACCTAAAAATCTGATCAATGTTTCATTTTCTGAAACAACACAAGGTCGTCTAATAACATTTCAGACTTCGTTTTGTTTTAATAAATAGCTGCAATGTTCTGAAAGTGACTGCCAAGTATTTGTTATAAGTTTATTAAATCTTTTGTATTCATGTAATTCTAGCCATTAATCAGCACGAGATGAACAAATTTGTAGGATAGATTGATTGTGAATAAAATATGGACGCACAGTTATGGTCTCTGAAAAAATTGGAAAGGATGCAAGTTGGCTTCACTTTCCAGACTCTTTATATCCTGTTTACTGACTTTTTTTTTTTTTTAAATAATTTGCCATTTGTTATTTATGTTTACTAAAAAGTCTACCTTTAGTCTTATATACATAATGACAACCTGCTCATGCAACAGACAACCAAGAAGTCATCCAGTTATTGAGCAACACTTTCAACCTCTGGTTGCACGTCACAAGTGCAAGGTAGTTGCAGAGGTTGTCACCAGACAACGGTGGTCTGACTTGGACTCACTGCAGTTTCTTTCAGAAAGATTAGTGATGATTTGCAAACGCAGGCACTTCAGCAACTCAGTCTGCGCTGAGCAAAACTCATCTACGATGCAGCTTTTTGCAATATAGGACTCAACTCAGCTGTTTGTCCTCGTGGTTGTATTCTGGGTATATTTCTAACAAAAGCAAGATTTCTAAGCTCCTCCTTTCCTCACAGCAAGAAGGTCCCGAGTTCATTTCCACCATCAGGCTGGGTTTTCTGTGTGGAGTTTGCATGTTCACAGGTGTGAATGTGAGTGCGAATGGTTGTCTGTCTCTATGTGTTAGCCCTGCGACAGCCTGGCAACCTGTCCAGGGTGTATCCTGCCTCTCGCCCTAATTCACCTGGGATAGTCTCCAGCCCCCCCACGACCCTGAACAGGATAAATGGAAGAGAATGGATGGATGCACTAATTAATCATTTTCAATATTATCATAAATAGATTGCAAGCTTGACTCCATTTAATCACAAACTGATAACATACTGATTGCGAGTAATCACAGACCCGCTGTCCGTCTGTGGACCAACCATTTCAAAGGCGACAAGATTGCAAAATCATTGCACACAGTTTCCTCAATGCGACTGAAGCATTAGTGTAGCATATTTGCAAATTCAGCACTCAGGTGTGTCCTCACCTGCAGCAAAGCGAGCCTCCTTCTCGCCATCGCTAAGGTCACTGTAAGCGTCGTTCTCCATCCTCCTCTCCTTTTCCCTCTGAAGGTTGGTATGGCCCGCTCCCCCTAGCGGCCCCGCAGATGGTTTGCCCCAGCTCTGCCACTCTATCATGTGGGCCACTCGACCCTGGGCCATGGCGGTGGGCTTGGTCACCTTGTCCTTCATGGAGCGAGTCACACCTACAGGAGGTATGAGGGCGGCAGGAGGGGCAGACCAGCAACACACACGTACAACACACACCACACACACACACACACACACACACACACAAAAACTCTGTCAAAACTACTTCTGGCCCCTGCAGTTGACTACACCTCCATCTGAGGCTCATGTGGGGGTTGGGGTGGGGGTAGGAGTAGAATGATAATGAGAAATGTGAGGGTCTGTTTAACACTTGAGATGATGATAGGAAATGTTAGCTCAGTAATAAATGAATTTGTGATTGAACGTGATTTTATGACAACAACATGGCACCTATTTAATTTCATTAATCTATAAAAACGCATTCAGTAGTATGCTAGGATCATCAGAATGAGCATGGATGTATTTGTGGGTGAACTGGTGTTTCATTATTTCCAAAGAAGCTCTGCTGACTGCAGTAATATTCAGTCCTTTGGACAGCTTCTAGTCACACCGGCCATGTTTCAGAAGCATTTAGTCTGCACGGGTCTTTTTGTTATTATAATAAGCCTTCCTCAAGAGGAACATGCTAATATTTATCTCTCTGTGGACCACATTAAACTCTGACCTTTAAACCACTGCTGCCTTTGATTTTCTGTGTGTGGACCTGAGGATATCAGCTGTCAGCAGTCAACTCGTTTTAAATGTGTCACCTCGGTTATTACCCCAGTACTAATCACCACAACGAGCGTGACAGTCACTCCTCGGCTTCTATAGTGAGACAAATTGTTTAAGATAATAATGATACGTGCTGCGATAGTACAAGATGTTTGATTCAGTATGAGACTTTGTTTGGCATGTGAGTACTCCCCACGGAGACCCAGATGTGTACTCATACTGGTCAAAAAGTTGAGTGTAGACACTCAGTGTGGTGGAGAAACTTCTAGCAACCACTCACCAACCGTTCAGGTTATACACATTTTTCAACCTGTGGTTGCCATGGTGAGGGGATCAGCCAAAAGAAGAAGCAATCACTGACCAGTCTACAGGCCAGTGCAGCCAGGATCTAAGCAGAAGATTTGAACCAGAGCTGTGTGCCCTCACAGATCCTAAAACACTAATATTTTTTTCCATTTTTTTTTATTTGTCTTTTGTAAAACTGAAACATGGCTCTTAAAAGCCATAACTCCACAAATACGTTGTAACTTGACTGATAATATGGGAGAAGCCAGCATATCAATGTGACACAAATTGAAAATATTTTAAAATTAATAATTGCAAGATGGTTTATTAGCTATTAGCCCTAGCATAAAAATAAATATACATTTTTGTATCATATAACTCTCTATCATCTTTATTCACTGCTGAATCTTCGTTTGTATGCACAGCAAACCATGCTTAATCTTTGGTCAGGTGATTGGCAGGAATGATGAGGTCAGAGGTCATCGTGGTTGCCCATGTGCTTGTTAAATTTTGCTCATTTTAACAAAGAACAAAGGATGTCGAGTGAAATGCTGACGAACCCACATTAATAATTACAAGAATTGCTCATCTTCTTGTAAACAGAATGAATGAGGTTCATTAGAATTTACGTGATTAAAAATGTTTTACGGAGCCGAAGAGAGGCAGAAGAAATAGTCCCTCGGTGTAAACAGAACAGGGAGAAGTGTCCACCGGCAAATCTCTGTCCAATTAAGATGCAAATATAGGCTCCAAACTGGGGACATATTCACTGACTCAAATGGGTACGGAGACACTGATCGATTAAAAAATTAAATTAAAATCCAGCAGGCATGAATAAACAAAGAGCGAGCTTTGGAAATTGCTCCCCCGGTCCATGGGGCAAGTAACAGGCTGGGCTAAAAATAGAAACACTTTTCCTCTTAGACAAAGCCAGCCAATCTCATTTGAAAATCAAACAGTCCCTGCAGAGCCTAATTGGGGATGGAAATAGGTGGAAAGAATGGGGATGAAGGATGAGGGAGGGTGTTGGGGTCTTGGCTATTCAAAGGCTCAAAAATATAACACTATACACTGTTAAAAGATAGCTGCAGATGTATTTAAAGTGCACCAGACACAACAGAAAATACATTTTTTACATAAACACTCTGAGATGCTGCACTCAGACAAAAAAGAGCACTACAGTTTGAAGCACAGAGCAAGAGAGAGCACGAAAGAGGCACCGGCCACTTGTAGTCACGACACTGCACAACAGAGTCACAAATATTGGGCCACACCACCAACACCACCACCAGCAGCAGCACTGCCACGGTACAAATACACTACATTTCCCAACACACCTGTGGAGATGCTTCAGTAAGTAATTAAAGTAAGTATTCTTACTTACTTTAGTTTCTTTGAAATCAAAGATCTGATTGAATTTCCATCAATGACTCTGAAATGTGTCCCGTCATTGACGTCTGCTGTTGATATCAGTGGAAGAGAGAGGAAAGTAGGGAGTGATATAGGAAGGGGCACCCACAGGGGCGGCCATGTTGGTTCCAAGCTCCTCCTCCTCCTTTGCCTGCTCTAGAGTGAAGTTGTTTGTTAAGTCAGAGTTTCATTTACAAAGTCCATTGCCGTTTATGGCAATTTGAAAAGATAATTAAACATGTTTTCTTCGAGGGTGTCAGATGATTCTTTGGCCTGCAAGCAGTGCAGAAACCAAGTGATGGAAGAAGCAGAGTGGAGATTTTATCAAGCAAACAGATCTCAGAGGCTGCCCTGGAGGTAAAAACATGTCCGTTTGTTATGTTAAACCAAGGTTCAACTTAACAAAGAGCATTTGACATGTAAGATGTGTAACTGTAAGTTCTGTGGTTTCAGTTTGTGAGGCTCTTGTGTTTTTCATATTCGGTCTAATGAAAGCACAACTTCTTCACCCTGAAGTCCTCCTAAACTCCTTTGTTCACAGGCTATCGAGGTGCCATGAAAAATGTTCCTTCTTCCCATTAAAGGTTAAAAACTACCTGATTTCCATTTGGCCCATATCCCTTTCAAGGTCTTCTCCGGGTGCATCTATGGACTGCTGCCAGCACTGCTAATAATTTTTAGAGATCTCCTTGAAAGTCTTGCTCTGACCACCCTCACAAGTGGTTCTTACCTTGGGGTTCTTTCTATAACATCTGAGGATATTTATCTTACAATATAAAGCACTTTACATGACTATCGTTGCTATATATGAAAAAATGAAAGTAAATTGAACTGAATTTTGGTTAAGATGGAAACACATCAGACACGTGGGGCAGGTTTTCATTACGTCAATGTAATGAAAACACTCCTTTCTGAACCATGAATGGGCAGGAAATGGGATGTACCACAGTTTTTGGTTGTTTGATGCTAATCGTCTTAGAACTTTTCAGGATAACTCTGATCCCGGTTGATGAGCACGCTTCTGTTTTTTCTAACTTGATGGACGATTTTTGAGGAGCTTGGACATCATGAGCTCATCTACTGATATTTGAAGTTTGGACCCTTAACATGGAAGCCGGGTTGATGCTTGGTCTGTGTGTTTGAGGTCTGTGGTAAAACTGCAGATGCACACATGCAGACGGTCAGAGCGTGACTTCCATCAAGCAATCCCAAAATTAAGCTGTGCCGTTGACATGTTCACAGGGAGACATCCTTAAAAGGAAGACTAACCAAATCTAAATGCGCTCAAATATTATAGTTATTTGGATTTTGGATAGTAAGCCAACTGTTCTTCTTTGGTGTTGGTGTTGTTCACAAAAAGCTTTAATAATCACAGGTTGATGGGGGCATATGCTAACTACCACTGATGGTTCAGGAGGGGTTGTCTACACTGTATTAGGACGTAAGAAATTATTTACTGTTCAGAAGTTCTTTGATCAGTCAAACGACTCTTTTCACTGCATTTTTGCATTTGTTGTCAAATTGCATGGGCAGAGCTTTTCCAGATTTTATTTCCAGACTACTCTTTCTATTTTGTAGTTTATTATAACTGAAAGGTCAGCCTGCACCTTCTGTCTAAACCAGTGTGGCTGCCACCGCTTTATCACCCTCTGAGAAAAGTTTGCAGAAGGGAAAAAAAAACCCACTCTGCAAAGAGGAATGAATGGTTTGGTTGCCTTAAATAAAGGGCAACACAAAGATTTAAAGTTAAGTCAAAGTAATTACCAATTAGAAGAGAAAAATGACAAGAGATTACACAGTCCATTTAGCCTCATTTATACTGGTGATTCCCATTAAACCAAACCACACACTGATCATTTGGCTGCTGCACTAATGTGTCACCAACCAATCATCTGAATAACACGCAAGAAGAAACCAAAAATTATCTTTTGCACAGCAGGGAAAGGAGATGCAGCCCCTGCCAGAGCTCAACAACAACTTCACTCTTGATCCACCGTGGAGCATGTGGAGGCAACATGGGGGCTGTTTTACCATCTAGCAGCACAGACACACACCTGACACACCTGACAGAGAGGACTTAGCCAGGGCACCGATCCCATAGGTGTTGGTGGGCTTCCTCTTGAGACGAGGCAGAATGGAAGTAGTGTCCTCCATGGACAACTAAAGAGAGAGGAGAGGTAAATGTGGTATTGGTGCAGCACAGGGGTGGACAGAAGGAGGAGGAGAGATAATAGAACCAGAACAGGTGAGAGAGATAAATGCAAGAAAGGAAAAAAAAAGGGAATAAAAGAAATTGAGGTGAAGAGGGCAGACGATACAAGACTCAGAAAACAGTCTGATGGAGTGAGAAAGAGAAGAGAGGTTGTAGCAGAGGAGATAAGATAGAAGGGTTAATTATTTGAGCACTTTGTAAATGGCTTACAGGGATCGTTGAAGAGAAGAGAATTATTGATATTCTGTGTCTCAAAGGAAAAATTAATGATAAAGTGTTGATTTAAAACCAAATTAAAAGGGTAGCAGTCTATTGTGAGCTCAGCAGCTATTATTTGACATAAAACCATCCTGAAAAATGTGATATTGAACAGATATTGAAGGCAGAGTGTTGTCGCATTACAAAGATTACCTGTAGCGCATTTTGCTGTGACTCCATTGTTGGATATTACTCACTGTCTCGTCTATCACCGTGAATGTTACCAACCCAAATATGCTCAGCTGTTTCTGCATTTTACCAGGAAAACGTTGGAGGCTTGTTGTGAATACATGAAGTCGTGAGACTGACACCAACAACCGCTCCTCAATTTACAAAATCAGGTCATACAATTAGTGTCAAACACCACTCTGTTGGATATCAGATGCCGTATATGTCGTATCGTATCTACAGAAATCCTGAACACTGAGCAGTAACCTTTTTTCAGGTTTAAAACTCTGTGAGAGAGTGAGTTGCACGTTTTGTAAGTCGAGGAATGGTGGTTTGTGTTTTTTGGGAGCTTTGCATTTTGCATTTGTTTTGTTTTCATAAACTTTATATCTACGCTTTCTGGGTGTAACCAGACCCGATCCTTACTAAACCTTTGGTTTTCTCAAGCTGCAACAGTGCTTGTGTTTTTTTTTCACCCAGCAAAGACTACATGTTAAAGATGGCGTCTAGCTCAACTGCTACAATGGCACGCTCTCAAATCATTGGTTAAAGGTGTGGTAAGATTCAGCCAGGCACCGAGTGGTTCTTGGGGGCCTGGAGCCCTGGGACCCTGATCTCTGCTCGCACCGGCCTCTCGCGGCTTCGACTGCCCTTTGCCTCCGGTCCTTTGGGAGTCCCACACCTTAGCCGTGGGTGCCCCACTTAAGGCCTCACTCCTTCTCCTGCTGGGATGGGCGTGCAGATTTCACCAGGATGTGTGGCCTTGGGTCTTCAGTATTCGTGGCTGCCAATGGCCCGGTTCTCCCGGATCCATCTCTGTCTTTCTCTGACTCCTTAGGGGCTGTTATTACGACTTCCCACCCTCATTTTTAAGTGCATTTCATCACAGAGACACACACTCTCTCTTTCACCCTCTCACACACACACACACACATTTTTTTTCTCTTGCCTGTCCTCCCTTAAACATCGTCATACTGTATACCAAATATAATAGAAATAACACGAATAGAAATGATGAAATAAACAGATAAACCCTGAACAAGAGGAGCCTTGTACACAACAGTTCATTCAGCTCATTATTCTGCCCCACAGGACGGGATTTGTTTTTCCTCCTTTGTGCCATATAGCCCACATTCACACTTACAAGCCGCATCTTAAGATTTCTCCAGTATTTAGTCAATAAAATAATGTGTAGAAATAATAATATGTTGATTTCAAGCTATGATCATTCAATGTTTCTTTTGACATTTATTGACAGGAGAGTAGAGCACGCAGGGAAGCAAAGAGAGAGCGAACAGGAAAGAGCAGACTCAAACCGAGGCCCCTGCAGTAACCTTTTCATCTGTGGGTGTTCTTGACTCAACCCTCACGTATCTTTGTGTTCTGATATAAGAGGAAATCACATTGTTGGCGCTATATTTTTACGCTGATTTGAGATTTGTCTCAGGGATGTAAACTACAAGTTTATTTAATCAGGAAGTGAAATTATTTAGATTAGGAATCCTGAGCCGTGATAGGCCGAATTAAACGGGCTTATTTGAAAAAAAACCCCCACAAGAACGGAGGAGAACATCCAAAATTCACAGAGAAATCAGCTGTAGTATTGTTAACATCCAAAACATCCCCAAACCTTGTCACCACCGCCACTGTTATAGGAACTTTCTGCTGAACTGCCAATCAAAAGATGTGCAGACAACCCAGCTTAGCCAAGACCAGAACAATTGACATGGATAACTACCAGCACAAACAAAAGATGCATGTTTGGTTTTCGGAGTAAACGGTCCATTAAAGTGAGATGTTTTGTCTTTTATGAATCAACCAGAAGGTCCCCAAAGGAGAATAATTTAAAGTGAAATTTCAAACATAAGTCAACAACAACATACTAATAATGAGAACCTAGATGCTGTTCCTCTCCTTTACACTTAAATAGCTGAATGTTGAACAGTTTTCAAAGCTATAGTTATTCCATAAAAACACTCATGTGTACAGTAAACTTGTGTTACTTCCCGGCAGCAGAGCTCCTGGCAAACAAAGCCAAAAATTAATGAACTCAGAGACTGAGCCCGGCTCTTAATGAGGCCCTCCCAGCGGCTAATTACAGTAAGAAATAATAGGGAAGCACATGGACTCTGTTACACGGGAGGATTTTGTGAGAGATATGATGTAATATTTTGAGTTAAGGTGTATGACTCACAATAAAAAGGCAAACTGATATGATCTGGTCCCTCTGTGGTGTGCAAGTGGAGCATCATCCACACGCTCCTACTTTAAACTGCCTGCATGCACCAGTAACATTATATGGTGTTGTTGCTGGGCAGCCAGAGAGTCAACAGGCATACAGATGAAACTATTACAGCAATCTTCTTCCATTAGTCGTGTATCTGCTTGACTCTGTTTCTCCTCAAATATAATAAACCACAGGTGGACGCCTATTTTGCAACTAAAACCATTGTTCTCCATTAAAATCCTCCTCCAGTCCTTCCAGCAAAGCACAGCCATAGCTAAACCAATATGGCAGAGAAGTGTTTTAATGTGCATTAATCAGCATTTGGTTTTATTTGTAAGGTTAAAAGGGTCACATATTCATATTCATATGCTACATAACTTTGCCGCCCCCTTTCGCTTATGGTTTTTCATTCACTGCATTGTTCAGGCTCACAGCAGGCAACCTCAGCTGCTCTCTACTGCTTTGATTAAACCACTGCAATCACTCCACTCTGTACTGCCAAACAACAGATTGGAGCTGATGGAATATTGAAGAGTGTATGGAGCCAGGATAGGAGCTTAAATGATCCCGAACTTTAAGATGTATGAACTGACGTTCTTTGCTAACAGCAGAAACAACTTTCTAAAGCAGTAATATGCAAAAGACCCTAGCCTCATTAGCCTGTTTCATGAGCTGTTAATATGCCTTCATATGATCTTAAAATCACTCTACACTAACATTCAGAATGTGGTTTCCTATTAATATGCCATAAACCAGAACAGAGTTCACACAAACACAAACTTTCGTCTTTTTGGAGAGTTTTAAAATGTACTTAAAACAAAATGTACTCTGAAGTAGCTGAATAATGTTTCCCAATTTCCAAATAGCTGAACATTGAAGCTTTCATGCAATGGTGTGTACTCCCTTCATCCTTATTGGTGAAGCTGACAGATGAGAATGTGTGACGGATGTGTTCCTTAGACCTGAGATTATGATGCATTTTTCCCTCATCAGTTTGGCAGCACTGGTGTTTTCCTACTGTATTTAGTTTGTGTTCTTCTTTAAAGGGAGTAGTACACTCCAGTCACCCAGTTCTTAAAAGAAATATAGTCGAGTTTCAGTATAAAGCTCCTTTGCTCTCAGCTAAACAGATTAATTGGTTTTCGCTCTGCAAAGTTGTCTTCATGTATGCAAGTATGATCCGTTAGCATTCTCCCAATAAACTCAAGTGAAGTAACACAATGTGCCACTGGGACTCAGGATGTTGGGTACTGAAAATATGTATGCCTACATATATACACTGTGATATAAAAGTATTTACTGTGTATTTTACATTTTTGTACTGTTCATTTTTGTACATATGCATATTTAGATTGTTAAAATACACACATGTATCATAATTTCACAGATATTTGTCCGTTATTTGAAAGATTGAACTGTTAAATTCAAATGTAATGCTATGGAAAAATATATATATAAATGATTCGTATAAACTTTTTTTAAATCAAATAATAATAATTATTATTATTGTTATTTAGGGCGATCGTGGCTCAAGAGTTGGCAGTTCGCCTTGTAATCAGAAGGTTGCCTGTTCGAGCCCCGGCTCGGACACTCTCGGTCCGTGTGTCCTTGGGCAAGACACTTCACCTAAAGTGCTTTGAGGGTCTCAAAAAGCGCGATATGAATGCAATCCATTATTATTTAAAGCAACTGTTAACTGTATATTTCTGTACATTTAAGTATTATTATTCATATTGCCGCATTCATTGACCTTGTTTATAAGTAATTTCATTGTTTAATCACATTAAAATGTTCCTAATTTAATGTTTAAAAGCACTTGAAAAAGGCAAAATCCCATGTAAAATTAGGGCAACAAACTGTATTGTCATTACTGAAAATAACCATATTTTCATGAGAAAGTTATTTTCTGTTATTTTCTGGTATTATTTTGGCGCCACAGCTGCCGGAATATTACTTTTCTTAGGATTTTTTTTTTACGGTGTGTAAGTTACTTGCACAATCATGTGATTCCTAATTAATGATCCCATTAATCGTTGCTTGTACTCCTCTCATGCAGCAGGGACTCCCACTACTCTTTTCATTTAGTTGGAGCTAAGTCACTGTTCTACAAAGGGTTTACACATTTGTATGCAGCCTTCAGTTTTTTATCGGTCTGAAACAGCCATAAATTTTGCAGCGATGAAATTCATTAGCCCCATAATGATTTATGTATTTGTTTGCTATATATCTACATATATGAAAAAGTCTAAATGACTGCCATTAACATTTGCAACATTTAAGATCAATTAACACTTACATGGAGGAAGTTTAAAAAAGAAAACACAGGCATTTCTTAGTGACTCCAAACTTTTAACAAGTAACTTTCAAATAACTGGTGCTGTTGCAAAAAGCTGTTTTTATTATTCCCTACATCACTTTACTAAAGTGCCACACCAGTTTATCACTTTAAATAACAGTAAACAAAAACCTCCTTTGTCGGCTGTGTTGCCGATTCATCCAGGATTCTTACTCCCATCTTAAAATCAGTCGGTGCTTTACATCAGAAATGTCTCTGGACCGTTGTTGCATAAAACCCAAAATATGTCTGCGCAAGATTATTTTCCTCCAGTCAGCTCCAAGCTGAACAAATGCACATGGTGCAAACAAATTCTGCTGAAGGTACATAAACAGTTGATCCACCTTATCATCCATTGCTTTCAGTTAAAAAAGAAAAAATGACTTGTGCAAAGGCTTCAGCTGTGCATAAGATAAGCTTATTACAGCCTGTTATCTGTGACTCTGTATATATATATGCAGTATATGAAGCTTACAGTACAGTAGATTAGCAGAGAGCTAAGAGTGGAGACGGATGGGGGAGTTTACTGGGAGGGAAATAAAAACTAGGGGATAAGAGAGAGGCAGTGGGAGTGAGAGATAAGAAAGTAAGAAAGAGTGGCAGGAAAAGGTGGAAGGATAAACGAGTGGGATGTCAACTTATGTACTCCAAGTCAAAGCTCAGGTAGTCGGTTAAGTGATGGAAAGGGAAATGACAGGTAGAGGAGATTTGAGGAGAGAAAGGAGATTTAAACAAGGAGACTTACATTGATTCCTTCCCAGGAAAACTCGGCACGGCCATGCTGGGGAAGGAGGGAGAGAAGGGCGGAGGAAAGACGGAGGACAGAGGGGGGAGAAAAGTACAAGAAGGTGTAGCAAAGGAGGGAAGAGAAAAAGGCAGATTAAAAGAGGAGGATGTCAGATATAAAAAGTGCTATTAATTCTGAATTTGAATATTTACATTTTGGATGTGAGGCTTTCGTATTTCATTTTTAAATGCACCAAATTATATATGTTTGTTGCTCTTGTAAAATGAAGATTCACATTTATTTTGAAGGTCAGAAAGGACTAAAGCTCAAAAGGTCATTTTAGTTTTTTATTTTCTGGATGTCAGGACCATATGTGGTTGGACTCTGGCTATATTTCTAGAGAACTGGAAGGTTGCTGAGTGCAAATGTAATCTTTGAATGTGAATTTGTGTTAAATGGGAATTTTTGTCTACATAGACAGTAACACATAGGTGATTTTCTTTGATTTATCACAGTTTATTGCTGTAATACCACAAACAGATTGGATGTAATTGCCAACTTGACTCTATTAAAATGCCAGCTGATCTTCATCTTCATCTCATGGCAACATTTGTAGCGGATTTTAGTGATAATGTTGCTCGACAATCTCATTTTGCAGCAAAAAGATAAATAAATAGCTGAAGTGAGATAACTGTATCTTATTGGATACAACAGATATTGACAAAGTTTAACTTTAATATCTGAATTTGCTTTCAAGATCAGATTCATGTTAACCTCAAATCCACGACGAACTGTTGCAGATTAATATTTTCCTTAAACCAGTCTGCTCGGTCCGGACTGTGTTTGTGAAACATACGCTGGAACCCACAAACTGAACTACGTGGCTCTTTATGTGAGTCATACAGTGTATGTGTGAACATTACTACAACAGTCTAATCTCACAAGACTTAAAAGGCTTTATTTTAATCAGCTGAGTCAGACTTTAGAGAGGAACAAGTAGACGAGCGGGAGGAGAAAGTGCAATCGCGTGTGAGTGTGGCGCTGTGAATGCGATCAGCTGCACTCGCCCTCTTCGCTTATACACGCTGCATTGAATGTTTAGGTAACCAATGGAACCCACCGAGGAGTGACACTGTTGCTGGGGGCAACAGCAAATCTGATGGGTGGCCAGACCAAAGTGCCATGTCCTCACATGCACACACACGGATGCAATCATGCACATTCATCACACTGTACAGCAGACACAAAGAGTGAAAGAGGAACACGTTGAAACTGTGGTTGCTCCGGAGGATTCAAGTCGACAGCTGTCAAAAGGATTTTTTTCTTTTCCTTTTTTTTATTTGTTTTTACGTCAGACTCTTTGTCACGGTGCCCTGAAGAGTTTCTCCACTGGCACTCCGAGCTTGTTATCGCAGTTGTACCGTTCAAAGCCACATATCAGACCGCAGGAGAGGTGAAAATGCCCTAAACTTTATGTCAAAGTAAATGCCAAACTTTATCTTCTGCTCCCCACACTGCAGCCGCCGCTGCATCAACACAGGTTTTTAACATTTACATTAAACATAAACTAGAATTTATATGATTCATGGAAAGAGTAGCTGGTTATGCTGCACACTGATCCTTGTATTATTTTCACACAGCACAGAAATTTTACACGTAGATGTTCACAGAGTTTTTAAATATAGATATTTGAAATGTAAATATGTATCCTCATCATCTAGATCATCCAGGTACTCTGACAATTGGGTCTATAATGATCTACTAATGGCATCTGATGCAGGAAATTGTTCCGTGATCATTTTGCTAGATCTTAGCGCAGCCTTCGATACCATCGACCACAAAATCCTACTCAACAGGCTGAAGGTTCTGGCTGGTGTATCTGGCACTGCCTTAGACTGGTTTTCTTCCTACTTATCAGACAGGACTTTTTCTGTTAGGACTGATAGGTTCTCCTCTAACACTGCTGCCCTAACCTGCGGGGTTCCACAGGGTTCAGTTTTGGGTCCATTATTATTTTCTTTTTATATGCTTCCTTTAGCTGGCATTATTCAGTCTTTTAGTGACCTGTCTTATCATTTCTATGCCGATGACATTCAGCTGTATATGTCCTTTAAGCCTCATCAGCTGTCCACCCTAGTCCAGGCTTTAACTCAAATCTCTGATTGGCTTTCTAACAGTTACCTTGTTTTAAACATGAATAAGACAGAGACCATGATCATAGCTCCTCCTGATCTATATTCTAAAATCAGTCAGGTTCTTGCCCCTTTCTGTTCTTCTGCTAAATAAATATTCAAAGTCTTGGAGTAATATTTGACTCTTCTCTGGGCCTTGACTCACACGTGAAATCTCTGTCTCGTTCCTGTTTCTTTCATTTAAGGAACATTTCTAAACTGCGACATATGGTCTCCTTAGCTGAACTGGAAAAAATTGTCCATGCATTTGTGTGATCACGCGTTTAGATTATTGTAATTCCCTGTTTACCAGCTTGGATAAATCATCTCTTTCTCGCCTCCAAGCTATACAAAACGCAGCAGCCAAAACAAACTACAAAACTAACTCGCTCTAGCAAGCGAACTCACATCACTCCTATTTTATGTTCTTTACATTGGCTCCCAATAGATTTTAGAATTAGTTTTAAAATTATTGTTTTAACGTACAGAGCACTAAATGCATACATTTGACTGCTCAGTACTCGTGTAATAATGTAACAACAACACATGTTTCAGGATATTTTGCATCATTTGAAAGTCCTATTAAACACCATCTTACTACTTACATGAATAAATTGTGCTGCCTCTCCTCTAATTTCAGTGGAATTAGTGCTCCATACCAATCAAGGATAGACTACACTCATCATGGAACTTAACATCTTAAAATCAGCCAAGTCATTGATGACAAAAAACAGGATGGTCATTAACCTGGATAAGTCGTTTAAGAGGTTAACTACACGCCTGTAAGCTTCCTGACTGTATCTTTGATAGTTATGACGTTGTTGTCTTGACAATATCTGTCAACTGAAATTAACATAGCCACCATCTGCGGTAGTTCTCGCTGCAGTAGTTGTCAACAGGATTGTATTCTGCCACAGCGAGACACAGACAGACTCACAAGGTGAAAACGATACCCCCCATCCTGCCAGTGTCAGTAATATGGCTGGTGGACACTCATATTTGAAGATGGCAATAAAAAGGAATAAAAATGGAAAGCAGTGCACCAGCGGTAATAAAATATTAAAGCGCCCGGCCTCTACTTTATTCATGCTTTAATCAGCAGCTGCTGCGCACAGAAACTCTTTAGCTCTACATCTCCATGAATGAGTGTGAATGTGACTCTCACTTGGTTTTAAGCCCTTACTGCTCTGATTAACATTTTTCATCTGGTGTCAAATACTGACGACGGTTAGCAAATTGAAACCACGGGCGAGCAGAAACAGAATTACTACTGGCTCCTTTCACTTCCTCAGCAGATCTATATTCACATCAGATGTTTATTTTCATGACAGGAGAATGAGGAATAAGAATAATCCTTTTCTAACAAAGCAGCTTCTGAGACGGCAGAGGGATTTAACAAAGACGGTCGTGTTAGCGGGTGATTCATTCAGATGCAAGCACACCTTGCTCAGTGTTAGATGTGAGCAATAAATATGCTAATAAGTTACATTTGTTAACCTTCCCGTTGATTAGAAACTCATTTTCCTGGACAAACATGTTAGTTTGGGGTGTTAATCACTAAAACTTTGCGTAAAGCCAACACAGCTGACAGATTACACCGATCTAATTGAATAATGCTTCGTTTAATCTCAAATGCTAATGAACGCGCTCGGCAGTGCGTCGCTCACAGAGCCGAGGCAACAAAGAAGGTATCATATCGCTGTAATCACTGTGTTAGTGTATTAGAGTATTAGCCAGATGAGAATATACACGAAAACAGCAAAATATCTGCGGTTTCTGTTTAGGAAATATTCGGTTAATAGTTGATTCAGTGATGGGACGCGCTGATCCAACTGACTCTACCTCTCCATGCTGAATACTAACCTGACATCACTTTCACTCTCTGAGACTGAAAATCTTATTATTTCATAACCTTGTAAAATAAAATGTAGCAGAAAGTGAAGCAAATAGATGGGCTTCATAATCAGTTTATAGTCAAAGACAGTTGAACATCTGCTGGACTCACAACTCAACTAAATGTCATACACTAAACAGAAATAAATTTAAAAAAAACCTGTCATCTGGTATTTTACACCTGTGTCGTTTTTACATGGATTCCAGCTAAATGATCACTTTGAGTATAAGTATCATTATTTTGGTCTTTTCAGTATCTTATCAGTATTTTTAGTCTTTTTAACCATATCTCGACACAAACAGTACTAGTGACTGACTGACCCAGTTTAGCCCCCAAAATAATGTTAGTGGACATAATGAATAAGTCTTTATTTAATCTCAAACAGTAATAAACACACTCAGCAACAAGAAGCTTACAAATTCAAGGCAAAGAAGAAGATATCGTCTAATTGTAATCTTAATAAATGTATGACTAACACTCATGAGAGAATACGTTCAACAGCAGCATGAACCGCTTCTGTTTTAGGAAATGTTTTGTTAGCGGCTAATGTATTCAGTGTTAAAGGCCCATTGAGTCACTTATGACCTCTGTCAGCTTCTGTTTGCGTCCTGCAGGAAATCATGCAACTGTGAAAAAAGCCATCTCCTCTTTAACTGAAGCACATGCCCATATTAGTACAACAATGCAAACTCAAGCTATAAGACTTTGCACCCACGTTGATAATTCACAATTATCTGTCCTCTAAGCTTAAAGCCAATCAGCGATTCATAGATGCTTTCAGTATTTACGCTTTTATAACTTTCTTTATCCTTTAATGTGCTATTTGCTGGTACTCGTAACTCCTAAAAATGAGAGCTGGGCTTATCTTTAGCCTAAACTGCTGGTTAATCTTTGAGCATCCTGCTCCAGATCTCCTCCCCGCAGCGCTAAACACACTTAGTTATTCTTCCTGAATCACAGTTCATTTGTAAAATTATTATTTCCCATCCTGCTTCTGCTCTCTGTAGACTACATCTGGGTTCTTATGGGACAATTATACCTAGTGCAAACAGCTCCGTACCATTTATACCAGCTATGAGGGCACGAGTACTCGCTGAGTATTGAACTGAATACTAGTTGTCACCACGCAGACAAAACCTCTACATCAGTACACACACATATGAGGTGTAACTGGTTCTTTACACTCAGTGAGACCTACTGACCGTAGGACCAGCTGACAAATATCTGCTAAGAAAATGTTTACGCTCATCTTTTATTGGTTTGGGGTGGAGCCTTACTCGCGGATAAGGAAGATATGGCTTTTCAAAACTGAGAAACCCAAAGTTACCCCTCAGATCTGCAGTGTAGCGTGTTAATAAAAAAGTCTTATTCTCAAATTCTGGGCCTTTGAATAAGTTACTGCTTTCACAATAAGGTTATTAGTTAGAAATCACCGGTCTTCAGTATTTGCCAAACAATTCTAGGCATTTACACCAATGAGCAACACCAACAAAGTACTGAGTGGTGATGTGACCACACTGTTTATCTTGTGATAAAGTTGTGTTCTGCCTGCAAATGTAGGTCCTGGAAATACTGTGTAGGTTACTTTGACAGTCCAGCCCTTCCTCTCCAATTCCAGCCGATTGCCAAAGCAGGAAAAACAGCTGAGAAATGGCTCAGAGAACATGACCTTATCGTGGTTAGGGAGTTTGGAGCCTTGTTTGTAAAGTCTTTATCTTACACTTTAGTTACTTGTACTCGTGTTCTTTCAGAGTTTTTCTTAATCAGCCAGTTTCTTATCTGCACCTCGGCCTATATTCTCCCAAATTTCCCTTTGTTCTCTGGTGCATCGTGTGTTTCCCAGCTGTCAACCTTTAATTACTTATAAACCTGTTTTTCTTTATTAACCTCACGACTTCCATCTTCCTGATTGCCTGACTCTTTTTGCTTCGTCATTTTGACCGAAAGTTTTGGACTTTGTTGACTTTTTACTTCAGGCATCTGCATGTACGGCCTCTTCTCCGTACATTCCCAAACAGGAGGATCCTCTGAATCTAATTCTGGTGTCTCGACATCAGAAAGCACAGAACAGTCCTGGAGTCCGCAGCCTCACCTGTACCATCATAGTCAGGTGGTGTTAGGGATGTAGTTTTCTGATCTAAAGGCATGTTGTACTTGTAGGCAGAGGAGTCCTGTGCACTGACTGCTAATGTCAGCATAGCTTAACTTACATGCTGACTTGGCATAGTTGCAATTGTCACACCATGACCATCTGCATTTAGTGTGATGACGTGCTGACATTTGCTAATTAACACTAAACACAATGTTTGATGGTGCTAGATGAGTTTTCATCTTGAGGAGGGCATTTAACTTTATTTTATAACAATCTATCCAGTTGTTGTTAAGACATTTCACTCAAATTTGAATACGGCTGATGTTTAAATCTATGCAACAACTGGTTCACTTTCAGTCTGAACGTCTCACATGTAACAGAAGAAAGCAGGAGCCTTGAAATCTTAAAGTATTAGCCTCTGAATTATTCAAGGTTCAAGGTCGGACAATCTAATTAATAACTGTGAGTATAAGTTTGAACTATAAATTTACAATAATCAAAGTCTCTCTGTTATTGGACATTTCAGAGTTCGGAGTCATAAAGAACGCCTCAGTGTGTGAAGGTGGAGGTTCAACCAAAGGCAAAAAAGGTCTAATCATCAGTACGTGTGTATGTGTGTATGTTGTATTCAAATCGACTCTGTATTTGTATCTCTGCTGAGCTCCAGCTCAGTAGCGCATTTCCCTGAACTGGAGCGAGACGTGTGTGAGCTGAAACTAAAATCCCTTCAAACACGATAACGGTGAACGTCTCTCAATAAACTGACATTCTCAGCTCAACTGTTGAGTAAATCAGCGCTTTATGCTGCAGTCCTGCTTCATGGCTTTTTCCCTGAAGGACACAGTTTATTCAATAATAACTACCTCCTATCCAGCTGTCAAATTTCTACATCTATTCATCCTCCAGGGTCACAGTTAGTCCAAGTCTATCCTGACACGAGCTGCATCAGACAAAGATATGGCTACTTGATAATTGGGGTTATTTTCTTCTTTCTTGAAATATAATCAGAGGTGCACACATCCATCACTCAAGTAGAAGTACAGATACATGTGTTAGAAAATACTCTGGTAAAAGCTGAAGTACTGACTCACATTAAAGTGAAAAAGTTCAGACATATACTCAAAGTACAAAAGTAAACGGCAGTTCTTTGGAGGTCACTTCTACCAGCTATTTGTGTGCGAGGCTAACTGAACCTCATGTTGTATAAATAGAATAATACATCTTTCTCCATCTCTGAGAGTGAACTGTGCACTGACCTTTCATTTGTCTCCCTGGGAAATACAGAAACTGCACAGAAACAGTTTGTGTGTTTGCTGATATCTGCTGGAAAGTTGCCTTTTTAATTACCTGCCACTTAGAAAATGTTACTACATTTACACTTGCCGAAGCACCGCAACCAAAACTGATTGACATCTACACCTTGGCCTGCGTATAGTGGCCCGAGTGTAGTGCAATAAATGATGCATAAATGATATGTTTGTGGCCTCTTTCATTTTACATCAGTAGCATTGATAACGGAGTATAATATCATTCTTTCCAACTGCTTTGACATAATTAATAACTCCGCTCAGATGTGTTGAACCTAAAGTAATGAAGCTGTTTTGAAGAGAAATATTTTGATATTTGTGCTCAAATGTAGGGAGTACAAGTTAAAGAAAAACAGTTATCCTTCTTTCTTTCTTTTACTGCCCTTTGAACTTCTCAGCTATTAACGATTTGCCTTTTCTCATTTAACTTGATCCATGACTCACTATGATGCTTTTACTTGGGAGGGACAGAAAAAATATTTTAAATAATACAGTTGAGGATGTAATTAAAACTTTGGATGGCATTTGGGTTAAAGGGGTTAAAGCAGCTCAGTGGGTGCATAACAGTGAGTCACAAACAGAACCTAATGGTGCATAATTAAATCCGGAGATCGGGCTTGTACTACGTGTCATTTCAAAATCAGAGCCGTGGGATCATCTTTCTAAAAGACGAGCTAATCTTCTTTAATTCTGGTTTCAAATGATGTGAAAATGCAGTTTCAGAAGCTTTTTTTCGGTTTTACATTCCAATGGGAAACATTACAGTCGGTACAGATCTTCCAGCAGTTTTCAAGAAACTTGTTTTAAATCACAAACTAATGAAGACAAAATAGGTCCTGTGACTGCAGCTGAAACGCCGTCTGATCTGTTTGTGTTTTCCATCCTGTGACTCAGATTCTGGAAGGCTTATATCCTCGGAGGAGATCTGGTCGGAGCACTCGGTATTGATCAGACAGGCTGATGTTTCAACTAATGCGCCTTTCACCGAGCCTAATGCTGCAGGGATGTTTTCTGCACTTTTGTATTTAATGTGCAATGTGAGTCCAGCATGATGAGCTCATTCCTTTGATTTTCATGTTCACTGGTTTGTGCTGTAAAGTTTTAGTTTATCTATGATCCTAACCTCACCTGTAGCCACAAGCTGTGGGTTTCACTGATACATGCACTTGAAATGAGTGACTGTCTGAGCTTTCACTCGGAGCTTTATTTAGATTTATTTTATCTTAGATTTATTGCATTCTCATTAAACCTCCACCTGTGGTCAAAGGAATGAGGCAAGTTGTGTAAAGCCTTGAGTGCTAAGATAGAATAGAAATATGCTATATAAGAACCAGTCCATTTACCATTTCAGACATGTCCAACTGGGAGGAGACAGCAGGAAATGCTGAAGAGCCGTGCTGTAATAGCCGTGCCTGCACATGTTTGAACCCAAAAATCCAGCTTGTTTGGCTACAGTGATCAGATGCCATGCTTGGGTAGAGTTAAATAAATCGCGCCCTGGTCTGCTTGAAAAGCTGGACCTCAGTTGTACTCAGGTACATCACACAGTGTGATCACTGTCCTCACTCCAATGCTGCCTTCATGAAACTCACTTTAACCTGTGACACAGGGCAGCGTGTCACTGCTTCCCCAATTAAGTCCCAAAATGCATACAATTGTGAAGAGAACTGTGCAAGAGCACATCTCAAAAGAGAGAGTGTGAGAGAGAGGCTGAGATGCTGAGACAAACTCTCGGGCGCAGATCAGTGAGCAGTGTGAGTACAGGGGAATTTAGAGGAGGGGCAACTGTGTTTGAGCACAGTATACAGTGAATCAGTGCTTAGTGCGAGCACTAATGTCTGGCTTGGAAACACCCCTTTATTTCCCCAGAAGGAGGAGGGGGCTGGTGAGAAGGAGGTGTGGGCACCTGACCCAGATAAGCAGCAGATGATGGATGGATAATTAAGAACAGAGTAGATCAGATCAGCAGTGCCACTGGCTCATCTAATAGGGTAAGAATTATGAGTTCAGTTGGGCACCTTTTATAAAAAAGGACTTCAAATGCTTTTCTGACCGCAGCATCCTGAGTGACAGCTACAGCTACCTCGGGTGCCACTAATTAAACGTGATGGACAGAAAACCTCCTCTGGGCTACTGTTTGGAAGCACTAAACATTTTGACCATTTTGGTCATTGCTTATCAAAGGATGGTACGATATTAATAACTTGTTCACCACGCTCTAACTGGCAGAGTTTTATCATCTGTTTTACAGTAAATGGTACCAAGTATTTGTTTTTAAATTGAAAGTGTTTAAGACCATGAATTAATCTGAGAAGTGTTTAGTGAGGTGAAATGAAATGTAGGCTCATTTTTCCATACAACTGCAACCAGACGCAGTCTCCCCCTGCAAACCGCTAGAAGGAATTCAAGCTATAGACATTTCTGCATTAGCTTTGCTGCAGGCCTGTTCCTTTTCTCATTTTTCGCTTTATACATGCTCCCCTCGTCTCTTAGTCCCTTCAACCAGAGCAGGGCATAGGAGACGGGGGAGGAGTTACAAGGAGAAAGGAGCCGAGGAGACAGGCTTTTAACTATGAGACAGACTTGCTTTGGAGCTCATTTTATTGCCATATCAATAAATTATGACATTTAGCACAGCTGCATTATCTGCTCTGCTTTGTTACAGCCTACATCTGTATTTATTGATGTCTGATGTCATACGAGCGTAACAGTGTTCATGACAGCTTTTATATTTAGTGCTGCTTTTAATTAAATTTACAGCGCCGTCTGAAAAGAAACATTTTTTTTAAATCACACAAACGTTCAAGAGCAGAAAGTTTCATCATGGATGTGACCACCTTAAATAACTGAAACATCTTATCAAACGAAGGACTAACTGCTCATAGATCGCTCCGAGTGCCGCTGTTTGGATAATCCAAAGATTTTGCAGGCGTCTTCTAGAGGTAATAAATCTGCAAAGAATATACCTGTGTATCTTCGATCCTCTGTCCTCCAGATGCATTTTAGGAATTGGGACATCCTTGAACATGTGGGGTGATTGTGGCTCAAGAGTTGGGAGTTCGCCTTGTAATCGGAAGGTTGCCGGTTCGAGCCCCGGCTTGGACAGTCTCGATCTTTGTGTCCTTGGGCAAGATACTTCACCCGCTGCCTACTGGTGGTGGTCAGAGGGCCCGGTGGCGCCAGTGTCCGGCAGCCTCGCCTCTGTCAGTGCGCCCCAGGGTGGCTGTGGCTACAATGTAGCTTGCCATCACCAGTGTGTGAATGGGTGGATGACTGGATATGTAAAGCGCTTTGGGGTCCTTAGGGACTAGTAAAGCGCTATATAAATACAGGCCATTTATGTAGACAAGTTCAAGATGTACTGAGATTATTTTTGATCAGAAGCAGAAGGGAGGAGGACAGAGGAGACTAGGAGGCAGAAAATAAAGCAATGAGAACATTCTGTTAACTTCCAAATTTCTATTTAGATCAAGCCATGAGATCATTGTCGATGTTTCGATCTTCACGGCCTGAATTCTTCTGTTTTACTTGCATTTGAATCTAGTTGAATAGGATTTATTCTGTCTGTCAGTCTGTAGCGTTTGGTTTGTCGCACTTGGTCAAGAACTCCCTGTTTCTGAGTCTGAATCATCTCTCCGAGCTCCTCATCTCTCTCCACCTGCTGGCCTCTGTGCAGGCCAATAAATTACACAGAGGAGTCGTGTTTATGGAGGTAAACAACTCAAAGGCTGCTGCGGGATCAGAGCTCAATGCAAACAGCACTTGATCAAAACTGAATTCTGTTTCTGATGCCGTGACCGCTGAATAACAACTATGCCTTGCAATGCCAATGTTCCAGGTGCTTCTCACGGTGGCAGGCGGGTGCAACCCATGCATTTATACACGCTGATGTAACAGGCTTGCAGGATGCATTTCTATCACAGCCATGTTGTTGGCTGGTCTGATGTATTCCTGCATAAAACCAGTGTTTTTGTGCTCGTTCTTGATGTTCTGTTGACAGCAACAGGAAATAATGTTTTTTTTTTATTTTATTTTAAAACAACAAGCAAAGTTATTTTAAGCAATTTGGGAAACTACTTTGAATTTTTATGTAAATGTCCATTGTGTAAGTTTCCTTTAATAGTGGCTCAGTAGTTTATGGTTTACACATTCACCTAGTATGTAAAAGATCTCTGGTTCAATCCCAGAAGGCGACACAAGTCTTTTGTGGCGTTTTTCAGGAAGAGCATCTGGTTTATAAAACAGCTCCATGCTGTGGTGACCCATGGTGAAAAAGGGAGCAGGTTAATGTAGCTTGCTTTATTGAAATTTCCTTTTACACCAGTGGCTATGTGATGCACACAGATACAGACTTCTGCAACCTTTGTGGAGATTTAACCTTCTCCTGCCATGTTAACTGCTCTTTAATTCTCACTTTTTAAAAAGAAATAAATTTCACTGATATGTCAGGATAAAAAAAGACAAGAAATGTGGAGTAAACTGAGTGTGGCATCTATTTAATGGATTTATCATAAAGTTATGTGAACATCTATGTTCATGTTACTGAATATGTTATGTTCTAGTGGCTCTGAGTTTGTTTTACATGCAGCTTCTGATTTCTTGTTTTATTTTAGCTCCTCTTTCCTGTCCAGTCCGTCTCCGTCTCGTCTCCGTGTTTGTTCACCTCCAGTCTCCACAGTCGTGCCCCCGTGTCTGTCTGGTCTCTCTGTGTTCTGTCACCGTGACCGTCTGTGTTCCCCGTCTTGTCTAGTTAATACATCTGCAGTCCTGGTCCCATGTCCATCTCAGTGTTTCATCAGTCTGTCTGTTTAGTCAAGTGTCAGGGTGCTCGGTCTGTGACCCAGCATTTTGAGCTTATTTTGTATTTTTGATTTCTTAGGTTATATTTGAATATGTTAAGTTCTTATGTTACTTTTAATTAAGGTTTAGTATAATCTATGTTATCATCAAGGTCCATTTAGTTTTGAGTTTTTATCTGTTTTGTCCTCTATGTTTAACTTTCAGTTTTGCCCGTGCTTTCGTCTCCCTTATCTGTTCTCATGTGTCTCTCCTCATGTTTCGCGTCTCCCCAGTTTGTCACGTGTCTCATGTCTGTGTGTTCTATGTTGTCAAGCTCTTGTTGTCATGTCCCATTATGTTTCCTGTTTTATTTTGAAGAGTCCCGCTGTGGCATCATGTTCATTTGTGTCAGCTGTGTTTCCCCAGGTGTTTCCACTTCCCTCATTATCCTTTTGTGTATTTAAGTCCTCTGTCTCGCTCTGTTCATTGTCAGGTCATCTGTTTAGCTCATCTGAAGCATTCGGTTTCTCAGGTTCGTGGTTTATGTTTGTATGTAGAGTTTTCCATGTCTAGATTTAGCTTTCCCAGTTCAGGTTATAATTTAGTTTTCACCATTGTCATTTTGTTTCTACGTCTTTCTGGTTTCTGCTTTTGGGTCCGCTCCTCAAACACACCAACCAACCCGGCTGTGACAGTCAAGTCCACGTGTCTGAGTCTCAGTGTGCGTTACATCTTGTTTTATTTTGTTAGTAGTCTGTCCTGTTAATCAGATTTAGTTCACCTGTGTTCCCTGGTGTGTTCCAACTCCCTGATTATCTCATGTGTGTACTTAAGCCTCTAGTTTTCTTCACTTTCTAGTTGCAGTCCCCCCTCATGCTCTAGTTAAATAAATCTGCCATTTCCCAGCCAATGAAGCTGTGCTTTGAGTTCACGTTTGTCACGATTCCTGCATTTGGGTCCACTTCCTGCCTGCTACACTGTCCCGTGACAGTTTCATACCAGAATGCTGATCGTATCCATGACTGTTCAGTTATACAAGTCTGAAAATGCTGGGAATGTTTTGTTGTAAAAGCTCAAAGCTTCTGTAAGTGTACATCACTTCAAACAGGGAGAAAGCAACAGGGAACAGGCTTTAAGGGTTAGAAAAGTTACCTGGACTAACTATTACTATAACAGCACTTAAAAGACAAAGTGACAGCAGCACATACATAAAGCATCAATCACTGATGGAACAACAAAAAGGACGGACGTCTCTGTTTTGTCTCCCTTTCTTACTCTTTCTGCTCCTCTCCATCTCTCCAGGGTCCACAGCTGAGAAGTGATACATGGCTCAGTAATAGCCTGAACCCAGGGGACAGCAGCTCTGTGGCCTTGGTAAGAGACTATCAACACTGGCACACCTTCACACCCGGTCACACACAGACAGTCAGAGAGTGCCGGCGTACACACAGGAGTACACATAGGTTTGACTAATACTAGCTCCTGCAGGCTGTGACACCACCATTTTCTCCCAACAGAGCATCCCTTTTCCTTTTTCATGATGTTGTGACACGTGCAGGAGTTGAAATTAATATTCCTTTTGTCTGCTTTCCAAAGTCTCTGAAACAGCATTTAAACTGGGGACGTACGTCTGTGTAGCTTCTCACTCATCCGGGTCAGTCCTGAGAGCTTAGAAAGGAGAACACTTGCATTTACAGGACAAAGGACAGTCTTTTGAGGATGTCAGTGTTCACATTTTGGACAGAGAAGACAGATGACCTCCTTTACTCCTCTTTCACACCATCTATGTCCACTGTGAATGAGCATCATTGAACAGAGGCAGTGACTTACAACATCTGTTATAAGCCACTGACAATGCAGTCTTGAAATCCCTTCCAAGGTGCTTCAATCACCACTTACACTTTGCCCAGGTGACCTCAACACATCACACGATGGGGTGGACATCACCCCTGGAGATGGTCTAAACCTACACCTTTTTCACACCTTAGCTCATGTGATGAGTCACAGAATCAATAGTGGGTCATTGACATTAAGGATCACCTTAAACAAAGACAACCCGACTTGGAATAAAATACCCAGGACTCTCCACCATTTGTTTTTAGAACTGAAGAAGCCTCTACCACGAGAGATTACATCTTCTAAAACATAAGCAATCCCATTATTCTTTTTTAAATCCTCAAGATTACACTAGGGATGACTCAAAATGTTGGGGTGTCCCTTGTGTTTGATTGACCTGTCATTTAGACAAGGAACAGAAAACAGACTCCTCAACTTGTCTAAAAGACAGAAAAACCTTCAGAAGACATTTAAAAATGTTAAATCGATGAAGTTAAAAAATGTCCAAACAAATATTGGGTATTTTAGGGGCTATACGAAACTGTTAATCACATTCTCCGTTAACCAAATCGTGCTTTGAACATCGCAGAAATATGCAGCTTTTAGTGTCACCAGTGCACCGAGAGTCAGATTAGTTTCTAGAGTTTAGCAGTTTGTTCCATATCATACATCCTGATGCAGAAGAAACAGAACCTGGTTACATGTAGCGTTGGTTATATTTGACATGCAGCCTTTTTTTTTTTTTTTCAGTGTGGTGTGTTTTCTTTTCTTTTTTTTTTTTTCTTTTTTTTTTTCTTTCCCCACCTCTGCTCATTTATGACTTTCGTTAATGGAGACAGTGAGTGACACTACCCGGGGTGGAGCCAGCAAAGGCTGCAGTCTTTAAATGACTAGTGGACATCCTCAGTCCACTAGTCGTTGCTGGTTCAGGTTCAGATGGCTCGTTTGGTCACTACACTGTAATGAAGCCCATTAGTTTTGGTCACACCTGTGGCTGTTTGGCAGTACACTGTATGCAATGATTACAGTATGTTTTCATTCACTAAAGTAAAGGAAGTGTTGGTATATGTTGCTTGTTTGCTGTAGAACAGGTGTAAGAGTAAGGTGGAGACATTCAGCTTCATCTTCTGGTGAGATTTTGTTCATGGCTCTTAGTTCCCTTAAGCCAAACTTAAGCAGACATCCATCCATCACTCACTATCTCCGCCTGCTTTTCATCCAACGTGGCTGGAGCCTTTCCCATCTACCACCGAGTGAGAGATGGGGCACGTCCAAGCTGCCAGGCCGTCACACAAGTGACACATGGAGACAGACAACTATTCACACCTCTGCCAATTTAGAGGCACTAATTAATCTGAACTACAGTCTGAGGCAGGAAGGTGGAGCACCAGCAGAGTCAGACTGAAAATGAAACCCAGAAAAGCCTCGGTTGTCTGGAGGTTTCAGACCCAGTTTATAGGTCAGCAAAGCTGATCAATTAATAATAAAATACTGAGATGAATTCTGAAATTTAAATGACATGTCACGTGTGCCTCAGCCACTTGGTCACTCCACCTTTTTTAATGTTTCAGTGACTCTCTGAAGTCTGTGACTCACAGTGATGCTGCCAAACCAACACAGCAGACACACTACTGGGGCGTTTTTGCCTTGACTCTGGTTTTTAGCAGTAAAATTAATAATCAGTTGAATTGAGGGCAGATTACTGACTCAGCCAGATGAGACCATCCCACTGTCTGGCCATGAAAGAAATCCTTGGCAGGCTTGCATGTTTGTTAGAAAGAATCGTGTCCAGATGCACTGACCGACATATTAAAAGGCTTGTGCTCTTAATTAAAATGTTTATTCACTTATTTACAGCGATACACAAAACAGGATTATGGACATAAAAGAGTGTTTTTTGCTTTATTCAGCTTTCTTTAGTGCTCTGATTTTGTCTTGTGGTATATATACTGGGAGTCACAGATTTGGGTGTTTTATCCTAATCTGCTCACTGAGTCTGGCATCATTTTCAGGTCCAAATGCTTGTTGAGTTTTTAGAAGCTTAGCTTAAAGACGAGCGACACATAAGCAGTGTAGATAAAAAGCTGGAGAGGCCAAAACAACACCTCAATAGTTTTTGGAGTGCTTGTGTTAAAAAAAGAAAGCACTGTAGAAGGTAGAGATGATGGGTCTTATCCAAACTAGCAGACTGGAAACGGGGTCGATTATTATCACCTAACAAGCTTTGAGCCTCTGGGCTCAGGCTGCGATGGAGGCTTCAGAGTTGGGGTAGGTTCACTTCTTACAGATTCATTTTCACATTTCAGCACCAACTCGGTACATTTGAGGATATAATTCAGGCTTCACAGAGCTCCCTGTGGTGCCACCAAACTCTTTTCTTACTTTTGATAATGCGGGGGAGGAGGATGCCCCAAAAAGGAGTGCTTTCCCTTTAACTCAGGTAAATTCCCATGTACTGAAACAGACTGTCTGAACACTTTACGCTCAATACACTGCAAACACACACACACACACACACACACACAGGCTTGCAAATACAGTGCTGTAAGAAAGTATTTGCCCCGTTCTGAATTTCTTATTTGTTTGCATATTTCTCACACTTAGATGTTTCAGATCATCAAACAACTTTATGATAACCAGAGTAAAAATATAATGCAGTTTTTAAATGATGATTTCATTTATTAGGGCAAAAGCTACCAAATCTACCAGGTCCTATGTGAAAGTAATTGCTGTCTGTTGTTATATCTTGAATTAACTGCAATTAACCACATTTTTCAGAGACAAGACTTAAATTTCACCAGGTGCACCCCGGCCTGATTACTGTCAGTTTAATCAATAAATCACATAAATAGAACCTGACTCACAAAGTGAAGTAGGCTAAAGATTACACTCTGCAGGGGATGCAAACAGCTGGAAATGGCCAACGGCCGAGTAGCCATTCCTGACTTATTTGATGTCTGCAGGCATAGTTGAGACTTCATCACAAAAAACAGGAGGCATACAGACATCCATCCAGACCCTGGTGCTGACTCTCTAATGAAATTTATACCACTGGGACCCAAGCAGACCCTAGAAGTCTCAGAAAATATGATCCCAACTTTACTATCTCAAAAAGCAGCACATCATGTTACATCCACGAAAGAAACTAAGTAACTGACATATATCATCCTGAAATGGGTTACAAAGCCGTTTTTAATGCTTTAGCACTCCAGCAAACCACAGTAAGAACCATTATCCACAAACGGAGAAAACTTGGAACAGCAGTGAACCTTTCCAGGCTTCCCAAGCAGATTTACTCCAAGAGGGTCACAAAAGAAACCAGAACAAAACCTAAACAACTGCAGGTCTCACTCATTTAAGGTCAGAGTTCATGATTCAATAGTAACAAATAGACTGAGCATGAATAGTGTCCATGGGAGAGTTCAGAGGAGAAAACCACAGCTGGCCAAAAGGAAAACATGAAGAGTTCTGGTAAACTTTTCTGTGGACTGAAGGTTTGAGTCCTGTTACATCTGGTGTAGGATTAACACAGCATTTCATAAAAAGAACATAACAACATGGAGGCGGTAGTGTCATGGTCTGGGGCTGCTTTACAGCTTTCAGGACCTGGATGAATTTATGGAACCATTAATTTTGCTCTCTAACAGAAACATCTGAAGGAGAATGTCTGGCCATGAGTTTGTGCCCTGAAGCTCGATGGCACTCGTGCTATACAGCAGGACAGTGATGCAAAACACACCAACAAGTGGCCTAGACAAAGTCTGGTCTTAAATCTGATTTGGCGTGACCTTAAACAGGCTTTAAAACTCCAGTCTGGCTCAATTAAAGCAATTCTACAAAGAACTGTGTCAGAATTCATCCTGAGTGATGGGAAAGACTCATTGTCAGTTACTGCACTGCAGTCCGTACTGCCAAGGTTGACACAACCAGTTTTTAGGTTTTGGGGGTAAGTTTGGATAACTTTGCAAAACTGCATTTTTTTCATTTATCCAGCTTATTGTTGTCCAATATCAGAAGTTGTGTGATCTGAAACATTTAAGTGTGACTCATATGCCAAAAATGAAGAGATCAGGAAGAGGGCAAACATTTTTTTTTTGCAGCACCACGTATCTTTGGGGGCGGGTCTTTAACATTTCTAAGGGCTACACTGTGTAACAACAGGAGACAGTTCTGGATGAGTAACAGCGCTTCTTTCTCACCTCCATAATATTTGAGGGGCCAAAAATCAACACTCATGCTACCACTCTCACGCTGGAGAGCGCTCAGATGTAACAGGAGAGCTGAGGACGCCAGCACCAGAGTGTCTTTTGCATTCTGTCACAGAGGCTTTCAGCAAAATGGAAAAATAGATTGAGGTGTGCAGCAAATGGTGCAGGCATTAATTTTTTTTTTTTTTTTAAGAGATAATAGCACTTTACCTGATCCCCATCTTTCCGTACCGGCACGGCATCTGCTGCTGGAGAGGCAGAGAGGGAGAGAAAATGAGATGAATTTAAGATTTCATTATCAGGTGCTTCAGTAGTTACAGGTATGATGCCACATGCAGAAAACAGGAATCGGTTTAAGCTGTCTGTGATAGGAGAAGGTGAGACAGGAAGATACAGTGAGGGAGAAACACTGACAGCAAGAGGGAGAAGCAGATAACAGTATGTCACACTGAAGCCGCCTTCGGCCTGCTCGCTGTGGAGGAATGACAACGGCGTCCAGTATTTCTCTCTCACACACACTCGAGCACAAACACACCGAGCTAAAATTAGATTAATTATCCACGCCAAGCTTTGGCACGCAGAGGGCACAACGAGTGTGAGTCATAGAGGCCAGAGATGACTCTGAAATATCTGAGGGTGATAACAGTGGATGCTTATTATTGCCAGTAAAGTTAATAATTTAGTGCTAATAAAATAGAAAACAGGGACCACTGTTCTCTGGTGGAGCAGAGTAGAGAGACTGTGATGACAGCTGACTCACCACTCGTCTTGCTTTCCTTGATGACCTTGAGCATGACCTTAATGCTAAATTAAGTTATCCAATGAATCTGTCAGTGTAGCAGCTCATGCTAGCACTCTGTGTGAGAGCCAGCAACAAACGAAACAATGATGAGACACAACAGGCTGCCCTGCATTATTTTTGCTACATTACTGGATGTACTGTGCACCAGAGCAGCATTAATACCCCGGAGTACTGTGCAAAAGTCTTGAGCCACCCCTTCATTCTTAAAATTTTCTATAAAAATGGGAAATAGGTGCAATTATACACGGGAATACAGTGCATAAGGCAAAAGGACAGTTTTTTATGAGCTTGAAAATTAATAGTCTGAACTCTTTTCTGTTCATCTGGACTTAACGTTTTCAGTGGAAGAAAACATTAAGTCCAGATGAACAGAATCGACTTTCTGGGATTTCCTTACCTGGATGATTGAGCGTGCATCAAGACAAGATCTTTTAGATATGATTTCTTGTCATTTCAGGAATCATTTTCCAGGCTTCTTGAAGGACATCCAAAGCTGTGTTTTGGATGTCGGCTGCTTTTTAATGCACTGGCAGTGTGTTTGGGATCAGCGTCATGCTGAAAAATAAAGCTGTTGCCAGTCAGATGCTTTTCAGATTGTAATGCATGGTGGAAATCTGAGAAAAGAAATCTGATAGCGCTTTACTGTCATTCACAATGACAATAAATTGAATCAGAATTTTTACATTTGGATCAATCACTCTATAAAACCTGCTGCCACTGATTTTCCACCCAGTTCTTGTGTAGTTTACCTCGGCCTTTTCTCTCTGGTCTCCAGCCTTAAGAATGACATCTTGACAGTAACCATTTCTGATCATACTTCTGTGAACAGTAGAAGAGCTAAGTGCCTCTTTCAGATCCTGTGCTAAGTATTTTTCTCCCCCCCCCCCCCCCCCCTTTTTTTTTTCTCTCTTAGACCTGCCAATTCCTCCTCCAGTTGTCCAGTTTACCCACATAGTTTTAACGACACACTGCACACCATGCCAGGATATGCCAAGTTTTCAGCTGTCTGAGAATGAACTTGTTGGTGCAAACATACCATTTTATGATTGTCAAACTGTATTATCGTTGGCATTTTTTATATATTTAACTAAAGAAATGGGAAGAAATTGTGCTGTTTTAACAGGCTGCCATAACAAAATGCCAAAAGCTAAAACTTTAAATTGCTTCTTTGCTCCTTTGTGAAGTCTGTAGACATAACACTGATGTATGCCTTGAGATAGATTCCTTTTTGTGTGCTTAAATGACTCATAGGTCAGTGTCAAGTGGCCTAACAAAAAAACGAAAGCATTTCTCTGAAAATGGTCAAGTCCGAGGACTGGACTGAGGCTTCAAAGACTAACTGGAAGCAAAATATGATGAAAGGATGGCTCAAGACTTCTGCACAGTACTGCAGGTGCCTGAAGTTGTATATGTAGTGTGCCAGCTCAGAGATTACAGTAAGCAGGCAGTAGAAAATGCCACAGTAATTTGCATCCAATGGCAGATTTATACCAAGTGTCAACATTCTGCAGTAATGAATTATTTTTCTGTAAATCGAGGAGTGTTTACTACATTAAACTGCATGACTTTATTCAGATTTGGTGCTTGAATTAGACTTTTCCCACCAAATTTATTAATGTTTATTAATGCATTGCACTGTATATTAACGATGCCAGAGAAATGTTAAAGCATGTTACTGAAAACCAGGTAAAAAATGAGGCGCTTGTGTTACGCTTGTACTGCTCATCCATCTCATCAGCCATCGTGCTTGATTACATTTTCCCTGATATCGGTTTTCCATCACCTTTTATATGTTGATGAAACCTTTTCGCATTCCTGACATCGCCCAAATTTTGGTGGAAAAAAGTCAAACAAGAATGGAATAAGTGCATCTTCAGTGGCAAACACGGCGCAGTTCTCTACTCTATAATTGCCAAGGAAATTCCAGACAACGTGCACGAATGCTTCCAAGCTGCTGGTTCAGTGGGCTTCAGCTCCTTTTGAGTTCATTGTCAAGCATCAGGTCATAGATTTCAGGACCAAGAAAGACACCTTCCTTAATTATTGGTTAATTAAATGTATTTCTTAAAAACTGAAGCACATCACGTTTCCGTCAGGCTATAATAGCTGTCCAATACTTCATAAATAACAAAACAGGATGTTCTAGATGAAAATGGTTTTTAGATTTTGAGTCAGTAAAATTTGTTCCAGGTGCAGGTGAAAGAATCCCAGGAGCAAAGTGCTTGTTAACCAGTGTTACTGGATAATAAAATTAAATAGTTAGATCCTGAATACAGCATAAAGCTGTTCAGTATTTCAGGTCAATATAATAAACCAAATCATTCTCAGCAGATTGTATTGATACAAAAAAGAGTGAAAACCGGGCTACAGACACAGAGGGCTGAACAGAGACTTCTTGAGCTCTAAATCATGTTAACAG
Source organism: Astatotilapia calliptera (assembly GCF_964374335.1). NCBI lineage: Eukaryota > Metazoa > Chordata > Actinopteri > Cichliformes > Cichlidae > Astatotilapia > Astatotilapia calliptera. The sequence goes on along the minus strand of NC_137442.1, from coordinate 4,040,543 downwards.
GAATATGAATGGCTCTTTCCAGTAAGCTGTCCTTGATGCTCCTGTTATGATTCAGGAGCCTTGGGAGGGCTGTCAGCTAATGTGGTTCACCTGGTCATCCTGTGCCCTGAAGATCGTAAAAGCTTGTCTCTAAGCTCATTCTCTGTCTCAGCACCAGCTGGCATCAAGCTTTTAGCTCATTTATTTATTTATTTTATATTCAAGCACAAAAGTGCATACATTTAATTATATATTCAGCAACCAACATGCTAATAAAAAATAAAACAATCATATATTTTATGAAAGGGATGTGCATACATGTGCTATGCTAACCTTAATAAATGACCTTGGTCTTATTTCTTGTGTGAACACTGTGGCAGTCGCTGAGTCAGTTTGTCGCAGTATGTTTCACGTAGCAAGCATCACATCCTAAATATGTAAACAAAAACAGGATATGAGTCATAAGCAGGGAACTGAAGTGCACGGAAAAGTCTTCTTTTCTTCCTTCTTGGAAGCACCATCTTTTATTGCAGCATTAAGATGATTGAGAAGCAAATCTCTGTCCAGTATATCACTGAGTGCCAGCGCTAAAATTAGATTAATTATCCACGCCGTGCCTTGGCGCAGGAGGGCGTGACCTGTATGAGTCAGTGATGCCTGGGATATTGAAGGATATTAGAATTAAGTGGCACTGAAAGGAGGGGGCTCCCCCTTGTTAACACAGATTATAACCTACATCTGTAATATCTTTTGGTAGAAAGAACTGAGATAAAATCACTGTTTGATCCAAAGGGCTGCAGGAGGACTAAAATACTTCAAGTCAAGTGCTATGAAATTAGTCCAACTTCAGCTAGCAGAAGTCAGGATGAGAGTGCTTATGAAGAAAATTGCCTAAGTTGTTGAATATCAATCTGAGGAGTAATCCTGGGCGTTGTACACTCATCATTAGAACAGTTCATTGCCTAAACCTTCAAAATCCTCCTTTAGCGCATCACCTCTCTCTCGTCTCCTTGCGAAAGGCTGGTTGAAGTGGATTTAACGGCTGTAATCAATAAGGCAGATTGGACTCACTTATCAGGCTACGCTGCTCAAAGAGCCGACATTTCTTATGTATCGCATTCTGAACATATGGCCCAACATGCACACCGATGCTGTCTGCATTGATTTTAAACTCTCTCCCTGGTCCCGCCTCACTGGTCCCAAGCACGACAGTGTCTAAAAATACCTCAGCCTCCATAACTTCAATGGAGACCTAAGTTGTCTCTCCAAGGAGTACCAACAAAGACCAAAGGTGTAGGGAGGGTGTAGCTTTTTGCTCTTGTTCAGGGGTGGACAACACAGATGTTACACTTTATGTCAAGGGACAAGAAGGTGATAAAAGCAATTGATTCAGTTACAAAAGACCCTAGTGCTCACCAAGCTCCACTTGGAGGAAAAAGGTGTTTCTAATTATTTTTATTCCAAAACACAGATGTTTCATGGAAGTGTAGATGTGCCAAAAACTGCATTAATTGTACTGGACAGCAGGGGGCGACTCCTGTGGTTACAGAAAGATTTCCAGTTGCGCAGACATCCATAGGAAAATGATCGCCGTTTCTGTTTTCTGTTGGGATCTTAGCAAACACTTTCCTGATGACTTTATGATCTCAGTTTCTAGTTTCATGTCTTACTGAATCAAGCATGATGTTTATTTTGTGAATTGTGGTCTCCATCAGTCCCAGAAGGATGTTAAAGCAGAATATGGTTTAACACATGTAACTGGCAAGTTGTTTGCTCTGCGAACAACAATCTGTCCCTCACATAGAAACTATCCATCCATTCTCTTCCACTTATCCTTTTCAGGGCGGTGGCGGCGGGAGGGGGACAGGTCACCAGTCTGTCGCAGGGCTAACACGTAGACACAGACAACCATTCACACTCACATTAACACCTGCAGGCCATTTAGTGTTTCCCATTAACCCTTCCCTACTAACTTTAATTGGTCCCTCGCTATAACGCGGTTCACCTTTCACGGCCTTCCTGTGTGCAGTTTTATTTTGTTTGTTTTTTACAGCGCATTGTGTTCTGCATCCTGATTGGCTGTAGACCACTGTCAATCAATCTCCTCCTTGCTGTGTCTCCTGTACAGTACAGAATGCGTTCAGCTTGTCAAATTTACATAAATCTTCAATCGCTCGCAGTGTGACTCTGAAGTGCTGCACTGTATGTTTGTAAGTTTTCTCCCCAAGAAACAACAATGTCGACGAAACGTTTTGCACCGTCAAAGGGACCTGCGATAGCGCCCAAAAGGCAGAGGAAGATGTTAACCGTTGCACAAAAAGTTGGACTTCTGGACATGCTAAAGGAAGGTAGAAGTTACGTTTTTTTTCTGACCATAAGGCGCATTAAGCGAACAAAACAGTCATATAAGTCAAACTTTACTCAACTCATTCTTCTTGCTTCCTCTACTTCCATAGTATTGATTCATTAATGTTGAATTCCCTCACAGCTGCTCTATTCCCATGTTCTGGACCTGAAAACAGAGTTTGATCTTTGGTTTCATTCTGTAATACTGGACTTATTTTTCTACAAAGGTTTGAACTTTGAGAGTTTAAACAAGAGAGGAAAGTGTGAAAATGTTCATGCCTGTCTGAGAAAAGTGTATAAAGTGTGTAGTGAGGGGTTTTACAGCCTTAAAACATCTATAATAATTGGAAAAAAATAAAGTTGGCTACTTCGCGAATTTCACCTATCGAGGGTTATTTTTAGAACGTAACTCCCGCGAGGGACGAGGGACCGCTGTATTTGTTTAGAAATGTCTCTTAATAAAGTGTGGAGCTAGAGCTAGAGTCAGTCCCATAGGGTGAGAATCCAGGCTCTCCAATTCACCATTCAACAGCATTACTAATAATTACTGATAAAAATGTGATAATGTTCTAAATTATTACTAATAAAACAAGATGAAGACTAAAGGTTTGTGTCTTAAACAAAGAGAAGTCATGTTGATTCAGTATTACTTCACCTCACCTGCAGTGGCTCCATGCACAGCTACTGATGCCCAAGTTTAGAACCACTGATTTAAACACATCAAGCTGTTAATGCAGCAGGCCTTCACACACTCTGTGATTGTGCAAACATCAAAGCTCACTGAAATGTGGTGCACATCCACTAAACCAGTAAACGGAGCTAAATGGGCTGCGCGCATTCATTCTCTGTAGGATTCCAGATAATCACCTCTCAAGACTAGCGGGAAATCAGACAGCATGGAGCAGACTGAGAAACGGGCTCCACACACAGTTTCAACTTGGAAGAGGATGAAAATTTAATATTGTAAAAAATGTAAGTTATCTAAATACTCTGTAGGTACAATACACTGTAATGTAGCTGATCAAACATCAGCTCACCAAGTCCTGTGTTGTTTACAGAATTAATGTGATCAGATTTTATTAAAACATCTTTCTTATGTAAACAAAATAACACTGACTTTGCAGCAAGTTGACCCACACCCACGCATGTACTCTGACATGTACTCTGACCCACACAATGCAAACTTGTTCCTTAAAGACATTTCTTAGTCTTAGGCACATTTCCACCAGAGGAATAAATTGACTTTTTCAACTTTGTTAGACACGTTTGCTCTCTCTCTCTCTCTCTGTTAATGAAAGGCATGCAGTCTTAGTCATGACTCTGCTTCTCTGTGAGTACATTTGAGATGCAGCCCTGGGGATCCTGGAGGCCATTTACTCCACACAACACAACCACACACACACGCACATACAAATTCACACACACACAGCAGAGACCTCAGGAGCTGATGGAGATCCCTGCTGGAGAAGTGGTGGAGGAAGGAGAGAGTGAGGAGAAAGGCACAAAGGGAAGCTGAAGACTCAGAGTCTGACAGGAGGAAACGTTGAGAGCTCAGGACATCAGGGGATTAGGTATGTTGGGTAATAACACAGACTCATGGAAATATTCATGACATTTAATCTATTAAGTTGTGTTTCTGGACAGGAATTTTAAGTAGTCCAGTCTCATACTTAGTTATTGGTCATGTCTGTGGTTACAAAGTAAAGTTTTTTTTTTCTCTCTTTAAGGCCAGAAAAAATCCACAGTAAACAGTTGGAGGCTGTGACATTAATCAGTCCACTCATTCAGAGACCACAGTCCCTGAGGGGACAAGATATTTACACTATACATACATTTGATTATTCATTATCATTCAGAAAAGTTTAGGTTAGGTTCAGGGAGATGCTTCTGTTGTGTGGAGAAAAAAAAAAACGTGTCTAGTTGTGTCCAAGGACATAAACTACTAGACTGCTGTAACCATTTAATGTTTTACCGCTTGGCTGTAGGGAGACAGCAGCAGGGCTGCTGGGAAGATGGACAAAAGGTAAACAGAAGAAGAGCCAGAGGAAAATATGGGAATGAAAGGAAGAAAGAAGAGCAGGGAAAACGTCATGTCAGCAGGTGGTTGTTGTGGCAAAACACAAAGAAATCTCTGTTATTTAACCTCCTAAGACCAAACTCCTTCATGGCATGCATTTTTAATTTCTCTTTGCTATTTGGGCTTTATACTGTCGACAGAACACTATAAAGTCACGATTGAGTAATGATGTGCAAAACTGTTTATTTGGTGTCTGAACACAGCAGCATTTTTCCTGAGTACAAAAACAAAATGAGAAACAACAATTGTGCCCCTTTGAGCAATATGGCTCATTTGAAAGAGCAAATTTTAGTATTGTGGTCTAGACAACCCAAAATGTGATGTCCCCATATGTGGACGCCAGGTCCAAGGAGGTTAATGTTACTGACACCATCACATCTGTACAAACCTGAGAACCTGCAGTTTTCATCTAATACCAAATAACCAAAATTAAAGATCCCCTGTAACATACAATCATTGAAATAATGCACACATTTATATTTTCAGTGAGAAAGAAAACTGCACTCATGAAAGTGAGACTGCGAGATAATCTGTGGAATAAATCAAAGCCGTCACTATAATGCAAGGCCCACACTGGCATACTGTGAAATAATCACAGCTGCTTGGACTAATATGTGTAAGTCGGAACAGCTGGCGGCATCAGTGATCACTCTGGTGCCATTTGATGGACATTTACCCAGAGTTCCCTGCAATACCAGGAGGGACTGCAGCGTACATCGCAGTCATTAGTGTCAGTCAGTGTCAGACGACTTAATGACCATTAACACTTCAACTTCTTTTTTAGCATCTGTAGTGCTGAATCATTTTTAAGAAACAAGGTCTGTGTCCTTACAAGCACGTGCTGTTTTAAAAGAGTGAACATAGCCTCATAGCCTGGGAAGTGAAAGTGGTTTAAACCTGCAGGTTCCTTTAACGGCCAGCAGGGGGCAACACCTGTGACTCTAAAAAGAAGACACATTGTATAGAAGTCCACGGGGGAAACAGCCTGTTTTCACTTGATTTATTCTGTCAACAAATGTTTGTCTCATGTTTGTGGTCCAGGTCACTGGTTTCAAGCCGGATTTATTACAACATGATGTTTCTTTAATAAATTGTGGACCCATTCAGAGAAAAATAAATGAAAAAGCAGGGCATAACCAGCAGTGGCTACCTTGTGATTGATAAGTGACTTATGCTCTCCGTTTGTCTAGCCAAATGTGGACACTTCTGTCTCCAGAAACTGAGATGGCAACAGGAAAAATATTGCAGACTGACGGTAGCACGGAGCAGGTATTCTATCTTCTCTTGAAAATGTTTAATCAGCAGCAAATAATTCTAATATGATAACACAGCTGGTGCATTTCATTCAGCATCTAGCGGGTGAACCATGATGGTGGTGAAATTACAGTTAGAAGAGTAAATGTTGAATTAAAGGGGAGAAAACTTTCAGCAGCACGCAGCGCTGCTCACTCGCTCAGCTGTTCTGGGTCTGATGTTAGCGGGCACTGAGAAATCGATTTCTGAACACAGAGAGAGAACAAGGCAGTGTGGCAATCAGAGAAAGAACGAGTTGGAGCTGCTGTAGCTGTTTTATTTAGATCGCAAACAAACTTTGAAGTGAAACATCATCATTACAAACACTGGTTCTCCTTTCTGTGAAACACCTCATGTATCTGAATCTATAGGATAACTAAAGCAGAAGAAATGATTTTGCCCTGCTATGCAGTCTCTCTCCATCAAAGGTGACTTTAACCAACTCTAAATACGACCACTACTTGTATAAATGCAGGTGCTGATGTGAAATCCCACCAAGAACGCACAACATTTGAATGAGACCAGACTGATATTAACGCTAGATGAAACTCAGACAACAAAAAGCCACTTTAGCTCATTGTTTTCCTGCTCCTGCCCATTTCCATCATCTACTTGGTGACTAAGAGGCAAACTAAAGAGTCATTTATCTCAGGACCCTGTTTTCTTCGCCATAACAACAGTATAAAGCTGTAAGCATCTCTACATGTCATTACAAAGGATTTGGTGGGTTTGCCATCACTTGCGAGAAAAAGTGCTGGCATATTTGAATCTATAAACCCTTCTCTGTCTAAGCTACAGAATTACCAGCGACGTGGCTTAGACACTCTGCAGAACGATCCAGACATCAGCACGGTTGTATCGACTGAAAGAAAATGACGAAGCCGGCATGTTATTTTACTGAAAAGCTGGTATTCGTATGTCATGCTGTATATTCTGCATGTTAAGCTGTATTTGTTGCAGCTTTTTCATATTTATAAATAGCTGCTACCAGGTTTCTTCTGTATATTAGATTATTCTCACTGACACTTCCTGATGTCATGGATTTTAAAAATGTTTCAACAAACAGCACCTCTGACGTTGATACATGTGCCCATTGTCATCATTTATGTAAAACTTATTGTGACGCGGCTAATGATTATTTCTGCCGTTGGTTAATCTGCTGTTTATTTTCTCTATTACTCAGCTGATCTCTTAAAATATCAGACACAAGTGAAGCATAGCCGCTGAACTTTCAGTTTACAAACGCAACACAGAGTTGAAATGCTGAATTTAAGCAGTGTTTACAAAACTGTTACCGGTCATCAGAATGATCAAACTGCAGATTCATTTTCTGTTGACTCTCTAACGTATAATCAGGCTCCCAAATTCTAATTTATTCTGCTCAAACTCGAAATCTTAACCGCTGTGCTGCAGTAGATCCACCCAACAAACAGGCGTTGAATCCATTTGTGTAATTATGTAACTGGTTTTACTAAAACAGCGAGGCAATGGATGCTAAATCTTTTGCCGAGCATTGTACTTGGTAATTAACCTGACTCCGAGTCTGATTATGAATTACACAGTGTGGAGCTGCAGCGTGATGTTTGCTTGTTAGCCTGTGAAACATGCAGCCCGGCGCCTCTGAGGTTTGGTACAGTATGTGTGAGGCTACTGACCTTTGAGGAAAAGGTTGTTTCTGTTTGTGCACGTACCCAAACTCTGCAGCGGAGTCGAACAAAAGCAAATGACCATCAGATACAAAACGAGCCGCCTTCTTCTTCATGACCTTCGGTGTCGTTCATAGATTTGTGTTACAGCAGCTACCACCATTGATGAACCCCCATAGCTGCTGTTCTTCATATCTAGAAAGGCCATGTTTTTGTTAACTGTGATAATCAGTTTTGTTTTAATTAGGAAATAATCAGCAGTGGATAATTAGGATTGGAAAACAATATTCATTCGTTTGCATTTGTTACAAGTCACACAAATAGCAGGGGAGTAAATAAGCGTGTAGATGAGAAGAAAACAATTAAACTGAACTTTTAAAAGATTGTTATTTTTAAACAAACGATTCACAGATGAATAAAAACAATCCATTTACAGCTTATATTTCCTGCCCTGCAAAGCAGCTCTTTTTGTTTGTTGTTTGTTCATTTATACTGAATCTTGAAGTCCTTACAAAGCTCCTGCTGCTTGTTCCTCAGGCTATTCTTCTGTAGTCTGAAGATTACAAAGGCATCGGTGTAGATGTTGATGCTGCTGTGCCTAATCTGTTTGGCAACAAAGCAGGTCTCAAGGAAATGAATCGGAGACGTCAGTGGATGACAGAGAAGTGCCGTCTGCCAAAAGCTCTACTGCAGCTGCACGCTTCATTTAGCCAAGAACAGTTTTTACTTCAGTCAATCTGCTGCAGTCTTGGCAGCACATTTCTGTTCTTTTTTTTTTACTTTTAAACTAATGAAATATGCTCATATGAAAGAGGGAGGCAGAGAGATATTTAGGCCATTTTATTTAATTAGTCTTCAAAGCTGCAGCAGAACAGATTTTTATCCAGAAATATACCCAATAAATCAGCAGTAAATAACTGAAGAGGAGAGACAGCTGATCGGGAAACCCCGGCGCCGCTCGCTGCAGGTACAATTCAAAGAAAACTGGGATTTAAATGCAAACGTTCAAATTGTCTTTAATTTCTCTGCAGAAAACAAACTATAAGAACTAAGGCTAAACATATCTCCATGTGAGACTATTATGCCAAGAACATGCCAACAAATAACTACACGTGCCAATGAAACCACTTGCAGGTGATTCATTGCAAAGACACCTGCTAAATGTCTAAAGCAGGATATTGTATATTAGGTAGCAAGTAAACAGGCGGTCCTTGAAGTTGAAGTACTGGAAGCAGGTAACTGGCTGTGGACTAGAGAACTAAGCAAGTGCATTTATACTATGAATTGGTTAGTGCTCACTAAAACAAGACTAAGGAAGCCACAAAAGTGAAAGTGGTGCTCATGGTGGTCACGGCCACTCAAGGCTCACTTATGCGAAAGGGGAGCAAACATGGTAATGAATCCCCAATGCATGGCCAGAAAGCATCTGCAGTGAACACATGACCATCAGGTTTTTCTTTTATATCACATGGAAGGCCACGTGAGTGTGCATCAGTTGCCTTTGGAAGAGAAGAGAAGCCAGGAAAGGCATCACCACCGGTAATGGTCTGCTGGAAAACACTGGGTCCAAGCTTTCTTTGACATCTGCCAGCTATCTAAACATTGGTGCAGCCCACATAGACCCTTTCGTTCCAATAATATGATGCCAGTGCCCTCTTTCAGCACAATAATGAGTCCTGCCTCACCATAAACATAGCTCAACAATAGATTGAGGAACAAAGATTTCTTAGTGGTGTCACATCTAGTTGGTACAAGGCTTCTCTGACCTTTTTGTGATGATGGATGATGTGCAAGATAATGTTAGCCCTCCACAATAACCTCTGATTTCTGTTATGTGCAACAGTGAAACACAAAAGGATTATGGTCAGTGTAAACAAAGAGTGGAGAACCAAATAAAGAGATGTTCGATCTCTGTGTCAAAGGCACCAGTGATCTAGCTTTAGCACATAGGCTGCTGAATCCCCCCTCAATGCAATCCTGAACACAAGAACAGAGAAAGAAATCAGGTTTATTAACGTTACTGTCAGAACAAAAACAGTGTGTTACGTCAGAAAGGGGGAGTTTGAAGACTTTGTGCTATGGATGATTTGAGCACTCAATCTCTTTCTGCTCCAAAGAACTTTCAGTACCATTCAAACAGCATGCTGCTTGATTGGGACATACATCAATGTCATGTCCTAATACAGTGTGTGTGTTGGCACATTTGAACATTGATGGCACATCTTTGAGTGTCAGTGTGTTTTCTGCTCAGCAGTGAACCAGAATATGTCCATCATTATTGATCAACACGTAACCAACAACAGCAGACAACCAAAACTAAAGCAACGCAACCTATTTCACCTCTTTACTGTGCGTGACAACTTACAACCTCAGTAGTTTCATCTGCAAACGCTGAGATTTATGTTTCCTGTCTAGAGTACAAATGACAAAGTCAGTCAATATCACTCGGTTTTCTTTTGATAGCACAAAGGTACTTAGTCTCAAGGCTGGAAACAACACAGACTCTTAGACTGATGGTTTTCCATTAACCGTTTTGCTACTCTGGAAGCATCATGGTGCTCAAACAGCAACTTCATAGAACATAACTGTGAACAGACACCAAGAACCCCTGTGGGCACATGGGCTTGTTGGTCTAGGAGTGTTTTTAAACCTAGGGTTCGAGAGGTCCTGGGTTCAAATCCCAGATGAGCCCACACTTCTGACATACCCCACTGAAATGTGATGTAGTACATAACATATTCTGTTGCCCAGTCTTTGCTATAAAGAGCCCCTAAAAGCAAAGATATGGAACTAAACTCAGCATTGTTTCTGTTTTTCCAGTATCAGTTAGAGAAAAAACACTGTATACTGTTCTTGCTGTCCTTTAGGGTTGTCTTTGTGTATAAAAATCAATGAGTGCAGCTTTAACGTCACCATTTAAAAGAAGAAAAAAACTGAGATGGTGAAAAACCACCGAGGGAGGAGAAGATGAAGAGAGTGAAGGGGTGGATTTATGCTACAAAGTGGTTTAACTGCTCCATGAGGACTAATGAAGCTAAATTGCACCACAGGGACACAGGTGGGAGAGGAAAGCGTGGGAGCAGGGAGGGCTGATGTAGGACTTCACGGCACAGCCCGGGAGACGTTACAATAAACACAAAGATCACTTAACGGAGGATTTTCTCAATAGTCTCTAAAAGGCCAACACTTTGCAAAAGTTTATGATATAAATGACTCTTTAATTAGACCAACAAACCATGGAGGGTGCATTTTATAAGCCTATCACCTCAGCTTACACACGCTTGTCACTTAACAGGTGAAGCACAGCAGCTTTACTGTGCAAGGACTGTGTGTGTTTCTTACCTGCACATAGAAATGTTTTTGAACTTGGATGCACACACGGCATCACCCACACATAAAACAGGTCACTTAACAGGTTTAACCTTGTAGCTTCCAACTGGCCATTAGAGGACACTTGGTTGTGTGGATGAACTCTCTGATGTATTTATTTCTGTGTTATGTCAAGGATTTTCTTCATGCCCGTTAGCCGTCTCTCTAATAACTTGTCACAAAGGTCAGATAAATTTAATTTGGTATCCATTCACTTCATGATGTTTTCTAGTCTCGCAGTCTCCTCCTGAGGATGCCCCTTGAGCCTGATATTAGGCAAAGTTGTCAACTCATACACAGAGTTTCCTTCCTCAGTCTGACATTGCCTCCACTCTGACTGATACCCATGGGAGATGGGAAGAATATATTGTCTTGTATCTAATGTCGTCTTAGGTTAACATTGACTGTAGGAATGCCAACATACTGACTTTTAAGACTAAAAGCATTCTTCTCAATCTGTACAGCAGCAGTGCTTCAGGCCCAGTGAAAACAAACAAGCACAAGACGATTAAAATCACTGTGACAGCATACCGCGTGACATGAGAGTTAGCCCATGGTGCTAGTAAGTACCCAAATAGCCAATATAGAATTGAGTTTTTACATATCTAAGTATAGAAAGCAAGAAAGGAGGGAAGCAAGGCTTGGCAAGTGTGAAATCTGAAATGTGCTCTTGGAACAATAAAGGCAACATTGAATCTTGATGTAATCACAGAAGCTATCGGTCTAATATCCCTAAAGTGGAATGAGAGAGAGTAAAGAGAAGGAATCGCTGTAATTTATGGAAAATAGAAAGAAAAGGAGGAAGAACAAGGGAAGGTCAGGCTTAAGTGTCACCAGGAAGTCAGGGGTGGGAGAGAAGGCAGAAAGGGAACAAAAAGGTAAGAGTAATGTGAAGGTGACCAACCGGGCAGAAAAGAGGACACTACACTTGAACACAAATACACACAAGCACAGACTCTAGCACACACACATACACAATCTGTCTAAGGAAGGTAGGTATTGTGAGACCGGGCAACAATAGGTCCTGACAGCTCTCTCTGGCAGACCATCGCCTGTCTCCTGCTATCGCTCTGGGTAGTGTGTGTGTGTGTGTGTGTGTGTGTGTGTGTGTGTGTGTGTGTGTGTGTGTGTGTGTGTGTGTGTGTGTGTGTGAGGTGACACACGGACTGTGACAATGATCCGAAGTGAAGTCTGGAGTCTGACTCACCTCCGCTTCAGTGGCGGACGCTCTGAGCCGACACCAAACACTGAGGGAGTCCTGCTCACTACAGCTCGTCGGTCGGGGTAATACCTTCATCCATCCATCCGTTCATTCTTCTGTCTGACTCCGTGTGTGCGTGCATGCATGTTTAGTATTTCATTAGACGTCTGGGCCACCCCAAATTCCCAGAGGACCTGGAGGTTTCCATGATGCCTCTCATAAGGACAAACCTCACCTTACATGTAGTAAATATAACGTCGTGTATTAAAAACAGCCAGTGGTTATTTTCTGTACATTTAAAACGCATTAGTTGTACTTGTTTCATGTATTTATGACTGACAAAAAAACATTCCATTTCATTTAGTACTAAAATTATTTCGTCGATATCTGATTTAAACATTTGACATAAATATTTTTTGTGGTCTTTTTTTTTATTTACATTTTCTCCATGCAAGCGCTTGGAAAAATACATAAACATCTCATCTTTATTTAAAGCTGGTGATAAAATATAATAACCTAGAAGGTCATCCATGATACAAGGGCGTGCAGGTAACAGATGCAGGTGTGTTATCCACAGATGGTACAGGACGGACATAGTCACTGTGATGTCACCCATTGGTTAGTGAAGTTATGAAGCCTTGATAATTCTCACCATTACCTTCTCTCTTTTTATTAAACTAGATGTGACGAGTAACACGTGGGATACATGCTTATTAACAGCTTTCCAATCACACGTTCTTAGCCGAGAGTGTATCATGGATAAATAAAATCTACAAAATGTACCTAATGTTATTCACTATCAACCTAAATAAACACGCTCATCAGGAAAGTCTATGTTTTCCCCGTAGACGTCTACAGGAGTGGAAGTAGCGGTCACAGGAGGCGCCCCCTGCTGGGCTTTAAAAGAATTTAGGTTTAAGGTATTTCCACATTGGCTTCCTTTTCTGACCTGGAAACTACATCCATCGTTTTTACTGCATGAACAGACAATAAATCACATTAATAACAGTGCTACTGTATCTATGTTGCCAAAATGAGTCCTAAAAATCTAAAGATTTGGTTAGTTTTTGTTTATTTCTTGTTCATTTTCTTCCAGAGTGCAAAACTATTGAGATTAAGAAGAGAGTGTCTTGGGCCTACAACAATAGAAAGAAACTGAGAGACGTTGCATGTTCATAGGCTACCAACATGTCAGTCAAGGTAAAGCATAGCCAGGTTTATGATCCCCCTGAACACTGACTGGGTCCGGTGGAGTCAGCCCCTGCTGGTCATTAGAGAAAACGCAGATTATGAATCACCTGGGAAGACCATATATGATAGATAGTGTTGCAGTCCACCACCTCTGTGACAGCAATGATCCATGACTTAATTCACACCTTGGTTTATTTGCCTCCATTTCAAGTTCTTAAGACTACCATGACCTCGATGACTGAGAACCTGGACAGCCACCTGTGCATCACCTGTACTGGACACACCTTGGTGTGAGGAGTATGCTTTAAACTGAGCTCTCTGGTCTCTTTTAAGGGTTGTGGATTCTGCACTTGTAGACTGTAAAATATTTATTTCTTCTTTTATTACTTCTGAGATGTTTTTGCTTGATTTCGATTGCTTTATCCTCATGAGATTTCAACGGTGTCCCAGCTGCTGTAAGCAGTGCTCGCTTGAAACGTAGACTGCATAAATCTGCAGCTGATCAGTTATTGTGTTTGACAGCAGCCTTGTTTTTACAGCCAGAGACTCGTTTTAAAGGCTTGTGTGATAATCTCAGGTCATTGTAGGTCTCTGTCCTCTTGGAGCTTTTAAATTATTCTGTGTGAGATGCTCAGTGATGTCGTCACAGTGAGTAACACACAAGTGTGCGTCCAGTTACAAGAGCGCAATCCAATTTTATCTTTTACAATCTTCTTAGCCACTAAAGACAATTTCACACACAAGAATGAACTTAGAGTAAATTTGTCTTCATAAGTTGAGCCCACTTTTCCTTAAACTCTTAAAACTAGCATCTCAAATTTATCCAAGAAAGCAGTTTAAGGCAATTCAAGGTCCAGGCCGGTGCCTGAGCAGTTTGGGAGGTTTTATGAAACAAAGACGTGCTTTCTGGTGTTAACTGTAACAAAGAGAACTCAGGGAACTTGTTTTAGTTGTGTTGGTTGTTTGTGTTCCCAGATTTAATGGTGCCATTTCAAGGAAAGCAGGAGTATTTTTCCTAAATTGGGAATTTCTTTTTGGCAGATGGCTACACACATCAGCAAGATGATAAGAGTAACTTCATACTCACCATCTAATGAACAGTGTTTGACTAAATTAATTCACAGCTAGGGTTTGTGCTGTGGTGGCTCTCAGCAAGAAGGTTTTATTTTATTTAACCTTTATTTAACCGTACGTAACACAATAGGCCACTAGGGTACACTCAGGTCAGAGTGACAAAAATGTTGTCATCAGACATTGAGCCTGAGGGTCTGTGCAGATTTCTGCATGCCTGCTAGTTTTTAGTGAATGTGCCGACTCATCCGTGCAGAGTTTGCATTACAATGCACCGATTACACGTGAGCGCCTCATGTGCTCTTCTCTGAATCTTATTTCATGAGAATTCTGTTCTACAAAGTTCAGAAAAAATCCTGCATACCCAAAAACAGAATCATCAAGAAGACTGCAAATCATGCCAGTTGTCTATAAGTGTTAACAGAGATGTAGGGAGCTTGCTCAGTATGACTTTGTGCATTAAAATATACCCGTCCTGGTATCTCCTTAGACTTAATGAAGGTCAAGAAACCAGATTGCAAAGTACGCAGTGATGTAAAGAGCTGCAGCAGAAAGAGTCTAGACAACAAAGTGTGGAAGAGGCATGCATGCAAATAATATCCCCATAATCAAAAACCTTTAAGGATGCAGCTGTTCTTCCTGAGCCTGCGTGGGTTCACCCAGAGTGCTCGTTGGTCGTAGATGTGAATCTTTGGCCCTGTGACGTACACCCCCTCTCACCCAATGTCAGTCGGAGTAGGTTCAACACCCTCCTGCAGACCTGAACTGGAGATGTGGTTGTTACTTCAAAATACATGGACATTTCACCCTGACTCTCCATGAAATTTCTCTGTGAAGAAAAAACCCTGGAAAGTTCTTTCCTATTTCAACTTCCATGTCTACAAAGCCAGGTTTGTAAAGAAATGGCTTCCCCACCATATAAACTGAACTGCCACGCTCTACAACTGTCCACATGGCTTGGATGAGCTGAAACTTAAAATGTGGGGCTATCACCCTACATAATGTTCACCCTGAAACCCACTGTTTTTGTGCTACACCTGTGTCTGATCACCTACCTCACTGTGAGGCCCTGCTTGCAATCTAAGCATCTGTGCCTGCACGGAGTGTTGAAATGTGTTCTTTGTTTATCCTTTATTGGAAAACGTAATCTTTTTTCTCTTTTCCTGAGGAATTACCTCAGTAGGAAGCTGAAACGGTTATACCAGCAGATCTAGTCACACTATAACTTAGATCAGATGTAGATAATGTGATCTAAACGTTGTCCGGATTTCAGGATGTATTTCTCTTTCTCTCTCTGCCTTACAGCTCAGATGATCCTGGGAAATCCGTCAATCACATTATTGACTGGTCACCTCATTCCATGTATCTGTCACCCTTTGACTCGGCAGCAAGATCACACAATCCATCAAATGTGTGCATTTGTGTTTTTCTATGCACACACACACACACTGCTTAGTGCACAGAGCATTCGTCAGTCCGTCTGTCAACAGTGGTATCAAAAAGTCAATATTTTTAGTGTAGGGAGGGATGAGGGCTTTCCTGTGTAAGGTGATACCTCAAACACACCTGACAGAAGAACAAACACAAGGGAGTGTTTGACAGTTTAAAGACCTCTTTGTGTTCATTCACAGGTTCATAATTTTATTTTCAGGATCCAATGGAAGGTTTAATGTCCACAAAACACATCACGTTTGCCTTTGCGCATCACCTCTCTTCACCCCTTGTGACTTTAGTGCCCCACTTCCAAAAAGCCCACTCTGCTGTGACGGGTTAGCTGCCAGCAAATCCCAGAGGTCAACCATTCACGTTTGAGCCAGAATCTGAAGTCACCGTTACACAATGCAACATGCTTTCATGCAGTGAAACACAATTACTTCCCAGGTCACTAGTGTTCACATCCGTACCATCTGGGGATGTTAACACAAAGTTAACAAAGATGCACTATTGTGCTGTTGTGTGGCACAAAACACACGTCCTTGTTCTTGTTTCCAATCATTCTTAAAGTTTGAACAATATCTGATTACTTAATTTCTGCATTACATTTTCCACACAGTTCTGGGTTTATTTTGATTAATACTCGAGTCTGACTAATTAAAGACATTTACTCACCAACTCAACAAGCACTGCATATTTACAGAACTTAAAAATATCCTTTTTATAGGAGACTTCATTAAAGTTTGATTATAATTCAAAGAAAAAAATAAAAACAGGTGATTGTGGAAGTTGCAGCGTAATAAAGAGCGGAGGCAGACAGAAAACACACCAAAAAGAGGAATGACAGTCTGGATCTGGAAACAGGGCAGCCAATATGATTAGCAGACCTTGTTAGGGTACCTGTGTTCCAGTTTATCTTGTATTCCTAACTACCAGCAATAAACCAGCTGATTTTTTTTAAGTTCATCTTTGCCTCTGCGAGTCTGCGTTTGGGGTCCTTTCTACCAGCCGCACACAGCAGACGTGACAGACCTACAGAAACCTTCTAACAGTTTGTACTTCCTCTAAATATTGCTAGTTTTCTATCATCGTGGCCTAAGGTGAACTACTGTACATAAGTTTGGAGTTTTAAGCCATTAGTCAGCCAACTATGGTAAAAACTAAGGATTTTCTTGATGAGGGGACAGTCATGAAAAACAAAGGAATGTCTATGGCTGATACCTGCTAACAACACAGCTGACAAAAACCTTCTGAACCTATAAGTGATAAACAGGCCAGACAATATGACCAAGGGAGACACTCCGTGCTATCAAAGTATGTGGAGAGCCAACAGATAAGCTTTAGTGCTTTTCTTGATGGTGTTTTTTGCATAAAAGGACAATGTGTGCTGGGACAGACTCCAGCCTAAACCTGTGACCTTGGCGAGGGGTAAGTGGGTTGATGCAATTAATTAAGAAATGTCTGAGGACGCTTTTGGCTGCTGAAGTCTGCAGTCTGTAAATCTGATCTCTCCTTTACATGTGTGCTGGGATCTCTGTGATATGTATAAATTATGTTTAAATTACATAATTTGAGCTTTAATCACGTTTCTACTGCAGTAAAATTAAATATTTTCTCAATGCAGGTCAAACTGACTCCTTTAATGTGCATAAAACTGCAGCGACAAGGGGGGCCGTGAACGTGAGTGGTGCGCAGTCTACTGACGTCACCTTTTTTGGCATTGAAATTCAAGCTGTTGTCTCTGGATGCCATTTATAAGTTGCTTTTAGTTCCTTTCCAAGCTGCTCGTCACATCTAAAATTCATCTGGCATGGCAGCTTCAGGCTTCCGTGTTGAGGACCGGGAGCAGGAATGTAGCCACTGTGATGCAGATTTAGTTGAGAAAACTGAGAAACGGGCGAGTCAGAAAAAGGCATCACCTTCGTTTTCCATTAGTGGCCTGAATCGATTTAGCTAAAAATAAAACCAGCAGGACTCCACTGTGATCCCACTGCATTCACAGATGACCGCACAGGCCAAGTGTCACATCAGATGCCACTTGCATTATCCAACCTGGGTGTATTTATGTGGAAATCGAGCTGCTGTCTGCCAAACACCGAGTCTGCTCTCTACTCTCGGTCAGAGCGTCTTCCTCTGTCGTTGTTTGCTGCCAGATGAAACAAAGAAACGAAAGCAGAGCAACGGATCACATAACATCTCAGGTTGCACCAGCGTGGACAAACAGAAGACTGTAAATGTATAGATTCCAGGATTAATGTTCCTGTAATATTGATATACACAATGGAAATGTGACGGTAAATCTGTTATATGATCACTGCACACAAATCATCAAGCTACACTTCATGAAACTTTGTGGAGAAGAGGCCCGCAGACAACAGAAGAACCCTTTGAACTTCAGAGTCGAAGGATCCTTTCTTTACAACTGCAAAACAAGACAGCGGCCTTTGCAGAGAGGTGCGGTCCCTGATTGCCACGGTAGTTATCAAATTTCCAGACCGACATGCCATTAAATGTTTCTAATTCCGCAGCAAACCTCAGTAACACTACAATGTTGCTGCTCACTGAGCCGACCAATGCTCCATCGTGGCCATGCTGAAGCAGTAAAATCTGTTAATTAAGGGCTTCACAGTGGAAACGTGAGCAAAATATTCATGATGCTCACTCAGAGGTGACTCGGTCTCTGAAATCTCCACATTTTTGTTTCCACAGCTCTGCTCATTAAAAGTGTGCAAAGTGGAGTCTTTCTAATGAATTGAACTCCTTACTAATAATGCTGATCTCTGTGAACTAATTGTGGATATGAATATGAAAGCCAGCGTACCCTTTGTCGTCTACTCCTGAGTTCTGTTGACCAATCACGTTTGACATGCTGATAAAAAGTCCACGTGCAAAGAAAAAGAGAGAGAGATTCCAAGTTTGGCCTTATAGAAGTTCGTTTTAATTAACTTATCCACTGATTGGTGGCTTCATCTTTCTACAATGAGAGAATGTTTGTATATACGTCAACCTGTATCTCCTCAAACTGAAATAAACTTTGCACAGACATCGTTACACATGCACCGATTATTAGCATCTATATGTTTAAAAAGAAAACATTTATTATAAAGTTCCCAGTTCTTTTGATTTTGGTATTTGTCATCCCCCTCTGACAACTTCTGTGTCTATCTCACGTTCAGCGTACGTTGCCAACTTAACAGTCTTTAAAAAAACTTTCCTATGGAATTTTATGGAATGAAGAATCTGAAAAACCACTGCAGGCCTGGTTTGCAATTATAAAATATAATTATAATTTATATAATTAGATTTAAATTGTATACCAATAGTCTAAATATGCAAATTAAAAACAACTAAAGCTTTGAAATAAATGTAGTGCAGCCTCCTTGTGCCCTCCTTTAGGCTCACCCCTGCATGCTGCTGGTCTCACTGCTAGAGAGAAAAAGAGAGAGAGGACGGGTGCATCAAAGTCTACAAGAAATCTATGAAACTTAAAGATATTAAACACGCTTTAATCTGAGCAAACCGGCAATGCACAGCAGCAGCTAAGAAGACTCTTCTTTACCTTTGTGCTTGCTGATGTGGTTGTGTCATAAAGGACTCTTATTGGCTTTTTACTCACAAAGCTTTCACGGTAACTTGCGCTTCTGTTGCTGACTCTTAAAAACATCATCTTTGACTGTGTTCGCAGTCATGGTACCACCTCCACATTTTATAGTGTGCATGCATCTGCTTTTAGTCAAATGTGAATGAAATCCCGTACTGTCCAGCCCTGCACAACCAGAGTCTTCATCCTACTGTTTTACGGGCCACTAACACGAGTCTCTTTTTTGTTATTAGCCTCATAATGTAAAAACAAGCTGCCAACAAAGAAAAAACATCTGATAACCTTTAGCTACAGTTTAGCTTTTATAATTAGCATTTTGAAAACGATCCACTTTTGGAAACAATGACAGTGATAAAATCTTGGCCCGGATGGAGGCTATTGGCTCCAGACAGTGGAGTAGTTAATGGGTTCCCAAATCGAACCTAATTTAGCTGATTCTTGCTCCCTTTGTTAAGTCTGACTGAATGACCAAAGCAGGTAAAGCAGTTTCAGAGCAATGCAGTTCAAAAACATCAACAAAAGAAATTAGATATTGGACTTGAGCTGGGTTTTAAATATTGGACTATGATCATTTCCCCCCTTTTTTCTAACTTCCAAGTAACAGAAGTACAAACAGTAAATGTACTAACTGCACACACACGAGCTGTAAGCCAGCTGGCACTGCATGCTGATAGGAAGAGTGTTGCCGTGTGTGGAGTCTCAGCCTCAAACTACGGCTGCCAACTCTGGCACTTTCATGCACCAGCTCACACTCACAGTAAGTATGAGGGAACTGCAAAGCCACTCCATAATGGAAAACCACAGATCCATGGATTATATAGATCTCCTCGAAGTGCATCATCTGGCATGCATCTGCACTTCATTTCAGCACTGACAGAGGACACCTTTCACATATTTCCAGTTCTGCCCATTAACATTTTTTTTTTTTAAATCCTGCATCAAAATGTTAATTGGAAAACATGCAAACCTAAAACTTTCTAAGGCTCTGCCCCTCTCTCTCTTTAGTTTACCCAGGTTTCACGCTGCCTTTGGCCACTTTTTAACAACCTCCTCAAACTCACGACATGTGTTTGAAAGGTTCAGAGCATTTCTAAACTGTTCTGAGACCCGAGGAGGGGACATCTGACACAAAGAGACACCTTTCTTTCATCACCGTTCGAAAACAAAGATGACTCACAACCAAACTTTGTCCTCCTACCTACCATTAAGTTCCAGTTTAAGGGGCACTGTTGTGACAGGGGAGGAGATCCAGCATGAATCAAATGAGCAGATCTAAAAATGACAGGAGCACTGGGAGTGGTCTGGAGCTTCTCAAGGGGAAAACCTTGAAGGGATTAGTGCCAGATTTACGTCAAATTTAGTTTTGTTATTTTTCATGCCCCAGGTGATTGAATCCTATGTGGCTTTCTGAAAACCTTCACAAAATTGTGGAATCACCTCACTCCTGTTTTCTTTGTATAAAAAAACAGCTATTTTTTTTTCTTTAATAGTTATCCTGGCATCATAACCATCAAACAAAATGAATTCTGTTTAATTAATGGATTTCCCGTTGCTAATTTGTGCTTCATCATTAAAGATCACTTTCATCCAAACACAGCACACAAGCTTGTCTTGGTTCTCTTTAGCTCATTGTTACCTTGATTTTTTTTTGTTTAACTATTAGTGTTGGTTTGAATTTGGCTTTCCTGACCGTGAATCTGAATTTCAGCTAGTTTGTTGCAGTTCTGTCACAAACTCTGATTCCTGTTTCTGCACTTTTCTTTTGCTGTTTATTTTCTTTTGCTGTCTATTTTTCAGGTCATATTTATTCAGGCTTTATGTCCAGACTCTTTGCCCATGTGTTTTGCTTTCATAACCTTCTCACTTTGTTTTCATGCAATGAATATTTTAGGCAAAGCTTATGAGAAACAACTGAAATCTTTTCTCGGATTTTCTACCTGAAAGATTTGTATAATCCTTTGAGTTGTTTCAGCTGGCAGCCCTCTTGTTGGGGCCATGCTTTCCTTCAATCAGCCAGGTGCAGCCACTCATTGAGGCCTGCAAACACTTTCTTTTATTTGCAAACCTTTTTGGATATTTAGCTTTGTCCTGGTACTAGTTTGCATATTACAAGGTGATCCAGTATATTATATGTCCCTCTACTTGATATAATTACATTTTTTTGGATGTTTCCTGAAGCCAGAATGTTGAGCTATTAAACAAAAAAAATGTCTTATATCTGTGGTTTGATTATTTGCTACAAAGTAAAACAGGTGATGTCTTGATGCATTCTCAATCATCCAGCAAAGTAAATCTCCAAAAGTTGATTCTGTTCATCTTGACATAGCGTTTTCAGTGGGACTAATGTAATGCTAAATTAGTGTTGCTTTGTCTGTGCAGGTATTGTTCAGTGGGTTTAGGAAAGCTTCCAGCAGAAAACAGATGCTTCCATTTTTTGCTTGTAAGAGCAAAAATTACTGCAGTGAGATAAAAGCAGGACGGGTGAAAAGAAGAATGGCTTTAAAAGTTAAAGAGTTTTTAGACGTGATACTTTGACACGCCACATCAAAGTGTTTATCTGTACATACATACTGTGACAGAAAAGCACCAACATAAAATCTGAAATTTTTGCAATGCTCAAAACAACAAGTGCCAAGTGCTGATCTGCCTCAATGTGATGGTGACCAGCACCTGTGATATTCAGTTTCCTGCATCCAGCTCCAAGTGCACTTCACTGTCAGTGCAATTATTGTAAACAAGAAAGCAGTAACAGTGAAATGCATCCAGCCTTAAACAGTCTCTGTTCTGCTCTGCCTTTTGTCAGCCTCTGGTCTGGATTTAGGTGGAGAGCTGCTGGTTCAAGAAAGAAACCGCTCCGAGCTGTTCCTCCCATCAAAAAGGCTCAGGCTCATTTCTCATGATGGCAGATGGTGGACAAATTGAAAGGTGAAAAATAACCAACATGTTTGATCTGTTCTGGAAGGTAGAAGGTGAACGTAACATGTCTGCTTTTGCCACTTTCACTTTGAATTTCGAGGCATTAGCAGTAATTTGATGCTGCTCAGAGGCAACTCTCTTCCACACATTTGCTGTAAATGTATCCTAAACTACAAGCCAAAGCATCAGCCAACACTCAGTCCCATTTACAACTTCAAAAACTGGCATTTGCCGTCCAAAATGGGTCCACGACTCAGTTGCTGCTCTTTGTAGCTGGAAATCAGACGTGTGAGTAAACATTTATTCAGTGTTATGCTGCGGTGATGAAAGTGGTTTATCAAACTCTTACCTCGAACAAATGTCCTGATTGACAAAGTCTTTTAACTGCACCTTAAAGATACCTTAAAGCGCCTCCTCTTCAAGGAAACCACATTTTAATCCTTCCATTGTTACCTATTTTAAGAGTATTTCTAAACCATTACACCACCACCACCAGACTGCTCCGCTGATATGGGACAGAATGGACCCATTTTTCTTGCCAAATTCAAACATCACAGCAGAAATTGAGATTAATCAAATCAGGCAACATTTTTCAAACTCTAGTCTCTGTTTCCTGTTCTTAGTTAACAGGAGAGGCATCTGATATGCTCTTCTGCTGCTATAGCAACCACTTCAACTTCCTATCACCACTGGCCATTTTCCTCTGACCTCTGAATTTCTCTTTTTTTAGACTAGTCTCTGTAAACCTAGCTGGCTGTGTGGGAAAATTCCAGTACATCAGTAGTTTCTGAAAAAGTCAGATCAGCCCACCTGACAACAACAATCATGTCACATGAAATCACCTGTCTTCTCCATCCTGATGCTAAATTTAAACCCCCAGAGGTCATTTTGACCATGTGTGTCTAAATGCACTCAGTCATGTGATTAACTTTGCATTAACAAATAGCTGAACAGTTGTTAGATGCACCTAACCTAGAGTGGATGTCCAAAATATGACGCATGGACTGAAGAAGGTCATGATATTGATGCTTTTCTAGACTTTAGCTGCATGTAGTGGCATTAACGTAGAGCAACATGTTAGAAATACTAATTAATTTGAATTTCTCTTTTGGATTGTGTTTCATAGCTTCTCTGCATAGTGAATTTTTTTATTTAGGAGGGCGCCAGTAATGTGAAGGCTCAGCAATTTGGAGCCCAAACAAAAGATAACGTTGTATTTCCTTTACATCGGTTTTCTTCCATCTAAGACAGAGAGGCATTGTGTTAAAATTGTTCCTGTTTTTCCCCAAACTGCTATTTTAGGGTCTAAACTAGAGTCTAATGCTTACAGAGGTTGATTGAGTTTTTTAGCTGACTTTGTTTGTCATTGGAAAAATCCCTGAAAATAAGGGCTCAGCACAAAAGTGATTTTTATTCCTTTTAAAGATTTTTCCACAGCCTTGATTCCATCATCTGCCATGCAAAGCTTGGTTTGAAAGTCTCTCTTCAAGGCTTAAATTAAAAATTTAGTAAAACATTTCCTTAAACCAGTGTATTTAGCCTTACACTACTAACCCAGTTTGCTGCTTTTGATTTAGTTTTCCATGTAAAGTGGTCTTAAATCTACTGTGGTGACAATTTATGGATGTGAAGCGCATCAGCCAGACGACGCCTCGATCCTCTGATGCGAGATCGATTTTATTAGTGCGAGTTTCTGCAGAACGTCTTTCTGGGCCTGATTGGAGAGTTTGGATATAGAGATCCTGCAGTATGCCTGAGAGCCTTTCTGTGTGACTGTCCTGCTGTCTGAGTGATGACTGTTAAACATCAGCTCTAGTGTTGCTGGAGGATAATTGAGTGTAATGACAGGCGGTGATGCTTTGGTTAAATGGCACTCTGCAGGAAACACACAGCTGAGTGATGAAAGGCTTAAGCACGATGATACTGCGGCCTCATGTCTTATTTTCTTTTCTGCAGATCACCTGACAGAAGCTCAGAGTCAAGGGTGAAAAGTGAATGTGACACAAAGGAACACGGAGAGCAAGCTGTTGACCCATATTTACTGTAACATTTTCCCTCCTCTCCCTCCCTCCGTCTCTGATTGACCTCCCTCTTTTACCCCGGATCTATTTTTAGCAGCCGCCGCTCTCACTCAGGCCGAATATAAGAATAGATGTTCCTCACAAGTAACGCAGCAGGAAATATTCTGCAGGCAATAATTTGGAGGGAGGGGAGGGCTGTCCAATCACCCTGACCGATTTAACAAGCTCTGTCGTGCAGCGTGTCTCTTCTAGGTCCCATCACTTTTCATTCAACCCTCCAGTCTGATTTTTAGAAGCATTCTGATCCTTTAAAGAAAATAAATAATGTGATACGACAGTAAAACTATCCTGATGGTGTTCATCATGGGGCTCTTAGAAGACTGTTTTTGCCTGCTTTGATGCATCGTTTGTTTTTGGTTTTTTTGTTGTTTTTTTGTTGTCCTCTGTGGGCTGCATCATTATTATTACTATTATTATACACTGTAATACATATTAGGTGGTAAGCATCGTTGGGCAACCTTATTTTTTAAAGTTAACTTGTTGCATTGCAAGATTCCTGCCATTAAAAACTAATCAGCCACATTATAACATTAACTACTAAGAAGGTAACTAATTAGAGCACTTTCAAATGATCAAAAATAAGCAAAAGTTCACATTTACAGTCAGAGAAATACAGTTTTCATGGAGTTCTGTGCAGTTCTGTGAAAGCTAAATCCACCCTTACTGCCTCCAAAGGAAAGAAGAGGGTATATAGCAGCCTGGTGCTGCTAATTAAATGCACTAAATTAACTGATCATCAGTGAGTGTGAGCACCTCTATAAAAGCAGACATATTGGCAGCGTGTTCGTCTGGAGTATTTAGGTGTGTGATAACACAATGCCACAATCGTCCCAGCAAATCCAATCCAAGGTCAGACCATGCAATGCTCAGAGAAACTGTAGAAAACCCAAGAACTACATTTCACACTCCACAGGCTAAAGTTAGTTAAATTCATGACCATACAATTAGAAAAAGACTGAAAAAATGTGGCTTGTTTCAAAGGGCTGTCAGGAGAAAGCCTCTTATCTCTAATAACAACAATGCTGCTCAATTAAGGATTGCAAAGCTACATCCGAACAGAGCACAAGACAAAGGGACAAAGCTCTTTGGACAGACGGAGACTGAACCAAAGTGCTGATGTTTAGTCATAATGTAAAGCACCACAACTGGAGAAAAACAAAACACACAATTCAGCACAAACACCTCATGTCAGGTTGTCAGCAGTTGTGCTTATTTTGCAGCCACAGGACCTGGGCAGCTCACAGTGACTGAGTCAACCATTAACTGCTGTGTGTACCAGAGTAGTGAGGCCATCTGTATGACAGCTAAAACTTGGCTGAAACTAAATCAGCACAATGATCCCAAGCAAAGCAGAAAATATGCAACAGAATGGCTGAAAAAGTAAAGAATCAAGGTGTTGTGCTGACCCAGTCAAAGTCCAGACTGCAACCTCATTGAAATGCTGTAGCAGGACCTTAAGAGCTCATAAATGAATGTCCACACACCTCAATGAACCGAAGCACCGCTGTAAAGAAGAGTGGACTACGTTCTAAGAGACTGAAAGTCAAACAGAAAACAATCGCTTCAAGCCATTACTGCTATAAGTAATAGTGCAAGCTCCTGAATGATGTGATGCACTTAGAAAAATGACTAGTTTGATGATGAACTGGTGCCTGTGTAACATTTTTCAGGCATCTGTCTAGTGGGGAAAAACTGTACCCTACTCTGAGTGACAAAGTACAACTGAATAATTAATTCAAAAGTAGTGCATGCAGATTTCAGAATATAAATGGAATGGAATAGTAACAGTGAGCAAAGGAAGGGGAGTTCATTGTATATCTGACAGTGGACTCATTTCTGTGCATGTTCTGCAGGACCGCAGTGCAGCATTCAATAGTGTTGACCACAATATCTTATTAGAGAGATTAGCAAATCCCATAGTTATTAAAGGTACTGTTCTGCAGTGTTTTGAATCATATTTATCTAAAAGATTTGGGGAGTGCAAATCACACACTAAGGTTAACTGTGGAGTTCCACAGGGTTCTGTGCTGGGACCAGTTCTGTTTACAGTATACATGCTTTTCTCGGGGAGTGTGCAGATGATATTCAGCTTTATGTATGTAGGAAGCCAGATGTAAACTGTCTTACTGAATTTGCACAAGATCTCTACAATGAGACGCATCCCCACTAAGAGTAATGCCTAATAAATTAGTTAATGACTTTATATTTTCTAGGGTGAACTACTGTAATTCATTATTATCAGGCAATGATGCAACAAAAATACTGACAGGAACCAGAAAGAACCACATTTCTCCTTTATTAGCTTCTCTTTGTTGGCTCCCTGGCTTCTTCCTGTTACAAGGGCTTTTTTCCTTCCTGCTGTCACCAAGTGCTTACTTGTAAAGGGTTGTTGATTGTGAAGCGCCTCAAGTGCCTTGAGGTAACGCTCGTTTTGATTTGGCACTACATTAAAAAATAATTGAATTGAATATCTAAGTAACTGTGCAGCAAACTGTGCGTACTGAGTCATGGCCAATTGTGCCCCAGTAGAACTTTACATCTACCAACATGTGCAGGGGTACTGTGGTGGTAAGACCAAACCTAAGAAGCAGCAGAAATTAAAATGTCAAAGTCTGAGCTATTGCTTGTTCTGCGCTGGTAAACAATGACAAGGACACAGAAGTGCAATAACAATAACAGTGTTTTTTATTCTGCAAAGAAGCAGCTTTGCTTTCTCTTTTTGATGTACTCAGCAGCTGTGAGCCTCCACCTTTTCCTTCAGTTCTTCAGCGCGCTCGTCCCAACAATACCGCCACTGTGTCCCTGATCAAGGTCACACAATATTCATCCACAGAAGTTGTTTTATGTCTGTCTCATTGTAGTTTTCCTAGATTAACTCTTTGTTTTAGACTGACTTCCAAAACCTAGTTCCTGTTCAGAGACAGACACCTAATACTTGCAGAGTTGGAAACAAAATTAAATCCCATTAAAGTGGAGATACAGTGAAAGCAAAAATTTCTAAAAACTCTGTTATTGTCAGTGTAGGTTTAGCTCTGATACTTTGCTAAGATATTTTTGGTCTCATTTATCCTCTGCGAACAGTCCCACTTTTTATTGCTTTGTCTCCCCTGCGTGCAGACAGTCAGCTCCAGACCTCACTCTCAGCTCACTCCTCACAGCGTCTGGAGCACACATTTCCAAAAATGAAAATATCAACTGGAGTTAGATAACGTGGCCGGCGCATAGCTAGCATAATGTGCTTTGATCTACTTCTGACACAGCAAATAATAGAGAGAGAAGAAGAGGAAGGGAGGGAGAGAGAATCAGCCAGAGGAGATAAGAAAAAAAAAACCTAACCACAAAGGGGAACACACCCACTTATGAGACCAAATAAACGCTCCAGGATATTATTTTGGATCTTCACACCACAAGCTTCTGCTCTTCTTCCTTATCATTCCTCACCCACTACAGTCCCTGCCCCAGTCCCTCGCCATCCTTTACCGGCTCTGCTCAATGACAACCAAAGGTCAAATTTTCCTTTATTTAAGTCCTCCAGCACCCTCCATTTGTTTTCATAAAGGAGCTGATGAGGCTGTGATAGTGTAGATAGAGGGAGGGGATCATGGCTCTGGTACAATGTGTGTGTCATCACATATGAGCATGTGAAGGCAGGACACAACAGCTGGATGCTGCACATAATGGGAAATGACAATACACATGCAGAGAGGTGACCACACTTTTCTTTATCAGCAGTTTGGGATATCTTGGGTTGTGGTATTTGTAGTGGAGAGAGACTTTAGTGGCACTGGCATGTGGGAATTTTCACAGAAAGCACCACCTCCTAAACTACAAATGACCACACTACTGCTGCATGTCTATGCTGTGCTGAAAGTCCTGTATCTGCCTGAACATGTTCACCTTGCACTCCTTCCTGACTGACTTACAATTTAGTTTTAAACTGGCACTGAACATTTAAATGTACAATGAGCACATTTGTACTCTTGTCTCTTTGTAGACCAGTTCCAGACCTTAGGAGCAAGAGCGCTTTCTTTTAACGTTTTAAACACTGAATTTAAAATTTGATTATTGAAGGTTTAGCCGAAATTCACTCTGAGACTTATAGTGTCGCGTTGGCTACAAACCACCAAAACATTTTCAGCCAGTAGAAGGAGGTTATGTCATTGGCATAGCTGTAAGTTCTAGTTAGCTAACTGCACGCCCATAACCATCTATAGGGTTCAAGTACCAATGAACCCAAAAAACATTAGCGTCACTAAGGAAGTGGGTAAGTTTGTTCTCTCTTGTGCTGTTTTAATTTCAAGAACACTGGAAAATTGCTAATTTACGATAAGCCAACAATTCCTGGCTAACAGCATCTGATACCAACACTGTGAAACTGAGATAATATTCCAAATGATTTTGATGCAATGATACAAACGAGTCCAAAAAATCGGAAACTGGAGCAAGAAAATTAAAAGTAACAAGAAGGAAGAGTAGCGCACTCTGGAATGATAGTGTAGGGGGCGCTCTAAGCAAAGAAATGGTTTTCCTTTTTTTCCTTGTGATTTCTGGGCAAAAATGTAAAAAGGTGAATCCAGGCTGTTAGAGCCTAAACCTTTGGAAGGGAAAGATCAATGCATAAGGTCAACAGGGGTCCTCACAATGGTGTGTGTGCGCGTGTGTGTAGCATTGACTTCACAGAAATGACCTACATGAGCTGAGCGTTCAGGCGCACACCTGAGTGCGCCGAGCCCGGTTCTGACTCATCCTGCAAGAGTCAATCTCGGAGCTTCCTGTTCATAACTCTCACCGTGTGTGTGTGTGTGTGTGTGTGTGTGTGTGTGTGTGTGTGAGAGAGAGAGAGAGAGAGAGAGAGAGAGAGAGAGAGAGAGAGAAACCCGGTATCCACTGCCTGCGTCTTCAATTTATTACGTCGCAGCATGACGCACAGAAGAGGGAGAGTCAAGAGGAGAGGATGGATGGAGGGAGGGAGGGATGGATGGAAGAATGGAAGGAAGGAAAGAAAAGAAGGGGTGAGTAAGAGAGGAAAGTGGAAGAAGGGAGGAGGGGGGAGAGGGGGATTTTGTCAGACACCCAGCATGCAATGACCTTAGTCTTGTGTCAAGGCGGAGGTCTCTCTCTCATCTCTCATACACACACACACACACACACACACACACACACACACACACACACACACACACACTGTCTGCATGCCCAGTGTCATCCATGTGGAGACGAAAAACGTCAAAGCGCATCTTATTCCGCTCACATCTCTGCTGCCTGTCTGTCCTGCCTCTCCCCTCACACACACACACACACACACACACACACACACACACACACACACACACACACACACACACACACACACACACACACACGCACTGAGATGCGATAGTAATCCCTACAGTAAACTGTGCAGACACTACACCCTGAAAACAGACACCTTTATGGGCACGAAAAGAGCAGAAGACCACCGAAGCGCTGCAACTTCCTGCGGGATAATTAGCGATAAGTAAACCTGGAAAATCACACATGTGTGTCTGTTTCATCTCATTTCTCTTCTTTTAAATTCTCCACATACATGCATCCATCCATCTCGCCACATGGCGGGATATAAAGAAGCGTGTCCTTACTGATTGTCCGGGATCCTATGCAGCCCATGTTGTCTTACAGAGGCTCGTTCAGCTCGGGGAAAATAAAATCCATCCGTCCAGCAGGCATTTCTCCCCGGGTCTCTTTCTCTGCGCGTTCCCCCTCTCCTCCGTTCTCCTCTCTGTCTTCTTCACTGTCCTCCTCTCCTCCGTATGTGAGAAGCAGAGAGGGTGTGTATGTGCGTGTCATCCGACTCTCTCTCTCTCTCTCTCTCTCTCTCTCTCTCTCTCTCTCTCTCCGCCGTACCGTCGTCACACACTCCGGTTTCCCCCAGTCACTGCTGATGTTGCTCTATCGCTCTCCCTCGCTTTGTCGCTGGCACGCACACACTAACGCGGACACGAACACATTGTCTTACATGGAAAGACAAACACAGTCATGCAGAAACATGGATGTGCACACGCGTAAAGGACGGGCAGCAGAAGTTTCTTCGGTGCTCTTATTTCCGTAAAGGTTACAAAGAACTTTCATCCAGATTTTACATATTTAGTCGCCACTACCAATGCAATGCAACACTCCCATTCCGGGAAAGACCCCAGAGCATGAGTCATGAGGGACACCCTCATAGCCTAAAAGTAGGAGGCAGATCTGATCTGATCGGGATATTTTGCATATGTTGAGACCCAAACTCAACCAAAGAACTGCACCTTCTACTTCAGTGATTTTCATCAACAAAATATCTCTGCAATGTGTTTATTGGTTCTCTTTATTTCTTTAATTTGGCCAAAATTTTTACTTTTGCTTCAGTGTGTAAAGGTTTGAGAGGTCATATGTGAAGGTCAAGGTCAGTATGTGTTTTTGGCCATAACTCAAGAATTATGACAAAATCTCCTACAAATACCTAACAGGATCAAATGAAGCCATGCCCGGCGTTTTGTCTGTTTGTCTGTGGTTTTTTATGTCCTGAAAAAAAAACATTTGTGGCCAATTTTAAATGGCAGCCTGAGGAACAAAAGAAAGGTTGACATTTTAAAAAATCTAGTCATTACTCAAATCAAAGAAGTCAGACCTGATTAGAATTTGGCAGATTTCCCCTTCAACGGCATTTCCTGTTGCATCTCCAGACTGCTTTCAGTGTGTTTGCTATTTTTAGATCTCTCCATGAAAGCCTATTATGACCATGTGTACTTGTGATTTCAACTATAGCCCACTAAACTTGTACAGAGAGCAAACATCAGCTTCTCTTTTAAAACTGGCCCGACCTTCAGCAGTTTCCATTTTGACAAGTTCACTATTTGCAAGTCCAAATACAGCAAAAACTACAAATGTAAATGTGCCGTTGTGGACTTTCTTTGCCACAACACCAGTTTCCTTTACAACATGCCCAGCTCACTGGATTGGTTTCCTGAGAATAGAAAAACAAGTCTAAATGTTGTCAGAGAGCTTTAACGATAACTAAGTAGGCTCTCTACTGTCACCTTGCACAAAAACACGTTACTTCGTTTATTGCACTGATACAGCAGCAGAACAAAGCTGCTCTCTTTGGCAAATATGCTTCTTTAAATCTAAAAGCCATCCACCAGACAGAAATGAATATTTAGCTCAAATGATTCCCACACGTGCAGTTTTTCTTCACAACAGTGTTGACAAAGAAGAGTTTCAGCTACAGATACAACTTGAAGGGCCAGATGTCCAGTGTGTCATAACATTGGAACCAAATCTGACCAAAACAACATTTGCATAATGAAAGTATCCCAGAATAAGCCTGAGAGTCTTTGCTGTCGGCCGCTGTGGTGCTAAGTTTGGCAAACGTTACTGTTTCACTTTGTCCACACAACCTTTCAGTGTGAGAATCATTTGGTGCTTTGAAGTATACTTTTCAAAAACATAATTATATAGTAATGTTTATCAGTGGAGTCATTAAGCCATTGTCTATGAAATGATATGATCCATAAATTAAAATGATGAGTAAATAAGCTGTGACTCCAATCATTTTGACATTTCTTCACAGCAAACATTTTAAATGTCAAGAAAAAAAATGCCATAAAGTAATTAATGACATTAAAGATGAGTGTTTTACATTTAGGGGAGTCGGGTAAACTAAGAATCTCTATGAGTTCTAAGTTAGCTGTCAGAGCTTCTGCATTGGTGTAAAAAAGCAGTCTGTCTTTATCTGAAAAATATGACAAATAAAAGATGTTTAAACATATTCAGCTAAGAGTTTTAACGTGACCAGTAAAATGATAAGCATGGGGTTGTACTGCAATATCCTCACATCTTCAACTCCATAATCAGCAGAGAATTGATGGTGTTATTAAAGGGCGATCGTGTGATTAGGGGCTTCAAACGTTAGTCGATCTTGATAAACTGCCTTGTTGAAGTAAACATGTTTATAGCAGTGAAACACACATTTGATCTCTCCTAAAACATTCCCTCTTCTTAACAACTGTATGGTGGGTGGAATTTTTATAGCTCATTTATTTTCCAGAGCCTTAAGTTAGGGGGTGACCACTTTGACTGACCACTGTCAGCATGCTAGGCTTCACCAGTCACTTCCTGTTTTAATTGGATACAGATATCAGTTTAAAATCCTCACTCTTACTTTTATGTCTCTACAAGGAGAGGCCCCCATTTATATCATCGAGCTTCTTCACCCTTACTCTCCAAACCGGATCCTTAGATCCACTGATAGCGATCTTCTGACTATTCCATGGACCCGTTTAAAAAAAAAAGAGGGGGGGGGGTCGTGAAGCCCATGAAGCATTTTTGATGCAATTATCTGCATGATGTTACATCTTGCTGTGTGGTACAGACATCCAGGAAGTTTGTGGTTCAGTCCTGTTGAATGAAACTTGAGTATTTAATTAGTTAGCTGATAATTAGCAGTAAGAAGCAATGTGTGCATGTGCATTGCACCTGTACAGGTTATGGATGCAGCTCGATAACCAAGCATGTAACTTTCTCATGCAAATGTGGTCATTTCAGGCTCCACAAAACTATGATTCCATTGACCAGAGCAATGGTTGAATTTTTCCCTGTTGCCACTGAACACATCTGTTGTCAGGAAAACGCACATGACATATTTTTCTGATTTTTTTCCATGAGTGGATCACTTAAGTGCAAATCTCTGTGTTTAACTTTGAGAACCTGAGACCAAAACTGTTCATATTTTGCTGCACTCACAGCCCATGAGCTGTACATCTTTTCATGGCTTTATCTGCACCTTTCAGCTACTAATCCACTCATATTAAACCTGTCTGCTCAGCTCTGACAGCGACATCCTTACTCATCGTTTGCACCCAGACGCCCGCCCATGAACCATCTGATGCACATTTCTTTCACCATCATCGTTGCTGGTAGGTCTGGAAGTTTTCATTCCACTTGGCTCTAAAGGTGAACAAGTGTTGATACGAGCGGCATCTCATGCATGTAATGTGCATCACGCTGCAGCCTGTTTCGGTTGTCCTGTTTGGGCTTTCCTCTCACTCCCTCATCTGTCTCTCACTAACAATGCAGTACAGTTGTTCCCCTCCTCCAAACATCTCTGCCCTGCCTCCCTTGCTGCCTCTCCCACAATATGAATATGAAAACACGCGGTGATTCAGCTAAGCAGTGCAGCAGGCGAGGAAGGACGGGGCGCTCTGGACTCTATTAACTCAGATCTCCATTTCAGACGGATAACAGAACTCGACTCTCTGAACTCAACACTCAATAGATATCTGACCGAGCTGGGGGATTGGAAAAATAGAGTTCAAAATATGTTATACTGTGACAATAAACTCACATTTTATGCAGGAAAAAGCATTTTGAAGCTACTGAGCAAGCATTTCTGTCATCTCTCTTAACACTGATGCATATCATCAGACATCAGAAGAATATATTTAAGCTTTATAGGATCATTTATCTTTATTGCAGCTTTGCAGTTTTGTTTCGTAGCATGTGCCATCATTCGTAGCCTTTCACCTCTGTGTTGGGTGGACCTGTTCTTTGATCAGTCCTGTTTCCTTTTGCTTGATGTAACTGGATGAAAGCATCAAAACCACCTGAAGAAACGACAGCTGACGTTATCGTGATTAGTGACAGGCCTTAAAATCTCACGTTGTTGTGTTTGAGTTTTGGTTCCTGTGTATTTATCTACTTTAGTTCCTCATGTTTCTTATTCTTGTTTCTATCGTTCCCTTCTATCCCGTCTTCTTCTGTCTCACTTACAGTCACTTCCTGTTTTAATTTTCTGCATCTAAAGTAGCTCTACTTCCTGTCTCTGGCTTCTGTCGCTTGTCTTCTTTAATTCCCTAATTCTTTTCACCTACGTCTGTATCTCATTCAGCTCATTTTGTATATCGTCTACCTCTCTGACTGTGTTTGTCAGATCCTGGTTTGTGTTAGGCTTGATTTTTGTTTTTTCTACCACTTTTATAAACAGATCATCTTTGCCAGAG
Organism: Astatotilapia calliptera; assembly: GCF_964374335.1. Taxonomy (NCBI): domain Eukaryota; kingdom Metazoa; phylum Chordata; class Actinopteri; order Cichliformes; family Cichlidae; genus Astatotilapia; species Astatotilapia calliptera. Next base: position 4,006,322 of record NC_137442.1, on the reverse strand, counting down.
TAAAGATTGACTTCATTTCTTCATTCAGTTTCTCTGCAGATGGATCCTCTTTTGAACAAAAACATGACAGCAGAGTATAAAAGCTGATATTCAGTACTGTACATCATTGCCTTGTATTTTGTTTCCAAGGATCTAGGCATTCTTTAAAAATGTTTAAAGTGGTCGTCAGAAACAGTTCTCAAGGTTTTTCTGAAGATTTGCCAAAGTTCTTCTTTGGACATCAGCTGCTTTTGGACCTATTTTAATGCCATGTCAGTTCTTGTACTTGTTCATTTTCAGAGGAATGTGTTTTAGACCCAGCGCTAAAGTCAGTGGCCAATAAATAACTCAATCATAAAAAGCACCCTCACTCAAGTATTAGTATTTAGTATTTATTTATTTATTGTCATTGTCAAGAACAATGAAATTGCGTTTGGGGCTTCCATACAACCCAAAAAAAAGAAGAAAATAATAAATACCCCTTAAAACCCAAGTGTACATATTTAACCCAGTGTGACTCCAATGCAATAAGACAATCCTTAGCAATAATGTTCGTAGAAAGGGATGAACAAACATTGGATATCTTAGCATGGTGTGCAAAGTGTCTTTGAAAGGATGAGGAAACTAGACAAGTACAAAAATACAGTTGGATTTTAATCCACCATGCGATATTTTGTGGCAGCATGGTGGCACGGTGATTAGCAGTGTTGCCTCATATCAAAAAGCTCCTGAGTTTGATTCCCACCACCTGGCCAGGTGGAGTTTGCGTGGGTTCTCTTCCTTCCTCAGACATGCAGTTAGTGGGGTTAGGTTAATTGGAGACTGGTGATCAGTTATGGATCGAAACAGAACCAATACTAGTGAGAATCCAAAGAAAAGCTTTGAATTTCCTTTTAAAAAGCTGGAGAACTTTTCCAGAACACTACTTAAAGAAAGCCTGTCTCAGATAGTTCAGACTTTGCTGAAGATTAAAGGTGCTCATACTAAATATGGACTTGTTAGAATTGAAAAGAACTCTGTTCGTACCTTATATACTATAATTTTCATGTATGTATCACATTTCAACAAATTCCTGCACTTGTTTCCCATTTTTCATAGTAAAATATAAAGAAACGAGGGGTGGCTCAAGACTTTTGCACAGTGCTGTATAAGGCCCTGAAAGCACTCATACTCACAGGGAGCTAGTCAGAGTCAAACAATACTCTGAAACTGTCGAACACAGAATGAGTCATTCTGCTTTTACCTTCAGCTTTCATAGCTGAAAATAAAATGAATGGGACACTGGTGGGAAGTGACGTCTGTGCCCTGAGCTTTGCCAGATGTGCCCTGAAATTAAAAAGAATAAAAATATCAAGTCCAAAGTTCAGCATTGCATGTAAAAACATGGTTTCGGGAAGCTGGGTGCTGCACGTACTGTAGTGAGGAGACTCGTGGTCTGATGATATTTGCAAATGCTCCCGTTTACTCTGATCAGAGGAGAAATGTTGACTCATATCAGCAAATTGAAAGTTGTCTTTGGCGGAGAGATGCAGAGCATATGGGAGGTTTTCTGTTGAGAATTATTAACAGTCATGGGTAGAAATGAAGAGATGAATGGGAATTAGATGGAAGGGGAGCAACATAGAAAGAGCAAAAAAGGGAGGTGAAACCCAAGCAACTGTGGATGCTTTCCAAATAAAAACTCGCCTGAGAGAGTGAAGTGATGGAGGGATGAAAGAGAGGAGGAGGGCGAAGTCTGAGTCATGCTGAGAGATGAGGAGAAAGAATTCAAGCAGAGAAAATTTATGGGGAATATGAGCTTCTGTAGGAATAGAAAAAAAACTTCAGATGGGTAAAAAAAGTAAGAGACGGAGGAAAAGGGGTTATTAGTATTCTGGCTGAGAGAGGAGAAGGGAAGACAAGAAGGAGGTAGAGGAGGAGCAATGAGAGACGGGTGAGGTGACGGTGCAAAAGGAGCAGAAAATTAATGGGAACTGACAAGAAGGAGAAATGTTATGTGTCTACATAAAGACAAACAGTGCTAACTATTTATAGCTGGGAGTGTGTTACTGAGTGTGCATGATACTTAATTGTACAGCTGGTTGTGTGTGTGTGTGTGTGTGTGTGTGTGTGTGTGTGTGTGTGTGTGTGTGTGTGTGTGTGTGTGTGTGTGTGTGTGTGTGTGTGTGTGTGAGGGAGAGTGAGGGACGTATGAGCACAAAAGAAAGTGATGAAAGGCTTTTCAGAGGACAATAGTTGTTAAATTGCTTTTTAGCACCAAAACAAATGGAAGAAAACCACATGACGGAAATGTGTTGAAGCGGAGTCCAGTTGTTTTCTCTGTTTTTTCCAGTCCTGCAGGCCAGATGTCCCCACAGTAGTAAAAATGCCCTGCTCATTTCCAGCACTTTCACAGTCCTCATCTTATGCTGCTGCTCAGTTTGTCTTATGTCTGAAACAAACTGTTACTGGCTCCTTGCCTTTTAAGACAGCTTTATTCTGATTGGCTTCCCTTCACAAACACAGGATCTGATGACCTTATTAGGAATGTCTTTTCTCTGTGACATCACAGAGTGCCAGGAGTAGAAAAAAATTATAATTTGGAGTGTAAACCAGGTCTTTTTATCAGTCTGAGCTCCTCCTCCCCTGAGCTCTTTAATCAAGGGACATTATACATGTTACCTAATGCTCTTACTCTCTGTCTTTTGTTGCCTTTTGTTATTGTTGGAGTCAAATTGTTAAATGTTGTCATTGTGTTTCTTAAATTTGTAAAGTCTTAGTTTCAAACTATAGGATCAAAGATATTCCTTTGTCTCTGACCACCTCTCCAGCCACTCTGGTGCTGGGGGAGGTTTTATTTTAAGCACATCCTATCTGAAAGATCTGTTTCTTGTGTGGTAAGCTTCCTGCTTTTATGATCCTTTTGGTGAGCAGGAGATCACACAAAGGCAACCCCAAACACATTCTCACGTACACAAAACACACACATTCTTGCACATGCATAGACGTGCACACACCTACACACATAGTGCCTTCTTTTAGAACCATAGGGGGGTTTACGAGGGGAGGTGCTTGTGTAAACTGTTTTCAATCAGGCTCAGGGAGGGGCCACCATCCTCCATGACTGGTTTGGGGTGAGGGGAGTTTCAGCTGCTTGTTTAAAAGTTGGTGGATAAACTGTTTTGGGTTTCTGAAGTGGACACAGTTTGAGGACCCGTGCTTTAACCAAACGCTCTTCTGATTGGCTGACTCCTCATTTATGTCACACATGTCTTCTCTGCCAGGAACAAGCTATTGTAGCTCCTCCCCCTTTAAATCAACTTATGAGTGGTTCACCCAGAAAGCCAGTAAAGGCGTCCTGGCCATCCGAGAGGCCAACAACAAACGTAAGCACATGCATGCATATACCTGTTCAGGTATATGCATGCATGTACTGCAACAGTGTTTTTTAAGCACAAAAAAATATTGTGCTGTATTGCTAGTGGTGTGATAATTGCTATACCTATTTAAGAAGCGAAACAGTTTTTTCCCTGTGTGTCTTACTTTACTATGCAAATTCTGACTTTTAAGGTGCCTGGAGCGCAGCATGACACCTTAAAGGTGGTCACCGTGGAGCTGGTCAATGGCCCACCCTGTCGTCATGTGAGTCTTTGGGATCATATGAGCAAAGATGTGAAGTGAGGGGGAAAGTCCAGCTGGCTTTAACTCAACCACTAAAATTACTGAGAACTCACAGAGAGAAAATATCCATTTTAGCAAATTTCATCAAAAGATCAAAGTGTCTATTTCTGGCTACCAGCTCCATCCTATCTGTAAAAATCAAATGACAAAATGAGGATCATTAATCAAACACCACAAATATATGCATGTGCAAGAGTTCAAGGTCTGATCAAAAATGTGATTTGATTTGTTCCCACTTCATGAAAGTCTCCGAACCAATTCAAATCAAGACAAGTAAATAAATGAATAGATTAGGTTGATGCATTTTTTCCCTTTTACCTAAAACTAAACAAAAATAATAATAATAAAAGTACAGCCACTTCTTTTGGATGGAAGAAGAAATAAAGAAAAGAATATATGTGAGTAACAAAAGTAATTTATTTTCTATCTAAAAGTAGCTCAGCTCCAACCAGATTTCTGTCTGTTGGTTTCTTTTTGGTAATACTGTTTTTTGCAGAACATCAGGCTGTCTTACTATGATCAGAATTCATGCAGTCGCCTCTGGCTGGTTTTTGGAGTTGCTAAGATTAGCTTGGGAATTAGCTTCAGGTTAGAGGTTTTTGAGGGAAAGGTCGGGGCGGCTCGTCTTCAGAAGATGTGTTTAGATGAAGGCAGCAGTGTGGCTGTCTGCTGAGTAATCCTGTCCTTGGCAGCTGGAGAGGAGGACTTACTCCTTAAATACTCACCCTGACTGCTTAAAGAGCTTCAACACACGGGGTTTCCTCTGCGGGGCGGGAGGGGCTCATCAGCTGAATATGTGGCTTTACAAACCTGTTGCAGTGCAGTAAATATAGAGCACACCCTTCATAAGAGCAAAATTAGTTTGCTCTGTTCATTTATTTTTACAAATATCACCTAAAACAGTCTAAACGATCATAAAAGAGTTACAAATCAAAGAAGGGGACACAAATGCAGGATGTTCAAGTAAAATCCAAACATTTCATGTTTACCATCAAATTCTCCCTGCTGGCACTGTCCTGGAGAATTGGATGAACCCAGAATCTCAGTTTCTAAGTTATCAAGTATTTTTATTTTCACTTGTCCTGGTAATATGAGCAGCATTCACTCTAGTTTAGCTTCATTTTGAGTCCTGAGTACCGTTTCTGCTCATTTCCAGTGCCGTTTTTTGTTTTTCCTCTCATAACAAAGATAATTATGGCCTCTGTAGTAGCTTTAGCATTTGCACATCCTATAAAGTTACCCTAAAGGTTGCTGCTTTAATTCAACCTTGACACCTCAGCATCATTCTCTGTGATATGAATGACGATTACACAGTCACATACTAACACACACACACAAGGCCCAGCAGCAGGTTATAGGCTTCACAGAGCTCACAGTAAATGCCACAACGATTGATCCCATACTTGAGTCCAGCAGAATCGATACTCTTTGTTTTCAGCTCACAGTGTCGTCCCCGCTGCTCGGCTCCCCGCTGCCGCCAAAAGGCCTCTGAAGCAGCGTTTGGGCTGCTCGTCAGGCTTCAGAAACCTAAACAAAACGGCTCCAGAGGGTCGAGTTCACCGGCTCTGTGCTGAGCGGGGAACCAAAGTGATGTAAACGAAAGTGCGAAAGCATCCAGCTGAGGAGAAAAAAGTAGAATCCTCCATTCCCGGCTGTTTCCGTGTCTGGCAAGGGTTTCATCTGGATAAGGTCCCATTAGTCAAGCACACCTGAAGCCTTCACTATGTAATCTATTCTTTTTCATGTTTTATGTGCCATACTCTGAAGTACATTTAAGATATTTAAAGTGATATTTTGTATTTAATGAGAATTTTGAAGGTGCAAGCATTTCATGATATTTCCTTTCTTGTATCTTGTATCTGTCCTATAGTCACCACTGTCTAGAAAAGACAAGTTTTAGGCAAATGTAGAGAAGAAGTAACTCCAGGAGGTGTTTTTTTGTAGTCAAAGTCATTGTACTTCTGGCACAGCAATGAATCTGAGGTATATACATTATCTGTAATACCTCAGATTGCTTCCTCTTTCTTTGGGTTTAGCTAAATCACTGTTTGTAGCTGCAACACTGTTAGCAGCTGAGTGGCGCAAAGCTCAGAGAGCAGCGCTCCCCTGCTGTTCTCTCATCTGACTGACACTGTGACTCTGAAATAAAAGCTGCAGATATTAAATTATCAGCTCTACTCCTCCTCACTTTGCTCAACACTCAGGCGTCAGAGGCAGAAAACGGCTCCGAAAATTTAACTATCTGCTCGAAACACATGTTGTTCACCATCTGGCTAAATAAATTAGCTTTCTTTCTCCCATTTGCGGCACACAGAAAGCCATAATATATGATGATAAAGAACATGTGGCCACGTCCAGGCTAGTGCCTCCTGTTAGGAGGGGTGAGGCCGATAGCACACAGCCTTCAGCCACAACTGCCTGTGCTGGCACACTTTTCAGCTAATGCATCTCCGCCCCTGACTCCAGTATCAAGGTGGATGAGTGTGAAAAAAATATAAATAACCCTATAAAGTTGTTATGAAGGGCGAAGCAGTCCACAGACACCAGCACTGTTTTTGTAGGAGGCTGCTATGTTTATTTCTGCTGGAAAGTTGGTCATTTTAACAGGAGAGTGAGTGGGGCTTGACTCCCTTTTGAACAGAGCTTCTAGTGGCCAACTGAGGAACTTCTGTTAATGAAGCTTAAGCGTTGCTCAATAAGGATGATCTGTAATCACTCATCTTCCTGCTTTCCTAGGTGCTTAGTTTACATCACTAACACTTTCCCACAACGTCTCAGTCCTGACATCTAGTCCAATCATCTTCTTGACTTCTTGTCTTTGGGCCAATCGGCCTCTCCTCTGCATGGCTAAAATCTGTGCTCTCTATCGTCCTCCGCCATGTCCACCTCACCCAAGTCACTGAGAGCGCCATCCAAACCTCAGTCTTCATCTTCATCACCAGTCTCCAGACTCAGGGGGTCCTGTCCTCAGTCCTGTCACTGCTGGGATTCCTTTCTGTCATGGTGGATCATCTGAGTTAAATCAATTTCTCTGTCTCAATAAATCTAGTTCAATTCTTCCAAATCATCTCTCGTTATTAAACTTTCAAACTGGCTTCATGTATTTTTCAGCCCCAAAGATTGCTGCTTGGGTAATAACAGAGAGACATCCCAGTGATCTGAATATGCCCCAGGAGCAAGTGCTTAGCGATGATGAGGAAGAGGAAGGACTCCCCACTGGAAGAAATTTAAATATTTATATTGATGTAGATATTGAAAGATTGTCCCACAAACAAGGTCATCATTTTTCCTTTTCCTAATGACTTACCTGATTAATTAAAGGTTTTACCCTCTCCACCTTCTTGTAGTGCAAAGTGGCACTACACTACACTACACTACACTAACAGATTTTGGGGGGAATAGAAAGTCACAGAGATTGTGTCTTTAGATCATTTTATGTTTTATAACAATTTAAAACAAGCACCAATTATCTGCTGTACCAGTCACAAGCCAGTATTGTTTTAACCTACACTTTGTCTCTTTTTTGTCATCATTCCAAAACAAAGGCCCATTTGTTGTCTCACTGCTTCAAATTTAGTTTTTGGAGTGTAAGCTAATAAACTGGGCGAATGAATTATGAATGAAAAATCCCACACAGCCCACACCAGCCTTTGCCAGCAGCATCCATCCCATCTCATTTACCTCTCCTCTCACCTGGTTTCCTGCCAGTTATCCAAGCATCCTCTCCGCAGAGCTGATTAGAGGCCCCTTCCTGTAAAAGAGGACAACACAAGGACGACGCGCTCATCGTCTGCCAGCACAGCTCTTAGATTTTAGCCGGTCTGGCCGAAGCAGAGGCTGCAGCTCGATGAAGATGGATGGTCTAATCCATCGTGCGGAGAAAAGGTGGGTTAAAGTGGTGGCTTGCAAAACTGTCTGTCACACGTTTAATGAGCTAATCACGCACTGCTCCAAGCTTGTGCTTATGATCTGCAAGTCAGCTGTTATTTCACTTTATTTATCTTTGTGTGTGCATGTTTGTTTCTCCTCAGCTGAAACCTAAAAATGTGTTTCCTTTCTTCTAAGCAAAAGGCTGTGCTGATTATTAGGCATGAAAAATGATTTAGATTTGCTCCAGAAACTTACAAGATTGCTGTTTAAGTCTCATTTTTTCAATATCAATCAATATTTTTATATAAACTGTGAATCACAGGACATGTGAAACTGTTATTGATGAGCCGGTCCTGCAGTTCTGTGCAGGTTTATAGTGATTTATGTTGCTTTTCTCTTAACTGCTTTTTTCTTTTTCTGCTTACAGATTCTCAAAGCCCTGTTCTGTGGAACCGGGTACAGAAAACCCTCCAAGCATGACCTGCTAAGGACAAAATAACTGACAGGCAAATTTAGAGATTATATCTGGTAAACCTGGTGGAATATTTAGAATATTTGTATTTGTATAGAGCTTTACTAGTCCCTAAGGACCCCAAAGCGCTTTACACATCCAGTCATCCACCCATTCACACACACATTCTGACAGAGGCATGGCTGCCGAACACTGGCGCCACCGGGCCCTCTGACCACCACCAGTAGGCAACAGGTGAAGTGTCTTGCCCAAGGACACAACGACCGAGACTGTCCAAGCCGGGGCTCGAACCGGCAACCTTCCGATTACAAGACGAACTCCCAACTCGTGAGCTACGATCGCCCAAAGTAGAGTTAAAAGAAAGATAATCTTTTATATTCATTCCACATTCATCAAGTAGCATAAATGGCATTTTGTGAATGGATGACATCTAAATGAGTGATCACGCTGCTCTGTGACTGACGAGTGTATAAATAACCGAGTGTTTGTGAAAGAAATGCAAGTAAAAAAACAAAAGTTAACTGAAATCATGTCTAAAAGTTGCTATTAAAAGGTGATTTTATCTTGTTTTTTGTAGGATTAATTGCCTGTCAAAACCAGAGACGAGAGTGGGTAAATGTCATAAAAGTCAAGATAAAATCTACAGTTTCACTCAATGCAAGTTTAACAAACTCAAACTATTACACAACAATCAGCTAATCTGGCAGTAATCAAAGTAACAGGTGCCTATTTGTACATGAAACGCCAGATTTTCATTCTGCTTTGCAAAGAAACTGTGTGCTGCTGGAATCAGCCATCAGCAGACGCGTACACTGCAGCCATAAAGGACGGACACATACAGAAAACAATACTCTGGTAGTCTCCGGTGTTTAAGCGATGCTGAGCTGCTACTAAGGGATCCAAAGTGTGCCATGACAACATCGCCTCCACCATCACGTGCCTGAAATGTTTGAGCTTTCAAGCTCATCAGACCAGGCACTGAATTTCCAATTTTCTGTTGTTCTGTTTTCAGTTATTGTTCAGGTGAAGCTGTGTGAAAACATTTTCACCCAAACACTCACTGCATATTTTCTCTTTTTCTAACAATTCTCCATAACAAGATGGTTGCGACGGAAAATCTGTGTAGATCAGCAGTTTGTGAAATGCTCAGAGCTTCCAGTCAACTCTGAATGTTTCATGGTTGCTGCAACATTCAGAGTCACACAAGTTACCTTTTTCCCCCAATTAGATATTTGTATTAATGAGCAGTTGAACAGGTGTACCTAATGAAGAGACTGGTGAGTATAAGCATCAGAGAATAACAGCTCCTAACAACAGGTTGGAATTTGTTTCTTTAAATTACCCTGAACTACTTTCACCGTGTTTAACTGTTCTAACCTTAGACGTATCTAAGCTGTCTGCCACTCGGACTGCAAATGCTAAATCCAAAGTAAGATGATATTTCTGCAACATGCTGGTTTTCTTTACGAGGAGCTGTCATATTGTCCATATTTTTCTACAGTGGATGCTTCATCTTGTCTTCCGTTTATAATTAGGGCTGGATGGCTTCTCCAGTCTGCAAGTTGAAGCTTTTTTGGCAAAATAATGAGCCCCGAATTGTCCCCAATGGTCCATCAGATTATATGTGTGTGTGATAGTTAGAAAGCTAAAAAAAAAGCACTTTATAAGAAGCCTTTATAAGCTTGTAGCAGCAGTTTGAAAGCTCAGAATACAACAAACTGCTACATTTATTTAGTTCCTCATGCCACAACTGTCAGCTGATGTTGGTGTGCTTGTGTGGTCTACTCAGTTTGTTTGCTTTAAATTTAAAAGAAAAATTATTTAAAAACTTGTCAGTCAGAAACAGAAGTTTCCAGCGGAGCTCTTAAAGTTTTGTACTTTAAACCACATCTCAGAATCTGTCTGTGCGGTGAGGTTTACTCAGATGTCCTGTTGGCTTCAGCCGACCTTTTTTCCGGTAAAGAAGTAACTTTGAATTCAAGTTAATTGAAACATTTTGATTCTTCATCATTTTGTTGAACTAATGAACCCATTTGTTTTAGCTTTTTAACATTTCAAACATTTGGTTTCATACACTTTAGTCATGTGACCAGAAAGTAAAGATAAAAGCTAAAAAGTAGTATAAATAAATAACAATTATTTTTTATCAGGAAGGTTTGACTTGAGCTGGTTGCATGTGGTCTCACTAGAGGGCGCCAAACAGCAGTGAAAGAGAGGACCGTTGATTTATGTGAGACTGGAAATGTTTTTGTCTCCTTGCTCGTCCACTAAAGTTTCAATTCTAGAGTCTAGAAGAGGAAAGCCTTCCCTCCTCGATTCCTTCTCTGTCTCTTTTCTCTTTCTCATCACCGGTGTGTGTATTGATCATTGTCTCCTCGCTGGCTCACATCTGTTCATAAACCTCCTCGTCCTCGTTTGTGAAATTAGATCATCTCGTTTTATTCACAGGCTTCAATTTGTCTTGATTGGGATTTTTAAAAAACATCTACAGGCCAAATCCTTTTTTTTCTTGAACTAATAGATCATTTATTTATCATTATAAAAATTGATCTATTTGATGTAGCCCGCCTGTCATACAAATCTTCTCCGTCTGGTCAGTTAAAAGCAGCACGGTGTGCTTTGCTGTGCATATTCTCATGATGGTTTTCTCTGTGGCTTTTCTGGTCTTCCCATCACACACCTGCACTTGTTCTTAGGAGGAGCTTTTCTGTCCCCTTTATTATTTTCACTGGACACCAGCTGCTCCAGTTTTCCCCCCAGAGGATTTTATCATGTACCTATGAAGATGATGCAATTGCAGAGCAACAAAGATCAGCAGTGCCTCGTTCTGACAGACGTCTGCTGCTGTTAGAGAAGGAGCTTGATAATGTCTGACACGTCTTACTGGAGTACTGGAGTGGAGTTGCTGGCCCTGGAAATGTAACCATGCACCGAAGAGTCATTTAAAATTCAAACGCTGTTGTTTCTACCTGCAGAGCCTCAAACGTGGCTCTCTGTCCTGGTAACAGTGAGGGAGGAGCCTGCAGTTGTTAATAAATAGGTGACACTTCATGTGTGTTTAAGGCCATCAGATAAGAATCTGAATCGGTTTTAATTTACAAGCCAGTTCCAAAAAGCAGAAACACAATTCAGTGATCTGCAAGCCCTTTTTAGCCAGAGGTGTAGATTTCAGTGAGGAGCAGGGGAAACATCCCCGCTCCTTCCCCACGATAAAAACACTAAAGAATCAAAAGACTCAGAAAAAATGTTAATGAGTATTTGTAACATGACAGCTCTTCATTAGAGTTCTGAGAGTTTAAAGTTGATCCATTAACACATTAAAGGCTACTTAGTCTATTAATTTCTGACACTGTCCCAGTTCAAGGAAATAAGGAAATCTGTTTAGTTTGCTGCCAAATCAAAGTGAAATTCATTGTAATCACTCAATATTTTTGGTGACAAATAACCAACACAAAGATCAGTTTTCTCACAGCTGTCATTCCAACATGTTACAGAAAACTGATCAAGGACCCATTTAGGATCAAGCATAAAAACTAAATAAATGTAAATTCCTGCGACCATGCAATGCATACTCACGTCACGTCTTCTCCATGTGGTGTTAGTAAGGTGCAGCTTAACAAGGAGCATACACACAATCCTTCAGCAGAGAATCTACACCACACTCAGATTTCATTGTAAATAAAACGTGGCACTTCCAACTGATTTTTAAATCAGTGCTCTGAACATGACCAGGTAATACTTTCAGCGTTTAGTTTCCATGGTGATCTAATCAGATTAAAAAGGAGACACCTTTGGGAAGCAGAGGACTGTGACTCCAAACTCAACTTGGCTGACTTCCCTCGCTTTGAAGAAGTACACCCTTCATAAACAAGAAACTACAGGAAATCTTGAAGGAAAGAATAGCAGCAAATAATTTATATCTTTTTTTCTTACAGAGAAGCTGAATTTGTCCATAAATTACTTCTGATTGATACTTTCAGGATTCATGAAAGCCCACACTCGCTTGATGTACCTAAGTGAAAGTATGTCTTCTTCTTCTTCCTCCTCTGCCTCCATCTCACCGTAGCATCCTCTTCTGTCGTATCCACCCTCTGCATGTCCTCCTTCACTACACCCATGAATCTCCTCTGAGGTCTTCCTTTTTTCCTCCTGCCTGGCAGCTTCATATTCAGCATTATTTGTCTGTTGTCCTCTCTCTTCTGCTCACACAGCTTCGTCTTCTTTACTTTGACTCCAAACCAGAGAAAATCATCTGGCTGTAGTGCAAACCAGTATTATAACTATTATCTCAGTCTGTTTTACTAAACAACTGAAGAATAGAAGAAAACATTTTTCCTATTAAACAGGAAGTCTAAATAGCGGGAGCTGTTGATTATATTAGAAGCTCTCAGGATGATTGTTTAGCGCCTGTCATCAGTAGATCCGTGTGTGTGATACAGTTGCCATGAAACTGCTCACAACAAGGCCGAGATTTCTGGAAAGAGACATCACTGCTCATTTTTTAAACATACTTTTGGTGCTTTGAGACAAAATGTAATTTTATTAAAGGAAACAGAGAACTATATCTTTACAGCCAATTATTCCAAAACTGGGCAACTTATAACAAAGTATCTTTAAGGATGAAAAAAACTAAATGCAAAAAGATGACCCGTCACTTTAAACTGGATACCAGAGATCGTGGTTCAGGAGAAGCAATTAGCAGTTTTAAGCTAAAATCTCTGTTCCCAGCATTTTTGTAGACATTATCACTTGCATGTGTTATAAGGCTCTAAGAGTAAAGCCTTAATGCCACATCACTCCGTGTGCCTGAATGAAAGCGCAGGCTGTGTTTGTTGTTCTGGAGGCTCAGCGGGTTTAATCGCCCACTCTCGTTCTTTGGGTTTAAATCTGCTTCTTGACCTTTGCACTGCCTCTTTCTCCTTCCTTCTACACCCACAGACACATCCATTCTTTAATAAAAAAGGGGGAATGTTATAAATGTCATCAGCTTAAAATGAAATCATTAAAGGTCACTCATACAAACACTTTGAGCCTCCTGCAACTTCGAGTCAGCTGCTCGGTGGGAAAGGATGAAGAAACAGCAGAAGGTCATGAAGATGATTTCAAACTTTCTTCATGTATTATTTTTAATGTGTTCTGCTCCTGATGCTCCCGATGTTCTGCATTCCTTCTGCCTTTTGTTGACTGTCATTTTCTTTATTTAAGTTTCTGTCATAGCAAATTCAAATACTGATGCACGGTATAGCAGAATACTTTTCTGAATGCGTTTGGGTAGAAGGTTTTAATCTCAGCTCCGATGGAAATGAAGCCAGAGAACGGGGCAGTGAGAAGATCGAGAGGAAGAGCAGCTCATTTCAGGAGCTTTGACTTCCTCTGGAAATGCAGTGACATAGTCTGTGAATTTTAGACAATGTTTGTACAGTCTGTGCAGCAGAAAGACAAATATCAGACAGGAGCAAGCGAGACTTGAATTATTAACCAGCTGTCTAACCACTGGGGTTGTCATAGCAACCAGGTTTCCTTTCTTTTTTCCTAGATAAGGCATGGCTGTGTTGGATCATGGGGCTTATCTGAGCAGCTAGAATGCACCCCTAACCAAAGACAAAGCATTTATCAGGCTCTGCATTACATTCAGTGCAGATATGTGCACAGTTACACCATCACGCACACAAAGGACGCACATTTATCTCACCTGGGCTCTGCTTTTGAGAGCTGTCCGGGCTTCATTCAAACATACAAACCAACCTTCAGTCCCTTTTTGTTTCAGAGACGTTCTTGCTAACCCTCTGGTGTGTCTGACCCCGAACAGAGGTGCCCAGCTCACCTAAATGTCACACTCTTTAACATACTGTCTATATGAAGAGAGTTCAGAACAGGATGCCATATTTATAGGCTGACCTTTATATGTTACCCTCCACTGACTGACCTGTAGAGCTGTATGTTCTTTGATCCGCAGGGCTAGATTGTTCTTTTGCTTTGTGAGTACTAAAATACGCCCATGCAGTCTGTATAGAGATACGGTATCTGGATAATTATCTACCTTTCATTTATTATTGGTTTCAAAATGTGTTCTTTTTTCTTGAAGATGTGGTCATGCTGCATAGATTGCATTTGTACCTTCTAATATCTGATCAAAGTATGAACTATGTTCTTGGACTTAATGTTCTAGGCCAAGCAGTAATACCAGGTATGAATGGGGTGCAAATGTCACAGGTTTGGATGCATGTATTTGGTGATGTTTGTGGTTTAGACTGAAAGTGTTAAGTCTTATTTATTACAACATGATTTGACTTTATAAATTATGGTCCCTTTGAGAAGAAAACAGATGATAAACCAGGCAAATCTTTATGATGTGTCCTCCTTTCACTCTCCACACATCATGTCAAGTTTCAAAACACCAAAATCTCAGGGTCAAAACGTGCAGGCTGAGGCTTCAAAAGAAGAGCTTGAAAATCAAAATGCAACCTGACGACAGCTACGTCCATCTTTTATATACAGTCTGTGCATTTGTAAAACACAACAGTATTGTGTGTGCAAACATAGCCTCAAAAGTCTTATACCTGCGGGTTTCTGTCGGTTACCAAAATCTATTTAAAACTTCGGTGAGCCACGCTGAGTGACATTCCTTCATTACTCCATCGTGCTGCTGAAAATACTCACAGGACCACCATATGTGGATTCCAACCATACCGTGTCTTCTTGTTTGATTAACATTAGATGAAACTTACAGTGATAAGCCGTATCAGATTACTCAGCCTCGCTATTACTCATTATTATTCTATTTTTACAAGGGGAACTTCATTTGTAACATGTTTTCAAAGCTTTAAAATAAATATCCAGCCATTCTCTTCTGCTTATCCAATTCAGGGTCGTGGGAGATAATAATATTTTTGGATGAATTAATTTTCCATATGATCCAATTCTCTGGTTGCTGAATTGAATTAGCTTGTGGGGATAGGTTAATTGATTAATCCAAATTGCCACTAGGTGTGAATGTGCGAGTGAATGTGAGTGTGAATGGTTGTCTGTCCCTATGTGTTAGCCCTGCGACAGCCTGGCGACCTGTCCAGGGTGTACCCCGCCTTTCGCCCTATGACAGCTGGGATAGGCTCCAGCGCCCCCCGCGACCCTGAAAAGGATAAGCGGAAGCGAATGGATGGATGGATGGATGGATTTCACTTGATTAACCTATTATTTAATTTAATGTATGATATAAATAAATTACACACAATCATCAATAAATTGTGAGTAAATCTTTGATTAAATTAGAAGAAAAACGTTTTTGCTAGAAAATGATGGTGGCCTGGAGCAACAAAGCAAAAGCCTTTCACCATTTGAAAGGATGTTATTCCAGATTTTCTGCAACATGAAGTAACAAGATGTCGTTATTCATGATATCAGATTTTCATTTCATGAGTCTGATTGTAAAATAGAAAAATAAATACAGTAACATAAAATTGACATTGGCAACATCATTGCAATGCCTGCAGAAATTATGGGGGAAATAATGATAATATTAAAGCTGTTAATGAAATCTGCGATTTTGTGTGTTGTTTGCTGTCCTTTTGGGCAAACGAATCAAATGCAAAACAATTGTAAGTGGATGTTTTGTTATTTATGTTATTATTATTCCCATGATATTGGTATTTCCTTCCTAAAATTCCCAGTTGCCACAACATGGTTTTGTTCTTGTGTTTTCCTGTGGAGCTCCTTCCAGGAACTATTCTGAAGAGTGGCGTTTAATTCTAATTATGCCATTACAGATTGCACATTTGCACTGTGGTTCTGTTGTATAGCGACCTCTCAGACTGAGCAAAGACCGCACAAAAAAACGACGCTCTTAATTAAACTCGTTCGCAGCTTCACGTGACCTTTAAAGTTGGGCCACTGAGGAAGGGGGCGTGGCCCGGGAGGACAGCGCATATAAATGGCGTGCCTCGAAGCTTCTTTCCCGCTCTCGCTTCTTCTCCGAAGGACGTTCGTATCCCAGTGTCCTCTCAGGTAAGGGTTTGGTTTCCCGCATTTGTTGCCTTTGTTTAGTGGTTGAGCTTTGACAGTTTTACCTGCTGCTCAGAGTAACAGGTGAACGAAACACACAGAAAGTAGCGTTTTTATTACACGGTTTCTGCTTCCTGTAAAGTTTTGTTTTGAGTTTTTTGAAACGTTAATCTTTTAATTCTTGAATGTGCATCTTTTTTTTTCTTCTTCTTGTATAAGTGAATTAAAGGCTAAACTGTTTCCTCCCTCTCAGTGAGGTGTAGACCACATCAGGCACAATGGTGAAGATTGGAGTCAATGGGTAAGTTTCTACACCTGTCATTGTGCAGGTGTCCTGGCAGAGGTTTCCTTCTCATCGGCTTAATTAACAATCACTACCCCATGTGTTGCAAAGGGGTGTTTGGTTTGATGCTAGTAAAACTTGAGTAGGTGCAACTAAGTCTTGCATTTTATTTGTATATCTTTTAATAAAGTTCAAAGTAGATAATCAAGCAGGCATTTCAGTATACCCCGGATAAGATTCTTGGATTTCTTTGGATGCTTGATTTGTATCCAGGTATTTTAACTTCATCCCCTGTTGTCTGAATGCTGTATTGACACAAGTGTTTATTTCAAAGGTTGAAAGTGTTTCTAAAATTTAGATCAGTGGGCAATTTAATCGAATTGTAGGGCCTTCGATTTGGTTTTCCTCTAGTGACATGTTGTCCTCTTGTGGTTTTACTTATTGGCTCATGAAGTAAAGATTTAATCAAGTGGCAAAAGCAGTTTAAACTTAACACCTTGTTGGAAATGTGCTAAACAAATGCCTTATGGAGGCCAAAATACAAACTGATTGCCAATGTTTGAAAGCTGAAACGGCAACTTGTCAAGATGGTAAAAGGGCAACTTGTTAAATGAACATAAATTAAACAAGGCTTGAAATCTAGAAATGCCAGACACTTAAAGGTGTCTAAATATTTAGCTGCCTCACAGAGGACCGCTGGAGTGCTGCCTGAGCATCATCTGAACCCTAAAAGCAGGACAGGACTGAGGTCTGGACCTGTCTATTCTCTGGTTATTTATAGTCTGGTGGTGTCACAGTTGGCGTCCACTCTTCAACAACGCCCTTCTGTCAGTATCGCTGCTCTCTTCAGCTGTCACATTCCTCTTCATTCTCCCCTCATCTAATTTTAACTCCTTAACCTTTCCACTGGAGATCAGTGATCGGCCGACTCTGTGTGGACACTGCTCAGACTCGGAGATCACAGCTGAAACATTTTCTCTTCCTCTTGTGAAGCAGCAGCAGCTGCTGCAGAGCCGCAGGGTGATTTGGCTCCCTGATTTTGGACACGTACCTCACAATGAGGCTCAGAAACAGAAGATGGGCTCCAGTCCATTTTGGCCTTCTGGCTGCTCAGCAGCTTTCCAAAATAAAGGAAATCTGCATGCCTGTGGCTCTTCCCCCTCCTGTCAAAACTTTGTCAATGATGGCAGTGCCTGACAAAGAGTTTGAGAGGATAAATTGAGGGTTTCTGCACCTGACAATTAAAATGATTCACTAATGAGACAGTAGTGAAGCTGCTTGTGTTTAAAGCTGCTAGAATTGCCAAATTTCATAAGTGTCCCCCAATGGTACAACATTAGTGTTTTGTTCTTGACCCCTTACTAACTTTAAGGATATGTACACTACTGACTTTGCCACAAACTAGACTGTGCAAGCAGCCTCCATGGCAGCATGCTGTCATCCCACCTGAAGTTAAACTTGCTAACATTTTACTGTGCTAGTGATTTCTAATATCAGTTAAATGTGAAACTGTTACATCTGACTTGTGATAATTTTATATTTGACAAAAGTAAGAACTTTATATTCAGTAATTACTTTACATTTAACTCTAAATTTCATGAGGTGAATGGCTTTAAGAGAACACCAGTTGATGAACATGGACTTTATCTGATATGAGCAGGTTCCTACATATATGAATTTTCAAATTGCTCCCCTTAAGACTTTCCTTCCTGTTTTGCTATTGTCCAGATTTCCTCTTACTCAACCCATAAAGTTCTCTAGCAGTTTCAAAGGAGTCTCAGCTTCCTGATACATCAAAGCTGATAAAGTCGTTTTGTGTGCATGTTGTATATTTGTCTCCTGTTGCAGGACAGTTGCAAACAAACTATGTAATGTGACTCGTGTGAACTGAAGGCATGCAGTGTTGCATGACAAAACTCTGGTGCTCAATAGTTCATGCCACAACTCACTGTCTTCAGCTTGATCTAAAGCCAAAGCTAGTGGTGGCCTCAACCCTGAATTTACTATCGGCTTCCCTCTGACACAGTAGTTGGTATGCTCGTCCATAATGGCAACGTTTAACTTCTGCAGGCTTTTAGCAACTTCTTTAGGAGAGTTGCATGTTGCTTCCAGATCAGTTTACATGAAGAAACATGTTTCACCACATCTTTAGAAATCTTGAATTGAGCAGCCTTGTTTGCTCTGATAGAAGCTGAAATACAATAGAGCCTAAATGCAGTATTATTGAAAGGCCATGAATACAATCAAATTCCAACTATGTGGCAACTGTATCTTGGCTATAACTAAACACGCTTTGTCTTGCAGTCGCAAGGCAAAGTCTGCTTTTGGTTCATCCACATATGAAATCCCACTTTAAGTTTGTTCAGAACTTAAACTTGATGAGGAAAATTGTGCCTTTTGCCATCTTGGACAAATTTTTTTTTTTTTTTTTTTTGGTTGAGTTTTGTTTTTTGTATGCCTCCAAATCTACTTGGAGGCAGCAATTCACAAGAATGGCCTAATCTGTTTGGGTAACCCACAAGCAACTGTTGTACTCAAACACCTCCACACACTCAATTCTGAAGCACTAACTCAACTTGTCACAAAACATGAAAAAGTTAGAGACAAATGTTTGGGTGATTTAAAAACTTGTCTTTGTAGCATATCTTGATTTCTCTCAAACTCTTACTTCACAACCCTCTTTATCTCCATTACTATAACGTGCTCTGAACTTTCGACCCTCATGCTTCCTTAGTTCCACACTCTTCAATCTGCCTCACTGACAATGCCCATATTGGGCCTAAACAGGCTATCAGCTGCTGGTGCCAGCCACTGTTATCTTCAGTCAAGGTTGGCAGGCCTTGCATGGCAAAGCCATCCTCTGCAGTGACTCAGATTAAACCTGCTGGTCAGACAGGAAATTAATAAAGTGGACATAGTTGCAATTTAAAAACTTGGGCCTGGAACCTGATATTTTAATTGGACTATGCAGACATTACAAGGGTCTTCAGTTTGAATTCAACAAAATATTTCATCCTTACTGTCTCACAACAACCTAGTCGTTCTTGCTCCCTTTCATATCTGTACTGATTCTTTAGTCTGACCTGCATTTCAGATTTGGACGTATTGGTCGTTTGGTGACTCGTGCTGCTGTTGCTGGTGGTAAGGTTGAGGTTGTAGCCATCAATGATCCCTTCATTGACCTGGAATACATGGTGAGAGGATGGGTTTCTTCTGCTCTATAAATTGATGGTACTTAACAAGCCTGTTTGATTCTGTTTAGTAATGTAGGAAAAGCAAAGTTCTTAAATGAAACATTTTAAGCAAAGACTGCGTTGTCAAGGACACCAGGAAGTTTTAGAGACCTCATGTTGACTTCTCTTAAGAAATGGCAGGTTTTGTTGCATTTTTAATGGTCACCTCTTAATGCAGGCCTACATGTTCAAGTACGACTCCACTCACGGCACTTGGAAGCACGGAGAGGTGAAGACTGAGGGTGGCAAGCTGGTCATCGGTAACATGCACATCATGGTCTTCCAAGAGTACGTAACTGTCACATGTGCACTTTGTCCAGCAAGTTTGCCTCAGATTGAATAACTAACTTCTCTGAACTGCATAGGAGGGACCCCGCCAACATCAAGTGGGGTGATGCTGGTGTGGACTATGTTGTAGAGTCCACTGGTGTCTTTACCACCATTGAGAAGGCTTCTGTAAGTTGGCTGCTGTTGTGCTTTCTCACCTGTCTAAAGTGCAGTTTCACCCTGAAGATGACTGGATTGTCACTATTGTGACTTCAACATGTGAAACAAACTTGGTTGAAGGAACAGTTTTCATCATCCTGACCTGTATCTCTAAATTAATGCAATCTTTTTGGAATCTAGTTTGCATAATCTTGGAGCTTCCTGAAGCATCAGTGATTGTACAATCAGTCTTAAGCTCTATTTTGATTTGTTAGGCTCATCTGAAGGGTGGAGCTAAGAGGGTGGTGATCTCTGCTCCCAGTGCTGATGCACCAATGTTTGTAATGGGTGTCAACCACGAAAAATACAACAACTCATTGACGGTTGTCAGGTGAGTGTTGGTACTGAGTGCTTACAGATGCCGTGTGTGCGCGTGAGTGTGTGCGTGCGTGATTCTATAATGGCTGTTTGGACAGCTGGCTGCAGATGTCTAGATGGCTTCTTAAAGTTTGTTTGGTGTAGCATCTCTGCACTTAAGCTGTCATACATTAAGTTGACATGTGCTTTCTCCGTAGCAATGCTTCCTGCACCACCAACTGCCTGGCTCCCCTCGCCAAGGTCGTACACGACAATTTTGGCATCGTGGAAGGTCTCATGGTAAAGAACTGATACTGCTTCTTTTGAGTGAATCTCTTATAACCAGAAGATTTTAGGAACTTTAAGAGCAATCGGCCAACAAACTGTACAATGCGTTCAGCAACAACTTTACTCACATATGTATACATTGCACTTTTTTTTTTTTTTTTTTTTTTTTTTTTCCCCCCCTCATTGTATTTTGTCTTTTGCACCTTTGTGGTCCAGCTACCCAATTTCGCTGTGCAAAAACTGCACAATGCCAATAAAAAGCTCAAAGTCTCCTCAGTTTGACATTCTGGGGAGGGTCATTCTTTGTGGCAGACTCACCAAATTTTAGTCACTGATGCTGGAGACTGATGGCCCTTCACAAACATCACATGATCAGAAAGCTTGGATACTGGGTGTCTATATCAGGGTCCTGCTTTCCAGTAGTTCTCTTGTCACAAAGTGTTTCTGCTGCATCAAGTAAATGTGGTCCCTCTACAACATCAACAAAGCTACTTGCCTCTGAAATTCTGTTTAACTTGTCCGACAGCTGCTCAGATTAGCTCACATTGTTGGGACGATCTGATTCTGCCTCTGAATAACCTTTACCTGCTCTTTCAGAGCACAGTCCACGCTGTCACTGCCACACAGAAGACTGTTGACGGGCCCTCTGGTAAAATGTGGAGAGATGGCCGTGGTGCCTCCCAGAACATCATCCCTGCCTCCACTGGAGCCGCCAAGGCTGTTGGCAAGGTCATCCCTGAGCTGAACGGGTACTTTTCCTCTAATTCTCCATTTTAAAATGGCACATGTGTCTTCCTGAAAAGGATCAGGACGGTGTAATGACTAAAACTATCAGCAAAATGCCCTGAGCTTTGAATGTTTGTTACAGTAAACTGACAGGTATGGCTTTCCGTGTGCCCACCCCCAACGTGTCTGTCGTCGACCTTACTGTCCGACTGGAGAAGCCTGTAAGCGTCTCATAATTGACATAAAGCTGATTCATGTTCCCTTATCTAGAGTTTGCATTTGTCTAATCTGAGGATTATAATTTCTCATCTCAGGCAAAGTATGAAGACATAAAGAAAACGATCAAAGCTGCTGCTGAGGGACCCATGAAGGGAATTCTGGGATACACAGAGGACCAGGTACAAAACACCCACATCTGAAACACCAGGCTACATTATACTCTTAAAAGGGGAGAATGAGACTGTTTCACTTGTGTGGCCACACAGGAGTCACTAGGTGGCAGCATTTGTCTAACTAGCTTTACAGATGTGCTCGAGGACTGGCACACTAACAGAACTACACTTGCACTCTTTCTGTTCAGGTTGTGTCCACAGACTTCAACAGTGACCCTCACTCGTCAATCTTTGACGCTGGAGCTGGCATTGCACTCAACGACAACTTTGTCAAGCTGGTTTCATGGTGAGACTCGATGAACATGTCTCTAGTATGAAACTGCATTTATTAAACTCAGTTGACCAAAGCTTGTTTGCTGCATTTAAATGAATTGATTACTACAAATGGAAATCTGAATCTCATGTAGTATGAAATGAGTAAAAATGTAATAGACTGGTATTCCTAGTCACCGAGTTTACACCTAGTGCCCCAAGAAGACAAACTTCTGTGATTTAAACAGTTAGCCATTATGCACTAAAGCCTGCAGCTTTCCCATCTTCATTCACGTTTCCACTGTTGAACCTTCTGCTCTCATTTTTGTACCTGCAGGTACGATAATGAGTTTGGCTACAGCAACCGTGTGTGTGACCTGCTCGTGCACATGTTCTCTAAGGAGTGAAATCCTGATTCATCATTCCTTCACCTGGATGTCACAGCATCTGCAGAAAGGACAAACTGAATAACCTGACCAATGGGGAGAGAAAATGTATTGTCCTGCTTAAAATAAGCTTGTCCCCTGTTCTGTCAGAAGTGATGTTTGTACAGATTCTTTGCAGTATTGTTACTAATCTTGTGGCTCCTTTGCACTTGAAAATAAAGAACACAATTCATGAGAAATGTGTAGTTTCTTTTCCAAAAGGAAAAACGAAGCAGGGAGAAACTTTGCTGCCTATGCAAACTTCATGGATATTTGAAGCCTTATTTCAGATCATGTTTACATTCGGTGTAAGAGCTTTCAGCATTAACCCTGGTATAAGGCATTTAAAGCACATTGTGATATGCAATTTAAATTGTATATAGTTTAGAATGGACAGGTGTAGCATTAGACCTGTCCAGACTGGCTTCTTCATACAAATCCAGCCCTTCAATGACATCTAGTCTGTAAAAGTCACTTTTGTGACTATGGAAACACCTGACATGTGTAATGAGTGTAGTTGACAAACGCTGGTTGTAACTGAACGTGAGCTGGCTCTATAATGTGCTTAGTTTTCTCCATGTCACCAAAGTGGTTTTGCATAAAGTTGAAATGCATTTGTAGTCTGACTGCTGGAAGGTCGTTAATGCATCTGGAGTTGTTCAAACTGTCTAGTTTCTATAAGTGTCATCTCTGTAAACAAGTGCGCAGATTGGCGATAGCTTTCTCTCAGATTTGTGTGCTTAAACTATTTTAAAGGAATTTTGGCTAATTGAGGAGCTCTAAACTTCGGTTGTTGGTATTTATACCAAAATGCTTTCATTTACGTTTAAGTAGATTCTCCTTTAGTCCGGTTATTACTGTAGTTGAAACGTCTTGGTGTCCTGCTTTCAGAATGAGTACGGTAAGCTGCAGCCGCAGTCACTCGCTTGTTTATTCCTGGTCTGTGTCGCACCGCTGATTCACTGACTTCGCCTGATTACCTGGAGCCACAGTCGGCGTTTACACCTCGGACTGTAGGTACGTTGCATAAATGTTCATAAAGGCAAAGTAATATTTATTTAGCGTGATGGGGTTTTTTTTCTTTTTTTTTTCCCCTCCAGTGCTTGAATTAAGAGAAATCACGTTTTGGTAGTGCGCATCGCGGCTCTATCTCGCTTTAGAAATTAGTCCTGCCTAAAAGTTTACCGTAATTCTGCTGCAGGGTGCAGTGGTGTATCTGCTTTTACGAGTTTTATGCTCCATTGTGCGCGCACAGCTTTACTGCAGTGCTCGTTTTGGATTTGATCATTATACTGCCATTTTGGGCCCTTAAAGCATCATTTTAAAACGCATCCTCTGACTTTCAGCGCACAGCTCCTCCGCATAAAGAGGGTCATCGGGTGTAATCGAGAAGAGGCTGCTGGGCCAAGTTCCACTTTGGGATCATAAATATATTAAATTGCCTCTCCGAGTGAATCTATAAAAGTCTGGGTTCATGCCGGATTTCGAGCACTTCAGATTTTCCTACTCTAGTATGAATCCGGTCCTGGAGGAGAGCGGTTTCCTGGCACCGCAGCAGCAACATCCCCAAATGCCGAGCCAAACAGATTCCGCCATCCCAGACCCGGGCTACTTCCTGGGGGACCACGGCAGGTTCGGGCTTGATGGGTTGTCCGGGCTGGACCTGGGCGCTCTGCCACCGTCGGGCCTCGCCTACCTGCACCTGAGCAGCCCCTTGCACCGCGTCCCCCCGGCGGCCACGGCTCTGCGCAACGACCTGGGCTCCAACATCAGCGTGCTGAAGACCCTGAACCTGCGCTTCCGCTGCTTTCTGGCCAAAGTGCACGAGCTGGAGCGCAGGAACAAGGTGCTGGAGAAGCAGCTGCAGCAGGCTTTGGAGGGCAACAGCGGGGGCGATGGACACCAGAAGCCCCTCACCAAAGACATAGGAGTCCAGACCGGATTCATCGGGCCTATCCCTCCAAGGCCGGGTTTCATCCCGCTCCTCAACGCCAACAATTCTGCCTACCTGCCCGGAGGCCTCCTTTCCCCCACCTTGAACCCCCCTCCTCTGTTTGACAACAAATACCTGAGCACGGATTCAAACTCCAACCTCACCACCTCCGGCTTCTCCATCAGCCCGGCTCTGAGTCCCATGGACCCAACCAAAACCATCACCAACATCAACGAGAAGTACTCCACCCACACCGGGACAAACACCTCCAACGCTCCCCCACCTCCCCCTCCTCCGCCACCTCGCTTCCTCCCCGGGACGATCTGGTCTTTCAACCACACCCGCCGCTTTGGCACCGGGAGGGAGTCGTGCGTCACGGGGCCCGGGGTCTCCTGGACGCACCCGGACGGCGTTGGAGTCCAGATCGACACCATCACGCCGGAGATCAGGGCTCTGTACAACGTGCTGGCTAAAGTGAAGAGAGAAAGGGATGAATATAAAAGGAGGTAAGGGGCGCTGGGTGATAAGATGCTTTACCTGTGATGTGGAGTTTTCACCATGGTGTGTGTGTGTGTGTGTGTGTGCTCGCGTGAGTGTGCGTGCACAGGTGGCTGATTACAGGTGGTTTATGACATCATGGGTCTGATTTTTGTCTTGGAGATTAAGGATTCGGCTGCTTAGACATTCAGAGATTTCTTCTGCATCACTGAGCATATCGTCAGGTTCCAAACAGTCCAGTTGGGCCAGCAACTGCAGATCAACTTCTCTATTATACTTGTCTAATAGACCTTGGCCATGGGGTCAGTGGTTCTGTTGAACTCTTAGTTAAATAATAGCTGTAATTCACAAAATAATAAAAAATAAATAAAACTGTGTTATAAAACAATAGCTCATTTTTTAATGTATTTTTTAATCTTAATAAAATTAAAGAAAAATAACAATTTGCTTTAAATTTACAATTGCAGCAACAGATTTGTATAAAATAATAACGCAATTTGGTCACACAAAAGAAGCAGTGATTCAGGTAATAGAAATTATTTATGCAGCACCTTTGAAGCTGAGTTTACAAAGTACTTCAAACCATCAAAAGTGATATTCCCAGAAATAGCAGCGTAATAATGAAAGTTGCAGTTTGCTTCAAAACCTCAAACCTTTGGCTCCATGTCAGTGCGTGGTGCAAGTTTCAGTTTCAGTAGGTCTACACCCAAGAGCTACAGTGAAAGAACAAACTTACAGTGAAGCTGAGTGAAAATAACAAGAAAATAGGAATGCAAAATACACATTTTCCTTAACAAATAAAAGATATCAAACATTGCAATAACATCAGGCAGTTAGTAAAACAACAAAAAGCCCAGAAGACACAATATGAACAAAGAACTAGTTTATAAAAATATGTTTTCAGATGTGATTTAAATCAACTTTTTTCTTTTTCATGTTGCTGTGGTTCATGTGTGTCTTTCTTCACTGACAAATGCACTCACTGATATTCAGCATTCAGTAAAAGGTGACTCAGTTTCTACAACCACAGTTTCTAAAAAATGACACTGTGTAAAATGTAAATAAAAACAGTGCTTTGCAGATATCAAAAACACACATGAATGGAGAAAAATATCAAAGGTTTAAACTGAGAAAATTTAGCATATCAAGAAAAATATTAGATCATTTTGAATTTGATGGCAGCACAACGTCTCAAAAACGTTCAGGGAGGGTTGTGTTTACCCCTCTGCTGTCTGTGAACTGAGGAGACCAGCTGCTGGACGGTTTGGAGAGGAATGCTGTCCTGTTCTTGTCACAGGATTCTAGCTGCTCAACAGTCCTGGGTCGTCTTTATCCTATTTTCCATTTTATGATTGTCCACATGTTTTCATTGGTGAAGGTCGTTCAACCTCGGGCTTTTTTACCGCAGAGCCATGCTGTTGTATTTAATGCAGATTTAGTATTGTCTTCCTGAAATATCCAAGACCTTCCCTGGGGAAAAATGAATAGGGGCACATGTTACTCTAAAACCTGTATATACCTTTCAGCATCGATGGTGCCTTTCCAAAGGGGCAAGCTGCCAGTGCCTTATCGGCACTAATGCACCCCCATACTGTCAGAGATGCAGACAAAGATTCTGAGTGCCAGGCTGGATGGTCTCTCTTGTCTTTAGTTTGCAGACACAGCATCCATGCTTTCCAAATAGAATTCCACGTTTGGATTGTTTTGCTTTACTTCAGTCCATGTTAAATGAGCTTTGACCCAAAGACGGCAGCAGTGTTTCTGGATGTGTCTTTCTCTGTACATGACAGAGATTTAACCCAGATTGAACTGTGCTCACAGGTAGTGATTTCTGGGAGTGTACCTGAGCCCCTGCTGTGATTTCCATCACAGAATTAATGTCTGCTTTTAACGCAGTGCCACTCAATGACCCAAAGATCCAGCATCCAGTCCACATTTTAAGCTTTGCCCATTGTGCACGGAGATTTCCAAATGCTTTTGATGATATGATTTACTGTCACTTGATGTGAGATTTCCATATTAAAACAGAAACACAACAAAGTATAAGATAACATACGGTTTATTGAAAGTTGAGAAATTCCTGATAGTTTTTGTCTGTTTAGCTGAGGGTAAAAAAACAGAAGGATGTAGTAAAAGATGAAAGCATCACTCTGAGTGTTTCAGGGTCGTCTGACTCCTTTTCTCAGAATCATATCGACCTGAAACCACAAAATATTGATGACGGGCCGCAGCAGCAGCACCTGCCCTCTGATACCAAGAAAACACCAATGCTGCTCATCTTTAATTCAAAGTAAATAAGACATCATTTGAAGCCCTTTTGTTAGGAGGAAAAGAAACTCATCATCGATGTAAAACTGATTACATTTCTACTACTAAACAAAGCTAAGTATTGGTTTCCAAATACAGATAAAAGCACCACTGATATCTTAGATGAAAAATAGTGAAAAGGTACAGCTGAGTAAGAAAATGGCCGACCCGATCACCAAGCTGGCTCCTGTTCCTCTCTGCAGTGATTGATTGGTCAGAAAAACATGAAACCTGATAGTTATTATATTTAAGTGCAGTCATAAGTCACCCTGCGAGGATGGGCGCTGCCATTAATGTCTCTGGCTGTACGGGGTCAGCGAGGGCGATGCTGCTGATCAATGAGCAGGGCTGCTTTACAGGATGTTTTTAGTCGGTCGCTTTTTAAAAGTGCTGCAAAACTCCGCAGAAACACTGTTTGAGTCATAAAATCTGAAAGTGCTTTGCCTTCATTTGTCAGCTGTTTATTTCTCTGGATTAATCAGTGAACTCTGGTGCCAGTCACTGCTTTATTTTGAGGACTACTTGGATCTTTTTATGAGCTTTATCACAATTTACATGTAATTTTACGACATCTTATTTTTCATTACCCTGGGGAAATATGTAGTTGGTGCAGAGCAGGGTGCTTCAACGCTACCTGCGTTTTTGCTAATCTTCTGCAGTCGTGGTTTCTTTTAGGCAGTAGATTTGTTGTACAGCTCGCAGAAAAAAACAGTTTCACTGCTGACCTGTTCCCCTCTTAAAGACATTGAAACACTATTTTGCACCGCTGCTTTATGCTGAAAAAGCACTGACCTCACTGCTTTGTGCATCAGCCTGCTGAGGCAGGAGGCCTCGGCATGACAGACCTTCAGTCACATCGATTTCACTCAACAGCAGTGACTCCCTGACCTGTGATGTTCAGATACTGCTGAGCTTTTAGTTTTTGCACTGCACTAAATTACATTAAATTCTTGTCTTTTTAAGACCTTTGAGAGTGACGTGCAGATAGAAACGATTTAAAAATTTGCGGGCACCAGTTTGAATCATTTTAACATGTTTTCAGTCATTTTGTCATGACAGGATAGATGATTACTGCAGTGTCCTTAAGCATTCGCTACTCTGGAGCACAATAAAGTAAAAGGTTAGGTGAGAGCTCAAACGTTTAATGAAGTAAATGAAAGTGAAACTCAGAAAGCAGCAAGTTCATCAACAAAAATCTGACATGAATGGTTTATAGACATATTAAACACGACGTGCTTGGTTTGGGTATTAATGTGGGACTGCCACTCCTGAGATACTTGAAAAGACACTTTGTTGCCACATTTAAGTGCAGTGGAACTTAAATGCAACATTTTTCAGTGTGGTGGGTTAACGTTGCAAAGGGGAATAATTTAACCCAAACCACGGTTAGCTGTTTAAATTTAGCGAGTAGATTTTGGTGTTCAGAACTAAAAACCTCATTGTCAAAGATGTAACCTAACCTGATAGCTTTTGGTACCGGAGCCTCGCCAGTAAGGAAAAGCAAAAGTAAATCAATCAAAGAGAAACAAAATCCCAAACCCTTCCATCCTCCTAATCAGGACTTTTATTTGTGTGCAGGGAGCTAACGAGGGTTTTTATATATTATTTTACAAATGTTCTTTGCAAGTTTAATTATCTACCATGGAGAGCCCTTTAAAAGCCTGAATCGATGCAGCTCTGACGGACAAATGTGAAAGTCTTTCTTTTATTTATTTCCTTGCTGGCAAAACTGTGTCGCAGTTACATGGGTTGAGCATAGAAACACCAAAATTCACTCAAAAAGCAAAATTACAAATACATAACAATATTCTTCCTGAGCTGACTGATTTTCTTTCCAGTGAGGATAAAGGTCTTCAGTTTCCCTTTCATGTGACACGTTCAGCTTCATGTGTGTCTGCAGGGACACGCTGTCTGGGGACAAGTTGAAGATGAGCTGTTGTTTTTCTCTCTCATGAGTCATCCCCTCCTTTCTTTCTTTCCTCCTCCTGTTTGATCCTTTTTTTTCTATCCCTCCTCCTCCTCCCTGCCGGGTCTTGTTTTGGTACCTGCAATGCAGCACCGGCCTGTGACTGCCAGCAGTGATGTCACCCCACCTGACACCTCCCTCTCTTCCTTCTCTCCATTTTATCTTTTTACCCTCTGCTTCCCTCTCAGCGTCTGGCATCTTATTACATTTCTTCATTTCTAAATGCTCTCACTCTGCCCGGTCTTCCTCTTTGAGTCTCTCTGTCCTCGCTGACTCCTCATCCCTCTCTGCACTCCCCACCTCCCCACCCAGTGTGTCCGAGGCGAGCTTCTGCAGCGTCAGAGAGGCGCTGACATCAACATCTTTGTCGTCATCATTAGCTCGTCTCCAAACTACACAGCTGCAAAATGCTCGGGTTTCTTTCTCCGACGTTCTGCTTTTTGCAAACATTAATAATGATTAATAGAAGTTAAAAGTATGCAGACACGTATGGATGGCTGAGCGTGCCATTTAATAAGAACAGCATTAATTCTACTCCCCGTATCTGGGAAGTTATCCAATCAGATGTTGAGTAAACTCTAAGGGTTAAAACAATAAAGCTGACTGTGTGCAAGTGCCAATAACTGCACTTCCTCTACTGTCCACTTGAGGCTGACTGCAAGAGTGAAGTTCAAACAGGAAGTCTATGAATGCAGCTGTACAGTTTATGAATGGAGCTGGCAAATCATGCTTTAGCACTCCACCATCGTGTCCCAATCTCTGGCTCCAACAAACGAAATCCAACATGGTGGTAACCCAAATGGCAGTCTTGAGTCTTTAAAACGTGCGGTCCAGAAGCACTGGTGACATTATAGAGGCTGCATATGAGGGCAGTTTATTTGACACCGGGTTGGGAGGTTTTTCTCCCAAACAGCGTTACTGAGATGATGTGAGCTGATGTGCTTTCACTGGTCAGACCAGATCAAACATCTGCAGATTTTCAGCCACATATTGCACATAAATACACACTGACACTGTTGTGTTATCTCCTCTGGCATTAATCGCTCACTCTGTAACAGAGAGCAGGAAATGTCAGTGACTCATACTTTTTTGTGTGCTGGAGGAGAGCGAGATAGCATCACCTTGCATACAGACGCAGGTTTCCTGATAGTGTCATGTCTTCACTCTTTACTCCTTGAGAGCCTGTTAGGTTTAACCCTTGAAGCAGTTTTCTGCTCTAAGCAGTTTCTGTTTATTTCAGCCTGCTTATTGAACAACATGACTGGATGTGCATTCAAACTTTTTCAGGGTGGACGCTGCCTGTGCAGCCATCATTGTGCACATACTGTTCTCATGGCCGTCAAATCACGTCTTTGTTGACGTGTCAGAACCTCATCATTAAAGGTACAGGAAGGTCGTCACATGCATCTTTAAAGGGGAAAGATTTAAGGAAGAGTGTGTGTCACTGTTTATCTCCCTTTAACTGTTATAAGTTGCACTCACTGGTCACTTTATTAGGTATACTGGTACCTTTCCTAGTACTGGGTTGGACCCTGTTTTGCCTTCGTTTTCATGGCATAGATTCAACAAGGTGCTTGAAATATTCCTCAACGGTTTATAAACCGTAGTGGGAAATTCCCAGTGGGTCAGCCGTTTCTAAAATACTCAGACCAACTGGCACCGACAGCGATGCCACGTTCCAAGTCACTTAAATCACCTTTCCTCCTTATACTGCTTTTTCCTTTGAAATTCAGGGCATCGTCTTGATAATGTCTGCATGCCCAAATGCATTGGCTGATTAGAGCTGAACTAAAGAGGGTGCTGATGAGTTTATAACTGTATGTGAGGTGCAAACGTCCCGTTTTTTTCAGGAAAAGTTGCTCATTTAAATGTGTACTAGGTAGTTTTTTTAGGTTTTTGTGAACCTGTTGTAGGTGTTGTCACACTTTATAAGGAGATCCACTGTGTGATGATGAGATGGTAAAAAGAGGTCAGGAGATTGTAGGTCGAGCAGTTTGCTTTTCCACAGGCTGTAGGTCAGTTTAGCATAGTTTTTAGTTTTTAGATGTCAGCATGTTTAAGGTGGTCAGAGTAAATCCGATGTTTGCCACTTTTGACAAGGATGTTTTTGTGTTTTTTGTTTTTTTTTTTTTGTCACAAGCTTTGTGTAACTTCTCATTTTTCTCTTTGTCTCTTTGAAATTGGAACAGTTTTAAAATCACTTTGTTGGTGAGCTTGATTTTGCTCCAGGTGCCGTTCACCTTGATTAATATTTAGCAGCTTTGCTGTGTGATGCTGCAGCCATGGTGATTTTACTTTTTGGCTTCTGCATCTATAAATAAATGACAGAGGTGCAGTTTGCTGTTTACTGAGGTGTTTTCTGCCCGTGTGTCACTGATGCTCTCTCTAAGGACAGAACAACGACCTCTGCAGATGTAACTTCAGTGTGAGGATGGTGAAATTCACATTCACAGTATTGCCCAGCTCTGATGAAGGTCGGCAGCTAAAACCTCATTGGAGATAAAGATCACAGTCTCACTTAAAGGAAATCAGTATTAAATGGTTCTGAGCCTTTCAGTCGATATTGGCTCGCTCTGAGAACAAGTCGGTTTCAGGTGGTTTGATCAAACGAGCTGCGTCGTTACTGCAGAGGGCTTTTCAAATTCTTTGACGTCACATCTGAGTGCAGCGCAGTGGCCTGGGCTCATTCTTAAAAAGTAAACGGTAAACGGTTTACGAAGCGTCTGCATCACCCAGCAGTTAGGACGTCAGCGCAGGTACACCAGCTGCTGTGTCTTTAATCAGTCAAACACACCGACCACCAGCAGCCTCACTGCAGAGCTGCGTGTTAGGACTGGCAAACAGACGAGAGCGAGGACAGCAGCTCGCTCTCTCTGGTTTTCATATCTGAGCATCTCTGTCACACTGACTCGTGTCGTTGCAGCTGAAACACACCAGCTGCTTCATAGTTAACATTCAGGCTTTGAGTTGGCTTGTTGGTGCCTCTCCAGAGCACCTGTTGTCATTGTCATTGGCACCAAAGCAGATCGAATGGACTCACAATGGTTTATGCTTCCTGACAGTGCAGAATAATAACCCTGGAGTTTAACTGACTTTGTGTTGCACTGATGGTGTGTTCTCTTGATCAGCTGTTCAGGAAGTCATGTGATACATGTGACTGCAGAGATTTTACCCCAGTTTAAACTTTCATGATCTAAAACAGATTAGACCATATGTCCTGCTATCGTATATCAGCTTTATCTAATCCACTGATCGGTCCACATCCAGAAGGGTTTCTTGTCACAGTTATTTTTGAGGTCTTCAGAAGCTTCCTCTGATCTCATGTTACTTTACATATGTGAGGAATGAGTGCAAAGACATCCGATCAATACTATACATTAAGCTTTAGTGTCGTATCAGGAGAGATGGTTGAATATTATTGAATATACCCTCTAGCAGATCATTACGTGAAGGAACCTTTTAAAAACAAGCGCGTCCATGCTCACAGGTGTACACACAGGTGCTCACACACACAAACTACACCCTTTTTGGCTCCTACCTCAAAGCACACTGTGCGCTGTCATTATTACGTGCTGCACAATAATGTTTAATATTTAGTATTTCCTGTTATATTCACATAGATCATCGTGATGTTGTTTATTGTATTGCTCTCATTTTCTTCTGCTTGTTTTCTTTTTTCTTTCTCAACAGATGATCCAGGTGATTGATATATGTATATTTTTTATTTTATTTATTTATTTATTTTTTTGTCTGGTTATTTAGTTGGTTTTTGTTTCTTTGCCCTTTATCCCCGTCCCTCTTCTCTGATGTTTTTTCCCCTCTTCCTTTCTCCCTTTTCTTTTCCTCATTCAAGTCTGTCCCGTATCTAGCAAGTGAAAATAAAAAAATAAATAAAATAAACAAGAAAAGGTGAATCAAATGGACCATTACGGCAAGGCTGGGATGGTCAATTTGGTAAAGTAAATCTGTTGGGCATCTTTCTTCGCCTTTAGACAATAATTCTGATGGCAAAAGAACCAAACGGGACAGGCAAAAAAAGAAAGAAAGAAAAAAAAACAGAAAAAAAATATATATATATTATTGAATATAATCGGATTTTGTCTGACTTTATTACATGGTGGTGCTAATAGTAAGACAAACCATTTTTCTTTTAATATCATCCTGAGGTCGTATTTATATGAGGCAGAAGAGGCATCGCACCACAACACAGGAACCAGATATGAGCCGGTCGTCCTGCTCTCTGTTTGTAGTGACTGCAGCGTGCTCTTCATGCCTTCATGCTCCAAATGCACACTTCTTGGTTTCTCCTTATGTAACACATGCTGAGTAATGACAGCGGTGGAGCTGGGAGGGGCCATGATGCTGCACAGTGTGGGTCTGTGTCAGGTGATCATGAAGGTTTTTGCCTTAAAGCTGCAGACATGAAGATAAAGAAGCGAAAATTCATCGCCTGTTTCAATCCATCTGAAAAAATCTCCACGGTAACCTGACAGACTAATTATTGTGACGTCAGCTAACACACACACAAAATCAAACTGTATTTCCCAAAGAAGTCACCAGCTGCAGTTGAAGGTGGTGGAGGTGGAGTAAGTTGAGTCAGGAGATGAGAGACTGCGATCAGGGGCAGGCGAACGCCACCAAGGAGCCCAGTGTAAGAGTGAGCTGTCGACTGAGTGCTCAGTACTACTCATGAGGACGTTTAGTGCAAATGAGTTTTCTCCAAAGAGTGTCTGAGTTCAGTCTTAGAGATCAGGCGAGGAGCTCAGGTAGAGCTGCTCATCATCAGCTAAGGTGGCTCAGTCTTCTGACTGTGGGACACAGTAGGCGGAGTTAAACTCTGTAGGAAAGTGTTGCTTAAACTAAACAGCTGATGGCCGTGGTAATGCTTTGTGGAGTATGAATGCACTCACTTTTTTTTCTAGTGTTATTGCATTTTATTTTGTCACACGTAAACGTGTTTGTCTGCTTCAGAGAGTTTCTGTGCTTCACTCTGTGTGAGACGTCTGCTCTGCTTGTGTTTGCAGATGGGAGGAAGAGTACACAGCCAGAATGGACCTGCAGGAGAAGGTGGCTGAACTCGAGGAGGTAAAATTGACATAAAAATATTAGCTTGTGTTCAGATTAAATGTTTCTCATTTTAAAAGTGTTTGGTTTTACCGACACAGTCAGCTTCTCATCATGAACTCGGGTCTGATGATAGTCAGCTTTTTGAAGCTGAAGCATCAGCACATCAGTGCAAATTTAGCTCGTGTCATTTTCATGAAGCTGGTAAAACTGTTTTTACATACTTCTCTCTGATCCTTAAAGTAAGACGTGTGTCCTTCGGTAAACTTTGTCCTCTCAGTTGGGGATAGTTCAGTTTACCTGGAGCACACCTAATATTAGTGAGCAGCTCGAGAGCGGGGCCTGGGCTGTGTGAGTTGGAAATACAGCATCAAGCTGGACCACTATTTCTATTTCTGTTTTGAAAATGCACAGAGCAGAGAAAACAGCTGTTCCAGGGTTTTTACAAATCCTTAAAAAGTTCTTAGATATGTAACCTCAGATGTTTTAAATGTTCTAACACTTCATCAGATATACAGATATTTTTAGTGCTTAGAGTTTGCATTCACAGAACATATAACCTGCTCAAACTTTAAATAAAAAGAGGAGAACAAGGAGATAGGAGGAAATGTGGGTTTAAAACTTATGGGTCCAAGAAAAAGCACCAGGAATGGGATGGGATTGAGATGAGCTGAAAAAACATTTCAAGTTTTTGATTGAGGTTGAAGAAAACATCACGTGTGGACATAAAGACCTCACGGATGTCTTACACTTGCATACCTGTGCAGAGCTGATTGATCTGACCCACAGATGTTTGTGTTCGTAGGACCTGCAGGAGAGCGAGGTGTGTCAGGACGAGCTGGCTCTGAGGGTGAAGCGGCTGAAAGAGGAGCTCGTTCTCTTCAAAGGACTCGTCAGCAACGTGAGTCTGCTACAGCTTTATAAAAAGAAATGAGTCACAACTTCATCCATTTAGTTTTTAGGCATTAATTACATCTAATTACATGTGTCGGCCTGGGACTGTGCACATAAGCTCGATTGGTCCATATCCTGACAAAGGTTTTTTTTTTAAATGGTGAAATGCTCTTTTTTCCCTTTTATAGACAGAGAAAAAATACACAGAAAAAACATGATATTGTTAGCTTTGTGTTTATTTACCAGAACAAGAGGAAATATGACTAAAATGAAAACTTTTCTGTCTTTGGGTCAGAACCTGTCAGATCTGGACACTAAAATCCAGGAAAAGGCCATGAAGGTGGACATGGATATCTGCCGCCGGATTGACATCACCGCCCGCCTCTGTGACGTTGCCCAGCAGAGGAACTGCGAGGACATGAATCACATCTTCCAGGTAGATCCACAGCCACAAAATGTCCTGAACCACAGTCTGCTGCAACTTTCAAACCAACCCATCTCCACGCAGCAGGTGCCCACGCCGCCCTCCACTTTGAGCCGCCGGGTCAGAAAACACAGCGGGCAGTCATTGAAGGGCGGGGACGGAGACGAGCTCAGCGTGTCGGAGAGCGAGGGAGGTGGGGCCAAAAGCGAGGATTCATGCAGCACGTCGGCCAATCAGATTAATGAGCAGATGCAGAAGATGCTGAACCAGCTGTAGGTGTTTTTTGTTCTTTATTTAACGTCTGAAACTTTCAGAAATGATGCTTAAACAGCTTGTGTGTGTGTGTGTGTGTGTGTGTGTGTGTGTGTGTGTGTGTGTGTGTGTGTGTGTAGGAGGGAGTGTGAGTTTGAGGATGACTGTGACAGTCTGGCCTGGGAGGAAACTGAAGAAACTCTTCTCCTGTGGGAAGATTTTCCAGGATACACACTAGGAGTGGAACCACAAGGAGAGGTACGCACACACACACACGGGCATTGACAGGATTTAACTTGATTAAATGCTCCTTGCTTTCTACCCTTGACAGACAACCAAGCACAGTGTGATAATACTGTATGTAATACGGGATATAATACATGTTGTGTATCTGATAGTATTTAGCTTAAATGAGAAAACATCTGCACATTTCATGCTTTTCCATATAAAAGAGTTAAACCTGGAAGTGTTGAAACACTGCAGCAAACGTGTGTGCTGCGGGCGGTCTATCCTTCAAGCTCGGGTGCTCTACCAGAGGCCTGGAGGTCCTGCTGCAGTATCTTAGCTGTTCCTAGGATTGCGCTCTTCTAGACAGAGATCTCAGATGTAGTTCCTGGGATCTGCTGGAGCCACTCACCTAGCTGCACTGCATTTAGTGCACCAGTTACCACTGGGACCTTCCCCTCCACATCTTCTCTGAGCCCTTGGTACTTTTCTAGCTTCTCGTGTTCCTTGGTTTTGATGTTGCTGTCATTCGCTATCAGTATGGCCGTGTATCTTCTGCTTCTCCACCACCACTATGTCCGGTTGGTTAGCCACCACCATTTTGTCCGTCTGTATCTGGAAGTCCCACAGGATCTTAGCTCAGTCATTCTCCACCACCCTGGGGTGTCTCGCATTTTGACTTCAGTACTTTCAACCCATACTCAGCACAGATGTTTCTGTATACTATGCCAGCCACTTGGTTATGGCATTCCATATACGCCCTGCCTGGTAGCATCTCCAGTCTCCCTCTCCATGCTGATGGTGGTTAGTCTCGGCAGGTATCGTCTGTAGTGCTGCATTCACATCATCTAGTAGAGCTTCTGAGGGTACTTCATGTAGTCTTGGTCACCAGCTACTGGAGGATCCAGCTTTCAAGCTTCACACACTAAACAATCCTTCTTCCATCAGGGACCCAATCTCGGGTGGGGTGGGGGTGATGATATCTCCCCCTGACCCCTTGCCGTAACATGTGTGTTGTAGTCTCTAGCCATAAAAGCACCTACAGCTCAGTTCTCATCAGGGTGCCCTGGTTCCTCAACACCTGATGCGGACCTTGTTGATCCATTATGACTTCATAGTTATCTCTCTGCAGTAGGCTTGCTTAGCATGGGGGGACCCTTACTGGATACAGATGCCTCAGGTGGGAATTAGACTTGTAACTCCCGCTCCCAAGGCATGTAGTCATACTACTACTATGCTATCCAGCTGTCTGTGTGTGTTAGAATTTATCTAAAAATAAAACATTTTTTATAAAATATGAGCAGTAGCATCCTGAAAAGTTGGATTATGGATTAAAGACACTGCAGCATCATGCTGTCTAACAGAAGGTGTTCGGTGTTTCCTGTCAGCAGCAGTGTTATTTTGTCCCACTTGGATGACCTGACCTGGTGGACGAGCTGTTTTTAGTCTGCAGCCGCGTCAGAGTCCATCCTGCTGACCTGTAAGCTGCTTTTAACCAGATAAACTAAACAAGGTTAATGACCCGCTTAGTTAGGAAACAAGGAAACTAAACAGAGCTGCAGAGCTCATCTTCACACATTTAATTCAATGAATCCTCTTTAATTCAGTGTATTTATTAAGTGTGCCTATGCCAAAAGGCACACTTATTACTATTCGTCGGATTTATTATTATTATTATTTTCCTTTTTCCTTTTGTGCGGCTGGGTCTGGACTAGTATGCTATGACTTTTGGTGTTTATGACTGTTATAGTTTTTTAAATATTTAGATTTTAGTGCAAATTTTGGCCCATTTCTAGGCCCATGAGAAAGATTCAACTTTTGGCCCCATAGAAACAGATTTCAAACTTCATTTGTGGTGTGTTGGCTCTCTCTAGTGGTATGTCGGGAGTGGTACGGCCTGTCTACCCGTATTTGGATTACCGTAATGACGACAATATCAACGGCGCCCACAGCGTCGCTGCTTTCAGGAACCATTGGAATTTTTAAGGTTGCGCGAACCATTGAATAGTTACGGTAACCGCAAGGGTGTATGCTTGGTGGAACACTCCATATCCCACAATTCATAGCACGCCTCTACCGAGTCAAACAATGGCGGCCACCATTTCGTTTAATATATTCCTCTTATTTGTGTTTCTAGGTCACAAAATAAACTTTTAAGATATTTTCAGGTGAGAATGTAGGTGTGTAAACGTCAAATATCTGCTCGTTTTGTCAAAACATCCCATATTAGCAACAGTTTTCTCACGATGTTGCTGCTAGCCGGCTAGCTAGCGCGGCTAGCGCTGCTTCGCTCAAAAGCACCCGGGCTTGGCTTTCAGTGAGGTGGCTGACACTCGTTTCACCACCCGATCGCTCACCAAGAGACTGTTTTTCAGCTGGACTTATTTTTCGTTTATATGGGCCGATAATTCATTTATTCGTTTTAGTAACGGTATAAACAGTGAAAGGTGGTTGTCCAGATGCTGGTCGATGTGGGAAAAATAACTGAGTTGTTTGGTGGTGGCTAACGCGGAGCTCAGTCGTGGATAAGGGAAACCGAAGGCAGGAGCGTGAGGTGGTGGCTGACGCGGAGCTACAACTAGCCAGCTAGCCACCGGTGTATGTCTCTTTCCCCTCGTATGCGGGGAAAGAAACATGCGAGGCGGCCGCGGATCGACCGGTGGTGGCTAACGCGGAGCTCAATCGTGGATAAGGGAAACCGAAAGCAGGAGAAGCAGGCGGCTGCCGGTCCGAGCGTGAGGCTGAATTTCAGGTAAGAAGTTATGAACTGCACTCTATTTGGGTCAAATATAAACAGAGTTTAGGTGTGGTTTATTTTCGTTGTGCTGACAGTTACAATAACTGTACTGCGTGGGAAGTTATGAACTGTTTCTGAGAGACAAATAACACCAGGATCCTTTTTTTGTGTAGCTGACAGCTGGTAACTGTGCAGGGGCGGATCTAGCAAAGCTTTTGCCAGGGGGCCAGGTAGGGCATTAACAGGGAAAGGGGGACACAAAGATATACTTTTCTTTCTTGCTCTCATATAAAATATTTAGCTTTTATTAAATAGTTATCTGAATCTTACAACCAAAGTTTGTATAATAATACACAAGATTGGCTGTAGACCATTGTTAATCATTCAGAAAACTGTGTAAAAATAACAAAGTGAATGAAAAGTGCATAAATATTTATTTTACGTGTTTGATGTGTGTGGCAGGCCGTGGTCTGCAGTGCCGCTGCAGGGGAGGTGGACCCACCTCAGCGGCATCTGCAATCACGCCTCTCAGGCGTAAAGTCTGTGTCGGGCTGTGAGATGAAAAGCTACAGCCGGCTTTTTTGGGTACAGCAACTATGTGTGAAAAGTGGTCCATAACCCAATGCTTCAAAGCGTGTTCATGCAAACATTGTCGGGTCTGCTTATGAACCTCTGTGCACAGCGTCTGCAAATCGGGGCTGTACGAAGTCACCTCATCTT
Source organism: Astatotilapia calliptera (assembly GCF_964374335.1). Classification (NCBI taxonomy): domain Eukaryota; kingdom Metazoa; phylum Chordata; class Actinopteri; order Cichliformes; family Cichlidae; genus Astatotilapia; species Astatotilapia calliptera. Next base: position 3,966,941 of record NC_137442.1, on the reverse strand, counting down.
TACACAAAACTGTAAGCTGTCATCTGTGAGGCGCGAGCGGTGTTTGGTTTTACCATAGTTGATGGTGGAGAATGGCTGCTCTGCTGAGTTTTGCTCTCGGTATCCGTTTGAATGGCAAACTACACTGATTAGCGGCGGCATAGGCACACTTAAAATTTCTTCCGAAATTTTCGCTTTCTAGTTCTTTTATTATCCCTTTATTATTTTTATTATTTTTATTATTCTTTTTATTAGTCAATGAGGTTCTTTTTTGAGTGTCATTCTGTCTGTAAACATGAGAGCTCAAAAAGCTGTAGGTGGATTCAATAAAACTTCGGTGTCCAGAGGAGGGTCATGTTAAAAATCCATTCAAATCTGGCTTACGTCCTTCAAGCTCTTCAAGGTCAACTCATTGATTTATTGATTGAAAATGGACAAAAAGAAATTATTCTTACACGTGTAGCATTTACTGTCCACTTATACATTAGAAAGTAGTGTGTAAAGATTGTAAGTGTGACCTCTGACCTCTCCTTTAAGGATCTGATGGTCACAGCTAATAGAAGCTAATAAATTCAGTTTGCTTTTTTGTTTCAATATTGACTCAAATATATTTGTTGGTGATTTCAATCTTAATTATAATTAAAATAATGCAGAGCAGTGGTTCTAAAGAGTGCTCAGCCTTCACGCTGTGACTGGCTGATTATTAGAAGCAGAACTAATCTAATGCAGTTAAATCTCAAAGAGGGAAACACGTCTGGCTGAGCACTCACAGGAGGCTCAGCCATGAGCTTAATGTTTTGGGGTTCCTGCAGGGACAGTATTGATTTTGAAATAGTCATTAAGTTCTGAAAGAAAAGGTTTATTTATCTTTGTAATGATCTTTGTAATGTGTAATGACCTGCTAGTGCCACAGGGTGGCAGTATTGCACCTAGAAGCCGTTTGTCAAGGTTTCACACAGAAAAACAATATTTATTATTTTATATTATTATTATTTCTATTATCTTCTACTCCTTTATATATTGAGACTGTTGACTAGTTTTCACATTTGGACTTTGACCCTGAAAAATGTCAAACCTGAAGCAAACTTGGACTTTTTCGTTTTTCTCTGCAGGAGGAGTCCATTGAGGAAGTGATCAAAGACACGGAGTCTCTGTTCAAATCCAGAGAGAAGGAATACCAGGAGACCATCGACCAGATCGAGGTGAGAAGGTCAGGTGCTGTTGGACGTGTTAAATAAGGGAAGAAGGACAGTGAGCTGGAGGCAAATCTCATACCTATAATTGTCCCTGCTGCAGGGACCTGCCACACATCGCCTGCATGTGTCTCCCCCTCACTGTCCAAAAGCTAAAATAACCACAACTAAAACTTAAGAAAAGACAGAATAAGATCCCCTTAAAGTTAGCAGCAGTCATGAAACAGCAGTGGGAATGTCAGCATTTCTGCCTCTCTGTGCGTCATCAGCTGGAACTGGCCACAGCGAAGAGCGACATGAACCGCCACCTGCACGAGTACATGGAGATGTGTTCAATGAAGAGAGGCCTGGATGTCCAGATGGAGACCTGCAGGAGGCTCATCACACAGAGTGGAGACAGGTAACACACACACACACACACTCTATTAGATTCACTGGTCGTGCTTGTTTACATGACCTGTGCAAAACACCAGGCTAGAGCTCATGCTGAACAAAGACCTGGGTATTGTAGTTTTACTATGGCAGACGTCCAGTGTCATGGTGTTAGTGTGAGCTAGTTCAGATTCTCAGCACGCCGATCTTCTCTTTTCCAAAGTCATAAATTCCCTTTCCCACCTTTCTTTGGTGTTTCTATCAAGGGCAAAAAAAGAGATTAGGAGATTGGTGCTACGTTTGGAACGTATCCATAGAAATGACAGATGCTGACCTCTGGTTGGACAGCAGCAATACCAGACTTTTTATTGGGTATACATACAGTGGGGCAAAAAAGTATTTAGTCAGCCACCGATTGTGCAAGTTCCCCCACTTAAAATGATGACAGAGGTCAGTAATTTGCACCAGAGGTACACTGCAACTGTGAGAGACAGAATGTGAAAAAAAAAATCCATGAATTCACATGGTAGGATTTGTAAAGAATTTATTCGTAAATCAGGGTGGAAAATAAGTATTTGGTCACCTCAAACAAGGAAAATCTCTGGCTCTCACAGACCTGTAACGTCTTCTGTAAGAAGCTTTTCTGTCCCCCACTCGTTACCTGTATGAATGGCACCTGTTTGAACTCATCATCTGTATAAAAGACACCTGTCCACAGCCTCAAACAGTCAGACTCCAAACTCCGCCATGGCCAAGACCAAAGAGCTTTCGAAGGACACCAGGAAAAGTATTGTAGCCCTGCACCAGACTGGGAAGAGTGAATCTACAATAGGCAAGCAGCTTGGTGTGAAAAAATCAACTGTGGGAGCAATCATCAGAAAATGGAAGACATACAAGACCACTGATAATCTCCCTCGATCTGGGGCTCCACGCAAGATCTCATCCCGTGGGGTCACAATGATCATGAGAACGGTGAGCAAAGATCCCAGAACCACACGGGGGGACCTGGTGAATGACCTGCAGAGAGCTGGGACCAAAGTAACAAAGGTCACCATCAGTAACACACTACAACGACAGGGAATCAAATCCTGCAGTGCCAGACGTGTTCCGCTGCTGAAGCCAGTGCATGTCCAGGCCCGTCTGAAGTTTGCCAGAGAGCACATGGATGATACAGCAGAGGATTGGGAGAATGTCATGTGGTCAGATGAAACCAAAGTAGAACTTTTTGGTATAAACTCAACTCGTCGTGTTTGGAGGAAGAAGAATACTGAGTTGCATCCCAAGAACACCATACCTACTGTGAAGCATGGGGGTGGAAACATCATGCTATGGGGCTGTTTTTCTGCCAAGGGGACAGGACGACTGATCCGTGTTAAGGACAGAATGAATGGGGCCATGTATCGTGAGATTTTGAGTCAAAACCTCCTTCCATCAGTGAGAACTTTGAAGATGAAACGAGGCTGGGTCTTCCAACATGACAATGATCCAAAACACACCGCCCGGGCAACAAAGGAGTGGCTCCGTAAGAAGCATTTGAAAGTCCTGGAGTGGCCTAGCCAGTCTCCAGACCTCAACCCCATAGAAAATCTGTGGCGGGAGTTGAAAGTCCGTGTTGCTCGGCGACAGCCCCAAAACATCACTGCTCTCGAGAAGATCTGCATGGAGGAATGGGCCAAAATACCAGCTACTGTGTGTGCAAACCTGGTAAAGACCTATAGTAAACGTTTGACCTCTGTTATTGCCAACAAAGGTTATGTTACAAAGTATTGAGTTGTATTTTTGTTATTGACCAAATACTTATTTTCCACCCTGATTTACGAATAAATTCTTTACAAATCCTACCATGTGGATTCATGGATTTTTTTTTTCACATTCTGTCTCTCACAGTTGAAGTGTACCTCTGGTGCAAATTACTGACCTCTGTCATCATTTTAAGTGGGGGAACTTGCACAATCGGTGGCTGACTAAATACTTTTTTGCCCCACTGTATTTAGGGAGGATGTTGGTATTGCACTGCAGTCTTTTTAGCATTGTGCTGCTAATAAACTGGGAACTAAGCGTGTCTTGAACTTTTTTCCCCTCATATATTTAAGCTTTGAAATCTGTGACGCCTTCACGATGATTTAAAGAATATTATGTACTGTGTTTATGAGAAGCTGTAAGTAAATATCAGCCCTCTTCCTGCAAAACTATGGTTTCTACAGGCCTGTTAATCTGCTGTCCTGGGATGAGATATCAAAATATTTTCAAGGAACTCAATAATCTGTCATTGTGTTTGATTCAGCTCCACTCCTGAGGGTTTATATTCAGAGAGCAATAATACCACTTGGCTTGAAGGACCTGGTCTCTACCTTCATCCTGAAATTGTGCTGGTAAGGTTTGCTCGGGCAAACCTGCGACGGTCAGGTTGGGTTTTTGATGAGCTGACAAGGAAACGCACAAAAAACATCTACCAAGGGTCACAGGGAGGGCAGGGTGAAAAGGTGTCGCAGGTGCAGCTTTTTGTAATTTACCTGCATTAACTTCATATCCTCATCACAGGAAGTCCACCTCGCTCATCTCGCTGACGGTGGATGACTCTGACAGCGAGGAGAAGGACAGGAAGAAGCCGGCGCTCCCCGCCGACTCTGAGATCAGCGACTCCTGCTGCGGCGTCAACGCCGCCATCCCACCTCTGACCTGGAGGAAACCCTAATACACGCTTCCTCTGAGGAAGAACAATGCAGAGCTTCCACACGTCTAAAATCATGTCTCTGTGATTTCTGTCACATTTTAAGTCTCCAGTGTGATTTTTACTGATCGTAAAGTCAGGCCAACATGGCAGCCGGAGATTCAGAGCCAAGCGTGGAGGTTTTTACTGCTTTGAGGAAGAAGAGCTTCTCCTTACTGATGAACCTGTAGTTTCTTTGCAATATTAGTTATAGTATATGAAGTCATTTTAATTAAAAAAGCAGCAATAGTAATAGAGTGTGCGAGTGCTGCCCTCACATGGTTACCAGCTGTAACTGCACATCTGGAGGTCAAAACTTTACCGCACTTTAAAGAAAAGATGAGATGCCTGTGAGCTACATTATTGTATTTGCACACAGAGCTCACCAAAACAGTTGTTTGTAAAATGTCTCTAACGCTGCAGGATTAAAAGGACGCACATACAGGCTGTAATGCAGAAAGAAAGCAGTTTGCACAGCTCACTGTTCCAGCTCCATATTAAAGTGCAGTGGTTTTATATTACACTGACATTAGCAGCAGCTTCAAAATGTTAAAGCTCACGTTTAATTTGATTCTTTCTAACTGTAGTCAAGACAAAAATCCAGTGAAAGACCAGCTCGCCTTAAACCGATTTCCAGGACTTTTTTTGGTGTGGGGGCATTTTGAAGGTTTAACCTTCACAATATTTACCTTACAGAAATCTTACATAAGTTTATTGATATGTACTTCTTCTTGAATTTGAAGTTTATTAAAAGCTCTGCTCCTGGTTTGTCTGTAAAAACTGATCCTTACTACAGTTTGGAGTTAAAATACTTCATTTTCCTCTCGGCGTAACATCAGCCGTGATATTTGAACAGATTTTGATACTGTGTAGTGATATACATGTAGTAATATAGATAATTTGGGGGTTTTGTAAGCTTTTGTACAGTTGTGGTTTCAGACCTCTCTCTCGCCTCCAGATCCATCTCAGTTTGAAAACATCAAAACGGTGCAAACAGGATCGGTTTGACAGTAAATGCCATTTAGATTTCTCACATTTTCTACAGATGATGTGATGCTAAAAGGTAAACTCTTATACTATGACAGTAATACTGTTTTTAAAAACCAGGTTAAATCACAGTTAAACTGATTTATTGTGGAAATGCCATTTTTAAACCTTGGTCTTGAAGAAATATTTTTTAAGTTAAATAATGTGGCAAAATGTACATTTCCACGTATTTTGGTGTCTGTGTTAAGATTCTATCTGGAATTAGTTCAGTATTTTTAGGATAATGTTAAAATGGACCTAAACAAATGCTCACATGAAACATGTTTTTAAATCAGGGCGTCCACGTAATCCCCGCAGGACTAAAGTTTAGACTGACAGTTTTTTTTTTTCTACTCGTGGATCTGTATGATGTCATAGAGAGAGGATATCCTGATATCTCCTACAGAAGCCTATCACACAGTTCACAGTTTAACTTGTATGTCTTTTTATGAGGGGCAGCCAATCAGAAGACGGTTGGCTAATAGGGGGAGGAGCTACAAGAGACAAATAAGGATTATTATCAACTGAATTATGCAGAGCTACTCTGACATAGCCCAAGAATAACAAATACAGAGCTGGAAATGATTGAAAAAGGCCCCCTTTAATCTTACACTTTAGGTAACACTCCCTTTTTTTATGTTATTTATTCTTAATACTGTTAATTAACAAGGCAATAATAGGTGTAATACAAATGTTATTTTTGCCTTTGATTTTCTGGGATCGGGAGGTATTTTGTCTTAAAGATGAAGATGCCACATTAGGTGGGACATACATGAGGATCAGTCACTCTGGTTTATTTGTTTATCTGTGTACAGTTTGTAAAGGACAAACACTGTAATTAATGTACATACCAATGCTGAAGTTGTACTGCTGCTGGAAGCTTCATGGTGTAAATTTGGCTGAAACGATTCATATTTTTTACTTTATTTTTGTGGGTTTTTGTGGCCTTGCTGTTGCTCTCAGCTAAATCAGACCTAATGTTAGTGTCTCAGCAATAAAGCCTGCATCGGTGTAAAGTAAGAAAAGTCGAGCAAAAAGGCCTCCAGATGTGATTCAAAGCAAAAAGAAACTAACGTGTACAGGATGCTGCAGGAAAAGAGTCCTCATCACGACTTTAAATATGAGCGTGCTTCGGTCTTTGCTGATGCTTTGAATGTTTTCACTCCTTCAAATGTCATCACATCTTTGATTACTTGAATGTCTGCTTGTTAAGTAACCGGCCATATTCACCAGAGAAAAAACAGACCCATTAAAGGAACAGCCTGACCTCCAGTTTTCTTCACTGAGCACATCAAAAACATCCAATTTAAAATCTTTGTTCTTTTATGTGATCTCAGTGCAGGGAGAGAAATGGGCAAAGAGTCATTTTGTTCCTTTAATGATGAGAAAACAAAGCAACAAACTGCTATCGTTCAAAGCAAAGCTATCACTCACCATAGGAAACAGTGCAGACGCTCCGTTAGCCGAGTGCTTCATATCTATATTATCTGAATGTAAGTGGAATCTGTGGAGAGAGAAACGTGAATTTAAACATTTCAGGAAACACAGGAATGAAAGTGTGACTCGGATGAAAAAGAAAAAGCAAATAATCGAGCTGAAGGATGAAGCCATTTGTAGGAAAACCTATGAACGGAGTGTTTGAGCTGTCAGGGGTTCAGGTTTGAGTGTGTGGTGCACAGAGCTGTATGTATGTTTGATGAAATGAAAAGATGAGCAGAATAAAATACTTTGAAGAAACATAATTCTTTGGTTTTGTTCCCATGTAGCTACTCTGTTCACTCATCAATGAAAGGTTTTGTTTTAATAAACTTCTACACAAACAAACTTTACATATTCATATAAAAAAACTTCATCAATTCAAAAAGCTTGAGAATTTTTTTAAACTTCCTCTTTTGTTCTGATCGACTCTCAGTACGAAACTTTTCCAAGTTATCTTTGTCTTTCACGCCGTTTGTTCTTCCATTTAGAGGAAGTTTTGTCGTCACTTTATTATCCACTGTGCAACATTTGGTGTTTTTTCTGGCTGTTCGTGTTAGTGAACAGAGGAGGTGGGCTACAACACCTGCTATCATCATCCACAGAGCCTTTTACAGATGAAAGTCACATCCTGACACCCTGATCTACACGATGACAGCAGCTGTGCGGATGTCCAAGGTCACAACCTCACCAGAAAATACCTGGTTTCTCCTTCAGGTTTTAGATCTGAAGAAGCGTTTTGGATGAGAGGACTGCTTTTGATATAATTTGCTTACACAAGTCTGATCTCAGTGTCTGATCTCAGTGGATTAACTGGGCTGAAATTACATGTATTCAAATTAAACACTAATCAGTTGTACTGTTAGTCTGAAATGTGTATAGAGAAGCACACGCTTAAAAAATAAATGCTTTGTATTCAGATTAGACGTTTCACTCCTTCAGAGACATCGCAGTTTGTCTTTACAAGCCCAAAGTTCAAAAGCAGGATCCACTCATGACTTGCTCTTTTTCTTGGTGTTTGCCATTGCAGAACTTTTCCATTCAAAAAAGAAATCAATCAAGTGGAAATTATTCTAATAGCTATGCACTACAATGCTGTGCAGTGTGCACAAAGTCCAGGAGGGAAAGCACAGAAACCAGTGGAGATGAAGGTAAAAATGAACCATTTTAAAGTTAAGAAATCACGCAATTTTGCTGAAGAGTGACAAAAAAACAGCCACCTGAAAATCTAAACCCAACATTTTCGACTTTAAAAAAATGTGGAAAAAAAAATCGGAAAATCCAGAAAAAGAGCGCAGTTATGCCGCACAGTGTGAGTAAAAGGAAAAGCAGAAAAAGACATTTAAATACTCACATAAAGACGCCGAGGACAGAAAACACCGGATACCTCGCTGCAGTCAAACCAAACAGAAGCAGCAGGAAACAGTTACCCCACCTGTACGTCTGATTAACGGAGGGGCGTTTGATTTTCACCTCACTTTGCTCAGTATTGGTCAGGTGACAACCCACGCTACCTTCAGCTAACATACCACAGACATGAAAACTTTACTGTTTTGCACACAGCTTGAATTCTGTAAAACATTTAATTCTTCAAATATATTTGTACAAAGGGAACATAACTGTGTTTCAGTCAGTGTAGAAGGAACCTAACACCGCTCCAATCTGTGGTGACATGCAAATGAGTTATGGAAAAACTATTTACAAAATGCTTAAATTTTGTCAACACAAACTCATGAGGGAAAAACAACATGAGAAAGGCTAAAATTGTGGTAAAAAAAAAATCTGGGAAGAGGATGTGGCAACTTCAAAAAGTACAAAGAAGAAGAAATCCAGGAAAAATAACAATAACGTGTATTAATTTTAAAAAAAAACTCAAAGTCAAAAATTCATAAGAAAAAGTTGTGGGCTTATGAAAAAAGTCACAAAATAACAAAAAAAATAATTATTGTAACATAAAGAGAGAAAGAGAAAGAAATTTTTAAATATATGAAATAAGCTGTAATTTACACACACAAATTATTTTTTTATGCACGAGAAAAAATGTTCTTAGAATCTTCCCAGCCTGATCAAACATGAAATATCAGGTATTTTATAGTATTTATTGCCACCACACAAAGTCTGTTATTCAGAGTCACGTTCAGTCCCGAGTTTTTACTGAAAAAACATGAATTAGGATTTGTTGGAGTGGCTGAGGTGGAGCTGATGGACCGCAGGCTGATGATGTGACGTTTAAATTTACTCCTGAAAAAGTCAAATTAAAATAATAACAATAATAAAAATCCAGAAATGCATGTTTCAAATGCTCAAACGTAACCCATGATGTCAGGTTTGTGTTGGGATTAACTGAGAGACAGAGGAAGCGGGCATGCGTGCGTGTGCGCGCATAGGGGCGGGACTTGTGTTTGACGCGAAAGGTTTTTTCGGTCTGTGCGCAGCTGCTTCAGTTGTAGTTTTTCTACGTGTTTTAAGAGAAAAAGTGAATGAAGACATCAGACAGAGAACAGAAGTCCTCCTCCTCGGTTTAGGTCCAGCCTCACCCTCTGTCAGATCATCTCCATCATCCTCCAGCTCAGATGTGAGTACTCCGACTCATTTTTATTTATTTCAGGCTTTTTAAAACCTCTAAAATCTTTCAATCCATGTCTGCTTTAAAAAAACAAAAAACAAAGTGTAGTTAACAGACTAAAGAGATTCCTCATTAAATTCCGTGGTGGGTACAGCTACAGCACAATTCAAACTCCTTTTTTCTTATTAATTAAATTTTTAAAATCAATTTTTATCTCTAAATTTATGGATCAAAAGTGAAACTTGTCTGGAAATGTCAGTGCTGAGACTGCAGAAGTACGACCGTGACTCACCGGGTGACTCACCTACAAAACTATCATCAAACAGTGTGATCGGCTGAGCTGTGATGCTTTAATTTCCTGTCACACACACACACACACACACACACACACACACACACACACACACACACACACACACAGAGAGAGAGAGAGAGAGAGAAACAAAGACTTAAACATATCACACAAAGCTACAAACACCTGGGAGTTTTTAGAGTGAAGAGAACCCACTGTGGGAATGTTTTTGGTGTGTTTTGTCCCGCGGGGGGAGGGGAGTGATTACTTAGTGCATGTTGATCTCCATCAGTCAGTCAGACTCCTGCTGCTGCTGCTGCTGCACTAATCTTTCTCCATTTTGCGGGTGGAAAACAAGCCTGCTGGCAGTAACACTGTGTGTGTGTGTGTGTGTGTGTGTGTGTGTGTGTGTGTGTGTGTGTGTGTGTGTGTGTGTGTGTGTGTGCGTGTGTGTGTGTGTGTGTATAAACTGTTTATTTTTTATTCTTTTAATTTGTCCTTTACCTCTTCTGAGCTGCTGAGGCTGTTTCATCCTCTGAGACTCTGATTTTGTGGACGGAGGCCAAACTTTGATGAGTCATGTTTCTATTACTGAATTAGAGTTTGTGTTTAGAATTCAGGCGGCGTTCCTGCTTTTAAGGTCTAACAAATTACAAGCTTCACTCTGTGAAAATCATCTGAGATCTTACTTCAGAGTTTAAAACATAATATTAGTAGCACACAAAGGTTTATTATATTTATTAATTATATTGTATTTATTGTCTGAGCCAAACTAAAGACTGCTGTGCTCCTCCCAAACCTGCAATCACGATCCTGATTCATTCATCAGCTGTGCTCATCGAGGCTGGCGCTGCTGCCTCGGCCGATGAGCAAGGATCAAAAGTAAAAAGGAGAAAATCAAGAGTGCTGCACACCCTTTAAATCTGTTGTTTTTCTTTTTTCTTTCTTAAAACAAATATTTGGCCATTTTAAACCAAGTTCATCTCATTATTATTATTATCATTACTATATGTGCAGTTCCTTCACACAGGGGCGTTTAGAGGGGCGGCACCAAAGGAAATCAGACTATATAGTCAGAAATATTTCATCAGTGTAGAAAACTGAATGTCTTTCATGCTCTTGTGCAGCCATGCGTCTGATTGCTGATTTAACATTTGAGATTTGGAGCTGCACAAGAATGAAAAGTTTTGCTGTTTTAAACCTGAAACCTTTCTGGAACTCTAACTACACCTCGTATCATTGTTCTACACCACAGAACAACCCTGATTGGTCCATTCAGCACCGTGTTTCCTCCTATGTATTTCCAGCTGCTACTTTTTGTTAAACTGAAAGAAAAAGAAGGAATCAACAAGTATGTTGGTGGTGAAATCACTTCTTCTTCTTAATAAAGTCTCTTCTGCTGCCTTTGCATACACATAGACACTTTGCTACATGACAGTTTCCTTCCTATTGTTGAGTTCTTAGTTCCTAAATGCTTTTTGAGCTTTAAGTAAACTTTTGCAGCTAAAACATGTTATTTTCTAGAGAGATCCACGTAGAACCTTTAGCTATAGATCTGACCTACATACACACTATCTGTTTATATACAGTATTTCAAAAGTCAAGGCAGCAGTCGGCTTTGAAAAGTCAAGGAGCTGCAGTGCCTTTAAGCAGCATTCTTTAAATGGCCTTCAAGCTGTTTTTCCCCTCTGACATGTCAGTGCTGCTGTTGCCCTGCATCACTGTCTGCTCTCTCAGTGCCCCCACAACCCATACATCCACCTCTGGACGCCACAGGGATGTTTAGTCACCACTCCATCTTTATATATATTGCACATAAGCCTGAAGTTATGCGCTCAAAGCCTAGATGCCTACCTCTAACTGTATTCTACTGCTGGGATAAATGAGTCATTTTTGACTGAATTCTTGTTACAAAACTCACATTTTCCCTGCAGGTCGACTCCAGATGCAGCAGGGACTCCAGGAGCTCCCGGGGCCCCGGAAGGTGAGGGGGGTCCTCCAGCTCAGGCCCCAAACCTGACGAGCAACAGACGACTCCAGCAGACACAGGCACAGGTGGACGAGGTGAGGACTGCAGCTCACTACGAGCAAATGGAAAACGTATCAGAGATGCTGATGGGTGTTTTCATCCCTCAGGTGGTGGACATCATGCGTGTGAATGTGGACAAAGTCCTGGAGAGAGATCAGAAGCTGTCGGAGCTGGACGACCGCGCCGACGCCCTGCAGGCCGGAGCCTCGCAGTTCGAGAGCAGCGCTGCCAAACTCAAGAACAAGTACTGGTGGAAAAATTGCAAGGTGGGTGTGACACAAGGAGATTTTTCCACGTTGAGATCCGGTGACTGCGGAGGCTGTTCAAATACACTGAGCTCACTGTCATGTTCAAGAAATCAGCTTGAGATCATTTTAGTTCGTGGCATGAGGTGTGCTATCTTGCTGGAAGCAGAATATGGATGTACTGTGGCCATAAAAGGATTGGCATGGTCAGCGACTATGGTCAGACAGGCTGTGGTGGAGAGATGCTCTTCTGCATACTTTAGTTGGAATGAGCAGTTATTAAGTTACCGCTGGCTTGCTATCAGCTCAAAGCAGTCTGGCAATGCTCCCCTGATTTATGACATCATCAGCAACCATTACTGCTCGCTGGATATTCTCTGTTTCATGTCATTCTTAAACTCTAGAGATGCTTGTGCAGGAAAATCCCTGTGGATCATTTTACACATCTACATGCTTCAATGCATTCAGCTGCTGCCGATTAGATATTTGTGGTAACAGGTGTTTAAACAGGTTACATCCCTTGTTGTGGAAAAGATTTCAGAAAACTTTGAAATTATCTTTACATAATCAATGTGTTGTTTTCATGTTAATCTGTGATCATAACAGGTAGAAATGAAGCTGCACGAACAGTTTCAGTTTAATGTACCGATTAAGTGCATTTAACTTATCCATCACTACCTCACAGCATCTCCTCTTCATCCATCCAGCCTCAGATGCCAGGTCTTTTTTTATCTCAGCGTCAGTCCATCAAGCCCCGCCTCCCCTCTGTACAGTTCAGACCGTCCAATCGCTGGATAGCCTGAGGAGGAAGAGGATTACATTAGAGGAGAGGAGGAGAGACTGTTTGACTGACAGCAAATCAGAGAGAGGAAGAGGAAAATCTCAATCTGGATTAGAGTGACAGTCAGGGATTAAAAAGCCAGCTGTGATGTGTGACGTAACTCCTCCTATCCAACACACACACACACACACACACACACACACGTTTGTACATGGATACATCCGAACAATCATATGTGATGCATTTTATTCTGCTTTAATGACCCACACTGTCACCATAAACACACTCCTGCTCTCACAGTGGGCAGAGTACAAATGTGGATTCATACGCCGCTGAAAATAGACCCAAACAAAATGCTCTAAAAACACACAAAAACATTTTCTTTTAGCTTTTTCAATGACAGTTAGGAGATTTTCTTTCTTTATATGTAAACACTGAACAGCTCTGAATACACACACACATTTCAAACACACACAGTCACCACCAATCGCTCTCTCTCTCTCTAAACCTCTTGTTCTTGTTAATCTCTCTCGCCCTCCCCCCATCAGAGGTGATTTCCTGCCTGTTTCACTCTAATGTCATCATGTGGATTTTATTTATGGGGAATTTAGATCAACACACACGCACACTGTGCAACATGACATATATTAAAATCTGCAGGGCGTCGTCTGCTTTATATTTCTAGTTGGCCACGCCTACTCGGCTCATTTAAACTCTTTTTATTTTTATTCTTGGCCTCTGCTTGCAAACTTCAAAAGCTTCCTTTAATGGCAGTTATTGTAATTTCTTGTATTTAAAAGAAGTTCAAAACCTCCCAAAAAACTTACTGAAGCTTTAAAAAATAAAAAAGTCAACGAGATATCAGCTGAAGTTGAAGTATGGACAGGCAGTGCCACAAGGACAATGTCTTTATTTAATGATGGAAATAATTAAAAAAAAATGCATTCTATTTCAAACGACAGCCTGGGAAAGGACATGGGTGACAAAGAAAAGTCCAAAGTTAAAAGAACAGCAGTGCACATCTAAAATCTATAAATGCTGCCCCCTGGCGGTGAACTTCTTAGTCCAAAGTTAACTTTAAAAAAGTACCTTTTAAAATGAAACCACACATTTCAAAGAGAAACAAGCACTAGCTCAACAAAGAATGACTCAGTATTATCAAAGTTATATGAATCTCTATCTCAGACTCACACAAGAGTGCAGAAACAGCTTGTTTAGCATCAAGGGAAATGCAATTAGTCCATCTTGTTATACAGAAATAGAAAGAAAATTCAGACTTTGAGAAGAAAGGAAGAAACATATGGGACCACCTCGCAGCTACAGACAGATCATCGCCCAGCTGTAAAATCCAGTTCTCACTGAACTAATTCAACAAATTTGGGGGAATAATTACAAAAAAGAGCGTTTAAGGCCACCCTCAGCTTACACCATCGTTCTCCTGATTGACTGCTCCCTTTAAACTAAAGGTTTGAACAGCAACACAGCAACAACTGTGTGTCTCAGATTATCATATGAAGACCATCAGATCAAGAGCTGAAACAACACTTTAGGCTTACTGGGATTGTTTGTACCGCTGAGACTGAATACATGACCGAGAATAAGTAAAAGAATAATCGCTCTCTTTTGCAATTACCTTCTGCAAATTTTAATAATGACCTTCACCACCAGGGGGCGGTGTTTGGCCAGTTGAAGTTGAGCTGATTTCTCTTCAGCACAGTCCACAGATGTTCACATGAAGTCATTGCTGTGGTTCCTTCACATTTTGTTGAAAGCTGAAACGTAATATGAGAAGGTTTATACCTATTTTAAACACAGTAATGTATATTAAGGACCTTAAAATGTATATTTGCAGGTAAATAAACTGAGGCTATAATTAATTGTAACTTCTACTTGTGCACTGTTTCTACTTAAAATTAAAGTGAAAGATTATTTCTAGCTAGGACCACAGTGCTCCGGAAAGCGCTCAAACAGGAGCCAGCGCTTCTCAACAAACAAGCCAGGTTTGGTGGACACATGTCTGGGTTAGAAGAGACCCCGAGCAGACTGAAGACAAGCTGGAGAGATGATGTCTCTGCTGACCCGGGAACACCTCAGTATCCCCTCTGAGGAGCTGGAGGAGGGGGTTGGAGGCTGATAAGCAGCAGACGATGGAGTGATTTATTGTCTCGGTGGAATTAAACGGCTGTTTCATCTTCTTAAGTTCATCTTTTGTTTCTGATGGCTCTGTTTGTTTTGTCTTTCTTCCAGATGATGATCATCATGGCCATTGTAGGTGTTATATTTGTTGGCGTCATTTTCTGTGAGTAAAATAAAGCCTTCTCTTATTTTTGCATGTGGTTTCTTGGCCTCCTTATGTGCACCTGTGGAGCATTTTCATTATGGAGGTTCAGCTTCCTGGAAGCCCTGTTCTGCTTCTTCTGCAGAAACATTAAAACCCATTTTAAGGAAAGTTTGCAGACACACTCTGCCGATTAGGTTTTTCAAAGGCTAGCAAATTTTACTTTACTTTACTTTCAGAGCCGGTAGCTGCACCCATCACTGACTGCTGTCTGCACTCAGAGCTGCAGATCCTCGTGTAAAATCAGAGCAGTTTGATGCAGAAGTTGATGTTTGAAAGTACAGAGCAATCAGAGCAGCCTAAAAAAAGCAGACAAGCAGAAGATGATCCAGAGCTGCACCAGGAGACGTCCTAGGAGGATTTTACAGTCTGTTGCACTCTAAGGGTTATAAAAGCTTCTTTTTACTTTTTAAATATCACTCAGAGACAAATATCTGTGTTTGCTGTCCTCAGTGTATTTCTTCTACTGAGCTGCTCTTCAGGGATGGACGAACAAGTCACAGGACGAGTCTGCACCACCGAACGCCAAATCCAGCCTCTCCTCAGTGCTCCTCCACCCCAGCGATGCCTTCCTCCAAAGCCTCCATGCATGCTCACATAATGTGCTCCACTACCTCCTTATTGTGCCTCTGCATGAGGCCGGTTTCCTGACTTTGTTACCGGGTTGGGTTTACTGCAGGTGTAAAATCTGTTGACCCAGGTTTGTCCTTTAAACACTGAAACAAAAAGAAAAAACCTCCTGCTGCGCCTGGTTTTTCTGCAGCTCAGTGCATGCAAGATTCATGGACAGGAAGCAGTGTGAGGTTTACTGGACACCAGTAAGAGCTGAAGTCGAATAGTCAGCTGTCTTCTCTTCAGAGGGCTTCTGAGTGACCCAGAGGGATGTGAGCAGCATCCAAAAGAGCTGTTTGAGTTCCTTAAATACAAAGGAAAGGAGCAGCATTGCAGACTAATCTTGAAATCAAATGAGGTTTCCGTGTTATACTAAAAATCTCTACAAAGTTAGGCTTTGTGCTTTAAATATAAAATCATCTATCCAAGTAAATTTAAACGTACGATAATTCAGTTCACATAATGCAGCCTTTAGGATTCTCATCGTCAGTCATGGAAATCTTAATAAAGGCAGGAGTGACACTGGATCGCCAGATCAGCAGGAAGGGAAATTAGAGATATTCATCTTTTCTGTAAAGTTACAGCTTTGTAATCGAACTTTGTTATCAGGCTTGAAACCCATCGTCTCTGTCAGGCTTTGAGGTTTCGATGATCCAGCAGCAGAGGAAGCCCGACTATGATGAACCTGCTCACCTCTCAGAACAGTTTGTTGCCTAAATCGACCAATTCTGACTTTCTCGCTCTTCATCCTAACGCTCACGCCACGAATCCTCATGAGTGACACTGAAATCAGGTTTCCTACTCGAGCTTGAAACATTTAAGCACAGCTGCTCTTTCTGTGTTAAACCTGGGTTTACAGATTCCTGCTTGGCTCTTCTCTCGGTGCAGACCATTACTGAGCAGAAATCTGACTTCCTGCGTGATTAACCCACCTGCTCGCGTGCCCAGCTCCGTCCGGCTGTCCTGCATTTGTTTCATCGTGTTGTGAACCAGCCTGAGTTTTGTTATCTGTGGTTTGAATGTTCAACATGTTTCTTTGTTCAGCCTGGATCGGTCCCCTGTGTGTGAAGGAGCTTTGAGGCTGAAGTGATTATTTAACCTTTGAAATATATTAGTCCATCTTAGACCGAATGGTGGAAGGTGGGAGTCGCTCATCATCATCATCGTCAGTGTTTCTTCTGTACTTCTTTGACACGCTCAGAGAGAACAGCCTGGACTTTCTAATAAAGTCATGTTTGCTACACACACACAGCGTCTTTGTGCCCTTGTTTGTTTGGCATCTTTAATATTCTTCAGCCTAAATACAAACTATAGGTTTTAAAGGGCTTGTGTTTTAAATGAGTCCACGTTGAATGTGCAGCAGTCGCCCACCTGAGCAGGCACATTTTTAATAGAGCAGAAGATTTTGCCTTTCAGGTGAAGTCTCATACAGTGAGAAACATTAAACCAAACTAAAAATACGAACACCGCGTGGGTCATTGAGGACTTGGTGACATTTAAAGGAGTTTAAAATACAGTTACCTGATAAATATACTTTCGTGGTCACACCTTACTCGTACTGGATTCAACCCTCCTTCAGTGCTGCTTCGGCTCTTCGTGGTACAAAGGTACTGGATACACTCCTGAGATTTTGGTCCATATGAATACGATGGCATCACACGGTGGAGGCCTCGAGTACAGTGAACTCAGTCATGAGAAACCAGTTTGATGACGTGTGGACAGAGACGTACCTGAGGACTGCTTTTCTTCAGTCTTTGGGCTGTGACTCGTTTCCTGATGGGAGAGATGCATGCGTGCATTTGTTTCCAGGCTGCACTCGGTTGTATCTGGTGGTCATTTGAGGTCACTGTTGCATTCCTGTCAGCTTGAACAGGCCAGCTCCTCTGACATCAACAAGTACTCTGCTGCACTCTGGACATTTTCTCCATTTTGGACTCTGATTTACCCACGTAGCCTCTCCAAAGCAGATCAGCAATTTCTTTAAAAATAATCAGAACAGCCCATCTCACGCCATTCCACATTCACCTCTCTTCCCCACGCGTACATGCCCGAATGCACCAACCAATAACATGGCAGCCATTTAATTTGATATTTGTGTTAATGAGGAGTTGAACAGGTACAGCCAACAATGCGGCCAGTGGCTTGCCGTCAAGTACCTGGAGCTAAGCTTGCTGGCTGGTGGAGACTCCTGTGAGGTGAAGCGCTAAAAATGCAAATCACAACAAGCCGGAGGAACTTTAACCGCGAGAAAGTGAACAAAAACAGTAAAGTCATAATGTGTGTAAAGCTTCAACAGCAGTAAACACCTTTCATCCTTCCATTTTCTTTCACTCGACCAATTAATTTTTTAAACTCTCAAAAACAAATCACATCTTTAAGTCACAAAGCTGCCACATGTGCAGGACTCACACCTCCTCCTTTAACATCATTGCTGCTACAACACAGAGAAAAACAATTATACCGGATATAAAAAGTTGGCAGAGTTTTTATGAGGATCACTTAAGCTCCAACAAAACTTCATTTAATTTTTTTATTTTGTTTAGGTCCCAAAAAAAACCATCATAATAACATTATATCAATAATATTAATACAGAAGTTGAAAAAAATGGAGGAAAAAATAAAACAGCTTTTCTGTCCACAGCCTCGTTCTCAGTGGGGAGGGGAGGGGGATTTGATCCTCCGGGGGGGGGGAAAAATCTGTAAAGTCCTTTTTTTCAGGGGTGGGGGTAATCAAAACAAACAAACAAAACCAAAAAATGTGAAGTGGGCGTGGCTTCAAGCTTGAGGCGCGAAGTCTGTCTTACTCCTGTGCACCAATCAGGAATGTCGAGGTGAGGCAGGGGGTGGTTTTCGAGGTAAAGAGCCGACGTTCAGTCTCACTGCTGCGACATCTGCCGGGGGAGGAACGGAGAGGTGGGGTCAGAGAGATGTCGTGTGTGTGTGTGTGTGTGTGTGTGTGTTAGTTACCTGCTGTGTCTGCGGCTGTGGTTCAGGTGCTCGGCTTGCCAAGCGGCTCAGGATGTTCCTCTCAGACATCTGGAGTCGGACTGCAACCGGCGGTATCCGGGCGATGGTTGCAGGCAGCCGGGTGACGTCCGCCTTCATGTCACTCAGCAGCTCCTCCAACTGCTTCAGCACTGAGGGAGGACAGACACATACATTAGAGTTATTTTCGAGGTTCTTCACAACTTATTTTAATGTTCTCAAGGTGCTTTTATCTTAAAAATCAGACAAAGTTGACATTTTTAGCAGCGCGACTCTAAAAACAAACAGCTAAGCCTGCTCGCCGACGTTACCTTTGTGCAGGACGGCGTTGGCCGGTTTGTTCCCGGACATGGACTCCTTGCTGAGGTGCTGGTGAGACTCGGCCAGACACTCCACCTCGCTGAAGCGGGTGTTGAGGGCCATGGAGGGGTGGGAGGGGTCCTCCGACATGTTGAGGTAGGCGGCGCGTCGCAGCTGCTCCTCGATCACCAGCGCCTGTTCCAACAGCTGCAGCGGAGGCGAACAAAGAGTCATTTTATTTTAAATGTTCTGCTCAGTTCAAAGATCCATCTCCTCTGTAACATCGAATATCAGATGAGTGGAAGAAAACGATCAGAAACACAAACAGTGTTGATGTCGTCCTTTACCTGAAACAAGTCTTTATCAGAAAAAAATATCTTTAAAGTCAAATCTTTCATACCTTGAATCTTCTGGCGAGGAACTTGTTCTTGATTTCCAGGAAGTTTCCTCTGTTCATCTCTCCTTTAAAAGGCTCGTTGAGGATGGCGAACTTGACGTCATTCTGGATGTCCTGCCAGCGGGCGTAACCGTGTCTGAAGGAGGTAGAGGTCAAAGGAAACAACAGACTCTGATCTCACATTAAGTGCTATTGTTTTAGTCTCCAGGGAAGCCAAACAGACAGACAGGTGTGCAAAGGATACTGTATGATGCCGGCCAGCAGCCAGTAGTCGTGGCGGCGATGCCAGATCTCGTTGGTTTTCTTGGTTACCGTGGCAGCGCGCTCCTCGTTCTGCCACAGTGAGTGGAGCTCTGAGAGAAACACGTGAGTCAGCGTTGAATTGAAAACATTCGAATGAGTTGTGCTCGAGTCTGAGCCAGCGTGTACCTGTGAATCCTCCGTCTGCGATGTTGAACATGAACCGAGTCTTGGCTTTCTTCTTCTCCTCGCTGGCCCCGCTCGCCGTGGCAGCGGCGGTCGATGCCGTTCCCTCCTTGTTGCCGTCTCCGTTCTGCAGTTTGGCCGCCGATTCCACTGGTTTCTGAGTCTCCTTCTCCTCCTTCACATCTGCGGGAGGATGGAAAAAGGAATCACAATTAACGACAGCAGAGCGTCAGAGAGCGCCGAGAAACCCTGCAGGAAACGTCATCGGCACCTTTCTTTTCATCTGCGGGAGGCGTGGTGTCCATCTTTTCTGTCTTCTCTTCCTTCTTTTCTTCTGCTGAAATCAAGATTTTTTAAAAAAAAGGAAGAACTTAGTAACCAAATAACAAGGTGTATCTCTCTATCACTTACTCTCTAAAGTTTTATTTAAAAATATATTAAAACAGGAAGAATCCCGAGTGACTAGTTTTACCTTTGACCTCTGCATCCTCAGGTTTGACCTCTGACCCCTCTGTCTTTGCCTCTGAGGGGGGCTTCGTTTCCTCCGCTCCCTCTGGACTCTTCTTCTCACCCTCTCCTTCCTCCATCTTCTCGCCTTCTTTCTCTTTCACGCCCTCCGTTTCGCCATTGCTCGGTTTGTCCGTCTCCATTGGCTCCCCGTTCTTCTTCTCCTGCTCGGCTGACGGACTCTTCTCGTCATCGTCTGGGATGGCGATCACCTGCCGCAGACGTGGAAGATTAAAAATCTTTCCTCCTTCCGACTCCATAAACCCGATTTCATTCACAGCACTCAGTCTTTACCTCGTTGCTGGTTTTTCCGGCCTCTTTACCGTTCTTCTCTGCCTCGCCCTCTTTCTTCACGTCCTTCTCACAGTCCTTCGAGGAGTCGTCGACTACAAACAAAATATCTCGTGATATTGTTCTATTTTTATACGCTTTATTTTTCATCACAAACACATCGAGTATCCTGTATGACTTGTGTATTTGTTGGTTTAGCTCCAGTGTGAGTGTTACCTGGCACAGGCGTGTTGGGCTGCGTGTCGGCGGGGGTGCCGGTGGACGGCGTTTTTGCAGGAGAATCGGGCTGAGCCGCGGCCCTCTTGTTCTCCTCCAGCTCGGCCATCCAGGGCATCGACCACTGGCCGTTTACGTGCTCGAACTCCTGAACCTGGAAAACAGGCGAGCGCGTCAGCAAGACGTCTCTACATGTTGCTCAAACTAAATAGAAACAAAATAAAATAAAAATCTCAAATCAAGCATTTCTGGGGAACATGACATTACCAAGTTTATTTTCATCCTTGTTTTTCTAAATAACTTTTGTATATTTTAACCAAAGCTTTCACCACCAGGGGGCAGCATGAAATTGTTCAGTTTTGACTTTTCGCCTACCAGCTTCTAAATGAAGTAGTGTTTACTTCAAACACATTAGAAATGCTGCATTTATAAAACAAAACCAGAGTTTCCCCCCTGAGACCAGATTTAACTCATTTAAGCTTCAACTCCACTCGTTCACTAAAGACGGTCTCTGGAGCCCAGCCTGCAGCTAACAAGTACAACAGATCTCCTACAAGCTCTGGAGTTCAAAACAGTGAAGATGTTACAGGCGCAGAGTTTTATTTAACTCTAAAAGGTTGTTAATGATTTTTAAAGAAAATAATTAAGAAAAAACTGAGAAATATTCAGACAAAGTTTCTTTTAAGCATAATTTGTTTTTCTTTTTCAGTTATTTGTGTGTTTAAAAGCAAAAATTGCAAAACCCTGTTGAATAAAATGTTATACTGCTATACTCCAACAAACCCAGTCATCCCAGTTTAGTAAGAAAAAATAGGAAAGCTTGACTGAGTTTACAGAGAGAATAAAAAGAAAACATACACTCATCCTCAAATACCTCTCATTATTTGAAGATGGAAAAAAGTTTTGTTTTTGGTCCGATGAGCCAAAGTGTCGGAGGTTAACTGTACTTTTAAGTGACTGGTAACAGTTTTTACACATAGAAAGAGCCTGAAAGCACAAGTGGAACTATGAAGACAGCAGAGAATCAAATTCCTGCTGCAGACTGCTGGTTCATTTCTAGCTTCAAATGCATTTCCAACAAAACAAACAAACCAAGTTCTTCAAAACAAGCGTATGAACCAACCCTAAGGCGATCTACAGCTGTTAGCCTCTTATTACAAAATGAAAGAAAGAGTGCCTTCATTACCTTTTTGCGAATAAGTGACATGACTCCGATGCGGGTGAGGACGTGCTGCCGAGACAGCCCTTCTCTGGGGACGCCGTCCGCAAAGGTCTCGGCCCCGTCGGCTCCGGGCTCACAGAGGTGACGCATAAACAAAGACACGTAGGCCCTGAGGGAGTTTAAAAGATGAAGCAATAAAAAGATTTATTACATCAGTTTAAAATGTGGCAGAAGACCACCTTGATGAGCACTTCACTGTCTTCAGTGGAAGCCACGTGTTTGTATTTAAGCTGCGATCCTCACTTGAATTCTTTCTCAGATTTCCCTCGCAGGTCTCGGACCAGCCACTGGGTGGTGAAGGCGTCTTGTGGGGGCATCCCATAACGCATCACTGCGTTCAGGAAGGCCTTCCTCTGCCGAGAGTTGAAGCCCAAAACCTGGGAAACGTCAGAGGGGTAAACATCAGAGTTTACATACAGAGAACAAACAGTCATAAGATCCACGATAGTTGAGTTTTGAGATATACCACCATTATACCTTAAAGACTATTCAAAGAACAAGGTCACCACTGATACACTTATAATCTGAGATGTTTGAAGCTTTGAGTCTCTGAGACGCTCACCTCGATGTTGCCCCCCACCCTGGCCAGCAGGGGAGGCAGCGGTTTGTCTTTGTCGTTCCTCAGGCCCTTCCTGCTCGGCCTGCGAGAGTTGGCTGCAGAGAGGAAACAACGCTGGTGATTTTACAGATGATAAGAAACACTCTGCAGGGAGGCAGACCGTGCTGCAACACTCAAAATTAATGTTTCCCTTTTCCGTCTACAGAATGACATTCAGAGTTTATTGAGTTACAAGCTTAGAATACATTCAGTTTCTCTTGTCTGTCGTTTAAACCTTTAGTTATTCTGTTCTGCAGGTTTAACATGAGTCACTTTTCCAAAAAATATTTTTTAAAACCGAACAATTTTGTGAGTAAGTGAAGCTGGAGATCCTGTTTTTATGTACTTGTGAAGTAACCAGCACTAATTAGACTGCTTTAAATGTAGAGAGCAAATATTAAACATTTCATCCTGGACCTCAGGAAACAAGTTAACCAAGTTTTTACCTTCTGATCTCTCGTCAAAGTCCTCATCGCCCTCCTCAGATGCCACCGAGTAATCTGATTGGCCATCTGACTGGTCATCCTGCCAATCAGCTTTGAGACAAAAGTAAAAAGGAAGATTTAAATTTCATTATTTCTCTATCTGCACGTACGCACACCAACCACAGCTTGTTTCATGTAATCTACAGTTTTTCTTATAAATCAGGCTGAGATTCTTTGAGCACTGCTCCCCTTCACCAGAAGTCCCATTCAAAGGGGGAGGAGCAGGAGAAATGAGGGAGGTGGGAAGGAGAAAGAAGCAGTAGAGCAAAACCCTGGGGAGAGGGAGTGATCAGTCTCCTAGTAGATGTTATAAATTTGAAAATCCTACAAGTTTTTCAGAAAAGTTCTTTTTTTTTTTTTAACCAAAGGTCAAAGGTGAAGTCAAAGGGGGGGGGGGGGGACTCATCATAGAAATGGGTAATGGGGAGGGGTGTTAGAAGAAGAAGAAAAAGGGGAAATGGAAAAAGAAGGTGAAAAGTGAGGAGGAGGAGAAAAGGGGGGAGGGGCATGTGAGGAGGCAGCACAGGAGGATGGATGTTCCCGTTTTTATTTTTCATTAAATGTTCAAAATCCATTTCATCAGGTGGTTTTTTTTTCAGTGAGCCATGAAGAGAAGCGAAAACCCTTCTTCCTTATGTAAAGCGACCAACGACATCATTAGAGACACTTGAAGAGAGAAGTGACCTTAAACTCAAGCTTCCCCCTCAGCAGAGGAGAAACTCCTCACTGAAAACTCTGAACTCTAATACACCCGTGCGTTTTCCTCAAATATTTTGAGCACAAAATACTAAATCTGTTCTTAGACCATTTTATTTTATACATATAAAACACTGTTTTCCCCTCTCTAAAAAGTAAGGAGTAGAAGAAGACGCCCTCTCACCTCTGTCTTCTTGAGAGCCGTCGTTGTAGTTGACCTGCTTGCGGATACGTTTGCCTTTGCCCAGGTTTCGGGCCAGATCCTCCTGCTGCTGCTCGTAATGGTGACGCAGCAGCTTCTCCCAGTAGTCTGGATCCACGCTCTCCTCCTGCTTAATGATCTCCCGCTGCACCTCCTCCTCCTGAGCAACAAGAAGGACGAAGGTGGTTAAAAGGACAAAAGGGGAGCTGGGTGTATGAAGGTCACTCCTGATGGGCTCAGGCGCTCACCTCCTCCTCCTCATCTTTCACCACATATTGAGCCACTTTGAAGGAGCTCAGGTATTCATTCATGCTCTGCAGCTCCGTGTCGTCAGTGGCGTCCTGGTTCCTGTCCAGTAGTCGCTCTATGGCTTTGTCATCGTAGTGAATGATGCTGCTGTCCTCCTCTTTGTTCTCACCTGCAGACGCACAGACTTCAGTTCACATAATTTTCCCTCCTTCTCTCTTTCTGTTGTCTTCTCCCAAGCTTCCCTCCACCCTCACCTTCTCCCTCATCCTTGAACAGCTCTTCTGTTCCAAACTTGAGGATGTCATCCAGCTCCTGCTTGGACATGGAGCCCGTCTTGGATCCGAGGCCAGGCCGGACCACCAGGTGAGTCAGCATCATCTTCTTCTTGGCAACCTGGAGAGAGCAGAGCAGGTAAGGAGAGAGGGAAATTTTATAAGAGCAACCAGCCAAGATTTCAACTCTGTGGGACTCTGCTTATATTTAC
The DNA here is from genome assembly GCF_964374335.1 of Astatotilapia calliptera. Lineage (NCBI taxonomy): Eukaryota > Metazoa > Chordata > Actinopteri > Cichliformes > Cichlidae > Astatotilapia > Astatotilapia calliptera. Next base: position 3,942,264 of record NC_137442.1, on the reverse strand, counting down.
CTGAGTAATCCTCTCCTCCACTGAGGCCTTGGTGACGAATCGGTAGATCATCACCTTCTTGTTTTGACCGATACGATGAGCTCTGCTGAAGGCCTGAAAGCAAAAATACACGTATGAATAAGCAGTTTGGGTGAATGTGTGAGTGATGACTAATGTCTCTGCGACTGTACCTGGATGTCATTGTGCGGATTCCAGTCCGAGTCGTAGATGATGACGGTGTCGGCAGTAGCCAGATTGATTCCCAACCCTCCGGCTCTCGTCGACAGCAGGAAGGCAAATTGCTGAGCACCAGGAGCTGAAGGATGAAGTAGGAAAGAGAATAAAGTTGCTTCAAGAATCAGATTTAGTGAATCAACTGGAACAATCCTAAAGCCGGTGATGTTTACATTCTGCCCCCTATAAAAGGACCCAATTCGACCCCCTGGACAGCGTTCCAAAAAAAAAACCTGCAAAGCTTTCATTCGTTATTCCAGTTTTTCCAATAGGAAAGCAGTTTTTTCCAGGTGTGATGAATCCAGCGTTGATACACAGGAGTGGAAAAGATATGAAAGGTGAAGGAAGAGAAGAGAGCAGGTGAGATAAGGATCAACTCACCATTGAATCTGTCAATGGCCTCCTGTCTCATCCCTCCTGTGATTCCTCCGTCAATCCTCTCGTACTTGTAGCCTTCGTTCTCCAGGAAGTCTTCTAGCAAGTCCAACATTTTAGTCATCTACAGAAAAAAAATAGAAAGGTTAGTTTAAGATAAAGACTTCCAAGTTGATTTATCTTTAGTATCAGATTGTTTGAGACGTCCGGCGTTGTACCTGAGAGAAAACTAGCACTCTGTGTCCTCCCTCCTTCAGCTTCCTCATCATCTTTTGCAGTAACATCAGTTTCCCTGAAGACTTGATGAGAGCATTTCCATCATACATCCCGTTGGGCATCTTTGGAGCTTCCTGTTGGGACCAATCAAATGTTAAGGTTTCATAAATTGCATAAAAGGTTTGTCCAAAGGTAGAACAGTAGGAGCCGTCCACAGCCTCCTTCTTAAATAAATGGTCTCTCCCTGGTGTTTGGGTCGTACCATAGCAGCCCCGGGGAAGAGGTAGGGGTGGTTGCAGCATTTTTTGAGGTCCATGACGACGTTGAGCAGTGAAACCTGGTTTCCTCCTCCTTTGGTGTTCAAAGCCTCAAAGTTTTTCGTCAGGATAAATTTGTAATATTTCCTGCAAACAGACCACAAACATTCAGCCTCATGTCCACTCCTCTGACCTCTCTTCTACAGCTGCTGCTGTACCAACCACCCCACTCACTTCTGCAGCTGGCTGAGCTCCACTCTGACGATGAGCTCGGTCTTGGAGGGCATGTGCTTGAAGACGTCAGCCTTCAGCCTCCTGAGCATGTGCGGACCCAGCATGTCGTGTAGCTTCTTGATCTGGTCCTCCTTGGCAATGTCGGCAAACTCCTCCAAGAAGATCTCCAACTTACTGCAGAAAAAGAAATGACAGAGAAACCAGATCACACGTGAGGTATTCCTTTACTTATCTGACAGTAAAGCGATACATTTTTACAACAGAGCTCAGGCTCACCTGAACCTCTCGGGCGTGAGGAAGTTGAGCAGGTGGAAAAGCTCCTCGAGGTTGTTCTGCAGAGGAGTTCCAGTCAGCAGCAGTTTGTGCTGCAGGGAGTAGTTGTTCAACACCCGGAAAAACTACAGCAGGGGGAAACAAAAATGTTTATAACAGGATCAGGCTGAGTGAGAATTCACAGGCAGCTGCACATGTTTTCAATTCAGACGCACTCACAACAGATTTATTACAGCTGTTTCAAGTAACCATGCCGACAAGCAGACCAATGATTCAGATAAACTTCTGATTCAACCACAGAACAGCTTTTCTTTGTTTTGTTATTACAGTCTGGGATTTTTATTGCCCGCGTTGTTGCTGAAAAATGATTCGCTTGTGCGAAAGCGCCCATCCCCTGTGTGTTGTACCTTTGATTGGTTGTTTTTTAGCCTGTGGGCCTCGTCCACCACCAGACAGGCCCAATCTATGGAGCCCAGGACGGCCATGTCGATGGTGATCAACTCGTAGGACGTCAGCAGAACGTGGAACTTGATGGATACATCTTTCTGTTGGAGGAAATCGCCAAAACTCAAACTCAAGTTTGAACACACTTTTTTCCTGCGGTTTCTTTTTTTTGCTATTTGTTTTACGGATTTCCACTCACGCCGCCATCTCCTTACCTTCATCCTGGAGGCCTTCTTGCCTCCTCGGACGGCGTTATCCTCGAAGGAGAACTCGTTCTCCCGGATGACGGCTCTGCTGTCCTTGTCTCCGATGTATGTCACTACGTACATGTCAGGCGCCCACATCTCAAACTCTCTCTCCCAGTTGATGATGGTGGAGAGGGGCGCGCTGACCAGGAACGGCCCTTTGGAGTGACCCTGGATGAGGAGACGAGAAGTGAGTGTAAAGCATCATACAGATGAAGGTCACCAGCGCTTCACTTAATGACCAACGACCTTTGCCCCAGACCCACTGGTCTTAACTCCACCTGATAAATAAAAGTGTTCAAACTCTTGGGATTCCCAAATTTAACTAATCTGTAAAATATTCTGTGCATTACAGCATATTTAAGCTGCTTTTCCCACAAATCAATAAAGAAACTAAAAATATTGTCAATAAAATCCTAGTAAGTTCAGTTGGAGGAAGTTTGCAGGAAGTGCATTCTGGCCTCCCACCTTCAGGTGGCAGCAGCCGCACATATGATGAGTGGTGGTTTACAGTTTCTGATCCAGCTTAATGTCGTCAGATTTCACCTGGTTTATACAAAATGGCTGGATGGCTGCTAGCCAATAGGATGACAGCCACCTACAGACATAACGTAGCCACACAGAGCACCGCTGAGTTGTAGCACTGAACGAAAAATTCATTTCATTAATTCATCTCAAACTAAATTCAACAAAAAAAAGAAATAAAAATCACATAAGTAAAACTGTTTAAGTCTAGTTCGAGTAGAAGCTCAAATTTCCAACAAAAAGGCGGAGAAGAGCTAGACCCAAAGCTTTCTAACCACAGAAGAAGATATACAGTTACAGCTTCAGCATGTGCGGCGCCACAGGGGTATAACAGAATCCAGCTTCTCACAGCCACTCACCTCTTTATACAGCGAGTAAAGGAAGACGGCGGTCTGCACCGTCTTGCCCAGACCCATCTCATCGGCCAGGATGGTGTCGGTGCCCTGAGCCCACGAGAACCGCAGCCAGTTGAGACCCTCCAGCTGGTAGGGGTGCAGCGTCCCCCCCGTGCTGTCCAGATATTCTGGCTGACGCTCAAATTTGATGGTGGGCTGGAAACGGAAGAATTACAATTTATAAACAAGGGCAGACGCAATCAAGGCGCCCTACAATCAGGAATATCAGGAATTTTTTTTATTTTATTTAAAGAAAATATAAATTTATAACTACAGGAAGTCTGACATCAAGACCACCCAGAAACTCTACGTGGGCACAGCAGGGACCCACAGTAGTGTAGGAGCTGAGGGACAATGAACAGACCCACAGCCCAGAACTGAAACCAGCTGGCACCATTGGGGTGCCAGGACACAGCCGCGGTGGCACAGGACAGCCCAGCTCCAAAGAGCTGATGCCCGACCCCCACAACAGAGGAAAAGAAGCCCACCTCACCAAAGACAGCCAGGCCTCAGGAATGTCAGGAAGAGTTTGAGGGCACATAACCTCATTTAAACATTTTCTTCCCTCTGGTTCTTGTAGGGATTTATTCATCTGCATTTTGGCTTTCTCATGAATCATATGGAACTAAATGGCAATTGACCTCAAAGTTGCTAAAAACCAACCACGAAGATGTCAGTTGATGGATGTCAATGGTAGAAAGAAAACACTTCCTAGTTGAGTGCCATTTAGTTTTACTGTATTAAAAAAACAGTCCATTTTAGAGGCAAACAGAACAGTTTTGGAGGATGTTCATGCATCAGGGTTATTTTTGTGCTTTTAGATAATTGTTGTTGAATTTGAATTCCCAAATGTTCCAGTAAATGGTAACCAGAACTTAGAAAGACCAACTAAATTCTTTCACCTTTTAAAAAACGATCAGCATTGCTGGTTTACCAGGTGTAACTATGAAGTTTAACATCCAGGCATCCATGGAAACAGCATTTATTACATTTAACGGAGTTAGAAGTTAGCAGGAAGTTAGCTCGCTTGTTTTGTTAGTTACCTAAACATGATATAGCATGTTCTGACAGAGAGATTTCTGAAAAAATTAAAAGGTACAGCTCTGCTATCACTTCCAACATAAATGAAGACAGAAAACTAAACAGCAGTGACGTTTGTAGGGTTACTGAAGTTGGGCTAGCTGGTATATAATGATGTGCTACGTGATCGCTAGCGACACAGCTATGTTAGCATAACATAAACAGTGAAGCTGGAGGATGAACACTAACTTTTTTCCACTCAATAAAAGTTAACGTGAAGGTTCCTGATGGTTAGAGACAAATACAATCGCATGGCAGGATGCTGTAAACGGACCAAACTTCAGTCAGGAGAACAACTGAGATAATCCATCCACAATACGAGGTTAGTCATTAATATACTGCAACAACATGGGAATAGAGCAGCTGTGATAGAATACAGCATCAATGAATCAATGGTACAGAAGTGGAGGAAGCAAGAAGAATGAGTTTAATAAAGTTTAATAAAGATTTATCTGACTGCTTTGTTTCTCTTAATGTGTCTTATAATCCCGTGCAGCTTATGGTCCGACAAATATGTATTGGACTTTTTTTTTTTTTTATTTGGCACACTGCAGTTTATTGTTGCAAAGCACCTTGTTTTAACTTCAGTGGATATTATATACGATTATGCTCAGGATATGTCAGCCCATTTCTACTTTTTATAGAGCTTTAATGCACATAAAAACAGCTGCTTGTTTAAGTGAAAATAAATGGATGGGAGGGGGGGGGGGGGGGTTTGCGCTAGTAAAGTTGTGGAGTTGTATTTTGTCTCGCATCAATTATATAAGTCAGTTATATCGTTATCGCAAATTTTCAAATCTATATCGTGATAAATCTTTTTGGCCATATCACCCTGCTCTAGTTGTGACCAGTGCAGCGAGCATAAAGTCACCTAAAACCCACTGACTCTTGGTCATTAATTCCAACTTACATCGATCACCGGGTTCTCAGGAGGCCTTTCAGGCCGCTTCACTCTTCCTTTCACCTTTATCTTCTTCCCAGGTCTTCCCTCCTCTCCCATCATCAGCTCTCTGGAACAAACACGCACTATGAGTAAAAAGCGGCAAGTTTCAGGTTGTTAACACAGCTGTGCAGAACTTAACTCACCTGTGGTTCCAGTACTGCTGTTTGTACGGGTCATACTCGGGTATGTCCATGTCCTCGGCCTCCCAGGTCGCCTGGTCGTACGGCAGCTCTCTCCACTTGATCAGGTAGTGGACGTTATTTTTTCTGTCCACACTGGGTGGGGAAGAGCCGGCACAGAAGATTTAATCAAAGTTACTTGTTGTCTTTAGTACATTGTTCACTCCAGAACAGTGAGAATGACAAAAATTAAGATTGAATAGAATAAGTTTAGAGATAGTGTGATTACTTCATTAGTGTTTACACAATCTCTACTTTTAAGATTAGGCTTCAAACTTAACTATATGCTTTAGCAAAAAGGAAAGGCTGGACCAGGTGATCCTGAATCCTCCCTTAGTTATGCTGCAATAGACGTAGGCTGCCGGGGGATTCCCATGATGCATTGAGTTTTTCCTTTCCAGTCACCTTCCTCACTCACTATGTGTTAACAGACTTCTCTGCATTGAATCATATCTGTTATTAACCTCTGTCTCTCTTCCACAGCATGTCTTTTATCCTGTCTTCCTTCTCTCACCCCAACCGATCGCCGCAGATGGCCCCACCCCTCCCTGAGCCTGGTTCTGCCGGAGGTTTCTTCCTGTTAAAAAGGGAGTTTTTCCTTCCCACTATCGCCAAAGTGCTTGCTCATAGGGGGTCATATGATTGTTGGGTTTTTCTCTGTATCTATGAAGCGCCTTGAGGCGACTTTTGTTGTGATTTGGCGCTATATAAATAAAATTGAATTGAACTGAATTGAATTAAAAATCTAAAATCTAAAAAAGTTTATAATTAAATCAAAATAATTTATTCTGATAGAAAAAGTGACTCTTTTTGATGGTTTATGAATAGTACAGAATCAGAGCTGAAGTCTAATCTGTGTAACATTGTGTCTGTAAGAAGGTCAGACTGACCTGTGGTTAAGGATTCGATGAACCATCAGCCACTCCATCTTAATCCCAAAGCGGAGGTATTTCTCCTCCAGATGTTTATACATGGGGTCCTTGCTCTTCCTCTTGACACACTTGTCCTCCTCTCCTTCCCCAAAGTCGATGGGGGGCGGCTCCTCCATGTCGTTCTTCCTCTGGTAGTTCCTGAACATCACTTGGCAGTGCAGCTCCAGCTACACAACATGCACGAGAAAAAGTTTAGGATGAGGTTCAGCTATCAGAGAGATTTAAAGCTTTCCTGAAGCTGTACACACCTGGAGCTCCGTGACCCACGAGCAGTGCCAGTAGGACATGTTGCACCATTTGGCGAAGAACTCCCTCTCGGGCCGCCCTGCCAGCGGGGCGGGGTCGGGGGCATCGGCTGGGAGGTCTGGGGGACGGGGAACCGGTGTGGGAGGAGGGGGGTCTCCCCAGCGCCATGTCAAGATTTTCTGGACCTTCCCCTTCATGGGTGGACACTGGAGGGGAGGGGGACAGTAAAGGTTTAAGTCTTTATGGATGCTTTTAATTAAAACTGGTGAAAAAGAAAAAAAATTCAGTTGAGCCACTAAAATTTAAAAACAGTTTCAGCTTTAAAAATAAGTTATCGCTACAAAAAACTTCAAACTTCAAAGAACTTTTGAGAGGACAGATGTTTTTTTAATGCCTATGACAACAACATGATCGGTTTACTAGTGGACAATCCCCTCAATCACTGCTAACCAGCTAACACCACTTCATCCCATCTAGTGTTTTCCTACTGGCAGGTTAGTCAGGTCACTATTGTTGTGGTCCCTGATGTCACTCATTGGCTTTGAGTATCCAACAAACAAACTCCACCTCTGCCGTTTTGGGCCACCGCTGTAGTTCTTGTTCCCTTGTGTTCTGGAAGATCTCCCCAACCAAAACCTGCACTGGTGGAGAACTTGTGCCACTATGCCAAAACTCAACAAGGGTACTGACAGGAAACTAGTATATTAACATAATGCACAAGGTATTATATATTATCAAATCCTTCCTCCTTCTCTCTCTTTTATTTTTAAAACCACTGTGACTTAAAGAATCCCATAACTGACCACATGATCAATAAATAATAATAACGCATGTTAGTACAATCACCACGTTTAACCCTGACCGTCCTGTCGCTCACCATGCAGCGGGGGCAGATCCACTCCCCGTTGGGGATCTCGGGGAGCGGTGGGTTGAGGCAGTGGATGTGGTACGACGAGGGGCACGAGTCGCAGCAGAGCAGCTCTCCGCCATCTTTACAAACTCTGCAGAACTCCATGTGGTGGTCGTCCTCCTCCATGTCACCCGCGTCTCCGTTGTCCTCCTCACCATCGGAGCCGTCTTCTCTGGCTTCCCACTGGATGCCCTCCTTTTCCTGCAATCGCAGGACAGTTTATGCTTTATGACCTTTAATCACAACAGTTTCCAACTATTTTAACTGGTGTCTAATGATTTAAAAAAATGAAACTGTGTTACCAGTGACATTTTAAAGAAAAATGGTAACCGTTCCACACTGAAAATCTGGGTATTTTTTAAGTCGCTTAAATGTTTGAACCCAGACTTTGTGATCGAACAGATGCACTTTTATTTAAACATCAGAAAGCTAGAACCTCCTGATGTTACCACTATAAAATAAAATGTCCATTATTAAGCAACTGAAGCCACTTTATGTGCTTTGTCTGACCTTCAGAAGGGTAATTTTTTTTTTTAAGGTGGAGTAAGTTGTCAAGAAGTTTCTTACACAGTGCGGGCAGCTCCAGGTGCCCTCCGGTGCTTTCTCCATGTCAGGGTCCAGGCAGACCATGTGGTACGCTCTGGGACAGGTGTCGCACAGGATGATCTCCCCACCCTGCTGGCACACCTCACAGTAGTCCTGGTGGTCCGTCTCATAGCCGTCACCATCTTCTACGTCTGATGAGGAAGGACAAAAAGTATTACACCCACTAACGTCTCACGTTAACAGAGAGTCAGGAAGTGATACGCGCTGTGATCCGTGATCGGTGTTTATGACACTGAGCTGTGTGTTTATGTTGCTTGTCAGAGAAAAAACTACTCAGTGAGTCACTCTTTCCCCTCAAGCTCAGATTCTCTCAATGACACCAACAGACTGAAACTGACGGGCTTCACTAGGATGAAGTAACTATCTGTTTTAGACAGAGATCCCACCGAAACACCTAAACACAGCCAGAAACAAAAACACTCAGATTTTCAGCCTGCTGACCAAAGTCAACAGTAACATGAAGTTTGGGTTAGTGGGGAGGAAAGAAAAAAAAAAAAAGAGCTAAAAGTGTTTGATCAAAATCTAAAGTGTCACCAAAAACAAAACATTTGCGCAAACTACAGGAGTGTGTTAAACCTCACTCGCCTGAATCTGGCTGAACAAAAGCCAAAGAAAAGTTGCAGTGCCTTCGACGGACAACAGTGAAATTAAATAAAATAAATAAACTGACCATTTGTATTTCAGTACACTTAGGGTAGGGCTGCTCAAATATGGTAGAACCCCAATGATCATTATTTTGATAAATAACTAATCTTGATATAAAACATAGTTAAACAGTTATAAATCAGTAGGGAGAAACGGTCTACAGGAGGTTGATTTGATTGATTCGATTCCTGGCTACTCCAGTCAGCACGCCGAAGTTATCCTTGGACATTCAAATGAAATACATAGTACACATAGTAGGAGACAAAGTCTCCCAGTTTAAGATTGAAGGTTCAAATAAGGATGTTTTTGACAGGAAGGTGTCTCGCTGGTCTCCACCGGGGCATCTGTGGATGGAGATGAGCCGACAAGAGGCCTAGATAACACAGGACCAACCATAGAGCACGGTGGTTTCTGAGGATCTTTAGACATCCAGATGGGGGGAAAAAAAGGAGCCACAGGCAGCCTTTGTAATTTGTCCACAGGTTCTTCTACAGGAGTCTTACGTCCCCTACAGAAACAGGCTCTCCTTCTCATCTGGCAAATGTCCTCAAGATGATCAAAAGTGCTCACAAGTCTGAGTTTCTACAGCCAGAACCACACAGCTCTACAAGAAATCTGTGCATTAGATTTATAAGGAAAAAACAAAAACAAAACTGCTTTTTAGTGAAAATGAAAGGTTGTAATAATTATATTCCGACTATCTTACCTTCATAATCACTCGCGGCCAAAAACTGTAATCCAATAATCTCCCAGTGCAAATTTTACTTTCCATCTGCAGCTAAAACCTTAACCAGTTAAAAGCGTTTCCACGCCTACGCAGCAGGGTGTCTGCGAGGACTCCGTCCTCTTTCAGTTCATGTGACTCCATCCACTACGTCATCCGACCGGTGACAACAGCTACAGAAGAGGCATCAGCAGGCGACAGGCCTGATGAAGACATCGTCCTTCTAAATATACCAAACTCCTCTGACTCAGTCGCAGTGATTAATGTGTGTGTGTGTGCACACTCCTCCTCATGTCGTCAAGAAGGCCACACGCTTCTAATACTTCACCCCGAACGCAGTCATTACCGCACAGCTAACCAGCAATCTTCAATCGCTACGCCCCATCAGCAACTGTTTAAGCAAGCACAGGAGCACTGGCTCATCACACCTGAGCTTAGTTTCAGTCTTAAAGACGCACCTTTCTTCTTCTTGGGTTTGCTCTTGGATGGCTTCTTTTTGCTGCGGCTGCTGCGACTGTTTGACCCCTCGGAGACCGCCACACTGTTGATGCTGCCGTTATCAAAATCACTGTCCACGTCGGGCTCATCCTCCTCGCTCTGTGCACACGGGACAAAAGATTTTAAGATACGTTTAGGATACAACAGGGTTCCCTCAGCTTAAGAGAATAAGATTTACGATTTCTTCTGAAGCTACGTGGAGTAACGTGTAACACAAAGTTAATTAAAACGAATAAACGCAAAAGCAAAATAAATTCCTCATGGTTAGAGGCACAGACAGCTTTGTTCTTGGCTTCAGGGTATCATTAAACAAGCTGATGTAACCTGACTCGTCGGAAATGCTTGAATGAACTTTGACCTGTGCCTCTTACTGCACTACCTTATTGAACAGCTAATTTTCCAACTAATACCCATTCCCCACTTTTTTAATAAACTGGTTAAAAACACTATTCTATACTGGGCACAGTGGTGGGCTTAATAACAAAAAACGCAGATGATGATGATATTTTGATACTTACTGATGAGCGTTTCCTCTTGCTGTTGAGGCCCCCCAGTTTGATTTTGAGAGGAGCCACTTTCTTTGTTTTCGTATTATTCTTCTTCTCTTGTGGTTTTGGTGCAGGTTTTGACTTCCTGCGGGCGTTGGGACCTGCCGGGGGGAGAAAAAAAAAAAAGAAGAGAAGAAAAACTCAGTTTAGCGTCACACAGATACAGGAGGCTGATATTTTAGCCTTTCATATGACCTCTCCTGCTCAGGATACCTTTGCCTTCCTTGGTCTTGGCCTTGCGGAGCGGGGGAGCAGGAGCCTGAGGAGGCTCCGCCGGAGGTGGCTGTGCTGCGGCGGGCGGCGTGACCTCTGCTACCATGGTGTCAACAGCAGCCGGCACGTTGGCGGTAGCCAGGGCAGCGTTGGCAGCAGCAGCTCCCCTCAGAGGGTTGTTGGTGCTGAACTCGCGCCACTTTGCGCCCAGAACCATCATCATCTTAGACACGGCGATCTTTGGGTTCTTGGCAGCGATGAGGGGCCTGAGACGGGTGTCAGGAAATAAAATTTTAAGAATGGGTACGAGTTCATTTAGCATCAAACGAATGGTACACATACAGCTGATTGCACGCTGATTACTGATCATGATGGGTTTCTTTAACAGAGTTTATTTTAGTCAAAGTTCAATGTTTTGGTGGTTTTGATGCTGCTGTGGGTCACATGTGTTCACTAGGTATCAGCTGCTGTGCAGACAAGTCTGCACGGTTACATCCTGAACAGTGAGTAACAGAAGCAATGCTGGGAGTTAGAGATGGTTTCTGTTGTTTCTGTGCATTTACGGTGTAAATTAGCAGGAAACTGAATTATCATTATTTATATTTTTGCTGTTCCTTCTTTCCCTGCAACTGGACGAGTCCATGCAGGTGATCCTGGACTGATTAACAGAGGACAGTGGAAGTGGCAACTTTCCGTGAGATGGTAAAATTAACTTTGCCACCTTTTTGTTGCACTCTTCTCCAACATCCCTTTAAAACCCTAAGTCAACAAACAGTTACACCTGCACCGTGTACGAGCTCTCGATACCACACACTTGAACTTTTATTTATCTAGCACTTTATATCACATCCGTCCATGTACCTGACAAACTGGCTGAAGGCTTTGTAGTTAGTCAGAGAGCGGTAGTCTTCCTCGGTGAAGACGTGGTCAATATCCTCCATGCCCCAGTCATCCAGCAGCTGAGATGACGACTTTGGCTCCTGCAGAAACAAAAATACAAAAACAAATTGTTAAAATCAAATAAAAAACAAATGGACACAAATGAAAACACAAGATAATGTATTAATGCCTCTCACATGTTTTGTTTTAATGTCCCACACTCGCCACAAAATGAATCCAACTGTGGGAAACGCTAAAGTCTATTCAAAAGAAAAGATCTCCCCACACAGTAAAGGCCTGTTCCCTGTTAGTGTATCACACAAGGAAATGCTTAATGTGCACTTTAATAACACCACACAATAAAAACAAAAAAATAAAACAAAAAAACAAAATGGTTGTATCCATCCTGCGAATTGGGTTTGGGTCGTAGACGACACCACCTGTGCTCTTTATTTAATATGACAAATACCTTGAGTGGGAATGGGCCATTACTCTGACAGGTAAAACTATGAAAACGTAATCATTTTGATATGCAAACAACAATGAGTCAGGTCCACTTGGTGCCTTTATTGAAACAAAATTCATTCTTCATTACAAAAAAATAAAATAAAAAAAAAGAACAAAACATTATTGCTAACATCCTGTGACGCAGGTAAAAAAGCCCACAGTGTCTCAAAACCTGGCATAATGCAAAGACCAGAACTTCCTGTTTTCTCAAAACCACGTTAGCGCTGTAAAGTGTTATCAATATGGATCTGATCAGATAACAGAGCGCGCAGATCAAGCACCCGCTGAATAGAGCGACCACAATTCAGTACATGCCACAGACACAACACAACGGGAGGCGTGTTTATTTCGGAACATCATTATTCCCAAAAAAAGAAGCTTTACGCAATAAACTCCTGCTGAACGAGGACGGCATCAACTGATCACACACAGACCGAGTGACCAACATGTGGGACCATCTGTGACTTATGAATCTGAAGCATAAAACCAACCAGCAGGGTTTCAATTTGATTTTTAAAAAAGGTGCTGCTGTGCCCTTAAGCATCATAAAAAGCCCCCCTCCTACAAAAAAGCACTTTTGTTCCCTTTCTGCACATCAGAAAGAGTCCAGTAGGTGGTTTGTGGCTTTATTTTACCCCACAACATACAAAATTATTATTCCACAGACTTTTACATTATCCATGGAATAACATCCTTTTCACAGCAACTGAAATAACAACTCCACTGACCCGAGGGGTTTGAGTGGCCCGTGAAGAAGCTCCAAAATGAGCATCGAGCAAGCAACCGAAATGCTGAAACAAAAGTGACACTGACCATTAAACTTAATTACATCAGACTGTTTGTTAATTAAGCTGATAATTCAGTGTGAGTAGAGTCAATCCATTAGATCACCACCAACCTGATGAGAATCTTTACAATTTACTCATTTATTAGTTGTTCTGCTGGTTTTTTTCCTCACTTTCCTGTCCTTGTTAAACAAACCTCAATCATAACTTGTGTACGCGATTTAAGAGTTTGATGGAAATTTGTCCTTACTTTGATTCTTTGATGACTAAATGATAAATGAAAAATAATCATTAGTTGCAGTGTGATGCTGTGGTTACAGCTGACTCACTGATCACTCCACATCATTACAGCCCTGTTGAACTTATTAAAATATTCTGATTCTGATACTTAGTCTCCTCAGTCTTCTTTTAAATGATGTGTGATTAAATGTATTAAAAGACAAATCCCTTCATTGCAGAAATATGAATAAAAGAATTCAAAACTGCAAAGTTTTCTTTAAGGTTTTCTCCTCCCATTCAAATACCTGCAGATCAACCATTTGTCTTGGAAAGGTTACAAAAATCAGGAGGTGCACAGCAAACCAAAACAACATCAAAGGGAACCACATGGTGGGAGTCCTAAGTCCCTTTTGGCCTGTGCCACTGTTCGGAAGGATGACAACAGTAAACACTGTCACTGAAGTTTTGCCCCTGCTGTCCAACTCTTATCCTACCAAGAGCCTGTTTTATCAAAATAAACAAACTATTACTAGAGAGTTTCAGCATCAAACATGATTTTTCCCTGAAAAAGGCCTCTGGGCAAATAGATCAGGCTTTTTCTGGACCACAGAAATGGACATTTTAATAAATTTGTACGCAATTTGTATACTTCAAGGAAAACAAGTAACTAAAGCCTTGAAATAAGCACAGTGGAGTAAACACTGCCTCCTGTATGCTGCAGCTGGATACTCCAAAGTTTCTAAGAAATTTGAAGCAGTTCATCTGCATTCAAACAGCTTTTATGGTGGGTGAAAACTGAAAACATCAACAGTGGATGGGAGCAAAAAACAACAAACAATACTTTTCAGATTTAAACTACCCGCACAGGTGGTTTAATGAAAGACGTTCAGTGGTATTTTAATGTGAGAACACCAGGTGGGAGAAGAAGTTACTTGGAGAGGCTTCATTTCAGTGAGTTTGCTGCACAGGATCACTGTACTTCTTTACTGGCCCAGGGCAATGAGGCCATTCATGAGGTGACGTTGATCCCTTTGATTGCTTAAAATACAAACTGTTTAATGGTGCAAATCTAAGAGTTCAGGCGTCTATCATATAAGACGACGAAAAGCAGAACTTTTCACAATTTAGAAGCTGGAATCACAAAATGTTTGGCTCATTTTTCCAGAAAAGGGACTGGAAATCACTCATCACAGTAGGTAAACCATTTCATCTCTACAGCAAGCAGACTTCAGGCAATTATGGCAAAAATGCTAATCAAGTATTTAATCCAATTATTAGAGTGGTGGGGGACACAGGGCAGCCCCATAGGGAGCTGGGCTTTATGTTCAGCTTCCACCAAGTTATGGGGAGGCCACAAGGCTTGTGCAGCACAGTACTCCCACACCTCAGGAAACCAGTACTGAATATCACCAGATCTTTAATGTTTTTTCCCCTCTTAAGGTTGATAGAAATTCAGTTAATTCAGACAACTGATTTTTCTCCATTTTGTCTTCCCTGCCTGCTGGATGGCTCCTTTCCATCAGCAGAGGTCGAAGTTTAGATCTGCTGAACTTTGAACAAGATGTCCGAAAAGCTCCGAAGCTGCACACTGTGGTCGCTGCAAAGCGCAAACCAATAAAAATAACTCCATCTGCAGGCAGCTGCTAATGATCCCTCCAAAAGTTTAAAGCCTTTTCTTCTGTTGTCTAAAGATGTTCTCTTTCTTTAAAGCCAGAATCATAAGTGAAATTTAACTTCTAAACTGCTGTCTTCTAAAGCCAGTTTCTTTTGAAGTTTAAATGCTAATAAAAAGGTGAACAGTTTGATAAAAACACCTGGCTCCGTTCGCTTCCCATCTCACAGCCTGAGCTGCAGACCTGATGCAGGGCAGCGCTCCCAATGAATCAAATTGTGTTTATCTAACCACAAAGAAGCAGGGTCAAGTGCGTAGTGCAGCGTTAGGTGATGTTGCCATAGTAACAGCATATGTCTTCACACACCCCAATCCACCCTCTCTTATGTTGCACTGAGTGTCATTAACTACAAGGACCCCGATTGGCTGGCGGCCTCAGAACTGGCCAGAATCGGCTCTTTGTTTGAGCACGTCTTACATCAAATCTGTTTGTTAAACAGCTGCTGACTCCATTACAGGTACAACTATCAATACCTGCTCCTCGCAGAGGAGAGAAGGGTACTTTAAACCAATAACAAACCTTTTAACTGTACAGAGAAACTATAGCAAGTTTTGTTTTTTACTCTGTTACTCATAACAGCGATGAATAACAGAGCTGTTGTCAGCAGCATTATTTTTGTAACAAAGTATTTCAAAGTGACCAAAAATTTCAACAAGCACTAAATGTGTTATAAGTGCATGGACCTTCTTTGCTCGCCTTTCTTACCATGCCGTCATCATCATCGTCATCCTCATCCTCCTCTGGTTCTGGTTCTTTCTTCTTGGAGGCGCTCCTCTCCGCTGCGGCGCTGTTCCTCTTCTTGTCCTTGCCGCTGCTGGCTCTCTTCTTCTTCTTGCGCCCGGGAGTGTAGTCGCTGCCCTCGCTCTCTGAGCGCTGGCCAGGGCCGCCATCTTCACCATCATCTACGCCGCCCAAGTCCATGGGCTCTGGGGAGCTAATGGGCAGCTCCTGGAAAAAGGAGAAAGGCAGTGAGCAAACAGAGACCCAAAATGACCGGAAAACAAATCGTCAACTTTTAGTAGGTTTCTGTTCTAGAGTTACTCAGCATCACATGTTTATCTTTCTAATCCAGAACTGAAACTAGATCTCCAGAGACCCCCATATATACAAACACCCCAGATTAATTGGATAATCCCCTCACCTCTCTGCGCGACCGCCGCTTGCTGCCCTTGCTCTCTCTGCTCTTCTTTGCCTTCTTTTTCTTCCTCACCTTCGGAGTCTCATTCTCAGAGATCTCTCCTTCCTCGTCATCTGCAGATCAGGCCAACAGAGAAATTTCATTGTTAAGGTGTACAAAGGAGCAACTGTGTGTCAGTGTTTGTGCCGAGAGATAACAACAATGAACAGCTGGCCGTGAAGATGACATGCGTATCGGAGGACACTTGCATATCCTGCTGGAAACTCAACACCAGCTGTAGGCTGCTAAATACTTGCATCGACTGTTTAATTCTTGATTCAGCTATTTCACAGGTAAACGGCACGTGTTACAGATCACAGTGGAACTATGAAATGACAGAATTTGTAAAGAAGCTTTGTTTCCGGATGTCGACTTTTATGATCCCAGGGCCTGAAATTCAAATATCTTAAAACTAGAGGGAATTCCCCTTTAACTGCTTCCCACAAGGCAGATTTATATTCTCTGGAACATGTTTGAGTCTGCTACGCTACTCTTAGTTTATGCTCGCTTATGCCACCTTCATTCTGGCAAGTTCCCTTGTTGGTGCCGTTTGGTGTGTTTTTTTGTGCAACTCTTGATTTTTGTAACCAGGTGACAGATGCAGGTGTCTGCGCAGTTTGATCTTTGCGTACAGTTGTGTCAATCAATGCAGAAGCAAAGAGATTTGTAACTGATAGAGGAGGGCTAATACAACAATTTACTTTGGAGAAAAATAAAACAATAAACAAACAATCATTGGGTTTTCTGTTTCAACATTTTCTACAACAACACTGATCAGCTACAGTTTTCAGAGAAGCAACACCTATCGATCAGCAGCAGATTGTCACAACTGAATCTCTGGCACCAGCTCATCTAAACGATGATCTCAAGCTTCAGGGTGCAGAAACATCTGAGGTTTGAGTAGCCAATGAGTAACCTGCAACTTGCTGTAACAGTTCAAATTATTTCTGGGGTGCTAGTGAGATTTAAGGTCATTTTCATCTGGGTCTTGTTTTGTTTACTTATCACCCTGTACACTGAACACTTGACCCTTGGCTCAACAGTCGTGTTAACAAAAGGACAAAAGTGTTGAGAAGACTTGATTGTTTCTATTTGTACAATAAAATAGAAAGTAACCAAATTTCTCCTTTTTGCAGTAATCAAAAACAAAAAATAAAGTCTGGGTTTTCATCTGTCTCACTCAGTGTCAGAACGCATTTAAGTTATCCACAGTTAGATGTCTGGAATTAAAGACCTGTGATGTTAGCAGTTAAACTAGTAATCTGAGTTACTTTCCAGTTACACAAGTTGCCCTCAGAGGGGGAGTGACTAATGAGTTTGGCTCTAGAGGTTAAAAACATCATTTACAACTGATTCATCAGGATGATTTAACCACACCCCTGCAGGCCTCACAAACAGCAAAAATCTCGATCCAGTATCTGGCACTGAGCGCTTATTAATGTAATGGACTACAGTAAGAAGCAAATGGCAAGTCGCCATCAAAGATGCACCTGGAAAGGAAGACAATTTAATGAGATGGGACTTTTTGGGTCAATAGAGGTAACTGAGCTTTGTGTAGGTAGGTGGAAACACAGCTGTAGCTGATAAGAAAAATTATTCGAATCTGATTCAAGTGTTTAACACAAAGAGCTCCTTATGAGCACAGTGATAGAATTTTCTATTTGATGCAAAGCGTGAGAAAAGCATGTTTTATGGACAAAGACCAGATTTTGCGTCACAGATGATTTTACTCCACAGATATAAAGACCTAATTTTGTGTACGGTACTCTGATTTATCCCTGTGGGATCTGTGCTTGTGAAGACCTAATATGACTCCTGATGGAAAACAAATTTTAAATTAGAAGATTTTCACTTAATAGAAACTCAGAAGTTTGAAAAACTAAAGACTGCATATGACATTCATTCTGAGCTGTGCAAAAAAGGACACTAACAAAGACACAGATTGAATTTAAGTTCTTGACACAGTTTTTTTTTAATCTATAAATTGCACCAAACTCTACTGCAGTCAATAGAAAATAACTCACCAGCTATTCAGCTACATTATTATACATCCTATATACAATTCCAGTGCAAAATTAATAACTGGCTGTTGATTGTGCATGAGTAATTCAAAGGCATATTTCTGGACTCTGTTTTTGTCCTCCCTTTGTTGATTATCTGTCATTTTTCTTTACAGCTGCAGAGATTTTACTTTTACTCTCATGAATCAAGATGTGTTTATCAGAAAAACATTTTTGAACCACATTATTTTGTTTTTGTCATTTTTGAAAGCTTCAACTAATGGTAATTTTCGATTAATTGCACTGGTGATTTTTTCCCCACTTGTCTTTTACTTGTTTGGCACCTTTGCTGACAATCAATTAGAAACCATGGTTGATCACTATATCTTATAAGCTGTGCAATTTTTAACCGTCTTTTCAGCTGCAGCATCTATTAATAAAAGCTGAATGCTGACATGTTTTTTTACTAAAATGGAAACGATTTTCCACAGTTTTAGCTTATGCAGTATTAGACCCAAAAAAAATAGTTAAAACGTGTTGCGGTACTTCAGAACCAGTTAGCAGGTACTGACACTAGAAACAACAAAATATGAATTAAAAGACAAAATTATTAGAAAATGTTTGACCTTTGTAAGACATCTGAGCATAAAGGCTAGCCTGAATAATTGGTTTCTGTATGGCTATTAATGAAAAGAAGAATGATTTTACAGTGTGTTGTCTTTTGCACCGTTTGTTTTATTGCTGTTATAAAGCTTTAAAACACGTGAACAAAAAGTGGACCGTTTTTGATCGATTTTTAGCATTTGCGGCTAACTTGCTGAATGTTTGTTCTCAACGGTTCTATCGCGGACGGTGCGCCTGCTCGTCGGAATTAAGCACACTGTAAACATCGGCCACACCTGCACGTAAAAACTAAAAGGTGATCGGGGATAAATAACGGTTAAATAAGAAGCTGGGTGTTGTTTTTTCCTTTCCGTATGATTATTATTATTACTTTTCCCCCCTTGCACACTCAAACCGAAGGCGCCGGCCATGAGGAGGGGGACGCCGCTGAACGTCATCCGCCAGCTTTCAAGCTAACTGGCTGCCTCCATCTTGTCATCGACACGTAAAAATACCGGTAGCTGGCTAACGCTAGGCCCCAGGAACATGCCGGTTTGTCGGCGTGACTTCACTCCGATGCAACCACCAGCCATGCCGTCTCAGGTTGTGGTAAAAACTGGACTTCTTTCTAAAACGATACTCAGCCGCGAATGAAGCCGGTTTGCTACTGTTAGCAACCCGGTAGTTAGCCGCATTGTGCAGTTAGCATTATGCTAACAAACATGATTGATGTGAATGTCAAAAACATCTGCTCATGCTAGCGCATAACCCAGCGTGAACATTAGCATTCTCTGCTAACAAATGAGCCTCGCCTTACCGTGCATTAACCGGTCCTCGGGGGCTCCGTATTCATCCCTCTCATCGTCGCTTGCAGACATAGCGGACAACAGAAAACTTTCTTTCTTTAGTTAGCTAGCAGTTTAGCTAACTAAATAAAGTTTCCAGGGTAATCCAGAGTTCTGACCCAGGCTTGAGTCCGTCCAAGTCGAGGAGGTGTTGTAGTGTAGGGGGGGTGGGGGGCAGAGAAGAACAAAAAAAAGAGAGCGGAAGGAAGTGAATATACATAAGACAGCAATCAGGACAATAAACAATCCCCACACGAGGTTTCTTTTTGGACAATAACTCTAACTTTGGACAGCTCGTAAAGATTAGCCCACACTCCATCTCCGCTAACATGCCATCTTGCCATTATCGTTAGTTTCCGTCTCATTAGCATGCGTGCTAGCCGAGCTTGACCGGCGGCCAGGTTCAGATCAAACACAAGACCCCCTCACACGCTCATATCTACCCCATAAAATACCTCACGGTGGGTTCTTTTATAACCACCCGGCATCCCAACCAGCCTGACTCAAGTAAAACCCACAAACAATAAAAACTGATACTCACAACTTGAGTCCCACACCGGCTCCAAAAACAGTAACTCCGGGCTCAGTTTGTTCGCCGGTCAGCACTTAGAGGCTCTTTTTTCTTGTATGTACACCGTTATCTTAACAATTTAAATATATTTCCGTGGTTTTTTGTGTGTAGCAGCAGCGTGTGCGCACGACGCCGTCTCCTCTTTCTCTTCCTTGCACACTACACACACCCCGCTCGCGCGCGCGCGCACACATACACAAAGAGATCAGGGGGCAGGCATCCCATAATATGCCCCCCCTCCTCCACCACTACCACACATACACACACACTTCACTGACCCCTCCCCCACTCTGCATAGTTACCTTGCAACGTACAGACCATAATAGTCAATCCACCCCCCCCCCCTCTTCCCCATTCCTCTATGCATACACGAACACACACCCCCCTCCTTCCACACACACACCTACACCCCTCCCTTAGCAACCGGGGTTACCATGGAGACGTCCCCCTCCCACCCCCGTGTGGCATCCCATAATAGTAATGAGCACAGTCACTGACATCCCACAATAAGCATAACTCCAAAAAGAGAAAAAAAAGGAAAAGGCGTCACATGGCAACTGTGTGTGCCACATGACTTGCTGCTTAACTTGAGCGTGCACGTTTGCATGTATGCGCACGCGCTGTACTGTATATGAGCCAGTGCACAGGTTGTAGGTGCAGCAGGGGGGGAGGCTGGTATAAAGCAGCAAAAAAATAAAAAATAAAAGTAGGGGTGACACCAGGTGAGTCCAGGTGTTACCCCCCTCCCCGCCTTTATAACAGCTGTAGTATTACACTTGTTTAACTTCTTTATATACACAAAGAAGGCCACATTACTTTTTAACACATGCAGACCAAAGAATAAAAACTTGTGAGCAGGTCAGTGTGGGGTTAAAAAGTCAGCCATTAGAAGAAGGTCAGAGGGGTCAAACTGTAGTCAAAACTTTGACGTTTGCAGCTTAAAACTGAGAAGAAGGCACTCAGGAGTGCAGTGGTGAAGGCAGCAGCTGCTCTCACACACACAGGCTGGAAATGCATTACAGTCAATGGTGGGAAAAATGTCTGGGTCCTAGACAGATTTTTCCCACCATTGACTGCCTGTGTTTCATTTAGAGGTGCTTGTGCATCCACACGAGCTTGTGCATGATGGTTTTCCACATGGGAAATAAAATGTGCAGATGTGGGCTAATGAGGAGCTGTTTTTTGTTTTTTTTTGTTGGTTTGTTTATTTTGGGGGTTTTTTTGGGGGGGGGGGGGGGCGGGGGGGGTCCCTTGTGAAGCATGAAGATAAGAGATGTGCTGTTATTTATTGTAGAACCATGGGTATGGGTCCCAGAGGCTAATAACTAGGGTTGTAACAATATTAGATTTTTACTGCATGATCATCATGGAGCCTCTGCCAAGGCCAATGGCCTGTTATACAATTTCAAATAAAGTTATTCCGATCCTTACTAAAATTTCACAGATTCTTCCTTTTTCATTGCTCTGTCTCTTTACCAAGTTTCAAGAAATACAGCTGTGTAGTTTGAACTCAAAGCTTTCTGGAAGGCATGCTTTCTAAGATGAAGTTAGTGTTTTAAAAAGTGTTTTCATCCAAATCGGATTTTCCCTAAATCTCATCAAGTTGTCTTGTTGCCTGAAGGGGTGTCCACAGAGGGAGACACTAGAGACTGATAACTTCGTCTTAAACTTATCTCAACACTGAGCTGAGTGATTTAGACAGCTATCAATGGGAGTGGGAAATACCTTAGAGAGTTACCTACCAGCAAGAGACCAGTGTCCTCGAGCAAACAACCGTCAGCTACAAACTCGGTTGGCAGGGAACCCTTTATGTGTGATTTCTTCTTCTGCATTGAATCTCAGTAGAGTCTGAGAAAGCTGAAAATGCATACGAGGACACAATGGTACTGAGTGTGCCGATCACAGTCACTGTGAGCTTCACCGATGCAATGTGTAGTTGTTACATAATAGGCTCGAGATAGATTCAGTGCTGAAGTATAAAGGTGCACATCAAGTTACATCATGAGTTATAGCTTACAGTTTTAGAGAGGTCTGCAATTATAGTCTACCTAAAGCACACCCAGCATAAATGATGATGTTAGACCCCAAACCCTCATTGAATACAGATACCTGCAATCTATTGATTCTTAAGAGATAAATAGTAAGTATAAAAAACAGACATAGCTTCCAAATCTGAAAAGTCAAGCTTACCTAAAACCTGTATTTTTTCAGTGGCCTCCAGAGGGCAGTACTTGTGGATGCAGAAACACTTACAGTCCTATATAAGTCTATTGGAGAAGCAAGCCTCTGGCTGAACCCCTGTAAGCACTTTCCTGGTGAGTTTATGAGCTCAGTCAGTCATTTTGGGTCATATTGAATAAGGTGAGGTCAATTTTGGTCATTCCAAGTGTTAGAAAAGAGGATTATCCTGGATATCCTCCCGGCTGCTAATGTAATCAAGCCAATGAGCGTGCAGTTCCACAGTCAGATCCACCACCAACAAGATGGTAACGGTAAAATCCATCTCTTTGAGTCTTCAAAACAAGAATTTGAAACCAGAGGGTGACATCATGGTTGCTACATCATATATAGGTGCAAATAAAACCGTTCAGCACAGTGTTTCAGTACAGGTAGGGTTGGATAGGGATGTAAAAGCACCTAAATAGTACAACATAACATTTTACTACCTAATACAACAGACTACCTGCTTCCACAGTTTGTACAAAGTATGAACTTTATGTGAGGCAATTACAAACCACTGGTCCAGTGCATAAGAAGTTGGCCTTTCTGTGTGTTAAAATTTCTGAAAAAAATAAAATGAGATAAATAAAAGAGCAAGATCCGGCCACTTTGAACCGAATAAGCAGTTAAGAAAAGGGATTGATGGACAAAGTTGCTTAGTTCAAATTCTAAAAAACATTCTCAGACCCAGAGATTCCCCCAAACCTTTGATTACTAAGTACGTTTTAAAATATAAAAGACAAAAATCTTGTTTGGCGCAAAGCTGCTAAACATTAGCTGATATTTTCCAAAGGTAAGCGTGAATTATTCATCCGTTAGGAACAACATCTTGTCGTTGAGCGGTCACTGCTTCAGCGGGATAAAGAAGGATTCATCGTAATGTTGCAAGGCATGAAAAAAAAAATGTCTGCATAATTTTTCCCCGTGAAATTGGAAAATTGGTGCTATTATGTGACAGATTCAATCAATGGAGGATTTATGAATGGCTTCACACATGATTCATGTCAGCATATTGTTGCAGTGCCCTAACCCTTTGGCTTTTCACCCACTTCAAGCTGTCCCTGTTTCTTTAGATTCAGCTGGAGGGCTCTCTCTCTCCCCTGGTTTTTTGTTTTTTTTTTGTCTTACAGTTGCATCTGACTCAGCACACCTTTATTTTGACTCTTCTTTCCTTTCCTTTGTCCCTTACGCCTCTGGCCTAAACAAAGAGCAACTTTATTTCCGTCCATTTCTGCCTCGTTTTCTCTCCCCCATGCTTTGCATCTTCCCCCCTCCCCCACACTTTTCCCTTCCTTGACTGTGGACACAGTGTTCATGTGTGCATTTGGAGGGTGTAGGATTTTTTTTTTTTTTTTTTTTGGGGGGGGGCATATCCCATAATCACCAATCAGAAGGTTCCTGGGGGCAGTTGTCATAGAAACCTCGTGCACGGCTCTTGACGCTCCTCCCACCCCTTAACGCCGCCATCACACTGGCAGAATTGCATATCTCATAATGATAATAATATCATATCTGAGGCAAAAGGAAAAAAGAAAAGGAGGAGGGAGGGAGGGTACAGACCATAATAGTGTTCCTGTTCGGCTGGTCGCCATGGAGATAAGCAAAGAGGGTGGTGGTGGTGGTGGAGGGGAGGAGGGTAACAGGCGGGGTCAGATTACCATGTATGTCAAAATACATACCATACTACTTCTTGACCCCCCCCCCCCCCCCCCCCCCCCCACGCCATTCCCTCCGTTAGACACCATCTCTGCTCCACCCGTCCTGCTCCTCCGAAGCACCAGAAAGAAAAGTGGAAATGGATTTGATCAGCCCCAACATGTCAGCCATATGAGATAACACACACCACTACAGAGAGGCTGACACATGGAGAAACAACGATGATGAGATTTGTAGGACGGGGCAGTCTGTGATGGTCTGGAGTTCACATCTTTTTATCTGCCATATTTCAGCCAATCGTGTGACTTAAAACAGGAAGTTCACTGATAGAAACTCATTGATCGCTTTAATATATTACTGACAGATCTGTTAGACCTGTCTCATCACATATAAAGTGTGCAACTATGCATAGTATTTAGAAGTAATTACTGTGAGCCACAAGCTCAGGGTTCAAACTGCCCTAAATCCTGTTTCAGGCTCTTTTTTTCTGCTCTCAGATATGTCATGGGGGTGCATATCCCTAATATGGTTGTATAGAACAAAAAGCTTTGACTGTGAGGGGCAACCAATCAAAAAAAGGTTGGCTTAAAAGGGAGTTTGGTATAAAATAGGATTATTTTGAACTATGAATCATGCAAAGCTGCTCCAGTTAAATCCAAGAATTAAAAGATAGAGCTAAAATATGGAGTGTAATAGATCCCCTGTGAATAAATTAGCTATTAACAGGAACATAGCTGTTGTAAGAGAGACATTGAAGAATCCTGAATTGAAATCTATGAGAGAAATTTAACACAGCCAAGGTTTTTGTAGAAGTATATCTTCTTTGGGACAAAGTCAGCAAACTTTCTGATAATTCTGTAGATGCAGTGTTTATGTCCCAGTCGTCTGCGTCATGTTTCAACAGCACGTCCTCCTCCTGGGCCTTCCCAACATCCACATCCTGACTGGCTACCAGTGCTGTAAGTGAGAAGCTACACTGGAAACACTCACTCTCTCAATCCTCAATGACTACTCCCCTTAAAACTTTCTTCTCGATCAGGGATGTCAAACTCATTTTACATCGTGATCCCACTTTAATCTTAAGTGGGCCAGACCAGTGAAACTTTTCTTTCTGTCACTGTACAGAAGTTTAATTGCACATTTAATCCTGGAGAAATCTTAATAAAAGAAAAAGAAGCATAATTACTATGTCATTTTTCTACATGACAGAGAAATGCTCCTGTAGTAAATTAAAGAAATCTGTCAAAATTACTAAAAGTTCTGGTAGGTTATTGTTGCAACCTTCCTGTAATTCTAAAACTAATAGATAAACCTGATAGATAGTGAAAAAAATGGAACTTTTGTGTCATATAATTGCTTATCTATTATTATGTAGTATCAATGGCCATGGAAGAGGTCTTTATCAGTAGGAAAAGGTGTAAAACTTATGAAAATACAGTTAAAAGTCCATTCCTGGGTCCTTCACATTTTCCAAAGCAGTCCAGCGGTCAGAGTCTTTGTCAGGCCCCCAGGCTTTATGTTTGATGCCCCTGATGTAGACTCATGTCTTAGATTCAGAATTTCTCTGTGCTGACTTACCAAACCATATCACATTGAGCACTGACCGTTCTTACAGACTGGATATGTTTGTGCCATTGTAAACAGGAAACAGAGGATTGGCTGCTTGTAGAAAATACAGAGGGACAGCAGTGGCAAAAATATAAAACCAGAGACTTTTTTGTCTGCGCTGATGATGAGGTGGAGTATTTGGCGGACTGAGACACAAAAAAGGAATGTAAGCTGGAGTCTATCCCAACTGATGTTGCAAGAAATAGGATACACCCCGGACAGACCATCACAGAGGTTATAACATTTCATCCTGAGGAGAACATGCACCAAATATTGTGACAGTGCATCCATCAATTGTTGAGACATCTCAGTTAGAAATGCAAATGTCAAACTGCTGTTGGCGCAAGAGAAAACACGAGAGGATGACCAAAGTAAGGACAGTCTGGGCGACCGACCAGCTGGCATTGCCTTTCGAATGGCTAGGCTACTAGCATGGCTAAGGGCCAGGTTGTGCTAGAAAAAGGGAAGGTTCAAATGCCATTTTGTCTGACCATGTTGGAAAAGAGGTGTTTACAGATGGTTCAAAATGCCACACTTCAAAGTGGAGTGATATGCCAGCTGTGTGGAAAACTCTTTTTTTTTTTTTTTGCAGATATAGTGGTGCAAACATTAGCAAAAGAGCTTGAGAGCCTTTACCAAACTGGCAGATGGCATTGTAAAGTGAGCTAAGAGATGCCAGGTTCTTGAATGATTTCTCAGATTTATAAAGCTGTAAACTACAAAAAAGTCTGCAGAGCGCATCTTCAGGAATTTGTCACACAATTACACAAAGATGAAAATCTTCCAGTTCATCTCTCTGTTCCCACTTGTCCCTTCTTGTCACAGTCGGCCTGCTTCCAGTGGCGAAGGAGGGAACAATAGTGAGCAGGGCCGAGAGCCAAAATCCAGTTGTGACAAATAATTTTTGTGCAGTTTTGAGTTCATGCTGACCAAGAAAAACGCCAACAACTCCTGTGTGATGTTACAGACAAGTGCCGTCACTTAATTGGTCTGACAGCCTGCTGCTGTATATATAAATAATATATTTCCCGAGCAGAAGGACAATGCAAATCTGCAAGAGTTTAGGCAGTAAACACAGCAAATCGCTGCACATAAACACGGTGCGTGCTCCACTGCTGCCTCAGTAATTTTCATTATGGTGGACAGGGAGTGTATTGTGCTGCTCAGATACTTTGCCAATGAAGTTTTTTGATGAATTCCCAGCTGCTGCTACTTCGCCTCACTGCCTTTGTGCTGCCTCCTCTCTCGGGTCTCACTCCCTTCTTGAGTCACCTGAAGATAGATGCCCCCTCCACCCTCACTTGCCCACCCACCACCGCCACCACCAGTAAATATGCAAAGTCTGTGCACGTCGGGCTGTGATGTCAACACGCGCCTGGAGGGGTTTGGCGGGATTGCACTGCTCACAAAAACAGGCCTAGGCCACAACATAATACCCCCTCCCCCCATCTGACAACACAGACATCCCATAATAAGCATTTGACTGCCCCCCCACCCTCCTCGCCACCACCACTTCCTCCTCCTCCTCCTTTCTTCAGCGCTTGGCCTGCCAGTCCATAATAATCACATGGCTAATTCTCCTCCTCTCTCTCTCTCTTTCTCTCACTCTCAGCCCCTTCCTCCTCCCCCTCCACTAACACCATCATCACTTCCTGTCTTATAGCTTATAGGTTCCTCAAGCGCACAGTATATTATGTCTCTCTAAACGGCAGCCACCGCTGCTCAAAATACCCAGCCTTCCCATCTGTGACGTCTTTGTCGCACTTCGTCAGGCCGGGGTTCCTCTCGCTCTCTTCCTTTCTCCCCCACAGCCTCACGGAGCTGCAGATCATCACAAACAGATATGATAAACTGTGTATTTATTTGGTTCTAACCACAGAAGGAAAGTTCACCAAAATCAACAAAGGACTGGAAAAAAGTCACTCCCACACATCTTTTTTAAATGTCAAGTTCAGTTATACACAATTGTCTTATTAACAGATGTATTATTGTCTATTGTTATGCCATGTTTGGTAGTGTAAGGCGTAATGCATTACTATAATCACATTACATTTGCCAGTACTTTTCACCCATCCGTCCAAGTTGGAGTTGGATTCTAGTCGTCATAGTTCGAGAGGTGGAGTACACCCTGAAAAGTATTAACATAAAAGTAAAAAGCAAATAACAGTGAAACAAGGTGAACAACACAAAGGTCAAGTGGGACATCTTTCATTCTTCTGGCTGACAAAACCGACCACCACAATCCATCTCTCTAATCTCTTGATGTGGATCGTAAAACTGGACTGCAGCAGGTTTTACATGCACGATACCAAAGTACACCTTGTTTGTTTGGGGTGAGGCAGGAGGCAGTTTATCTGGCAGTTATGTTCTTCAATTATCTGCATGACCCACTTGAGCTTGTGCAACAATTGGTTGACATCAGTTGAAGTGAGAAGGAGGACAAAAATAACAGCGTGATTTACAACTTTTGAGGAGTGATGATTACATTTAATTTACTGCATAAAACCACAACATTTTTCTGTCAAGTCCTCTATGAGCTGTTTTTCACCCTCTCTGTCAGCTTTGTAGTAAAACTTAAATATGTTACTGAAAGAAAGATGTTTGTCATCCTTGATAGAAGAAACACAGAAGTAAAGAAGAATAAGAATAAGAAAAAAAAGAACATGTAAAGTAATACATTACTTAAAAAGTAGAAGATAAAAATGTCTTTTATTGTTTTTGAGTAATGACCTTTAACACTAAACATAAATATACTTTTATATATACTTTAGGGTCAGAGGATCCTCAGCTGGACATCAGGGCCAGAATCGACTTCCCAAAGGGTTTCATCCGGCCCACTGGATGAATATGTGAAATTACAAAGGAGGGCATAAATTTTGGACTTGCAGTTCTTTTCTTAAGATTTCATCATCAGTTTTATAAATGGGGGCTATTAAATGAGAACATTTTCAGAAGGTATTGCACTAGAAGAAGCTGGAACAATTTGAAGCTCCAGGCTAAATTGGGTTTGACACCTATTTCTCTGTGTGTGTGTGTGTGTTCTCATGTTTGCTGAGGAATTTAAATGTCAAACTAAAACTTGGAACAACTGAGAAATGGAAGTCCTCGATGCTGGGACCACAAACAGACTGCAACTCAGTCCTATGTTTGCACTTAGATCAAAATGTCAAAGTCATGGTGCAAGGATGTTTGGAGGTATACACATTGATTACTGAGCCAATCAATGGCAGAGCTGCTCGTGGGAAATTACTTAAACATTGAGCTCTGACGCTGTACAACAGCTGAAGGAAGAGTCAGTGTCAACGGCACCTTTGCTGTAAATCCGTGAGGTGTCCTGTGTCGAGCGTGATGTCAAACAGGAATGTTATTATTAGGCCAAATTGGATGTTGGTCACAGATGCCGTCTGTGAGGCTTCCTACTGAACCAGGTATCATATGCTGCTCTATTCACATTTCACTGTTTCATTCTCTTGCAAGAGTCCATGGGATTTATTTGGTGTTAACTGTACTATCTGAAAATGTCCCAATGTTTGAGAAGTCCTGAAAAACTGTTAGTCTTAGTGGAGCCTTTAGAAGTCCGATGGAAATTTGATCACCTATTTTGTCAATGCAGAGTGAGACCTTCCACTTGGACGCCGTCCCTTCTAGCATTGACAGTTTATTCTTTGACATGTATGTTTTGGTTATCGGGCTTCTTTCTGCCCCATTTTCAGATCCCTTATTAATATTTACAGATTGTGTTCTTTGTTAGGACCTGCCAGAGAGTTGCTCTGGGAGAAAACTTGGTTTCTAATATTCTCTTCAGATTTTCCAGTCTGCAAAAATAAAACTGAGCAACTCATCAACATAAGTATGAAACTTATAAATACACTTTTGATTCCAGTACTGCTATTCCACAACTCGATTAATCCCTGAATGTAACGTTACAGGTTAATATGACCTCACAGAGAAGATTGAGTGGAAAATCAGTGTGTATAAGTGAAAAAATGCTACAATTCAACATTATTAACCCATTCAGGTTTGGCTAGTAGGTCAAATGATACTAACCTATCATATTATGCCATATGATACCTAAACATATTTTTATTCTTCTTTGCAAGCTACATATTCATTGTATAAGACGAAGGAATCGGTGATCATCACCATGTCAAAATATGACCTCAATGTTTTATGCTGATAGTTTTTTCTTATGCAAAAACAAAAAGCTATCAGGAAAATAGCAGACGCATTAACATTTACATTAACATGCTCATGAAATGGTCGTCACAGTTTGTAAAAACTGTTTCCATATGGATCAATCAGGCAAGTCATGAAGTCCAATGGGATGTGTTCCAATGCTATATGTGCCACCTGGAGATTGTGGGAGTTTTATGGGAGAAAATAAAATATACAATATAAAATATACTGCTGAAGTAGTTCATTGTTCTGGCACAGAATGTCCAGAAAAATAGGTAAGTATGCGAGAGACCAATAGGGACAAAGTTAAGTCCAATTCCTCAGATCTTCTGCAATTTGGAGAGCACTAAATCCCAATATTTCTGCAATCAACGGCAGGACCAAAGGCAGCGCGTTAACCCGGTGGTATTTATTTTACACTTAGGACATTAAGGTTGAGTGCCAGTCTTGAATTTTGAAAGGAGACTGGGTGGTAGATGAGCTGAATGCAAAAATGTCTTACATTAATGGGATATCAACTAAAGTTGAAGTAGGGCTAGGCTGTACTTTCTTGTAATACCAGTTTGTACCAGGAGATGGTGTAGTGAGACAGGTAAACTTTATATACCAGTTAAGTAAGTAAATAAAACACCTTTTTCTTTATAGTAGCCTGGCGAAGATGTAAAGAGAAATACCAACAGTTATAATAACAATAGCAACATTATATAATGCTGAAAATGTGCAGAGGTTAATTTTTAAAAAAGTACTTTTAACCTTGAAAAAAAAAATACATTACAGTCTGTATATTTAGTGCCAGCTGGAACTTCATGAAAAATAAGTAAGTAATTTCTTTTGTAAAGACACGTTAAAGAGTGAAAATTTTAAAAACAAAGCAAAATCTATTAAAGCGAGTCACGCCAT
Source organism: Astatotilapia calliptera (assembly GCF_964374335.1). NCBI lineage: Eukaryota > Metazoa > Chordata > Actinopteri > Cichliformes > Cichlidae > Astatotilapia > Astatotilapia calliptera. Next base: position 3,911,744 of record NC_137442.1, on the reverse strand, counting down.
ATATGCATAATGTCAGATGTGTGTGAGAGGGACTATGTAATAACTGATATTAACTGATCACAACTTCCAGAATCAACAATTGAATGATTGATAAACACAAACAATATCTTCAGAAAAATCCAATGGACTCAGTGTAATGTCACAAAAACAATTCCTCTCATCACTGGACCAAAATCCTTCTTTTGACATAAACACCTCATCGTACCATATTATCACAGCACAGTGCTTCACTCTCAGACTGCTGGATTAGCTGTGGTTCCTAGGATATTTAAAAGTCGAATGCGAGGCAGAGCCTTCAGCTTTCAGGCCTTCTTCTATGGAACCAGCTTCCAGTTTGAATTCACAAGGCAGATACTGTCTCTACTTTTAAGATCAGGCTTAAACGTTCCCTTTTGATAAAGCTCATAGTTACGGCTGGATCAGATGACCCTGAACCCTCCCCTGGTTATGCTGGTGCAGGCTCAGATTGCTGAGGTACTTTCCATCATACACTTATCATTTCTTCTCTTCTTAATTCTTTTCAATCAATCAAATCAATGAAAACTTTATTTGTATAGCACTTTTTATAGAACTTTGCAGCCCAAGTTACTTAAAGGAAACACAACAGCATAGCCTCTCTTTCACTTTCTCTCATACGTAAAGACAAAAATCACTGCTGAGCCCACCATAAAACATTAAAAACCGAACAGAGGAAACACTATCAGTGAAGCAAAAACATTAAATAAATAAATATATGATAACAAAGCACAATATATAAGAAAACAGGGTAAAACCCCCCAATTCTGATTATTTCACTCCCCGTGTCATTAATTTGATCTTCCCTCTTCCATAGTTATTGTTATATAGATGACTCCCCCTCTCTTGTTCTGTTGGAGGTTTGTTCCTGTTAAAATGGATTTCTTCCTCCCTGCCATCACCAAGTGGTCGTTCATTCTAGTTGTGTTAATAGATGAGGTTTTCTCTGTAATACTGAAGGGTCTTTGACTGCTGCTGTGAATTAGTGCTATATAAACACAGTTGAATTCAATCAAGGGTCACCTTTTGAATATATCCAAACCCCCACAGTCCTGGATTAACTCATTTCAGGAGGAAAATGAGGAGCCAAAATATCAAAAACAGGGTAATTCTGACTGTACAAACTGACTTCTGGGTGTGAAAGCAGCAAAAGTAAACTTTACAACCAGCCTTGCGCACGCACACACAGGAGCTGCCATTTTATCTTACCTTCTCAAACACATATGCGTGCACTCACTCTCTCTCTCTCTCTCATGCACTTATTATAAGCTCACACGTCTGCGCAGACACGCACGCCCAACCCCCACACAATCTTCTGCTCAACACACACATACACAAACCCGACACGCTTTCCCTGCAACACTCCCCCAAACACACACATACTTCGCGCGCGCACACTTGTGCACGCCAACACACACCCTGATCCCTTCCCCCCTCCCATTCCATACCAGGGCACGTCGTGACAAAACAAAGAACACCCCATAATAGTCAGAGTCGCACAGTATGCATGGTAACCAGTTATGTCAGAGATGAAGGCAATCTCTGTTTCTGTGAATCTCACTGTATACTGCATATGAACACACACGCACACACACACATACAGCAGTGTGTCTGCAGATAGTTCATACAGAAATAAACACACAAACATTCCACAAACCCACATATATACACCTCCCACGCACGCACGCACGCAAGTAAGCACATACACACACATACACACACAAAATTACAGGCCGACGGATTCGTATCCACACACACACACACATGCAGCATGTACACACCCAGACACAGACACACACACCCATAAAAAAGTACACTGCACATAAATAATGACTCACATGAGCAAGAATATGGAGGCACAGACACAAAGAAAGACGCAAGATTTAACATGTGAGCACAAAAACGAGGAAGTATGGAGTAAAGATAAAGAAGTAGACACAAAGAAACATGGAAGATGAATTAAAAAACAGGAGACACAAACATGGAAACACAAAATGAAACGCACTGTGGATACACCAACATGTACTCCATCAAAGAAAAAACGAAACACACCAAATAAAAAGAAATAATGCAAAAATACACCTGAGTGCAGACAAAAATTAGACACACCAACATGAAATCACTATAACACTATAACACACATGTTTTTTTTAACAATAAAATCTGAAGGTAAACACACAAAATAAAATGATAGAAACACAATATTTGGAAAGACGTACAAAAATACACCAAACTTTATATGCAAACACGATATGGATGAATAAACGTGCACAAGGTATGTGGTTCAATAACACTACAGCACCGATACACTACACAGTATCGCTGGAGTAAGTACAATAAAGAGACAAAAAAATTTAAATACAAGCACAAAATGTTAACACACACTAAAAACGGTAAACACACACACACACACACACACACACACACACACACACACACACACACACACACACACACACACACACACACACACACACATTGAAACATAAAACTCAAAAACAGAAGCAGCTTTATTGCCATGTAATTTTTATTTATTTATTAACCTTTATTTAACCAGGAAAAGTCCCATTGAGATTAAAAACCTCTTTTGCAATGTGTGTAAAAATACACACATTACAACACCGAGAGTATAACTGTCATCTGAAACCTCTTCAGTTCTTCTTTTATTTCTATTTTGTCAGATGAAGGGACTTTTAATAGCTCGTTTGAACCGACTATAACAGCGACTATTTAATTAGCTGTGGTTCGCACCGCGCTTGAGAACGATCTGTTTTACCGCCTCATTATCAATAAGACCCTTTGAAATGTGCTAATTTCAACCTTGTTCGTTACTCTCTAAGCAGTTCAAAGAGTGATGTATGGTTGACACAAAAGCCAAAAGCACACCTGGACTTTGCACTGGACACACCATTGGGAATCAACGCAGCAGTGACATATAAACAATAAGAAATGGTCAGTGGGAGAAACAAACACACAGCGTCCCTCTATTTCACAATCTGATCCACCCTGCGCTCCTGACATCCAGATTCAAAATGTTTAGATTTATGTTTTATGTTTTAAGTCTTCTGATTGGCTGCCCCTCGGAAATCCAAGATTTCCCTCTTTATAACTTCATCTAAACATAAAATTGAGTGTTCAGATCAGCTTCAAGCCTAAGTTTTTGGCCTTGTGCATACACTGACCTCACTATTAGAAACTTTAGTCATGTTGTAACAATGTACACATAACTCACCTCTCTTAGCTATATTTTGCATGGTGTAAATGAACCTGACAAACCACAAACAGTGCTGGTTTCCTTCAACAGAAGTGTCCACTGTGTGCAAGTTCATCACGAGTCTTGTGGTTTTTTCTTTACATTCAGCAGTAAACGGATATTATCTTTTTCCTCCTCCTCTTTTATGTATCTATGTTCAAACAAACCGTGTGTGTGTGTGTGTGTTTGTGTGCGCGTGTGTGCATGGCTGCACATGTGCGTCCACAGAGAGAAGAAGAAGAAAAAAACAAAAAAACAGGCAGAGGTCAGGTTTCTATCCCATGATGCAACTCTCTCTCTCTCTCTCTCTCTCTCTCTCTCTCTCTCTCTCCCCTCCTTGTTCTCCATGCTGGTTGCCCATAGCAACACACTTATAATGAGGTCAGATGGACATCCAATAATATTCACCAGCCACACTACCAAGCAGTAGCGGCAGTGAGAGAGGCACTTTGGGACAGACAGCAGTCAAAGTGTCAGAGGCAAGATGGCCGCCACACAAATGTAATAAATCATCAAGTTCCTCAAAGTAAAAGTGAAACTGATCTGGAAACAGTTTGATGTGGGTTTTCACGTTGATCGGGACTTAAATTCTCTGAAAATGGAAAAAAAAGAGTTTGGATGAGATGTTGCTGTGTTTACAAAATATGAACAAAAACTTCAGAATACCTGAAGAAGAAAGGCAGCGCTCGCTGTAAAAGGCAACTAAAGTCAAAAGTCCTTAGAACTGAAGAAGCTTCTCGGATGAGAGGTGAAACGTCTTCAAGTAACTTAAAGAAGTCCAGACGCTTTTCTTTGCAAGCTCCTTTGACTACGATGACCTGGATGACTGAGAACCTTCACAGACATGATGTGAAAATTATTCATTTAAAAAATATTTGATTTTATTTTACCTACAACGATACTGAGCTGCAGTTATTCCACTCACAAAAACTTGTTTTTAGTTATCAAAGTTAAAAAGATTAATCAAACGATCAACTGTCAGTAAATTTAAAGTCTACTAATTTTTTCAGCTCTGTTTGTATTAGAGTAGCTTTGCATGGCCTACAAAAATAATCCTTATTTATCTTCTCAGTTCATCTGTTTTGTTGTATGAAACAAGCTGTTGCAGAAGCTAAATCTCTTATGAATGGTTGCTATTTACAAACAGAGGGTTCTATCTAATGTTCGAGTCCGATACTGGTCACAGTTTGCTGATCTATTCAGTTCAGTTCTGGTTTATTTTGTGATATCTGCACAATTGCAAAGTACTTTTCCAGTCTTACTGGCCAAACAAGGTGCTCTACATCACAAGCTGCATTTAACCACACGTTTCTGGTTCCTGGGCTTTCTGTGTGGAGTTTGCATGTTCTCCCCATGCTTGTGTGGGTATTTTGGCTTCCCCCCACAGTCCAAGGACATGCACGGGTTAGGTTAGTTGCTCATTCTAAGGTGGCCATGAATGTGATGTAGATAAAGTGCTGGAAGTGTACAGAAAAACACGCGGCATGAATGTGTGGTTAAAATGTGACTAAATGTGACTATATAAATGCAAATACATCTACTTTGGAGAATATCCAGGCAGATACAAGGAAAACATGCAAACGCTGCACAGAAACCACTGCAATGCTGTGCTATCCCAGAGAAGATCAAAGTCATGTATCGCCATTACACATGAAAAATTCATACTGGCGGATTCTGTCATGAATCGCTGTGTGCAGGCAACAGATGCAGCACTCGCAACACGGGAATCAACTCAAAAAGGCAGTTTATTGTAGACTTATTGTAGATTAAAGTGATGCACTCACATTGCAGTGTAAAAATTCTAAACAACATAATTTAAAAAAAAAACACCAAATAATAACTTTGTCTTCTGTAAAGCACTTTGGTGCACAGGTGAGTGCACAAAGGGGAAAATGAGGTGGCACCAGCTTTAAGGTGAGAAAAGGGCCATGCACTAGAGGGGATAAAAAATCTCCAGCATTAGAAGTCTGCAAAGGTGGTCCCCTTCACCTCCATGCTGGCAGCCACTCATATTCATCAGGTGATACACTGAGATCGCTCTGCCTCTCTGTAATCTTACTGCATGTTTGCAAATGTATTAACTTTGTCCTTATTAACTACAGACAAAGAAAGATACCAAACTTAGTTTCCACACATTGTTGCAGCTTCCACATGAAGTCTCATCGTTGTAATACTTTCCTGTAAATGACAGTTTTTTCACCAGTCTCTGTCCCTTACATTTATTTACAACCGCAATACAGCTCCCTCTCGCCAAAGGACTGATATGAGCCAGAGCAAAGTTCGCTGAGTCAAAGCAGTGCAGACTCACTGTTGTCACTCCTCTTGACATATTGCTACATCTTATTGATGTTGGTTTGCAGGCCATCTCTGACCCTCAGGCTGTATTTAGTCCCTGTATCATATAAAGTCATTAATATCATGTACATTATTCTGCATGATAAGTACTTTTGCTCCAGATACTTTAAATGGATTTAAATGAGCATTAATGCATCTTTTACCTCCTTGCAAACTACCTGGTGTGGAATGACCTTTAATTTATTATCATCTGCACAACAAGGACACATTTCTGCATATAAGCCTGAAAACCAACATTTTATACACTGATTTTCTACTTTTTCTATTTCCTCACCTCTGGGAAGTCTCACTTGAAAGTTTTTCGGTGGATAAAAATCTGCATGTTTATGTGGATGGGATTGTGTTCAGGTTATTTTTATCCAGAGGTGTAACTGCATATAACAGTGTATTAAATGAGATCTGATAAATGGCCTTTAAGCTCATTTGAGTGGTTTATGTCTCGAACATGATGAGGGTAGAGCTCCACATAAGACAACTGTAAACATGTTGCTCCTGCAGTTTGTATCAGTGATCACTGTGGTTAGAAACTGTTGCGAAAGGATGATGACTCAAGTTTTTAGATGAGCTGAGAGGACTCAAACACAAAGACCTCAAAGGCTCAGACAAAAGACACAAAGACGCACGGAGAAAAGGCTGATGGGAGAAGGCATTGAAGAAGAGGATGGGAGTAGGAGAGAGAGATCGGGCTGTGCTGTGAATGAAGGGCTAATTCATTTTTTCTTTTCCGTCTGGTTCACGCCTGGCTGCTGCTGTTAGTCAGACAAAGGAGTGAGCGGGTCTCAGCCTCCATGCCATGTTGGTCTGAAGGATCCATTTTAGTCTGCCAATCAAAATGAACCCAGGTCATTTACATACCAGATCCACCAGGGCCCACTGAAAACCTGTGGAGCAGCTCCCCCTAGAGTTCTGTGAGTGGACACTGCATCTGCTCTGCAGACGTAAACCACGTGTCCACTCTCATGTAGGGAGCATTTGATCTGCAGATTGAATTAAACACATTTCAAATGTTTACTTATAATCAGTAAATGAATTCAGACATTATTAGAGAGGAACTTTAAAAAAATAACCTTGCCTGACTCTTATTTAGGGAGGAAAAAGTTCAAGAACCCTGATTTAACAGAGACACAGCAGGGATGTGTGCTCTCTCATGTATCGAGTACTAAATGTGTCAAATGTATTAAGCACTTTTAAATGTTTAGCTCTAACCAGGAAATGAATTCAGATAATTTAAGAGAAGCTTTACAATGTACAGTTTAAAGGATTCAAGGATTCTTTATTGTCATTCACCACAAAGAAAACACGACAGTGCAGTTACTCAGTTCTCTGACTAACAATCAAGAATAGTAAACAGTCAACTAAAAATATAATCATTTATATATGAAATAAACAAGTAAATAAATATATTACCTATTAAATCATTTCAGAGATGTGGAGGTTTAGCACAGTTTAACATTGTCACAGTATCCAGAAAAGCAGCAATTCTTCGGCCTCACCAGGATGCTGTGCAGCCTCCATCCCAAATGGAGGAGGGAAAACGGTCCATAGCAGGCAAAAGATTACTGCTGTAAAACTGTTTAATTCTCTTCCTAACTTAACCCCCCACACATCTATTTTAAAATGTAAAACATTTTAAATTTAAAATTAATTAATAAATTATGATGTCGATTCACAGACTCCAGCATCTGCCATTATGGCTGAACACTCATATGGGCTAATGATTCCGGGTCCACCTCCCCTTCTTCCTCCTAAACCCTCTTTTCCTCTTCTACTTCTCCTTCTCCTTTTCCGTTTATAGCAGAACACAGAAGTAAGTGGATTTTTTATCTGTAGGATTTCGAGTTGCCAGGATGGCCTCTTCAAACACCTCCCTCACTCCTTCCTGAAAACGAGACAGAAAGAGACACTCAAATTTAACAAGAGGAAAAAAAGATTTCTACTTCAGAGAGAGGTGGAGGAGTTATCAGATCAAAATAAAGATCTATTTCCTAGCAGAGTATCAAGATAAACAGGAAATATTGTGAATATAAACTGTTTATTTTGATACTCTACAAGGAAAAATCTAAGATGTGAGAAATCATGATGGTCTCTGCAGTCCTGCTGACGTGCCTCTGAAACATTGCATGGACGTTGAGTACAGCGCCTCTGTGCTGGCACACTGGGGAGGTGGCTCCCCTGTTTGCCACAGACTGTTCCTTCCTTGAAAGGCACTGATCAAACCTCAGATTCAGGAAGAGAAAGGCAGTTTTTATCCTGGTCCTTGAACACACTGCATCAAGTATTTATCCTCTGAACATATTCAAAGGTGCGTGGCAGTTTTATATTGTAAGGTAGAGACCTGACAATAATACAAAGAAAACAGAGAAATACAAAGAAAACCCCAACAGTCATATGAGCCCCTATGAGCAAGCACTTTGATGACAGAAGGAAAAACTCCCTTTTAACAGGAAGAAACCTTCAGCAGAACCAGGGTCAGGGAGGGGCGGGGCCATCTGCCGTGGCCAATTGGGGTGAGAGAAGGAAGACAGGACAAAAGACATGCTGTGAAAGAGAACCAGAGATTAATAATAACTAATGATTCAATCCAGAGAGGCATAGTGAGTGAAGAAGAAACACTAAATGCATCATGGGAATCCCCCAGCACCCTCGACCTATTGTAGTGTAACTAAGGGGGGATTCAAGGTCACCTGTTCCAGCACTAACTATATGCTTTAATAAAAGGAAAGTTTGAAGCCTAATCTTGAAAGTAGAGATAGTGTCTGTCTCCCGAATCCAAACTGGAAGCTGGTTCCACAGAAGAGGGGCCTGAAAACTGAAGGCTCTCCCTCCCGTTCTACTTTTAAATACTCTAGGAACAACAAGTAGGCCTGCAGAGCGAGAGCAAAGTGCTCTAATAGGCTGATATGGTACTACAAGGTCATTAAGATAAGATGGGGCCTGATTATTTAAGACCTTGTATGTGAGGAGCAGGACTTTGAATTCAATTCTGGATTTAACAGGAAGCCATTGAAGGGAAGCCAAAACAGGAGAAATATGCTCTCTTTCTAGTCCCTGCAGCAAGAGTACTGAAGCCGTCTCAGGGAGTTTTCAGGACATCCTGATAGTAACGAATTACTGTAGTCTAGCCTAGAAGTAATACATGCATGAACTAGTTTTTAGTGTCACTCTGAGAAAGGTTCTGTTCATAATTGTTATTAATTTTTAGGCACAGAGGGTTTCCTCTTTCCCTGCTGAGGATGCTTTGGTTATTTTGGCTTCACTGCGTGATGAACTGCAGCTCGCAACTAAGGCCACTGTTCTCAGTTAGAAATGGGAGAGGAGCTGCTGCCTAAGAACAGGTGTGAGGTGAGAGTGGAGCAGGAGGTTGGCAGACTGATTTGTAGGGCAGTGGCTGCAGATACAAGCAGTGGAAATGAGTTTCCCCTGTGGGGTCTGGGCTCACCCACAGAGAGGGGATGCCGAAGCCTTCTGGGTGAGGTGCTGCGGGTATTAGAGTCATAGAGGCCAGTATTTTACTCAAATATGTTGAGCCATACTTAAAAATTTTGTTATGATCTTTAATTTTTGTGATTTGTAATTTTTTTAATCTTAATTATTTAGTTTATGTTGCAATTTTAAACAGTATCATCGGTAAATTCACCATGCTTTGCTGATCTATTCTGTTTTAAGTTGGTAGATGTCGTAAAACGGGTGCACGTTGAGCCTCCATGTGGTGATTGTTTTTTTGTTTTGTTTTTTTGCCTGTCCCATTTGGTTCTTTAGTCATCAGAATTGTTGTCTGAAGACCAACAAGGATCGCCAATGGATTTACTTTGCCAAATGGATCATCACGGCCTTGCCGTATTGGTCCTTTTGATCGACCTTTGTTGTTATTATTTATTTTATTTTATTTTCAGTTGTTACAGACGGGAGAGACATGAGTGAGAGATAGGAAAGGGAGAAAGAAAGAGGAAGGAAAAGAAAAACAGAAGGGGAGAGGGACAGTGAGAAAGGGGGGGAGAAAAAAAAATTAAAATCTCCTGGATCACCTGTTGAGAGAGAGAATAGAAAACAAGCAACAAAAAAAAAAAAAAAAAAACCAGAGCAACATACTAAACACAACACCATCACGTTAATCTAGCTAAGTGTAAACAGCAGTAAATACTAAATATTGAATGTTGTTGTGTAGCAAGCAGGACCGACAGCGCACAATGTGCTTGGAAGTAGCAGCCAATAGAGGTGTAGTTTATGTCTATGAACAGTGAACACCCGTGTGCACACCTGTGTGGATCAGCGCGCTTGTATTCAAAAGGTTTCCCCATGTAACGGTCTGCTAGAGGATGTAGCGAGCCATAGCCCCGTCCCCCAGGGCATGAAGCAGGCATAGAGGAGATCCAGGCCCCAGACATCCAGAGGCCCCAGAGTGCGAGAGCCCAAGGAGGACCACCGGAGGGGCATCCGTGTCACCCTCCTGGGAAGAGCTGAGGAGAGCCCAGATGAGGGGTCACCCAGTAGCCACGGAGCAGAAGCCAGAGGGGGCTGCAGTGGCGTGCCCGCCGGCTCTGCCGGCAGCCAGCTGTGCCAGAGTGAACCGAGCCGCAGGCCCAGAGGCCACTCCCCAAACAAACTCTATACCCCAGGTCCAGGTACCCTCGCCCCTAGAGGTGGAAACGGCACCTAGACCAGTTACCCTTTCCCCCGGGGTGGAGGCAAGCAGACCGCTCCAGGCTCCGCAGCAGCAGGGAGGCCCCGCATCCTAGATCCCAATTGGACGGCCAACACCTCCTCCCAGCCCCCCCGCCCCAATGGCCAGCAGAGAACAGGAGTGTGTGAAGACCCCACACCTCCCTCCTCTCGCTCATGTGTAGTGTTGCTGCGTGTTGTTCGAAGGTGCATTTAAAACACGGGAGAGCATGGTGCTGCTGCCAGAGAGCAGCAGGTGTTAGCACGGCCCCTCCTGAGAACCCTCAATGTCTACATGGATTTAAAACTGAGAGGTGGGCACCGGCGCCAGAGGTGGGGTTGAATACACAGACCGTCCACTAGACGCTGTTAATGTGCCCACCTTCAAGGCCCTATATGTATGTGTTATGAGAGTGTGAGTAATGTGGATGTCTAAGTTGTGGAATAAAATTGAGGCACAAGTGGCCAAAAGGGGGGGGGGGGGGGGGGGGGGGCACTAACCAGGTTATGACCACAACCCCTGGGTTAAGTCCTCCAGGGATAACGTCCCTAGGGATTCTCCAGACCCCGTAAGCCCGTCCCTACCTCCACATCAACCACAATGGCGAAGGCGGGACCAGACCACGACCCCCCGTGGTGGTGATTGTTTTAGATATATCAGGAGTATGTAACCAGGACCCCGACCTGAGATGTTTTGTAGTTATTTTTTACTTCCACTAGGTTTTGACAAATGGCTTGTGATGCCTTTTTATTAAGTGTAAAGACTTCCTGTGACTCTGTGAGTAATGATGATGTTCATATTTCTTTTATTCTTATTGCCCAAAACGTATAGATACCAAGGCTTCTTTCTCAACAGAGAATCCCACCAGCAGACTTATTTTTCTCTCTCTGTACCTGAGTCCGAGCCGAACACTCCATGTATTTAACGGCCTTCAGCTCATGAGCCAGTTCCTCGCCACTCGTAAAGGTCAGGGCTTGTTCCAGGGTGTTCTCGTTATCTCTCAGATCCACCTGAGTCCCAACCAGCAGGAATGGCGTCTTTGGAGAGAAGCGTAAAATCTCTGGCACCCACTGTAAAAAGACAAGCTAAAGGTTTGATGCAGTTTCACTGCAACCCTAACGATCTCTGCTCTGTGTGTGTTTATCCTTAGAGTTTGGCTCATTATATTTCTAGTTATGGAAGTAATTAAAGTGAAGGACATGAGCATCAAATTAGAAATAAAACACACAAACCATCTAAACGAACCTTGTCTGTGACGTTCTCAAAGGTTGAGGGCGATACGACAGAGAAACAGACAAGGAAGACGTCGGTGTCAGTGTACGTGTTAAGTCGGATGTTTTCGTAGTTCTCCTGACCTGCAGAGGCAGACACACACGAAAAAGATCCGCAACAAACAGAGCAACCAAAGCAAGGCAAATTTAAGCAGTTATCTCCGAGGCTGAAAAATGTGAAAAAAGAAACACTGCAGTTCCTTTAATATCCACTTGGGGCTAAAACTTTACAGCAGAAATAATTACATTCTCAACCTGATACAAAACACAGTTTTGTCATCTCTGGACTTATTTATTCCCTCATAGAAACTGTATGGTGGGTAATGTTTTTCTAAATCACCCATCAAGATACTGGTGAGGCTTAAAGTCAGTGGCATGGCTGCTTTGATTGACAGCTGTTGCCAGATAACTGTTTGTGTTTCATAAGTGCCGCAACCCAAAAATAAAGATTTCATAAGGAACTTCATAAGGACAGTGTAGTAAGATTCAGCTCCGAACATTACAGGAAATACTGCTACTACTATAAATATGCTACAGCTGTTGCTATTAGTATCTGTTTTGTTTCAGTTTATGTGTATTTTTTACCTGAAGAGTCACACAGTTGCAGATTGTACTCCTCGTCATTGATCTTCACTGTCTTCACACAGGTAGCAAACGACTGGGGGGACAGAAGGCAAGGAGTGAGGAAACAAAGAAAAAGACAGTAAACCTGTGAAAAACCTTGATTGCAGATGTACTCCAAACAAAACTGGAAGTAGACTTCTGGACTAGTTAAACCTCTGAACGAGTGTCGTCTCAGTTAGTCTGTGGAGCTGAACCAAAGCCACGTAGTTCCAGTGTTAAACAAAGATTACACTGCTGAAACAAAACATGTTTGTGGATGCTGACAGAATAAACTGGTGAAATCTGACCAAGTTTTGTTTAAGTGCCATAAATACACGAAAAGTTTCCCACTCTTATTAAACCTTAAAGGTGCTCATACGTTCCACACACTCACATAAATGCGTCAACGAGTTGGAGGTTCATCATCTTGACAAAGGACACCCATGAACTAGAGCAGCCAGAGATTGAATCCCTGACCTTTCGTTTTCACAGAACTGTAAGTAGATCTTGAGCAGTGTTGGATCAGATACTCAGTGGTCTGCAACCTGCCAGGTCTTTAGCACAAAGTCACTATAACACCTGAGCATATTGTGTGAGGACATAGCTGTCGAGAGGGAGCAGCAGGGTTCTCCCTCTGTATAACAAGCTTGGCAGCACTCCGGCTCATACTGATCCCCAGCAGATCCTCTAAATTCAAAGCTATAGCTGTTACGTTATACCTGCTCTTCTGTTCAAGTCTTAAGTCTTAAATCAGTCTCAAAGGGGATGGTTAGTGAGGGGTGAGTGTGCATGTATATATTTATATTATACAGGACCTCGTATGGGTATTCTGCAATTGATACATCAATACGTTTATATATCAACTGTTACGTAGACCATATGTAGTGAAAACTGTAAATGTTAATACACAGAACTTTAGACATATCCGCACATCATTAACAGACAGCAGCGATTACATTCCTGCGCTCTATGATACCGGCTCATATTGAATACTGTATTACAAGTTGGTCCTATACAAGCTTTGCTGCTATCGGGCCAATCGAAGTGTGCTACAAAGATCATTGAAAATATTAGATAAGGAACCTTTTTCATATCACCATTGTCAAATTTTAGATAAATACAAGTTTCAAAATTTTACTAATTTCAAATTATTTAAATCTGCCTGTCTAATATACAAAGTTCTTGTCATTGTTTGTTCTAGTATAATGTGATCACTGTTTTTGTCCTTGTCACATGACCTGTAAATATTGTCTCTGTATGTTATTACTAACTTGTGTTTAACACCAACCTGCCAGAGAGTCTGCAGATGGAAATTAGCCCAAGGCTATTTGTTAAAATATTCATTAATATGTATTGTCCCTCTTTCTAAATAAATAAATAAATGAATGTATTATCACGGCAGGGCTGCTGTACAACAAATGCGGAGTAGTAGTACTTCCAAATAAGCCGTTGAATGGTGTGACAGGGTGCCCAATCCCACTCCTCGAGAGCTATTGTCCTGCACCTTTTAGATCCATCCCTACTCCAACACAGATGAAACAAACGGTTGGATTACCTCTTCAGCATGCCATCAAGTTTGGCAAAGGCCTGATAACAAGCCATTCATCTGATTCAGGTGTGTCAGAACAAAGATGCATCTAAAAGCTGCAGGACGGTAGCTCTCGAGGACCGGAGTTGGACAGCCCTGCTCTAGGAGAAAGATTTGACACATTCACAGAGCTTCATCACATCATCACTACACTTTATACTGCAAGAGGCCCTGCAACACTACAGAGAAAACTGAACCCACTACCAACCCCCCCCCCCCAAAAAAAGAAAACAAAACAAAATCTGATGACCTATGAGCAAGAGCTTTGGAGACACTGGGAAGGAAATACTCTGTTTAAATAGGTAGAAACCTCAGGCGGAACCAGGCTCAGTGGGATGCAGAGATTAATAATAACTATCGATTACCCTCTTAAGCACCTATGTCCCCAGATACGGGGCAAAGGGGAGGAGATCACATTTACGGTTATGCGTGGGTGCTTAAGAGGTTAAATGCAGAGTGGTGCAAAAACACATAGTGGGTGAAAAGCTGACTAAAGGACAACTCGGTGCATGATGAGATCTATCACAGATCTACTGAAGGAGGTTTCAAGGTCACTGGCTCCAGCCCAAACTATACCATTTGCAAAAAAGAAAAGGAAACCTTCTGCCTGTGCTCAAAACTTCTGTCTGCGTAGGGCAACCCATCAGAAGGCGATGGCATAAAAATATGATAGCAATAGACATAAAGTCAAATCATATATTGGTCACATGCCAACACCGTGGTCACGCACAGACTAAATGTTGTGACTGCTGCTTCCTTTAGATTGACATCCTTGGCTGAAAGGCTCTCTTTAGTGGTTTTGGTGGGAACTGAACTGAACATCGAGTGAGTTCGATTTTTTAGTGAGAGGTAAAAACGCACCACTGTCAACTAAAGAGATGTTTTGTGTTACCAAAACAAAAGCTTTGCAGTGAAATGAATTCCAGTGACCAATCCTTTGATCGTGATCATCTTGTTTTCAAGATAACGGCCAGCAGATCAAACGGGTTTGTCTGCAGCGACGATTTTCACTTATTATGGTTGCTAACACTAACAAAACAAGCACAGAAACCAGAGTACAGCACTGTGATTCTGGCTTTGACTTCCAAATGGTAGCACTTCTAGTTTTAGGGCATTTCAATATGTCGTCCACATTTTTGGTTATCTTGCAGGCGCATCGAAAAGAACTGGAGGAAAACAGACGTATACCCTAGAGCATGTTTTTAAATGTATTTATATGTACTCATTCTCAACTGTATGCTATGTTTTAGTTATGGCGTGAAACAAGAGTCAGAAATACTCTGGAAAAACAATGTTACAGGTGACCTGTTTTCTTACTGCGGTGGTTATTTGTTAGATGAGTGACAGGAAACACCACCACAAGAGCCAGCACTGGCATGAAACAGCTCAACACAAAGCAAAGATTAAAGAAAGTATGCAGGGCACAGCTGGGAGATTAGAGAGGAAACTCTGGTTATTCAACTTAAGGCCTGATGACTTAAAGGTTTAAGATACAACTACAGCACTGACAACGAGTTGTTAGATAGTTAATAACAACAGGAAAATATAGGCAGGAACAAGAAGGTTAATATTTATACAATCAATGAGACAATAAGCAATTAAGAGTGGCAGTGATGTAGTCACAGCCCATCACAATTCACAGGTTATTGCCCAGGAAACGAATGTGACCTTGACACTGAGCACAATTTAGGTGAAGAGCCGTAAGGTGAACACCATGTTTGTTTTTGTCCAGGTACGGCTGTGTGGCAGGAAGAAAGAACTCAAAATCATTCTTAAGCCCCTTTTCCATTAGTACCTACTTGTGTTTTCAGGGTTTTTCCTGTAGGTCATAGTACCTGGTACCAGCTACTTTTTAAATACCTACTCCATGGGGTTTTGAGCGATCCAAGGCGACCTGAAAATGTGACGTCAGAAGACTTCATGTCACCAAAAAACAACATTGTGGTTCTCGAGTCTGAAAAAAAGCCACAGACTGTGCGGCAGGTAGATCGTTGCCTCGACGTCCGCCTTTGTTGTGGCGTTCGTGTCACATACTAATCACATCGTGAGACTGTCGGCCGCGCTGCTTTAATAACCCCACGCGCATTAGGTGGTATCCCACTGTAATGGAAAACGAGTTGTGCCGCTTCGAGCCGATCCAAATAGGTACTAATGGAAAAAGAGCTTTAATGCTGCTGTTTTAACAGAATACAAAAGGCCAACACAGAAGCAGGGCAGGAAAGGGGAAACTGAAAACTCTGAAACACAGAGCAGGGAGACACAGGACCATGAATGAGGACGTGACAAAGGACAGGGGGAGACAAAAAATACTTACAAGATAACGAGGGGAGAGGAAACAAGTAGGAACACAGCTGAGGGAAACTAACATCATGATTTGGGAGGAAGTCGTCATGGTCCTGCATCTTTGACCCAGTGTCTTGAGTTTTTGTGTGCTCATGATGTGATCTGTGTTCAAGCTCTGCTTCGTGCTTGTGAGTATTATATTATTTCCTAGTGCTTTTCAGTTTTGTTTTCTATGGTCTTCAGATGACAGCAGTTTCCTTTCTCTTCCAGTCTGTCCTAGTTTCTTCTCTGTGTTTTGTGCCTCATGTATGATGTCAGTCTTCTCTCCGTGTTGGTTTCCCTTCTGTCTTTGCGTTCTTCTGTTTCCGTGTTCGATAACATCTCGTTTTATTTTGATAGTCTTTCGTCTCATGTGCGTTATGTTCAGTTTTGCCCGAGTCGTCTCCACTCTGCCCTCATCTCCTCTTGTGTATTTAACCCCTCATTTTGTTTCTGTTCTTTGTTTTGCCCTCCATTGTCACGCATTTTCTAAGAAGCATTTTTTGCTTTAAAATATAAAAAATAAAAATATTTTTGGCCCTTTCAGTAAATAGCGACAAAGAGAAAGGAAATAAATGCACCGAAGAGCTGTGGGTCAGACTCCAACCCAGGCTGGCCACTTCCTGCCACTCAGCACATGGTCACCTGCTCATCCCAGTGATCTAAACCGGCACCCCTGACCTGCCTTTTTGATGCATTTTTGTAAGCGCTTATAAATAATAAAACAGGTTTTTGAGTTTTATATCTTCAGTGTCCTTCACTTTTGGTCCCATTGCCGTCCACCACACAGTGAACCTTGATGGAAGTTAAACTAAACACAGACTGACCTATTCGCCCATTCGTTCATTTTCATTGCTGACACTGGATTGCCCAATCAAATCTCCTAATGCGAGCGGTGTTGTGCCAAAAAGTGATTGTCTGCCAAAAACTGATTTCTGGTATTTGCCAAAAAAAGATTGCTCGTATTTAAACTGCTATAAATAACTTGTTGGTCTATAATATGTGAAACATATGTCAAACATATCCCACATGAATGATACCAAGTCATCTTGAGCCACAAACAACATTCCTGTAACAAGGTAGAAGCCACGATCAGTTTTTGGCAGTGATTGTTATATATCATTTATTTATGCAGTTAAAAAAAATCCTGTTGACATTAAAAATGTCTTTTGTAAGAGTAATCTGGCCAAGACGACAGCAGAAAGTGCAACAAATATTAGTTCTGTAAACATATTTTAAGTGGACAAAAAGGACTGAATTGGTTATAATGTAAGTACAATAACACAGAGTTATAAAGATACTTAAAAAACAGGTAATTTTTAAATTGTATATATAACCCCTTTGTAAACTCTGTTCACCAAACTCTATTTACCAACATACGTAAAGATATCACACATAAAAAACACACGGAAACATTGGAAATCAGTTTTTGGCAGGCGATCACTTTTTGGCACTACACTGTCCCTTCGCCCACCTGTGCGCTCACGCCGCTTAAGTTTCAGTGTTGAAGAAGTGGTGAAAAGCTGAGAGACAATGTTAGCTGTCAGGGTGCTGATGAACTTTATTACCAGTAACAACTAGAAAACAGACCTCACAGTCACAGGAGGCTGCTGCTGGCACCAGCTGTGGAGAAGTGAGGAAGAGACAGAGGAAGATGAATTCATGTGTTAAGAAAATAGATGGAGGGACAATTAGGAAGGGAGAGATTTCAGGTAAAACCAATGGCTACTCTGACCATGAGCCATCGCTAATAGCGAAAGTGTAACTTTAAGTTATTGTCAACTGTATTATATCCGTCAATCAACAGAAATGATCCCCAGTCCAGCCCTTTGTCAGCATTACAATGACTGCACAGAGCCTTGCTTTCACTCTTCTACCTGCAGAGATTAGATAGTTACAACCATTTACCACTTCCTGTGTGACAGCATGGAGCCAAACACCGAGTATTCCAGAGAACACTCTTAAGTTAATAACAAGCTGGCTTTTGAGCCGTTTCACAGCTGGTGAATGGAAGCCACTTGACTCTGTGCTGTTTTCGGATACTCACCGTGGGGAAATCTCCAATGGGAAGCTTGTCAGTTGTGTAGGAATTGAGCAGGCAGGTCTTTCCTGCTTCATAGTCACCCACCACCACACATTTAATGTCTTTCATCTGAGGAGAAGGAAGACACAGAATTTAAAGAAATAAAAAGGACAATATGAGGAAATAACACCTCTTTTCCACTAGCACTTACTCGGCTCGGCGCGACTCGCCTCGACTCGACAGTGATGGATCAAACAATACCGAAGCATCGGTGCATGTGTCAAACACACACCTCGCACCGGTGCGTGTATGGCTTTAAGAAAAACCACGTGACAGAAGCTAGGAGGACGATAGGAGCGCGTTAACAGTGCCGTTTGTGTGTTTACGGGTTTCACTCGTCATGAATGAATTCCAGCGATATCTGTAGGATGTCACCTTGGCCGCAAAATGCGACATTCGTCTTCTTTCTTATTAATAATAAACCGTAAAGCCTGTCTTCTCCCCTCACACACAGATACACATGAACTCCCACTTTTACAAGCACGTATTAGTCATTCCTATTATTTTTGTTCTGCTCAGTGTTATTCTATTTTGTCCAGTTAGAACTCTATCATCACTTGGTTAACTAAACAGGATTACTCATCACTCGTTTGCTGTCCACATGTCAAAGTGAACGAACTTCAGTCTGTCTCCAGGTTTCCTGCAATTACTTTTTAAACCGAGCAGATGTCGCTGTTGAGCGATTCACGGAAACAGTGTCAAGAGCAAGCAGAGGATTAGTTTGTCATATCCTCCCGAGAATAACAGCCTTTTCATTTATGTCCTCTGTGATCGACATTAGCTTTGACTTATCTTATCCACTGACTTATTTGCTCTCTGGGTACTCTGGGTTTCTGCAACAGTCTCAAGATGTGAGTAACCCAAGTTAAATCACTAGACTTAACGCTCTAGTCCTATTTGAGTTAATATTCTCTAATCAACAAAAATGTACCCTTAGGCCCCCTCCTCGATTCAGAGATTTATGTAAATGGCCTTCTTGACTCCCTGCTCATACCAGCGTTCCTCCCTGTCCAGGATGTGTAAATCCTCATCATGGGGAGGCTACATCTTTCTTCATCTTACAATGCTGTGATTGCAGCAATTCTCTGTGAATGGTACTCATGGCCATTGATCAGATCAAGGAACTGACTTCACAGCCCATTGGTCATTCAGTGGTGCTAGTTTCAGTCACTGTGTAAATGTACTGTTAATAAGGTTTGGGGAAACCTGCAGTCAGCTGAGACCGAAGAAGTCAGTTGGATGAGTGACGAAACGTTTCTACGTCCAGATGAACAGAATCAACCTTTTGGGAGTTAGCATTACTTCTGTTCTAACAAATAACATAAAACAACAAAACACGACATTAAATGAGAGGTCATTGAATTTATTGCTAGTTTTAAATACATTTTACTTTTAAAGTAAAATGATTGTAAAGCATATGAAAAAAAAGATCAAACAAGCTTGTAAAGATTTTTGGTTACCAGTTAATTTCAGTCTCTAACTATTATCTTACTCATCTTGTCAGTCAAAAACTGATGACTGACTGCACGGTGTTAGATAAAAGTCTACACAAGATGCAACTGGTTGTAAAATACAATATGCAGAATTCAAATAATACAAAACAAACAGATGCTTGCCTGATATATTCACAGAGGAGATTTGTGGGCTGTGGCCTACCTCAGTATCTTCTCCGGGTCAGTCAGGAGCTTTTCAGTATAATTCCAGCATCAGCGTCCTCGTGCTGTCAAGCTTCATCACAATTTTAACACTGATCTGAAGGTTGTTTGGCCTCGAGAATATACTCTCAGTAATAATAGTGACTCAGAGGAAATCTTCTGAGTGTGCTACTGTTTGATCATCCAGTCGGTCCTGTTCTGCACTCTTTTCAAAAACGAAACTATTTCAGTTCATTCCAGTTTTATCTCACGTGGATCAAACCAACAACGCATAATCTAATCTACATTTTGTTTACTTACTTACTTTCTGTTTTCTTTTATACTTTGTAGGAAGAATTTTGTAAAAAAAAAAAAAAAAGAAAAGAAAAGAAAAAAACATTCAGGAAGTGAAAACTGATCGATATTATTTAGATTATGGTTTTGGGTTAAATTACAATCATTGTCACAGAGCTCAGGTTCTTTGTTTGCCATGGTGACACTGACCTTGAATGAATGAAAGGGCACATCAAGGCAGCTAGGATTTACCAGCTGTACGCTGGCTTTGTGCAACAGTCTTAAGCTTACGAGTCAGTTCCTTTCCACTCGTGAAGGTCACAGCGTGTTGGTTTCTCTGGGCCAGCTTCTCCAGGGTGTGGCTGTCATCTCTTAAATGCACCTGAGTCCCGACCAACAGGAAGGGCGTCCCCGGGCAGTGGTGTGAAATCTCTGGCACCCACTGTGGAAAAATCAAGGTCAGGTTTGATGGGCTTTTACTGCAACAACTGACCTGTAGCTCTGTGTGTGCGCGAATATCTCTGAAGTTAGAAACCAAACAAAATTAACTTTGAGTTTGTCAAGACCAAATTTGAATTTAAAAGCAAGCTGAGTGTATTTTTGGACGAGTCTTTGAACTGAGGAGAAGAATTTCACATTTTAGTTTGTTGATTATTATACAAACGATTCTCTCAGACAAGTGCCCGTTTACTTTTTACTCATTATGAGCATCACTCATTATTCTCTGCCAGTAATTAAGGTTAGGATATGTATTTTTTTTATTCCAATCCATTCAGCATTTAAATAACCTTTATCAGATTTAATGGTTCTGTTACAGACTTTTCAAAAAAGTGTTTTGCTTTTCTTTCACAAATGTGGGGATTAAATTGTGTTAAAATGTACAAGACAGTGATGTCAGTGATGAGGACCCAGGCACAGAGAGACTTGATGCATTTAAGAATCTTATGATTTAATAAAGAAATTTGCAGACTTGCACAGAGAGGGTAAATTTATGACGACTGATAACGGAGACGAAGATAACAGACGATGAGGACAGGGAGGAACAGGGGTTTAAATGCACCAAGGAGACAGTCAGAGGGAACTCGGGACAACTGGAGACATTTAAGGATGCAGAGACTGACAGAGACAGGGAAGAAGTCTCATCGTGATGAGTAAAGGTTATGTTGCCTGGCTGGGCAGCTCTCTGGGTGCTCAACATCCCCAAAGCTCTGATCCTTGAATCGCTCCTGGTCCCAGCTGTGTTTCCCTCCTGTCTCTCATTCCCTGATTGCTTCCTGTGTATTAAGCCCTGTGTTTTCTTTGGTCTGTGTTGCAGTCTACCCTCATCCTCTGCTGTGTGTTCTCACTGTCTGTATTGCGTAAGTTTATTTTGCATTTTCAGTTTTGTTACTTTTTGAGTTAGCATTAAAGCTGCAGCTGTGTGTCTGCACTTTGGGCCCTGTCCTACTTGCACACAGCCTTCACATGACAGAAGATCACGGCCATTACATGGACCCAGCAGGTGAGCCCGTCCAGCCGTTTTCCTCATGTTCTGGAGGCTCAGGAGAATTCACTCAGCTACCTGATTATCATCCACCATTACTACATCATCTTAAACTTCTATCCATAGGTCAAATATTAGCTCACTTATTAACTCAGTCAGCTCAGTCATCTGCTCAGCTGCCTGTTCAGCTAGAGGTCTCTGCATCTGCTGGCCCTGTGTCTGTCTCTGCAGTTCAGGAGAACAGTTTCAGCTGCCTTCCTCCTCTGGAGGGTCCGAGGGATCGCTCAGCCATCTCCTGTTCAAGGGATCGCTTCAGCCGTCCTCTGTCTTCGCTGAGGGGCCTGTGGAGCAGCTTCAGCCGTCCATTATCGCTGAAGGGTCCAAGGAAGGATTTCAGCACCTTGTGTCCGCTGACCGCTCTGAGTCCGCTAAGCCACCTCCTGAGTCTCCAACTGCAGCTTCCACGCTGTGTGGTCCTGCCTCATTTGGTCCACAACATGCTCGGATGGCACATCCATGTCCAGTACACCTGGCTCTTTTACGGCCGCCAACTCAACGTCGCCGGCTACTTTAGGGGCCACACTGGCTGGACATCATCGCTGTCATGGACGGCCTCCTGTACTGCGTCGCCACCGCTGCCTTCTGCACAGCCATTTTTGGACTCTGTATTGCATGCTTATTTTGAATTTTCAGTTTTGCTACTTTTTGAGTTAGCATTAAAGCTGTTTTTGAGTGCTCCTTCAACCTCAAACTGAACTTGAATTAAAAGGATATGAAAGTGAGCTTTAAGATGACATTTGAAAGATTCTGCAGTATGAATATTAAGCAGCAGTTGTCCTGATTCTTGGATATTGAGGATAGGAACAAACCAACACTGGCCCAGATGAGTTCAGTCAAATGATGATTTCATTAAACACACGCGTGGGAAGATGTGCACTGTAACACGTCAACATAGATCTCCGCTAAAAAGCACACTTCAAAATGGTTTTAATATGTCAGGGTCCAGCCCCTTCTGCGTCAGCAAAGAATATAACATGCATAAGTTGCAGTTAATGACGGTTAGACAAATTTCCATTATCAGCAACATTTTACCATACATGGCTGTTTCTTTCTACTGTCTCACCCCCAGATGTTTCCTGTTGACTTGTCCAGTTTTCATCAACTGTTGCTTATGCAGGCACAAATGCAGTTACCAGCAAAATGTCTTCCTGGCCTCTGGCCCAGACTTTCTTCTGTAATTAACTGTGTTTGTAAGCATGTATGCATTAACCTTCTACACTCGAAGTTACTTACACAATAAATCGTTGGGACCATCACGCCAGACAAAGCTTATGACCTTAAATGGACTGAGCGTCAACTCTTCATGAGCACATTTGCAACGTGTACATAAAAATAACTACAACTACACCTTTAATAAAAGTTTTAATAAAATGCCAGTAATGAAAGCCATGTTTAGCAACAACATATTTTCTGTTATTTCCACACAGTTCATTCCAGAGTCTTAAAACTGTGACTGCAAACTCCCGATCCAAATCGAGACCTCTGCTGCACTATGAGCATCTGGCTAGAAGATCTTAGGGCTCTTTTGGGGTTAAATAAGTTGAGCTGGTTGGTTAAATAGCTGGGTACGACACCATTTAAAACTTTAAAAGTAAGGCAAATCTTAAAACCAGCCGAAAAATGGACAGGAAGCCTGTGAAAACCTGCTAAAAGTGGAGTGATGTGATCATGCAGCGGCATTTTGGACTAACTGCAAATGATAAAGAGAAGAGTGTTTCAGACCTAAACACAGAGGATTACAGTGGTCCAAACTAGGCCTGAAGGCATGAACACATTTTTCAAGGTCTTTTGGAAGAAGATGTGATTTTGTTTTGGTGATTTCACATAACTGATTAACATCTGGTCTTTACAACTGCGGTCGGTTGCTTCTCAGATTTAAAAGAAGTATCGAAAAACACTGATTTTTAACAATCAGAGAACAATGAGAAGCAAATAATGCAGCAACAACGTTGCTGACAGGTGAGTGTTTTGTTTTCTTCTCCTCGGTTTCATCTGTGATTTCAGTGGTATGGTATGACAGTTTAAGCAAATAGTAAGATGTGTATAAATATTGTCATTTTATAGATAATCAACTTTCAATTGATCTGTAGAAAAATATATAAATGAATTATTTTGATAGTTATTTAAAGCTTTAGTAGTAGTCAATGTTGATGTATGTTCTGATAAGGAATTTTTAAACTTTTTTTTGTTGTGTTGTTGTTGTTGGTTTTTTTTTTTTTTATAAATTGATGTTTTTAACAGGCATACTGAGGTTTCCTTTAACTGACAGTCTTTGAGAGTTTGAATTTAAAGGGAAGCCTGTGAAGAGAATCACCTCATTAAATTAAGTCAGTATCTCCATCAAATTAGAAACAAACACAGATACCAGCTAAACAAACCTCTGTGACGTTCTGGAAAGATGACAGTGATTCAAATTGGGACAATGGCTGCTTTGACTGACTGGTGTTCCTCAGTGTCTGTCATCAAAGGTTTGACTGATACAGGATTTTTCCACACCAGTGACTTCATCAAAGGTGCTGATGAGAATAGGGCTCTGTGGAAATCAAGTCAGAAAATTGAGATTTCATGGGTTAAACACTGAGACAATATTGTTTAAGTTTAAAAGTTGGAGTAGGTAGAGGATCAATAGGATCCTCTAGGTCCATGATCCTGTTGGGGAAACTCCCATAAGGCTTGAAATCTGGGACTCTCCACTAATTGCTCTTAGAACTGATTAAGATTCTCTGATGAGAGGTGACATATTTACAAGAAACCTACAGAAGTCCAGACGCTTTTCTTTCTAAGCCCCTGAGACAACGATGACCTGGATGAGTGAGAACCTTCACACACATTGTACAGTAGAATTTTTTAATTTAATAAACTGAGCTTAGATGTATTTTTTTACCTCATTTTACCTCGTCAAACATTCCCAGAGTGTACGCCTCTCCACCAACAATCACTGTCACAGCATACCTGTCAAACACCTGGAGAAAACAGGGAACAAAAGCCATAAACAAAGATAAGTAAACATGCAAATGCAGCAGAATCGTTACAGCATGACTAAACAGAGTCAAACTGATTTATGAAATGAGCTGAGCACTTTCATGAATATTAGTTTGCAGCTGTTCAGGTAAGCAGATGTGTCATGTCTTGCTTTACTCCCCTTTACTCACGTTCAGGCTTTTGCCACGTGTGTTAACAAGCAGCTTATCCCAACATTCCTGGTAACCTCGGCTCTGGACGTGAGCGGATGCAGGGAGTGTTTTACAGCTGCTGCGCTTACTTGAATACTTACTTTCAAACTCCAAACACACTAGAACAGAAATTGGTCCACACTGCTACTACTGCACATTCACCCAATGTATATACTACATATATATAACACCCAGCACGCCCCTGCGGGCGGTTTATCCTTCAAGCTCGGGTCCTCTACCAGAGGCCTGGGAGCTTGAGGGTCCTGCGCAGTATCTTAGCTGTTCCCAGGACTGCGCTCTTCTGGACAGAGATCTCCGATGTTGTTCCCGGGATCTGCTGGAGCCACTCGCCTAGCTTGGGAGTCACCGCACCTAGTGCTCCGATTACCACGGGGACCACCGTTACCTTCACCCTCCACATCCTCTCGAGCTCTTCTCTGAGCCCTTGGTATTTCTCCAGCTTCTCGTGTTCCTTCTTCCTGATATTGCTGTCATTCGGAACCGCTACATCGATCACTACGGCCATCTTCTTCTGTTTGTCTACCACCACTATGTCCGGTTGGTTAGCCACCACCATTTTGTCCGTCTGTATCTGGAAGTCCCACAGGATCTTAGCTCGGTCATTCTCCACCACCCTTGGGGGCATCTCCCATTTTGACCTCGGGACTTCTAGGTTATACTCGGCACAGATGTTCCTGTACACTATGCCGGCCACTTGGTTATGGCGTTCCATGTATGCCTTGCCTGCTAGCATCTTGCACCCTGCTGTTATGTGCTGGATTGTCTCTGGGGCATCTTTACACAGCCTGCACCTGGGGTCTTGCCTGGTGTGATAGACCCCAGCCTCTATGGATCTTGTACTCAGAGCTTGTTCTTGTGCTGCCATGATTAGTGCCTCTGTGCTGTCTTTCAGTCCAGCTTTGTCCAGCCACTGGTAGGATTTCTGGATATCAGCCACCTCCTCTATCTGCCGGTGGTACATACCGTGCAGGGCTCTGTCCTTCCATGATGGTTCCTCGTCTCCCTCCTCTTTCTTGGGTTTCTGCTGCCTGAGGTATTCACTGAGCACTCGGTCAGTTGGGGCCATCTTCCCAATGTATTCTTGGATGTTCGTTGTCTCATCCTGGACTGTGGTGCTGACACTCACCAGTCCCCGGCCCCCTTCCTTCCGCTTAGCGTACAGCCTCAGGGTGCTGGACTTGGGGTGAAACCCTCCATGCATGGTAAGGAGCTTTCTTGTCTTTATGTCAGTGGCTTCTATCTCCTCCTTTGGCCAGCCTATTACCCCAGCAGGGTACCTGATCACGGGCAGGGCGTACGTGTTGATGGCCCGGATCTTGTTCTTACCATTCAGCTGACTCCTCAGGACTTGCCTGACCCTCTGCAGGTACTTGGTGGTTGCAGCTTTTCTAGCGGCCTCTTCATGGTTCCCATTCGCCTGCGGGATCCCCAAGTACTTGTAACTGTCCTCTATGTCTGCAATGTTGCCTTCTGGTAGTTCAATCCCCTCAGTTCTGACTACCTTCCCTCTCTTTGTTACCATCCGACTACACTTCTCCAGTCCGAACGACATTCCAATGTCATTGCTGTATAGCCTGGTAGTGTGGATCAGTGAATCGATGTCTCGTTCACTCTTGGCATACAGCTTGATGTCATCCATGTACAGGAGGTGGCTGACAACTGCT
Organism: Astatotilapia calliptera; assembly: GCF_964374335.1. NCBI lineage: Eukaryota > Metazoa > Chordata > Actinopteri > Cichliformes > Cichlidae > Astatotilapia > Astatotilapia calliptera. Next base: position 3,885,265 of record NC_137442.1, on the reverse strand, counting down.
CCGTTCCGTAGTCGGTATCCGTAGCCGGTATCCGTAGCCAGTCTTGTTAATGATCTCACTGAGGGGGTTCAGGCCTATGCAGAACAGCAGTGGGGACAGAGCATCTCCTTGGTAGATCCCGCACTTGATGGTGACTTGTGCTATGGGCTTGGAGTTGGCCTCTACTGTTGTACGCCACATCCCCATTGAGTTCCTGATGAAGGCTCTTAGGGTCCCATTGATCTTGTACAATTCTAGGCATTCCAGTATCCAGCTGTGGGGCATTGAGTCATAGGCCTTCTTGTAATCAATCCAGGCAGTGCACAGGTTGGTCAGTCTGGTCTTGCAGTCTCGGCTGATTGTTCTGTCTACCAGTAGCTGGTGTTTTGCGCCTCTGGTATTCTTGCCAATTCCTTTCTGTGTCCCGCTCATGTATTGACCCATGTGCCTGTTCATCTTAGCCGATATGATGCCTGACAGGAGCTTCCATGTAGTACTGAGGCAGGTTATTGGTCGGTAGTTGGAGGGGACCGGTCCCTTCTTGGGGTCCTTGGGGATCAGGACCGTCCGGCCTTCAGTTAGCCATTCTGGGTGTCTCTCGTTAACTAGCAGCTGGTTCATTTGTGCTGCCAGACGCTCGTGGAGTGCAGTTAGCTTCTTCAGCCAGTAGGCGTGAACCATGTCGGGCCCTGGTGCTGTCCAACTCTTCATACTGGAGACCCTTTCTTGGATATCTGCCACTGTGATGGTTACTGGACCCTGTTCAGGGAGGTCGCTGTGGTCTGCCCTCAGATCCTCTAGCCACTGAGCATTGCCGTTATGGGTTGCATCCTTCTCCCATATGCTCTTCCAGTATTGCTCCGTCTCCAGCCTTGGTGGTGCTGTTCTCTTATTGTTCCCTTGCCACTGAGAGTACACCTTTGCTGGTTCTGTGGAGAACAGCTGGTTTATTCTCCTGCCTTCTATCTCTCTGGTGTACCTCCTCAAGCGGCTGGCCAAGGCTGTGAGTCTTTGCTTGGCAGTTTCCAAGGCCTCAGGTATGGACAGCTTGCTGTATTTCTTAGGCACCTTATTCGTCGCACCTTTCTGCAACTCCGTTAGTTGGCTAACCTCTCTCCGTGCTACTTTGATCTTGCCCTCTAGCCTCCTTCTCCATGGAGGGTTTCTCTGTTACTATCAAAAACTCGCCGGTCTTCGTTATCTTCCTCTGTGAAAAGTTTGGGTGTCATCCTCGACAGTACTTTATCTTTCAATTCACACATTAACAATGTTACTCGGTCTGCATACTTTCAGTTGCCAACATTAATCGTCTCCGTCCTTTTCTCACCCCACATGCCGCTGCCATTCTTGTTACTTCGACGGGTTTGGTTACTGCAACTCTCTTCTTTTTGGTCTTACTCAGAAATCCATCCACGAGCTCCAATACGTCCAGAACTCTGCTGCTCGTATTATCACCAGGACCCCTTCTGTCCATCACATCACTCCTGTCCTGCAGCAACTTCATAGGCTTCCAGTCAAATATCGCATCATTTTTAAAACACTCTTGTACACATTTAAGGTAATTCATGTTCTCTCCCCGCCACATCTGTCTGATCTGGTTCAGATCACCATCCCATCTCAGTCTCAGATATTTTCTTCTCTTTCTCTCTCTGTCTCCTCCCCCCATCTTGCCGCCATGGGGAGCTGGGCATTCAGCTGCTCTGCTCCTTGACTTTGGAGTTCCCGACCTCCTGATTTAAGAAATATAACTTCCTTCTCTCTCTTTAAGTCTTAACTCAAACATCAATTGTACAAAATAGCTTATCCCAAATATCTTCTCCACTCTGCTATTTTACATTTGTTTTATGTCTTATGCCTTTATGATTGTGTAAACTGATTGCTTTTATGTTGCTTTTATTATTCTGCTGTGTACAGTGTCCTTGAGTGTTTTCAAAAGGCGCTTTCAAGTAAAATGTATTATTTTATTTGAAAAAAGTGCAATTCAAACAGGATTTCAAAGTAAAGTTTAACATGAAAGCTTTTAATAGAAAATGTAAACATGATGTTAACAGTGCGTTCTAAAATAAATGTTTCTTTATAAAGGCATAGTAAGATATTAAATCATCAACACTTACTTGAGAAGTGCAAAAGTCAAGTTTCAGGTCTACAGAGCTCCACTGCCTCTTTGTCTGTTTATTAGAGTTTAATCATACTTTGCAAAAAAAAAAAAATGTAAATAAAACAATGCTAAGTGTCAAAGTGTCAGTACAATGCAAGTCTTTATTGCCTGGTTAAAAGATAACCAAAAAGTTAGAGATTAACTGCCCTTCCAGTAATGTGTAATCAAGGTGGAGTTTAGAAACCTTTGTGTGTGGGTTAGTGTGGGACTGCAAACTGCTAGTGTAATTTTTTTATTTTATTTTAACAGAGGGACGTTACAACATGCTTGTGTTAAACATTATTCTCCACATCAACTCTGTAGACAGTTTTATTACAACTCAGTTAATGATGAAATCTAATTTAAAAACTATATTGGTGGTAATAATAACTGAATTACTTTGCACACTCATCAAGAGCCAGCAAAGCAAAGAGCTCATCATTTACAGGAGCATAAAATTGTACTTATCCATGAAACTGTGGCCACAAAGATGCACAAGTGATGCAGCCAGTCATAAACAACATGGTGCTTTGTATTCAGATAGCGACACGCTGCACCAACATACTCAAGCCAAGTTAAAAGTTACCTGTTAGATGTGCATATCCTACACTGATAATTATAATTTAACTAAAAATGAAGAACGATTAAACAGTATGAAAGTAAAAGTATTTTCAATGCTGAAAAAAAATCTCAAGAAGTCAAGGAAATGCACACATTTGATCTTGATAACTGAAATATTCAAAATTTAAATCTTTACTGACATAATGCTCTTGTCATCTTTTCAGTATGAATGCAAAGCAGACAACAAATAGTTTAGATGCTTTATTAAAAGAGGTATAATCAAAAGACAGGGCATGTGGACAGGTAGGCAGCAATTCAGAGAAAATGAGAGAGGCTTGGTGGAGACTTTGCAGGCATGCGAGTAAAAAAATGTGTCCCAGAAGTTCTTAGTTGGATTCAGCTCTGGAAAATGTCAGAGACAGTCAATGGTATCAATGCCCGTATCCACAATGGTTCTGAGGAGGTCATCTGTATGATCCTCCAAGGATATGCCTCCCAGACCATCGCTGACCACTGCCAAACCATCATGCTGGATGATGCTGCAGTCAGAAAAATGCCTACACTGCATCTCAAGACTCTTTCACATCCATCTGTATGAACCTGATAGACTCTGGTGATGCATGACGTGGGACTGTGAGCACAGGTCCCACTAAAGGATGTCAGACCCTTATTCCAGCAGATGGAGTCTGTTTCTCATAGTGTGCGGCCAGAAACATGCAAATGAGCACTCCGGAGGCCATTCCTTAGGCCTCTGTCAGTGTTCCTCCTGTTATACTCGCTACACTCCAGTGTCCTGATCAGGCGTCCTTATTGTTACAACCCACTTGCTTCCTGCACCTGCTTCCACTGTGGATCACTAGTTACCATTGTAAAGACACACCTTTACTCGTAAATGTCCAAATTGTATTCTTGAGCAAGCAAAACCCACCTCATTAGTCTCTGCTTGTGAAGCGTTTCAGAAACACCAAAGGGCATAGAGAGCACCTAGAGGTCAGCTTGCATCGATATGCCATTCTGGAGAAGTTGTTCTACCTCTCCAACCTGAATGTGTTGGAAGCACCATCTCATGCTACCAGCAGTGACAAGGACATAAACAAAAAGTTGAACTGGAGAAAAAGATCAGATGTAAGGACAGAGCAATGGTTTTTGGTTACTATCTGTAAAACCAGTCTCTTTTTTCCCCTTTTCCTATTTTCCTGTTCCCTCTCCAGTGAACCTCGTGTCACTTTCATTTGCACCAAAGGAAGCAAAAGTAAAGTGCATCAGCGTCCCCCGATCCACTTTACAGCCCAAATGATCCCAAATCACACACTGCTTCTTCGTGTGACAGCTTTGTTAAATAAATAATATGTCATGTGTTGTTGTTCATCTACGGTTGTAATTAAATCATTTTAAAACCTACTAAGGAATAGATGGTTTCCTGCGTGCAGTTTCCTGCTCACATGGTTGTACCTTAAACACAAGCTGCATATGAACAGGTCAATGCAAAGCTGTAGAGGCTGAGAATGATATTAGTTGATAGAAGTTTGTGTCCATTAAAAAAATGAGCGAGTGAATGACACTAATTAATACTGCATAAAAATTACAATGTAAACATAAGTTCAGAAAAACCTAAACTACTGTATATAAAGACTTGCCTGCACTCATTAATAATAAATCTGCATAAATTATTTATATTTGTCCAATATACTTTTGTATTTTTATTTTTAGAGCATTTTCAGCTCTGCTTGCTAAATAAAGAGATATTTATATTGTTTTTGGTCTAACTCGTGTTAAGCATCCTTCCTTTGTTCACATCGAGGCTACTACTCTCTTCCAGGTCAAACCTCCAACTTCTCCAAGAGGAGGATAAGGTCATTTTCCTCCTCTTGTTCTACTTCTTGTGACATCTATAGATGAGTGCAGCACTTCTTGGGTTTGGAACTTGACTTCCCCAGAGCAGCGAGGACGGCCTCTTCAAACACATCCTGCACTCCTATCTGAGAACAAGACAGAAAGGGAAACTCAAAGCTACCAAGAAGAAGAAGAAGAAAAAAACTAAAAAGAAACACCAATAAAAACAACACATAAGAAAAAATATGTATTTAGTTTGAGATGGAACAGCGAGTATAATGAGAATCAAATAAAGAACAAGGCAATTGCAAATTTTCTGTAACCCCTAAATCAGATGGATGACAGTGGAGGAAAAGGGAGTCCTTTTGAGCACGTGTAGCATGCGGGACTTCAGAGGTAGCTGAGAGGTACTATTTGACCTCAAAGGCTGTTTTGGTTGACCCAACTTTGCAACATTATGTGGAAAAGTTTGTCTCCCTTAACAAACCGGGGTCGTGGATCTGTTTTATAAGAAGTGGGTGTGCTCTTAGGTAGGGGATCACACTTACTGCGTGACGGTCTATGCCTGGCACTAGAGAGGAGAGTCAATCTATAGGTTGAAACTCAAATTCATGTTGAACAATATGCTTTGCGTTGTGGTTGTGGAGCAGTGAACCAGCTTAATAAATCTTCTTTATTAAGGGTGCATGCGAGTGTGCAAAACCTGCCTAAATGTTTTGTTGTCTAGGAGAAGGCATTTAGTAATGCTATGGTGGTTGCAACTTTTCTAGAGTATGATTCTTGTGTTTTTCAGATGACATTTGCCTTTAATTCACATTTTTAGAAACAGATCTGCAATAGTGAAACCATGACCAGCACCTGGAAATATCAGTCAGAAACCCTAAAAACCTGCAATATCTATAGTGATCCATTTAGTAGTTAAAAAACACACACCAGCAGACTTCTTCTCTTTTTGTACCTGTGTAAGAGCTGAGCACTCCACGTATTTGACAGCTTTCAGGTGACGAGCCACTTCCTCGCCGTCCTTGAAGGTCACAACTTGCTTGTTTTCCTTGCCCAGCATCTCCAGGGTGTATCTGTCATCTCTCAGATCCACCTTAGTCCCGACCAGCAGGAAGGGGGTCCCCGGACAGTGGCATGCAATCTCTGGCAACCACTGTGACATCACAGTGGTTGCATCACATCACATCACATAGATTAATAATTAATTTATATATTATTATTTTAATCGAAATTACTTTTAAGTACCAAGTACTCATTTATTCTGAAAGTAAAAGGCATAAATGTAGATCTTATTAGAAAAAAAATGCATACACCAAGTAGACAAACCTTGTTTGTGACCTTTTGAAAAGATGCGGGTGAAACCACGGAGAAACAGACGAGGAAAACGTCGGTCTGTGGGTAGCTGAGGGCTCGCAATCTGTCATAGTCCTCCTGACCTGAAGGGTGAGACACAAAAAGCCTGATTAAAAGTTAGATTAATGCTATTATCTGAAACATTTAAGTGATTAATGGAAAATTATTTTTTTTAAGTTAGCATGGGGCAACAAAAGGCTGGAAAATTACATTTTTTGAAAAGAAACAGCTGGAGCAATATTTCCAACTGATTGGGTTAATTTGCAACAGATCAGTAACAGGATTTAAAAATATAAAAGGCACATTTAATAGACACAGTTTCTCAGAATGTTCATCAATCTGAAAATTGTGGAACAATTTCAGAACAATATTCCTTAATGTGAAAACTGTGGTATCTCGTCATTTACAGTAGAGTGTCATCAAATGTTTAATAAAACCTGGAGTAGTCTCTCACCAAAAAGGCTGTTCCAGATTATTCCTCCCCTGTTTATATTCTTTCATCTCTTTTTTGGAAAAAGCCCCAGTGATGGAAACACCAACAGGGTTGTCTTTTATGTCTTATTGTTCCCTCAATGATGGCTTACATCAGTTTGATGATTGAAGGCATGTAATGATGTGAAATAAACACTTCGCTCAAATGTCTTGAACCTGTCAGAAAAATACATACCGCGGTAAACTACAAAAAAAATGTAATTAAATGCACTAATGAAGTATTCAGACTTCTTTACTTCTCACCTCTCTTCAAAACTAAAAGTATGAGTATTACTAAAGTAATACTAAAAGTAATTTATTAACAATTCTTGTTTTATTAATGTTGTTAGCATGGAAAACACTAGCCGGTATTCAGGCTGTACACGTGCCCTTTTACAGTTGAAATTATCCTCAAAGTCTGCTTGTAGTAGAAAACAAAAACATACAAACATTTATTTTCACACACAATCCTGAATTCACAGGAATTAGCCTGAACGTCCTTGTAATGCACCAGACACGGTATGAAAAGTGTTTCACTCCACAGCTAGTTAATGCCTCTCTACAGTGCAGAAGTCCAACAACCCACACTGCACGACTGTGTATTAAAAAACAGTACATAAAAAGTGGGAAAAGTGGGAAAATACAGTTTAGCAATAAACATTACACTAAAAGAAGATTTTAAAGCAAAATTAAATTACCCATCCTACACTTAAATGTATTCACAGTAATTCAACTCAAAATTATTAACAAATATACATTCTGCAAAATGCGAGTGAAGTAAGAGAAACTTACAGACCTTTATCTTATACAAATGTGTTCATTGAAATACATTTTGTGAATGACATTATAATTGCCCCTAAAGGTTTGATCTCCTGCTGCTGCTGCTACTAATATAAATATTACTTAACTGAAATTTTTAGTATTTATTAAACTGAATGTAGATTTTTATTTATTTATTTATTTTACCTGAAGTGTCCCAGAGTTCCAGATTGTACTTCTCACCATTCGTCACTGTAGCAAAGTAGTTATCAAACACCTGGGGGAGACAGAGGGCAAGGAGGACGAGGGTTGGTTAATAAGATCAGTGCCTCAGGTCTGGGCTGTGTGGATATCTCTGGCTGTGTCCCAATTCAGGGTCTGCACGCTTGAAGTACGCGCACTACGTACGGTGCGTACTATAAGTACGAGAAGTGCGGAAGTGAGAGGCTTGTGAAATAGGACGGTATACGCTTCGTCGCGCTGTTCAGGTTGCCTAGCAACCATGATCCTAACCGCGAGACACGTTACATACAGCTTTGTTTGACAGGAATGAAGGAGAAAAATGTTTTGTTAGTCATTCATTTTTGTCATGACATCACTTTGATTAGTTGAGTATCTGAGGCTGAGACCACGGGACTGTAAACATGATTGTTGGGCTTCATTTCTGTGCTGAACAGTCATTTAAGATTAGTTAGTAAATAACAATTAGTTAATGTTGTTCATGAGACTAAAGTCATCTCACTGTGGTAATGTAAATATAATATGGCCAATATTATAGTATTGTCAGATTATTTTATAAATAAAAGACACCCAGCACGCCCCTGCGGGCGGTTTATCCTTCAAGCTCGGGTCCTCTACCAGAGGCCTGGGAGCTTGAGGGTCCTGCGCAGTATCTTAGCTGTTCCCAGGACTGCGCTCTTCTGGACAGAGATCTCCGATGTTATTCCCGGGATCTGCTGGAGCCACTCGCCTAGCTTGGGAGTCACCGCACCTAGTGCTCCGATCACCACGGGGACCACCATTACCTTCACCCTCCACATCCTCTCGAGCTCTTCTCTGAGCCCTTGGTATTTCTCCAGCTTCTCGTGTTCCTTCTTCCTGATATTGCTGTCATTCGGAACCGCTACATCGATCACTACGGCCGTCTTCTTCTGTTTGTCTACCACCACTATGTCCGGTTGGTTAGCCACCACCATTTTGTCCGTCTGTATCTGGAAGTCCCACAGGATCTTAGCTCGGTCATTCTCCACCACCCTTGGGGGCATCTCCCATTTTGACCTGGGGACTTCCAGGTTATACTCGGCACAGATGTTCCTGTACACTATGCCTTTGACAGTTCACTCTTCGGCCACTGCATCTTATTAGGGAAATTCCACATACATAAATGGGCGATCGTGGCTCAAGAGTTGGGAGTTTGCCTCGTAATCGGAAGGTTGCCGGTTCGAGTCCCGGCTTGGACAGTCTCGGTCGTTGTGTCCTTGGGCAAGACACTTCACCCGTTGCCTACTGGTGGTGGTCAGAGGGCCCGGTGGCGCCAGTGTCCGGCAGCCTCGCCTCTGTCAGTGCGCCCCAGGGTGGCTGTGGCTACAATGTAGCTGCCATCACCAGTGTGTGAATTAGGGCTGCTCAATTAATCGAATTTTAATCACGATTACGATCTGGGCTTTCAACGATCATTAAAAATGACTGAGCCGATTATTAGCCCCTCCTTCATTTATCCGCGACACATTAAAGGCGGGTCCAGGAAAATATTGTCGGGCATAAACCGGTCCGTGGCGCAAAAAAGGTTGGAGACCGCTGATTAAGAGGACCCGAGGGAAGCTCGGAAAGCTAAGCAGAAGTTATTTGGAGAGGAGAGTGACTGCTGTTGGTTGAAAAGAGAGGTAAAAAAAAAAAAAAAAACTTCAGTGGTGTTGCACACTATTTTATATTATTTTTTAAAGTCATTGTTAACCCTTTAAAGCCGTCAGAGCAGCACGCTCCGTTTTGTGTAACTATTTTTAAATCCCTGTAGAACCTGAACCGTGTAAGCTAGCGCAATAATTTGTTTGCATATGAAACCAGAGGAGTTGTACTTACAACTTATGCCATCAGCTTGTCCTCGGTCACGGTTTCCTTCCACATAAAGCTTTGCAAAAATTGCATAAAAAGCGCTTGCAGGAACAAAAACATAATATTCCAGAAACACGCTTCGCCGATCCGATCAGCTGTTCGTAACACTTCCCACATTGAAAAAGTGGTCAGCGCGAACTATCACATGTCCGCCATTTCCTGGCCGAAACCGGAAGTGATGTCATTTTTGCGGAAATGTAGTTTTTTTTACTTGTAGGCCTTAAAAACCTATCCGGTTGTTCAGTGATGACGTGATGAATCCTACTTCCGGGTCTAAAGTAGTCTGCGTTTAATATGGCTTTTGTGTTGTTAACATGTTTAATGTTATGTATTTTCTTCTATTTGATCTCAAAAAGCTCCTAAAACAGTCAGTGATCACTGTTGACCTCCCTCGGCTTTTATTACCGCTAATCATTTATTTAAGCTCAGTTTTTAAAACCTTACGATGTAGCTACAGCCCAGCCCATGCAGCAGTATATGAATGACTAACCTCGTATTGTGGATGGATTATCTCAGTTGTTCTCCTGGCTGAAGTTTGGTCCTTTTACAGCATCCTGCCATGCGATTACATTTGTTCCTGACCACCGAGAACACTCACATTAACTTTTATCGAGTGGAAAAAAAGTTAGCTTGTTTATATTATGCTAACATAGCTGTGTCGCTAGCGGTCACGTAGCACATCATTATATACCAGCTAGCCCAACTTCAGTAACCCTACAAACGTCACTGCTGTTTAGTTTTCTGTCTTCATTTATGCTGGAAGTGATAGCAGAGCTGTACGTTTTAATTTGTTTCCAAAACCCCACAGTCAGGACATGCTATATTGTATTTAGATAGAAGTTAGCGAGCTAACTCCCTGCTAACTTCTAACTCCGTTAAATGTCATAAATTCCGTTTTCATGGATGCCTGGATGTTAAACTCAATTGTTACACCTGGTAGAGCAGAACGCTGATCATTTTATTAAAGATGAAAGACTTTAGACAGTTTTTCAACTCTCAGTAATCCCATAGTGATCGTTTGATATATGGACCTGCAGCGGAGTTTAGACCCAGACACGGCTAGTGACGTCAGACTGAACAACCGGATACTGGTCATGTTTGACTTTTCTGAATAGTTTCTGGGATGCTTAGAACTCGAATTGCACTGCTGGAAATAGTTTATTTTGATGCACATGCTGTTTTCTTTGCAAATTTGCATCATAGGATTGTTTTTTTGTTTTTCCTGCAGTATATAAAAATTGGTGTATCTCCAAAATAAAACTAGCCTCTTAAATTTCTCCAAGTAGAAATATATGTAAAAACAAAAACGATTTTAAATTTTTTTGTAGTATATTGCACTTTTTTGCAATTAATGTAGTTACTATGGACTTAATGTATACATATTATTAAAATATGGGCTATAACAGTTATATAGCAACTTGAAATGCTCCCACAAATGGCACTACAGCATGTAAAAATATAATATAAGCTCTGGCGGACTTGGTGCTATAGTAGGTCTTAAAGGGTTAAATAAATATCGTCAAATAATCGAGATCTCAATTTCAGTGAAAATAATCGTGATTATCATTTTTGCCATAATCGAGCAGCCCTAGTGTGAATGTGTGTGTGAATGGGTGGATGACTGGATATGTAAAGGGCCTTGGGGTCCTTAGGGACGAGTAAAAGCGCTATATAAATACAGGCCATAAATGTAAATTTCAAAACTCAACCCCATCATTTAATTTGGTTTTGATTGAAATTGAATATTACTTAAACTCTCTTAAATTAACTTCCAATAAAAAAGGTTTATCATTGATTGAAATTCATTCAGAAATGTTTAACGAATGAGCTGTCACAACTTTCAAGTACAAAGTTGTTATGAAGTCTGTCACATCGCCCCCCCCCCCCTTTTTCTTTTTTTCTTTTTTCATCCTTTATTTATTCATCCTTCTTATTTCATTGTGCTGTATATTGTTACTCTTATTTGCCTTGTATGTCTACTGTACAAACTGAACTGGAATGACTGACTGTTCGCTTTATAAGTTCAATAAAGTTTGGAAAAAAAACCCTCTTCGGCCGTTCCCTTCTGCCGTATTTTGCGGCAAAATTATCCACACCCACCACCGTGCTATGAATTGTGGGATATATGGGACCACGAAGCGTGCACCGGACCACGCTTGATATTTGGGGAAATCGACGGCGCATTTGGAGTATGCATTTGAAGCACACTTCGAATTGGGACAGCCGTCGTCGCGTGGCGGTGACGTAACCGCACTTAAAATGCGTACTTCAAGCGTGCAGACCCTGAATTGGGACACAGCCTCTGTCTGCCTCTGGCTCCTGGGGGCTGTTATTGTGGATTCCCACCTCCGTTTTCAAGTACATTTCATGACAAAGACACAGGCCCTCTCTCTCACTCTGTCTCTCTCTCTCTCCTCACACACGCACACTTTCATTTCAGGCGCTGTGTGTTTTTCTTTTCTTACAGGTGCAGCAGTTGGTGATACAGTGCGCATTTCTTTTGTTCTTTTATTATATTTTCACCTATTGTCACCCCTCTTCCCTTTTTCCTGCCTGTCCTGCCTTACACATTCTCAAACTGTAACACATATAATGTAATAACTGAAATAACAGGAATTGTAATGAATAAGTAAAAAGATAAAATAAACACCTGAACAAAAGAAGCCTATGAATAATTTATAGAGCCAATCTTGGAAAAGAAAAATTTGTTTGCACAACAGAACATTCGGATCATAACTTTGATTGCAAAGCTGTCACACAGGAGAGGATTAAAAAAAAAAAAAAACAATTATTCAAAAAATAAAATAAGATCTTGAGAAACATTGCAGGTTGTTGACATGGACTGAATAAACTGATAAAACTGGGATTTATTAGCACACTACTCACTGTGGGGATGTACTCAGAGGGATACTCTTTGGTTACGTATGTGATGAGCATGCAGGTCTTTCCCACTGCACCGTCACCCACCACCACACACTTTATTCCCTTATCCTGAGAGAAAGAAAAAGAATTAAGGGAGGAAAAGAAGAAATGTTGGGAAGCAAATGAACTGTGTCAGGTAAAGCAGTTTCACCCCAGTTCTTTTTATTCCTCAGGCCTCCAGTAGTCATTTCACAAAACCTTAACAATACAATACAACTTTATTTGTATAGGACATTTAAAAACCAAAGTGCTTTACAGTAAAAACAGGAAAATTAAGACATGATTAAATAAAAGACTATTAACAAAGTACCACATATGTCATCAGGTTGAGGGCACAATTATACAGGAATAAAAGGGAATAGAAGAACAAAGTTACTAAGAACAGATATAGCCAAAAGATAAAGTACATAGATAAAAAATTGAACCAAATATAAAACAGGGATGCTAACTAGATGGAAAAGCTATGTTGAATAAATGAGTTTTTAAACGGGATTTAAAAGATAAAATGGAGTCTGAGGCACAGATAGCGAAAGGAAGGTTGTTCCACAGATTTGGTGCAACCAGGGCAAAAGCACGGTCACCCCTAGATTTAAGTCTAGATCTAGGCTGGAGGAGTAATTGGGCTGAAGACCCGAGGGCTCGTCCAGGGACATCTAGACTAAGGAGATCGACAAGATAACGAGGGGCTAAATCATTTATAATTTTAAAGGTGAGCAACAATATTTTAAATTCAATACAATATTTTATGGGTAACCAATGCAACTCAATAAGAACTGGGGTGACAGAGGCATGCTTTCTAGTGCCAGTCAGGAGGCGAGCGGCAGCATCCTGGACAAGCTGAAGTCTGTGAAGGAGAGCGGAGTGAAGACCAAAGTAGAGGGAATTACAGTAATCCAATCTAGAAGTCACAAAAGCATGAATGAGCTTTTCAAGATCTTTATGAGGGACATAGTGCTTAGCCTTAGCAATAAGGCGCAGTTGGTAAAAGCTAGATTTGATTACTGAAGACACTTGTTTGTTAAATTTAAAAGAGCTATCCAGCAGGATAGCACCTGAACGTGCTTCAACAACGTGGCCTGCGGCGAATCCTGAGAATTTCCTACCAGGACCGAATAACAAATGAGGAGGTCCTACGAAGAGCAGGCACCCGCCCATAGCCGATGTTGTTGCAGAAAGGGGCTTCCGCTTTGTGGGCCATATTTTACGCCTACCCCCTCATCGCCCAGCTAAGATTGCCATGACATGGCGTCCACACACTGGCAAGTGAAAGCAAGGCCGACCAAAGACCACATGGCGTCAAGCATTCATGGACGATCTGAGAACTGTCGACATTGCCTGGGACGAAGCTGAAGCAGTTGCTGCTGACCAACATCGATGGAGATCACTAGCTGCCCGATGCGCCGCTGCATCGGGCAGCTAGTGATCTAATCCAGCAGGACACCTAGGTCACTAACTGAGTCAGAGAAAGACGTGGCAAAGGAACCAAAGGTATGAGCTAATAGGCCCCAAGGGATATGGTTGCCAAACACCACAATCTCCGTTTTCTTTTCATTCAGGATAAGGGAATTGTCTGAAAGCCATGCTCTGACTTCTCTCATGCACTCGAGGAAGCAGTGTCATCATTAGTGGTGCAACGGATCAAAAGTCTCACGGTTTGGATCGGAACATGTTTTTTTTGTCACGGATCGGATCAATTTTCGGATCAGCAGAAAAAAAGAAGAAGACAAAAATTTAACTCGCCGTTTACTTATTTAAGTATTTTTTGCCTATTAAAAAACATTCAACTCAAGACTCATTCCACGCAATTATATAAAAACAAATTAATATGCAATATAGGGCAGTACAGGGCTTTCCATCTCCCACTCCGCTGTGATATAATGAGCGGTCACGGTCACGTAGCTTTCCGTTGCCCTGGAGGTCCACCCATTTGTAGTTAGGGCAACAGATGCCTGGGACATGCGACGGGATATCATAGCGTGGCTCAAGCACGTTCATCGTAGTTTAAACTGGTACTGTCAGCGTAAATCTCGTTAAAATGACGTTAATGCCATAACTGCATTAACGCGGAAAATCTCCGTTAACTAGTTACCGCGGATCGCCCCATGCATGGGGCTGCACGGCGTCAATGCGTCAACTAATGCGTTGACTGGTTTAAACACCTTGTTTTGCACAACAGAATACGGCCTCCCGTCTGCAGCTAAACACTCCGATAGCTTCTGAAATAGCAAACTCCTCTGCTCCTCCACTTGGACCGCTAGCGCTGACCATAGCTATCGCTTGACAGACTGACCACGCGCACCATACACATACTTTTTTCTTCTTTTTCGAATCTTCGGATCACGTGCGTGCCGAACCGTGGAGTGGGATCGGTTCGGATTATGGATCAACTGTGCTCCATTGCACCACTAGTCGTCATCATCTAATTGAAAATATATCATTGGCATAGAGGTGATAAGAAATGTTATATTTTTCAAAGATTAAGCCTAGGGGGAGCATACAGTATGTAATGCCGTTAAGTATTTAAAATACAAAATACAGTGGAACCCCGACTTACGAATACCCCATTTAACGAAAAATTCAAGTTACGAAGGCGTTGAACGGCAATATTTCTGCCCGTGTAACGAAATCCGCTGGCTCTGATTGGCTGAGCCTACAATGCCCACAATGCCTTCCGAATCATGTGACAACCCCTTGGCTTTCGTAATTGCGCTGCGCTGTTCCACTTGAACGACGTATTGTTGTTCTAATTAGTAATTAGCCTATAGCCCATCGTTCAGCATCGCCTCACTCAAAAGGCGCGATGGGTGCTTCGACTTACGAAAGACCCTCGGGAACGAATTAATTTCGTAAGTGGGGGTTCCACTGTATGAGTAACTGTATTCCGTTACAGTTACCATTCAAAAAGTTGGAATTCAGAATACAATTACTTTGTTGAAATAAAGGGATTACACGGCGGTCTTTTCCCGTTTCATATGTTCGGCTATGCCCTCTCTAATTTTGGTCATTCCACGTCGGTGGAAACCCAAACAAAACGCGCATTAAAAGGCTCTAATGTCTGTGTCTCAATCTCGCGTCTCATAATGATGTGAAGAAATATTTTTAAAAATGATTTAATATGAAGGCAACAGGCAGAGTGTTACAGGCATCGCCCTAATGCATGTAGCCTCATGGGCAGTGTAGTCCATGCTGCAGGGAGAATGGACCGTCATACCCGTTATGTGTCTGTGAGCGAGGGAGAAAAAGGAGAGTGGAAAAGTACGAGCTGTCACTGAGCAGAAACGGGAGATGGAAGCATGTAAATATAATAATAACCACTGCAGCCAAAAAGAGTGCCTGACGAGCCCAGTTGTAAGTAAGCTGTTAAGACTCGACTGTACACTGTGTTCGTGTTTTCCTCTGAAACAATAAGCTCCGTTGGAGCAGCCTTTCAACACCTGTCTCTCGCTAGCAAAGTTGACCCAGACAACAAAGTAAAGCTATTTTTCGGCTACAAGCCCGACACGGAACCCGAAGTATTAGCCAGAGGTCCCTTTACTACGGTTGGGAGGCATGTATTCTGTAATCTGTAGTGGGATACATTTTAAAAGTAACCTTTCCAATATTATGTGTGAGAGACAATAATGCTTATGCTAGGCCTTCAAAAGGCTGAAGTTTAGCCAGGAAAGACCCTGACATGCAGTGCATGACACCAGAGTTCTTGTTCTCAATAAATGCAGCGGAATTTATCGAGGAGTTTAAGATGATGTCATCCTGCCCTTTGCACCTAACAGCAACAACTCTTCTGGGAAGGCTGAGTGTGTTTATGGGAATCTTTGATCTGCATATAACCTTAAAATTAAAGACTTTAATAAGTGAATATGTACAGAAAAATCTTAGTTTAACATTGGTTTAAGTGAATTCAGTCCTACACTTTGTGATGTCATGCCCCCACCACCTCTGGGCATAAGCTGGAAACTCTCAGACTGACACCGGCTTCATCTACAAAAGAAAACACAAAACATCCATAAAATGTGAGCAAAGCTTAATTAAAACAGATGAACAGAGCACACTGTGTTTAGAGACACACAAACTATATTAAAAAGTGTTTAGATACTAATATAACTTATAATGTCTATTACAAGTCATTACTAGTCATACTATTAATGACTATAATGACTGATAGTCTGCACATCACTGGATACACTATACTATGTTCTAAAAATACGTTTTGCACAATTCAAATATAGAAAATAATCGAATGCTTACCTGCTTACTCCCAGAGAAGATGTGTGGGGCACAGCGTAGCACAGGATCTCCTCCCGATCATTCACGAATCACTTTTCAGTATCATCAGGTCTGATGTTTTACTCAGCACTGAGATTTATTTTCACCATGATTCAAATGCTGTCTACGAAGCAGAGGTGTGGACTCGAGTCACATGACTTGGACTCGAGTCAGACTCGAGTCATTAATTTTATGACTTTAGACTTGACTTGAAAAAATGTTGCAAGACTTGTGACTTGACTTGGACTTTTACACCAATGACTTGGGACTTGAATTGGACTTGAACCGGTTTACTTGAAAAGACTTGATATTTTACCCCAAATATAAAATTTAACATGCATATTATATAGAGATTGAAAATGTGACGTCATTCACGGGTAGAACCGCAAAGGATTCTGGGAACTCGTGGCAAGAGGTACTAGCGCACGCAGGCTTTCAATTAAAATCAGTCACACAGCGATAAAAAGAAACACAAAAATGTCAAGAAGCCGTTGTATTATTAACTGCAATAGCCGGTCGCATGACAGCCACGGGAAGCCGACGGGTAAAGAGATCGGTTGTTATCGGATTACGTCGTTGAAGAGAAATTGTTCGAGCCATGTTTTCGAAGTGACAAAGACGCGACGGGTGGCCTGGATTGCAGCCATTCAAAGATCAAATATAACGTCCCAGAACCCTCCAGCTCACATGTTAGTCTGCTCCAAGCATTTACACGAAGGTCAGTGTTTTTTAGTAGTTAATACGTCATTTTCATAACATAATTGGTGATATAGGTTACAAGCAAGTCTGGCGCTGAACAGAAATGGTCGCGCTATGCTCCTTTGTTTATTGTGCATAAATAGTGAATTGCCCTGACACAATATTGCGTTTCGCTTCTGTTATTATGGTACACTGACAAAAACATATACTTTTATTCACAGGATAAAACAGGTTTTTTGTATCACTAATTGCCCAGTACGATTACAGCATACAGTATTATTGTCACTGCTACATTTCTGTGATGGGTACCAGAAATTATTTCCACTGCTAATTAATTACCGTTGAGCTCAAAGGTCCTATTAATAAACGGTTAACGAATGTGTATTTATGACAACAATTTGTGAGACTGGTAAACTTATGATACGTACGATGGTCTTTCGTTCTACACGGTGCATTTCAAGGTCCTGCACCCATCCATCGGTAAACTGTACCTGGGCTTGTTGCAGTGACCTGAAGTTACTAAACTTCATGAGTGTATGCACTCACTCCAAGAACCGTATGATTATAAATATGCATATAAATATGCTACGATGAGATAGCTGACTTCATCTAACTAGCAAATGTTTTCCAGGCTACGTTGGTGATGCAGTTTTTTTTTTTAAATGATATTTTAAAAAAAAAAATCATTTATTTATGTATGATATTTTTGTCATGCGATTTTAAAGCCGGTCCTACAAGCGCATCCAAGAATAACATGCAGCTTATCTCAGAACTGTCGGTGAAAATTATTCTTGGAGCTAGGTTTAATTGAGCTGCATTTTAAAGAGGTGCAATTTCACAATTTGTGTATATTTTCTAAGTTCACTATTTTGTCATGTGTTGAGAAAAACACAGATTAAAAAATTACATGGTCTAATATTTACATTTAGCATAACTGCAACATGCTTTTTTTCGTTTTTTTTTTAAAGACTCGAAAGGACTTGAAATTCAAAGTTTCAGACTTGTGACTTGACTCGGACTTTTACACCAGTGACTTGAGACTCGACTCTGACTTGCCTGACATTACTTGAGACTTGACTTGAGACTTGAGGATAAAGACTTGAGACTTACTTGAGACTTGCAAAACAATGACTTGGTCCCACCTCTGCTACGAAGTCATCTCACTGTGCGCGGTCCGTCAGGTGCATCCAGTCGATCCTGTTCAGCGATCTGCGGCAGGGAAATGATTTTCATGATATGGCTCATGTTTAAAAGCAAAACCATTTCAGTTCAATCCCAAGTGAGTCAAACCAAAAACGCTACAAAATAATAATGTATATTTTATGTTACTGGTTTATATACTTACTTTTTGTTTTCTTTAGGAGTAGTAGTATATCCACAATGTCAGTTTTTCAGTGTAAACTGCAGATTACGTGTCTGAGAGCGTCTACCTTACCTGGAGGGCTGGTGATATTGTGTTGCATTTAGTTGCTTCCAGTAAAATTCAACTCCTCACCTGTTGCAGAACTTGTGACTGTGACTTTCGGCATTTGACAGCTGGGATAGGCTGATCCTGATTTGGATAAGTAGAAGAAAAATGATGAATCTCTATATATAATAATATACATAATCTAATCTATTAATTCTTACCCATTTTCTGAGTTAAAAGCCCTCTATAGAATAATTCCTGCAGTGATTAATGTTTCAGCTGGTAACGCGTTGTTGAACCGATGATTTCTTAAACAACCATGTCTAAGGCAGGATCTTTTTTTGAGTAACCAGCTATTGAGCTCTAAGAGACCTCACTGCTGTCTAATACTAAAATACTGAAAAAATTAGATGGGACTTAATGACACCAGTGACCAATATATATATATATATATTTTTTTTTTAGTTTGCTCCCTTATTCCATTAATTTTTTGTTTGAATGGCATAAAAAGGTGAATAAATAACAAAAAAGGTAACTACAAAGCTGAATAATTCCCATGTTAATGACTTTCTTCAGTTTTTGTGTGTGTGAACAACATAAAACCACTAAAAACATTTTCAGCTTTTTTACGGTATCAGAAAAAAAACTTGAACTTTGATCAACCTACAGCTGACACAAATCCAGTGTTTCAGCTGATTTGTAGAAATCAACATTAAACTATCAGGTTTTAATTTAAGACAAATCTTCATCAACAAAGGTGTGAAAGCTGCTGAGAGAAAGATGGCTTCTTTATTACAGTGTTCATACAAAAAGATAGCTGCACCCAGGGCTGGACTGGGACAGAAAATCGGCCCGGGCATTTTGACTAGAGACCGGCACACCAGGTATTATGGGAAAAGCCATAAAGCCTTTGAATGAAAACAAACTGTTGTGACAGTGATGTACACTGTCACTGTCAGTAAAACAGCCTGCTTACGGGAAAGTAACAGTAATCAAATTACTTGTTTGCAATAGTTATCCCTTACATTACTTGTTACTTGAAAAAGTAATGGGGTTAGTGCCCGTTTGTGGCCTACAGCAAGCAGAAGAAGCTCTGGACCCAGATCAGTTTGTCATATCCTCCTGAGAGACCCGGCTTTTTCATCTATGTCCTTTCTAATGAACATTAATTTGGTCTATATCTATTGACTTATTTAAGCGACACTACTAAGTCCTGATGTGCTCAATAAAACACAAGATATCTCATGATATCTCGTGTATTGGTGGACTCTTTTAGCTCCAAACAGGCAGGAAATCACAACAGTTAAACAGAAAATATGTTCTTCCTTGGTTCTCAGGAAGATATTTTATTCAATTTTTCTCTCACTTTGATGTGTATTTGTGGAGTTCCATCTTCCTGTAATGTGAAGGCAGCAAACATCAATGGCCTGGTGACCGCAGCTCTTGCCAGCCACCTTTGCAATGGAGGCCAGAACATGGTCCATTAAGACTCTGTACTAAACCCACAAACAGAACTGATTGCATACTCTCTCCATTTATCGCATTAACAAATGACAAAACCCCAATCAGCTGATTTCTCATGTGCAACTTTAGTCCATTTACTGAAGCCGCACAACTTTCAGTCTGTCATTATGATTATTTTCTGACTTACAAAGCCTTGGAGTAAATAGAGATGGGTATAGAATTAGATTTTTATGTTCCCCGAGAAACTTCTGAAAAAGTGTTCTAACAAATAAATAACAAAACACAACATTAAATAAGAGGTCACTGAATTTATTGCTAGTTTTAAATACATTTGACTTTCAAAGTATAGTGATAGTAAAACATGTGGGAAAAAAGATCAAAGGAGCACAAGTTGTAAAGATTTTTGGTTACCAGTTAATTTCAGTCTCTAACTATTATCTTACTCATCTTGTCAGTCAAAAACTGATGACTGACTGCACGGTGTTAGATAAAAGTCTACACAAGATGCAACTGGTTGTAAAATACAATATGCAGAATTCAAATAATACAAAACAAACAGATGCTTGCCTGATATATTCACAGAGGAGATTTGTGGGCTGTGGCCTACCTCAGTATCTTCTCCGGGTCAGTCAGGAGCTTTTCAGTATAATTCCAGCATCAGCGTCCTCGTGCTGTCACGCTTCATCACAATTTTAACACTGATCTGAAGGTTGTTTGGCCTCGAGAATATACTCTCCGTAATAATAGTGACTCAGAGGAAATCTTCTGAGTGTGCTACTGTTTGATCATCCAGTCGGTCCTGTTCTGCACTCTTTTCAAAAACGAAACTATGTCAAGTTGTAGTTGATGTCACTGACAGCGCCTACCTTTCGTTCTACCTGTTCACACCTGCTGGGGTGTGATGCATTCAAGTTCCCTTCCTCACTTATTGCACGAAGCATCACTGGCTGGCTCCCAGTGGATGGTATCTGCAGCCCTGCTTCCTCAATCGCCTTTTTGCAAATCTCACAACAGGGATGTACAAATTCCCTGCTGACTCGGCCTCAGGATATCTACAGGCAAGATTCAAGCGCACCCAAATGAGCGCATTAGTTGTCATATGCGCATCAC
This sequence comes from Astatotilapia calliptera, assembly GCF_964374335.1. Lineage (NCBI taxonomy): Eukaryota > Metazoa > Chordata > Actinopteri > Cichliformes > Cichlidae > Astatotilapia > Astatotilapia calliptera. The sequence goes on along the minus strand of NC_137442.1, from coordinate 3,864,191 downwards.
GCAGAGGGAGAGACGAAAGGCGCAGCGGCAGAGCAGTTGTAACGCAGTTTTGTGTGATTCCGTGTGAGTTAATGAAACTGTAAGTGTTATTACCTTTGATGGGTTAACTGGTGTGATAATAGTTATAGTTGTTTGTGCAGGTTAAAGTTAAAGTTGTGCCGCTGTAAACTGATATCATGTTAGTAGGTTTATTTAATTAATTTGCACCAAGTAAATACCAGTGGCCTAAATCTCCTCCAATAATTACATCCCGCGGTTAAAGGATTTTTCTGTTGTTTATTGTTTAGTTTAATTGTTGTTAGCTTGCCACCTTCTTGCCTTCCCACTAGCAACTTGGAAGAGATGTGCTATTTAGCCAACTTATGCTCTTACAGCGACGCCTTGTGGACATTGTGAACTATTGCTGTGTCTGAGTAGATGATGTGTTCTGATTGTTTCTTAGTTATCTTTGACCCTACTAGCTATAGTATTACCTGTTTCTGTTTCCAGACAACCATGCTTATAGTCACCTATACTGCATCTGCTACAATTATAAATTCATGTCTGGCTGCATCACAGTTGGATTTATCACGGCAAGCCCTGATGTAACCAGTTCTTCTGTGAAGCTTAATTAAAGACGGTGAACTAAACTCCAGGACTGCTGCAGTCTTTCTGACCGAAGACTTAGGCCACACTTGTATACCCAACACTTCCAGTATATATATATATATACTCTACAAGGAATGTCATTCTTACCACTCTTAACTCAGCTCTCAAATTGGTTAAGGCATTTTTCATAACAGTTTAAAAAAAAATATTAAAAACTTCCTGACCTTGGACAGAGAACTGCAAACATATCGGCCTAATGTACAGTAAAAGTGTTCAGACACAAAAATGAAGTGTAAACAGTTTCTTTGAATAATTGCTGAAATGGAGAAAACCATTAAAAAGACAATATATAGAATGTGAGACCAAATACTGTACAGGCCACTAAAGTCACACTACATACATTCAGCAGTCACTTTATTAGGTACACCTGTCCTACTGCTCATTAATACAGTTGAACCTCGAGGCCTGCTTTCTAGTTGTTGCTGTTCAGCAGCAGCCTTGGCTGGTTGCATTAGAGATTTGATTTGACGATCCAGTGTGGACAATGAAAATGAATGAATGGGCACATCAAGGCAGCTATGAAAGCAAGAGGATTTACCAGCTGTACTCTGGCTTTCTGCAACAGTCTTAAGATGTGAGTAACCCAAAGTTAAATCACTATGACTTAACCCTCTAGTCTTATTTGAGTTAATATTCTCTTATCTCTAATCTACACCTCCACCGTCTCCTCCTTGTTCTCTTCTTGTGGCATCTATAGCAGGATGCAGAGCTTCTTGGATTTAGTATCTGGAGGCTCCAGAGCAGCAAGAATAGCCTCATCAAACACATTCTTCAATCCTTCCTGAGAGAGAGACAAAAAAGAAAAACAACAACAAAACAAACACATGAGAGAGGTTTAGCAAGTTAAAACCATTTGAGCTGTTTGTCTTGCTTTCTTCACGGGTGATAAGTCCTTGAACCAGCGGGCCTGCGAGGCGCAGACCCAACAGAGAGGCTCCTCTTGGTGCCAAAATGACTTCCAGTTCTATAGAAAACAGCCCTCTTTGACCTTAGTAAACACTTTCCTGGTGCCTGTACTGGGTGTAAACCCTAAACCAGGGCCCTGTTTCAGGAAGCCGGTTTAGAAAACTCAGAGTGAAAAACGATACGCAGGGTTGAGTAACCCCGAACTGTCCAACTCGGAATATTCGGTTTCAGAAAGGCTGATAACAATTAATTCAGTCAACGCGGAGTTGCTTTAACCCCAAGTGAAGCGCGCGGACGAGGATACATAAAGCCCTGATTAGTGGAGCACAGATTAAGCGAGTCACCATGGAGACGGAGGGAAAGAAGGCGTGATCAATGTATTTTACAGCGCTTGAGGCCGAAATTCTGATGGCAGCATATGCCGATAACACGCAAATTCCGCGGAAAAAAGTAACACAGCCACAGCTGCAAAAGCATGCATGGCAAAACATAGCCGACAGAGTCAATGCGTGAGTGTTAATTTAAACATTGATCGAGGGATTTCCACCCATTTAACACGTTATTTTATCATATGTTATTTTATTTGTTATTTTATACATTTTATTTTGTGATGTGATGTGAGCGCAGGTGCAACCCAACAGGCCCCAAACGTTCCTGGCAGCAAGTAAAAATGAAATATAAAAATATAGTCCAAACAGGTAAGGTGTAATTGTATTATGAGCCATAGTGCTTGGTCTGTTTGTCCCATGTAAATCAATTGCAGTTAGAGGCTACATTAATTTTCTTTCTGTAAGCACTTATTGAAATTATCTGAGCACATTACAAGTACATATTTGCTTACTCTGTATGCTCAAATGTGGCCCGTTATAGCCAACAGAAAAAAAGCGGAGGCCCGAAAAACAGGTGGGGGTCCTCCACCACCACCACTCACAGAGGCTGAGCAGTTGGCCCTCAGCCAAAACAGTGGGCGCCCTGTGGCCGAAGGCATCTCTGCGGGGACATCCTCTGAGTCAATAACCCCGCAAGACACAAGTGCCTACATAAGGGGTAAATTCAAAATAATACATGATGTGCATACATCCTTTCTTCACAGTCACCTTTGCAGTGCGACTCATTCATTTGATAAACTCTTTACCATAATGGATTATTTTGTAGTGAAGTTATGTTCCTACTGATTTTGCCTTCCCTCAGTCTTGGTTGTCTTTGAGAGCATAATGACAATGAAGTGTAAGGTGATAGGTATGTTTGTTAATTGCCATTTGGTCCCTTGTAAGTTATAAGTGACCTGTATAAACCTCATATTCTATCAGTTGATGGTGATGGTGTACTGCATCTGGTGCAGCCTCCTGTTGAGCCAGACCAACATGCAGTTGTGAGTAATACTCCACAGATTATATGAGTGTACAGTAGAACAGCAATGTTGTTTATTTCTTTACTACAGGAAAATAATGAAGAAACATTGACAGCTGTTACAGAGGAGGAAGCAACAGAGACACTTTATGAGGTGTACATCTTTTAATACTTTGTGTACAGGAAACACAGGCGACCAATAAAGCCAGTTGAACAAAAAATCTGTTTATTCTTCTTTCAACATGTTGAGGTGATGGGTCAAAAGAAATGATTGTGACATATGGTGTCTCTGACTGCTCTTCCATCTTGTATGTCCGTGGGAGGGTCAGGATGTTCATGGTTTGGATCACTGCTGATGTTTGGTTCAGAAGGACAGTGTTCTCCTCTAATTGTGGCAATGTTGTGAAGAATCACACATGCCACAATAATGTCACATGCCCTTTCTGGGGTGACCCTGAGTCTTTGCAGGCACTGGAACCGGGCCTTAAGCATTCCGATAGTCATTTCAATTCTGGCTCTTGTCCTGCAATTAGCCAGATTATATCGCTGCTGTGGGCCCGGTTCAGGATCAGGGTAAGGGGTAAGCAAATAGGGTAAACATGGATACCCCCTATCACCAAGCAAGTAGCCAGTGAACTCTCCTAAGACAGAAGGATACACTTCAGTTCAAATGTCCCTGAAGCAATTGGTCTTTATATATTTTAAAGTATTCTCAACTCACCATGTCCAAATTTTGTGCTCAGTGTACATTCACGGAATATTTGTGAGTCATGGACAGAGCCTGGCCACTTGGCTTCCACATTTGTGATAATGTTGGCAGCATCATATATGATCTTCACAGTGCAGAGAACACAAATTAGCATCCATTACTATGATAAAATAATTTGTTAGTTTGAAATGCTACAGGGAACTATGTACCTGTACATTAATGCTGTGGAAAGACTTCCTGTTCACATAGTCTCCTTCATTTACTAAAGGAGCAATGACTGGAATGTGAGTGCCATCTATACACGCCTGGGAATCCTGAAAATAAATGTAAAATTTAAGTAGTAGTCCAAGTATCACCACATCATAAATTAAGTTTTGGTCATCCTGATACCTGCAATTTTGTGGCATCCCTCTTTGATAACTCTTGTGGGTCTATGACCGGGGAACACCACAGACGAGTACAGGAGACGTTTCAGTGCAACTGTAACATTCCTGACTGCCCGACAGACGGTAGCCTTGGAAACATGCTCAGCGTCACCAATATTATACAGAAAGCTCCCGTTTGCAAGAAACCGAAGTGCAATACAAATAATATGTACAGAACTGAGAGCATGTCCGCGATGTGTCACATGCGTAATATATGGCCTGAGGATGTTATTCAAATAACTTATAGATTGTGCTGAGAAACGGTAACGTTCGCACAGAAAATCATCAGGAAATGATAAAATGTCCAAACGCGCTCTAATCACTCTCTCCCGGCGGAGAGCTCTGCGGAGAATTTGGGCTTCACGATCTACTGGCTCTTCAAGGAAGGGACACGCCATGTCCGACACTTCCTACTGTCAGGTTTCCGACAAAGGGGCGGAGACAGTCAGGGTTAGTTGTAGTAAACCTGCTAGGGGGCAGGTTAGCTTCACGGCGTGTGTCGTCATAGTGACTCACTCAGGCTTCAGCTGAACTCGCTTTGTGAAACCGAAAACCCAGAGTTTTCGTTAACTCAGGGTATACTTACTCAGTTTTTCCACTAAACCGGCTTCCTGAAACAGGGCCCAGATGACTCAATTAACTCTAAAATACTAATGTTGAGTGATTTTCATCCATGTGAACATTTTACAAAACCTGCTTGTTAGTGTTCCGGGGTTAAAGAGATCGATCGAGCTGAACTGAGTGGGAATATACACCAATATACACATCTGTTGGCTTCTGTTGGTAGTTTAAAGCCAGTGTGAAGCATCAGGAATGAGAATCTGCACCATTAAGGCTGAGGCCATGGCTGTGATTTGGTAAAGGGCAGCGTGCCCAGTCCCACTTGAGTATGAGTAGGAATGGGCATGACTGAGTGGAGAAGTTTAAATGTCCCAGTGTCATGAGTGAGGGAAGAAGAATGGATTGGTGTGACACCGACAGTGACATGGACACAGTACCAACCTGTTGTGATGAACAGAGCTGAGCATGTAAGTAATGCTGTCAATATACTGGTCAATCTACACCAACACCCTCACCTATGGTCACGAGCTTCATGTAGTGACTCAAAGAATAAAGCTGCAGATGCAAGTGGCTGAAAAGTGAGATACTATGTGATAAAATGTCACGGTCATCTTCCTGTGGGCTCACTGTTTAAAAAAGAAGTCAGTCATTCGAGACAGACTCAGCATCATGGGTGTCATGTGCCTCAGTCTGGTCACTCTTTTCATCTTTCTTCTTCATCTGTGTGTGGATGTGATTATCTACTAACCAATCTCTGGAAACCCAGGAGAGGCACACATGTTTCCCATCAGCAATCAATACAATAATTAACCCTGGGCTCCACTACCGCTTGTTAACCCACCCTGACCTACTCGTGCTCTGCTGGCTGAATTAGCACACAGCCTTGGATTTTAAGGTACCTTTATCACTAATGAAGACGTTCATATTTCTCTTAACTTTGCACCCAAAAACTTATAGATACCAGTGCTTGTTTCTCAGCAGAAACACCAGCAGACTTCTTCTCCCTCGTACCTGTGTCTCAGCTGAACACTCCACGTATTTGACTGCCTTCAGCTTACGAGCCACTTCCTCTCCACTCGTGAAGGTCACAGCGTGTTGGTTTCTCTGGGCCAGCTTCTCCAGGGTGTGGCTGTCATCTCTTAAATGCACCTGAGTCCCGACCAACAGGAAGGGCGTCCCCGGGCAGTGGTGTGAAATCTCTGGCACCCACTGTGGAAAAATCAAGGTCAGGTTTGATGGGCTTTTACTGCAACAACTGACCTGTAGCTCTGTGTGTGCGCGAATATCTCTGAAGTTAGAAACCAAACAAAATTACCTTTGTGACTTTGTCATAAAGTGCACATGCGCCATTAGCATGCTGCCTGCTGTAACCCTTAATTTCCTTCAAGATTAATAAAGTATTCTGATTCTGAGAATATAAAGCGCCTTGAGGCGACTGTTTTGAAAAAATGTTACATAACTTAATCTGATATTGGATTATTAAATATTTTGGCAATTAACTTCCCCGTGTGAGCATGAAAACATAATATTCATTAGACGTTTATCTCTCCCTGAAGTCCGTTTTGAATTAGAGACTGCAGTTATTTGTTTTAGAAACATCATCATTAGATGTCCCAGTGGTTAAAGACCACTAATTAACCAAAACAATCCAATACAGATGCCAACATAAAAAGCTGAGGTAGAAAAATGAGTTTTAAAACTAGATTTAAAAGATAATGTTGATTCTGCAGTATGACTATTAAGTAGCAGTCTTAAAACTGTGACTGCAAACTCCCAATCTGGAGATCGCAATCGAGACCTCTGCTGCACTATGAGCATCTGGCTAGAAGATCTTAGGGCTCTTTTGGGGTTAAATAAGTTGAGCTGGTTGGTTAAATAGCTGGGTACGACACCATTTAAAACTTTAAAAGTAAGGAAAATCTTAAAACCAGTAGAAAAATGGACAGGAAGCCTGTGAAAACCTGCTAAAAGTGGAGTGATGTGATCATGCAGCGGCATTTTGGACTAACTGCAAACGATAAAGAGAAGAGTGTTTCAGACCTAAACACAGAGGATTACAGTGGTCCAAACTAGAGCTGATGAAGGCATGAGCACATTTGTCAAGGTCTTTTGGAAGAAGATGTGATTTTGTTTTGGTGATTTCACATAACTGATTAACATCTGGTCTTTACAACTGCGGTCAGTTGCTTCTCAGATTTAAAAGAAGTATCGAAAAACACTGATTTTTAACAATCAGAGAACAATGAGAAGCAAATAATGCAGCAACAACGTTGCTGACAGGTGAGTGTTTTGTTTTCTTCTCCTCGGTTTCATCTGTGATTACAATAGTTTGGCATTACAGAGTTTATGCAAATAGGAAGATGTGTATAAATATTGTCATTTTATAGATATGTAGAAAAATATATTTAAAATGACTTTTTTTTTAAAAAAATTCTAGTACTGGCCAATGGGAACATGTTGATGGATGTTCCGATAAGGAATTTTTTAAACTTTATTTTTGAGTAGAACAAGAAGACTTTGTGTTTGTTTGTCCGTGTTTTTTTTTTTTTTCTAACAAATTAATGTTTTTTACAGGCATATTGAGGTTTCCTTTAGCTGACAGTCTTTGAGAGTTTGTTGGACTTAAAGGGCAGCCAGTGAAGAGAATCACCTCATTAAATTAAGAGTCAGTATTTTGAATTCCCGTCAAATTAGAAACAAAACACAGTTACCAACTAAACAAACCTTCTCTGTGATGTTCTTGAAAGATGACGGTGATACGACAGAGAAACACAGAAGCAAGATGTCAGTCTGAAGGTAGTTGAAGGGTCGCAGTGTATGATAATCTTCCTGACCTGCAGGGGGAACACAACACAAGTGTCTGAACAACAAGTTACCCCTCCCCCAGAAAATGAATTTCCAAGTGGAAATGACTGCATCTAAAGGACAAAGGTCACTCTTTCGAGGATGCCAATGTTCACATTTTGGGCAGAGAGGACAGATGGTTTCAAAGAGGAGTGAAAGAAGCATCTATGTCCACTGTGAGCGACCATCTTTGAACAGAGGCGACACCAACTCTCTGCCATCTATAATCCAGTTTTGAGATCCTTCCCAGACGCCTTAACACCCACTCACATCCTGGGCCATCTGACCTCAGGAAATCACATGATAGGGTGGGGCCAGGTTTCACAATGAGCTCACCTGAAACCCTGGCTGATTGTGACGCACAACCGCTTTCACACCTTGGATCATGTGATTAGGTAGAGGATCATTAGGGGGGACACTCCCACAGGGGGACACTCCCACGGGGCTTAAATCTGGGACAATCTGGGACTCTCCACCATTTGACCTTAGAACTGAAGAAGATTCTCGGATGAGGGGTGAAACGTCTTCAAGCAACTTATAGAAAGTCCAGACGTTTTTCTTTCTAAGCTCTAAGCTTAGACTAAGATGACTGAGAACCTTCACAGACATTATACAACTGATTTTTTTGTATTTAATAGACTGAGTTTCGATGTACTTTTTACCTGTAGTGTCATTTAATTCCAGACTGTATATCTCTCCACCAACAATCACTGTCACAGCATAGTTGTCAAACACCTGGAGAAAACAGGGAACAAAAGCCATAAACAAAGATAAGTAAACATGCAAATGCAGCAGAATCGTTACAGCATGACTAAACAGAGTCAAACTGATTTATGAAATGAGCTGAGCACTTTCATGAATATTAGTTTGCAGCTGTTCAGGTAAGCAGATGTGCCATGTCTTGCTTTACTCCCCTTTACTCACGTTCAGGCTTCTGCCATGTGTGTTAACAAGCAGCTTATCCCAACATTCCTGGTAACCTCGGCTCTGGATGTGAGCGGATGCAGGGAGTGTTTTACAGCTGCTGCGCTTACTTGAATACTTACTTTCAAACTCCAAACACACTATAACAGAAATTGGTCCAGACTGTATTTGTGAGAACACAATACACAACCCACTTCGATTGGTTTTGCATGTATGTGCTGTAAATACTGTGTTTGTATGGTCTGTCTTTAGTGTTCTGTTGAGTTCAGTTACTGCAAGTATCACAACCTGTGTGACACAAAAGAGCAGTTGAAATCTGTCTGGTGTATGTCTGCAGATTTTTGTGTCATGAGTTTCCTGAAGAGAAAAATCTTGTTTGTTTTTTGTTTTGTTTTTTTTAATTTGTGGTATTTAAACCTACTCACTATGGGTATGTGTTCTTCCTTTAAGGCTGTGCCTGTATAGGTCAGGAGCAATTCATGCTTTCCTGAATCACGATCACCCACCACGACGAGCTTTATAGTCTGCATCTGAGAGGTAGGAAAAACAATTTTTAAAAAAGGAGAAAATTGGGAACAAAATAAACTGTAAAGACAAGTAACTGATTTGTGTCTCATCATCATCATCATCACCTTTATTTATAAAACACTTTAAAACAACCACAGCTGACACGAAGTACTGCGCATTGGAACTATATAATACATTTACATAAGATATAAATAAAAGCCAAATAAAAGGAAAATAATTAAATAACTAATTTAATTATAAGAGAAACTAAGTCTCACTGAGAATAAGACAAAGAATAAGTGGGTTTTAAGACATGATTTAAAAGAGTACAGTGAAGGGGCCTCTAACATGCAAGGGCAAATTATTCCATAATTTTGGAGCGACATTAGAAAAGGCCCCGCCTCCTATGGGTTTCCGCCTGGATCTTGGTACCTTCAGGAGCAGCTGGTCAGCTGACTTGAGAGACAGGGTAAGGATGAAGAAGCTCAAAGAAGTAAGGTTGGGCAAGAATGTGAAAGCATTTAAAAACAAACGTAAGAATTTTAAAATGAACCCTAAAAGGAACAGGCAGCCAGTGCGGAGAGGCCTGCACAGAGGTTATACAGACGTGGACAAAATTGTTAGTACCCTTCAGTCAATGAAAGAAAAACTCACAATGGTCACAGAAATAACTTTAATCTGACAAAATTAATAATGAATACAAATTCTATAAACCCTAACCAATGAAAGTCAGACATTGCTTTTCAACCATGCTTCAACTGAATTATTTAAAAAATAAATGCATGAAACGGGCCTGGACAAAAATGATGGTTGCCCTAGCAAAGAATGGAAATTTTAATTGAAGGTGTGTCCACTAATCAGCATCACAGGTGTCTACAATCTTGTAATCAGTCAGTGGGCCTGTATGTATGTCTCCAGGTAGTCACTGTGTTGTTTGGTGACATGGTGAGTACCAAACTCAACAGGGACCAGAGGAAGCAAAGGAAAGAGTCGTCTCAGGAGATTAGAAAGAAAATCATAGACAAGCATGTTAAAGGTAAAGGCTATAAGACCATCTCCAAGCAGCTAGATGTTCCTGTGACTACAGCTGCACATGTTATTAAGAAAGTTAAGATCCATGGGACTGTAGCCAACCTCCTGGACGTGACTGCAGGAGGAAAATTGATGACAAATCAATGAGACGGATAATCCAAAGGGTAACAAAAGAGCCCAGAAAGACTTCTAAAGAGATCCAAGCTGAACTTCATGCTCAAGGAACATCAGTGTCAGATCGCACCATCCGTCGTTGTTTGAGCCAAAGTGGGAGACGACCAAGGAGGACACCATTGTTGAAAACAAATCATAAAAAAGCCAGACTGGAATATGCAAAACTACATGTTGACATGTCACAAAGCTTCTGGGAGAATGTCCTGTGGAAAGATGAGACAAAAATGGGATTTTTTGCAAAGGCACATCAGCTCCATGTTCACAGACGGAAAAATGAAGCATATCAAGAAAAGAACACTGTCCCAACTGTGAAACACGGGGGAGGCTCGGTTATGTTCTGGGGCTGCATCTGGCACAGGGTGTCTTGGATCTGTGCAGGTACAATGAAGTCTCAAGACTATCAAGGGATTCTAGAGAGAAATGTGCTGGCCAGTGTCAGAAAGCTTGGTCTCAGTTGCAGGTCTGACAATAGGAAAATGACCCGAAACACAGCTTAAAACACCCAAGAATGGCTGAGAGGGAAACACTGGACTATTTAAAAGTGGCCTTCTCTGAGCCCTCACCTCAATCCTATTGAGCATCTTTGGAAGGAGCTGAAACATGCAGTCTGGGAAAGGTGCCTTTTAAACCAGAAACAGCTGGAGCAGTTTGCACATGAGGAGTGGTCCAAAATACCTGCTGAGGGGTGCAGAAGTCTCATTGACAGTTACAGGAATCGTTTGATTGCAGTGATTGCCTCAAAAGGTTAATCAAAATATTAAGTTGTGGGTACCATCATTTTTGTCCAGGCCTGTTTCATGCATTTATTTTTTAAATAATTTAGTTGAAGCTTGGTTGAAAAGCAATGTCTGACTTTCATTGGTTAGGATTTATAGAATTTTATTTATTATTACTTTTGTCAGATTAAAGTTTTTTCTGTGACCATTGTTAGTTTTTCTTTCATTGACCGAAGGGTACCAACAATTTTTGTCCACGTTTGTATGCTCTCTTTTACGAGTTTCTGTTAGGAATCGCGCAGCAGCATTTTGAAGACGTGAGAGCAATGACTTACTCACCCCCACATAAAGTGAATTACAGTAGTCCAGATGGGAAGAAATAAAAGCATGAATCACTGTTTCAAGGTGCTCTCCTTAAATGATAAAAACTGGACTTCACCACTGTTCTGATTTGGTTGTCTTTAAATTTAAAATCACTCCCCAACTTAAAACCAAGGTCAGTAACAACAGGATTAAAATAAACTTCCAGGTGTCTGAAATCAACAGAGGACGCACAGGGACCACCAGGTCCAAACACTTCTGTTTTCTTTTCATAAAAATTTAGAAAGGTTAGAGCCAACCAAGTTTTGGTGTCATCTAGACATGTCAAGAGAGGTTTTATGGAGATGCCATCCTCCTGCTTTAGTGGCAAATAAATTTGGCAGTCATCAGCATAATGAGATCCTAATGAAAAGAGATCCCATGCCTTCTAAGGATGGAACCCAGAGGCAATAGATACAGCAAAAACAGCAGTGGCCCTAAAATTGAGCCCTGTGGGACGCCGAATGACAGAGAAGCAGAAAATGATTCGGAACCGAGAAGGCTGACAGAGAAAGTTCTGTCTGCCAAATAAGGCCTAAACCAATTAGGTCCAGTCCCAAAATTACAATTTTTTTTTTTTTGTTAAGGCAAAAAATTGCGTGTAAAACTCTGCGCTCAGGTTTCCTGGCTGTATTTATTTCAACTTAAAAGTACGAATTTTGACCCAATTTTTCTGTCAATTACAAATTTAACAATCCAATCAAAGAACAGATGGGTTTGGCTGTTGGAGGGGTGCTTTACTGAGCTTCATGTCCTGGAAGGGTAATATAGGGTAATATTTCTATGTGAATATCCCATAAGGGTCATACAAGCAGGGGCGGTCCTGGCCTGTTCGGTGCCCTGGGTGAACACTCATAAAATCTAAAATTTTGTTATTATTATTTTTGTACTACTCAGTTTTATTCTCTTTTATCCAGTTGGCACTTTATCATCACTTGGTTAACTAAACAGGATTACTGGTCATGACTCGGTTGCTGTCCACAGTCAAAGTGAATGAACGGAGACTTCAGTCTGTCTCCAAGTTTCCTGGAATGACTTTTTAAATCCAGCAGATGTCGCTGTTGAGCGATTCATAGAAACAGTGTCAACAGCAAGCAGAAGGAGCTCAGTCTGGATCCAGGTTAGTTACTCAAATCCTAGTGAGAGTCCCAGCTTTTATATTTATGTCCTTTCTAATGAACATTAATTTGGTCTATATCTATTGACTTATTTAAGCTACACTACTAAGTCCTGATGCGCTCAATAGAACACAAGATATCTCATATCTCGTGTATTGGTGGACTCTTTTAGCTCCAAACAGGCAGGAAATCACAACAGTTAAACAGAAAATATGTTCTTCCTTGGTTCTCAGGAAGATATTTTATTCAATTTTTCTCTCACTTTGATGTGTATTTGTGGAGTTCCATCTTCCTGTAATGTGAAGGCAGCAAACATCATGGGTATAGAATTCGATTTTTATGTTCCCCGAGAAACTTCTGAAAAAGACATCTTCTTTCAGCGGCTCCCCTCAGAGGCTCACCCTGTTCTCAGCATCATCTGTCACACCAACCCTCTGCATGTCCTCCTTTTCTACATGTATGAATCTTCTCTGAGGCCTTCCACATTTCCTCCTGCCTGCCAGCTTCATCTTCAAGATCCTTTGTCCAATATATCGACTATCCCTCCTCTGGACATGTTCAAACCACTTCATCCTCGCCTCTATAACTTTGTCTCCCTCTATTATACTCATTTCTAATTCTGTCCATCCCGTTGACTCCCAGTGGATGGTATCTGTAGCCCTGCTTCCTCAATCGCTTTTGTGCAAATCTCACAGCACTGTCATTCTCACCACTCTTAACTCAGCTCTCAAAACAGTTAAGGCATTTTTCACAACACAGACAGTTTAAAATAAATTATTAAAAACTTCTTGACCTTGGAAAGAGAACTACAAACATATTGGTCTAATGTACAGTAAAAGTCTTCAGACACAAAAGTGAAGTTTGACAGATTTATCTGAATAATTTCTGAAATAGAGAAAATCATAATAAAGACAATATATACAGTCTGAGAATGTGTAACCAAATACTGTGCAGTCCACTAAAGTCACACTATTTACTTTCAGCAGCCACTTTATTGGGTACGCCTGCTCTACTAACCTGTTCCACTTGTTAGTGCAGTTAACCCATATGAGGCCTGCTTTCTAGTTATTGCTGTTCAGCAGCAGCCTGGACAGCTAACGTTATATCTCAGCATTTCATCAACGTTTCTACGTCCAGATGAACAGGAGATGAACAGTTAGCATTACTTCTGTTCTAACAAATAAATAACAAAACACAACATTAAATAAGAGGTCACTGAATTTATTGCTAGTTTTAAATACATTTGACTTTCAAAGTATAGTGATAGTAAAACATGTGGGAAAAAAGATCAAAGGAGCACAAGTTGTAAAGATTTTTGGTTACCAGTTAATTTCAGTCTCTAACTATTATCTTACTCATCTTGTCAGTCAAAAACTGATGACTGACTGCACGGTGTTAGATAAAAGTCTACACAAGATGCAACTGGTTGTAAAATACAATATGCAGAATTCAAATAATACAAAACAAACAGATGCTTGCCTGATATATTCACAGAGGAGATTTGTGGGCTGTGGCCTACCTCAGTATCTTCTCCGGGTCAGTCAGGAGCAGTGTTGGTCAAGTTACTTGAAAAAAGTAATCAGTAACTAATTACTGATTACTCCCCCAAAAAAGTAATCCCGTTACTTTACTGATTACTTATTTTCAAAAGTAATTAATTACTTAGTTACTTAGTTACTTAGTTACTTTTTAAAAACACGATTTACAACCTGAAGAGGTGATAAAGTGATAGATCTTTCAGCCCAATTCTACTTTTTCTACATAATCCATCATACAAAATGTAATCAAATGGAAAAGTCTCTTTTTTTAACTTGTTTTATCAGTTTTAATCTTTTAACTTTATGCATCAAGCAAAACATTTAATTATATGCAACATTCTCTGACTTGAATAAATTAGTTTAACATTTAAACCTATTTTCTACACATTCCAGCACATAAAATAAAATATTTTTTGTGTTTTCACTCACTCTTTCAAACAGATGCAAGTAAAACACAGCAGAAAATAAATAAAGTCAAAGACTCAGCGGTCCTTTTGCTCTATTTTCACCTGTAAAGCAGGAGAAGGGTAGGCGGAGGGTTACCCTGGTGCAGGTGTGCTGCGGTCAGTTGAAGAATCCGCGCGAGTGTCTCTGTGAGTTTCCCATCACGTCGTAGCTACTCGGTGCTTGCTCGGAAGTTTAGGGGGTTTTTTCGCTGTAAAAAGAAGTTTTCTTCCCACGCACGATGGACGCTAATGTTTTTGTCACTTTTTATGGAATCAAACTCAAAGTAAGGTCAGTACTTCCACGCTTTAAACGCTGCACGCTCATACTCTCTCCCGCACTCCATTGTTGATCTGCACACAGCTGCTGTCACCAACGTCGCACTTGCTTATGTCACTGTCATGAGACATTCTCGCAAAAAAAATCACGGTTTTAGTAACGCAGTAACGCAGCGTTCCTACGGGAAAGTAACGGTAATCTAATTACTGATTTTGCAATAGTAATCCCTTACTTTACTCGTTACTTGAAAAAAGTAATCAGATTACAGTAACGCGTTACAAGTAACGCGTTACTGCCCATCTCTGGTCAGGAGCTTTTCAGTATAATTCCAGCATCAGCGTCCTCGTGCTGTCACGCTTCATCACAATTTTAACACTGATCTGAAGGTTGTTTGGCCTCGAGAATATACTCTCCGTAATAATAGTGACTCAGAGGAAATCTTCTGAGTGTGCTACTGTTTGATCATCCAGTCGGTCCTGTTCTGCACTCTTTTCAAAAACGAAACTATGTCAAGTTGTAGTTGATGTCACTGACAGCGCCTACCTTTCGTTCTACCTGTTCACACCTGCTGGGGTGTGATGCATTCAAGTTCCCTTCCTCACTTATTGCACGAAGCATCACTGGCTGGCTCCCAGTGGATGGTATCTGCAGCCCTGCTTCCTCAATCGCCTTTTTGCAAATCTCACAACAGGGATGTACAAATTCCCTGCTGACTCGGCCTCAGGATATCTACAGGCAAGATTCAAGCGCACCCAAATGAGCGCATTAGTTGTCATATGCGCATCACGCAGAGGGAGAGACGAAAGGCGCAGCGGCAGAGCAGTTGTAACGCAGTTTTGTGTGATTCCGTGTGAGTTAATGAAACTGTAAGTGTTATTACCTTTGATGGGTTAACTGGTGTGATAATAGTTATAGTTGTTTGTGCAGGTTAAAGTTAAAGTTGTGCCGCTGTAAACTGATATCATGTTAGTAGGTTTATTTAATTAATTAATTTGCACCAAGTAAATACCAGTGGCCTAAATCTCCTCCAATAATTACATCCCGCGGTTAAAGGATTTTTCTGTTGTTTATTGTTTAGTTTAATTGTTGTTAGCTTGCCACCTTCTTGCCTTCCCACTAGCAACTTGGAAGAGATGTGCTATTTAGCCAACTTATGCTCTTACAGCGACGCCTTGTGGACATTGTGAACTATTGCTGTGTCTGAGTAGATGATGTGTTCTGATTGTTTCTTAGTTATCTTTGACCCTACTAGCTATAGTATTACCTGTTTCTGTTTCCAGACAACCATGCTTATAGTCACCTATACTGCATCTGCTACAATTATAAATTCATGTCTGGCTGCATCACAGTTGGATTTATCATGGCAAGCCCTGCTGTAACCAGTTCTTCTGTGAAGCTTAATTAAAGACGGTGAACTAAACTCCAGGACTGCTGCAGTCTTTCTGACCGAAGACTTAGGCCACACTTGTATACCCAACACTTCCAGTATATATATACTCTACAAGGAATGTCATTCTTACCACTCTTAACTCAGCTCTCAAATTGGTTAAGGCATTTTTCATAACAGTTTAAAAAAAATATTAAAAACTTCCTGACCTTGGACAGAGAACTGCAAACATATCGGCCTAATGTACAGTAAAAGTGTTCAGACACAAAAATGAAGTGTAAACAGTTTCTTTGAATAATTGCTGAAATGGAGAAAACCATTAAAAAGACAATATATAGAATGTGAGACCAAATACTGTACAGGCCACTAAAGTCACACTACATACATTCAGCAGTCACTTTATTAGGTACACCTGTCCTACTGCTCATTAATACAGTTGAACCTCGAGGCCTGCTTTCTAGTTGTTGCTGTTCAGCAGCAGCCTTGGCTGGTTGCATTAGAGATTTGATTTGATGATCCAGTGTGGACAATGAAAATGAATGAATGGGCACATCAAGGCAGCTATGAAAGCTAGAGGGTTTACCATCTGTACTCTGGCTTTCTGCAACAGTCTTAAGATGTGAGTAACCCAAAGTTTTTTATATATATATATATATATATATATATATATATATATATATATATATATATATATATATATATATATATATATGTGTATGTATGTATGTATGTATGTATGTATGTCCTTCCTCTCTCTCTTCTCATCCAGGCTAATAGTCCTTTTTCTACGTCCACGTACATCTCCAGCTTCTCTTCCTCTGCCCTTTACTCCATTTGTTCTTATTGTGATGTCTATAAAAGGACACAGCGACTGGATTTGTTGTGTAGAGTCTCCAGCACCACCCGGATGGCCTCTTCAAACACATTCTGAACTCCTTTCTGAGAATAAGAGAGAACACCACACTCAGCTTAAGAAATAAAGGAAACACCATAAATCAAATGGAAAGACAGAATCTTTCTTCGGATAACTACAAATATTGCAAATGTGTAAAATGTGATCAGCTGCTGTTGTCTGTCTCTAGAAACTGAGAATCTGGAGGGAAGGGTCCCAGAAGCTTCTGGTTTCTATTTGTGGTCACCTTAAACTGAATAGCATTCAAGAGAATGAAAATGATTGTTGCATTTACCACATGGGCAGGATAAAAGAAGGCTGAAGCTTCTGGGTTTGAAATGTAAAGTAAATGCAGAAGTTCATTAAAGCTGTATTCTCTCTAATGACCAGCAGGGGGCGACTCCTCTGGTTGTAAAAGAGTTGCAGCTATATGGCGGTAACCCCGAACCAGATGATGGACACCAGAGGTAAATGTGTTGCTACCCTAGCGTTTGACAAAAGGCTTTTAATTCAGAGAATTGTAAAGACTTCCTGTGATTTCAGGAATGGAATCTTTCACATTTCTTTTATTTTTGTGTTGAAGGCTGACAGAGACTCGTAGGAGATCACAGCAGCAGACTTCTCCTCTCTGTACCTGTGTCAGAGCTGAACACTCCATGTATTTAACGGCCTTCAGCTCATGAGCCAGCTTCTCTCCGCTCTCAAAGGTCACCGGTTGCTGTTTGTTCTTGGCCAGCGTCTCCAGGGTGGCACCGTCGTCTCTCAGATCCACCTGAGTCCCCACCAGCAGGAAAGGCACCCGTGGACAGTGGAATAAAATCTCTGGTACCCACTGTGAACAGATAAGTTTAAGATTATGATCACTTATTCTTTATGCCTTTCTTTTTTAGTACCAAATTCAGATTTTCTTTCTTCCAGCTTGAGTCTCTCTTTAACCATTAATTCTAATAGTTAGTTCTAAATATTAATTATTAAGCAACAATTTTATTGCCAACTTTGCCTCATTGTTTTCCCCTTTCAGCTTTTTTCTTGGGAGTAATAACAAATGGGGGCTGATCCAGGATTGTGAAAAAAAGCATCTGGAAATGGTAGTATTTGTTTGTGAGTTGCCACCTGTTTGTCATATTTCTGTTTTTCCTGATGGCCAGCAGGATCACGTGCTGTGTGCAACTGCAGGTTCTGCTTCAGGTAAGCAGATGAACAATAACCTGGTCATGTAGCAGCTCCTGGTATTCTCTGCTTTGTGTTGGAACCTGAAGCTGATTGGAATCATTTGAGGGACTAACACGACAGGATCACAATCAAAACTCATTTTTTGCGTTTTTCAAATTTGGAATTTAAAGCTAGTGGATTAATTTTTTGTACATTCTTTGAACCGATTTAAACATTTAGGTGGTCTGCTTATTATTCTGGAAACAATTAAAATAAAAGTGAACCAAACAGACCTTCTCTCTGATGCTATAAACTGTTGAGGGTGATACGACAGAGAAACAGACGAGGAAGATGTCAGTGTCGGCGTAGCTGAGGGGTCGCAGTCTGTCATAATCATCATGGCCTGCAGGGGGAGACACAAAACGAGTCTGAGTAGCAAAAAATAGTGCGAACAAATGAAGGCTGAAAAATGCCTCCCAAGTGAGGACGTTCCCGTAGATTCTACATGCTAAAATGTCCAACCTCACAACAGACACAAACATCCTCCTGAGGCTGCATTTGCAGGCCGATTACGTCACAGCGACGCGACAAAAGCCGTTCAAATGCGTAGACTCCTCCAAACGCAGCCGACAAATGCGTTCTCCTTTTCCCGAATTTGAAGGATGGGTCGGGAGTATCCTTCATGGCCCACCATATCCCAGAATTCACAGCGCGGCCCAGCCAATTTCAGTTTCAAAATGACTCTTATTACTCTTTCTGGGTCACAAAGTAAACTTTTAAGATATTTTCAGGCGAGAATGTAGCTGGGTAAACTTCAAATATCGGTTTATCAAGATATCACATATTTGCAAAAGCGCTCCGACATTTTTGGAGACATCTGTTACCCACCACTCGATAGCTAGCCGGGGCGATAACAGCGTACTCCCGCACATCGTTTTGTGTTTCCTCCGTGAGTTTCTCCCTTTGTGGCTTCCTGTGGATTCAGGTTTTAGTTCTGTTTTATTAGATTTCCCAGTTTAGGGTTTCTGTGTATGTCATCTCCACTCCTGCTGTATCCTGCTCTCCTTGTGAATAAAGCTCACTCACATCTAAGTCACTGCCTACGTTCTGGGTCCTTATCTCACCTCCAGCTGGCTTGCCTCGCTGATAAAAGAATGCATTTCATGGGTAAAATCAGCTTGACAGTGGGAAAAATAAAGACACAAGTGTCATTTTATTTCAGTTTGGACATTAGCCTGCCCATACTATCAATTCTGTATTTGTAAAACCTAAAGTTTTCCCCCCATTTTATCTGCAAGGAGATGTAAATAAATCACGAGTTCATTGAGGACTGTACACAAGTAGATAAAGAATGTCCATCTTTTATGTACAGGCTATGCCAACACTAATCTAAACCTTTTTATCTAATTATAGGTTTGTTTATTTAATTTGTATCACTTGAATTTCTAACAGTGAAAACAAAAATGATGATTATCTCTGACCTGTATGTTTGCATTTTGTACATTTATATACAATATAAACAATTTTAATATTGCATATTCTGTACATATCACCACCTCAAATTCTGACTACAGCCACGCATAACCTACATAAGCACTTGTTTTACTTTATGTATTATTTTCTATGTTCAGAGTTAAGTTTGTTCTTTATTTGAGTCAGCTGTTTATTTAGTTGTGTGACGGGAACTTGCAAAGTAAGAATTTCATTGCTCTGCGTAACCACTTGTGTTTTGCGGTTTATATGACAATAAAATTCTTGAATCTTAAAATAACGTGTGGGTTGTCTCGTCAGCGGTGGGGAAACTGCTCATCACAATCAGCTCTGAGCGTTATAGGAAATATTGCTCCGACTATATGTATGTGACTGCTGCTGGTATGAAGATTGATATTATACAACACAGAGTTTCATTAGTTATTAAACTGAGAGCAGAAATGTTTGTCTTTACCCGAAGTGTCGCACATTTTCAGAGTGTACTCCTCCTCTCTGATCATCACCGTCATGGAGTAAGTGTTCACCACCTGGAGGAGACAGAGGCTGAGGAATGAGAACAAGAAAGAGACAACAGGAAGGAAGTAAACCCGCCAAAAGGACTTGATTACAGATGTTCTTCATAATAAAATTGGATTTATTCCATGCACTCACACTGATTTATCAAAGCAGTTTGGGCTTCAGTGTCTTGACCAAGGATCCTTACACAAAAAATCTTTTTCATCATAAGTGGTGTTTAACTTGTATGTTTTTCAACACAACACAACACAAATAGGTCCATTAAAAACACTCCTCTGTGTAATATTATGGGTTCATAAATAGTAATAGCTTCATCACAGTGTTGAAAGGGGGCGCTGACAGTTCTTCTATGCATAAAAACCCTGGAACAGCACAAGAGCTGTTACACTGTGTTACATGGAATAAAGTGAAATGAATGCTGCTGCATGTCTGCAGACTTTCACCTCACCGTGGGCACGTATTCAGAGGGAAACTTGTTGACCGTGTAGGACATGAACAGGCAGGTTTTTCCCACTTCAAGGTCACCCAACATCACGCACTTTATAGTGGACATCTGAGGAGGAGGATGGAAGATGATGAAGAAGCAAAGAATGAATGAACAGTAAATGTGAGGCAGGGGAACAGAGGGAGTCTCTGGAGTGTCATCTACAGTATGCAGCTGATTTTAATTAGACACTTGTGCTTAAATAGACTTATTATATGTATGATACTGTAACAGTTGTGGTTACAGTAACAAACAATAAAAGTTGTCACTGTAAATTTGGAACTGATGTCAGTACAAACAGAACAAGACCAGACTGCAGACCACCAACACTCAAGAAAATATTCATGCTAAAAATGCTGATTTTAACTAATTTGATTACTTTTAATTACAGAGTAAAATCTTAAATGTAAATGAATCTGGTCAAATGTACTTGACTGGTATATATTCAGTTTAGACCAAACACATTATTGCTTCATGTTTAAGAGGCTACGTATCTTCTTTCTTTCTTTTTTCTTCTTCCACATCAGGCACGAATTGATTTTGCGCATCCAGAAAGAGATTCAGATTAGTGTGTCATAATCTCTTGGCACAACTTGAAAGTATTTAGAAATATAATATAAATATTGATATTGGACTCCTAGAACTTCTCTCTCCTAAGTCTACCACAACTATGCTCTGATTGGTTGATGGTTCCCAATGACAAGGCGATTCTGAGGTGAGCAGAGCATGTGATGATGCTCATTGACGCCTTAAATCATGGTAAGTTCATGAACCTTGGGACACACACATCACTGGTTAAGTGTGTGCGCTGCCTTTACCATTAAAGTAATTTTGTCCTTTTTTAAAATGTCCATCGCCGAGTGCAGCACAGAGATGTTTGAAGGGCTTTTCACTTTGGAGACTATTCCCCGCTCTCTGCCCTGCACCTCTGGCCTCTGCCTCCTTGGTGGGGTAACCGTGGCAACAGAACACCTCAGACAATATGATAACCATGTTCATTTGATACAAAAGCAGTCAAATCTGAGAAAGTTCCCCATGACCCCCTCACAATTAGCTGACTGTGTTGTTGTTGTTTTAATTCAGTGAAGACAGTTATACATTCATCATCTTCTTCTTTTGGCTGGTCCTTTTAGGAGTCACCACATCTGCCAACATCGCACCCTATCACAATATCCTCCTCTGTCACACCAAGGGTTAGGGTGACCAAGGGTTTCAGGGTTAAATATCATGAGGTGTAACTATGATACTTTAAACAGCAAAAATGCACTAGTTTAATGATGTAGGCGAACAGAGACAAGGACGTGTAACGATCAGTATCTGAAAAAGTGCTCAAAAAGTGTTTTTTATGTAAACGTCCGAGGATCATCAGTATTTTAAAGTTGATCTGACCTTTTGTTGCACTAAGATTCCACAGTCGACCGTAATCATGACTCAGGTGACAGGCCAACATTTTTCTAAATGTCATCTTCTTATCTGGGAAGTCAAACATTGTTGTTTATCAGGTGCATCCAGATACTCCTGTTCTGCAGACTGCAGCAAATGACTTTCATCATTGAGCTCATTTTAAAAATGAAACTATTTAACTTCAGCATAATCTGATTTCAAGTTGGCCAGACAAACAACACCACTGAATACATGACCTATGTGTTATTTTAATTATATTTTGTTATTTACTGAAGTTTAAGAAGTGTATTCTCAAAATGTTCAGGCAATAAAAAATAATTTAAATAACAATTTGAGTTAAAACGCACACATTACCATCATTTTTAAATCTCCAATGTCTTGGTTGCCACAGGTACCCTGAAGATATTTGAGTATTTATTGTCAGTAAATCGCAGTTTATAATAACTGGCAGCTCCTACCTTTCCTGTTCACAGCCGATGGACCGCTAGGTCTTATTCCGGGAGCGGGTTTAGCGATCAGCTCTGAGTTTGATAATCCAGGGTTGAGGCCAAGTTCGGGTTTTCTGCTCCAGACCGAGTAAACGTCAACTCCAAGTTAGTTACCGGGGTAACAGACCCCGTGAACTAATCCTGCTCGCTGTCAGATTTTCTTCAGCAAACTGAGTGTCCCTCTATCTCCTCCCTTCCTGCTGTACCTGAGCCAGCTGATTCATTTCCTCATTCACAGCCGCTGCCAAAGTGCGAAGAAGAGCTGATTCATTTGCAAAGGGTTTTTTTAAGGCACAGAACACATTGATCAATAATCAATCATTTGTCGTGTTGGAATCAATCGAAATATCCCAGTTGGATTTTGGACATAATGTAAATATTTGAGTGAAGATGAGGCTTAAATAACTTTAAGACGCTAAAACTGATTTTGTTTACTTTGGAGTTAATTTAAACAGCTGCAGACACTGTGCTCTGATTATTTTCAGGTACAGAGTCTGAACCGCGACACATTTCCCACTGAAAATGCGTCTTTGAGAGTCCACTAAGAAAACGCGAGGTGCCAAAATATAATTTCCAATGTTTCTGTGTTTCCCATGTGTAATAACTTTGCTTGTATTGGTAAATAGTCTGTGGCCAACAGGGTTTAAAGGCGTTATAAGTAAAATAAAGAAATAACTCGTCCTCTTGGCCTGATTTTTCTGATCTCGATCCCTTTTTGACACTTCACATCCGCCCAAAGGGATCACCGGCTCCATATCGGCTCCTGGAGCCCAGAAGCCCAAAGTGACTTTAAACAATTACAATCAGCGCTATCTAAAAAAACGAAAAAAAGAAAAAGGAAATCAGTTCATGCTCCTTTGTCAGTCAGAGAAAGCTAACCTGCATTATTGAAAACCAACCGTGTATTTACGGAAGTATGGAGGACTAAATGTGCCAAACCAATTGTACACTTTTTTTAAAAGTCTAGCTTTAATGAGCAAACTGATTCAGTTATTATTGCAGATAATTTAAAATATCTTCATCATCTCCTGTGTGAGTGAGGACCTCAGTTTCCTGTTCTCATGTCTGTTTATGGTGTTTTTTTTCCCTACGGTGAGTAATAGTTAATTAACTATATGTCTATCTCAGGACCAGTGTGGTCTTCTACCGTAGCTCTACTGCTCATCTTGGCTGTAAGGACTTTGGAGTTACTGTTGCTTCTCTATCAGCTCTAAAAAGTAATTTTTACCCAGAGACCTGCTGCTTACTGGATATTTTCTGTCATTCAGACAATTTTATGTAAACCCCAAAGATGGTTGTGCAGGCATATCCCAACCACAACCATGAGTCACCTTTCTTCTGACGTTTGAACTTCAGAATGTCTTGCTTGTGTCTGCATGTCTAAGTTATTGAGTTATGCTGATGAATGTTTGCACTTAAAGTAGCCATGCAGGTGGACCTAACAAAGTGCCTGTTGAGTGTGGATGTCGGTCTGTTACTAATTGGAAAACAATTACTTTTGTTATTTAGTTAAGAAAAAGTGTCATATCTTTAATTACGCTGCCCTTTGCTTTTGAAGTATTTAAAGCATCTTTCACTTTTTTTTTTTAAATAAAAGGAATAATTAGATATATTCATACAACCAAATTAATATTCCTTCTGCTAAAGTTCTCAGACAAGCTAACTGTCCTCACATCTTTTGTTGTTGTTTGTTTTAAAAAAAAACAAGAGCAAAAGATTATACATTCAGATTATTAAGACTATTTGAAAAGAACAACTACAAATCCTCCATCTAATTTTGAAACATTTATACTTTCATCCATGAAGAGGCAGTCTGATTTCAAATGAACAAATTAAAAAGATCCTGGCAATCACACGGATAAAAAAGCAGTTTTCTAATTTCAACAAATAAAGTCCCAGTGAAAAAAAAACATTCAAGTACTGGTTTTATTATTTCCAAACACCCACCACTTCCAACATTCATCTTTTAAAACATCTTTAATTCTTGCTTCGGCTCTCATGTTTCTCTCCTGCCATTAGAAGCTTGTTATCACTTAGTTTCAACCCGGCCAGCAATACTCGAACCAGCTGTTGGCACTCAACCATCAAGTGTCAGAAAAAACGTCTAAAGAGAAAAGGAATTAAAATTCCAGAAACACCAAGTTAAAAAAAATCACCAGGAAACAATAAAGAAAAAAAATCTATATAATACTTATAATCATCCATACATAATCAGAATAAACCATCATCAACCATAGAAAAGAAACAGGAGGGAAAGTGGAATTTCAGTTCATTTGAATGGGAAATGATTTCAGTTTAAAGGTTTCAAATGTGTTACTGACTCCTGATCAGTGTCAGAGAACTTTAACATCTCACCAGTCATACCGCCTTAAACCATCCTCAGATCAGAGGTTTGTTGATTGTAGCTTTAACTAACTTTATGAAAGATGAATAAAAACAAGCAGCACCGACTCTTTCAGTCCAAGTTTGCTGTCAGAGCAGCAGGTTTCAATAAATGACTGGGAAAATTCAGTCACTGAGGAGGGTTTTTTCTAAAGGTCAGCGCAGCACTTCCTTATTTAAAGGTAGTAAAATGAAATATAAAAACTGTGAAGCCGCTAGAAGATGAATGAAGGTAGAACTGATGTCTTTAAAAGACTCAACTTTAACTTCTCAAACACTGATCAGTCTGATTTTAGCCAATGAAATGACACACAGAATCCTTTAAACCAGCCTAATCCCCTTTAAGGCCTCCAGGAGGAGCCAACGAGTCACCAGAGAACCACCTCGGGTTCTAGCCTGGAGCAGCGAAGCAGGAGTGAACAAAACAAGAGGAGGTCACACGTGGGCCGTTTGTCTGTGTCGACTTTAACAGTTTAATAAGGTGGAAAACATTTAAGAAACTTAAAAAAGGCGCGTCTCACAGTTTTCACACAGTGACTCGTTCTAAAGGAACATTTCGCCCAATCTTTTTCAATATCTCTACTAATGTTTACAGTTAAAAGTTATTGTTAGGAGTTATATAATGTTGTGTGCAGTTGCATGCAAATTCTTGCAAAACATTCCCGTTTCTGTGGTCAGGTGAAAACTGCATGACTTCAGATTTCCTGAATATCCCACATTTGTCCTGTTACCAGGTGGAACTTGAGAAATCTCAGACAATTCAAGACTTAAAGAGTCTGAATATTATTTTTGTTACTTTGGAAAGCAATGCATCCACATGAGAACATCGAGTTTCTAACTTCTCTCAGCTACAGATTGAGGCACTGTTAGCTACTGTGCACACCAATGCATGTGTTGTCCTGTAACGTGCAGCTTCTGCCCAGTTAGTAAATGTTTAGTCTCAGTTATTCTTTTTGACACGGATGAAGTCAAGTTACAGAACTCGCACCTACAGCACGCAGAGGCGTTATAAGGAGGAGACACGGCTCTCAAACAATCCTAAACTGAAGGCTACTGGAGCTGCAGCGGTTAGCAGCGTTGCCTCACAGCAGGAAGGTTCCTTGTTTGAATCCCCTGGTCGGTTTGCAGGCGTGAGTTCACTCCAGCATGTTGGGTTAAACGCTCATTCTTTCAGTGTTTGGAGGAAACAGCTAGGAGGTTTTTTTTACTGCCCAAAGGTGTCGGCTAGATGTTTGTTGATGCTCTTTTTGTTGCTTTTTTGAAACCAGTGACCGAATAAAACAGCACTAATGTTGACTTTCTTATGATCAACACTTTTGATTACATTTAAATCTACAGTTTAAGCAGAGGTGGATGGGTTTATCTACTTTAGGATTTATCTGACCTTGTGTTGGGATCAAACTACAGCTGCTTGGAAAGATGTCCTGCTTTCTTCAAAAGGACTTGCTTGAATTGTATTGTGGATACATTAAGAGCAAACTAGCTCCTTTACCTCAAGTTTCACAGGATTTTTCGCCACAGGATGAGAATGTCAACAAAGGCTTTCTAGAAGCAAACACAGCCACTCAGCAGCTACGCTGAAACACCTCTGGACAATTATTTTAAAGCACTACCTTAAATACTTTTAACTTCACCGCTGACCAGGACATCAAAACTGCACTTACAGAAGCAACAGTCAAATCTAATCAAAGCAGCTCTACAGGTTTGACTTGAAATAGGCTTTTTTCTCCTGTAGGTTATTATTTTTTGTATTTAGAGAGTCCTCAGCTGAAAATCTACGAGTGCCACGTGTCTCTCTTATGTCTTACACAAATCCACAAAGCCTGCACAACTGCATATGATTTTTTGGTTTAAAGGTTAAAAATAAAAATTCAAAATCTGTAAACAGAGTTAATCTTTATGTTAACAAAAGAAAAGGGAAAAATACTGCTCAAAGTTTTTTTGTTTTAACGTGGAAAAGTTAACAAATTAAAAAAAGCTATTGTTAAGATCAACAGTGTAGCGCCCGTCACTGCTACTGTACACCACAGCCGTTCAAACTCTGATTACCAAATTATTTCAAGGCTATGAAATCAACAGCAGATCAATCACTAACACAAGTGTCACAAATATAAAGCAGCAGTTTACTGACCCAACACATTGTTCCCAACATTTATTTCAGATATTTTATACAGTTCCTTGTAGATTTTTTTAATGATTTTAAAAGTTTTTGTTAAGTTTCAGCTGCTAACGTGACTCCATCCATTGTTTGTATCTTCAAGGCATCTGAGGTTTAAACTACTATTGCTCAATCTGCTTCCTGCGATTATTAAAACCCTGTTTCCAGGTTAGCGAAGAGTGTTGCTCAAACATGTTAGTCATGTTACGGTGATGAAAACAAAGCGCCTATCCGTTCTAACACCACACCCACGTTAAGTCACTATGGCTGAAGGCACTGTTTAAATGCGTCTACCCTCCCCCCCTCAGTTCCCATCTGGGTTAATAATCTCCTCCTGGTCCACCTCCACCTTCTCCTATCCTCTTCTTCTTCTTGTCGTGGCGTCTACAACAGAACGCAGCGCTTTTTGGGTTTGGTGTCCGGAGGCTCCAGAGCTGCCAGGATGGCCTCGTCAAACACGTTCTTCAGTCCCCTCTAAATAAACAAAAACAACCCATTACTAAATAAATAAATAATAATTAATTTAAAAAAAAACTGAATTCAAATTTAAATTTCAAAATTCAAAAATTCAATTCACATTTAAAAAGAAAGAAAATTCTACAAAGGAAACTAGAAATGAAAATAGACGACGTCGCCATCCTTTTAGACCGAGGTGGAGTTCTGCCACAGATCTCTGCATGCCTCAAATTTACTTGCAATAAAACAAAGTAAAATAACAAATACTTTTTTCTAATGACCGGAGCTCCTGTCCTCTCGCTGAATGTGCTAGGGGAGGCGGTTTCTGTCTAGCTCTACCAAAAAATACATAAAAATAAATAAAAGAATTTGACTAAATAACATGACCGTATGTAGAATAAGTAGATTAACATGTAGGAGGAAAGTCTTCTGTTTTTAACTAATCAATTACATTTAAGAAGACTTTTTTTAAAGCAGGTAAACACTTGTTCAAATACTAGTTTCAGTTCCTATTTAATACTCACAGGTAATTGTCTGATGATGATTTATTTTTAAAAGTGCTTTTTAAAAGCTGATTAGCAGTTGTAACCAGAATCATGCCTAGTACACGGAGCCACGTGGAAATGAGCCGTTTACAGTTTCACATCTGGACACAGACAGTTCTGTAGCTACACGTCGCCACGCTTATTAGACTTAACTGTGAAACTTCCTTTGACCTCATCAGTTTATCTTTTCAGACCTGAGCTCACATGGATACTAAAGGCCTGTTTCTCCCACTCAGACGACTACTTCTTTCTCCGTACCTGCGTCAGAGCCGAACACTCCACGTATTTGACGGCCTTCAGCTCACGAGCCAGTTTTTCTCCGCTCTCACAGCTCAGGGCTCGCTGTTTGTTCTTGGCCAACTTCTCCAGGGTGTTGCTGTCGTCTCTGAGATCCACCTGAGTCCCCACCAGCAGGAAGGGCGTCCGTGGGCAGTGGTGTGAAATCTCTGGCACCCACTGTGAAAAGACAAGGTCAAGGTCAGGCTTGATGGACTTTAAATGCAACTCCAACTGACCTGAACCCTCCTCTGTGTCCTTAAAGTTACACTGTGAACAAATTTAGATCTAAAACCAAGCTGATGGTGTTCTCAATTTTTACTGAGAAGACAATAACTTGTCATAGTAAATAATTTGGTTTACAGATTATTCTGACAGCCCTTGTTTAAAAAGGTAAAATGTACATGTGTCAATCTTAATCTAGAAACAAAAAACACAGAGAGAGCTAAACAAACCTTCTCTCTGACGTTCTCGAAAGATGAAGGTGATACAACAGAGAAACAAACGAGGAAGACGTCAGTCTGAGGGTAGCTGAGGGGTCGCAGTCTGTCGTAATCCTCCTGACCTGCAGGGGGAGACACGAGATGACAAAATTAAGCTAATAGAGATAAAAAAACAAAACAAAGCTTCAGGTCCAGTTGAGGTGGGCTCCAGAACTGAGTCAATGCCCATATTAAAGTGTCCAACTTTGGACCACACATGAACATGCGCAGCGTGCTACAAAACAAAAACCTTCCACCCTCTTCACCATAACGACGCAGCGGGTATTTTCATTTAAACATATGGATACTGTAAAGGTTTAATCTTAGGAGTGTGGCTTGTTTATTTGACAGGTAAATGTGGAGCAGATCGCAGTCCACTCAGTCTCACCTCCACCAGCTAACATCTCACACTACCAAAAGCTCTCACTCTCTGACTTCCTGTTTTACCAAAAGTGGTGGTGAGATGTAGCCAAAAATTAAGATTTCATGATGCATTTTTTTCCCCCAGGAAGTTTTCATCATCTTTTTGACAGAAGAGGGTTAGCACATTGACTTAGTTTTATTTTTAGGTTTTGTAGTGCTTTTAACTGCACTAAAAAAACCTTTCTGTAAATATTAGGCAGTCACTGCTCGTGGGAGTGTGTTCGGTGTTCCTACAGTGAATTAACTGAAATGGTTTTAGATTTTTTTACCTGCAGTGTCAAACAGTCCCAGAGTGTACGGCTCTCCACCGATCATCACCGTCACGGCATAGTTGTCGAACACCTGGGGGACAAAGAGGGGAAAAGGTGAGAAAACAGAAGCCGGATGATATGACAGAGAGAGCAGAAAACAAAAAAAGGAAGTAAAGTGTAGACTGGAAGAAGACTTCTTGAGTTGTTAAATCGTTGAAAAAGGAAGTGCTTTCCTAGTGATTTTGTTTGACAGACGTTCAGCACCGCTGTCATACAAATCAGACAACTCCAGTGTTGAATGTGCAAAGTTAAAAAGGCTAAAATATGAGCACATGATGCTCCATTAAGCAAATCTTTAAGTCATTAAACAGTGGATGAGCGCACCCATCAGCGGTTTCACACCTACAGTTTATTTCCTCCGGTCAGAATCAGTTCAGTTTCTAAACGTGTCAACTGAAAAAGAACAATTTATGTTGGGCGGCTAGTTGCTAGCCTGTGCACATCTATAGTACCTCATGCTTCACAGAATACAAAGAAATAACCGCACGTGACTACGGGAAGTTGTTTTTTTTTAGCTCAAACTTTCAACATCTACATGGTAATTGGGCCTGGCAGCTCGTATCCTGTTCACACCACAAACGAACTGCTGAGTTCATTTGGAACCGCACAGAGACGTCCTCCAAAGGGTCTCGGTGCGGTTGTTTTGGTCCGCACTCGAGTGCGATTATATTTACATCTGCACAAACGAACTGCAGCAAGAGGGAAAATGAGAAAGTGATTTAAACTGACTAAACACCGCAGGCGTTCACCTCCATGAAACCGATCATTTCCAGTGTTGAGAACGTGTGAAGTGGATTTCTTAACATTGTGTGCTGTATCTAAGACCACTGTCTGGATCTGTATGATGTGATTCAGAGCTGTTATTCTCAAAATTGCCATCTTGGCCAGAGAAATCCAACCTACGTGCTGTTCAACCCTTCTTTTTGAGAGGTGCAGCTACTCGGCCTGGTGTAAAAGAAATCAGGATTATTGTGAACTGTAAATCATGCAAAGCTACTGCAGTAGGGTCCAATGATAAAGATATGGAACTGGAAATGGGTAAAACAGCTGCCCTTTAAATAGTTTATTGCATACATGATCTTTACCAAATTACATGAAATGATGGAAACTGAATATTGTTTTGTTGTTGTTCAGGTAAACAGACCTGCTGCGTCTTGGTTCAGTCCTTCCTTTTATTTAATCACAGCCATACCTTCAGGCTGCTGCTGTGTACAATAAAACAGTCCAGTCCCAACACGCCTGCTAACCTTGGCTCGGCGGACGTGCGCTAAAGCAGGGAGTGTTCACGGTGATGACCTCATGCAGTATAAAACAAGGTACGGTCACAGTAGCTGACTGGAAATGCTTGTTGCACGACGATCTTCATAGAGACATGTTTCATCAGCGAGTTTCAAGCTGCTCGACTGTTTCACAAAACAATCAGCATCATTTTGAACTATAACTGTAATGTTATTTAACACAATTATTCATTAACTTAAAAATACAGGCTCAGCTTTTAGTCTCGTCTTGGACTGAAAACCATTTCGGTCACTTAAAGCAACAAGTCTTCACAAGGAGTTTACTTTAAATACTATTCAGATTGGAAACACTGCAAATGAAATGATTAAACAGGCAGAGCTGATTGACCTGCAGACCGTTGGGTGCACACCAGTGGGTGTTTGTGCTCGTGAAGCCCATCTTATTTGGGAGCTGCTGGTCACTGCTGGCCCACAGCCTCCATTGTGTCTGTTTGTGCAGACGGCTGTGAAGCGAGACCCTCGTGACAGCAGACTTGGAGGCATCAGAACAATTGGATGGTAGCCACAGGTCGAGGGAGAAACAGCTAAAGCAGACAGCCAAAAACCACTTTGGTCGCACGCCACCAAAAGTGAATCAGGCGAGATGAGTCAGCAGACGACAGCTTTTCTGGCACGCAAAACATTTTGGGACCCACCAGAGGTTCTGGTCTTCCATCAAAGTAAAATGTTTTTGTTTAATTGCTGAAACTTAACAGAAAGTTCAGTCAAATGACCGAAGATAGCAGGAAAACGCACTGACGTCTGGAAAAGTCACAGACTTTTCGCCTTAGTTATATGCAGACAAATCATGATTATGTGTAATCACGCTCAAAGATCCTGAGCCAGTAAGAAATCCCAGTTAACTGTTAACTGGTTTTACAGGATTTGGCATTAACACGACGGTTTACCATCTTTTTTTAACCCAATGCTAACCTAATGTCCAGAGAAGCTGCTGCTACAACTGTTCAAAATTTCTTCTACTCGTCTGTTTGTTGGTTGTTTATTTTTCTTCTGAGCACAGAGAGGCAGAATTGACCCGACGTTTGATAGACTGATGAAACAGTTCAGAGTGTGCGACACACACGCAGAGAAATGGACAAACAGAGACAGAAGTGCCCTTCAGGTCAAGTTTGGACAGAAACACTGAGTAACTGGCCCCTCCTCTCAAACATCCACCACACAGACAGAAGAAGAGACACAGGTTTGATGGTAAGAGCTTTGGATGGAGCTCAGACTACAGAAGCTGCTGGAAACAGATCACAGCAGACACAGTGGGGAAAGAAAGCGCTGTGCCGAACAGTGTCCCGACTGTGCTGTTACGATAACTGTATTTATATGCCGTTTCAGTTTCATACAGAGCCAAACAACAGCCTGAAATTAAACAATAAACACACTCCTTGTAAAATGTGACAGGTTTGACATCAGATTCCTGTAAGGTGACTTGTTGGTGAGGAATTACTTCCTGGAGAAGACTTACTCTCTCCTAATTTCTTACTGTGTGGCTTGTTTGTCAGCAGATTGACAGGAAACGATGCAGACACATAATACAGCACTGATGTATAGTTGCTCAACACACACACACACACACACACACACACACACACACACACACACACACACACACACACACACACACACACACACACACACACACACACACACGAAACAGAAAGCGTACAGGAGAATAAAGTGTTTTGTCTAAAACAAGACATTGCTCAACTTAATGCTGCATGATGACTAGTCTCAAAGATTAGGGTTCATTAAGTACGTTGGTGACATTAAGTAAAAAGGCGGTGATTAACAACAGGAGAATGCAGGTAGGAACAGGATGTTGCACAGGAATAACAACAATGTGACAGTAAGCAATAAAAACAAAATAACACAGCTTTTGCTGAATCATGTTGGAGGTGTATAAAATCGTATTACTATTCACGGATGATAAAAAATAATAAGCATAAAAAGTTGCATTTATGAGGAAAGAAAGTAAAATTTTACAATAAAACTTTGTTCTTGATATCCTTTTTTACATTTATATGAAAGTATTTCCACTTCTGTCTTGAAAAGCACCTTTATTCTGAAAATATCACAGTAATTATAATCAGTATTTTGATAATAAAGTTAAGTCTTTAGTACTTATATAAAGGTTTTCCTACATGTAGCGCTAATAAGGAAAAAAAGAGCTCTATGCTAACAGCAAAGAGCTACTATGCTAATATTTTCATTAGTAGGAAGCCACAGACGAGCTGAAAACTACATACAGCTAATACGTTAAGATATGTTTTTACATTATCGCCTCTGTCAGTGCGCCCCAGGGCAGCTGTGGCTACAACGTAGCTTGCCATCGCCAGTGTGTGAATGTGTGTGTGAATGGGTGAATGACTGAATGTAGTGAAAAGCGCTTTGGGGTCCTATGGACTAGAAAAGCGCTATACAAATGCAGGCCATTTACCATTTACCATTATTTTTTTCAGTGGGTAATAATAATAATAATAATAATAATAATAATAATAATAATAATAATGGATTGCATTTATATAGTGATTTTCAAGGCACCCAAAGCGCTTTACAATGCCACTATTCATTCACACACTGGTGGAGGCAGCTGCAGTTGTAGCCACAGCTGCCCTTGGGCAGACTGACAGAAGCGAGGCTGCCATATCGCGCCATCGGCCCCTCTGGGCAACACCAGTAGGCGGTAGGGTAAAGTGTCTTGCCCAAGGACACAACGACCAGGACAGAGAGCCCGGGGATCGAACCGGCGACCTTCCGGTTACAGATGCGCTTCCCAAACCCCCTGTAGTGACCGTATCCTGTTTGAGCCTAAAAGTGCTCAAACAGGACTGAGAAAACTAAGAAGAGCAGACAGAAAGCAAACAGTCCAGTCTCGGCAAACAGAGGTGGTCACGTGATGCCCTCACTTCTACTCTTGTTGACTGAGTTTAAGAAGAAGCAGAGCGCATTTTTAAATATGAAAGGGAAAGCTCATAACAACAATGTGGCATTTAAACAATGCATTTGAAATAAAGTAGTTGTACATAAACAAATAATAGATAGATACTGACATGACCATTCCTGCATATACGAGGTACGCCAAACATACAGCCCGGGGAAGAACGAGCCTATTAAAGCAGCGGTCCCCAACCCGTGAGCCACGGACCGGTAAGGGTCTGTGAGACGCCGCGAGAGTTGAGGCTCGGGGTGAAATTTATGGTTTTCAGGGTTTTTATCATTAACTCTCTTTCCCTAGGTATTTTCCCATTAAACTTTAATGCATTTAAAAGACCAAAGTACTTTCTGATCTTGATAAGGTTTTAGAATCATAAAGAGGTAAAATGGCAAATACTAGTTGTTTAAGCTGCAAAACAGTCTAGATGTGAAGGTTGTGCTTTTATACGACAACAATAATCAGTAACAGCCGTATTAATACTGGAAAAAAAGTGCATTTTTTAACATTAAAAAAAAAAGAAGATCTTGTTTTAGTAATTGGTGGCCGTCAAAAATCGTAATAAAAATTCAAACAGAATTGGTTGAACGACATTTGTACTGAAGAGTTAAAAATAGTGGAGTGGAAGCGAGGTGAGTGAGATGGACAGTCTGACAGGAAGAGAAAGATAAAAGTTGAGTCAGCACTGTTGCTTCCGCAATTCTCAAACAGTGCTGACTGCTGACAGATCAAGCAATGGCACCAACAGAAAACAGAAGACAATTACTCATCAGTTTGCAGTCCCTACTCACAGACCCTACCCATCATCAATTAGGAGGCATTTCAGATATTTCTAGCAGGGCTGCAGAGCCTGTCAACGCTCAGCAAGCCGTTTTCTGATGGCAACAAACCACAGAGTCAGAGAATGCCGGATCAGCTGAGCTGAGGCGCACATGGACCACATTTGTGTCACGCTGCAGAGCTTGCGAAGCTTCTTCCTCATCGTGCTGCTGCAGCGTGACGTAACACTTTTGAATAGTCACGAATCAAACAGGATGTCAGGAGACAAGCACACATTTCTAATCCTGCAGGTACAGACATGAAACCACCGACTGCACGCACCAAAAACGACACAAACGTGTACAAGAATCAGAACAAACAGCGAGCGCTAGAAAGTTTACAACTTCAGGAAATGATGTGCAAAAACTCTTGAAGGTGTGAAAAAGAACTTTTTACCAAAATATCATCCAGCTTCATGCTTGAGTGCAAAAGGGTGCTGCTACCAAGATACAATTCACTGTAACAAATTAAAAGAGGACAGCTTAATGAATGCAGTAGGAGCTTGGACCCAGTAGCAGGGTTTATAAGTCATCATTTAACAAGCGTATTGTAAAAACTTTTAAGCCCTTCATTTTTATATGCAACATTTAACTTGTAGCATTTTCTGTGTGTGAACTGTCACAACCTCTCTCTGCCTAATGGAGAAGCTGTAGCTCAGGAGGTTAGGAGCGGTTCATCTGTAATCGCAAAGTTCGATCTGCAATGCGTTCATTGCAGTAGCAGTGTGTGTGTGTGGTGGATAGAAAGCACTAAAGTATAAACAATAAGTGTTTGTATGAAAGGGCCATGTTGTATAAACAGAGCTGAAAAGCACTACATAAGAACCAGTCCACTTACCATTTATCAAGATGTCAGCTTAAATCTAAGGTGGAGCTTAATCAATATTTGGCTCTGTTGGCTCAGCAGTATGAGAAACACACCTCGAAGTGTAACGTAGTGTCTCCTTTTCTAACATTTCTTACTCTCTATCAAGAACATTTAGTTTTTTTTTCACCGTGTTTTTATAGGTATAAAGAAAAGTCCAACTTGATCATGTGTCAACCTTGAAAACTGTAACATCAGCACAAATTTAATTTAGGAACCATTTTTCA
Source organism: Astatotilapia calliptera (assembly GCF_964374335.1). Taxonomy (NCBI): domain Eukaryota; kingdom Metazoa; phylum Chordata; class Actinopteri; order Cichliformes; family Cichlidae; genus Astatotilapia; species Astatotilapia calliptera. The sequence continues at coordinate 3,828,678 of NC_137442.1, read as the reverse complement.
ATAAAGATTAGAGGAAAGTGGGTCAACCAAGTTATTCCATGTAAAAATGTTTGATGACCATTACTGGTTTAAATCTATATTGAGAAAAATATTCCATGAAAGACAACTGACCTTATATCGCCTTTGGGCTTTTGGAGCCTTGACCTGACTTTTAAAAAAATAATTGGAAGAAAAAAAAAAAAAGAAAAAAAAAAAAGCACTATGCTGCTGAAAGATAGATATTTGCAAAATTCTGCCTAAATATGTATTTTACCTGGTTAATGTGTGTGTGTGTGTGTGTGTGTGGGGGGGGGGGGGGGGGGTGGTCTGCAGCACCACTGCAAGGGAGGCGGACGCACCTGAGCGGCACCCGCAATCACGCCTCGCCGCCTTAACGTCTGTGCCATCTATGCTGTTGTGTTATTGTTGGTGTGTGTCGGGCTGTGAGCTGAAACGCTACAGCCGGCTGTGTGCGTACAGCAACCGTGTGAGAAAAGTGGTCAATAAAGAGATGTTGAAAAGCGTGTTCATGGAAACATCGTCGGGTCTGCCGTGATATGTTTACAATGGGACTTCTGCTCCTGAACTTTTGCGCACAGCGTCTGCAAATCGGGGCTTTCATCTTTACGCAGGACTGTAAGCTGTCGTCTGTGGGGCGTGAGCGGTGTTTGTTTTTAACATAGTTCACGGTGGAGCTGCTGACATAATGTGGATCCGAAGATCCATAATTGGCCTGCCTGGGGTTGAAAGTCTCGATAAATCCATGGCGTTTCGGTGGGTACACCGGCTTCTGTGAGTGTGACGCTTATTTTGAGCGATGAAAAAATAATAAAATATAATTTTATTTTTATATTTCAATATCACAATAATCTTCCAATTTAGAACTACAAGTTAAAAAAAGAACTAACATAAATAAAATACACTTCAGCAAAATACTTTAATTTATTTTCCCAAACCACGCGGAGCCGCACTAGAAGGACTAAAGAGCCGACCAATTGTTTAAGATATTTGAGAAAAATATGTGATGTAATTTCAAGGTGCTGCTGACCGAAACAGTTATAATAACACTAGAAATGTTATTAGAAAACACTGGATTTATCTGGAGACCAAACATCACGTCTCATACAAACTTTGCCTACTATAAATGAACACAGTGAGACCAAATGCAAAAAGGAGGTTTGTTTCAGTTTGAGTGTCTGAAAAGGTGTGTTTTATTGTTCCTTGAATCCACCTCACCTCTGCTTGAATGGCACGTGCATAGTTGATGCACATATAATAACTGAGGGCAAAGCTTGTGTGAGCACAGAAAATTTAAGGGGACATGGATGTGTGCACATGTTCATCATCGGATGAAGAAATTTACAGCACTCAGTCTTAAGTTGTCCTTACCAGACTGGTACAGGTAAGTATGATTGGTCTAGGTAAACTAAAGGGGACGGGTCTTTAACTTATCTGATGAAATTTCACATATTTTTGTATCATTTATGACCATTTGTTGACCAAAATTTAGTCGTAGCGTTCCACAGGGTTCTGTGCTAGGACCAATATTTTTCTCATTATACATGTTTTCTATATCACAGAAACACTGCACATATTTTGATTTCTTTGACAATGATACACAATTAGATCAGGAAACACATAAATTAGTAAACTACAGGCTTGTCTCAAACAATTCAATTCCTGGATGACCTGTAATTTTCTACTTCTACATTCAGACATATTTACACATAGAAAGCTTTGAAATGACTACTGAAGTCTGTTGATTTTATATTAAAAAAAAAAGACACATATTTATATGTGCTTCACATCAAGAAAGTTTCACATCACTAATTTGCCAATGCACTTCTTCTACAACTTCTCAACCACTACATGATGTTTTGCTGTGGAACACTCCTAACAGACCTAGAGAAGTGAGAGTTACTGCTGCAGCACGTTTCATTTTGAATTTATCTGCACAAAATATTTGAAATGTTACAGTTACAAGCAAGCCGTTTGCTTATATATCGTTTTACACAGCATAATGAAAATAAAGGATGAACAAACAGCCTGACTACAATGACTTGATTCAAACTTGTTATTGATCAAAGTAAAGTTCATCCTGTTTTTTTATTAAAATGATACACTTGTACCGCAGTACATGCAATACGTTTATGTACATATAAATGAAATGTAATCTTCTTTGAAGGTGATGTGTGTTAACGCATTTTCAATAGAACTGATCCAAGCCCATCAAAAGCCATTAAAAAAAATTTCAGTATAAAATATAAGAGTCATAAACGACCCAACTTGGTACTTTCAGTTCTTAAAAGACTCCAGAGTTTTATTACAGTGTACTACTACCAAGTTTTGGTACCCATTCCCATCTTTTAAAAATAAAAGTGAAGCTGAAATATGAGTGACACTCTCTCACTGAACTGGAAAGGTATGTGCATGCTGTAAATACAGTGGCGTCGATACTGACGATACTTTTTTCAGAAACCTGTTTATGTAACCTACGTACAGCATTTACCCATCTATCAGTATCACTCCACAGGAAAGACCTGCACACTGGGTGTTACAAGGAATAAAGTGGCCCGTGCTGCTGCTGTGCGTCAGCTCTCTGTCATTTCAAGTATTATTACTTTGGGGAAGTGAAAAAGTTACTCGTGTTATTTGAGACTACTCACCGTAGGAACGTATTCAGAGGGAAACTTGTTTGTCGTGTATGAGATGAGCAGGCATGTCTTTCCCACTGCACCGTCACCCACCACCACACACTTTATAGTTTGCATCTGAGGAGGAGAAAAGTAGAAAACCTTCTTATTAAAACAAACACAATCTCCATCTGTGTGTTTGTTTCTTTATCCCTGAACTGATCCTAAAACCACAAGGAGCTAGCTACCAAACCTGGCACACAGGTACACCTTAGATCCCTGAGGTGTTCCTATGTATGTCATATATTTAAACGTCATCATGTTGCCTAGTAACCACCTACCAATGGGCTGATATGGCTCATTTATCGCATTTTTGCACCTTACAGAACCTTATAAAAAAATCACCATATCATTTTTATTTCACACAAAATTTTATTTTTATCCACAAAATTGAACTGTGCACCGATATAATGCACCTACAACACCTTATGAAAACACCTTGTTTTAATTTCATGATTAAAAACACCACATTTAAATCCACAAAAGTTAGCATAGTAGCATAGTGAGCATATGCTGGTTAAGAAAAAAGGACATATCAGTAACTAAGTGTACAACAGATGTGAGACAGGGAAGTGGGGTCTCTGGAAGACTGCTGGAATGACAAAATAAGCCCCTGACAGACCTTAATCAGGTGTTTGTCCATAATGAAAGTAATTAGATATGTTATACATAATGGAAATCACCTGATGAGTGTTGCCTTTAAGACAAAAGCAACTTTTTGAGACAATCTGTACCAAGTCTAAAAGGATCTATGAGAATAATCTAAGGTTTAATCTACTTGAATCACTGAGATTGAAAGTATTAATAGGCTGTAGTTGTACTTCAGTCATTATCAAACTGAGCATCCGGTGCAACTGCTACATTTCAGGGGCTTTCCATAAGCGAGGTGATGCCCTGCTCTTGATTCTGCACCTCCCACCAATGCTTCATGTGCAGAAGGGTAACCATGGCAACATAACTGTATACAAACAAGCCTTGACAATATGAGACAAAAGATTTCAGTCATTACAGTCGATGCTTACGACACAATTTCCAGTTACTTTTAATTAAGTTTTAGTGCAAGCAGACACAGCTGCTCTGTAACAGGTTGATTTTATACAGAAGCAAATAAATGTGAGAAAACGACTTCTCCAACCACCCTCTTAATCAAATGATTTTTATCTACATGTAATTTCCACACAACTTTAGTATATCAAATGAAGTCATGTATAAATTTTAGCTTCATACTGTGAGTGTTTTCCAAGTTGCAGGCCCTCAAAGTAGACAACGGGCTATATTTTGTGTCGTTTCATCTGTATTATTTTTTCACCCTATCTTCAGGGCTAAAAAACACATTTAGGTGTTGTTAAAAACATCACTCAAATAAATCAAGTGTCCAAATCTCATGCCAAAATTTTGTTTGAGAATTGTTTTTCAACTTTGAGCACCAGTTTATAGGGATATATCACCAGCAAAATCTCACACAGTAATGCCAGTAGGCATTGTTACACTGGCTCTTTGGTCTGTTTTCTTATAACTCCCCTGGACAAAACCTACATGCATTTCTGGACAGCTTTAAGGGTCATATTAACATGCAAGATTTTCTATGTAGTTATGTTTTGATACTATGCTCAACTTGCCACTGTGTTGTGTCAAGTAAGAGGGCGAAGCATTAACTAATTTACTATGTATAGATGCTTATGGGTGATCAAAATGTAGATTAAATTACTTTTACAAACACCTGCTCAGTTGCAGGTTTAAGAATTATTAAATGGTTTTTATGCCCTTTTTTCTCTGCCTGTTTGCATCAGGTGATATGAAAATGCAGAGTCAGTATGAGACTGGCTGATGGAAACACTGCCTGGTCTGTGGCGCGATGTTTACTACACAATGACTAGAGAACCTGTGACCTCTCTGATGCCGAGCAGCTCTCATACCCACTCTGCGGCTTCATTAAGAAGGACAATGGTTAGAGGGCTATGGCCTGCCACTTCATCACTGGCTCTTTGTTTGGGTAAATTTGCAGTGCCAGAATTCAGCTGAACTCTGATGAGTCAGAAACAAGGTGGCCAGTCATTTGCAGGCATGAAGACACCAGTTATGTCTGCAGAATTCATTTGTCAGCAAAACATAGTTTTGGGAAATTAGCGCTAGCTGAGTCTTTTCAATGCCCCTTTCTGCCCCAGTTGCATCCAGATAATTTTCATTACAGGGCTCATTTCTAAAACCCTAAGCATTTTAGCTTAGGGGTGGGCTGTAGCTCAGGCGGTAGAGCAGGTCATCTACTGATCAGAAGATTGGTGGTTTGATTACTGGCTTCCCCCTAGTCTACATGCCAAATATCCTTGGGCAAGATACTAACCGACGCATCCATTGGAGTGTGAATGTGCATGAATCTTAGATAGGCACTAACAGCTTAGAAAAGGTGCTTGTGTGAATTGGTGTGACTGGCCGAATGAATTTGTTGTAGAAAGCTCTTTGAGTGCTCAGATAGAGTAGAAAAGCGCTATATAAGAACGAGTCCATTTACCATTTAGCAGAGTTCAGTTGGACTACAAAGACCAGTGAAAGATAATGTACAATTAATATTTAGTATTCTATATATGTTGAAGGACATTCTCAAATCGTCTAAATACTAAACTACTTTGGATGTCAGTTTGCCTTAAGATGCAACTACTGCTACAACTTTCAATAGCTCAGTTTTCTTGGTTGCCCGTATTGATGTCCTTATTCAAGACTAGCGAAATACTTATTGTTGAAATATGTTAGTTTAAAAGACTTGCTGTTAGACTGAACTGCTGTATTCTTGTCAGTTTACTTTGCTTTTATGGGAAAACAGAAAATATGTTTTTATAGAAAAATAACATTTTTTATGTCTGAAGAAAACTTCAATTACACTTGAGGCCAACTCCAAAAATTAGCCAAATTCATTAGCTAACATCTTGTCAATCATAAGTCATTTGCCAATAACTGCAGTTTAACACTTAGATCCACCCATCACCTGTAATGCAGTGTTTCAACACACCAAGATGGTAAACGCAAGCTTGGGACGGGACTTTTACTAGAGTAGGATGTCACGACAGCTATGTCTTTTATCTATCTGTACTGTAATAATGGTTGTGGCTGGCCGACACATTTCTACTACTGTTTGTGAGTAAAAATATTTTGTTTTCATACTATTTGGTATTTGAATAATATCAACATTAGCAATACATCAGAAATAAAGCAATGGACTTGTGTTAAATATTTTGGGATATTTAAAATTTTTACCCCTGATTTATCACAAAGGTTCTGGATGGCGCTCATTTGTAGTGAGTGTAGGCCATCAACCTGCTGTTTACTACAGCTTTTAAAATGCCGGCTGTAAAGCGTCCACATCTATTTACTCAGGAGGAGGTTGTAAAGCTTTGTGAAAGTAGTCCGATATGAGTCGATGAGTCAGTGAATCTCACTTCTGACCAATGACAGCTATACTGAGGTGAGATTAACCTTTCTGCCGGTAAGCACTCCTGCGTTTGCCAGTGTTACCTGGTATTACTGAAAGCTTCTTTGAAATGGATCAGTTGTCAGACTCTAACACTAAGCAAATAGCCTCTCATACCATTTAAGAACATAATCAAGTTGTTTATCAGAGGAAAAGTGTTATTTATACACACTCAAGCCATTAGCTGACATAATATTAGCCTATATCCGGTAGTTGTTATAGGCGGCTCATTGTCAGCTGCCCAGAGATGGGACAGTTGGATGTGTGATCTGCTGACATGAATCATATAAATATGCCTGTCGACATACACATTCCTATGCTAGAGCCCTGACTTGAGTCCAGGAGATCAGGCTTTAGGTGAAGAGGATGAGATGGAGATAAGAGAGGAGAGAGCGTTAGTGGAGGGTGTAGAAGAAGGAGGAGAGGATGAGAAATGTATCATAATTGACACTTCACAGTAGTACTCAGGAATCTGGAACGTGCTAATAGAAATACAGTGGGATACAGAGAGTTATACATCTATTATATAATTTGGCACTCCCCCACTTAAAGTCACTTCTGACTCTAAAAATAAAATTACATTAAAAATAACAGCAGGAGCCAAAACAGCAACTTTGTGGCTTTAAAAATCTAAGCAGAATGCAAAATTAATGATGCTGGTTGCATCTGTCTTTTCTATACGGTCTATGGAAACAACAGACAGACAACAGCACCTGACATTGATAAATTTTATCATTTGTTCAGATAATTAGTCAATGCATCCCATAACAATACTAACAACTGGAGTTCACCAACTCAAATGAACGTGAGCAAGAATAAACCATGTAGATAATGGTTTATTTATGCTAAAAAAAACAAGATACTAGTATAGCTTTATATCCTACATATCTTTCCATCCCGTTGCCTCACCCGGCTGCAGCAGATGCAGAGTTTTTTCCTTCCCTATGTGGCCAAAGGGTTGCTCATAGGGGGTCATCTGATTGTTGGGATTTTCTCTGTATTCTCTGTATTATTGTAGGGGCTTTACCTTACAATATAAAGCGCCTTGAGGAAACTGTGTGATTTAATGCTATATAAAAAAATTTGAACCTAATCGAATCGCCTTTAAAAGCTAAAATATCCAAAAATTTTAAAATGGTAACTTCAAGGAAAGCATAGTGTTTATAAGTTTTATACAAGACACTTTCAACTTTCGTTGTCAAATTTAAGATAGATTTTGTATGAGGTACTACCAACAGCAGTTTAATAACACCGACTCGTCAAATAGAAAAGTCAACAGAACCCTGAGCAAACACCGACAACTTCAACTTATTTATGGCAACTTTTTCAGCTGTAAATGGTTAAAAATCCATTCAAGTGTTGCTGCTTTTCACTCACTTCCGCATGTGAAGCTGTCCACTTACTTACAGTAAGATTTTAATCGCAGGCCTGCTACTTGTACAGTAACTGAGTACAGATTTCTTTATGTTTTAACGCCTAACGTCGCTACCTGCTGACAGTTTTTCACGGAAATAATCTGCTAAAAGTTTATCATTAAAAGTTTTACTTCTTCGAAGCTCGCTAAATGAGGCTAAGCTAACCTAAAGTTACATCCGCCCAGACCCCCACCCACAGCAAAATAACCTGCTTAAAAGTATTTTAACATAAAGATAATGACAAAAACAATCTTAAAAGACGCGTGTGTAAACTTTATAAATAAGAGGGTTAAACGTTGTAGTTTACCTCCCAAAAATATAAAAACAAAAAAACAACGTACCGGTAACTTTGGGCAGAGATTTAACAGCGAAGCTAGCTTAAAGTTAGCTCAAGGAAATCATTTGTTTTGACAACTACCGTATAGGAGAGTGAGCTGTCAGCTCACTAACAGCCAGTTTTAACTCCGGAAAGATGAGCCCAACACCTCCCGGTGATTTTTGTGGATATTTCAGTATTTACCACCGATAAATCGTTAACGTCACTTACAGCGCCTACCTTTTCAAGCCACAGCCGCTGGACTTGCTATAATGCGGTGCTACGTTCAGGTGCTTCCTGTAAACTACCCCTCCTCACCCGAGGCGGAAGGCGGAACTATGACCCATGTTATATTCAAGTTCCTCTGTTTTTATTACTCTTCATGTATAAAAGCGTTTGTTAATTCTAACTCGCTTTAATTTAGTTAACATCACAAAAATATATAAATTAAAAGTTATGGTACATGAGTTTTTATTCATTATTTATTTAGTTTTTATTTCCGGTTTTAATTTTAAAAAAATCAAGCTTTGTGTGGAAGGTATGTGAGAATTTTTATGGCTTAAAAATTACCACGTTCCTGTACTTAAACCAATCACTGTAAAATACAATCTTTATTAATCTTTCAGTCTTTCTTTTATTAGTCTTTTATTCTGTAATTGATTTAAAACAACACGGCCACAGGTAATAGGTAATGTATTTATTATTTAAAAAAAATCTTATTAAAATAACACTGTATTACATTATAGTTACATTACAGTGCAGGTGTAATGTAAATTCTTGTGCAATCACAAAAAACAGGCAGGCACTCAAAGGTCTGCTCGTTATGAAATTTACATCACTGAGAAATTTTGCATCTGTAAGAAATGCAAATTTTATATTTTTTAATTTTATATTTTTCTCAGAAAAATAGAAAAATTTGCTTAACATGATCAAACACCCAGTCAGGCCTTCACCTGTCCAAGCCTATGAGGGCATCATGCTCACCACATTGGTGGCTTTGCGCAGTGACATCGTCACAGCTTGGAAACATTTATACTCCCAGTGAGAGCATGAGTAGGAGTAAAGATTTTTAAAGTTTCATCGTTTCAAACTGTTGCAACATCTCTTTCATTAACATTGCAGTAAATGCCAACACGATCATAAACTTGTGTCTTTAATTTGGCTGTGGCAACAGGGGCACTTGCTAAAATGGTAGGAAACCTGGGAGGTCAGCATGGCCAAAACAGTGCAGCTAGTGCCTGCGGATGTGACGTCACTTTGTCTTTGTCGTCACTTTGTCTCCCTGCAACAACCAGGTGTAAATAGGTTCTTATATTCACCACCTGAGCTAGAGCACAAGCTTATTTCTAATCCTCTGCTCAGTTTTCAATTTTCAGAGCTTATATTCTACGGTCTTTAAACATTTTCTTTCTTCGAGATTTGTGGTTAAATTATGTCTCTTCTTTCTGTTATTATTCATTGTGTTTTTTGTCACTGATTTTTTAAAATACATGTGTCTAAAATAGAAAGTAAAACAGTTTTATCGTGATCAAACAAAACCAGGACAACAGAGAAGTGGTTTCACCCATTTTTGGTTGAGAAGAAAATGATTTATAAGATAATCTAAAACAGTCCCTGGATGCACAATCAGAGGTCATCTTAGCATTAAAAGGTACAACATAGAGCCACATAATCAAATTTAAAACTGATATTTTAGGTTAACAGTAGAGATTTGCATTAATAACCTGGCTCCAGTTCAATAAAATGTAAAAACCACACATAGACTGACAGATTTTCCTCAGTGATCACCAGAGGGAGATAAAGTACACACTGAGGATACTTTTGTTTTTCTTTTTAGGGTCACTGCAATGCTCATTTTCAAGGGCCATTTTACACGTTTTAACACAACCAGAGAGCGTCCTGGTGTTCTCTGCTACTTCAGAAATCTCCATGGATTCATACACTCCACACTTGCTGACATTTCCATTTGAGCAACGAAAAAATTAGGAAAAGATTTCAAATTCAAGGCACCTTTAAAATGAGCAATTCAGCCTGTAACGTGCTACATTTTTTGTATCTGTTTAACAAAACATGTTAAATTTCATTGTATATGATTAGTATTAGCCACTGAATGCGCGCCCTGCTTGTTTAATCTATAGACAGCATGGATGTAACACTGTGAAATCGCTCATCGGTTAATGAAATCCTGTTTTGGAGTCTCTTGCTGATAGTTTTTGCCTTCGTTATCTTTGCTAACAACTATACTTTATTTACAAAACAAAACTCCCTGATATAATATTTTATTCAATATGACCTGAAATGAGTGGCTAAGGCAGAAAATGATTATTTACTGCAGTAATAGAGCGAAGAGTCCAAACTTTTTTCCAATAGTCTTCTGTGCAAACAGATTTCTTTTTGCAACTAGAGGTGTTGCCCCCTGCTGGTCATTAAAAATGCCTTTAAAAAAGTTTAAAATAGATTTTAAACATTTATATGATACATTTTAAGTCATCCAAGAAATAACTAAGTATATTATAGTATACTATACAAGTTCTTACACCAATCCAATCTAATTTGTTTCCCTTGACCGCAGTGGAAAACAGCGTGAGGTCAGGGAAGAGCTGTTCTGCTGTGTCGAAATGATCAGACTCTGGTCGATAATGAGTTAGGAATTGGATGTGGACAGTTCATAAGCTTGTAAAAATAGCCATGTAGATGAGTATGAGTGAATATGCAAGCTGGTCCTCTGTATTATGTCTTTAATAGGGATAAATCTGTTTGTTTGGTTGGCCTGGTCAGCACTGATGTGCTGGAGGTGAAGGGAGACCTCGCCGAGGGAAAGGCTTGTCAACCTTCAGCGATAATGCAGCAGAAAATGAGATAATTACAATGCGAGGTGCTCCTCTATTACTCCGTCCCTCTGGATGGCCTCGCTGTTTTGCTCACTTCACATGCATTTCATTGCTTTTTGATCTCATCAGTGCTTTTTGGGGAAAAAAATCCTCTTTGTTGCTCCCTCATGTTTTTTTCTCATCTGCCCCCATTTATTTCTCTCTCTCTCTCCTTCTGTATATATGTTTCTCTTAGTCGCTCACCCATAGCTAACCACAGGGATTGATGCCAATGACGATGTGCCGCTTGTCTCCCAAAGATAATCCCATTAAACTCAGGAATTTAATTATAGATTATCTCACACTCTCGCACACACACAGAAGCGCACCCAGAGACGTTCGCACAGGTGGATGTATGCACCTGCCCGATAATACTCTTGCATGCAGGCAAAGACACACCATAATAGACAACCGTGACACACACTGAGCACACACTGGCTTCACCCTTTTGCCCTATCAATGTGTATCAGTGTCACTCTCAGCATTAGCAGCGTCACCGGTCTGTTTTTAGAGCAGCAAGGACACAGCTCAACACGATTCTGCACAGAACAAAGGAAGAACAATGAAGTTATGGTGAGCTCTGTCCAGAACGCAGTCACAGTTCCTGTAAACTCATCAGTTTAGAAGCATTTTCAGGACACGACGGTGGATTTGCGCCGCAGGCCAGAATTTGATTTGGTGAAAGTAAAATTTTATTGGTGAAAGATCACTGGAGTCTTTGGTTACACCACCATAACTTAACCAAGTTACAAACAAATCGGGAAATATCACACAACACCAGTGAAAATATAGAGATACAAGTTTTAGTTAAATCATGAGTACAAGTTAATATGGAAAGCACCTTCGCTGTGTGGTAAAAAGTGGATAAATTAGCGTGTACGTGCATTAAAGGGACAAAACTAAAAATCAAAACAGAAGAAACAAAGCTGGTTAGTTTCTCAAGAGCATTTCTTTCATCTCTCATTCTGTAAAGAGTAAACATGCTTTTAGCCTTCTGCCCTACACATGGATATCTACTAAAGAAAAACATCTGCTGGGTAAAAATGAATAGGATGCACAAAATATGAAATCCAGGCAATTCATTTTCTTTTTTACAGACTCCCAAACAATCAGTAAATTAGCTGCTGGAACTGACAGCCCTCATTATAAACAGCTTCAATTCAAGGCTCGGGGTTTTATTCAAGCACTGAATCATCATAAATTTAGGTTATATATGCTTAAATGCAGATTTTTGGTAATTACGCTCTGAAAACTTTACATTTTCACCACCAGAGGGCAGCATTTTGTCAGTCGGTATGTTGCTACTGTTCTTTAATTTCTTTAATTTCTTTTTTAGTCCTTCCTCATGTCCCCACAAGGATTTTCCCGTTTTCAGGCAAACATTGTAACTAACAGTTGATGTGTTTAATGACCCACCTGGTTAAACAGGTTAAATCAGTATCACAGGAAAGTACAGCACGGCCATAGTTCAACTTCACTTGATATCTTTTTAGTGCAACACACAATTTTTGCTTGTTATGTCATATTTATCTCCCTACAACATGAGCATTACACACACTGAGCATCATGTCGTGTGAGTATAGTGGAGAAGGCTCAATTATGTAACCATATATACATCAGCTGAACCCCACTGCAGCACCAGAGAGAGGCAGGGAGACACGCAGCGCGAGAACCGGTCCTGCCTTCATCTATTTTTACCTCCTCTGTCAGGCAAAGAGCCTCTGCACCCCATCATCATCCCTCCGTCCATCTCCTCCTTTTTAATTAACCCTCCTCTTCCTCTCCCCATCTCCCTTCTGAGTCATCTCCCTCCCCTCCTCCCTCTGACACACACTCGCACATATATATCACCCCCTCCTTCTCTCCTCTTCTCTTCCTCCTCCCCTCCTGTTTCTCTCTCTCTCATCGCTCTGCCTCTCCAGTATTTTCTCAGTCGCCGTAAAAGGCAGAACTCACTCACACACACACACACACACACACACACCGGCATCAGGTAAAGGCAGGAAATCCTCTCTTCCTCTTTGCATCTTTGTGTTCCTGCATCATTGTAATTGCGTGTCTTTTCTGTGTGCTGCATAGCGGATACAGAAGGTTGTGCACGAGAATGAAATGCTTCAGTTTTAGGTCTTACTGCATGTGTGTGTGAGAGGTCGTAGTCCAACTGTGTATGTGTGTGTGTGTGTAAGACCGGAAGTCATGCATGTGTGTGCATGTACTGAAAGATGTGTGTAAGCGTCAGTTTTAGATGTGTGTCTAAATGTTGCATTGTTGTGGCTTTCAAAAATGTGTGTGTGCGTATACAGGAGGAAGGAAATGATGTGTATTTGTCTGTGTGTGTTTTGGCAACATGCACATAATCTGTGTGAACAACCTCTTGCAAGAACGCATTGGTTTGATGTCTTGTGGCAGCTTGTGTGTGTGTGTGTGTGTGTGTGTGTGTGAGAGAGCTGCAGTTTTAGATACTAATTTGTGGTTTATTTATGTGTGTCATGGCTTTTTGTGTGTGTGAGTTTGTGAGAGGGGGAGGAGGGTTAAAGCTTTCAACTGTCATTATGAAGTGTAAGTGTGTGTGTGTGTGTGTTTGCTAGATGTGTTATGACAAACTATCTAACAGAAAATGTGTGTGTCTGTTTGCTGCCTGCATTTCCTTTGGTTTCTTGTAAAATGGCTGTCAAGTGTATTGCGTGTGTATTTGGTCATGTGAGTCTTGGCTGTAGGAATGCTATGTGTGTGTGTGTGTGTGTGTGTGTGTGTTTGTGTGTGTGTGTTTGTGTCTGTGTGTGTGTGTTTGTGTCTGTGTGTATGATCCTGCAGTCAATTACGTTTGAGTCCTCGGTACATCAACCGTGTATGTGTTTCATTGAGAGGCACAAATAGGTGTGTGTGTGTGTGTGTGTGTGTGTGTGTGTGTGTGTGTGTGTGTGTGTGTGTGTGTGTTAGTGCTTTTGCAGCAGGTACATTTATGAGTGGGGGTTGACAGAAGCAACAAATATTAATCAATAAATAAAGTACAGCAGTGAAAATTGATATGACATGAGATACAATGAGATGGTATTAAAACAACAATATTTCATAACTTGTCCTACATTCAGCTTTTACAGCAGGAATCATTATTTAATCATTCCAGGAACGCGTCCTCAAGGGAAAAGTAACAAACAATAACTGAAAAAAGGAAAGTTAAGGGTTTTGAAAGTATTTACAGACTAGTGAAATGAATATGGGCGACCTGGTGGTGCATGCTGGCTTAAATGGCCTTAGGTGTGGATGTGAGGTGTCCGTGTGTGATGGACTGGTGATCTGGGTGTGTCTCACCTCTTACTGCATGAAAGCTGGGATAAGTTCCAGCTACGCTTTGTCAGTAAACTACAGAAATGGATGGATGAAGTATATATGATTAAAAAAAATAGTGAGATATAGATTTTAATTGATTTGAAGCAGCGATAGATGTTTATTTTTTGCTGTTTGCATGTCACATTTCAAGCAAAAAGGATGAATGCATCATGCATTTGTCTTACTTTGTGGCTAGCTTCTCTCTTTATTGCAGCTGGTTTGTTGTTTTTCATCCTTTAACCAGCGAACATCTCAGAATGAAAGAAGCTCTATCTCGTGCATTTGAGCTTCCAGCATGAGCACCGTCCTGATGAGTTTATGGTCCCATCTTAAGTCGATAGTTTTAAGGCTGATTGAATACAACATGAGGCCTGTTTTGTATATTTCAGTAACAATTAGAGCCAAGGAGGACTGAGGGTAAGCTTTGCTGTGTGACCGACTAGTTGCTAGCCTACGCAGTGTCCATCGATTTCACAGTCAGCTCCATGACTGCTAGTTTTAAAAAGCTGACATGGCTCAGCTTCGGGCTTCACAGCGGGACTTCAGAAACCAGTGGGAGATGCCATGGTTGCTTTGGAAATCTTATATTTACTGTATGTACATATAATGGCTTCGAGGCCTTTGTGGAATTGCACTTTGAAGTCTGTGACTTCCTGAGTTGAGTCTCCAGGTTCAGAGGTTTATGATTCTTGAGCATGTCACACTGGGAAATAGCCACTATGACGTTCTGCCATTTTTACTTATATATCCAATAAGATCACAGGTCAAGTGAGAAGTAGCGTCATTTCCTCAGACTTCTATAGAGCCAGACATCTTTTTTTGAAACCACAGGATTTACCGCCTTCTGTGCTGACTCCACTTTCCAGAAAGAAAAGCTACGTCAGTCTTTGTCTACAGTCTAAGCACCATCAGCTGTTCCTCTCAAAGAGCCAAGGGTTAGGAGTAGCACATCAGTCAGTTTATCAATTTGGCACATTTACAAAAATGTTGTTTAATATGTTTTGTAATTTTAGACTGAATGAATAAAAGTGCATCCATCTATCTCAAAGGTATAGCATCTGTTTACACACTATAGTGACTCAACTTCCCTTGAGGGAGAAGAGGCATGATTCTGTAACATGAATCATTAACACTTCGTTTGCTTATGGTCGGAGTGGATCTGAGATTGTGAATCGAAGTCATATTGCACGATGATCTTTGTGTCTCAGGAAGACTATTTGTTACTGAAAATTTTAATCAGAATCAGCATACTTTATTAATCCCGAAGGAAATTAGGGAGTGTATCTCAAATTTCAGGATGGATGGATTCTTTATCATTGCACATATACAGCTGTATGAATAAATATTAAAGAGACTTTTATTTTTGTTTTTAAAAAATATGTTGAATCAATCTGAATGCAAGAATCCGTCTCCAGCTTTCCTTGGTGGGGTGATTTCCTGCTAAAATGTGTTTGTGTGATTCTACAGTCAATCTTTACTGTGTGTGTTTTCTGTCTGATGCTTTTTAATATGGCAGCACTGAAAAAACCCAACATGCCTCTGATTTCTTGGAAAATGGCTGTACAGAGCGTGTGTGTGTTGGCAGCAGGAGTCAAATGCGTGTGCGTTTGTGTTTGATCCGACGCTTGATTGTGTTGTGGTCTGGTGTAACAGCAGCGCGTGTTCGGTTTCTGCATCTCCGGCTGCCTGCTGTGACGCGTGGGCGGACGTTAAGTGTGCGCGAGTACCTGCGATAATCGCCAGCTGAAGCTACATGTGTGTAAACGTCGACACATTATCAGCATTACATACAGTATGTGTGAGACTGCTTCACTTCCCAAGTGTGTGCCATAATCAGCCTTCTGTTCCCTGCCTTCCTCCTCCTCCCCTTCATCCCTCCATCTCCCCTCTGTTCTCCAGCCAAACACAGTCATTTAATTATTTATCTTTCCCTCTTTTCTCCTCTTTTTATCTCTCTCTATCGCTCTCTCGCCCTCCCTCATTTCCACTCACTCTCCATTTTGTCCTTCATCACTCCCTCCCTCTCTCCTTCCTCCTGGCCATTCCCTATGTCTCTCTCTCTTTCAGTTTGCATATATTTAAAGCCACATTTTAGCACTTGTTCCTCTGTCTTTGCCTTTTTCTCTCCTTCTACGGCTGCTTTCATTTGTTTTGTTTACGTGTTATTTATGAAAATAAATGAACTGAAAGTGTTAAAAATAGACTGTAAATAATCAGGGCTTTCACTCACAGGAATAAATACTGACCTTTGCATCTGTTTGCTCTTTGCTGTATATAAAAGATGGCAGCATGAATTGCATCACCCAGTAATTTGTGCACTCCTGTTTGAAGCTTTTAGTTGGACATTTTGTCGCCTTGTGTTTTGGTGCCAGAATGAGTGATCCTAATTGGTTGAGAGCTACATAATTAGCTAATGCTAGCTAGCTTGGTTTGCAACCATAGACTATACATAAAAAAGATGTCTTGAAGTTCATTTAGAAATATGTTTACTATTAGTCCAGAAGGGAGATGAACCAGGGGATGTTTTCAGTGTGACTGACAAGGCATTAACCAGTAGGTGAGCAGCATGCACAGCCAGATGTTGTCCAGTTCCAAACCAGCTGAGACTTCATAGTGGGACTTCTTTAGTTACTGGGTGATGTCATGGTCACTACATTCATCTATTTATATAAAGTCTATGCCCGCGGTCCCCAACCATTTTTTGCACCACAGACAATATTTTCACAGACCGGCCTTTAAGGTGTCGCAGATAAATACAGCAAAATAAAATAAAATGACCAAGACAAAAACTGTGGTATTTTGTAAATATAATAATAAACATGAATTGACCGTGTAATTGTGTAACTTTATTAGCAGCGTCCTTAACATCCTCCTCTCTGCCCCTTAATGCTCTCTGGTCGCTATGGTAAAAACCCTGGAAACCATAAATTTCAAACCCGAGCCTCAACTCTCGCGGCCCGGTATAGACTCAACCGGTACCAGTCCGTGGCCCGGATGTTGGGCACCGCTGGTCTGTGCCATGAGTCAGTTCATGAGTCATATAAAACAGCTAGAGACCAAAATCATTGTAAACATGTTTATTTCTGCTGTAGAGATGAACAAGTTGAACACTGTAACATTGGAGTCCATGGGGAATGTCTCTGTTTGGAACCAGCCTCCAGTGGTCATCAGGGGACCTGCAGTTTTTGGCACTTAAGCGTTGCCTTTATTTCTCAGCCTTGATGGGTGCCATTTGATTAAAGTACAGTCTACACGGGCACATAGAGTAGGAGGGAAGGAAACAGATGGTAACGTTTGCCACATTAGCCATGCACCGTGCAATAACTAATGCTCCTGCGAAGTGGGAAAAGCCATCAAAGTCCTCAGCTCCTCAGCTGCTAGCAGTGCAGGAAGAACATTAGTTACGTTAGGTTTTGGATTGTGGAGCATTTTGAGCACCATTAAATTAGATCATTGTTCATTTATGCAGTCTGAGGGCTTTCAAATGGGAATTTGTTTCTTTTAGTGCTTCAAAATGTGGAATATCTTAGGTACAGAAAGTGGTTGTTTTAAATATTTTGTGAGTTTATGAAGAATTTGAGGGTAAAATGGGTAGGTGGTGTTATTTTTATAGGCTGTATTCTTCCTCTCGCTCATTTCTCTCCTTCTCTTCTGATGATTTTCATCACATCTGTCTTGCTCTTTTTCCTTTGATCCTTTTGTCCCTCTAGCCACATGCAGAGACACACAGAGTTGATGTTTTTCTATTGCTTTCCTTTCCTTGTGTGCCCTCATCTCACTCTCCCTTCTCCTCGTTCACTTCCTCTCTGGCACGCCCTCTTTTGGTGCTGGTACATTTTCTGCTGAGCTCTGCAGTCTCTGGTAGGTGTGGTGTGTTCATGGGTTCCATCCCTCTCTGCTGCTGCTGCTGCTGCTGCTGTAGAGCTTACGTAATACACAGCAACGTGCCCAAACAGCACCGGGCGAGATGGAGAGAGAACAAGAGCGAGGAGAGAAAAGAGGGATGGAAATGAGGGTAATGAGATAATCCCATTAAGGTAGTGACAGATCAGGAAGCAAGAACATGTGTGTGGATATGAGATTGCTGCATGCAGTTAGTAGTGATATTAATGCACAACTTACATTCAAATGTCTTTATATTAAAAGAATGCATCGCCTCAGACTATGAAACATAAACATAATTAGGTTTCTCGATGCATTAAGACACAAGTCTCTTTTCATTTGCAGGCTGTAGGAGGCACTGAAATATTTTTTCTCTGCATAAATGAGTGAAACCATGACTGGGAGGCCACACAGCAGATGACGCAAGACCTATATATCTGCAAGGCCCTTGAACAGTCCTGACACAATAATGCTATAATTAAATCTCCAGGCAGTCACTCGGTCGCCTTAGGAAAGCAAGTTTTACCTCGTGAAACTAAAACAGTTTAGATGAAAACTGGGGATTGTGGGGTTTCTGAGGAGGTATCTCATGCGCTGCTGCTCCAGCCCAGGGAGGAACTGTTTGGAAAAGTCTGCAGTACGGCAGGGTGGGGCTCCAAACAGCACCAAAACTTTAAAAAAAGAAATAATTAAACCACCCACACATCCAGAGTGAGCTGACGCTTCAGTATGCTGGTGGCACCTTACAGTATCTGCTTTCTCTTCTGCTGAGCACCATTTATACACTTTACTCATTATGCTGACACTTTTATCTCCTGTGACTTACGAGTGTAAGAACTGAATAAGCATAAATTTTCATAAATGCCACAATAAACCAATGGTGAGGGGAAAATGGGTGGAAATAATGTCCCTGAGCTGCGCAGAGGAATCGTGATAGAGCAGTGCTGAGCGAAGGAGTCAGAGGACAAGAGGAGTAATGTGACTTTGCATTGGGTTAAAAGGAACACACAAGGGAAATGGTGTACCTGGTAGAAGAGAAAGAAGGTGACACCTGGAATTAAAAAAAGAAACAAACGCTGCCTGATGTTTGCAGGAAAGATTCACATAAGCAGAAAGGGTTTGCATTCAGGATGTGAGTCAGATAAATACCGGGGGAAATAACAGAGGAAGAAGAAAGATAGCACAAGGACATAAATTATATAGAGAAATTGAAAAAAGTGACAGAAATCACTTTTTAAAATGTGCTCCCACAGGAACACCGGCAGGTTAACTCGACAATAAAACGAATGAAGATAGGCCAAGGAGACCGTCTTTATTTATTTCACCTGGCTCGTTTTTCTGTTTATGTTTCTACAGTTGGGAGATTTGGTCTCATATTACATGTTAAGTATATTAAATCTCAGACTTTGGTTTATAACCTGTTAAAAAAAGTTAACCAATGAGTTCAGAGCATGTTGTGTAGATGAACTCATAATTAAAACAATCATTAGTTGCCACCATCATTTCATACAATTATTTTCCACCATGCTTAACAGCAGGACTCTGTTTCTTTGGTTGTTTGGAATCCTTAACATCAGCATTTTAAACACCTCCATGTTTTTCTTCTGGAGCCAGCAGTGACCGTAGTTGGACTAAAGGGTGACCTGCTAACTGATCAACTAAGTCTAATTACATCCAAGTACCAGTCAACACAACAATCAGACACATGTGGAGCACAAACCTTTTCAGACAGGATTCATCCGCAGTTAGAGGCTGCCTGTGTTTGCGCTGGTCGATGAAAGTGGCCGTGATCCTAACAGTGATGGCTTTAAAAGCATTTATCGTACTAGGCTCTAATCATATTATTTTTCATGTCTGCGCATGTCTGTTTGACAGGTTGCTGTAGTTTTACAATTTCACTGGCAGCTGGAAGCCGGTAAGCTACTGTAAACCTTTTACAGTAAAGCTCCTGTGAAGACTGCAAATTTCATTGTCTTTGCATCATTTCCAGTGACGTTACTCTAAATGGCATTTACAGAAAAACCTTCCCTTGCTGTAAATGTAATGGAATTGGAGTAGTGAAGACTTACTTTAATGAGACAATATTTTCCCACAATTCTTTGCCATTTATGATTTACATTCAAATTACTGCCTGTAGCTATGGCAGTGTCATAGTATTCAATCAGCAGAAATGAGCTACAGTGAGACTTTTGGAGCCAACTTTTTGGGGAAGTACAATTTTTTTAATTTGCATTTTTCAACCCCAACTTTTTTGAAAAGTACTCTCATCCCAGATCATACTCTCTGAAACATATTTAAATCTTAATATGACCACAATTTACACAACAATCATCACATTGTGTTAAATAAGACTGTGATATGAGTGTGATATGAGATACAGGGTGACTCAAGATTTCCAGAGAAAGTTGCTCTCTGCTGGTCTTTAGGTCTGGAAGCTTCTTCCATATTTCAGAGATAGAAAATTAAAGTGACATACCCTCTGTTGTGCATTCATACAACGTGGAGCTGATTTATCATTATTGGGATTCAATTGAACTTCTAAAACAATGTTGCCACATCTTATCTATACGTCTGTAACCAAAAAAGATGTATTGTACAGAGATATGAGGATGAGCTCTTCCTCCGAGCCTCCATATTTCTGTCAGTGCATCTGAAGAGGACAGCCTCGGCGCCAGGTTTCTGCAAGCTAGCTGGGAGCCAGATTTAGCTCACAGATCAATAAAGTATTCATACAGTACGGAGGGATGAGGACGGCATAAAAAGCCCCTTTTTGATGTATCACTGCAGTTACAACGCTGAGTGCCTGGACTGTCAATGAGAAGGAAGAGGGGAAACACCACCGCAGGAGAATAGAATTAATGAAAGCTTCAAATGCTCTTGAGGTTATGGCAATAATGTCACAGTGGTACAGAAATTAAAAATTCAACATCAAAGTGATGGAATACATTTTTAATCTTGTGCTGTGGAGTTCAGTCTCTCTGGCTGAGAAACAGAATTTGAAAGCTTTAAGTTAGTTAAGGGTACACGAGAGATTGAAAGGCCAGTGAAAGAGGCTCTCTTGGTTCTTCGTGAGCCATCTTTGACTTTTGTGTTTTTAAAAGCTGATATTTAAATCATCTTAATCGTATTCTAACGTTTGCTCGACTAAAGGAAACCTCCTTCCCTCATGGTTTGCACAAAAAGTCACAAAACTCTCGCCTCCATCTAGTTCAGAGTGCAGCAGCTCGGCTTCTTTCTGGTTTTAGCAGATGGTATCACATCACCACAATCCTGGCTTCTCTCCACTGGCTCGAAAATGGGTTTGAAAATTGAAAAGATGGAATTAACATAAAAAACAAAGCGAACCATGAGGTGTAAAAGTAATACTGACAGCTGATAAAGGAGGGTTAATGCTTCCTTTATTAGCTCATTTAGCAGAGGATACACTAGACCATCCTTTATGAAAGGAAAGGAGATAATGTCACCCCGCAGTCGATGGTTACAGAAGTATAAATAACTTATTCACACCAAACAACATGAATGACAAGCAGTGCACATCATGTAAATGTTAATTATAAGTGTGCTTGCCATTGTCTGCCATAAGCTGCTGATATGTTTTGAACCTCAACAACAGGCTGTTAAACCCACAGCTGATCTCTGAGCATCACAGTGTGGTGATAAAATCTGCTTTTCTATTTAGTGTTACTTTAGTTGTTGCTTCATTGCCAGATTTTTAAACACCATGACAACAAGCATCAATCATCAGTGTGAAGGTTGACCTCTAAATTCAGATTCAAGTAAAAGCACTAAAAAAGCAAATAAACAAACCAACAAAACAAACATTTCAACCTATTAAAAGTTAAATACCAAGAGTGTTTGTGGCTTATTGCACATAGCATCTGTACCAGTATAACATACTGTATAGACACATTCTGAGCGATAGTCCAATCACTCCTTCTGTATCTAATGCACATAACCACTTTTAACATGCATGGATTTAGAAACAGCATTAGCGTTCACGTGCTTTTTTTCTTCATGTTTTAATTCTTGCATTTAAACAGAACAAAGGTCCAGAAACAACCAGAAGAAAAGTGTTGGCTGCAGTGGCCTATTTCGAAGAATACCATGTAGTCAAGCTGTGTTTTTTCTTTAAGTGTCAGGTTGCCCACAGAGGAGCATCCTTCCTGCATTAGCACTGAAAGATTTTCCGAGATCTCTCTCCTGGGATACAAGAAGCAGCAGTAAACAGCAGCGGTAGAAGCCTAAAAAAGCTTTGCCAAGGTCAGACTGATGGCTAAAATCCCTTGAAAGAGATCAAAGTTTTCAAAGTATATTAACTTAAATAGATCAGTGATCGGAAGGGCTACGAAGGCAACATCATTTTTACTTCGATCTCTTTTATGTATTAATGTATACATGTGTTTAATTGTTGGGGGTCTTACTGTCTGAACTGCATTTATACAAACACAGTCATTAAGTATTCATTATATATCATGATGCAGAAAAATACACAAACTCAAAGATTACTGTAAGAAAGGAAAGAAGTAATACCGTACGCAGTCGCACCAGTGTTCGTTTGATTACATTTTCCACTTTATATATTTTTCTTGGACTCTAATAAATTAGCTTTGCATGATTCCTCGATCAAAATAATCCTTTTGGATTTAAAGTGGACCTCAGTGCATCCTTTAATTTCATTCCAGTTTAGCTCCTCACCTTTAAACAAGCTCTCCTCTGATTGGCTGCCCCCCATAAACAGCAAGTTTGAACAGAAGGTGGGTGGAGCTTCTCTGCTCAAGCTACATGACAAATATATCACCTTCTAATGTAACATCTGCCATAAATTCATGATGTGAGGAATAAACTGATACTAAAACATTTCAAACAGGATCAAGCCCAGTGATTATAGCACCTATTCTCAGAGTTGTACTATTTAGCAAATGTTTTGAAAGGCATGTTGCATTTGTTGGGAGCTTTCTCTGTAGTAAATTAACAGATTGTTGGTGCCGTGGAGAATATTCCTGGCTGCAGGAGGCTGTGTGCAGGAGTAAAATAACAGAGCTTTCAAAGTAACAAAGGAAACTGTGAGCCAGTGAAACAGAGAGGGAGAAATCGGCGTGAAGAAAGAAAAAATAAGATCTATCAGGCTTTGATTCACAGTACTTGTTTGTATGATCAATGCCTCGCTAGTTTTGTTGACAATGAGAAAAATATAGCACATCACCACGAAACCAGAATAAATCAGCAGATTCCAGTCTGGATAAAAGCAGCGACGAACTGATGCATTATTTAAAACTCCTCTCTCTCCTACTGAAGTTTTTCTTTTTGCTGCTTCCAGAAACAGAAAAGTAACTGCAGTGTGTGTGTGTGTGTGTGTGTGTGTGTGAGAGAGAGAGAGAGAGAGAGAGAGAGAGAGAGAGAGAGACAATGCACTCCTCTGTAGTGAGCTTTGATTTCTGCATTGATGTTGCTCGCCGTCTCCCCTGGCAGGCTGCCGTGTGTTTGTGTTCACTGTAAAAATAGATCTTTTCATCCAGGAGCTGAAGTTCTCTGTGTTTCATCTCCTTGGTGCAGTTAAGGTGAAGTTATAAGTTAAAAACAGTTAACGGTGGGCTGTTTTTCTTGTCTGTGTCTTTCAGGATGTCGATCGTCAGCATAGTTGCCAGGGAGATCTTGGACTCCCGTGGAAACCCCACTGTTGAAGTGGACCTCCGCACAGAAAAAGGTGACCGCTAAAGAGCCTGTCTGAAAATGTCACAGGAAGAAAATAACACAATCTTTACCACCAGGAAAGCAGCTCACACTTACCATGCCAGAAAGCTAAAAAATAAAAATAAAAATGCAGAGCTTGGTAGTTTGAAGCAGCTGTTTGGGACATCAAATCCCCTTCAGCTGGCCTGTAAAATGAAGCTGAGCAACTGCAGGGATTATTAAGAAATGACACAAGGCATAGGGAAAGCAGTCTGAGATGAAGACTTGTCTAATCTCTATCATATCAAAACCTTAATTCTTTCTCTCTTAATTCGTTTTCCAGGTCTGTTCAGGGCTGCGGTGCCCAGCGGAGCATCCACGGGGATCTATGAGGCTCTGGAGCTCCGAGATGGAGACAAGAGCCGCTACAAGGGCAAAGGTATGAAGATGCATCAGCTGAGCTTGCACAGACCGTTACATTCGATGAGAACTTAAAGCTGCATTCAGTATTTATGACCACAAGAGGGCGAACAATGAAGAGATCACTGACTAACAGAAACAGAGTGCTGTTTTCAGTCACTAGTGCTGCATTTATATGATACCAACACACTTCACATTTTATAAAAACCCTACAAAACAAAATAAAAACATAATAGACATAATATAGATTTTTATAAAAGCTTTATATACCCAACAAAAGTAAAAATACTTAAGAAGAAATAAGCCAGATGTGTTGACAATGACAAAAATATAGAACATTCAGAGACCTTTAAAGTATAAATTACAGTTTTATAGAAGCTTTCTTTAATTCAGTGTTTGTGACGCTGTTAAAACCTTTGTCCTGTCGACGTATTCCTCTCACAAATAGTTTTGCAGTGTAGATGTTTGGACATCTTATTTTTATTCATAATATGACGCTAAAATGCCACAAAAGTCTTGATAAAGTCCAGCATTTTAAATTTGTCTAACAAATCATTTTTACTGCTGGCGAACACTGAAAGACACTTCAGTGACTATAAAACAGCCATTAAGGCTGCGGTGCTCACCTAACCTTCAAACAAATGAATCCACAGTAAATCTCACCCTAGAGTTGCTGCAAAAGCAATCAGTGCTGATATGAAAATATTTCCAAGTAATTTGGAAGAACACTAATAGATAAAACTGTGCTCTGTTTTCACTACAATTTAACATTATTTGTTATTGATAATTCACGTGTTCACCTCACGTTTTTGTGATGCTGTGCGTCTGATTTCCTTCTTTGTCACTTTAGGTGTTTTGAAGGCAGTTGGGCACATCAACGATACTCTGGCTCCAGCCCTTTTAGCCTCTGTAAGTCCTCACATCACTTATTATACTATAGAGGATTAACGTCAATCTTAAACCTATTTTTTGTTATGTACTCAGTTTAATATAGTACTTTCTTAATCGAACTGACCGCTCAAAATAATTTTCAGCTACAAGCACTCTGTGATTCCTGTGAGCTGAAACAACAGCTGCAAACATCTGCATTAAAGCAAGGATTTCTGCTTTTTTCCCATTATGATGGGAGTGAAAGGGGATATCTTTCATATGGTCATCTCACACACAGATGCCCCACCCACATCCTGTTCTGAGCAGCAGCCAATCAGACAAAAGTTGGCTTAAAAGAAGGAAGAAAATAGCCAAAACATCCAAAACAGCTTGATTATCATGATTATTGTGACCTTTTGATCACACTAAGCTGCTTTAGTTGGAAATAATGGAGCTGGAAATAAATATAATAGGTTCCCTTTAAAGGGAAATTTAATTACCATTATGAATGTCTTCTAATTAATCATTGTGTTGGGAGCCGTGCATTAAAAACTGCACACGTGTTTGTGTGTCTCCACATTTTATAGCCTTAATTAATTAGCTGTTTGAGTTATTGAGGCTGAAAATGTTAAGACTTAAAATGTGAATAATTGTCTTGGAACAAACAATTGTCATCAGACGACAGCTGATGGATTACCATACTGACTATTTAGTAACTCCAGAAGTGGATTTTATATGTGGTAAATGTTCCCAATATGTCATACTGGTGGGATGTTACACTTTTTAAATAACAAAGCATGGTAGTTTAGCCTACATAATGAGTGTTTGTCTTATTATGGAAAAACGATCTCATGTCTTTTACATTTACTGCAACTAAATGTATGTATGTAACACGTATGACTGTAGACTATATGTGAACATCACCACTTATTGTTCTGCTTTTGTCTGCAGGGCATCAGCGTGGTGGAGCAGGAGCAGCTGGACAACATGATGATCGAGATGGACGGCACAGAAAACAAATGTGAGTTGAAACCCGACAGGAGCAAATCAAGATGACTAACAGCACATCATCAGAGTCTAGCAGCCAGCTGGAAATCTCCCCGTTTCTGCAGCTCAGCATCCATTCGTGTGAAGTCACACACATTTTGAAAAATGCTTTGCGCCGAAGGTTTGTCACAGAGCGCTTTGCAGAGCGACGAGGGGCATAAATACAGATTGAGCAAAGAGATTTGTGTTCCAAACAAGCTTTGGCACGATCAATGCAAACTCACATCTTTAATAAATAAATGCAGTGCTCATTTATTATAATTTAAAATCATGTTCAGGCAGCAGTGTAATCAGCCCTCAAAGTAATGTCGTTTGGGAGAAATTAATCTCCGCCAGCACGGAAACCTGTCAGACTGAACTGCAGCTGAATGTATCGGCTTTCAACGACAAACATGCTTATACCCAAAGAGCCGTGGCATTTCACTTTGCTTTAGTTTTTACAGCTACACAAATTTAAACTCATTTTTTAAATCTATGGTTAAAAAATAGTGAGATAATCTTTTTAAATTAAAGCAAAAGATAAAAGAATTTAAAGCAACAACATATCGAGGAATAAATTGTGTTTTTCAAAAGAATAACAAAATGTAAGGTAGCATGAAAAAAATGTCAGTAAATAGAATCTGATTTGAATTATGGAATCTATATCAGAAATGCTAAAGTTTGAGTTTAAAGGTTTAACTTTTAACTCTTTAAAAATCATGTAAATTTGAATGGATCCAATACTCACTACAAAATGTTGCAGCTACAGTCGTAAGGTGACAGATACTTCTGGATGTAGGCTTAATCCAGGAAAAATCCAGGAAAATGGCTGTAAATGGAATCCTACCTGCCAAACTTGGTCATGCCAAATACGATCTACATTTAACATTATTTATTTAAAGTTTACTGAAGAAAACAGCATTAATCATCATAAAACCCCCACATCTACCTGTGTGTCAAAGAGGCCACGCTCCTATAATGTAGCCAGGTTGTAAACATGCTTTTTCTGCTATAAAATTGGACCTTTAACAGGAACCGACTCCTTAAAATAGTTTTTCAGGGTAAGTGAACTGAGACACTAGACACTGTGGATGCTAACACCCATCACTTTCTCTCTTATGACCTTTCAAACAGCCACGTTTGGGGCCAACGCCATCCTGGGAGTGTCTCTAGCCATCTGTAAGGCTGGCGCAGCAGAGAAAGAAGTCCCCCTGTACCGCCACATAGCCGACCTGGCTGGAAACACAGAGCTGGTGCTGCCGGTTCCTGTAAGCATTTAAATCACTGCAGAACACCTACAGTGCTGTGGAAACATTCACACGGCACCTTGTTGTTCAGTATGTCACTGAAGGATTATTAGAACTCCATGTAATGTAACATTTCATATATTTAATGCTTCTGTTTACACCACATTTAAATACTTCTGCACACTGGCAAGACGTTTCTACTAAAAGTCTTTTTGATTAGCTGCTATAGAAACACAGAAAGTGATGAATTCGAGGACCTTTAATCGTTTTTAAAGCCTTCTTTCTGCCTTTTTGTTTCCTTTCCTCTTCTTTTCTCTTCTCTTCAGGCCTTTAATGTGATAAACGGAGGATCTCATGCAGGAAACAAACTGGCCATGCAGGAGTTCATGGTGCTGCCAGTTGGGGCTGAATCTTTCAAGTAGGAATTCACCTTTAAAAGCATTGACTGTTCATAAAAGTCTGATTTCTCAGCTGCTAGATTTATTTGATTTAATGCATTTCTCGTTAAATCATCCTGCTTTGTTGTTTTTGAAACCACAGCTGGTGTTGCTCCTTGCCTCCTTGTTCTTGCATCCTGTCACAGTCATTAACAGGTATCTCTTCTGTCTCAGGGAAGCGCTAAGGATAGGATCAGAACTCTACCACACACTGAAAGGAGTCATTCAGGAGAAATACGGCCAAGACGCCACCAACGTTGGAGACGAGGGAGGATTTGCTCCCAACATCCTGGAGAACAGTGAGGGTGAGGAACAGATATTTGAATAATTACCAATATGTTTGGGTCTGTTTGCAGCAGCTTTTAAGCCACCTTCTTTAACTGGAGTGGGAATCAGTAGATAGATCTGGGAAAGCTTTGATTATGGAAAATTTCTGTAAACATGATCTTTACTTGACTTCCATTGGTAAACAAAACAAAATCTAAAATGGAATATTTACTGACATGTAAGTTTAATATTACTTAATAGGTTCAGTCATCAGAAATGCTTTAGATGTTTTCCACCTCTCAGTACTGCCTGTCTGCAGCCTGAGAAGCTAACTCATACAGAAGACACGTTTGAGCCTAATCTGGCCTACTTTCAGCACTTACAGCTCAGTTATAGTACTCACACAGTTGTGGCCAAATATGGACCAAACATACCTGAGATGTGGCCCATATATAAATTGGACCTGAGTCAACGCTGTCAGTCAAAGCTAAATGTGGCCCTTCCACATGGACCACATTTGGGGCAAACATGCCTGCCTACCCGAGAAGCCTGGGGGCAAAAGATTCACTCCATTCCTTATTTTATATCCCCCCCCCCCTTGTCTCTTTCTTTGTTCTTCAGCTCTGGATCTGCTGCAGACAGCCATTGAGAAGGCTGGCTTCACAGAAAAGGTAGTAGTCGGGATGGACGTTGCCGCCTCGGAGTTTTACCGTGAGGGGAAGTACGACCTGGACTTCAAATCCCCACCAGATCCAGAGCGACACATCACTGCAGAGGAACTGGCTGACATCTACCAGGGCTTCGTCAACAGCTACCCAGGTTTGCTTATTTAAATTTGTACAAAACGCAACCAGTGTTTGGTTCAATGCAGTTCAGTCAATGTCAAATGGTTAAAAAAGTAGTTCTTTATCTAGTGATAAAATAAGTTAATGTGACATAAAGCTGAAATGCTTATTTCTTCAGTAGTGTTGCTGGACTGCAGAAACACGACATGCTTTTAAATCCAAGGTTGCTGACTCTATGAAACCCAAAGAAAAACGGCTTGGCCTTTTAGCTAGCTGACATTTTCAGCTGACTTCAGGGCCAAATGCTTTTATCTCCACCCTTGTTTAATTCAGCATTTTCTCCATTAGTGGATTACTCTCAGGCTCAGTAAAATTTCTGGGTTTTTTTTTTATAAAGACAATAATAAGGCCAACTGGATTTGGAGGATTTACAAGTATTACAGGTGATATGAAGTTTGTAGAGAAGTCACTTGGAGGGGTGACTACTATCAATGTCAAACTGGATTAAACTCTGTTGCATTAGTCCTTCTCCAGATGAGGCTGACTTTTTTCTGCCGCTGTTCTCTGCAATAACGTTTAATGTCCCCTCTATGACCCATTATATTTTTCCCCATTTAAGTATGTAAGTAAAGATTTATTTATTTCACAGACAGGCAGTCACAAAGGGCTGTGCACAAAGATAAAAATAAACAGAACGTTAAGTAACAAAGTAGACAATATACACAATATAAAAGGTTAAATGTAAATACAAATGTAAAAAAATCTATCATATATAAACAGCTTCAGTGGTAGAAGCTCAAATGAAACACTGTAAGACTTTTAAATGGTAAAATCAGTGAGTGTAGAAGTAATCCCTGTGAGCCGAGCTCTGTATGATGTCATTGAGAGAGGACATGTAATCAGATCCATTCATCCATCTTCTTCTACGAATCCGAACTCTCATGGGGCGAGAAGAGAGATAAATAAGGGTTGTTTTGATTCCAAGAATAGCTCTGTGTAACCAGTTGTGCCATGTGTCTCACTTCCTGTAGGGATCTTTTTACTCTGTAACACTCATCTGATCTGGCCTGAAAAGACCTGTGAGTTGTCTGCTATGTGATATACTTTGAAAAGTCTAAAAACGGAGTTCAGGGCAGCTGAAAGAGTTCCCTTTATACCACTTAAATGATGATATCTTGAAATTGTCCAATAATTTCAAGGACTTGTGTTGTGTTATCTGAAAAATTACATTATTGGTTATTATTATTAAATCACTAGTTAGCACTAGCAGTCCCTCTATTGATGAGTAACAGACCTCTCCTTTTTCACTTCCAGTGGTGTCCATCGAGGACCCGTTTGACCAGGATGACTGGGAGGCCTGGTCGCGCCTGACGGCCCAGGTGGGGATCCAGGTTGTTGGGGATGACCTGACGGTGACCAACCCCAAGAGAATAGAGAAAGCTGCTGAGGAGCGAGCCTGCAACTGCCTGCTGCTCAAAGTGAACCAGATCGGCTCTGTCACCGAGGCCATACAGGCGTACGTCTGCTTAGTCCACAGTTCAATGAGAAATTTCAGTGTGGACACGATTCACATTGTGGAAATAAAAACAAGGCCATTTAATAAATGAAAGAAGTTACAAATTCTTACATATTGGGTATTTAAAGATGCATAAATTCAATTTGTCACTGACACAGTGTTGTCCTGGAGCTACAGAGTAACCCTCCACCCCCTCAGGCAGGTCCGTGACCTCGAAGCCTCGGATTGGCCGAACAGCGCTTTCAATCTTTGCTGAGGTGACAGAGAGAGGCACAGCTGTCCAGCTGTCAGTCAAAGATGTGGAAATATAGACACACACATACCCAGTGGATGTCGCTATAGTGTCAGTCACATCGGTCATTACCTGTCAGCCATGTTGGCCTTGTTCCATTTATGGCGGATAAATGAAGGACGGGAAGTGACAGAAGATGTTTAGGATAAGGTTCAGCTATCGGTCAGACATACTGCTGACGTGGGTTGGCACTGCTGCGTATGTTTCTGTACACTTGATGATAAATTTGTGAAGAGTGTGTTTGCTCCAGTCTTGGATGTGTGTATCATCTATAACAGACTTACCAAACTGTCACTCAGGGTTATGAAGCCATCAGTCACAACAGTGTAGCTGGATTAGAGCAGGAGGGGAGGAGGGAGATTAAATGATAGACACAGAGCTGATGACAGTAAAGGTGATGTATTACATCCATCACATGAAAAGCTTCCTGCATCGTGAATCTGATACATTAGCTACTTTTTTTTATAGCTCACGCGAACCCTGAGGGGGCAATACACTTTATGTCTTAATCTTCATGTTGTTAGCAGGTTAACATGCGAGATGAGCCGCAGTTACAAATGAATTATATCAGATTAATTAACTTGTCCAATTAGCACAGCGCAGTTAATATATGCAGCACAGTGTGGCATCAGTGTGTAGAGGGAAGGTGAACTATGTGCTCCCACGACCTTCAGTGCTGCCTCGTACTGTGCTACAGTGGTTAGCATCCAACCCTCTTCAGTAGTCCACCTAAATAAAAAGTGACTCTTAGTGGTCGCTTTTAGGGATTTATGTCATTGTTGGATTTTAGGGTTGAAAGAAAGCAGAGTTTAGCCTTTCTTGTAGGCATAGCTAAAATTATGTTGTCTCTTGGCTTTTTATGTTCTTGTCCCACAGTGTCAAACGTTACCCAGTGAACATTTCAACACCGGGAAACCGCTGTCTGACTGTCTTTTGTAGCTGTCTAGTTTTGGTTAGAGAAAATTTAAGTTATGACGGCTTTGGAGATGTAACTTTGCTATCAGGTAGAGATCTTTCTTAGCAAAGGGAGGTTTGTCTATGGGAACAGTTTTATTATCAATTATTATCCTTTTATCAATTGGAAGAAAATGAAAATGACTAACAGAGTGCTTTGAAACAAACTTTGTCCTTCAGGTGTAAGCTGGCTCAGGCAAATGGTTGGGGTGTGATGGTCAGCCATCGCTCAGGAGAAACAGAGGACACCTTCATTGCTGACCTGGTGGTGGGACTCTGCACTGGACAGGTAAGTTTAGAAGCTGACTCCAACGTTCAAGTCTCTCCTCCAAACCAAAGTCAATGTTATGGCTGATGTAGATATAGGTTTCAGGTTTTTGTCCTTGTAAGGATGTAAGAATCCACAATCGTTTAGCTATTGTTTTTTTTCTTGTTGCCTTTAAAATGTCAGTAAACTAAACTTACAGTGAATATTAAGTTTTGTAAGTTTGTTTTAAATATATAAAATAAATTGTGAAGTAAACTGAACAAGATAAAATAAAGATATTAGTGCATTTCTTCATGAGAAATTTAACTTCAGCCTTATATTGTTTTGTATTATTCTTTAGACTAACTGACTATAAGTGAATGGAACTAAATGTCTAAAATAATTATCAATTCTCTTGGCTTCTAAACACAGAAACACACATTTTATTTTATCTTTTGCTAATACAGTAACAATAAGCAATTTAAATAATTTTCTCTTATGACCATAAAATATTAGCATTGTGCTAATGCATGCTGATAATTACACAGCTGAAGTGCAGGTACACCACAATACAAACTTCCATATTTGTACAAAGAAGCTGGTTAGGGTGGCTGAATGATGCTATCCTCTAGCTAAACTTCTCGTTCACCTCACTAAATTTACATTTTTGGGCTACAGCTCCACAACTGTCCAGCTTCATTCTGAACTATCATTCAAGTGTTTCCCTGTGAAGCCAGAAGTCCAGAGAGTTCTTGGTGTTATATTTTAATATTCTGTTGGTCACCTGCAGGATAATGTTTATCTTACTGTTGCAGATTAAGACTGGCGCCCCCTGCAGATCTGAGCGGCTGGCCAAGTACAACCAGCTCATGAGGTCAGTGTGCTGCAGACAGAGAGGTCTCTCTCTCTCTCTCTCTCTCTCTCTCTATATATATATATGTATATATATATGTATGTATTTAATGTGAAAACATTTTGAATCTAGAATTAAAATAACTCCAAAAACAGTCCTTTTCTTCAGTATTTACTCATGAATTCCTAATTGGTCCTCTGGCCTGTTGAATGTTTAGTAGCCCCTTTTTTTAGCTCCAGATCAGGCGGCAGCATTACAGTGCAGCTCCTCAGGTGCCTGCTCTGTCCTAGTGCTTACCATCAGAGAGCTAATTGACATGACAGGCGACAGGAGCGCTGGTGTCACCCCATGTGCCCAAGCCAGTCAGTGGCAGGGGGAGGTGGGAGGAGGAGACAGGAGGGAGGGAGATTGGATCGGCTCAGCGGTGTAATCCCATTGGACTGCTGAGGACCTGTTAAGGGTGCAGAGACTTAACGGGGGCATTAACGAGCAATAAATGCTAATCAGCGCAATCGAGCGTGAACACACACACGTGAGAATCTGTTGTGCAGCAGGTAGATGCTGTAACATGAGCTTTTTAACAATGGAAAAACTGAGTTGTGATTTGCATTTTCACATACATCCTGTTTTATTTTTTATATGACCAATGATCTTCTAAAGTTGATTATTTTGCTTTTATCTAGGGATATAAATGGATTATTTTGCCTGCAGCTGTGGTGCAGTGACGTGGCAGCTTGTCAGATTTTTGTTGATTTGTTGAAGATTTTATGCAAAGCAGATTATAAGTAAGAAGGCTGTGCTGGACATGCAGATATTATTTTCAATATATATGATCACATGTCGCCAGTGCAAAGAATATAAACTCTTCCTGGTTACAGGCTGACCTTATGAAGAAGAACAGAAATTATTTCCTTCAAAAACAATTAAAAAATGTTGTTTTTGTTTCTGTCTTCCTGCCACTGTAGGATTGAGGAAGAGTTGGGCGACCAGGCTCGCTTTGCAGGCCATAACTTCAGGAACCCCAGCGCTCTGTGAAACTGACTGACGAATGACTTGCAATGACACACACACACACACACACACACACACACACACACACACACACACACACACACACACACACACACACACACACACACACACACACACAAGGAACGAGCCATGTATAAGGACAGATTACAGATAAGCAAAAGAAAATAGCTAAAAATAACTAAATAAATAAATTATGCACTGAACTTAAAGGTAGGGAGATGAAACTGTATGCACACACACACACACACTCACACACACACACAGTGAGCAGATGCAACACGTGTAACGCACATGCAGGGGAATAACATAAAATCTGAATATTTATAAGCCAGACATGCACTGTTACTGTAGTTTTAAAGGAGTAGTTTATGTACAGCCAGAGGACAGACCTGCAAAAATAAAGATTAACATTGTAAACACAGAGAAAATAATGAGTAAAGATATCAGAAAACCATGAAGACTAATGCTCGCAACTGACAGAGAACGATGCATTTGTAAGGAAAGCAGCAGTTTCAGGGATGGAGTGAGGCTAATAACTACACACTGTAAACACCTGAACACTTACACACTCTGCTATGTCACACTCTTACCTGGACACTCGAGTACCTGCACTCCTCCCACTTCTGTCCTCTTCTTTCTCTCTATTTTCGTCTCCTTGTTCTTCTTGTCGTGTCTGTCTCTCGGTTCCAGTTGCTCCCTTTTCTTCTCGCCCAGACGTGATTCTGATTATTTGTCCTTTGTCCATGCTTGAGATCCTGCCTCTTTCTCAGAGAAAAAGAAGATAGAATATATGAACCCCGAGTCCCTTTGTTCCTTCGGTTCCTCCTGAATGTCTTTAGAATAGCTGTGATCAAAAAAAGAAGAAAGAAAAAAAAAACACTTAAAGAGAACGCTTGTCATTGAAAATAACGTGAAAATATGTGAAATAAAAAAGATGGTAATTTACAATTTCAAACACAGCTGAAGGAGTTTTGTCGTTTTGTGTCTGAATCTTTTTTTCAGTGAAATGTCAGAATATGAGCATGTGGAGGTTTTTTTGTATTTTTTACAACTTGTTCAGCTCAACAGCCAACGAGCTCTGCCAGGGTGAGGCATCTGTTTTCCCCTCAGTCCGCAATTCACACAATTCACCGCTTATTTTACAGTAAGCATGTGAGCAATGCAGTCAAACCTGCACACATTGATCACTAACGGGTCATCACTCAAACTGTGAAGATCAAGATCACATTTGGTGATATACTCGCAAAAGCTGTGAATTGTGATGAATATGAGCTCCTACTGATCTTCTGGTTTTTAGGTCCCAGTTTAGTTCAGTAAGTTATGTATTTTGCTATTTGATGTGATAATATTTAAAACTGCAAACTGGCTTAAAACTATAGCATCTGCTTGGGGAACTTATAATCAATATACCTTCGACAATACAGGAGACTTTTTTCCATGAAATTAAAATTGTACCATTAACATGTGACTGAAGGACCAACGGTGTTCAGCCATTATTTTGTTGCTCCAGTCCGTCCACGTTTCTTCTGAGAGCTCAGCTTTATCCTCTGGTGACGACTGCTATCATGGAGTCATGAAGGGAGCTCCTGGAGGGCAGTGCCTCCATTCAGAGGAATCACTGAGAGGATGGAAACAATGTCACCTGATGGAACATCTACGATCTCTGGCCATTTCATTAGGTACATCAGTTCAGTTGCGTGTTAACACAAATATCTAATGAGCAAATCGCATGGCAGCAACTTATTGCATGTTGACATGTTCAGGATGACCTGCTGAGCTCAATCTGAGCAGACGGGGGGAAAAATTTTATTTAAGTGAACTGAAGCTATTTACCAGATTAAAACAGTTTTTTACATTTTCTAAAACATGTATTAAATCAAGAGGATTTATGAAGAAAACCAGTTTTAAATGATTAAAAACAGCCTGGGCAGCAATACATGTGACTAAACAGACTCAATCAACTTGTCAACCAACACATGTATTTGATCAGATATGACATCGGTCAGCACAGACCCAGAAAGCAGAGCGATTTCCTGTGATGATAACGGAGCCAGCTCTGTTGTGAACTCGTGATAGAGCCAACAGTGAAAACGTTTGTGTCTGACATGATGAGTTAAAAAAGAAGAACAAAAACGCAATATGACCCTTTAAAAAAACCTTTTATGAAGTACTAGTTTCAAGGATTCTATACTAATCAAATATTATTCTAAAAAAATATAAATGCAAAGGAAAAATGCTTTAACTTGTTTTAACTGCTCATAAGTCACATTTAGGTTTCTTTAAAAGCATTTGAAAAGGACAGTAAACCACAAAATAAAATACACTTTTTCCACATTTATTTATTTTGTCTTTTTACTTCTTGCATCATTTATTTCCCTGATTTCTTCAGTCAGTGTTAAACCACAACTCCTCACAGCTCAGTACCTGCAGACATCTTTGTTTTATCATTTCAAGTAAATTCTGTCTGAAACT
Organism: Astatotilapia calliptera; assembly: GCF_964374335.1. Taxonomy (NCBI): domain Eukaryota; kingdom Metazoa; phylum Chordata; class Actinopteri; order Cichliformes; family Cichlidae; genus Astatotilapia; species Astatotilapia calliptera. The sequence goes on along the minus strand of NC_137442.1, from coordinate 3,792,642 downwards.
TTATTTGTTAAAGACCTAAAGTATCAGTTAGTGCAGTTAGGTGAGACACATAAAGTCAAACACATGAAGCAGCCTGGGCTGACCGATCCCCTGATTCTCTAAGTTCACCTCAGTTTAGCAGCAAATAAAGAATTTAAAAGGAAACTTTACATGGATCACATGAATCACATGCCTCAGTGGATTTCCAGTTTTTAATCTTAATTATCTAAAGTTTCCTTATTTATTGAAGTCAGGAAAATAAAGAATGGAGTGAAAAACATCTTTTCTTAAAGGTATTTAGTAGTTTAAATATTCAACATGTGGTTTGTTTTATGAATGCAAACCTCCTCTGGTTTAACTGGATCAGTCAGCCCAGTTTGCAGAAACAAGGTGATACACGGTGCAGATCTAAAGGGCAGGGTGTTTTCCATCGATCCTGCTGTAGTAGTTGTGCATTTGTTATGCACGTGCGTTGATGATGTCGACAAACTCTGGCTTCAGTGAGGCCCCGCCCACCAGGAAGCCATCCACATCGCCCTGAGACGCCAGCTCTCTGCAGTTTGCTCCTGTGACCGAACCTGGAGAGAGTGGCAAAATTAAACCGACCTGTGACGTCTGCAGAGGTTGTACATGTTAATAACACCATTATTTCATGTATATGAAATTGTTGCACCATCATTGAACCTAACACAATCCTACTGTAAAGTTTGCTTTAGTTATGCTCACTGACCTCCGTAGATGATGCGTACAGAGTCGGCCACATCATCGGAGACATTTGCTCTGAGCCACGCCCTCAGCTTCTCGTGGACCTCCTGAGCCTGCATGCATTGATTAAAATGAGACCTATGCATAAATGAATGCTCCAAACCTCAATGAATTGAAGCGATGCACAATAACATGAGAGACTGATGAAGTCATACAGAAAATACTTCATACCCTGTGTAAACTCTCTTTTTCACATGTGACTGCAAAACTAAAAAGACTAGAAAAAAATGAGTTTGTGTTCATGAACAGAATCATTAAACAGTCACATCTTCAAAATCAACTCCCAGGATTCATTTCCACGGAGCACAGACTTAAATCATATAACAATTATGTTACGTGTGCAGCCGATTTGCCCGTGTGTGCAGTTATGTAAAACTAGATATTAAAACATGACAAAGATAAAAATTGGAAATAGGGCTAAACATCCCACTGGACTGGATGTAATGTGAGAAGTTATGATTATTTATGTGCTCACTTATGGGCCTTGTAGTTATGTGGCTGCGGTATTACCTGCTCAGGTGTGGCTGTCTTTCCTGTGCCGATGGCCCAAACAGGTTCATATGCCAGCACGACATTCCCCCAGTCTTTTACATTCTCTGCAACCAAACATCATTCAGGCATAAACATCGATAAGTAACGGTGTGATCGCAGACCCGCATCTACAATCCATTCTCAAGGTGCTTTATCAGCTGCCACCTGCAGCCAGTCATTTGGGCTGCAGCAATATCATGTTAAAGACCTGCAAAGTCTGTATAAAGAATATGGAAGGATAATGGTGGAAAAGACAACAGTTTATCAGCCGAGAGGCCACATTTCACATACATCACGATGCCATAAAACAGGATTATGCCTGACCTCTACCTTAATAATTAACATGGTTATCATTTCTTCAAAAACAAATCTGTCTGGTGTGTTTCTTCTTTAAAAGGTTTTCCTACCTTTCAGAAAGAATAAGCAAACCTTAGTATGCAAACTCAAAAGGTCCTTTCTGATCAGGCAACATCCTAAAAGCAGACCACGGCTGCAAGCTGCCATCAGTTCTCCACCTTTGTTGGCTTTAAAGCTGCAAAGCCTGCTTTAACAGAGGCAGCTGTGTCTGTTGAAGGCAGAGACCACTGACCTATTTACATTTTAAATCAGTACGTGGCCTACTTTCAGTACAGAAGCAGAATACAGGAGGCCAAGATGGAACCAGGGAAAAGATCATCAATCAGGTCTTGTAAAGCCTCAGTGCAGACAGAACAAATCCAGAAGCAAAAGGAACTCGTTTTTCTATCTTTATGCACAGAATAAAAACAGAGTAGAATCCAGCAGTTCACTTTTATGTTTCTGTAACAGTTTTTTTGTCATTATTCATAATCAGAGAAACATTTGAACCATTAAATAACCAAACTTTTGATCTAAAGAACATAATAGTACAAAAAAGGTGTAAATACATCCGATTTATTTCAAACTGCTCGTTTTCCTTCAAAATATTATGTAATGAATCTCGTTATTAGTTATTACAACTTTGTTTAAATGAAATATTTGAGTAAATAACTAATTATTTTAATTTTACATATATATGTAGAAAAAGTACAAACATAATAGCGCAACAATAATCATGAATAATAATAATAATAATAAAGTAATAAAACATTAGAATAAGAAACTTGAGAAATGAATGACTTATTTTTTTTCCTGTAAAGGTAAAAACAAAGTTTTAGCCATAAAAAAAGATGCAAAAATAATATAAAGCAGAAAAGCTAAAATAAAACTAAAAAAAAAAAAAAAACAGATCATGAAAGCCTACAATAAAAAAAACAAAACAAAGAAAAAATGTTAATATTTCTCTTGTATTTACCTGCAATGACCTGCGTCTGAGCATAGACGACTTCTTCGGTGGTTCCTGCCTCTCGCTCCTCCAGCTTCTCACCAATGCAGGCGATCACACCCAGATCGTTCTCCAGAGCATGAGCCACCTGAAACGGCAACAAAGTCAGAGTCTACCTGCACGAACAAGCTGCCATCACTGTGGTGGCATCAGATGAACATATGAACCTGTTTTATGCTGATACAAAATTCTGTTGTGCAAACTCTTACAAAGAAATGTGCCCTTGAAATCCAGATAATTGGAAAGTTCTGTGATTCTCACCTTCTGGCCAATCAGCTCGTCACTTTCCCCAAACACATGACGGCGCTCCGAGTGTCCCAGGATCACCCAGTCTGCCCCGCAGTCCCTGATCATGGCTGGGCTGGAGGGAGAGGAAACATGTAGGACAGCCCATGTCAACTCTACGTATATTGACGTGAAAAAATTTAATGCAATTTGGCTCTTGAAGTTCCTTTTTTGTTAGGGATGGTTTGTTTTTTGTTGAGTACAATGTTAAAATAAGTTCTTTAAAGAGCAAAAAATTATTTAATATGAAGGCAATGTGAGCAGAGAGTCCAAACATGTTGAAGGATTAGCTGTGTTAGTTCAGTGAAAGAGTTAACACTAGCAGTCAAAAATAAAGAACAAATTATTTCCTTTCATATGTGCAAAATGTGCACAAACTTGCTGACGTCAACAATTTAATTTGTTTTCCAGTGAGTGTCTCATAGAGCAACTAGTTTAAATTATGCTCAGCAAGCAAAACAAAAAGGTGGAGGAAGGAGAAAAATCAGGAGCAAGAACAGGACTTTGTATGTGAGAGAGAGACTTTAAAAGCTGCTCCACTGGAACTGATTGTTGAATAAGAAACTCTATTAATGAGTGTGTTTGTTATGCAGTGATCCATCCCGTCAGTTTGTGAGGACCTGTGGCTGATGGGATTCTCTCTTTTGCCCCATGTTTATGGACATTACAGCTGTCTTTCTTGATGTTATGAGTCTATAGCACAAGCTTAAATAATAACCTCTGGATGTGGTCGCTGTCCGTGGTGCTGATCAAAAACTGTAATGGTTCTATTGATATTATCTTTACACAAATTTTGTGTGTGTGTGTTTGTGTATGTGTAAGAGAGACAGCAAATGGGAGATGCTGTGTTTGCACCTGTACAACATAACAGAAATAATATCCGCCCCAAGGCCGATCACAGAGTGGGTATGCCTGTGAGCACAGCATTATATATAAAGTATTTGAGTTAGGAGAGATACCTGATCTCTCCAGTAAATGCTCCCTTGGCCACCTTGTAGCAGTTCTGTGCTGCGACGGAGATCCTGGGATCCAGATTGGATCGGGCAAAGTCCAGGTAGATGGAGGGAGCGGCACAAACCACCTCTGAAATCAGACAGAATGACTGGTGTTTGCTGTGATGATTGTCTGAGTTTTACTTTTATTCATTAGTTAAACCAGTGTAAAAGCTCTAAGAGCATTATTGTTGATGTAAATGCTTCTTTGCTCTGATCGTTTTCAACTGTTATACCTGAATAAATGAAGGGAAAACCTGAATTCTGCATTTACAAACACCTACTGCATTTGAAACAATCCGGAGACCCTGAGAGGCAGTTAAATGAACATAGAGCTAAACTGTGATTCTGGCTGGAGACTGAAATGATTTCATCTAACTGAAGATTACGATTGCTTTCATCACCAACCGCCTCCAGCAGCCTGCCTCATTTTAAAGACATTAAGAAACAGTCATGAAGACACTGTAAGAGAAAATAAATTAATGCAGAGCTGCTTAAATATAGCAAAGAGAATCGGTTACTTTGGTCAATAATTATTTAACACAGAGAAACTGTGTGTTTTAATCATCGTTTCATGCATATGTATCTGTTCTGTTCTGGACTGCGTGAAAGCAAAAGAAAAGAATTCATTTTTAAAAAGTGCTTTATCTCAATTGTCTGGTTTTAAAAACTCCTTGAATAAAATTTGAGTAGTTGCACACTCCTATGTACAAGCCCTTATCATAAGCATATGTTGTTGTTCAGTGATGCAGCAGGCTTGTTCTTCAGTAATTGAGCCTACATGAGCATGAATGAGTGTGTGAAGACAGGCTAAAGACTTTGTTTTTGCAACAAAAAAACAACAACAACAAAAAACATCAGTGTGTAAAAAGTAAATAAACTGCTGGATCACACAGTTTTATGTCAGAGTACAGCATATTAGTACAAAAAAATCCTTGATTCAAAGATTTGGTGTTCAGTATTTGGTTCTTTGTCTACTTTAAGTCAGGCGCTCTAAAACGACCAAACTGAAAACACAAATGAGCCTCAAAAATGTCTGACTGGTGGAGGGAACCCAAGCTGTGAACTGTGTGAAGACACAGGGACTGTTCACAGACTCAGTGGACTAACATCAGCTGTCAAGCACAGCAATAAAAACCATGATTTAGGTTCCATTTGATGGGGAAAAGTACGAAGAGGCAGAAAATTAATTCCTCAAAGTGAAGTGAGAGAATGAGGCCTTCATGTGACGCCTCCTGATCACGTGACTTTCAATGTCACTGTGTCACCTGTGAAGCATCAGCAGCATCCCCCCCCTCCTCCTCTGTCAGCCCCTCCCACGTCACCAATCACAATCGCTTTTATTGATCCCCTCTAACCGCCACACACAGTCAGTCAGCGGTCCCGGCAATAATCTGGGGCTGTTACCGGTCTCGTCGTGCAGGCTGGCGGTGTTCAGGGTGCTGATGAGCTCTCCAAGACTCTCTTTGTTCCCGTTCATCTTCCAGTTTCCACCCACGAAGAACTTGCGAAGCGCCATGGCCGGCGAATATTAGCTGGTAGCCGGTGAGGAGAGGAGCTGGAGGTCGATCTGGAGTCCGGCCGGTGTGCAGGTCAGGTGATGCCAGAAATATCAGCTCCAAACACCGGCAAAACGTCCTTCTTCTTCTGCGTGGGATTATGAAGGCAGTCGCAGAGCTTCACGGGACGTTACCTCCACCTGCTGTACAGAAGTTGTCCTTCCCACCATGGATGCAAAAGTATAAAGTACACGTACATTCACGGGGTATTCTCATGGAAACCGCTCAGAAATGTTAAGATTTTGCATTAAGCTTCTCGTGGCATTTTTTGTTCGTTGTTTCTGTTCTCTGGTTGTCTCTACTTTCAGTTTTATTTTTTCCAATAAAAAGAGACAAAAGACACAAAGTCAAACATGAGTGTTGACAATATAACAATTTTATTGTTATTTATATTTTCAGTAATATTGTTATTGTGAATCACTTTGGGCATGATGATCATGTAAAATAAACCGTTTACACAGGATTTAAATGGATGGAACTTGGAATAATCAGACCTCCTTTAAAGTTATCAATATTTTACTTTGGTCAGTAATATTTAATTGATTCAGTTCACAGTAATTATAATACCTTGAAAATATATTTTCCAAATTTACAATCATAATATGTAAAAATTGGATGTTTTTATTGTGAAAATCATGCCAAAAATACCATAAAATCACAAGCAAGTCATTACTGTAACATTATATTCTGTCTAAATTATACATTTTGCTAAATTGTACCTTTATGTACCAAACTTTTGACTATTCAGAAAACTCGTACCTTACATGACGTTTATGTTTGTTAAATAACTTAAATCCATCCATTCTCTTCTGCTTGTCCAATTCAGGGAGAGGCGGGATACACCCCGGACAGGTCGCCAGTCTGTGGCAGGGCTAACACATAGAGACAGACAACCATTCACACTCACATTCCCACCTATGGGCAATTTAGAATGACCAGTTAGCCTAATCCCACTAATAGTCTTTGATCTATGGGAGGAAGTCAGAGTACTCAGAGAGTTCCCACACAAACTTCACACTGAAAGACCCTGGCCTGATGGCGAGTTGAACTCAGGACCTTCTTAGTAATGTGAGCAGTGGTCTTTTTGTGAGCTTTTTAAACTTTTTGAATGATATATATATTTTTTAATTTAGCTTCTCTTCATTGATTTTCTGAAAGAGAATGGAGGTTTTCTGGAACAACTTCAATGACGCCCAAAGTGCATAGAGAAGAACAAGGGTCTGAAGCTCCAGCAACACTTATAGTATAAAGAACAGCTTTATTATTTGACCAAGGCTGTTTCGGCCTGTGGCCTTCATCATGGTCATCCATCCATCAGGTCGTTGTCTTCATTGGTTGACTGTACATTTTAGAATTTACTTTAAAGTTTTAGTTTTTCCTTTTAGGGTCCTTGTTAGGTTTATATTGTTGATTGTCATTTATGCTTAGAAATATTTAACCATATATGCTTAGAGGTGTATAATCGATTGTGTAGTGATAGGATGTGTGATCCTTAATAGTCTGCAAAGGCTTTGTGTGCATTCCAGAGTGTTCTGGCATTCACACCCACATCCTGGGAGCATGGGAGAGGTCGTACCTTCTCTTATTGTTTTATGGTAGGATAAACGTATATGTCAGTTTTAGTCTAAGTGCCTTTTGTTTAGATGAACTGCTGGACTTCCAGACCAGCAGGTTTAGGGAAGTCTTTATGGGGTCACACACTGACCCCCCCCCCCCCCCCCCCCCCCCACACACACACACACACACACTTACACAACGCACAGGCAAGGTACTCTTTGTGTGTATGTATACATCGTATGCTAATGCACCTATGCATATTCATGTAACCTCAATAAAAGAGCAGTGTTACGGGGGAGCAGATGAGAGCAACTGGGGTCAAGCGAAGGGACGGCGTTTGTTCACTTCTCTCCCGTGCATGAGAAACATAAAGAACTTTGCCTACTCGTGTCTTGCTTTGCTGTGTAATTAAATTGTCCTTAACGTTCCAGCGAATAGGTTTATGCTACAAACCTATCAGTCCTACATGGTCAAACTCCCTCGGTATGTCTGTCACCGTGAGGAACCTCATTGAGCTTACAGGTCATCAGGTCAAAAGTCGCCGTTGGCTTCACTGTCAAAGTTGAGAAATTGTCTTTGTGCTGTAGAGACTCCACTGACTCTTTTACAAGCTTGTAATTAATTTGATGTTTTATGTTATGAATCTACTTGTGTTTTTCTTGTGTTTTTGTGAAGCACTTTGCAGTTTTTATCAGTGAAAAGTTCTGTTTAAATCAGTGTTACATACTTTAACTTATTTTCTGATTCCAGTACATGTGATGCAGAACATCAGCACTTTGTCTGGAGACAATTCAAACCTCCTCGTTCACTGTAGAGCTTCATTTCTGCACCAGCATCTCTGTGTCTACCCTGCTGCTGTTTGCAGGTATGACTCACATTACTGAGGTGTGCTGACCTCTAATGAGATTCCGCTCCAGGCATTTTTGCCCTCTGATGATGAGAGCAACAGCTGCAGGGACCAGTCTAGATTCTGGAGGACTGTATGTGCATGTTAATGTAAGAAATTAAAACTAACCCTCATAACTAAAGGTCAGATCTTGTCATTGAAACACAAAGACTCTGACATAGTCTTAATGCAGAATTCTATGTTTATTAGAAAGATTTCCAACAGAAATCTTGTATTTTTTTGTACAGAGGAACTGCTCAAGTTTAAAAGTACAATAAAATGCAGCTGAAGCCAGAGGAGTAAAGAAAGCTTACAGGAGTGTTTTACAGCCACTCTCACAGCCAGGTTCCACCTTCAAACCATCATCCACGAGCCCATCAGTGTTTTTTTTACCTGTGAAGTGGGGAAAGCAGCCATCTTGGATCAAAGTCAGCTGGTGGTAATATGGGACCCGAGAAAGCAGCTCAACCATACAAATACACACTCAGAATATGTGCAGCCAAAAAAGCAAACAGATCAGATACAACAAAGAGACTCTGTACATAGACATTTCTAATGTGTTAATCTATAAAATATAAATAAATATACATGTCAGTCTTTTTCTTCTAGATGATTGCAGTGCTCTTTTAAAAGGTCAAAGACCTCGAAGACAATAAAAATAAATCTGTAGCTCTATCTTCATGTTTTCATTATTTACTGTTCTTTATTCAGTTATTTTCAGAAAATCTAGAGATTTTTATCATTTTCAATAAGAGCTTATTTTCCGCTCCGTTTTGATTAATAATCTATTTTTTTTAAGATTTACTTTTTTCAGCAAATAAATCCACAGTAAAGCTTTCTTGTACATGCAGTGGGATGCATTGTGCATTGTTTAACTGATGCCATTTGCACAATATGACTCATTCGCAACCTTTTAAAATTTGCATACATGTATGAGGAAGAAGCAGAGTGGGAAAAAGAAAGAGAGGAAGGTCAAATATCTGCACCAAATCTCCAGCCTCACTTCTCTGCCACTATTTTCCTCTCCTCTCATCCTGCTCCGTTTCTTCTTCGTCTCCTGGCGTTATTCTCTGCAGGGACGCCTCAGTTCCACAGTTTGAGGAAGCTGTCCCAGGATCCTGTGCAGACGCCCATACCGTCATCAGGGACGCCGGTGCAGCTCACCCTGTTGTCATGACCGGAGAGCACGCCTGGTGTTGTACAACAAGATAAAAGACATGAAAGAGTGCAGAAGGAGTGAAGGAAAAGTAAGAGGTCATGGTTGTAAGCAATGGAGATGAGTGAATAAAAGTAATTATGACAGAGAAATTAAAAGGAGAGTAAAGAAAAGGAAAAAAGATGCTCAGAAGGCACAAGATGAGTCAATGAAAAACAAAAAGAGTGGAAAGTACAAACAGAGGAGAAAGTGTGGAACAAAAATAAGACATCACAAGAACAAAGTATATGAGGAAAGCAAAGAAGAGCAAATGGCCAAAAAACATCAGGGAGGGGAAAAAATCATATGAAAGTGACGAAAGAAAAAGAAGAAATTCAAGGAGAGGACATGGAAAAGAAAAGAGTGGGAAGCAGACAAGAAAAGAGGGGAAGTAAAGGAAAAAGATGAGCGAGTGAAGCACATAAAGGAAGGAGAATTAAAGACGAGAAGAAAGAACATTGGGGAAAAAAGGGAATAACATGAAGTGACTGTAGAAAGTAGAGTGGAGTGTAAGCAAACAGCAAAATGGAACAACATGTCAGAACAACACCAAAAATAGAAAAATAGAAAAAGAATGGCAGAGAAGAAAGGGAACAAGGAGAAAGAGCAAAGGGAAAATGGTGGAAATGATTAATTAAAGGAAAGGAAAAGAAAAAAGAGGGGAAAACAGCATCGGGAAGAGAGGAAGCAAGGGAAGGAAAAAAATGACGGCAAGGAAAGAGAGTAAATGAAAACATTTAGGAGACGAATTGGAAACAGCAAAGGAAATAAATGTATTTTCTTTTTTAAGAAATAAAATATTCATTTTTGAAAAAAAATTAATGAACTGTTCCGTTGGAAGCAAAGAGATCATAAAAATAGTGCATCAGCACCATCTACAGGTGACATGTGGAAGAGCACCAACGTTAATGAAAACGTCACTCCCTATGCTCCCTTTTAAAAGTCTATAAATTAAGATATCCATCCATCCACAAGATATACATATTTAAATTTAAGTAATTTTGAATAAACTCTGCTCACCGACTTTCTCTCCCTTCAGTGAGTCCCAGATGTGGCAGTTGAAGTCATCGTAACCTGCAAAGATAAGGCGGCCTGAGCTGGAGAGAGCCAGAGATGTGACCCCGGCGTTCAGGCTGGTGTCCTGGTAGCAAATCACCTCCTGGTCGGCGCGCAGGTCGTACATCTTGCATTGGCAGTCATCGGAGCCTGTGATGATGGCATTACCACTTTGGAAGAACTACAAGTGGGACGAGAAGAAGCATTTGAGTTTTAAACCAAGAGGAAATAGTTTTGCTAAGGCAGCCTTCAGACCACAACTGTCCCCCTATAGACTAGAAATAGTGTGATTTGTGTGTGTGTGTCGTGAGTTTCTGGGATATCCTCACAGAAATGGCGTTAATGTCGCTGGTGTGTCCGGAGAAAGTCTGCTTGCAGGCGCCTTCCCTCAGATCCCACAGCTTGGCCAGAGAGTCACAGGCTCCAGAGATGAAGGTGTTCATGTCGGGGGAGAGAGCCAGCGACATGCAGTCCCCAATGTGGTTGGTGAAGTTGACCTTCTGCTTGCCGGTCTCCAGGTCCCACAGACAGCTGAAGATGAGAGGAAGAAGACAGAGACACAAATCAGAGGTTTTTAGACCAGACGGCGTTCTGATTAACTGTCTCAGGTCTTTTTAGCTTACCTCAAATCTAATTTCTTGATGACAGCTCTAAGTTCGTTTGTATCTTTGTTAATATGAATGAACAAATAACATTAATTTATTTGTTAATTCATATTTTCAAGCAATGATCTGAGATTAATGTTATCTCCATCTTAACTGTTTAGAGACATCTGCCTGATAAAATACACGGCATGCACACAGGTAGCTACGGTGGCCGAGCCCTGTAGGACACCGTGTGCACATGTCCATTTTTCTCTGAACCATACAACATGTTCTAGTCAATAAACACACTGCGAGAGTTTCATGGGATCATAATGAAGTGACAACTACAGTCGTTTTCTTATAGACTTTTATAAAATATGACTTATTTTTAATTTAATTTAACTTAATTTAATTTATATAGCACCAAATCACAACAGTCACCTCGAGGTGCTTTGTAGCGTAAGGCAAAGACCCTACAATAATGCAGAGAAAGCCCCAACAATTAGACGACACCCTATGTACAAACACTTGGCAACAGTGGGAAGGAAAAACAGGACAAAACCAGGCTACGTGAGGGCCAGCAATTTGCAGCGACTGGCTCCGCCCCCCACTGGTCATTAGAAAGAGTGCAGGTTTAAGGCACTTCCCCTTTACATTTTAGAAATATTGCCTATAGTATGTGGTAATATGAAGACACCATAGAGCACATGATTGGTGAACAAGTGTCATGGTTTTTTTTAATACCTTCAGGCTAATGGGAGAATGCACAGCCTTGATACTGATTTAAAAGCTGCTCTTTTTCCCTTGTTCACTACTTTAGGTGGGTTGATAGAAATGACTGACATCAAACACTAAGAAACACAAACTTTAAACTCACCAGGTGGTGTCACCGGAGGCTGTCAAGATCTCACTATCGCTAAGGAAACGGCAGCAAGACAGGTAACCTGGGCGAGAGAGAGTTTTGCGAGCGTCTCAGGTTGGCTGTGCATGCATTCATTGGTTTTGATGCTGTGAAGTAAGTTGAAGGCATTTAAAGGAAGCTCCCTCCTCACCTGTGTGTGCGTCCAGCTCTCTGAGGGTTTTGGGGCTGGCCGCCTTGATGTTGTAAACTGTGCAGATGTTGTCCAGACCACCGCTGGCCACCAGGTTACCAGAAGGGGCGAAGGCGACACTCATCACCCAAGCAGACTTCAGTGGAACAGCAACCAACTGGGAAGAGGGAATTCAGTTTAAACAACCAGGAGGTTGCAGCTCTGCGGTTTAACAAGCATGGACAGCGTTTGAAGGCTGGAGAGACGATGTTCCTGTTGGCTGTCTGTGCTTCCACTCAGGTCTAAAGGCCTGCGAGGAACCACTGCAACAGCAACAACAAGCTTATCGTGACACTATTAATCTTTGTTTACTGCTTTAGAAATAGGTTCACTGAGTCACCGCAGGAAAGCAGATGAACAGTCAAAGTAGAGTCAAAACACACAAAATGCTAAATGTAAATGAAGAGATTTTCACAAATGTTTGTGAAGATTCATCACAACAGACCAGTTGTTTCTGGACTCCTGTAAAGCACTGACCCTCAAACAGGGGTGCTTTGAAGGGTGCTCAGAAATGAATTTAAACTGTGAAGCTTGCTCATCCATTGGCTAATTAGCTCACTGCTGAAATCTGCTCACTGGGTAATCTAATTATGTTGGGATGTACTAAATAAATACTGAGCTCCAAGCTCAGATTGAACATTTTCTCCTTGTTCTTCTCTTCTTTTGTTTTTAACACTTGTTCTCAGTTTCTGTTATTATCCATTTGTGTTAGTCATTGTTGATATATCTAAAAGAACATGAACTAAAAACTACTAACTTACTAAATGAAATTAGCAGTTGATGACTGATTGTTTCATTGAGTAAATATGCAGTTTTTGTCTTATTTTGCAGGTTGTGTGTGGTTCGTTTTACTTGGTCTATTATATATTGCACTCCACAAATAACATGCCTGCACATTCAGATTAATTATGACATATCCCATGCAGTCCTACCTTGTTCCCTGTGAAACAGTCCCAGATGAGCAGCTTTCCATCCTGTGATGCACTGACCATCTGCCTGTGAGAGAAAGGAAGTGTCACTGTGTTTGAAGAGCACTTCAATCTTCATTAAATTAAAGATTTAAAAAACATCTCAGTGAGATAATGTCTCACTAATGATGAATATTTCTGTGGCTGTTAGAAAAGAGATGTCGTGTAGCAGTAACTATTGTGCCTTTTAAATTCACATGGATTGACTGTATGCTGGAGTTTATCTCGTTTCTGCATCTAAAGTTTGTTCACATGCGAAATAGTTTGGCTGTTATCACAACTAATGTTTGCATCCTGCAAATTCTGATGTCAAAGTCACAAACATATTAAAAACACACACACATTAATATGGATAAAAATCAGCAGTTTATAATCTTCAAGACACACATTCATTTTCATTACAGCACATACAAATAAATCAGGTAATTTCAGTATTTCTTTAATATTACAAGTGTTTTCTTCAAACTGTCAAACAGGCGATGTTATATTTACATATTACGTTTTTTAAGCATTAAATAGAGGTTTTTAAAAAGTAAAGGGATGAAACGAGTATTCATATACAACCTATTGTTGAATTTGATTACAGAGCTGCTCTTTTCTTACACAAACGTGCCACCCTTTCATCCTCACCTGGAGTCAGCTGACCAGTGCATGGCATAGATTTTAGCCAGGTGACCCTTGAGTGTCTTCCTGAGCTTTAGCTGGACCCGACCCACTGAGGCCACCCCTGATGCTGCTGCAGACATGCTGCCGTCATTCACAGCTTTGCGGGCCGCCTATTGGTCACACAGAGAATTACAGGTTTGGAAAAAGAAAAACTGTGTAGTCGGTGTTTTTCCTCACTCCTTTCCTCTGTGATGGCATCACAGCAATTCTAGCATTAGGAAAAAGGAAGGAGGTCCACTAAGTCCTCCACTAAGGCGAATTAACCTCCACAAATTATAAAGGAAAAACTAAGAGTAAGTAAGATCTGCAATCAAAAGAAACCTCTTCACAAGGGTAATATAAGCACCATGGGTCCATCCTCTATAATTATTAGTTTTTACCTGTCTAGTGAAACATGTTTAAATAAATATGATTATTAAGGCCATCCTGAACATTTTCCTGTTGTTTTGAACTTACAGTGACTCAGACAGACAGATATGTATGTATATACACATGTGTCTATGTGTTAACAGACCTCTCTGCATTGAATCATATCTGTTATTAACCTCTGTCTCTCTTCCACAGCATGTCTTTATCCTGTCTTCCTTCTCTCATCCCAATCAGTCGTAGCAGATGGCCCCGCCCCTCCCTGAGCTGAGTTTCTTCCTGTTAAAAGGAAGTTTTTCCTTCCCACTGTTGCCAAAGTGCTGCTCATAGGGGGTCAAATGGTTGTTGGGTTTTTCTCTGTATCTACTGTACAATATAAAGCGCCTCGAGGCGACTGCTGTTGTGATTTGGCGCTATATAAATAAAACTGAATTGAATTGAATATCAAAAGATTACATGCATATCTGTCACGTGACGGATGGAGAAAGACTGATTACTTGAGGTTAGTGTTAAATAAATACAATAACATTAATATACACGCTAGATAATATGAAAAATATGGTGTCACGGGGGTGAAATCAGGATTGTTTTTATGGTGTTGAAGATAAAAACAACTGGAACTTCCTCCCACAAGAAACGCTCACCTCAATCTGTGCACGGAGGCCATCACACTCCTTTTTCAGTGCATCCATTTCAGCCTTCTCAGCTGCCATGGCGAGAGTTGTTTGTTGATGTTACTGATGAAAAACCAAGCGACACTGAGAGGAATAGGAAATGGGGAAAAACACAAAAAAAATATAATTATTTACTTGGAAAATATTCTGAAGTCCACCTGTGGACTAGACATATTTGCACAGACAGCAATGTTTGGATGTTTGTTGCAGCTCATTGTGAAAGATGTTAATGCTGTTAGTGGAATGACTCCCAGCCAAACGTATCCTCACGTTTGACCCTGCTGTGAAATAAAGTAGGTACCACTCAGTGACCCTGATTCCTGAACTGGAACGCTTCGATTCTTGTTGCACCACCAAGTCTACAGAAACAATTAGACACTCAGGTGTCAGCTGTCCCTGAACAAAGAGAGGAAGGGAACCGTTTAGAAGTATTAAAGAAGACGGCACAGAATCAACAATGGGTAAAAGAGGACAAGAGGAATGAAGGATAGATGTGTAGGACTTAGGAAAGAAGGAAGCAATTACATTACTCTAAAGGTCTAAAGGGCACTTAGTACATTTATTTTTGCGTGATTTAGAGGATAAAATACACGTCTTTAGTTTTTACTGACTCCTTTTATTCTTTATGGTTTTAAAGAGTTGGATCAGTGTTGAATCTTCCTTGTAAGGAATTTATGGTTGCCTTAACTTCAGTGTCCATTTTGACCTCACCAACACCCTTCCAGTGTAAAACTTTAAACCCTCAGGTTACATCATGTTACATCACCAACATCAAGGTCAAACAGCTAAAAGTTAACGGTCAGAAGCTGAAAAAACAAACAACAATAAAAGAAAAGCTGTTATTTCCAATCAGTGTCATCGTTTTTCTTGGTTTGTTCTTTTACTTTGAAACTTAGTGTTTACAATAAGTGTTCGGCTAATACTCTGTAACAGGATGCTGATGACTGACTAACTGAACACCGATTAACTGTGTGCACGTTTCTGCACATCATCAAACTATCGAGCTAAAAGCCTGAACCCCCATGAGTGAGGTAAAAATTACTGCTAATGCAAAACACAGAGATTCCAGTGAGGAATATTAAAACTTCCAGAGTTGTGCTACAGTTTTAACCTTGCCTGACTTGTTAGTCACAAACCATAAGTAGAGCTTGCACAGTAGTCACACAGGAACATGCAGGAGCTTTTACAGAAGACGGAGACATGATTAAGAATAAACGTCCACTGATTAGTACAAGTGATCGGTTGCATCAGTCTATGTGCAGGTAGCAGCTGCACATAGACTATGGAAGGTCGAGGATATGGTGGGGGCAGAGGTGAGGGGAGTTTGGGATGGGTTTCTACAGGACTTTAAATCCCTGCAGGAGAGCTTAAGAGAAGCTTTAGCGGTCAAATCTCCTGTCATCTGATTGCTGACTGCTCTTTACCCTGAGATCAGAGTGAGAGGGAGGGACTGCGGCGTGGACAATAGAAGAAATGGAGCTTCTGTTAGAGTCAAGACCAAAAACTGCTCCTCCTCTACTGTCCTGTTTATTCATTTGAGGTGCACTTATTGTTCAACATGTGAATGAAACACATGCGGCCATTTTCCAGAGCTTAAAGCCAGTGAAAATCTGAAACCTTATTACACCACTCTCCACCACTATAAGGACAACTTAACACCCCAACCTCCTGTCAGTGTGTTATTCTTGCACGCACACTTTAATGTGCAGACTGGAGGAGTCATGAGTTGACTCATTACACTCATGGATTGAGCCATCTGATTAGCAGACCACCTGCTACCACCAAAGATTTCCACAAACAAAGTGAGCTGGATGAGGTTTAGCTCTTTGTGACCGACCAGGCTGCAGCTTACTGCTGCTCCACCTGAAGCTCCAATCCTCTTTGGCAGAGTTGCTACAATCCAAAGATCACCTTCAGAGGGTTTAAGGATGCAGTGACAAGTTATTCTGTTGTTTGAAAGAAATTGATGACTTAACTCAAGTTGCATTGGTCAAATATCCTGAATTTGATCAAATCATGTGTCAGAAAATACAGAAAATCCCCAAAGTTGCTGATCACTTTTTGCTTTGGTAGCACAGCACTGCAAAAGTTCACTTCCTGTTCTTCCAAATAATAAAAAGCAGAACTCCACTTTTCTTCTTCAAACGGTGACAAAGAAAGATGATGAGTCCCCACAGCTGACTCAAAGCAGCTCCAACTGTTCCCCAGCAGCATTCCTTAACTTTAAACTGTCACAAAGAAGCACCAGAAATGCTGAAACTCACCTTTTCTCTTTTTCTGCACCTGTGCAGATCCCGATCGCAGACACCTGTGTTCCCCCTTTGAGCCGTTTCAGCTTCCACAGCTCTACAGGGTGCACAACCTGCTCGCTGGCTCCTCTGATGCTCTCCCACCGGCTGACTGCTAGTGGCTGTACTAGTGAAAAAGTCTGAGCCTTCCTCCACGGTGACGAACAGATGAGGATTGGAGGGGATGAAGGAGATAAGTGATGAAGGGATAAGGCTCAATGATGGAAATAGGGAAGGAGAGAGAGAGGAAAAAGGAAAGGGAGCGTGGCGAGAGGAGGTAGGTAAAGCAATTGAAGGGAGAAAATCAGGTTATGAGGTCAAAAGATGAGAAGAGGTGAAGAAATCCAAGAACAAGACAAGAAGAGGAAGGGAACAGATGTCATAGCACAAGAGTAAACTAAAGGAAAGAAAGACAAACACAGAGATTTGTCTAAAGCAGGAAGATGGGAACTCTTCAGAGCACAAAGTTGGTTCCACGAACAGAGCAGTGGTTTCTTCTTGTGTTTAATTTATCCTATTAAAGGTTCAACAAAATATAAGGCAACGCCAGTTAAAAATGTTCATTTTAATTTCCACAGCTGTTTGTTCTTTTTTAACCCATCCACAAAGTAGTTTTATTAATTGGTGCATTGGTACATATGCTTTGAATGCCCTGTGGTTGCAGAGAGGTGACATTGGTGCCTTGATTCCTGACATTGCACTGCATGTTTTTGGATGCGGGCGCAGGAATGGAGAGATGGACTGAGGCGGAGGTTTACAGGAGGGGTGAATTGGTTTGTCGGAGCTAATGAGCTGAGCCCAGTTAATCAGGGTCTAATAGGATATCCGGGGACGGGCAATCTCATTAGGGAATTAGAGCAGGTCAGGCTGAACGCGCGTCACACCTGACACACAGCAAAGGCACGGACGGAAAGTGGATCAAGAGTCAAAGGTTTTGTCTCAAAATTTAAAACTTTGATGCTGCATTTTTATTTCAAGACTGGAAGAGATTCAAGTTCCTTATAAAGATTCAATTCTTCAAATCAAGCAGTCTTTCTCCTTTACTATATGGGAAAAAATAAAATAAAATCAGCAGTAGACAGACGTGCAGGAGAGCAGGACATTAGATCTGTTTGGATGCAGACACTGAGAGAGAACATGGGAGAGGTTTTGGGTCGTGTCCTGCAGAGCAGGTACTCGTCTTCCACGTGAGCTGATCTTGGCTCCGCCCTCTTAGCATCTTTTAATTAGACTTGCAGCTTCAGGGCAAAGTTCCATGATTTTTATCCAAGAAAACTGGGGATAGAAAACTTCCTTTAGATCAGTCCCCTCATTCAATCCAGAAGAAGGTCAGAGGTCAGAGTGAGCACACGGGCTGTGCCCACGTTGGGATGCTAACATAGTCAACTAGTGCATCACCTGTAAACTGTATGAATGCAGTGCACAGATGCAGACAGCTGTGACACTGACACATGCAAATATAAAACAAGAACTAATCTCTTACTTCTTGTCCAGTTACAGCACAACGAGCCACATTATTTGTCAGATAATTAAAAACCCTCCAACAGCACTGATGCCACAAATGAGTGATTTGCTCTGCAAACAGCCAGGGTTAAAACTATCCTCAACAATTAAAATGTATAACTGTCTACAGACACCAAAACGTTTTGTTTATTTCTGCTACGGGGAGGCGTTGTATTCTGTAGTTTGTTTTTATGGTTTGTCTTGACTTGAAATAAGCCACTAAACTACTTATTTACCACATATGTTTTATTATCACGGGGCTTGATGTTCTGCAAATGAGTACTTCAATTATTCACTTTCCAAACTGACTTTTCCCTTGAAGTGATTTCATGTGAAATATTTTAAGCTTACGCCTGTTTTTATAAAACATTTAACAAGCATGTGTGTTGACAGACGGTCATTTGCACAGCAAACAGTGACTGAAGTTTGATCCTGTCATGACACTTTTAAGCTCAGCTGTTTCTTACTGACAGCGTTCCAGTGTCTGCTGAACATGTTTAAACACTTGGAAACTGTTTACAACTCTGCTCTGCAAATGTAGTCCAGTTACTTCACTCCAAGTTGCAACTCACATCCTATTGGTTAAATATCCAGGTAATCCATCCTCTATGGTCATAGGTGCGTGCTGAAATCAACAATGACGTTCGACGGCCTCCTCTAATGAGGACTTCTAGCTTAAGCTTCACCTCGGGCGGTGTCCTGTTTTAAGCAGTTGATGCAACAGGTTTAGGATCTGGTCTGATGATGTCACACAGCAACATCAGTGTTATGCAGCAGTGCTTGTTTTTTCTTAACAAGTCAAACAAAGTTTTAATGGCCTTTGTGAACCAACTATCAACACTAGGTGTCCTTAAGAAAGACAGGAAAGCCTTTCAGGAACAATATAATCAAGTATATTATATGCAATATGAAGAATACACTCGGCACTTAAGAAAATGTTTTTGTAAACTTTTTCAGATCTCTTTTAAATCCATTTAGACGTGACGCCTGAGACAAATCTACAGGGATGTGCTCACAGCTGGAGGTGAATTTGTAAATTGATTTGTAAATCTCCTTTTGTTCTTTCTCTGCCTGTGTAGAAAATAAAGTGTCAGTGTCTGATTTTTAATTCTCAGTTCTGAAGCCTGAATGTCATCACACTGACCATCTTATTTTGAGTCAAAACTACAAAATAATGCAGGGCTCAGTTATCAGATGACATCAACATAGACGGTGCAGGTGCATTGCACAGAAACCTGCTAATTAGTGCAACATAACATAAAAATAACATTAAAATGAAATCTACAAATACAATAATCCATAAAAAATCCATAATATCTGTGAGCTCCTGAAGGCACCAACACCAGGGGTCCAGTCTAGTGAGTGGAAATAGGCCACACCCCCTAATAATGCAAACTTCCACACTCAATGAGTGAGTTATTAAAGAGGTAAATATAAAAAGTACAGTTGTTATGAATGGTGTGAGTAGTCATAGAGATGAAACAGACTGTAAATATGTTGATTCGTGCCGCTGAGTGTCGTGCAGTGAACTTGTGCTGAAAATGTGTGTGGTGTTTGAAATTATACAACTTGTATATTTTTTTATATTAAATATTATCTAACTGAAATCTGTTCCCTTCATTATAAAGCAAACCACGAGCTAGAATAAAACCCCACCAAAAACACCTCTTGTTAATCTGTCATGTGATCTGTTTATGCTCCAACATACTCGCCACATTGTGACCTCAAAACGAGCTCTCAGCTGTAAAGTGGACGACAGCCATGACGCACCGTTACCTACTTATATAACCTTACTTCCTGAAAAATAAAAAATCTGACTTATACTAACTTATACTAATACGTTCATAAACAGAAAAATTATGACTGTCATAGTGTTCAGTTTGGATGACTGTAGATGCTATTTGAGCTCTTTGTATAATAATTTTCATCAGTGATCTCTTGAAATCTTCCTGGTGTGATTTGCTGGTTGAACATTATTATAACAGTGTCAGTAAGGAGCCAGCGTGTTCCTCCAACCCAAGCTAATGAACCATGACAGAAAAGGGCTAATTGACTTCCTGAAAACTCCATGTGGTAACAAGCTCAGGAGCTGGAGTACAAGCGCAGGGCTCAGCAAACACTCTTCATTCAGGGCCACTTTAACAGGAAGCAGACGAGATGAGGGAATGTGGGTCTTTCAGCTGGATGGACCCACTGGATGGAATGAGGCGTTTGAGGCTTGTTTTTTGTACATGTAAATAATAATGATAATAATAATAATAATAATAAAAGAGCTGATATAGTGAAGAAGAAGTGAAATAAAAATGAATTAGAATAGATAACTAGATTTCTTTTTCATCATGATCTTATATATCTAAATTATATTTATACTCATTTTGTTGACCAGATAGAAAATAATAAATCACAATGAATTACTTTTCCCTCAGGGAACGACTCTAAAACTGATTTAATCTAAAAACACAATTTAAAACATTCAAACTGTTTTTAATTTCAGCAACTTTACAGGAAATTATTTCCTAGCAGGAGGAAATTACACACATAAGTTATTTTAAGTGACTTATTTTAATTTATTGTAATTTTAGTCCACAGACCCTTCTGTTGTTAACATCTTGACAGGCTGATTGTGGTAGCAGCGCCACCTGCAGGGCAACAACAGCAGTGCAGGGAGGAGACGTTACAAACAAGCCATCATGTTTCATGAAGAGAACAGATAGATTCATCGTTAACAGACTGCTCATGTCTGCTGCTGGATAGGTGCACATTTTGTATTCACATGGCAGATATGAGTGACAGCAACAGCTTACACCCATGGAGAAAATACAGTCGTTATTTACGCCACGGGACAACAAACATTTTTAGTTCTCAAAGCACATCTTCAAAGAGGGGAATGTTACACATGTGGCTACATCACGTATGGATCAAACATGACGTGTATTTTATGTACAGTATATACACACAGACATCTGACACATAACATATCTGATTCCAAATATAAAACAGACATTTAAAAGCATTTATCTTGATTCAACTTGAATCCCTGATTTAAGTCTGAAAGTGAATCATATAAAAATATATAAAAATATTTCTGCAGTTTAAGGCACAGAAACACTGAATAGAAGCCAGCGACAGGTCCAGAGGAGGGCGGCTGTTATTCCTGTTAATGCCACTGAGCACAGAGAGCCCAGTGTACGCTACTCCACTATGCTTTGAATAAAACACATTTTTTTAACTTCATACAGTTTCTTTAGTTTTTGTTATTATTTACTGCAGATGTTAAAATAAAAGTCCAGGGATTTTTAATGCTGTGATGTTATAAAGCTTACATTTAGAGTGAGATACATGCAACTAATCAATAATCAGCAATTTTTTTATGTATATAGTTCTACATAATGATTGTTTTAATTTAAGTATAAATGAATGCTGAAGGTTTTGTATTATTACCAAAGTAGAGTTATAATGTTTTAGTTTCTCGCACCACTTTTCAAAACCTAAACCAAAACCAAAACTATTTCATACATGATTAAGCTTTTGCAGAGACCCAGTTTCCTTGTGTTACCGTCTGTATGAGGGCACAGAGATACGCACGAGTCTGAAAGATCAGGGCCTCATCTGGACATGAACCTGGTTGTCAGTCCCTACTGCAGTCCTGACTGCTACACGGTACTTCAGGGACTTGACAGCACTGTAAATGTATTTTGACACTCCATCTCTGTTGCGTTCATGCTTGTGGACAGAGCAAACTATCCACACACACGTCACAAATAATGAGCAGTGAGCACAAATGGCACATGTTAATTAAATGCAAAAAGGTAAATTAAGTGTTGATGACCTGACTACACTGTGACAGATAACCCAAGCAGCCAGTACAAAATACTAACTGGTTTTCTTAGTGTGGTATGGCAGTACTCGCGCCGGGGCCCATCTCTTTCTCACAGATGAAGGGTAAGTACATGCTGCAGGGGGCGTCGTACCAGCTCCGGATCGCCACGCGCTCCATCACACGTGTTTTCACGATGTAGCCGCAGTCTTCATCGATGTGGTTGTTGGGCTCACCCTCCTCCCAGAAACTACAGTACGGAGAGAGAAAGGGAGCGAAACACATCGACATGTATAAAAACCTTTAACATACATTCATGTTCACCCTGGATCTGACGGTTCACGTTAAACATGTCAAGAAGAAGAGCTAGGGCAGTTTTATTCCTATAGTGCAGTGTACTTTACAAAACCACCACTTCTAACTATAATCCTAAGATTATTTTTCAAACTGGACAGTTTGCTTTCAGCATCCACTGACAGCTTCTGCTCATCTCTTAGATTTGAGCAACTTTGGTCTAAATTCATGTTTAGTCTATTTTTATGGCTGGTTACATTTTCCTCCCTCCTATTTTTGTTTCCCTGAACATGATCATCACACACGTGGAATTAAAATGCCACATTTTGAAGCTGGAGGTATCATCGTGCTGCTTACCCCAGAGATTATAGTTTGAGTCCTTCAGGAAACTTTTTTTTCTTCGTGGGCTCATAATTGTAATATTGTTAATTAAAAAGAAAGAAAGACTTGTTGGACCCTTTGTCCTGGTGTAACAGAGCAGCTGTGTTGAATCAAGGACACATCTAAGACCTGCAGGACACCGGCCCCTGAGACCTGGAGTTGGACACCTCTGCTTTAGACAATTTTAAGTATAATGGTTGAATCTAACAATTGTTACTTCATCAGCTTAAATGCCTCCATCTAGATGAAATTCCACAGACACAGCAATCATATTTAAACATATCTAAGCTCTTATAGTTTTTTAACTAAAATTAACTTTCATTTTCAAGGTCAGCGGCAAATAAAAGTCTATGTACAAAATATCCTGTCAAATCGAATGAAAACCACCTACAAGTTTGCTTTGCACTCAAATAGACTGGAAGTTATATTTCTAGCAGTGGCTTCCTCTTATGATGTCTCTGGTGGTACCCAAGGGTATAACAGTGTGCAACATAGTTTATCGCTAGAATTGAACCACAATACTGCAGACTACACAGTTTAAGTTGCAACATTTATCGAAATAATGTATTTTATATTTTTGTCCATCTCAGAGAGTGATGTCATGATACTGAATGATGATATATCATTTATCATGAGCTGTTAGAATTTTAAACTCCCTGCTGCTCCTGTTATGCTCACTCAGCATAATCTGAGCTAGATGTCGAAATACCACAAAGAAAACTTTGACGACATCGTAACCATGAACGGATGAAACTGACAAAAGGATACGTGCAAGCAGGAATCGTGTGGTGACTTAAACGTGGCATCAGCTAAAAGGACCACCAAACCGCAGCACATGAAAATTGACTGCATTCTACATTAAACTGGCTATTAGGTTTAATTAATCCTCAACTGAAGATGCTGAAAGACTGTTCCAGATCTTTACTGTTCACATTAATCACTGGGTTTAGTAAAAACAATTAAAGATCACGTCCGTATGCAAACATAACTGCTTCTGCTTTTTTATAACCCTGTTTTCTTGGGTGCAAAGAATGCGAGTACCTGCTGAAGATAGTTACGCTTCAAAGTTGTGCTTCCTGTAACTACATTTAGCGCTATCTCTAGCAATTAAAAGGCATGCTCTTTTGAGATCAGCTGACTGACTTGGCCATTGTAGAACGTCCCATTTCTTAGCCTCGAGAAGCTCTTGGGTCACTTTTGGCACATGCTTTGGGTCCTTTGTCTGAACCTGAGCAGAGACTGCAGCCCTGTACACTTTCATCCTACTATCAGCAGTCACGCCTCAATAATTACTAGAATTTGGTTCCAGTGGCAGCCATCTGTGGTCATGCAATAATGCTACTTCCACCATGTTTGACAGATGATGTGACATCATGAGTCGTTTCTCTTCTTATCCATACTGTTGTCCTTAAATCTTTCTGGTGCAAGCTCATCTTGGTTTCATCTGTCCAAAGATGTTTGTCCTTCTTCGCCTGCATGTCTGCACTTTAATTTAATTCAAATAAATTTTATTCATACACCACCAAATCTCAATAACAGTTGTCTCAATGTGCTAATTGTTCAATCAATTGTTTTATTTTTAAACACTGTGGTAGTGTATAGTCATACTATACTACAAAAAGTGTGTCTTTGTGCAACAGAGTGTGGACCTAACTGCAGATTATTTTTCTTTGCATCTGTACTGAAATACAGTCTGGACAGTTTAAGGCAAAAACAATAAAACAAAACGTCAAATTATACAAAAATATCTTACATGAGTCAAAACGTCTACAGAAATAAAACCTAAAAAAAATTACCCTAAAGAGGAAGAAAAGGACAAAACAGGAATGTCAACAGGTTTGTCATCTACAAATAGAGGAAGAGAAATCAGGTGGCTCTTAGAAAATCTGTTGAGTTTGCACAAGTTGGGAAAATTTTACAGTGAGTCTGTGATGTGAAGCAGAAGTAACATCCAGAGCAAATGAAGCAACTCAGAGATATAATGCAACATTTTGCAATAACCAGGAGATGAAGAAAACCACACTTTGCATTTTCATGAAAAACAACCTTTGCTGCAAATCGGGCAGCCCTGACCTGCTCTCCCTCCAGCTGTTATCTGACATGTGGCGCTGCAGCACAACATTTAACTCTTTAGTGAGTCTGTCGCGCTTTTTGTTTCTCTATTGAACATCTTTACTTTCAATAAGCCAAAGGAACTCAGTCTAGAAAAGGGTCATGTCTAGTGACTTTGAGCACGAAGGCAAGACGAGGACAGCAGCAGTGCGTCACAGTGTGTCCAGTGTTCAGTGCATGCAGCGTTAGACTTGACCACTGGGATGTTGCTGGTCAGACTGGTAACCTCTGTCATATCAATGATAGAAATGATTCTGTCATTGTGCCCTTTAGTTTTCTTCTGTGGTCTTTCTGTGTTGCTGAGCCGACCACTACATTCATTCTTTTTAAGAATGTACCAGATTGTTGATTTGGCCACTCAGTCGTCATATTAATCTTCAGTCTCTGAAATGTTAATGCTTTCGTTAAACCCTTAAAACTGAAACTGAAAGGCTGTATTTCCTGAAGTGTGATAAAACGAATCAAGTGAATATAAATTTGGTAAAAAAGCAAAACATGAAAAATCAAAGACAGAAAAGTTCTTAAGATTCCACCTGAATAGGGCCAAATTTTCACACTGATTCATGCAATAGTTTAGGGTTCATAAGACCACAAATTGCTAACTCTGAATATCATTTTGTCCATGTCCCTGTTTTTATCTGCTGCCTGCACCAAATTTCTTCATTTGTCTTTTAGTTTAAATAAGCTTGGGAGCCACCACTGTGCAGAGTAAAAATCATGCGTGTGTTAAAGGTCAGTGTTCAGCTGCATGTTTGTTTTTTAAGTACACACTGTCTATTTACTCTACAAGATAATCAGTCACTCTTTACAAACAAAGAGCTCCAGGTTTTTCTCCTATTGAAGTCGACATACAGAAAACTAGACGCATATTTCAGAGCATCAGTGTCAAATAAATCTGTTGGCCTTGAATGATTGAATACCAGTTGTTCTTAGACTGCGGGGGCAGAGACAATAATAATAATAATAATAATAATAATAATAATAATAATAATAATAATAATAATAATAATAATAATAATAATAATAATAATAATATATGTAAGTATAACCTTTTGTTAATGATTAATTAGTCACTAATTAATCATAAATCAGCATTCAAAATCAATCAATCACAAGTGAGGTTACAGGTAAAATCATATTTGGATTTAACCTATAATGTGATATTTAGACTCCCCACATCCTAAATGGTGCCAATACAAACAAAGACAGTGAGTTTTAAAGATAAAAGATATAAAAGTTTTATCTGAAGATGAGTTCAGAAGTCCTGATATAAGTAGCCTGATATTCAGAAGCCTTATACGGTGTATCATTGCCTTTAGGAAGTCAGAGGTGTGGCATGATATTTTAAATCTTTATATGGGATTGTGCGTATGTTGGCAATACACACGGCACTTGTAAGAATTATAGTTTCTAAGTTAGAAGACTTCTTTTTAATTTTTGACCGATGGATCATTGAGTTAACCTCTTGAAGACACGCCTGCAAAGTTTTATCAGAATGCATTCAAAACTTTTACACACTGTTGTGTTTATTGTCGCTATAGTTGCGTTATTGTCCAAAGCAGGACCAAAAAAAAGAAACTGAACCAAAGGAAAAATGAATCTGCCGAACTGCTTTGCAATATTGCCCAATAAGTGAAGCAACTCATTTGGCACCAAACTTGTTTTGCATTCACTGTTCTGTTAGGACATTGCATCGTGTTGTAAGGCAATGCTAACATGACCACGTGTTAAGTTTTAGTCCTGAACAGGTTGGGAAGAAGGTAAGCAGAGAAACAAACGACCTACCCTCCGATCAGCGGAGTGCCGTCGACCCATTTCCACTCATCTTCTGTTTTTTCATCAGTTATTCCAAACCAGTAGGAGTTCCAGTGTCCTCTGGGAAGAAGATTCCAAAGAAATGTCTGAAAGGAAACATACAGAGGAAGCATTCACATTCAAGAAAGCATTAATCAGTAATGACTTTATACAGTAAAGGGCGTTTATAGAGTCAGCTCTTTCCTTGCTCTGTTTACAGGAAGTTTACATAAGAAAATTTCACAAAAGCCCAAATGAGGCAGAAGTAATGTTTTCTTGTTGTCAAAGGAAAAAAGCCAGAAATCAGTGTATCCCTCCTTGGCACCACATGCATACAGCATGACTGCATCTTTAGTGGAAAACACAATGAAATTTATCAAACTGTACCTGCTCCTCAGGTGTGTGGATGATGGCCAGGTGAGCGCCTTTGCTCTCACAGAATGACTTGCTCTCTGGCCAATCCCGCGAGTTCCTGGAGATTAAGTAACAGCTGTTGTTAAAGAGGTGCCAGTCGTTGGGGCAGACGATAGGAGCCGACGTCACCACAGCAGGAGCTGATGAGACAAGAAAGAAGGAAATTGGTGCAACCAAAGATATTTACTTAACGGCTGGTAAATAGCTGATTCACTATGCTTGTTAGATGGGTTACAAAAAATGTAATCTTAAATTAAATCAGACTAAAGTCTTATTGATAGGATCCAGGCTGTATTTGACAGCTCATAGAGGAGACGATTCATTCTTGTGGCTTCACAAAGATGCATGAATGAAAACGATAAAGAAAAATGAGGAGTCTACCTTTAGTAGCCATCTTTGCAGCGAGCTTGGCCTGCAGCTCGTCCTTCTCTTTCTGCAGCTGTTGTTTCTCCTGCTGCAGCTTGGCGATGGACGCTGTCAGAGCTGACACATTTGCCTCCTGCGTCTGCTTCCCTAAGGATGCCTCACCACCACCCTGAGGTTTGTTTTTATCTGTTAGCAGTATGAAAGTAAGTTACATACAGTACTGTATGCTGAAGGATTACAATATACTGCCAAAAGTATTTGCTCATCTTCCTTTACACATGTATGAACTTGAGTGACATACCATTCTTAATCCATAGAGTTTAATATAACATGGGCCCAGAAAGATTTCCACAAGGTTTAGGAGTGTTTATGGGAATTTTTGACCATTTTTCCAGAAGCACGTTTGTGAACTGAAGTTGGAGGCTTGGCTCCAGTGTCAGTGACTGACCATCCGTAAATGAATTAGAGACCCCGCTCTTACTCGTTGCAAAGTGTTCTATCGTGTTGAGGTCAAGACTCTCTGCAGGCCATTCATGTCTCATTCATGACTTTGTGGACCTTGTTTTGTGTTTAGTGTGCAGTGATGTTGGAACAGGAAGGAGCCATGGCCAAGCTGCTCCCCCAAAGTTGGGAGCATGTAATTGTCCTTAATGTTTTGGTATGCTGAAACATTAAGAGTTCACTTCACTGGAACTAAGGGGCCCGGCCAAATTCCTGAGAAACAACCCCACACCATAATCCCCACTGCTCTCAAATCCCAAACCCGAAATCTGTAGCTTCTGACTCTGCACCTCAGCATCCACTGATCGTGGCTGTAATCCACAATCACTTTCACTTTGTTGTAATAACACTAACAGCTGACTGTGAAATATTTAGTAGTGAATAAATTTCACAGCTGGACTTGTTGGTTCGGATCTGATCACAGTTTTAAGTCAGATTAATTTTCAGATCAGCAAAAAAAGAAAAGAAGACAAGAAAAATGTAACTCGTCATTTATTTATCTATGTATTTTTTTTGCCCATTAAAAAGCATTCAACTCAAGACTCATAAAAAACAAATTAAGGTGCAATATAGGGCAGTACAGGGCTTTGTATCTACCACTCCACTGTGATATAATCAGCAGTAATTGTCACATAGCTTTATGTTGCCCTGCAGGTCCACCCATCTGTAGTTGGGCAACAGAAGATGCCTGGGACAGTTCAGCCATAACTTTGGACTTTTCCTACACATACATGCTCGGAACGATGTTGTCACTGAAGTGGACGCACGACAGGATTATGATAGCGTGGCTAAGCATGTTCATCATATGTTTAAACCCCTTGTTTTGCACAACGGAATACGGCCTTATGTCTGTAGCTAAACACCCCAAAAGCTTTTCTAACAGCTTTCACGGATCAACAGTGAGTCATTGCACCACTAATGCATCCTATGGTACGATGGAGGAGCTCCTGAGAGCGACCCATTCTTTCACAAATGTTGGCCAAGGAAGTGATCCGAATGATTCAATAGTTTGGATGGGTGAGTGAATACTTATACACCATATAGTGAATTTTCAGCCAACATGAAACACATACTGGAAAAATACCTGTTTGTGAGGCTGTACTACCAGCAATGCTAACATGGTTACAATGACATTATTAGCTTGGCGGTATAACGGATTCCATGTTCACCATGTAGAGTCTCAGCACGCTAGAATGTTGTGATTAGAAATAAAAACTCTTCCTGGAGTTATTTCTTTCACAGGAACTTAACAAAACACAATTTTGACCTGATGATTCCAGTAACTTAAAAATCAGTCGACCAAATCAGCCATGAGTCTGCATTCTTCCCACTGGCCAGCAGGGGATGACTCCTCCAGTTTCCAAAAATAAATTGGATGCATAAAAATCTAGAATAAAAAGCTACGTCTTTTTTGGTCTGTGACTTCAGAGCACAAACTCTACAATTTATGGTTTTAACCACGAGTTTCTACATGTGGTCAGAGGTTTACAAACACTCATCACAGGCATTCATTTTTCATTTTTTCATCGAATTTCTTTGAATGGTTGTTTTTCCAGTGATTGTACAACATACATCTTTAACGACTTAAAAAACAAGAATTGCGTGCAAAGGTTTTTCAGTATAGTTGTGTACTCACATTGTGCAGTGACAGCTATGATGGCGATCACGAGGACGGCGCACAGCGTTGCCAGGCAGATGGTGGCGAGGCGGTACAGCCTGGGACCACTGGGCCTGGGGAACATTTGCATCACAGGATGACCTGCAGGTGATGGGAAGAGAAAGACGGTTTATTAAAACCCCGCTTTAGCACAATTTAGAGAAGTTATTTTCACATATATGGATGATAGTTTCAGTTGATTCTGCAAGATTTAAAATAATCTTTAAACAGGAATTTATAGTAAGAACCTTTAAGAAAAAAAATATTTTTTTGTTCTGCAACACTGACAACAGTGACCTTTTTTTTAACCTGACATATAAAAGTATTCACACTTTTTGATGACTAAGTAGTGCGTGCAGTGGAGCGCTTTGTCCACAGAGGACTCTGCTCAGACTTGTAAATGTCAAACATGCTGGAACGCAATCCCGGCGATGCATTTGACATTTTTAATTATCTAACAAAGCATGATGCAGGTAGGAATTTATTATTTGTTTTTGAGTAAGTGAAAGACTTACAACTAATGTATATTCATCTATCTGAAAATTATAAATGTTAGTAAATAATAGATTTTAAACGTTCTACTTCATTAATTATCAATGATCACTTTTATATTAAAAATAAAAGCATTATGTCACCAGACAAAAAACACCATGTCCATAATATAAAAACACAAAAGCAAACAAAACCATCACAAAGGGCCTTAATATGCACACAAAAACATGAAAGCAAGCTAGTTACCAAAAACCAAACTACAAGGAACACGTTACAAGAATAAAAGCTCATCTGAAAAAAGGAAATCCACAAACTGAATTGAAAACAAACAAATAAACATGAGAGCTTTGATTGGGCCCTTTGACACACAGTCTGCTAG
This sequence comes from Astatotilapia calliptera, assembly GCF_964374335.1. Taxonomy (NCBI): domain Eukaryota; kingdom Metazoa; phylum Chordata; class Actinopteri; order Cichliformes; family Cichlidae; genus Astatotilapia; species Astatotilapia calliptera. The sequence continues at coordinate 3,762,148 of NC_137442.1, read as the reverse complement.
TGACTGAGCTTAGCCTGCTGCTGCCATGGCTGCATTTTGAACTCATAATCAGTTTCTGCATGTTATTTTAATTAATTAAATTAATAAATAAAACTATATTTTGACTTCACAGTTTTAGTCTTTTATTCTTATTGCAGACTGACTCCAGTGTGTATAAAAGTTGGATTTAGTATCTAAAAGCTCAGGGCTGGTTCAAAGAAAACCACTAATGTTCCCACGGAAGGAGGAAGGAGGAGGCTCCGAGTATAAAACCCTATACTTGAGTACGTAAACCTTAAAGATTGAATTCACGTTTACACCATCATGTCTGTCTGTTATGTAACACAGAGTTTGGGACTTTGTAAAGCACTTTGATAATATATCTAAAAATTTTCTGTTGATAAATGTTTTTTTCCTTTATCTTTTTATTATCCTTATAACCTGTAAGTAAACAATTACCAGTGAAAGCCTGCAGAACTATGAAAATTAAATGACTGATACGAGAAAAACAGCACTTTCATGTGAGAAGCTGCAAAGTGAATCCTGAAGATAAACATGTACAAAAGTTAACGTAACAAATCTCAGTTTGACATTTTGCTGTCTCCATAGTGATAACACACCGTGTCTACAGGACAAAGTCAGTTATTTTAAAGCAAAGATAAACGAAACCGTCTGCATTCCTCCACAGAGGCACATCTGCAGGGTTAAAGTTTAACTGCTTACCACGGTGTTCCACATCTGGCCTGTGGGGTAAGTCGTCATGACAGGACTCGTCGTCTATTAGTTGGGAGTACATCCCCTCACAGTTCAGGGAGCTCCCGGTGGTCGACATTTCACCGCTGGAAGACAAATAGAATTAAAGAAAACTAAAGTTCTTGGTGGAGGGTGAGGCTCTGAGTCAAAGCTTCACCACAGCTGTGATTATAAACAGCTGGGATTAAACCAATGACTGTAGAAATGACTACTTTCTACAATCATCGGGGGAGGGGGGGGGGGATTCCGGTTATAACTTTCAAAATAAGACTTTTCGGTAACTCGAGTGATTACTGCTATGAAAATCCTTAAAAAGACGACAAAGAGACATCCAAACCCCCACAAAACAAAAAAATAACAATTATTATAACTACAAAAACCAAAAATCACAGAGGAACTAAAAAAACCCTGCTCAAATAACCAGCAAACAGACTGATAATAAAGCAACAATATGTACACAAAGGCTACGTTCACACCGCAGGTCTTAATGCTCAATTCCGATTTTTTGATCAAATCCGATTTTTTTGTCTGCTCGTTCACACTACAAATAAAATGCGACAGCAAACGCGCTCTAGTGTGAACGCTCTATTGTTTGACTGATGGCCCTTAATATAAAGACTTCGGACTTCACGTTTCCCAATTTTTGCTTTAAGTTATTTTGTTATTTCCATAATAATGTAGATAACCTAATAATTATCCTTATTGCTGTTTTAGAGAAGAGCGGTGCTTGCTGGCTACGTTCACACTGCAGGCGAAAGCGCATGAAATCCGATTTTTTTGACCCTATGCGACCCATATCCGATCATGCTATGACAGTGTGAACGGAACAAATCCGATATTTTCAAATCCGATCTGGGTCACTTTCGTATGTGGTACTGAATCCGATACATATCCGATGTTTCAGAAAGCGACTGCTGTTTGAACGCTCATGTCGCATTAAATCCGTCTTTTACGTCACTGACACAAGACAGACGCCAATTATCAGCGCCAGAGAAGCGCCCGATAATTTGGAGCCTCATGACTGGTAAACTGAAATGTATCTATGGGAGCAACAATGATCGATAAGACATCGCGAACGCTTGCTGGCTATCCAGTGAAACTGCTGGGAAGACAACGTTGGAGAAACGTTAACATTTTATTTGTACTGCATAATCTGCAGATTCTGACAGAAATCTGCAATGGCCAGTCAGAGGTTAAATTCGACCTCAAAAACATGTAAACAAACAATTAAGTCCACGAAACAAGAAGTGAAATAACTGAGAAAGACTAAAAAACAAATGTTCTTTAAATGAACCAAATAAACACTCTAAAGTCAAGAATAGAGTCACGACTACATTGCAGGACATTTGAGTGTCACCCACCCGGTTGTTCACCAAACCCTATTATGGCCTTCACACTCTTATTTTATAGCATTAAATTTGCTGACTTTTCTTAAAGTGGCCTAAAATACAGACTCAAAAAGGGCATCTGGCATAAATCCAAACCAAATGTGCTGGAAGCTAAGACGACCTTTCAAAATAGTCTTTTGTCTTCACAATACTGTTTTATAAAAAAGAAAAAGAAAAAAGGAGCACATCTATATATATTTTCAAACTAAAAGAACCAAAAACATTTTGAATTCAAAGCCTAAACTTCACTTTCCATTAAAATGCAGTCTTTTTATTTAAAACGAAACATATTTGTCTTCCCGTGTTCCCATAGTTTACATTTTCTCTGGTGTAAAAATAATATAATTCTAACAATATTTGAGGATTTTTTTTAAGGAACCATTTGCATGCTATAGCGGATTTTTACGTGACAGAGGGGGAGAGAAAGAGAGCCAGAGGCAACAATCAGAGACAACATCATCACATTAGAAAGGTATAGTAATCATCCACAACTATTTTCAGTTGCGGATGATAAAGGATTCATAAAGTTTATCCATGTAGTGAATCCTATGTATACAATTCCAAGCAGGAAAACACTCTCCCAAATAATCATCCTAGGCCCATATGACAGAGAATGTGCATCCTCTTTTTGTTTTGCATATTTTAATTTATATTTTATTTTGTTGTGGTTTGCATTGTTTTGTGTTGTTTCACTTTAAATTTCTTTAAAAGGAAAAAGCTGAAAATTCAAATAGTTAAAAGTTGAAATATAAATAGTTGTTTTTGTATTTTATAATTTATTTATAACATTTTATGTGGAGTGAATAAATAAAGCATATTCACGTGGCCCCTAAAACACAATAGAAGTGCTCCAGGATCCTAGTGGCTACAAGCCAGGAAGTATAACAGGATTTGGTGTGTGGTAGTAACAGGTAAATGAACATATTTTTAAATTTATTTGAATATATATGAGTGTTTGTGTATAAAAATGCAAACAATACACATATGCTTTCAATTGTGTCATGTAAGTAATCTAGGTAGCTCTGTACGTGCTTTGGAGTTTGTACTTGTTTCGGAGTTTGTATGTGCTTTGTCTCTAGGGGCCACCGTATATATTTTTGTAGAAACATTTATAAATAAAACCACTTTTGTTTACATTAGTAATTCCTTTTGTGCATAATTTTATATTGTTGTTGATAATAAATTAATTAAAGTGACAAAACAACCTGAAGAGCCGGTTGGGAGCTGAAAGAGCCGGTTCTCTTGTGTCAGAAGCATGTGGTGACGCGGGAAGAGTTTGGCTGCAGACGAATGGCAGAGTTTTCTGTTACAAATTTTACCTTTATGATTTATTTCCCTTGGAGATTTTTTTCTTGATCTTGTTCCACAATTTGAATCTATCAACATACATATTTACTCCTTATAGGATGACTGCAACTAAAATACCCTTAATTAAATTCGTTTAGTCTGTAATTTGATGACTTTTCCAAAAAGTGGCCCAAAATACACATGACAAAAATGTTTACAATTTTACATGGGTGCACAGACCTTTGTACACTGAGGCTGTTCCTGGTCTAGTTGGACTTGTATCAATAGAGATGGACTTTAGATCCACTGGTGTGGGTCAGATAAAACAGTGTGGTGATTATAGGGATTCTTGAGACTGTGAACTAACTGGAAACTGTCTGTTTGTATATTTTATGGAACAATGTTAATGTTCAAAGCTGACCTTGACACTGTCACAAGAACTGTCACAAGAACAGAGACAGAAACCTGCTGGTCTTTGAAGGATCATGGTGGAATCTCCAAACAATGCGATAGTAAAACAGCACAGGGGCAATCATATCTGATGCACATAAAGGATAGTGACCATGTGAAGATGAAGGAGAGGGTGCCTTGGCACAGACATGAAGCCTGACATGTGGTGGCATGGTGGACTGACAGCATGAAGCTTCCTGGTTCCTTTATAGGTGGAGTTTGCAAATGTACCAAGTTACATTTCTCTTGCTTCCCCCCACAGTGCAAAGACATACACGTTAGGTTAATTTAATTCTAGAAAGGATGTGGATGTGAGGTAGATAAAGTGCTTTAGGTGCATAGGGTAAAGTCCTGTATTAATTTATCGCCTGTAAAAAATATAAAGTGTGACTTTGAGTGGTCAGTAAGAATAAAACATAAAAGTGAGTTTATTATATTACAGGTGGCAAAGGCCCAGCTCTAAACAGCACGGACAGATCCAGTCCTTAAATGCAACGCAGTAGTTTTAGAATAGAACAGAATTGAACTTTATTGTCATTGCACATGTCACAAGTACAAGGCAACAAAATGCAGTTTGCATCCATCCAGAAGTGCTTTAGCCATAATATAGATATATTACAAAATATATATTAGCAATAATATAGATATACAGCTATATTACATAACAGTATGTTATGGGTATGTTATAATGTAAACGGTATGAAGGTATGTTATGAATATGCTATAACTATAAGTATGTACAGGCTGTAGTGGGTGTACAAGCTATGTACAGGCTATGAACAGGATATAAGTAGGAAAACTACAGAGAAATATGAACTACACAAGTTATAAACAGTTGTAGAATGGTATATCGTATTGTTTTGCAGAAGCACTTCATTGAAACACAATTCTAATGCACTTTTACTTAAGTATTTGTACATTTTACTGTGTTATGCTTTGTTCTATATACTAATATATGAACCTGTCTCCATAGCCATGACCACACCCAGGTCATGGCTGCGTGTGTCAAAGTCATCTGGTCTTTCAGGTGATAGAGTTAACTGAGAGGAAGACAGCTGAGTATGGGAAGTTTGCAGGGGATCGTCTAAGCAGGAGCAGCTATTGCTACCCCACTGAGGTCCTGCTAAGGTTTTGCCGGGCAGACACTTCACACTTCAAGCTGTTGTGATTCAGGGGACTGCACAATAAGAAGTCCCCTAAATCAGGTGCATCAATATTGCAAAGAGGGCATCAAGTCTGCTGTGGATTAAAAGAGGCAACCCATGGATCACATAAGCTACCAAGACATGAGTCAAATATTCATCACTCAGGCTGGGGCATCTATGGCTTTATTTCCCATCAAATTGCAGCCACATTGAAAAAATTCTCTAATCATGTGTGAAGATATTACTGGACCAGAAGATGTCACCATTACACAGTTTACTCAACTTTCAAACCACCAAGTTTCTAATATGAGGCACTGCATGATATCAGGAGCTAGCCCAGATTGTAGCATCAGCACTCTTGGTGGTCAGACGTCATGACCTGCTGTGGTTATTTGAAGGTGATGAGATGACCTGCCACATCTGTTTGAGGTGATGTCACAGCCTGTGGAGCAGAGGTATAATGCCCTGTTTAGTTTTATCTCCATTGTACGGCTAAAAAAGGCAGCAAGTTTAAGCAGGTAACACTTTTTTAAAAATGTATTTTATTTTTGTTTAATTTTCTTTGACTTATTAAAAAGTTTAATAGTATCTTATGTTAGATTTTTCTAATCTAGACATGTACAAAATCATCCATCAATATATTTATGATACCATATGGTCAGTTTTCAAATGTATTAAATTAAAAAAAGCTAATACACACAAAAAAAGTATAAAATAAAGAGGGTCTAACTTGCATCATAGAGCAGAAAACTTATTTATTCATAGATAAAATGGTCAAATCTGAGTAGACAATCACAAATGAATGGGAAAATTACTATGCACAGCTGTAAGCACTGAAAGAATATCAATCAATATGTACCAGCGAGATTAAGTGACAGTCTTTTTAATAAAATGCATTAAAAAATTACACATGCAAAAGTTTCTGGTTTGCAGAAAACAAATAAAAATTACATTTTCAACCACTCTTTGATATGGTGTACTGATTAGCTATTAAATCATTACCTCTAGCATCACTTTTAAACTCTATTAGACAATTTACAATAAAATCTTGAAATTGGAAATTTCTAAACATCTCCTTCCATAATACATTTGAATAATAAGTGTTCTTGTCATGTTTGTACAACACATGATGGCGCTGTTTACTCACAGAAGAAAGATTTCTGCATTGAAACGAACTGAGTTGTTATAGTGATGGAGACTGTGCCATAAATAAGCAGTAGTTTTGTGCAGTATTTGTCACTATTATTTATATACAACAGTTATCTTTTCTTTACAAGAGGTTAAGAAAATATTAAACAGTAACAAATCAACACACAGTGTAAAGATATCTGACTTTCAGTGTTTGAAACAGTCCAGGCTCAAATATCAATTTCAAAAGACCAAAAAGTGTAATGCTTCATTTTGTTAACAGTTACAAGGTCACTGTTCATTTATTCTTAAATGAAGCTTTCTGAGATTCATTCTCTGATATTTTATAATCACTTAGTGGGAAAATTTCCTGATTCATTTTTTTGCTTCTGTTTGCTTCAAATCCCACGAGAGTCAAACAAAAGCATAAATCAGAGGCCACAATATTCAGATTCTATAGAAAACATGGAAACTGTAGAGTATTTACACTAAACATGTTCATTGGTTCCCTTCAATAAAAATCAATCAGTTCATCAAATAAAATCTGTTGATTGACTCGATTTGATTGACAGGACAGTTGATTAGAGGTGCTGAGTTTTCACCACCATCATTGAGACAGGGACTGAAGTATGGGTGGAGTTTCTGAATGAAGGAGCAGCTAGTAAAGGAGTAGATAAGAGCTGCAGTATCCACATCATAAAAAGAGACCAGACCCTCCTCATAATCCACAAACACCCCCACCTTCTCAGGACCAGACTGAAGACAGAGACGGACTGAAGGGCTAGCAAAAGCTCTGTACTCATTTCTATTCCTCAAGCCTAAACTCCAGAAACCATCCTGAGGAGTCAGCGTGATTTTTCCCTTCCTGTTGACCAACTCGCTGGCCACTCCTAAATCCCAGGCAGTCTTTCCTTTAACCTGAACCTCGAAATAAAATCTGCCTGATGATAAACTCTGCTTTCCTAAAACATTAGGACATGGAGAGAATCTCTGTGGGGTGTCTGGAAGGTTCTTCCTCACATCACCACAATGCACCTGTTTTCCATCATCAGATAGGATGAGTCTCGAACTTGCTGTATCAGGATCAAGAGTCACATCCACTGCATACTGCTGGACCCTCTCCAGCTCAGCCTCAAGCAGCTTCTTCTTCATGCATTTCCTGAGTTTCTCCTCCAGCTGAGCCACAGCTCTAACCACAGTTCCCTCATATGAAGGTGGATGAACTCTGATCTCTGTCCAGTCCTTTGTGGGTAGAACAGTTTTCAGGGATGAGAAGCTTTGGAGGACGTGTAGGTGGTCTTCAGAGTGTGAGAGCTGCTCCATCTGAGAGCTTGTCTTCTTCAGCTCAGAGATTTCTTGTTCCAGATCCTTGATGAAACCTTCAGCCTGTTTCTCTGTTGTCTTCTGTTTGCCTTCGATCTCCTTCATGAGCTTCTTCATTCCTCTCTCAGCAGACTCCTGCAGAGCAGTGAACACCTGAAAACCTTCTGCTTTCTCTCTGTCTGCAGAATCTTTACTCATCTTTACTGACTTTTTGATCTCCTGAATCTTCAGTTGTCTCTTCTGGATCATCAGCTGAATTTCAGCCTCTGTCTTCCACAGCTCTGCCTTCTTTCCCTCATATTCTTCTCTCAGAGGAACAAACTCATGAGTCTTGTGTTTGAAAACAGAGCAGAGCGTGCAGACACATGTCTGGTCAGTCTTACAGAACAGCTCCAGAGGTTTATCGTGCTTCATACACATCCTGCCTTCCAGGTTCTCCAAGGGCTCTACCAGATGATGTCTTCTCAGACGTGAAGCTGTCAGATGAGGCTCCAGGTGCGCCTCACAATAGGAGGTCAGACACACCATGCAGGACTTCAGGGCCTTCAGTTTGCTTCCAGTGCAGACGTCACAGGGAACCTCTCCTGGTACGGCGGCTTGTTGCTCTGAGCTGGCAGACAAACTCTGCAGCAGATCATTCCTGCAGATTCTTTCTAAAACCTTCCTGGTCACCTCCACAGCTCCAGGAAGAGTGTAGGTGTGCACCATCAGGTCCACGGTGTCCCGTCTTTTTGCCGTCTGCAGTCGGCTCTTTTTGATAGTTGGTCGACTGGCAAGGACTTCTCCCTGCTGCAGGCGCCACTTAAAGCCTTCAAACTCATCGTCTGTTAAATCTTCCAGGGTGTTTAGGAGCTCTTCTGGTCTCATCATGGCTTTCTGATGAAGTCAGAAGAATATTTTAGCAAATATACATTTGGGAATATCTCCCGTACACGTTAACAACAAGTATACTTTTTTCCTTTTTTCTATGGGTCTTTTACATCGAATGAATTAAATAGTGTAATTTAAACTCTTTACTCAAAATGTGTTTGATGAAAAGCAAGGCAAGAAATGAAACCAGACTTCTTCCTGGTGAGTCACTTTTTCTGGCAGAGACACAAAGGTTGATGATTCAAATCCTGTGTTTTCATGACCTCACTGAGATCAACAAATGCAAATAGCTGCATATCCCCTGATGATGCTTGTAGATATACTTGAGTTTTGATTTGTTCTGTCCCTGTGTCACGGTCCCGGGTTTGGATCCACAGTTTTCAATTACAAACTTTAAATTCTTGTCTTTATTTAACATTCTGGTTCTCAGTCTCATTGTTCATTAATCTTTGAGTATTTGTTTCAGTGTTTGGCTGCTTTCAGCAGGTTCAACTTTTATTTTGTAGTGTCTTGTTGTTTCCTTATTCTTCTGTGTGTCCGGTCTGTCAGTTTTGTATCTTTGAGTCTTTTGTCTCCAATAGTTACTTCCTGTTTTATTTTGATAGTCGTTTGTCACTGTGCTTTATTTTGTGTTCTACTTCTCTTGTCTCATCATCCCTGATTTGTTCCTGCTCCACCTGTTTCCTCTTACCTCTCTACCTTTTGTGTTTATTGTCTCAGTTTCCCATCATTCCTTGTTGGGCATGTGTTTCCTGGTGTTTTCTCTCCCTAAGTTCCAATAGTATTATTCCTTAAAGCTCCTGGTTTTGGGTTTTGTTTCTTGTGTTTTTTGGACTGTTTTTTTTTTTTTTTTGAACTAAACAGTAGTCAGCCCTGCGACAGACTGGCGACTTGTCCAGGGTAGCGCTGTACCTTGCACTATTTTATCAACTGATTCACACTATAACCAGGGTTTGCCTCTTATCTGTATTTTAATTTTATTACAGTACAGTACTCAGTTTTTGGTAACCATTGTCCTTCATGTAAATATGTAAAAATTGTGTATGTTTCTGCTCTGTGTCTTGTGTACTGTTCGTTTGTATATGTGTCTTTCTCGCTGCTGTTACACCCAAATTTCCCCTTGTGGGACAATTAAAGGATTATTCTATTCAATTCTACCCTGCCTCCCGCCCTGAGACAGCTGGGATAGGCTCCAGCGCCCCCCCCCCCCCCCCCCCCCGAAAAGGATAAGCCTAAGCAAATAGATGGATGGACTAAACAGTATTAAAGACTCGCTTTATGTTCACCTCCATCTCTTGCATTCTGTATTTGCATCAGCAGACTACAAACTTCATTCAACAGATACCTGATCGTGACAACTTTATGTATTTATTGCCACATTTGGCAGATTTTACAGACTCAGCTAGCGAAAAGAAAACGACTTTAGGCTATAAAAACTGTAGTTTGTGACACTGACTTTCGCTACAAATAACAATAAAATGAATAAGCATAAATGAATGAAACTTCCTGTTTGATGAAAGCTGGAAGTTTTCTGTTAATTCTGGTTAAAACACAATAAATATCAGGTGTACTCACCAATAATCAGATTCAGGTCAGATGCTGGGAAATAAAATATGAACTCAGTTGGATTTTCTTCAGAGAGAAGCACAGAGATGTGTCTCGACTGCAGCTCTGTCATCCACAAACTTTAAGGTGAATCTCGTCTGTCTCGTCTCGCTCCGCCTCTTACTGCACCTCTGTTTTCAGGTTTGTTTCCTTCTGCAGGTTCAGACATGATCACAGATACATACATGTGAAACAAGCAGAGTTTAAAATGTTCTCATTTAATGGGATTTTTTTGCAGCATAAAAGAGCCAGTGTTGGTGAAAGCACTTTGGAAGCATGAACCTGTTAAACTGCAAAACTCCTCAAGTAAGAAAATGTAGCGAAAAAGAAACATTTGACATTTTTCTCCATGTACATTTTTATATTTGTGTTCTATATGATCACTTGGGGAGTAACTTTACAGCAACACTGCAGAAATGACTGACCAGAGAAAAAAAACCTGAACAGTCTAACTCTGCATTAGATTCCAGATGTTTTTTGATCTTCAGTTTTTCACTTTGAACACTTAGTGACTGTTAATAAAGTGACTGCTCATTATTGCTAGATTTATTTTTTTCCTTTCTTTTTGCCTGTCCCGTTTGGCTCTTTTGCCATCAGAATTATTGTCTAGAGGCAAAGAAAGATGCCCAACGGATTTACTTTACCAAATTGACCATCCCAGCCTTGCCATAATGGTCCATTTGATTCACCTTTTATTGTTTATTTTATTTTCACTTGCTGAATACGGGACAGACTTGACTGGAGGAAAGAAGGGGAGAAAGAAAGAGGGAAAGAGAAACAGCTGAGAAGAGGGACGGGGGAGAAGGGCAAAAAACAAAAACCAACAGAACGGGCAGAGAAAAAAAAAAGCATATATCAATCACCTGGATCACCTGCTGAGAAAGAAAAAAAGAAAACAAGCAGAAGAGAACAAGAGTAATAGAATAAACAACATCACAATGATATATGGGAATATGACAGTAAATACTAAATATTAAACATTATTGTGCAGCACATAAGATCAACAGAACACAGTGTGCTTTGAGGTAGGAGCCAAAAAGGGTGTAGTTTGTGGGTGTGATCACCCGTGTGTACACCTGTGAGCATGGACACGTTTGTTTTTTGTTTTTTTACAAGGTTCCTTCATGTAATGATCTGCTAGAGGGTGTGGGGGGGCCACAGCCCCGTCCTCCAGGGCATGAAGCAGGTATGGAGGAGATCAAAACTCCAGACATCCAGAGGCCCCCAGAACACAAGAGACCAAGGAAGACCAACAGAGGGGCAGCCGCGCCACTGTCCCAGAAAGAGCTGAGGAGAGTCCCAGATGAGGGCTCACTCAGCAGCCGCGGAGCAGAAGCCAGGGGGAGTTGCAGTGACGCGCCCGTGAGCTCCGCCGGCAGCCAGCTGTGCCTGAGTGACACCTCCGAAGTGGTCCGAGCGAGCCCCAGGCTCCAGGCTCCGACAAGCGGCCGCCAAGGAGTGAGCCGGCGTGTACCTGGACGCCCATCCCCAGACACAAAGAACCACCAATGCACCGAAGTCTGAGGGAGTCCGCCACTGGCAGGGGAAGTGGTGGTGGGGGGAGATAGGCCTCCAAACCTTGGAGGGCCTGAGATGTCCCCAGAGAGGTGGCATCTGATACCCAAACTGACATATAGACACAGACTTACAGGCACACACAGACACAAACATCCATTCCCACCCTCATGCTCTCATATGCACTTGCTCCACACTCAACCAACGTGGAGACAGACATAGAGAGACGCTGTACACACAATCACACTCCCCAAGCGTACTCTACGAACCGGGTCTAGGTACCCTTGCCCCTGGAGGGGGGAACTGCACCCAGACCCAGGTGGTGTTACCCTTTTCCCTGCGGTGGGGAGAGGCAGACCGCCCCGACTCCGCAGCAGCAGGGAGGCCCCACACTCCAGACCGCAGTCGGACGGCCAACTCCTCCTCCTAGCCCTCCCGCTCCAGCAGGCCGCAGAGAATGGGGGTGGGAGAAGACTCCAAACCTCCCTCCACCCGCTCATTGTAGTGTTGATGCATGTGTGTTCTAAGGTGCATTTAAAACCCAGGAGGGCATGGAGCTACCTGCCAAGGAGCAGCAGGTAAGCGCATAGTCCCTCCTGATAGCCCTCAATGTCTAAGTGTATTTAAAATTGAGAGGTGGGCAACGACGCCAGGGGTGGGGTGTACACCCTGATGGTCTTTTGGAGTCCGTGTATCGTGCCCACCCCCAAGATCCTATATGTATGTGTAATGAGAGTGTGAGTAATGTGAATGTCTAAGTTGTGGGATAAAATTGAGGCAGAGGCAGCCAGAAGGGGACAGAGGGGGGGTTAGCCTCCTCTGCATCCTGGTGACATACCCCTACTCCAAGGCCCTGCATGTGTGGGTGGTTGTGGTGGAGCGGGAAGAGGGAGGCAGCTGGAGATGGGGAGGGAAGGAAGGGAGGGGCAAGTGACCCCTCCCTGGGGCCAGCTCCCCCGCTGACCCCAGTAGGCACCCCCACACTCCGCGACCCGCCAGGGAAAGGGGGCCCAGTCCCATCCAGACCGGATTTTGCCAGATTTTCTATCATTAAAATGAACTGAAATCCCAGACTTGAGGGTTGAAATAAAAGAAAATAAGTCACAATGAAACACTGGAAGTGAGGTGACTGATTAAAATCTTTAGCGCTGATTCATTTATTGTAAAGAGATGTGAAATTCTCAGTTTTCCTTCCCTGCTCTGTAACATTGTGAGACCTACACTGATGTTGAAATAGCTGTCGCCTCAGTGTTCAGCACTAACCTGTCATAATCTAAATTGCATTTACGTAGCAGAAGTAGTAACAGTACAACACATTTAACAACAGGAGGCGTCATCGTGACACCAACCTGAGACAACAGCAATAATGGAAAAGACATAATTTTTTGGAGAAGTCAGAGAGTTAATTTTCTGCTAATTTCTCGTGTAATTGTAAGTAAGATTTGACAAAACAAGTGTTTAAGATTACTAAAATTAAAATGCATTGTGGTAATATAAAGAACCAAAATTAGACCAAGGTTGTCCAAATATTTATGGAAGTAACTGTAGTTCCAGCTTTATGTAAATATTTCCACCTGCAAATAACTCCACTCGCAAAGCTTCAATGATTATGTGTTTTTAAAATTGTGTTCTTTAAATTAGTCTTAATGTTGGCCAACAAAATGGACAAACAGTGAATTTGTTTTTAAATTGAGACTGTGTGTTTATTGATTCTGTCTTCAGACTAAAATCTTTGTCTCACTGGAAATAGAAAATGTAGAACTTAAAAAAAGGTTTATATTTGTTACATTTTCATAAAGGTTTTTTTTCTCCAAAGTTTTCAGCCCCCCTCTGTCCCAATGATTCACCTCTGACTCTTAGTCTTGCCCCACGGCCTGGCCTGCCTCCAGATAAACCAGTAGAGTTAACTTTATGGTAATGTTACCCAATTTTTTCTGAAAGTTTGTTCGCTTATGGAAGCTAATTAGGTATTATTATCTTACTAATAAGGAGTAATGTAGTTGTTAAAACTATTCCAATATACACGTGACAATGATATTTTCTCAGCAGCATTTAGAAGAAATAAATAGTTAGCATGTTTTAGGTTAATCTTAACTCAGTGAGAGGATAATGAACATCTGAACTGTTAGCAACTGTTAGCACGTAACTAACTCTTTTTGTTGCTGTTGATGGGTTCAATGAACCCCCACCCCAACTTTGCTTTCCTAAAAAAAATTTTTTTGTTAATAGTTTCTTTTTTTTAGATAGATCAGCTTAGAAGACCTTTTTAAAAGTTTGTTCTAGTTATATAAGTGTATTTCACAGTTAATCTGGCAATAATATAAGAACAGTAGGTCATTTTGGTGAGCTTGTTTGCTTCAGAGTCAGAGAACCGTGTCTGTGAAGGGAGGTTTCTGTATGACTGTTTTTCACTGTGTGAATGAATACTGACTGTTAATGTTGTGTCTGCCCTTACAGTAATAAAATGCTGCATCTTCAGCCTGGACTCCACTGATGGTCAGAGTGAAGTCTTTGTCTGATCCACTGCCTGTAAAACGACTTGAAATATTTGATGCTCGCCGGTTTGACCAGTAAATGAGTAGTTTAGGAGGTTCCCCTTGTTTATGTTGGTACCATTCAACAGAGTCAGAATTAATGACAGTATGACTGATTTTACAATCCATGTTCACAGTTGCTCCCACAGCAGAGCTCACTGCTCCAGGCTGAGTCACTGTGATCTGTCCTCTGGACTCTGAGGACACAGAGACAAAAACATAAAGCAGCTTCATGGTTTTGTGGGCTTCATTTCAGAGGGACAGATGTTGATAGAGGAGAGGAGTTTGATTCTCTGGACTTTACCTGTGAAGCAGCAGCAGAGGAGAGTCCAGATGAGGACGCAGATCAAAGTCATGTTTTTGATGAGGAGGATTTCTGTGGCTTCTGTTGTGATGAAGGACAGCTGTCAGTCATCCAGTGTTCAACTCTCAGGACTATAAACTCTCCCAGAGCACTGGAGCATGGTGCTGCTGATGCAAAGTGCCTCTCTATGGAAATCATCTGACTGACTCACACAGGGAGTTGGGTGGATCTGATGATGTTGTTTTCCAACATATTTGGAGTTTTAGTGGATCAAAATCTTGTCTCTGGCATTGATACACAGATAACAGATTAAAAAACCTAACCCTAAGATGCAGTATAAGGATCTATTTTTTAGCTGTGGGGAGCTTTATTTCTTCACAGGTTTAGGAGCTGTAGAAATAATAGATTGTTTATTAGGTATTGAGGTCATAGGGAATGCAGTTTATTAGTGGGTGTCGTAGTAGGATTTTGTTGTAGGATGTAGGAATACAAAATAGAAAATAGTCCTGGAAGGGAAACAAAGAACTGGGGTGCAGGGCAGTGGGGCATTTAAACCCCACCCCCAGGACAGTAGCAAGAGTTACTGAGGGTGAGGGGTAATGGTCAATGGACATTACCTTAAAAGGAGATGGGGGTCAGGGTGGCACACCTGGCCACTGTACCAGTGTTTTACAATGCAATGCAATACAACTTTATTTGTATAGCACGTTTAAAAGACCAGCGGTACACCAAAGTGCTTTACAATAAAAACAGGAAAATTAAGATATGATTAAATAAAAGACTATTAACAAAGTACCACATATGTCATCAGGTTAAGGGCACTAATTATACAGCAATAAAAGGGGATATAAGAACAAAGTTACTAAGAACAGATATAGCTAAAAGATAAAGTACATAAATAAGAAATTGAACCAAATATAAAACAGGGATGCTAACGAGATGGAAAAGCTTTGTTGAATAAATGAGTTTTTAAACGGGATTTAAAAGATAAAACGGAGTCTGACGCACGGATAGCGAAAGGAAGGTTGTTCCACAGATTCGGTGCAACCAGGGCAAAAGCACGGTCACCCCTAGATTTAAGTCTAGATCTAGGCTGGAGGAGTAATTGGGCTGAAAACCCGAGGGCTCGTCCAGGGACATATAGACTAAGAAGATCGACAAGATAACGAGGGGCTAAATTATTTATCATTTTAAAGGTGAGCAACACTATTTTAAATTCAATGCGATATTTTATGGGTAACCAGTGCAACTCAATAAGAACTGGGGTGATAGAGGCATGCTTTCTACTGCCAGTCAGGAGGCGAGCCAGAGCATTCTGGACAAGCTGAAGTCTGTGAAGGAGAGCGGAGTGAAGACCAAAGTAGAGGGAGTTACAGTAATCCAATCTAGAAGTCACAAAAGCATGAATGAGCTTTACAAGATCTTTATGAGGGACATAGTGGTTAGCCTTAGCAATAAGGTGCAGTTGGTAAAAGCTAGATTTGATTACTGAAGACACTTGTTTGTTGAATTTGAAAGAGCTATCCAGCAGGACACCTAGGTCACTAACTGAGTCAGAGAAAGACGTGGCAAAGGAACCAAAGGCATGAGCTGATAGGCCCCAAGGGATATGGTTGCCAAGCACCACAATCGCCTTTTTCTTTTCATTCAGGATAAGGGAATTGTCACGAGAGGGGCGTGGCCATGATTTTTGTTTGAGGCACCATGTTTCTGGGCCAAACAAAGCGCTAACGAAAGAGGAGCGAAAGCACTCGGATAACACCAGCTATGGTTTGTACTTGCTGTGAGGTCGTTGTAATGTTAGATCGCACAACCGGCAAGGGAATAAGCTTGAAAATGGTTTATCTTTTCATTCTTTCCCCACCTGGAAGCAACATGAGGCAGCTCATGTATCAGATGTTACCAAAAGAAGGCGTCTAGCCTGGATAGCAGCTGTGAGATGAGCTGATATGCAGTTCTCTTCCATCTCCAAATATCCGTAGGTGTGCTCCAGACATTTTCATTCCGGTAAGTTCTAAATATGTTCATATTGTTTTTCTTGTGACATTACCAATTAGTTTGATGTGTCACATGGCCTTCTTCCTATTGAAAAAACAAAAGTTGTATCCAAGATGGCCGACTTCTAAATGGCCACCATGGTCACCACCCATCTTGAGGAGTTTGCCCCCTCACATATACTAATGTGCCACAAACAGGACTTTAATATCACCAACCATTCCCATGTTATTACGGTGTATCCATATAAATGGCCCACCCTCTACTTTATCATAAATGTAACAAAGTGTTTAGAAAGTTAGCACATGCATGTAATTTTTCTTTTTTTTTATGTGTACATCTATAGAACGCTGCATGTTATATTCTAAATCTTCCTGTTCTCTTTCAGAAACCCATCCATCCATCCATCCATCTTCATCCGTTTTATCCGGGGCCGGGTCGCGGGGGCAGCAGCCTAAGCAAAGAGGCCCAGACCTCCCTCTCCCCCAGCCACCTCCTCCAGCTTATCCGGGGGAATACCAAGGCGTTCCCAGGCCAGCCGAGAGATATAATCTCTCCAGCGTGTCCTGGGTCTGCCCCGGGGCCTCCTCCCGGTGGGACATGCCTGGAACACCTCACCCAGGAGGCGCCCAGGGGGCATCCTTGTCAGATGCCCGAACCACCTCAGCTGGCTCCTTTTGATGTGGAGCAGCAGCGGCTCTACTCTGAGCCCCTCCCGGATGGCCGAACTTCTCACCCTATCTCTAAGGGAGAGGCCAGCCACCCTTCGGAGGAAGCTCATTTCTGCCGCTTGTATCCGCGATCTCGTTCTTTCGGTCACTACCCACAGCTCGTGGCCATAGGTGAGGGTAGGGACGTAGATCGACCGGTAAATTGAGAGCTTCGCTTTTACACTCAGCTCCCTCTTCACCACGACGGACCGCTGCAGGCGGGTTTTCAGAAACCCGCCTGCAGAAAATGAACCTAAAGCATGTAATGCAAGGATGTAATCACTTTCAAGATGGAGAAAGCATAAAGTTTGACTTTAAGTGACAATCATGGACACCTAATATGATAAGGAGATTCTGCAGGTCATTAATCAATGTATAAAACTATAATAAAATCTATTTTTAGTGACACAGGACTCAAACACGGAAGCAAGATGTATAATTAGAATTATTTATAATAAATATGAATAAATCATTGGAATTTCTTTAACCATAAAGAATAAACAAATCCTTCAGGACAATGTCTATCAATGCACTGAACTCACTATGTTATCAATCTAACAGCCTCCACATGTTCTCACTTTAATTTCCCCCTCATGAATGAATTTATGCTGCACTAATGTTTGGGGGAAAATCAAACGCATTTTACTCGCAGTAATCGAGCTGACTTACCTTTGAATGACGACATACTCACAAATCTTGTACCCAATCTTTGGTGATTTAGATGTGTCCTTCCAGAGATTTATAATTGCGAAACTGGTTCACCTTGTACACGCTGACTCCACAGACAAGGTACGAAAATATGTCAAGCTACGTCAATAGCGATTGGTCTTCAGGGTTTCTACTCCACGGCCGTATTTCATACTGCTCCACATTTCCAATGCACGCTATTTTCTGCAAGTACCGTCTCTTTGCATCTGTAAAATACGTAAAAAAGACGTAAAATACGTCCCCACATGACTCTGTTTACGCTGAGCAATTATTGTGAGTGCGCACGCACTGCGACACATATGACTATGAAAGTCGGAAGAGGAAGTATTTTCTTGCAAGTTACACATCCAAATGATATAGTTTCTTTTTCCTGTTAATGATAAACTATCAATTTTCCACAAATTACTAAAATATCAATATTTTAATAAGTGAATCTATTCTAGAACATAAATAACTGGTATCAGAGGAATGGATATTTCAATATTGATCCGCACACCAATAGTAAAAATTGCACAGTCTGACCTTTCTTTCAGAACATTTCTGGGAGGTTTGCTCCTGGAAAGTCTTGAATGTTTTCACTCAGAAACACAACTTCTGATATTTTACTTGTTAGGTTATGTTAAGAAACACCGCAATGATCCAGATCATCAGACAACCCAAACTTCTGTGTTTATTGAGCTGCTCACACTTGCTGGTGATACAAAATGCATTTGAATAAAAGCATTGGGCAGCTACTTACTTTCTCAATTCCTTTAGAAGTGTCACGGTTAGGTGGTCCTCACCGATTACCTTGCCATTTTTTGGGGGTGTTTGTGTGTACTGCGTCGTGTTCTCCTCTCCATCTTGTGCATGTGTTTTGCTGCGGAGACATGTACCTCCGGAAGCGGTGGCACGGCATGGCAGCTGACCGGAGGGGAGGGTCCGGAGCTGGAAGCGTCGCACCTGTACGTAATTATTTCGCCGGCTACAACTGATCTGAAGCAGCCCTATTTAACGGTGCAGTCGAGTCACAACCAACGCTGGAACGTTGAACTAAACCGGGATTCAGAGATCGGAGGAGGAGCCGGCACAAGGAGCGGTTTTGGATTATTACAGCACTGTCACTGAGGGGAGAAGTCATAGGAGCGGTTTTGGATAATTACTGCACTGCTCTTTCTGGATTACAGACTCGAACTATTGACTCACCTTTTCACTGTGAATAAATTCACTGTCACTCTGCAAGAAGTCTCGCACCTGAGTCCTTTACTTCCATTTCACCATGACAAGAAGTGTCACGATCGGGGGAAACGCGCGAATTAAACACAGTAATTCGGCGTGCCAGTGTGGTGTGCTGGCTAGACCGAAACGCAGCGAAGGCTAGCGATGTGTTGGAACAGGCACGCAGTTACTCTAGTAACGATCAGTGCACGAAGCGCAGCTTCGGAACCGACGTTACAGATGGAGAGCGAGCGGAGCCGGGATGAGAAAAAGAGTCAAGAGGGAAAACACTCACAGTGGCTGAAGCAGGCGGAGACTGACGTCGGCAAGGATTCGGAGCTCCTGACATGAAGAGAACGATGTCTGAGCGGCAAACAAGTGGGTGGTGTCTCTCTTTTAAAACCGCCTTGATCAGCTGATCACTTCCTGACAAGAAGCAGTAATTGTATACATAATGTTTAACAAACTGATGCATTTTGGTTTAATTTGTGTTAAGAAATAATGACAAAATGTCACTGTTAGCTTACAGTATTTTTCAGGCTATAAGGCGCACTTAAAATCCTTTAATTTTCTCAAAAATCGACAGTGCGCCTTATAATCCAGTGCACCTTATGTATGAATTCTGGTTGTGCTTATTTACACGGCGCTCAAAAATGTTTTACTATGACTTTGGTAAGCTACGAAGCCGCACTGCTTGATGAATTGTCGGAGCATTACGGCTACTGTAGTCAGGAGCCATGTCGAGTAATCTGGTTACAAACTCTGGCTACAAACTCTGGTTACAAACAAACACTGCGGCATCAGTGAGAGTTTAAACTGTCTAAATTCTTTCATCTTCAATAAAATGGTCAACTTTGCTGCTTTACCAGGTGTAACAACTAATTTTAACATAACATAAACACAGTGAAGCTGAAGGATGAACGCTAACTTTTTTCCACTGGATAAAAGTTAACACGAGGGTTCCTGAAGGTTAGGGACAAATACAATTGCATGGCAGGATGCTGTAAATGGACCAAACTTCAGAACAACTGAGATAATCCATCCACAATACGAGGTTAGTCCTTAATATACTGCAACAACATGGGAATAGAGCAGCTGTGAGAGCATTCAGCATTAATGAGTCAATGGTACGGATGTGAAGTAAGCAAGAAGAATGAGGTAAGTAAAGTTTAACTCATCTGACTGTTTTATTTCGCTTAATGCGCCTTATAATCCGGTGCACCTTATGGTCCGAAAAATAGGGTAATTCAATATCTAATTTAAGAACAATTTATTTTTTATGTACTGATACATGAAAATTTGCAACTGCAAGACATAATACTTTTTTTGTTGTGACTGTCTGTGCATGAAGTGTGTTGGACAAACAGTGAATTATTTTGTTGAGTTTGTTTGTTTCAGAGTCAGAGAGCCGTGTCTCTCTACAGTCAGAGGTTTTTGTACGGCGGCTCAATGAGTTTGTATCACTGTGGTTCACGTTCGGTGGAGGAACCAGACTGGAATTTGGAAGTAAGTTAAAAATAAAGCTGATTTATTCATTTTTTCTTTTAATTTTTATTCCTTAATTGAAAATGTTGAATGTTAATATTTAGCTTTCTTACTAATATTTTTGCTCCAAAAGTCATATTTGGAAATTTATATGTGAAAGGTTATTACAATGAATAATTGAGAGTGGGGTAGTTCACAGTATGAATGATTATTTCTAGTTTCCATGTAAAGTTTTATTTTGAGGGCTTGTAGATTTAGTTCAGTCTGACAGAGTCAGAGAGCCGTGTCTCTCTACAGTCAGAGGTTTTTGTACGGCGGCTCAATGAGTTTGTATCACTGTGGTACACGTTCGGTGGAGGAACCAGACTGGAATTTGGAAGTAAGTTAATTAAACTGCTTTTATTATGAAATTTGAAAAAGGTGGATCTTAAAATTAGTCTTAGAGAGCTTGAAAGATTAATTTTTAATTTTTTATGACAATTTTAACATTTGTTATTCTGCTGTTATATGATGGAAGGTGACTCAGAGCAGATGTTTTTTTTTGTCTACATTTCTGTCACAGAGAAATGAAATTTTTATCTGGAACCAATATTAAACTTCATTATCCATCGATTAGTTTCTAAACTTTCCAAATAATAACTCTTATTTGAAAAGGGGATTAGAAAATGTGTAAAATCCAAAGTGTTATTGTGTCAGATGGGCCTTTGAATCGAAAATGCTTAATGATTGATATCTAATCGTCTATGATTCAGACTTTACATGGTTTTAAAGAAAAACTTGTTTCCACATCTGCTTTTATTTCCAGTGTAGTTTGAACACATTTCAGCTCAAACTGTGTGATGATTCTCTCTGTGCTGATATGCATGAGAGGTTTCTTAAAGGGAAGTGAAACAATGTGTGAGTGAGTAACTGGTGGAGCAGAAAAAACACCTGACAGAAACTTCTTAACGGAGACAAACAACTTGTGGTTCCTGTCCTCTAATCTGATTGGTGTTTCCTAGATGACACCCGCCCCGCCCTGAAGGTGCTGGGTCCCTCCAGTGAGGAGCTGAAACAGGGGAAGGCTACAGTCATGTGTCTGGCCAACAAGGGCTTCCCCTCAGACTGGACTCTGTCCTGGAAGGTGGATGGAAGAAGCAGCAGTGACGGGGAGGAGAGCAGGAGCCCTGGTGTGCTGCAGAATGACGGCCTCTACAGCTGGAGCAGCACCCTGAGGCTCCCTGCAGACCGCTGGATGAAGGTGGACTCTGTGACCTGTGAGGCCACCAAGGAC
This sequence comes from Astatotilapia calliptera, assembly GCF_964374335.1. NCBI lineage: Eukaryota > Metazoa > Chordata > Actinopteri > Cichliformes > Cichlidae > Astatotilapia > Astatotilapia calliptera. The sequence continues at coordinate 3,740,499 of NC_137442.1, read as the reverse complement.
TCCCAACCTCTGGTCTCAAAGATACTGAGCAGAGATCAGTGTTCACATTTGTGACCTGACTCACTGAGACTCTGCTGCTGCCCTCAGTCTGTTCTCTCTCTGTCTCTGTTTCACTCTGATTTCAAATCTCATGTTTTACTGCTTGTAGTATTGCTAATGATTAAAAAAAAACAAACAATAAAAAATCTTCAAATGGTGATTTTCATGTGTTTCAATTTAACTGTTGTTCTGTCTGAAAACCATCCTGAGGTTTCAGTAAGGATGTTTCCGCAGATCAGCACATCTGTCTCTGACACACATTTACGACACTCACATGTGCTCTTTCACTTTACATCAAATTCTTGTTAATTCGGTTATTTATAAAAAGTGACGAATAACAGAGAACAATGAATTGCATCCACCAGCTTCACCCAGGTATGAGTAATTTCTTTGTTGTAGTTTCCATCATGTATGACTGTGACGGCTTCATCTGTTGGGTTTAACAGAAACAGTAAAAGAACAGAATGAGTTTCTGTAACCTGTATTTGACTAATGATGACACACTTCCTCGCTTTCTTCAGTCAAATCAAGACTTTGGAAAAGATGAAATAAAACAGGAGATATAAACAGACTCTCACTAACTTACAGAGTCACCAGTGAGTGGCTCTGAAAGGCCTGGACAGCCACTGATCAACACTGGCCTCTTAACAGCTGTGAGCAGAGAGGCAGGACACATATGCAAACACACAGAGTCAGTCAGCTGCAGCTGTTTACAGCTCAGAGCTGAGAACAGCACAATATTTACATTATTTACAACTTGATATTTTGATTAGATTAACCAATGAGCTCAAGGATTAAGATGAGAGATAAAGATAAAGTCGACTAATTCATCTAATTGTATTTTTTATGTGATTGACCTTTGATCTTTGAATTTGTGTATTTATTTTAAACAATGTCAAACGTGAAGTCAGTGTTTGTGTTTTTATCTTTAGTACTGAAACCTTCTGTTGCCATGGTTCAGCAGTGATGCCTGTCTGTTGCCATAGTTACTGAGCTCAGAGTGGAAATGAAAGATCAGCAGAGTTGAAACTTCTACTGAAATCCACAGCTGGCAGTCCTTCTCTGAGCAGTGGTTGGAGCTGCAGCAGGTGAAGGTCATGCTCGTGTCTGACCAACAAGGTCTTCTCCTCAGACTGGAGTCTGTCCTGGAAGATAGCCGTAGCATCAATGCTAACTTCTAAAGTGTTTCTGTTTGAGTGCAGCTGTTGGTCAGAGTGAAGTCAACCTCACACTGATGCCCACTGAAATGATCAGAAACTCCAGACTGTTGGTTTGATACATGAAGAGATTGATATATTAATAATTAAAAAACTACTTCCACTGTAACCTCGTGTGGTCTAAGTCATCACTGAAGAGTAAAGCTAACCCTAACTCTTCATCTTAACCCTAACACTTTTTCAGAATCTGTGACTTTTAGCAGTCAGTGAACAAAAAAAAAAAAATGGTAAATGGCCTGCATTTGTATAGCGCTTTTCTAGTCCCTAAGAACCCCAAAGCGCTTCACACTACATTCAGTCATTCACCCATTCGCACACACATTCACACACTGGCGATGGCAGCTACATTGTAGCCACAGCTGCCCTGGGGCGCACTGAAAAGAATGAACACAAATGACAAACATTAAAATATAGTCCTGAGACCATCAAACATCAACTCACATCTATAAATCATTTATATAATGGTTATGAACAGAATTGGTGAAAAGGTTCAGCCTATCAGGAATCAGTCTGCACCTTAGAACACACATGCATCAACACTACAATGAGTGGGTGGAGGGAGGTTTGGAGTCTTCTCTCACCCCCATTCTCTGCGGCCTGCTGGAGCGGGGGGGCTAGGAGGAGGAGTTGGCCGTCCGACTGCGGTCTGGAGTGTGGGGCCTTCCTGCTGCTGCGGAGTCGGGGCGGTCTGCCTCTCCCCACCGCAGGGAAAAGGGTAACACCACCTGGGTCTGGGTGCAGTTCCCCCTCCAGGGGCAAGGGTACCTAGACCCGGTTTGTAGAGTACGCTTGGGGAGTGTGATCGTGTGTACAGCGTCTCTTTATGTCTGTCTCCACGTTGGTTGAGTGTGGAGTAAGTGCATATGAGAGCATGAGGGTGGGAATGGATGTTTGTATATGTGTGTGCCTGTATGTCTGTGTCTATATGTCAGGTTGGGTGTCAGGCGCCACCTCTCTGGGGACATCTTAGGCCCTCCAAGGTTTGGAGGCCTATCTCCCCCTACCACCACTTCCCTTGCCAGTGGCGGACTCCCTCAGACATCAGTGCGTTGGTGGTTTTTTGTGTCCGGGGGTGGGCGTCCAGGTACACACCGGCTCACTCCTTGGCGGCCGCTTATCGGGGCCTGGAGCCTGGGGCTCGCTCGGGCCATTTCGGAGGTGGGGTGCCCCCGGCCTCTTGGCCTGGGGCTCGGTCACTCAGGCACAGCTGGCTGCCGGCGGAGCTCACGGGCGCGTCACTGCAACTCCCCCTGGCTTCTGCTCCGCGGCTGCTGAATGAACCCTCATCTGGGACTCTCCTCAGCTCTTTCTGGGACAGTGGCGCGGCTGCCCCTCTGTTGGTCTTCCTTGGTCTCTTGTGTTCTGGGGGCCTCTGGATGTCTGGAGTTTTGATCTCCTCCACACCTGCTTCATGCCCTGGAGGACGGGGCTGTGGCCCCCCCACACCCTCTAGCAGATCATTACATGAAGGAACCTTGTAAAAAACAAAAAACAAGCGCGTCCATGCTCACAGGTGTACACACGGGTGATCACACCCACAAACTACACCCTTTTTGGCTCCTACTTCAAAGCACACTGTGTTCTGTTGATCTTACGTGCTGCACAATAATGTTTAATATTTAGTATTTACTGTCATATTCCCATATATCATTGTGATGTTGTTTATTCTATTACTCTTGTTCTCTTCTGCTTGTTTTCTTTTTTCTTTCTCAGCAGGTGATCCAGGTGATTGATATATGCATTTTTTTTTTTTGCTGCTCATTCTGTTGGTTTTTGTCTTTTGCCCTTCTCCCCCGTCCCTCTTCTCAGCTGTTTCTCTTTCCCTCTTTCTTTCTCCCCTTCTTTCACCCAGTCAAGTCTGTCCCGTATTCAGTAAGTGAAAATAAAATAAACAATAAAAGGTGAATCAAATGGACCATTACGGCAAGGCTGGGATGGTCAATTTGGTAAAGTAAATCCGTTGGGCATCTTTCTTTGCCTTTAGACAACAATTCTGATGCAAAAGAGCCAAACGGGACAGGCAAAAAAAAAAAAGAAAAAAAAAAAAAGGAATGAGTCTGCAGTAATGTGAGGAAAACTCTGAACAGCCCATCAACAGGTCTGATAGCTCATACTTCCAGCTTCTTCCCCACAGGACACTCCAGGGGACGCAGTCAAATATCTGCAAGTCCACTGAACTGAACTGCTGGGCAAACTCTCCATTCACCCTCGAGTGTCTTCAAAAGTGTAAAGAGCTGATCCTGTGATCCACAAACAGGACTAAGCACCTGTTCTTCCTCATGGATCCAAACTTTGACTAACTTTGTGAGAACCCTGCTGTAGATGTTTCTAGAGAGACTGAAGAGTGTGACCACCTTAAAAGATCCTTTGTCTGTATTTATTTGTTTTTATATTTTATTAAAGGAGAAATATGACTGATCCTAAGAAATTCTATTAATGAAGTCAAAATTACTAATGAACAGATGTTAGTAGTTTAAACCTTGTGTGTGTGTGTGTGTGTGTGTGTGTGTGTGTGTGTGTGTGTGTGTGTGTGTGTGTGTGTGTGTGTGTGTGTGTCCTCAGTGAACTGTATCAGTCTCTGCAGTATCTTCCAGCTGCAGCAGTCACTTCAGTTTCTGTTCAGTCTGACTGAGGGAGGTTTTTGTACGACTGTTTTTCACTGTGTGGACACAGCTTGACTGTTGATAGCATGAAAACTCTGACAGTAATAAACTGCTGCATCTTCAGCCTGGACTCCACTGATTGTCAAAATGAAATCAGAGTTTGATCCACTGCCTGTAAAACGAGCTGGAATCCCTGATTCTAGTGTGTCAGCATCATAAATGAGCAGTTTAGGAACTCCTCCATCTTTCTGTTGGTACCAGTGCAAATAGTGGTTGTTGTTCCAAACATTAACATTCTGACTGGTCCTACACTTGATGCTCACAGATGCTCCCACAGCAGAGCTCACTGCTCCAGGCTGAGTCACTGTGATCTGTCCTCTGGACTCTGAGGACACAGAGACAAAAACATAAAGCAGCTTCATGGTTTTGTGGGCTTCATTTCAGAGGGACAGATGTTGATAGAGGAGAGGAGTTTGATTCTCTGGACTTTACCTGTGAAGCAGCAGCAGAGGAGAGTCCAGATGAGGACGCAGATCAAAGTCATGTTTTTGATGAGGAGGATTTCTGTGGCTTCTGTTGTGATGAAGGACAGCTGTCAGTCATCCAGTGTTCAACTCTCAGGACTATAAACTCTCCCAGAGCACTGGAGCATGGTGCTGCTGATGCAAAGTGCCTCTCTATGGAAATGAACTGACTGACTGATACAGAGACTTGGATCAGTCTGATGATTTCTATCAGTGGATCACCTCATGATAATATTGACCAACCTTTTCACAGTCAGAGGCATTTCATAGAGTGACAAGTTTTCTCGTCATATTTACATCAGGGACATGAGCTCCATGTCAGGAACCAGTCACACGCAGATGACAGGACAGAGAAGATTTTGATGTTTCAGACATGATCACCTGCACAAAGTCTGCACAACCTGATCCTAAGGCTACGTCCACACTAGCCCGGATAGATTTGAAAACGGCCTTTTCTTCTGAAAATGCTCCGCGTCCACACTAGCGTTTTCAGTCGTTTTCACAGAGTTGTGCGTCCACATTGAAAACGTTCCAGTCCTGCGCAAAAACGAGTGAGAATTAAAGAATTTGAAGAAAAGCTATCTGGAGCATGTACAAACTGATATTAATCTGTTTTAGTGCTGTCAAAATTGAGAGCAATCAAAACAAGTGCTGTATAATGCCCTCTGCTATCTTTGTTTAATCGGTCACATGACTGCATCACATGACTAAAATGCATCATCGTTTTAGAAAGTCCACGTTTTAGAGTGTCCACACTGCGACGGGACAGCTCCGTTTTGAAATGTATGCGTTTTCGAGAGCGTTCTCAAAACTCTCAAAGCCGAAGTTTATAGTAGTGCAGAAGCGAATGTGTGTTGTCGTTTCAACAATAACGGTTCACAACTTTTCCTTGGTTGCATAACAGTGTACAAGGGGGGCTTATTTTCCACTGTGCCAAAGTTTATTCAAATCAGTCAACAAGTGTGACCCAGCCTTTGTCCGTGTAGGCTTTAGAAATTTAGGGAAAAGGCTATCTTCAGGTTCTCAGGACATGCAAAAAGTCAGTTACATATCCATGCCATTAACATCTTTGCTCAAAAAGAGAATACTGTTGTCACAAACAAGGATGCAGTGGACTCGAGAGCAGACTCAATTGACAAATCAAGCTCAGAGAAAGATAATCAAACATTCAAGGATCATTTGTTTAACATGGAGAACAGATGGAAGAAGGTCAGTGCTGCTGGTTTCAGAGTTTCTCCATCAGAGCAGAACATCATTGTGGTGAACCTGGCTGCATGCTGAAGCAAAGTTTTCACAGAGAGTCTCACCCTGAACAAGGAGCCCCAGGGTGGCCAGCAGTAGAGTCAGTGACATCATCATTGTGCTGCTGGTGTGTGAGTGGCTCTGAAAGGCCTGGACAGCCACTGATCAACACTGGCCTCTTAACAGCTGTGAGCAGAGAGGCAGGACACATATGCAAACACACAGAGTCAGTCAGCTGCAGCTGTCCTCAACATAAAAGGCTGATTTACTCTTAGTGAGCAGTGAATAATTAAATAATTTATGATATCGAGTGGAGAGAAACAAGTCTGATTTTATAAAGGGATGATGATTAAAACTGTGTAGTTATTATAAAGTATTGTGTCATTGTTATAGGATAGTACAGTAGCACTTAAGCTGGTACAGTAGGAACTGTTGTGAAACGATGACAAGCAAGAGCAGTGACTATTGTGCTACATTTTTACCTTTTATGAGTCCGTTTACATTTTTTTTGCTAAGACCAAAGCTCGTTGATTTTACATTGAGACCTCAAAGGATGACGGTGACTTTTAGTCAGATATTTAAAGTGATGTCTTTTTATTTGTGTGTTCTTCAAGTGAGTCTAAGTTGTATGTGTGCTCTATCATAGTTTATTAATGAAGAATGTAAATGATTCATGCAGGCGGTAGGTATTTTCTGTCCTGCAGTTTGCCCTCTAGTGGTTGTTTTTGTGTATTTTTACTCTGTAAGATTTAATTAGCCAGAGGCAGTTTCACCTCTGTTAATCTGTTGACATCCATGCCATCACAAGTTGATAAACGGCATCATCTGTAAGTAATATTGTTTGTTATCACTGAGACGACTTGTGTGCATTATTATTTGTTGTGAAGGTGTGATATAGTTTGTAGTTTGAATTTAATTTGAATGCATGTATAACCTAAGCTAGTAAGGTTAAGCTAGCTCATATGCCATGTGGTTTCTTTAACATTTTGATCATGAGCGTGATTTCATTTGATGTTTTATTCGGGCACTCACTAAGCAGATAAATATTGTGCTCATATTTTTGAATATGTGACTTACTGGTGTGTTTGTTATATTGTATATTGATGCAACATCTTTATTGGTTTATTTCTGGTTTTGTCAACAGTTTCACACTTTTTCCTTATTAAATCATCCAACTCAACACATCGGCCTGTTCCTTGGATTTTGATTAAGAGAGTGTTTTTCTGTCTGTATAGCTGAGTCTACTTTCACGAGGTGTGTGTGTGTGTGTGTGTGTGTGTATGTGTGTGTGTGTGTGTGTGTGTGTGTGTGTGTGTGTGTGTGTGTGTGTGTGTCCTCAGTGAACTGTATCAGTCTCTGCAGTATCTTCCAGCTGCAGCAGTCACTTCAGTTTCTGTTCAGTCTGCCTGAGGGAGGTTTTTGTACGACTGTTTTTCACTGTGTGAACGGGCGGCTGTAATCCTGCTGACAGTAATAAACTCCTGCATCTTCAGCCTGAACTCCACTGATGGTCAAAGTGAAGTCAGTTCCAGACTGACTCCCACTGAAACGCTCAGAAACTCCAGAGTACCGACTGTTAGCATTGTAAATGAGGAGTTTGGGAGCTTCTCCAGATTTCTGAAGATACCACTGCAAATCATTGGTAACACTTGAACTGGCTTTACATCTGATAGAGACAGTCTGTCCTGGAACAACAGACTGAGCTGTAGGAGTCTGAGTCAGGACGACATCTCCAGATGAACCTGAAAACATGAAAAATAGGAGACGTTTAGAGAAAGATGATCAACATCTAAACATTCGAGGATCATTTCTCTAACACGGAGAACAGATGGAAGAAGGTCAGTGCTGCTGGTTTCAGAGTTTCTCCATCATAGCAGAACATCATTGTGGTGAACCTGGCTGCATGCTGAAGCAAAGTTTTCACAGAGAGTCTCACCCTGAACAAGGAGCCCCAGGGTGGCCAGCAGTAGAGTCAGTGACATCATCATTGTGCTGCTGGTGTGTGAGTGGCTCTGAAAGGCCTGGACAGCCACTGATCAACACTGGCCTCTTAACAGCTGTGAGCAGAGAGGCAGGACACATATGCAAACACACAGAGTCAGTCATCTTTTCCTCATCATGTCATCCTGTTCGTCCTTTAGTTAGTGCAGTGCTTTTTTGTTTTACTTTGTATTTTTATTTATTCAATTTGCATTTATTAATTAAAGATATTTCAGCACACAGGAACATGTATATTTACTTAAGTATCCAAATCTCCACAATATTTTATCATTTTACGTTTAAAAGGTTAAACTTGACCAATTTTTCTTTTCCAATTTCTTCCATCATTTACTTTCAGAGAGTGTGTGATGACTCATGCTGTGGTAGCCATGAATATAAATAATTATTGAAACATATACATAAATGCATTAATTGTTACCTTTCTTGAACATGTATCAGCCCTGATACTACAACCCCACACACCACTGCCAATCCATAACCTAGTAAAGCTGTAGTGTCGATCTGCAGGACCAGCACCCCAATACAGCAAGTCTGGATCAGCTCTCTGTTTAAAAAGTTCTCATCTCTGATCCTATCCTGACGTTTAACAAAACTAAATAGAAAAAGGTTATTTTGTCTGTTTTGCTCTTTTAAAGATGACTCTTTCTTTAGTTAATCGATTTTGTGAGCCAAAGATTTTCCAGCTGTTGAATATTAAAAAGCTTTCTCATGCTGTCAGTGTCATATCAATAAATATAAAAAAGCCAAGATTTTACTGAAGAATGCAGAGGAAGATGTAGATCCTTTTCATAAATGAAGACTTAAACGACATCTATTATATTGGTTCTGAGTGATCACTACTGTCATTAAACTTTTCAATCTTGAGTTGAGTGAGCTTTTCCAAGATGACAGGAGGAACTATGTGTCACGGCTGAGCAGCCGGTGTGTTTGTGGAGTGGACCCAAGTGCAACCACAGAAGAAGAGAGAAGTTTAAACAAAAGGCGAGCCCTTTATTTGGCTGGAAAAACCCCACAGGAATAAAAAAAACAAGGCAAAGCATACAGGGGGAGTAAACTAAAAGTACAAGCTAAACTGGGAAAAGCTAGACTATGTCAACTATGACAAAATGATATGAGTATGATTAGTAGGAGCATGCAAGAAACGATGATGAGAAAACATGAACATGGCCTGAACAGAATGATGAAATACGTACTTTTAACCTGACGTGATGTGGGGGACGGAAAACAGACCTAATACCCACAGGAGGTGATCAGGGAAAGTGGAAACACTTGGGAAAACAGCTGACTGGAATACACATAATGATGCCACAGGGAAACAAAACACCATGAACATGGAAATACTCGACTCTTCAAAGTAAAACAGGAAACATGGAGAGACATAGACATGATAACATATGATAGACTAACACAGAAGACAGGAAAAGACTCACAAACAAGGAGACTTAGGTGGTAACACAACTAGGCTAAACTTCAATTAAACCCTAACTAAGCATAACACCACAAGAACTTCATATATTTTAATATAACCAAGAAACCAAAAATACTAAATAAACTCAAAACACAGGGTCACAGACTCAGCCCCTGACACTAGGGATCAGTTAATGCTTTAATGAGGATGGAAATTATGTGAAATTATGTGTTTTACAATCATTAGAGCTTAATCTAAATGTCAAGGAGATTTTGGGCCGATGTGTTAGACAGAGCTCTCGTCTGCATGATTTGGGAGAAAGGGCCTCATCCCTCCAGTAGAGTTCAAAGTCTTTGAGAATCAGTGCCAAGGAGCACTGAAGATGATCCTTTCAGTGCCAACTAGACACTAGTTTTAAAATGTATATATATATATATATATATATATATATATATATATATATATATATATATATTCAGTTTATTGGAGGCAAATATGTCTTTATGTACTTTTCAGTATTTATGGATTTATCACAATTAACCTACACTGTATATCACGTGAAAAATGAAAACAAAAGATATTTGAGAGAATCAAAAAGGTCTCAGTTTATACTGACACATATTAAATAAAGTTTTAAATTCCATTTTAAATTGATGATTTCATTATTGATTGATTTGATATCATCAGAGGAAGAAGTCCCATTTTCAAAACTCATATATTCAAAATAAAAATATATCTTCTTTAAATGTTTAGCACTGCAATAATTTCATTTTTTAGATCAGTTGGTAAAACTGAAAAGGAAGGAGTGAATTATTTTGTTGAGATTGTTTGTTTCAAAGTCAGAGAGCCGTGTCTCTCTACAGTCAGAGGTTTTTGTACGGCGCCTCAATCAGTTTGTATCACTGTGGTGGACTTTTGGTGGAGGAACCAGACTGGAATTTGGAAGTAAGTTAATTAACTGTGTTTATTAATAAATATTGTATCATTTTATTTAATAATTATTTGTTAGGCTGCTTAGATGAGACAAAAGTATTTTTTTTATTTAAAATAATTTAGTGTTTGATGTTTGTCCTTTTTACTGGACTAATTCAGATGAGCTCTGCGAGTTTCTCTTGTTTAATCTACATTTCTGTCACAGTAAAATGTAGACAAGAGTAAACTTCATCATCTTATGATTAGTTTGTAAATTTCATCCACATCAGCTGCTGTTTGGATGAGTCAAAGTTTGCTTTCTGATGTTTTTATCGTGTCAGATGTTTCAGATTTAGTTTGAAATCATGTGAGCTGTTCAATAACATTTCAAATCTATATGAATGAGTAGCTGCTCTGTGCTTGTGTCCACTAATGTCTTCAGTCGTCCATGATTTAGACTTCTAATCATTTTAAAGCCAAACTTCTGCTGTAAATGTTTCCACATCTGCTTCTTTTATTTCCAGTGTAGTTTGAACATATTTCAGCTCAAACTGTGTGATGATTCTCTCTGTGCTGATATGCATGAGAGGTTTCTTAAAGGGAAGTGAAACAATGTGTGAGTGAATGACTGGTGGAGCAGAAAAAACACCTGACAGAAACTTCTTAACAGAGAAATTCAAATTGTGGTTCGTGTCCTCTAAGCTGATTGGTGTTTCCTAGGTGATACCCGCCCCGCCCTGAAGGTGCTGGGTCCCTCCAACAAGGAGCTGGAGCAGGGGAAGGCCACGCTCATGTGTGTGGCCAACAAGGGCTTCCCCTCAGACTGGAGTCTGTCCTGGAAGACGAGCGACAGCAGTGGCAGCAGCAGCATCAGAGGGGAGGAGAGCAGGACTCCTGGAGTGCTGCAGAATGACGGCCTCTACAGCTGGAGCAGCACCCTGACGCTCACTGCAGACCAGTGGGGGAAGGTGGGCTCTGTGACCTGTGAGGCCACCCAGGGCTCCCAGTCTCTGGTCTCAGAGATACTGAGGAGAGACCAGTGTTCCCAGTCCTGATGTCAATCACTGAGTCTTTGATGTTGATTTTCTTCTGTCTCTTTGTTCCTTTGTGTTTGCAGATTTAAAAAATAAACTCATCAAACAGTCATATTTTCATCTCATAATGACAACAATCAGAGCAACAATCTCCTCTAGTTTCATCCTTTTGTGTCTGTTGTAAAGCTGATATTTCAAACTCTTAAAAGAATAAAAACGTACCGAGAAAACATGTTCTTTGACTCTGTGAGTTTAATAAATGCACATTAAAAAATTAAGATTTTGTAATATTAGTAAAACCAGACCAAAATAAAAATGTAAACAGACACATCAAGTGTAATGTGCAGTGAAAATGGTTAAATATATTTTTTAATCCACATATTAAATATTTCTCTATAAGATGTTGAGGTCATGTCAACCATAGATTATCTGTGTGCTCTTCATAATTTCTAGTCTCAAAGCTGTTTTATGATCTACATTTTAATCTGATCTAAAACCTAATAAGTAAAATTAAAGAGCAGGGTGTCATCTATATGTTTAAACAGAGATCATTTAAATCAAGTTTAAGTGAAGATTTACTGAAGTTTGATTAATGAACTATTTGACAGTGAAACTCTGATGAAGCACCAAAGCAGAGAAGAGTCTAGAAGCTGGTGGTGGCAGAGGTGAAGCAGGTGGAGACTTAGCTGAGGATCTCTAATTGTCAGGATGAGGTGGAGATCAGGAGTCTGAGAGTTAAAGCACACAAAACAGAGGCTGAGTAACTCACAGAAGGCAGCGAGACAATAACTGGACTCAAATAATGACGACAGAATTGAGCTTGAAGTGGACATGATGTTAAGAACAGACTAACAGAACAAACACAGGAATGCAGGCAGATGAGAGACTACAGGTCTGCTTTAATCAACTTATATAGAAGTTAATCTCTTCTAGTGTTCACAGCAAAATGAGAGAAACTCACTTCACTAAACCTCTTAACACAAGAAAAAGACCACGGTCTGTCAGGATGATGATCACATCTTATTTTCAGTGGTTTCAGATTTAGGTAGGACTTTATATTAATGTCACACTTTTAAGCATTAGTAAGATATTATTTGAAAGAGAAACTTTTTATTTCTTTGTTCTGTCTACATTAATACTTTGGAAACTGACTAAATAACTTTAGGTTTTTACAACAGTAACAGTGATTCGTTTTTGCTGGAAATATCCAAATGAGGCTAAATCTTCACTGAACACATCCCCTACAAACACTGTTATAACAGCCTGCTTGATTTGTTAATCAGCAGAATATCAGAATATTATAGACACTAGTTGTGATGTGACTACAATGATTTTCTGGATTTGTGTGATGAAGGACTGCAGCTGAGCTCCACAGAAGGATCAGTTTAATATTTAACAGCTTACAAATAGAAAAGAGCTGCTCATCAGTGCAGAAACACTGACAACAGTATTTGTATTTCTAATGACAGCTTGTTATATTTTACAACTTGGATTAATATAAAAATCTTTAATGAGCAAAAACAACATTTTTTTTCTTTGTGGACCTTCCAGCTACGTCTTTTCATCTGAACTTATTGTTATAAATGTAGAAACTAAGAATGAGTCAGACTGATGGGCTGCAGAGAACATCAGTCATCTAAAAATAATGTTAATGTGTTAAAAATCTGGAGCCAGTGTTGTGTCTGTATTCTGTGACTCATTAAACATTTATCTTTTTATTCGGGGACACCACTTCATTTCTTTTTTCATGTTACTAACAACGTATTCAATAACTTTATGAATGTTAAACTGTGAGTGCACACAAATGAACTTCCACAGTAAATATTAAAGTAATCGTTCCTCCCAGTCTTTTAGTTTGTTCTGCAGCTGTTGCTTCAGATCAGTTCCTCTTCAGCTGAGAGGTTTTTGTACGACAGATTTTCACTGTGTAAACAGAGTGTTTGTTTTTGAGCCTCAAATTTATGTTTAGATTATTTGAATTAAAATTTATTTTTATGTTGAGCCGTATGATATTTATTGATTTTATTTTCATATATTTTAACATAAAGGTCTTATTTTACTGATAACTGTTAAAATTTAACAAATCATAGATGATATTATGGTGGTTCTAGTATGGAATGGAGGTCAAAGGTCACAATAAGTTTTCTCTATAACTCTTTGACTTGTTGAACATGTTGACTGATTTTTACTTAATTTTTAGGGAAAAGAAAAAAAGAAACTATTTTTAGATTAGAAGGAAATGTGTGTGTGTGTGTGTGTGTGTGTGTGTGTGTGTGTGTGTGTGTGTGTGTGTGTGTGTGTCCTCAGTGAACTGTATCAGTCTCTGCAGTATCTTCCAGCTGCAGCAGTCACTTCAGTTTCTGTTCAGTCTGGCTGAGGGAGGTTTTTGTATGACTGTTTTTCACTGTGTCAACAGATGCTGACTGTTGATATAATGCTGACCTACACAGTAATAAACTGCTGCATCTTCAGCCTGGACTCCACTGATGGTCAGAGTGAAGTCAGAGTTTGATCCACTGCCTGTAAAACGAGCTGGAATCCCTGATGCTCGACTGCTAGCATAGTAAATGAGCAGTTTAGGAACTCCTCCATCTTTCTGTTGGTACCAGGATAAACGGTTGTTGTTATAAACATTCTGACTGGTCGTACACTTGATGCTCACAGATCCTCCCACAGCAGAGCTCACTGCTCCAGGCTGAGTCACTGTGATCTGTCCTCTGGACTCTGAGGACACAGAGACAAAAACATAAAGCAGCTTCATGGTTTTGTGGGCTTCATTTCAGAGGGACAGATGTTGATAGAGGAGAGGAGTTTGATTCTCTGGACTTTACCTGTGAAGCAGCAGCAGAGGAGAGTCCAGATGAGGACGCAGATCAAAGTCATGTTTTTGATGAGGAGGATTTCTGTGGCTTCTGTTGTGATGAAGGACAGCTGTCAGTCATCCAGTGTTCAACTCTCAGGACTATAAACTCTCCCAGAGCACTGGAGCATGGTGCTGCTGATGCAAAGTGCCTCTCTATGGAAATGATCTCACTCCACCAGGGACTTGGATCAATCTCATGATGCTGTTGATCAATGAATTAATAATTTCATGATAATAATGAGAAATACATCAAAACACTTTTTCTTGGAGCATAATTAAGAAGGTTTAAATCTGACCTGATTTTAGAGGAGAAATGCTCATTTAGATCTCACAATAATTTCATTAGAAATGAATAAACATTAGACTTGCATTCAAGACCGCCTAAACCAAGACCAGGACAATACCAAGACCAAAGTATATCGAGACCAAAACAAGACCGACACCAAGACAGACTGAGTCAAGACCAAGACAAAAAAGTCTTTAAACTGCAGCCAGATGCTGCTTCGTTTACGGGTGTCAGACATATTTATGTGTTTTTGTAATGCACTTGCACAGGTCTCCTCATCGCTGTCTACTGTCTCACTCACTTACTGACAGGACAGACGCATGCTCCACTTGAATGTCTCATCTCTCTATTTTTCACATAATGATTTTATCCTATATCCTGGCATGTGATTGGCCACAACATGGAGGGACTGGAGCATAGCTGAGCCACTGTGTGAGAGCTGAGCAGCGAAAGGAAATTAAGCGAGGAGCCGGCTCTCGCTCAATGGGAGTCGACTCTTCTGATTCACTGCTAAGCACTCTCTAATCACGGCTCCTAGAGCTGATGCTTTTGCACATGACACATTATCAAAGTGACCTGTGAGGCCACCCAGGGCTCCCACACTCCACTCTCAGAGACTCTGATGACAGACCAGCGCTAATTTTTACACTATCACTACACATCAGAGTGCAAACCTAAAACAAAAGAAAAAGCAATAAATCTAACAATGCTGTGATTGCAGAAATTGTGAAACTGTGACTGGTACTCATGGCCATTAATCAGTGGGCCTTGATTAGTGGTTGTTGATCAATGGTCATGCAAATTTGCATAATTATGATGAAGGTGACCTCCCAGCCCATTGTTCCTTCATTGGGCTGGTTTCATTCATTATGCAAATGTACTGTTTATAATATTGGGGAATCCTGCAGTCAGCTGAGACTGAAGAAGCCACCTGGATGAGTGACGAAACGTTTCTCCCACTGAAAACGCTGCGTCCAGATGAACAGAATCAACTTTTGGAGAAAAAGGCAATAAATGAATAAATAAAATCACATCCATCAGCTGCTCCCTACTGGAACTACTTTCAAAGATTGTTGTAGATGCATTATATTTCATTTGTGATTTTCTTTAATGAATACTTCATATTTCAAGAGTTAAAACCCTGAAAATAATTTAATGTTTGATCTGTTTGAAAAGGGCTCAAGGTTTTTAAGCGATTTTCTTAAAAAAAAGAAGAAGAAGCAGAAAAAGAAGCAGGCTGAATTAGTCATTAGTCTTTTCAGTTTGAGAACATTGTTTCTAGCTTTCATAATACAAAGATAAAATATTTAAATGATTGCTTTTACTCATTGCTTGTATCGATATTCTCTGATTTGAAGATAATTTTAGCAATAAATATGTATTTGGCCATAAAGAACTGATGATGTTAACAGTTATAAAATGGTATTAGAACAACATATAAACCTATTTTTAAAAATATCAAAATATTTTATAAAAATAAATAATGTGTGTTTCTGAGCAGATGATCTTTTTTCTCAGTTCCTCTCCAGCTGTGTGAGGTTTTTGTACGGCGTTGTATCACTGTGTGAACGGGAAGCTGCTACACTGCTGACAGTAATAAACTCCTGCATCTTCAGCCTGAACTCTGCTGATAGTCAGAGTGAAGTCAGTCCCAGATCCACTTCCACTGAAACGATCAGAAACTCCAGACTGACGGCTGGTAGCATAATAAACTAAGAGTTTGGGAGATTCTCCGTCCTTTTGAAGGTACCAGTGGAGGCATGAGCCAACACTTGAACTGGCTTTACATCTGACAGAGACAGTCTGTCCTGGAACAACAGACTGAGCTGTAGGAGTCTGAGTCAGGATGATTTCTGCTGATGAACCTGAAAACATGAAAAAGTGGAGAAAAGTTATTGAGACAAATCAAACTCAGAGAAAGATGATGAACATCCAAACATTAGAGGATCATTTCTCTAACATGGAGAACAGATGGAAGAAGGTCAGTGCTGCTGGTTTCAGAGTTTCTCCATCATAGCAGAACATCATTGTGGTGAACCTGGCTGCATGCTGAAGCAAAGTTTTCACAGAGAGTCTCACCCTGAACAAGGACCCCCAGGGTGGCCAGCAGTAGAGTCAGTGACATCATCATTGTGCTGCTGGTGTGTGAGTGGCTCTGAAAGGCCTGGACAGCCACTGATCAACACTGGCCTCTTAACAGCTGTGAGCAGAGAGGCAGGACACATATGCAAACACACAGAGTCAGTCAGCTGCAGCTGTCCTGAGCTTATGAAGCTTCCCTCAGTGAGACTGAAAAATAATGAACAAATGTACAAATAAAGCAAGTTTTTCCAAAACTGTAGTGATTTATTTGTTCGGCCTTCATTAGAAATGTAACCTACTCTGGTTAGTTTACACAACATCTGTCTGAACAACACATTAGTCCGATTGAACATGGCTATTTTCATGCCAGACTACACCAACCATGAGGGGCAGAGTTTCACTGTGTGTGTATATTGCAAATGTACTTCTTGTGTATCTGGTGCATTTATATTGGGTCCACACACTTCACAGCGCTTCTTTTTTTCCGGCCGCAATCTATGTGAAAAGATAAGGATTATTTTTCTAGAGTCAAGCCTGCTGAAGACAGTTTAAACTCAAAGGTGGAATTGTGTGAATTTATAAGCTCATCAATAGAAATTTCGAAGCCTAAAGAAAACATGACATGAGACTCATTCTGACGTCAACAGAGTGACAGGAATCCTTGTTGACGGGTGCTGCTTGGCTTGAAATGCTACTGATTTAGCATCAGTGTGTGAGCTAATGATAGTGAAGCTGTTTATTAAATGTGTGCCTGAGCTCTTCTGTGGCTGATCTAAATGAACAGAAGGTCCTCTTTGCAGAAGGCAGATGAGTTCAAACTAATGCACTAAGTGACTTTATTCATCCTGAACTCTGCTCTGATTGGCTGAAAGCTGCTAACATGCAGGCTAAAGGCCTCACTTTCAAATGTTTGTTGTCTGAACATGAAGACGAGAAAAAACGGAAAAACTCTGGTCCCATAAGAGCTGAATGTAAAACTGGATATATTTGACTTTAAACTGATTCGATATAATCTTTAGAAATCGTTGAGCTCCAGGGTGACTGAGTGTTGAGATTTGTTTCTTTTATTTAAAGACAGTGTGTCTGTGATCCATTATGAAGCTGAGGTCAAAGTTCATGATCAAGCATCTTCTAACTACTCAAAGATTCACAGCAACAACCGTGTTAGTTCAAGATTTCCTGAGTTTTTTAGTGGGTAGAAAGAAGTTTCCACCATAATGATCATTTAATAGTGAACTTTAGATTTCTGAGTGATATGATGAAAAATTCAGTCCCTTCATGAAATTGTGGTTGTGCTCATTGAACTGTGTCAGTCTCTGCTGCAGCTGGAAGTTACTGCAGTTTCTGTTCAGTCTGACTGAGGGAGGTTTTTGTACGACTGTTTTTCACTGTGTGAAGAGCTCCCAAGAGTTGACATTAAATTCTCCTTTACAGTAATAAACTGCTGCATCTTCAGCCTGGACCCCACTGATGGTCAGAGTGAAATCTTTGTTTGATCCACTGCCTGTAAAACGAGCTGGAATCCCTGATTGTCGAGTGGTAGCAGTATAAATGAGCAGTTTGGGAACTCCTCCATCTTTCTGTTGGTACCAGGATAAAAGGTTGGAGCTATAAACATTCTGTCCAGTTGTACATTTTATGGTGGCAGATCCTCCCACAGCAGAGCTCACTGCTCCAGGCTGAGTCACTGGGACCTGAGGTTTGGACTCTGAGGACACAGAGACAAAGACATAAAGCAGCTTCATGGTTTTGTGGGCTTCATTTCAGAGGGACAGATGTTGATAGAGGAGAGGAGTTTGATTCTCTGGACTTTACCTGTGAAGCAGCAGCAGAGGAGAGTCCAGATGAGGACGCAGATCAAAGTCATGTTTTTGATGAGGAGGATTTCTGTGGCTTCTGTTGTGATGAAGGACAGCTGTCAGTCATCCAGTGTTCAACTCTCAGGACTATAAACTCTCCCAGAGCACTGGAGCATGGTGCTGCTGATGCAAAGTGCCTCTATGGAAATCATCTGACTCCAACAGGGACTTGCTTCAATCAGCTCGCATGTTAAAGAATGGTTTTTACAATTAAATCCTCTGTCTGGACTCTTGGGGTGACTCTCGACTCTGCATACATTTAGGATTCTAATGCAAACCTCTAGTTTTTGTCTTGTTATTCATTTCTATTCATTTATTTCTTCAGTGTAATTCATTGTACACTTTTGTAAGCATTATGAGCAAGCACCCGCTTGTCTTGAAAGGTAAATAAAATTTCACTTACTTTTGTCGTGTTGTTGAATGATGGATCAGCTAGTTTGTCACAATACTCCACGTGTAACATGTTATATAGATAGCTTTGAAATGAGTAAGCAATATAGAAAAATTACAATAAAGGTTGTGTCATTTTACTAAAGAATGCTTCACATCAGCTGCCAGAATTACACAGGGAATACATTGACACCCCCCCAAAAAAAAAAAAAAAAAAAAGTGCAGCGATAGCTCAGTAGGTAGAGTGCTCGCCCCCTAATTTTAAGTTCAGGGATTCAAATCCACAGAATGGCTGCCTTGAGGTACCCCTGAGCAAGGTACCGTCTCTACTCACTACTCCTGGGTGCTGGATTGGCAGCTGCTCACTGCTTCACAATGTGAATGGGTTATGTGCACAGGACTAATTTTCTACGGGACTGATAAAGTGTGCAAAAAAAATCATTTGTTGAGTTTGTTTTGTTTCAGAGTCAGAGAGCCGTGTCTCTCTCAGAGGTTTTTGTACGGCGCCTCAATGAGTTTGTATCACTGTGGTAGACTTTTGGTGGAGGAACCAGACTGGATGTTGGAAGTAAGTTTTTACCCTTTAAAATGATAAAAATAATATGTTATATTTGCTTCAGTTGTTGGCTGTTGGGTGAGATAAAAAAAGCATCAAAACTTTATTTTGTTGTTTTTCCTGATATATGAAGGAGGCTGACAGAAATTTATGTCTAAATTTGTGTTTGAACTTTTTACCTACTTGCTGTTGATAAACCAGTTCCTTCAATGTTTTTTCTTTATATGATCTTCACAGTAAGTTGTTGTTAAGAAATATACTCTAAAACACTTCTTCAGTAAAGACTCAGAGAAGAGAAACACACAGAACTTCTTGCTAGCAAGGGCAGCCTCCAGCACTGAGGCTCACGCTGAGAAACTGCCCCGGTCTTTATTTATACTTCAGTGGGTGCGTGTGTGTGTGTGTGTGTGTGTGTGTGTGGTCCTGCTGATCAAAGGGTCATATAACAGCACAAAAGGAACATCCTTGGTCAGGAAGAGGGTAGTCTCCCCCTCACCCTAGATGGTTCACCCTAGATAACACAGTGAAGAAGTCTAACAGTTCATCTTAACAAAAGGGACTTAGACTAAAACAGACATAGCTACTGTAGCCAGGTGGAAGTTCGATATTATGGGACACTGGATGGCGCTGTTTCTTTTGGGGTACCCCTGAGAGCGCAAGGGTTCATGGGGATCTACAGAGACATTCACGGGAGTGCTAGCTTGCATTGGTGTTATGTGGGTGTGCAATTGCCTTTTGTCGCTGCCTGATATGTTTTAAATGCAAAGTGTGCAACAGTTAAGGCACCAGGAGTTGCTGCAACCAACTTCGCCGTTCATCTCAGAGGGATCTATATTCCGTTTTCTGCTGAATTAATGCACTGTATGTATTTGAGTCCACACTTGTATTATACTATCTCTGTGGGTAAGAGGGAAATGTACCTTGTTAACTGTTTAATCTTGGCTCTGTATCTTAGCAGGAGAAGCCACTACAGTTATTTTTGCACTGCTAAGTTTGTTTTATTTATGTATGGGTTTATATCAGACACAAAATGACGCTAGACGTCCTTGAGTTCCAGATGCTGATAAAGTTGGGGAAATAACCTGCAGTAGCAGTGGGTTACCAGTGCACAAAGCTGTTACTGGATAAGAACTGTCTGTAACAATTTTATTTCTTTATTTTTACAACCTTTTTATTTTCTTCTGAGCGCTTACTTTATCATACAGATTAAAAGAACCCCAAAGATAATCTGTGTTCTGGGCTGGTTAATTTAGCCAGGCTACACTACGTTAAAACAATAAAACAATAAAACAAGGTACGACCTCTCCCCATGCTCCCAGGATGTGGGGGTGGATGCTGAAACACCTTGAAGTGTTACAGGCCCCCTAGGATGAGACATTCTTTCACTATGCCACCAACTATATACTTCTACACACAAATGATTACATGCAGCATTCTACCATATGCAAACTTATATCATTAAAAGATTATACTGACTACTAAGTACAATTTTCCTATTAACAGTTGTGGAAAAACTAAATTTTACATGAATAAAAATTTTTCTGCATCATCTTCCTTGGTTTCAGATTAAGGTTAATTGTATAGTAAATATCTCTGTTTATGCAGAAAATTGTTTTAGTGAGTTGTGTTTGTAAACGAATTTTGGCCAACAAGGGCTTCCCCTCAGACTGGAGTCTGTCCTGGATCGTTGACGGCCGCAGATGCAGCAGCATTGATTGTGAAGTGAGCAGGAGCCCCGGGGTGCAGCAGACAGTCATGAGCTGATTCACTGGGGACATGACGTTGTTGTTGTTGTTGTTGTTTAAACTTTGCTACAGCTCTCAGTCTGCAGTCTTTTTCAATCTCAGTCTCTTTATTCTTCATCTCTTTGTTGCCTGTTTTATGAACTTGTCTCAAGATTTTACAACGATAAAGATTTTTCAACAGAACATGTCCTGTTATTTCTGCTGTTTGTTATATATGTTTATAAATACATTAACATGGATTTAAAAAAAACCCAAAACATTTAACACATTTTATTAAACATCAGTTTTGATCTGGTTACAAACATACTGATTCATTGAAATAAATAAACCAGTTTAAAAAAAGAAAAAAAGACATATAATGGATAAATCAACAGGCTAATTAGATTTACTGTGTTAACACAGTAAATCGTGTTTGTTTGTAAATAACTTGTATTCCTATGTATTATCTTGATAACAATGATAATGTTTGTAAATAAAAATATTATATTTATTAATCATTAATTTTCTCCCTTGATTTTTCACAGCTTATTAAAACTGATTATTTCAACATTTTAATGAATGAAGAAAATAGTTTGTGTTGTCAAAAAGGCCGTACCAGTATTGAGATACAACTAATAAACAGCATCAAAGTAAACAATGAAGTAATGTTGCAATTTGTACATTTTCAGACTGAATACAAACTATTTTCTGACTTTAATGAATATTTTTGATATCAGTATTAGCATTATTGCTATTTGATTGGGGATCAGCCATCTGAAAAGTGTTTGGAGACTCATTGTTTTTACAAGACTTTAAATATTTTTGACTTTATCAACAATAAACAAATAAAAACACTAATATTTATTTAATAGAAAACAAAAAGGTCCTGGTTTAAATTGATATGATTATGAGATTTGGATATCATTGCATTTTGTGAAAGTTGCCTGAAAAGCTGTGTGTGTGTGTGTGTGTGTGTGTGTGTGTGTGTGTGTGTGTGTGTGTGTGTGTGTGTGTCCTCAGTGAACTGTATCAGTCTCTGCAGTATCTTCCAGCTGCAGCAGTCACTTCAGTTTCTGTTCAGTCTGACTGAGGGAGGTTTTTGTACGACTGTATTTCACTGTGTGTTCACCCACTGACTGTTAACATTGAATTCCCCATGACAGTAATAAACTGCTGCATCTTCAGCCTGGACTCCACTGATGGTCAGAGTGAAGTCAGAGTTTGATCCACTGCCTGTAAAACGAGCTGGAATCCCTGATTGTCGAGTGCTAGCACCATAAATGAGCAGTTTAGGAACTCCTCCATCTTTCTGTTGGTACCAGGCTAAACGATTGTTGTCATAAACATCCTGACTGGTCCTACACTTCATGCTCACAGTTCCTCCCACAGCAAGGCTCACTGCTTCAGGCTGACTCACTGTGATCTGTCCTCTGGACTCTGAGGACACAGAGACAAAAACATAAAGCAGCTTCATGGTTTTGTGGGCTTCATTTCAGAGGGACAGATGTTGATAGAGGAGAGGAGTTTGATTCTCTGGACTTTACCTGTGAAGCAGCAGCAGAGGAGAGTCCAGATGAGGACGCAGATCAAAGTCATGTTTTTGATGAGGAGGATTTCTGTGGCTTCTGTTGTGATGAAGGACAGCTGTCAGTCATCCAGTGTTCAACTCTCAGGACTATAAACTCTCCCAGAGCACTGGAGCATGGTGCTGCTGATGCAAAGTGCCTCTCTACGGAAATGACTGCAACAGGGAGTGGGATCGATCTGATGATGCTGTTGATGATGTTCACTGTAAATTATTTCAAAAAGAACATTTCTTCCTCCTTCTATGAAAAATTCAATTCTTTTTATCTTGATCTGGTGGTGAATCAACTGATTTTATTATTAGTTAGAAAGATATTTCAGATTTTGTATAATTATATTTTTGAGTGAATGTATGATTGTAACCTCGTGTCTTAGGTTACAATCATACATAGGTATGGTTTTAAATAGGATATTTTCTGCAATCCTCTTAAAAAAACATCTCAGCTGAAGGAGAAGACAAGAAAATATTTCAAGAGCAAACCTGAGCCCTACATTGTAATATAATACTAAGTGTTGACCAGTCTGGACTGTGCAGGGTGCCAGTTCAAGCTCAGTGGGTGCGCAGACGACCACATGACCCATGGTCAAAGTCAAGTCAAAGTCAAAGTCAAAGTCAACTTTATTGTCAATTCTGCCACATGTACAGGACATACAGAGAATAGAAACTACGTTACTCTCAATCCCTAGATAAAATAGCAAATGAACATTAAAATATAAGAGTGATTAAAAATGCAAGTAAAATAATTAAAAAGTAAAAATTTAAATAAATACAATACAATACAATTTTACATATAACAAGAAAGCTATACAATATACAATATAATGGGTAAATGACATTGGGTGTAAACCAGGCAGAGTAGTGCAAATAGGCAAATAGTGCAAATGGAGATTTGGTAATGTACGGTAAGAGATAGTGTAACAACAAAGGCTTATGAGGTAATGGCAGTCCAATGCTCCACCAAGTGACTGGTAACTGGTGCAGGCCAGTGAGTGAGTCAGAGTGTGTGTGTGTGTGTGTGTGTGTGACAGAGTTCAGTGAGACCGTGGAGGAGAGAGGGGAGAGGGGGGCAGAATCGGGAGGGAGTTTAGCTTCCTGACAGCCTGATGGATGAAGCTGTCCTTCAGTCTGCTGGTCCTGGCCTGGAGACTCCGCAGTCTCCTCCCCGACGGCAGCAGCTTGAAGAAGCTTTGCATTGGGTGCGTGGGATCAGCCGCTATGCAAAGGGCTTTTTTAGTGAGACGGGTGCTGTAAATGTCCTGGAGGGAGGGGAGAGAGACACCAATGATCCTCTCTGCAGCTCTCACTATGCGTTGGAGGGTTCTATGACAGGACGCATTGCAGGCTCCAAACCACACAGTGATGCAGCTCGACAGGATGCTCTCGATGGTGCCTCTGTAGAAAGTGTACATGATGGGGGCTGGTGCTCCTGCTCTTCTTAGTTTGCGGAGAAAGAAGAGACGCTGCTGTGATTTCTTGGCCAGTGCTGTGGTGTTGTACGTCCAGGAGAGATCCTCTGTGATGTGCACACCCAAGAACTTGGTGCTGCTCACTCTCTCCACAGACGCTCTGTCAATGGTCAGAGGAGCATGTTGGGTGTGCATTCTCCTGAAGTCCACAACAATCTCCTTCGTCTTCTCCACATTCAGAGAGAGATTGTTGTCAGCACACCACGTGGCCAGGCGTCTCACCTCACTTCTGTAGTCGGTCTCATCCCTGTTGCTAATGAGACCCACCACCGTTGTGTCGTCCGCAAACTTGATGAAGAGGTTGGAGCTGTATGATGGAGTGCAGTCATGGGTCAGCAGAGTGAAGAGGAGGGGGCTCATGGGATTAGGGTATCGCTGTCATGGTACTGGGTCTGAGACCCAGTGTTTTGTGTATTTTAGTGCTATTTCGTTGTTTATTGTATTTTTTGGCCATTTTCCCTGTTTTATTTTTGTTTTATTTTAATTTTGAGTCTTGTGTTCTTTGTTCCTTGTATTAGGTTCACTTCTCCTGTCCCGTCATTATGTTAATGTCAGTCAGCTGTTTCCCCATTTGTCCCCACTTCCCCATATCACCTCCTGTATACAATACAATACAATACAATTTTATTTATATAGCACATTTAAAAAAACACAGGTATGCCAAAGTGCTTCACAGAACGAGTTAGAGCAATAATAAATACAAAACACAAAATACAAAATACAAATAAAATATACTAACAGGCAGGTGACATAACTAACCAATAATACACCAGGCGTAGTAGGCACAACCCGAAAGGCTGAAGGTTAAAACATTATAAATATTAATAAAGCGAAAAAGATAACTTACAGTACACCAAAAATGCGGGTTCTAGGAGGCGGGGAAAGCAAGGCTAAACAAATTAGTTTTTCATCGAGATTTAAAAGATTGAATTGAATCAGACGCCCGAATAGCTAGAGGGAGGTTATTCCAGAGGTAGGGTGTGACAGCAGCGAATGCGCGGTCACCTCTGGTCTTGAGCCGAGATCTAGGTCGCACCAGGAGCATTTGGCCTGCTGATCTAAGCGCTCTCCGAGGGGCATAAAAGCTGAGGAGATCCGTAAGATAGCTGGGCGCGGTGTTACTTATGATTTTAAAAGTGAGCAATAAGATTTTAAAATCAATACAAAATTTGATAGGGAGCCAGTGCAGGTCGGAAAGAACTGGAGTAATAGACTCAAACCTGCCAGTTCCAGTTAAAAGACGCGCAGCCGCATTTTGAACGAGCTATAGTTTGTGAACAAGGGCAGAATGGAGACCAGTGTAAAGGGAATTACAGGGAATCTAATCTTGATGTAACAAAGGCATGGATAAGTTTCTCCAGGTCCTTACGTGGTAAGTAGGGCTTGGCCTTAGAGATAAGACGTAGTTGATTGAAACTTGATTTAACTACAGAGGACACATGTTTGTCCAACTTGAAGGAACTGTCCAAGACAACACCCAGGTTCCTCACAGTGTCATAAAGGGAGTCAGCAAAGGGCCCTAAAAATACCAATTAGTTCAGCCCGAGAGAAGGGAGTATCAAAGATTACAATTTCAGTCTTCTTATCATTTACAATGAGGGAATTGCTCAGTAGCCAGATTTTAACTTCATTCATACAATCGGAGAAATGTTGCAACGACAACATGACATCCTCAGCTAGTTCAAAATAGATTTGAATGTCATCCGCATAAAAGTGGAAAGAATTGTATTTATCAAAGATTCGGCCCAAGGGTAACAAGTATAAAGAGAACAGCATGGGACCCAGCACAGACCCCTGGGGGACACCAGAGGTAACAGGGGCAATGGAGGAGGCGTAGGTACCCATGGTGACAGAAAAGGACCTGTGTGTATTTTTTTCATACACTTGATTAATGAAAACATTCTTGGCAAATGCTTTCGCTTTTGTCCGCCGTATGTATTTAAGTCGGTGTGTTTTCTGTATGTCTGTCATGGTCCTGAGTCTGACGACTCTGTGTTTTGTGTGTATTTATATTATTCTATGTTCTTTGTTTATTCTGTTACATCTTTTGTTAAGGTTTACCATTTGTTAGGGTTTTGTTCTGTGCCTGCCTGCTCCCACTTCTCCGTGTTGGTTAGCGCTTCAGGTTTGTTTTCTTAGTTTTTTCCAGTTTAGGTTTTGTTTAGTTTCCTCCACTCCTCTGCCGTTTCTGTTTGTACCTCCACCTTCTCTATAAAAACTCCCCTGCATCTCAGCTGCCTGCATCTTGGGTCCTCATTAAATTCCACACGGCTCATCCCACGAGCCCTGACAATGTCATTGTCAGGTCGTCTGTTATACCCACCACAATTGTCACCATTGTCACAGTTCTCATAGTTTTTTCATAGTTTTCATTTTTGGTTCAGCCCTCAACCCAAATAAAGGCTCGTTTTTTGCTGAAACCTACAACTCCTCTGTCATCATCTGCTTTTGGGTCCTGTATCAAAAAAGCACAGGCACATCCTGCCGTGACAGAACGATCTGACGCAAGATGGACCCAGTGGATGCTGTTCGTGAGGAGGGTGTCCCCGTCTCTGGAACCTGTGAGCATACATCTCTGGCACCTCGGATGTGTGGACAAAGCTTGTGGGAGTAAACACCATGGAGGTGATTCTTCACGGCAATCCCGAACTGCTGGAGATCCCGTCGGCTTCGGTGCTGATCTGCTATCTGGTCCGAGCCAAGGAGACGATCCAAGCCCGGGAGTTGCTGGATTACTCTGCCCACTGCGGCTGCAGCTGCCAGTGGACTGCACGCCTGCCGTTTTTTTGTTCCAAGATGGCGCCGGTGTGCATGGCTGCGCCTCGGCGTTGTACTCCTTGTGTCTTTATCTTTGGCACTTTGTTCTCTAGGTGATTGTACGCTAATAACCTATGATAGAAACACGCTCCTGAATCTTCGTTTCTCCTGTTCTCAACGACCGAATTGTCTTGGGACCGCGGGTGATGCCATTCCCCTGATGCCCGTCTCTCCCACTCATCTGACCGATTTACCTCTTCCCATGCCCCGCAGGATACGTCCCAGGAGACGGGGTAGAAGGAGTGGTGTCCGTGTCCGCTTCAAGGCTTATATCAGAGCCATGGCTACGGATTACCCCCCTACTAGCTGTGAATTTTCTCGTTTCATCCACCATCTTGGTAGCCGCTTTGCGGCTAAACTGCTCAACCACCGTTGGATATGTCCCGTTGGCCCTCAGTCCTATCCTGCCTGCCCAGTGGCCTTCCACTCTGCTCGTTCTTGGATATCACTGCCTGGCCGTGGTGTTCAACAAAACAACCTCAGTACCCTCAAACGAGCTACTACTAAGGACAGGACTCCTCGGACTCGGATGGCCTTATTTAATGTTAGGTCTCTTTCTAATAAGGCCTTCCTCTTAAATGATTTTTTTCTCTCCTCGGGTCTGGATGTTTTATTTTTGACTGAGACATGGACCTCTCCGGGTGAGTTCATCCCCTTCTCTGAACTTCTCCCTTCTGACTGTGCCTTTTTTAGCTCATCGAGGCTTACTGGTAGAGGTGGTGGCTTAGCCTCGGTTTTTAGAAATAAACTTGAGGCACGGCTGCTACCCTCCCCAACCTATTCTAGCTTTGAAGCTCAGCTATTGGAATTGACTGGTCCTCGAACTACTCTGTGTGTCGTGGCTTATCGTCCGCCTAAATATCATAAGATGTTCATCTCTGAATTTGCTGATTTTTTGGGTTCTATTCTTTTTAAATATGATTCTGTAGTTATTTCTGGTGACTTCAATATTCATGTTTGTTGTATGGATGACCACCTGTCTAAAGATTTTTCTGCACTGACTGACTCTTTTAATCTTACCCAGTGGGTAAATGAACCTACTCATGTTAAGGGTCACACCCTTGATCTGGTTTTTTCATTTAACGTGGATATATGTATTAAGGAAATTAGAAATACTGGACTTTCTGATCATTCCCCGGTCATCTTTGACGTTGACCTGGGTATCACTGACCCTTACTTGGAGGTTCCTCTCCATCCTACTCGGACTATTAACGCCGATACTGTGGTCAACTTCTCTACATCTTTTGTTAATTCTTCATTTAATATGTCGGACTGTTTTATCCCACACACACTTGAGAATTTTACCAATACTTTTTTAACTACATGTTCCTCGATTCTTAACACTGTT
The DNA here is from genome assembly GCF_964374335.1 of Astatotilapia calliptera. Classification (NCBI taxonomy): domain Eukaryota; kingdom Metazoa; phylum Chordata; class Actinopteri; order Cichliformes; family Cichlidae; genus Astatotilapia; species Astatotilapia calliptera. Next base: position 3,712,543 of record NC_137442.1, on the reverse strand, counting down.
GCACCTATCAAACACAAACGCCCCAGAACCTACTCGCAATGCTGGTTAAACGACTCTGTCCGTGTTCTACGGCGTTTGTGCAGGCGCGATGAGAGGAGGTGGAGGAATGATAGACTCCAGTCATCATATGACATTTTACGTATTAGCCGCTCGAAATTCCAATCTGCTGCCAGAATGGCTAAAGCAGCCTTCTTCGCTAAGATTATTACTTCTAATGGTGACAATCCTCGCATCCTATTTAAAATTTTTAACTCAGTGGTGAATCCTCGTCCCTCTATGCCACTCTCGTGCTCCCCAGGTCTCTGTGAAACATTTTCAAACTACTTTCTAGATAAAGTTTTATCTCTTAGATCTACGCTTCCTTTGGTGGCTGACAGTATGTCTAATCCTGACTGTTCTGCTGCCTTACATCAATTTGAATTAATTTCACTTCCCACTCTGAAGCGTATAACTGAGAAACTAAACAATACTAATTGTGTACATGATGTTCTTCCATCTCGTATAGTCAAGGATTGTTTTAATGTAATTGGACCCTGTCTATTGTCTATATTGAACCTCTCCTTGCTTTCTGGTTATGTACCTTCAGTTCTTAAACGTGCTTTTATTCAACCCGTTTTAAAGAAAAATAACCTGGATCATAGTGATTTTGCCAACTATAGACCGATTTCCAAGCTTCCTTTCTTGGCTAAAATCCTTGAGAAGGTGGTTCTACTTCAACTGCAGACCTACCTGGACGAGAATAATATAAATGATAAATTCCAATCAGCCTTTAAACAACATCATAGCACTGAATCAGCGCTGCTTCGTGTTTTTAATGATCTTTTACTTATGGCTGATAATGGTCGTCCTTCTGTTTTAGTTCTATTGGATCTTTCATCTGCATTTGATATGGTTGACCATAACATCCTAGTCGCAAGATTAGAGCACTCTGTTGGCATTAAGGGCACTGCCTTGGACTGGTTCAAATCTTACCTCTCCAATCGGCTTTCTTCGGTACATCTGGCCTCATCTTCCTCTTCCCCTGTACCTGTTTGCTGTGGTGTCCCCCAGGGTTCTGTGTTAGGCCCGACCCTTTTCTCACTGTATATGCTTCCTTTAAGCGCTATCTTTGAGAAATACCACATTGCTTTTCACTATTATGCGGATGACATCCAGATTTATTTTGAGTTACATGATGATCTCGCTTTATCTTTAAATAACTTTCGTGAGTGCATGAGTGAGGTCAAGAAATGGCTGTTGGCAAATACTCTTATTCTCAATGAAAAAAAGGCTGAAATCATGATTTTTGGCAGTAATGCCCTTCGCGCCAAACTTCAAGATGCCTTTGGCTTTCTTACTAGTTCTTTCTCTGATACTGTCAGGAATCTGGGTGTCTTGTTTGACAGCTCCTTTAAACTTGATAAACAGGTGTCTGCTGTTGTCAGATCTAGTTTTTATCAGCTTCGTCTCATCTCCAGGGCCAGACACTATATCCCGTATAATGACTTAGAAAAGCTCATTCATGCTTTTGTAACGTCAAGACTAGATTACTGTAACTCACTCTATTCTGGTCTCCATGTTACCCTTCTACATAGATTACAGACAGTTCAGAATGCTGCGGCACGTATTCTAACTAAAACCAAGAAGTTTGACCATATTACTCCGGTTCTTGCTGAGCTGCATTGGCTGCCTATCAAATACCGTATTCAATTTAAAATTTTGCTGCTTACTTTTAAAATTATCAATAATACTGCACCAACCTATCTTAAGGAACTTTTAAACCCTTATGTCCCTGCCAGGGCTTTAAGGTCATCCTCGCAGTTATTGTTAGTTCAGCCCAGATCTCGGTTGAAATCTAGAGGCGATCGATCGTTTGCCTTTGCTGCACCTGAGTTATGGAACAGCCTCCCGATTGGCATTCGGGAGTCTGATTCTATTTTTTCTTTTAAAGCACGCCTTAAAACTTATCTTTTTGAACTTGCCTTCTCTACCCGTTAAATGCTGACTGTTAACTGCGACCTATTGCATTAACTTTTTACTATTTCTTCATTCTTGGTGTTCTCTATCATGCGGCACTGGGTCTGCTATAATCTATGTGCTGCAGTCCATTTTATTAGTGGCTTTCTACTGTGGACATTGTTTGCTGTTCTTATTATATTTGATATTAATGCTCTTAACTGTATTATTTTATTGTTTTTTGTAAAGCACTTTGGTATGCCTAAGGCTTTTAATGTGCTCTATAAATAAAGGTTGTTGTTGTTGTTGTTGTTCGTCTCCGCCAGCAGTCCCCGCGCTTGCTGGTTCGGCTTCGTCTCAGTTACGAATCCGTCGCCAGCAGCTCCACTATTCGTGGCTCTCATGCTGCCGTGACATTCGGCGTGCCTGACGCCTGCCAAGCCAATGCTATGCAGCTACGCAGAGTGTGTGTAGCCAAGCCACTGGGGGCTTTTCTGCCATGGCCTCACCGACGACGTCACCGCTTTGTATGCAGTTCGCCACCACAGGCCTCCTGGTTGCCCCCAGAGTTACATCGGTATCAACTGTTAAGCTGTCGACCCCCACAACTATTTGATCATGGGCTATTGTGTTGCCGACCTCCGGGTCGTCCTCTGGAGTTTCATTGAAACTTCATTGATTATCATTCTTTTGATTTTTGGGCCATGTGCTTTTTGTATTGGATTGTCTTGGACTAAAGTGCTGTTAACATGTAAGCAGCACAGAATAAATAGAAAAGTCTGTTTTCCAAAAGACGCCTGCACATGTAAACACATGTAAACACTCAGTTAAACACACTTTCAGTGATTCACAATGATGTACAATGCTGACCACAGGATGCAAAAGTTAAACCTGACCACAGCTCAGAATCATTCATCTCTGTTTTAACTTCACATTTGTATATGTTTTGTAGAATAACAGGACAACCTGTGACACTGGACAGACTTGAGTTTCATGCCCTGAACAGGTTTTGCGATGTAGTGTGTAATAACTGCTCCTTATTGTTTTTAACCTGTGTGTGGGAGTACACACAAAATAGTTTTTGATGCAGTTTGAAGTTTAGTGAATGTATGTTAAAAGTACATTTTAATGTTTAGAGTAGTGCTGTTAGCGTTAATTTCATTAAAATGACGTTGAAGCCACAACTGCATTAACACTACAAATCTCTCTTAGCGAGTTAACGCAGATCGCCCCGTGCGTTGGCTGCACGGCGTCAACGCATTAGCGCAGTTAGATCGTTAACGTGTTAGTGGCGTGCAGCCCCATGCACAGAGAAGGGCTGCAGCCACTGGGGAGCGCCATATTGCGACCTCCACAGTAACAGGAAGCACGTGACCTCCACACTAACCGGAAACACGTGATCTCTACAGTAGGCGGAAATGCGTTCCTGCATGGATCATCGACTGTGGAAACCTTGCAAGTGGATTGTAAAGGTTGGGACAGAGTCTGTCATGTATAAATTTGCCGTTAATAATTATATAATTCTAGGAATCATCTAGTTTGCTTACACTGATTATGTTGGCACTTTGTTAGTGCGGCACTATGTTAAAGACAGAGACATGAAAATAGTAGCCCCCCCATTTTATTTGATGCTCAGAGACATTTTCTTTTAGTAAGGCCACTGCAATGTAAGTTTTACTGTTGTATAAGTTCCGCCAGCAGAGGGCGCTCGGTCCTGTACGCATCGGTAGCTGACGCTACACTAGAAGAAGTAGTGTCAGTGGTGAAGAGGCAGCGTACGGCCTGCGCGCCAAAGAGAACTGATTGTCTTATTTTTCTGTTTTTACAGGTAAGCTGGGTGGTTGATAATATAAACAGATGTTATAAAAGTGACAGACAGCAGTGGCGATTAATGGTAAATGTCTTGTTTGTGGCGAATGTTAAGCTAAAGAGCTAATTTCCAAGTTGGTCCAGTTGTTAGCCTGTGCCGATCCAAGTGTTAGACTGTACCGAAACTCCGTGAGCTCGGTGCAGGTATTTTTGGGTTAAAGCCACAAGATATATATTTTGCACAATAAGAGAAAATGTGAATTGCTTTATGTTTAGTTCATGAAGAGTGAATGCTATAGAAATCCATCCATCCATCCATCCATCTTCATCCGCTTTATCCGGGGCCGGGTCGCGGGGGCAGCAGCCTAAGCAAAGAGGCCCAGACCTCCCTCTCCCCAGCCACCTCCTCTAGCTTATCTGGGGGAATACCAAGGCGTTCCCAGGCCAGCCGAGAGATATAATCTCTCCAGCGTGTCCTGGGTCTGCCCCGGGGCCTCCTCCCGGTGGGACATGCCTGGAACACCTCACCCAGGAGGCGCCCAGGGGGCATCCTTGTCAGATGCCCGAACCACCTCAGCTGGCTCCTTTCGATGTGGAGCAGCAGTTGCTCTACTCTGAGCCCCTCCCGGATGGCCGAACTTCTCACCCTATCTCTAAGGGAGAGGCCAGCCACCCTTCGGAGGAAGCTCATTTCTGCCGCTTGTATCCGCGATCTCGTTCTTTCGGTCACTACCCACAGCTCGTGGCCATAGGTGAGGGTAGGGACGTAGATCGACCGGTAAATTGAGAGCTTCGCTTTTACACTCAGCTCCCTCTTCACCACGACGGACCGGTGCAGCGTCCGCATTACTGCAGCTGCAGCCCCAATCCGTCTGTCGATCTCCGGCTCCCTTCTCCCATCACTCGCGAACAAGACCCCGAGATACTTGAACTCCTCCACTTGGGGCAGGAACTCATCCCCGACCCGGAGTGGGCACTCCACCCTTTTCCGGCTGAGAACCATGGCCTCAGATTTGGAGGTGCTGATCCTCATTCCCGCTGCTTCACACTCGGCTGCGAACCGTTCCAGTGCGAGCTGGAGGCCCTCATTCGATGAAGCCAACAGAACCACATCATCTGCAAAAATCAGAGATGAGATTCTGAGGCCACCAAAGCGAAAGCCCTCCGCCACTTGGCTGCGCCTAGAAATTCTGTCCATAAAAATTATGAACAGAACCGGAGATAAAGGGCAGCCCTGGCGGAGCCCATCACCCACCGGGAACGAGTCCGACTTATTGCCGGCAATGCGAACCAAGCTCTTGCAACGGTTGTATAGGGATCGAATGGCCCATAGCAATGGGCCAGACACCCCATATTCCCGCAACACCTCCCACAGGACACCCCGAGGGACACGGTCGAATGCCTTCTCCAAGTCCACAAAACACATGTAGACTGGTTGGGCAAACTCCCATGCACCCTCAAGTATCCTGGAGAGGATAAAGAGCTGGTCCAGTGTTCCGCGACCAGGACGAAAACCGCATTGTTCCTCCTGTATCCGAGGTTCGACTAACGGACGAACTCTCCTTTCCAGCACCCTGGCATAGACTTTCCCAGGGAGGCTGAGGAGTGTGATCCCCCTGTAGTTGGAACACACCCTCCGGTCCCCCTTCTTAAAGATGGGGACCACCACCCCGGTCTGCCAGTCCACAGGTACTGCCCCTGATCTCCACGCAACATTGCAGAGGCGTGTCAACCAGGACAGCCCTACAACGTCCAGAGCCTTCAGGAACTCGGGGCGGACCTCATCAACACCAGGGGCTCTGCCACCAAGGAGTTGTTTAACTGCCTCAGTGACCTCGCCCCCGGAAATTGGCGGGTCATTCCCCTCATCCCCAGACTCTGCTTCCTCCTCGGAAGACGTGTCAGTGGGATTAAGGAGGTCCTCGAAGTATTCCTTCCACCGCCTGACAATTTCCTCAGTCGACGTCAGCAGCGCTCCGCCAGCACTATACACAGTGCAGGTAGAGCATCGCTTTCCCCTCCTGAGACGTCTGACGGTTTGCCAGAATCTCTTCGAGGCAGTCCGAAAGTCTTTTTCCATGGCCTCTCCGAACTCCTCCCACACCCGAGTTTTTGCTTCAGCCACTGCCCGAGCCGCATTCCGCTTGGCCTGTCGATACCTGTCGGCTGCCTCCGGAGTCCCACAGGCTAACCAAGCCTGATAGGACTCCTTCTTCAGCCTGGTGGCTCCCTTCACCTCTGGTGTCCACCATTTGGTTCGGGGATTACCACCACGGCAGGCACCAACCACCTTGCGGCCGCAGCTCAATGCAGCAGCTTCGGCAATGGAGACGCTGAACATGGTCCATTCGGACTCAATGTCCCCAGTCTCCCTCGGAATGCTGTTGAAGCTCTGCCGGAGGTGTGCGTTGAAGATCTCGCGGACTGGGGCCTCTGCTAGACATTCCCAGCACACCCTCACTACGCGTTTAGGTGCACCAGGTCTGTCCAGCGTCCTCCCCCGCCACCTGATCCAACTCACCACCAGGTGGTGATCAGTTGACAGCTCAGCCCCTCTCTTTACCCGAGTGTCCAGAACATATGGTCGCAGGTCTGCTGATACGATTACAAAATCGATCATCGACCTACGGCCTAGAGCGTCCTGGTGCCACGTGCACTTATGGACACTCTTATGTTCGAACAGGGTGTTCGTTATGGCCAAACTGTGATTAGCACAGAAGTCCAGTAACAAAGCACCGCTCGGGTTCAGATCAGGGAGGCCGTTCCTCCCAATCACGCCCCTCGAGGTCTCGCTGTCGTTACCCACGTGAGCATTGAAGTCTCCCAGCAGGACAACAGAGTCTCCAGGTGGAGCACCCTCCAGCACCCCCCCCAGGGACTCTAAGAAGGCTGGGTACTGCCACTCGGCGCATAAGCGCAGATGACAGTCAGGACCCGTTCCCCGACCCTAAGGCGCAGGGAACAAACCCTCTCGTCCACCGGGAAAAACCCCAACGTACCGGCAGCAAGCCGAGGGGATATTAGAATACCCACCCCAGCCCGCCGCCTCTCACCAGGGGCAACTCCAGACTGAGACAGAGTCCAGCCCCTCTCCAGGAGACTGGTTCCAGAGCCCAAGCCATGCGTAGAGGTGAGCCCGACTATATCTAGCCGGTACCTCTCAACCTCACGCACTAACTCAGGCTCCTTCCCCACCAGAGAGGTGACATTCCATGTCCCTATTGCCAGTCTTGGCAGCCGGGGGTCAGTCCGCCAGGGCCTCCGCTCCTGGCTGCCACCTGGCACACAATGCACCCGACCCCTATGGCGCCTCCCGCGGGTGGTGGGCCTGCGGGAGGATGGGCCCATGTCTCCTCTTCGGGCTGTGCCCGGCCGGGCCCCATGGACTAAGGCCCGGCCACCAGACGCTCGCCCTCGAGCACCCTCCCCGAGCCTGGCACCAGGGCGGGGCCCCGGTAACCCTATCCCGGGCAGGGTAAACTGTTCCCTCGGTGTCCTTTTCATAAGGGTCTTATGAATCGCTCTTTGTCTGGTCCCTCACCCAGGGCCAGTTTGCCATGGGAGACCCTACCAGGGGGCAAAAGCCCCCAGACAACATAGCCCCTGGGATCCCTGGGACACACAAACCCCTCCACCACGATAAGGTAGCGATTCAAGGAGGGGTGCTATAGAAATATGTTAAGAAAAACATTTATTTGAAAGAGATCTAGTTTATTAAATACAGTTAAGAAGACAGGTTCATAAATAGATTAAAACAGTAGTAAAAACAAGATAAAACTAACGAGAGTTCACTATGTTATTCATGTGTATAGTAAAATGTATTTGTGTGATTTAACCAGTTTACAAAGGTGGTGCATGTGAATGTGAAACTGTATAAGTTACTTGTATAAAGTAAGGTCAGCTACACTAGAAGAAGTAGTGTCAGTGGTGAAGAGGCAGCGTACGGCCTGCGCGCCAAAGAGAACTGATTGTCTTATTTTTCTGTTTTTACAGTTTTCTGTAAAAATAAATATGTTGCACGAGAGATGAGTTGGCCCATCATTTCAGCAGTGTAACATTAGCGTTACAACAACGGTCAGACCCCCGAGGTATCTAAACTTGCAATGTGTGTACTTTTTACACCTCTGGTTAGCTTTTAGTGGTCAGTTTCAAACGTATTTGATTTTTGCTTGTTATTAAACAAATTCACTTCACTACTTTTCTCTATCTGACATCAATGCACATTGTTCCCTTTACTGCATATTGCACTTTATTTATGTCTCTCATTCCACCTGCATCAACATTGTAACGTTTGTCACAAAGACAAACTTACATTCTGCTCTGTTTTTTATTGCCAAGATGTTAGTTAGCCTTTGTTAAATGGTCTGTTATATGTCAATAGATACGTATGTCACTAATAAAAGTGTCTGGTAAATTATGTTTTTGTAAAGAATTTTCTCCCAAATCTCTTACATGCTAACTGTAACGTGTTATTTCTGCTAAAACCTGAACTTAAATGTGTATATGGTGTTTATCTCTTTTTCTCTCTGTTTATTCTGCCTCCAAGCCAGAATTGCAGGGTTAGGGGTTTTTTGTCCTTGCTACATTTGGAGCGCTTAGGCCTAATAAATTATTGTTAAACCATCTGCTGTCTCTGCTCTGGGTTTCTGTGCCTGAGTTCATTTCAGTACAGACCACTCGGTCCCGTGACAGTAACAGCATCGTTTATACTTCTTACTTCAAAATAAAAAGCTTACAGTTGCTATTAACATTAATGTATTACCCTGTAATCAATAATATTTTATACATTTTATGCATTAACCCTCTGGGCTCTATCCTGGCCATTTGTGGCCACTTCACTTTTCTTTTGACTACTACACTGCAGTGGACCAAAAGAATGGTGCAGGTTTGATCTTAATGTGGTTATGGCGTTGACGTCATTTTAACAAGATTAACGCTGACAGCACTATTTTAGATTTTTTCAAACTCTAAAATACACAATATATCACAGCCATAACCTTTTGGTTACTGAGGACCAAAACTGGATAAAAACTCTAAAATAAATGCAAATTACATTTTTGGAAAATTGTTTTATTGTGTTTCATTCATTTTTATTTCATAATTATAATAATAATATGTCATGAAATTATGATTTAAAGAATTCATATTGGTGAATTTGTTTGTTTCAGAGTCAGAGAGCCGTGTCTCTCTACAGTCAGAGGTTTTTGTACGGCGCCTCAATGAGTTTGTATCACTGTGGTACACGTTCGGTGGAGGAACCAGACTGGATGTTGGAAGTAAGTCAAACTTAAACCTCATTTACTTTAGCAAATTTCTTTCTTTTGATTATCTTAAGTTTTCTGTTCAGTGTGCCAGAAAAAACCTCAGGAAAATAGTTTTTAGATAAATTTTCATGAAGAAACAAAGTTAGCTTCAGAATAAATGTTAAAATGAATATTAAACACAATATAAAACATCAGAGTGGACTTGAGGATATTTTACATATACATACATCTGGTTAAGTCTAGAGAGCTTTTAGTTTTAATTCAGTCTGTTAGAGTCAGAGAGCCGTGTCTCTCTACAGTCAGAGGTTTTTGTACGGCGCCTCAATGAGTTTGTATCACTGTGGTGGACTTTTGGTGGAGGAACCAGACTGGATGTTGGAAGTAAGTTAATTAAACTGTGTTTATTATTAAATATTGTATCATTTTATTTAATAATTATTTGTTAGACTGTTTAGATGAGACAAAAGTATTTTTTTTTATTTAAAATAATTTAGTTTTTGGTGTTTGTCCTTTTTACTGGACTAATTCAGATGAGCTCTGCGAGTTTCTCTTGTTTAATCTACATTTCTGTCACAGTAAAATGTAGACAAGAGTAAACTTCATCATCTTATGATTAGTTTGTAAATTTCCACCACATCAGCTGCTGTTTGGATGAGTTAAATTTTGCTTTCTGATGTTTTTATCGTGTCAGATGTTTCAGATTTAGTTTGAAATCATGTGAGCTGTTCAATAACATTTCAAATCTGTATGAATGAGTAGCTGCTCTGTGCTTGTGTCCACTCATTTCTTCAGTCGTCCATGATTTAGACTTCTAATCATTTTAAAGCCAAACTTCTGCTGTAAATGTTTCCACATCTGCTTCTTTTATTTCCAGTGTAGTTTGAACATATTTCAGCTCAAACTGTGTGATGATTCTCTCTGTGCTGATATGCATGAGAGGTTTCTGAAAGGGAAGTGAAACAATGTGTGAGTGAATGACTGGTGGAGCAGAAAAAACACCTGACAGAAACTTCTTAACGGAGAAATTCAAATTGTGGTTCCTGTCCTCTAAACTGATTGGTGTTTCCTAGGTGATACCCGCCCCGCCCTGAAGGTGCTGGGTCCCTCCAACAAGGAGCTGGAGCAGGGGAAGGCCACGCTCATGTGTGTGGCCAACAAGGGCTTCCCCTCAGACTGGAGTCTGTCCTGGAAGACGAGCGACAGCAGTGGCAGCAGCAGCATCAGAGGGGAGGAGAGCAGGACTCCTGGAGTGCTGCAGAATGACGGCCTCTACAGCTGGAGCAGCACCCTGACGCTCACTGCAGACCAGTGGGGGAAGGTGGGCTCTGTGACCTGTGAGGCCACCCAGGGCTCCCAGACTCCGGTCTCAGAGATACTGAGGAGAGACCAGTGTTCCCAGTCCTGATGTCAATCACTGAGTCTTTCTTGCTGTTTTTCCTCTTTCTCTCTGTTTCTTTTTGTTTGCAGATTTTTAAAAAAGCATCAAACAGTCATCTTTCCATCTCATAATGACAACAATCAGAGCAACAATCTCCTCTAGTTTCATCCTTTTGTGTCTGTTGTAAAGCTGATATTTCAAACTCTTAAAAGAATAAAAATGTACCGAGAAAACATGTTCTTTGACTCTGTGAGTTTAATAAATGCACATTAAAAAATAAAGATTTTGTAACATTTATTAAACCAGACCAAAAGAAAAAACATCAACAGAACACAGCGAGTGTAATGTGCAGTGAAAATATTTAAACATATTTTTAAACCCACATTTTTTTATAAGATGTTGAGGTCATGTCAACCATAGATTATCTGTGTGCTCTTCATAATTTCTACTCTCAAAGCTGCTTCATGATCTACATTTTAATCTGAAAATGTTGAAAAATTATTATAATTGACATTAAAGAGCAGGGTGTCATCTGTATGTTTAAACAGAGTTTATCTAAATAAAGTTCAAATGAAGATTTACTGAAGTTTGATTAATGAACTATTTGACAGTGAAACTCTGATGAAGCAACAAAGCAGAGAAGAGTCTAGAAGCTGGTGGTGGCAGAGGTGAAGCAGGTGGAGACTTAGCTGAGGATCTCTAATTGTCAGGATGAGGTGGAGATCAGGAGTCTGAGAGTTAAAGCACACAAAACAGAGGCTGAGTAACTCACAGAAGGCAGCGAGACAATAACCGGACTCAAATAATGACGACAGAATTGAGCTCGACAGTGGACATGATGTTAAGAACAGACTAACAGAACAAACACAGGAATGCAGGCAGATGAGAGACTACAGGTCTGCTTTAATCAACTTACATAGAAGTTAATCTCTTCTAGTGTTCACAGCAAAATGAGAGAAACTCACTTCACTAAACCTCTTAACACAAGAAAAAGACCACGGTCTGTCAGGAGGACGCTTGCTGGTTTTACATCTGACAGAGACAGTCTGTCCTGGAACAAAAGACTGAGTCGGCACTTTTTCTCCCAGTTAATAATAAAGAATATCAGAGTTATTGAAGTTACAGGTTTCATGCTTCATGCTTCATGCACGACATTCACAGTGTTGGTTTTTGCCCAGTTTAGGTATTTGTGTCTTAGTCCTGTTTTTCCTTTGCTTTGTATTTTTCATGCAGTCTCAATGAACGCCTCGCTTTCTGGTAAATTCCATCCTGTTTCCACGTGTCTGATTTTGGGTCCTCTCACTCTCCGCTCCACACAATCTGCTGCTGCAGATCGTGACATTATTTGAATTATTCATTCTTTTTGTTAAAGTCTTTATTAGTTTCACTATTTGACTTGTCCAGGGTGTACCCTGCCTCTGACCTTAAGACAGCTGGAATAGGATGGGATGCATGTATAGTTTCATTATTATCATTATTGTCAGATCATCAGCATGTGATAATGTGGATATAACACCAAAATAGTAAAATGCCTTCTTATTTTGCATTTATTTATTACAGTTTTTTCATTTTTGATTTCAGACAACCAAACTGTACGATTAAGAAGAAAGCTGTGTTTCTTTACACTCAGAGGTTTTAGCTCAATCATGATGATACAAACGCTTTTCTTTCAGGATCCAGACTGGATGTCTGGAAATAAATCAATTTTAAATGAGTATTTTAAACAATACTGTGTCCTTCTGCTTTTGTTTTAGCATGCTAAGTATGTAAAAAAAAAGTCCTGTTTAGAAGCGGACATGTCACAGTGCTGGATCTGTGACCCAGTGTTTTGTCTGTGTTGTTAATTTATATTCTTTGATTACTTTTATTCATGGTTTTGGTTATCTTTTTTTCTTAAGTTCTTAGTGATCCTAGTTCTCCCTCCCTCAGTGTCCATCTCAAGCCTGTGTATAAGCTCTTGTCTCCATGTTTATTGTTCCCTCTGTTGCACAGGCAGTCATGTCTCCATGTCTCAGTGTCTAGTGTCTGTCTCTGTTTTTGTTCCCCCAGTCACAGTGTCTTTTCTGCATCTACATATTCGTCATGCTTCCTGTTTTCTTCTGATAGTCCTTGTCCTGTGTTCAGTTTTCAGTTTTGCTTCCCCTTGGTCTCCTTATGTGTGATTATTTCCATCTGTGCTCTCCTCCTGTGTGTCATTCCCTTGTGTGTTTCCTCTGCCTGTTGTCGTGTTGTCCCATGTGCTGTAAGTTTCTCCATGTTTCTGTCCATCATTCCTAGTTCCATGCTCCTTATTTCCTAGTGTTTCTGTCTCTAGTCCCCCAGAGTCTAGTTCTTATTTTCCATGTTCAAGTTTTGGTTTGTTTTTCGTAAATGTTTATTTTGTGCATTATTTCCCAACAAATAAAGCTGCCTCTTTAAATTTGTTTCCGTGTAAGAATCCTGAATCCAGGAACCTTCATGCTGCCTGCCATACAGCAAACATGACAGGACATTGAATAACAAACATTAGTATACACAGAGCCAGCCAGATGTAGAAGTGTGATGTGTCTCATGTGATGGTGTTTTAACCTGAGTGAGCACTTCATTTAATTATTCACGATATCCATATCCATTTCATCTTTCCAGGATATCAGTGTATTTAAACTTTTAGCGTCCGAGAGCCTGAAAGCTATAAATATTTTACTTTTTACCACTTTGCTTCAGTTTAGTTAATTTTATATCTAAATGTTTACAAATTGCATTTAATTCCTGTTTGAATCATGATATTAAAATGGGAAACAGAGACATTGTCCTGGTAATTTGATGTTTTTGTGTTTCTTTTTAAATTCTTAAATGGTTTTGTCCTGCCTTACCTCTTAGCTACTTTACTCAAATACTCCTGTACAGAAACATGTTATTAATATATGTTGTTTAATCCTGTCATGTCTGGCAGTTTATGCAATCTGAATTATGATCTGAATGCACTGTGGTGCCAAAAACATGTTGCAAGATCAGCTCTATAAGTTCTCTATGGTTCCTCTTGTTTCCTCTGCCTGTTGTCGTGTTGTCCAACAATGTGTCACCAACTGCTGCACCTGTAAGAAAAAACAAAGGGAACAAAAACATACAGCACCTGGAACACAAAGATATGAAAATGCACAGATACATAAATTAACAATCTTTTTGTGGTGTGTGTCATTGTCACAAAAGGTAGACAATAATGAGGGCAGGGAGGTGCAATAATGCCCTCCTGGGTGTCAGAGGCAGTGTCACGGTCTGGCTGGCAGACCGTGGGGATGAGGAAAGTAGGACCCAAAACGCAGGACTCTGCGATGCCACAGTGCACTTTATTTACAGTGAATAGACAGGTAAGTCCAACAATTAACTCAGAGATGTAATTTGCCAATGCCAATTTGCCGCGAGTCCAGGTTAAATACCTCTTCCTAGCTGGGAGGGATGATCACCACCAGCTGGTCAGGTAATCAGCTGCAACAGCAAAGAGCGACTCCCGATGACGACAGTCGCCCGGACACGCCTCTTCCACGACGCACGCTTCCGTCAACAGCCCCGAGGACGGGGGGAGAGAGAGAGAGAAGCAGACACATACATACAAACGTGGACAGAACAGTAGACGACAGACCCCAAATAATAGTCGTAATAATAATAATAACAACAATAATAATAACCACTGCTCACGGACCCCTGAGTCCTCCAGAGCCGGGTCCGTGACAGTCAGACAGCGATAGATCCAGGAGATCCAGGAGATCCAGGAGCCCACAGCAGGAGAAGGAGGAAGGCCCCAGATGGGGCACCCAGAGCCAAAGGGTGAGAGTCTCAGAGAACCAGAGGCAACAGGCATCAGTCGGATGTCCTAGCACGAGCCGAGAACAGTGCCCAAGGACCACCTGGCACGACTTTGAAAAGTGGAATGAGAGGCAGAGTCTTCAGCTCAGAGAAGATCAGCTTCCAAGTTGAAGTCATGAATCACAATCACACACAAATCTGTGTTTATTGATACCAAATACAGTTACAATGCATTCATTGTATACTCTGATTACATTGTATAAAGAGTGAAATGCATGTTTATTACTGCTTCTATTAATAGTGTTGCTATGAGTGGTTATGATGCTGTTTAAGGTAAATCTGGAGGAAATCCATCAGCCTCTGCAGCAGTCAGCTCAGCTCTTATTCAGTCTGAGGTAAAATAATATTAAAATGTGTAAACACATCTGTGCTGAGATAACTCTGAACTCTAAACTTATTTGTTCTCTATCATGTAGGAACGTCTGTGAGCAGTAAAGTGCTTTTTCTGTAGCTCCTTATTTATTCATGTTGCTTTAAAATTTAAGACTTAAGATTCAAACTAATAAAATCATTTAAAGATTTCAAAGTTATGCTCTGATAAAGCAATTAACAAAGTGGAGTCTAAGCAATGATGGGAAAGAGGAAACGAATGCTGGATTCAAAAGTTTACTATTTAAATTTCTACAGCAGCTAATTAATAAATACTTAATTTATCTACTGATGTTTTCTGTGTGTTCAAAGTATTTGGTGGTCTTTTAATTTACAGCAATACACTCAATGTTAATGCTGTGTGTGTGTGTGTGTGTGTGTGTGTGTGTGTGTGTGTGTGTGTGTGTGTGTGTGTGTGTGTGTGTGTGTGTCCTCAGTGAACTGTATCAGTCTCTGCAGTATCTTCCAGCTGCAGCAGTCACTTCAGTTTCTGTTCAGTCTGACTGAGGGAGGTTTTTGTACGACTGTTTTTCACTGTGTGAACACCCACTGACTGTTGATATAGTGAGCACTCTGACAGTAATAAACTGCTGCATCTTCAGCCTGGACTCCACTGATGGTCAGAGTGAAGTCAGAGTTTGATCCACTGCCTGTAAAACGAGCTGGAATCCCTGATTGTCGATTGCTAACATAGGTAATGAGCAGTTTAGGAACTCCTCCATCTTTCTGTTGGTACCAGTGTAAATAGTGATGTGGGCTGCTGTAGTAAACATTCTGACTGGTCGTACACTTGATGCTCACAGTTCCTCCCACAGCAGAGCTCACTGCTCCAGGCTGAGTCACTGTGATCTGTCCTCTGGACTCTGAGGACACAGAGACAAAAACATAAAGCAGCTTCATGGTTTTGTGGGCTTCATTTCAGAGGGACAGATGTTGATAGAGGAGAGGAGTTTGATTCTCTGGACTTTACCTGTGAAGCAGCAGCAGAGGAGAGTCCAGATGAGGACGCAGATCAAAGTCATGTTTTTGATGAGGAGGATTTCTGTGGCTTCTGTTGTGATGAAGGACAGCTGTCAGTCATCCAGTGTTCAACTCTCAGGACTATAAACTCTCCCAGAGCACTGGAGCATGGTGCTGCTGATGCAAAGTGCCTCTATGGAAATCATCTGACTGACTGATACAGAAACGTGTATCAATCTGATGATGCTGTTTACTAAAGAGAGAATTTTTCACTTGATCTTTGGCATGTGACCTACTCAAGCCATTCATAATCCATCAGGCTGTTCTGTTTCCAGGACAGATTTTCCTGAACCACTTATTCTGTTACAGTTCGTCTAAATGAAGTATGAATGGTGTCTTCTTGGATTAAAATGTCTGAGGGATCACTGAATACTCTAATGAGAATGGAAATGTCATGAATCGTATGCTGTGTACTCCAAGGATACCAGACAGTTCAAACCATGTTTGACGACAGGGAGATGTTAGATAGATGTGTTAGAGCTTTGTGTCACCACCATTATTATGGCATACGGGGAAATCTTTTACAAGAATGGTCTTCTTCTCTTCAGCAGTGTTCAAATAACTGGAGAATCAGTAACAAGGAGCAGTGAAGCTGTTATGTTCAGTGATGGCTCACAACCACAATCAAACATTTTATTTTGATTTTTCCTTTTTTGGCTCCTTTGTTGGGACTTATCTTATTCTGTCACTGCAGAATGATGAACTTCAGATTCTTTGAAAATGGTCTTATAACGATTCCCAGGTTGACGGGCAGCAACAGATGCTTCTATAAAATTATTATTATTATTATAATTTCACTGTCCTGTCCGGCACTGTTGCAATCAGAATTATGGTCTGAAGGAAAAAGAAAGATGCTGAAGATTTATTTTCCCGCGTGGATCATTACGGCTTTGCCAAACTGGCCCATTTGATTGATTTTTATTATTTATTTCTTTATTTTTTTTACCGTTAAGTTATTACAATCAAAACAGACAGGACCGGGGGATAGGAAGGGAAAGAAAAACAAACGACAAGTTGGGGAAGAAGCTAACAAAAAAAAGAAAAACAGAGAGAAAGACACTAAATCAGCTGCTGGGAAAAAAGAAGAAAACAAGCAAAAAGAGAACAACAACCAAGATAAGCACAAGTTACAGTAAATAATAAATACTGAATGTTACTGAGCAGCACACAAGACCGATAATGCACAATATGCTTAGAGACAGCAGCTAAGATAGTGTGTGTCTGTGAGTACCTGTGTGTGAGCGCGTTTGTATTCAAAAGGTTTCTCCATGTAATTATCTAATACAGCACCAGGGGCGATGTAACCACAGCTGACCATGCCAGAGAAGACCGAGCCCCCGTGCCCCCCACCCCCCGGAAAGGGCCCACCTGAGCCATGGGCCTAACCCTAACCATAACAATAACAAATATTCACAATGACTTAAAAAAATGAAGTAAATATGGGTTTTGTGTTTTGCGCATGTGCAGCGTATGCGCAGAAACAACGGTAGGATGTTTGTGAAGTAGGATGGATTCCCAGGACACCAGATGTGGATTGAATGAAAACACACAGACTAAATGCACACAGGAGGTGATCAGGGGACCTGGAAACATAAGGGGAAACAGCTGATTAGAAGGAACATAATGACACAACGGGGAAACAAAACACCTTGAACATGGAACAACAGACCTCTTTAAATTAAAACAGGAAACAGGCTGTATCACAATTCAGGGTCCGTAGCCTTGAAGGCCGATTACGCCACAGCAACGCGACAAAGGCTGTCCCAATTTGAAGGCTGCTCCAAAAGCGGCCGACAAATGTGTCCCTTATTTTCCCCAATTTGAAGGATGGGTCGGTGTATGCTTCGTCCCAGGATTCATAGCGCATCGTGGGTGTTGATATTTTTTCCGAAAAAAAAAAAAACTGCCGGATGACTGAAGTTGGTGTCGAACAGTAAACTTTTGAAAGTAAGTACTGAATATTATGTCACTTATTTATGTGCAAATGTTTAATAACAAAGAACATTGTTGGCCAGATGTCGGCAAAGTTATGTGACATTAGTGATGTTTGTCTAACTTGGTTTTAAAGCCTTTAGTTTAAAATCTACGCCGTTCGATCGTCGACCTTAATCTTGAAGAGAATCTGATGATTTTGTGGGTAATTAAAGTCAGTCATATGTCCACAAACACAACAAGCTGAAAGTCAGTGATGCTGCTCGGTTTGCAGTCCTGAATATCACGGCACCAGCAGGATTCACTGCACTGTTAATGTGAGCTATGTTATATTGCTGCCTCTGTTCGGTGGTGTCGAGCCAAACGCACTTTAACGTGTGTTTGAACGAGCTGACGGTTCACTCGTTAAGCTGAAAGAAAGATGCTTTAATCACAGCAGTCACACATGTGTCCACTGTAACATCTGGGAACTCTTCTTGTTTAGCACTCGTAACAACACAAACACTAAATCCTCCTGTTTGTAGCAGTGTGTACACCTGAGACTGTCACCTGTCTGTCTGTCCTGCACTCTCTCTCTGTTTCTTTCTCTCTGATTGTGGAATAAAAGTATGAACATGTGTTTATAAGTTACACTTGTGTTTGAATCCTGCAGCTTATCACACATTTGATTTCCATGTGTGACAACTGCAAGTGTCCAGAGTGAGGACAGACTGAGGGACCCACTGCTGCACATCATCTGTGAGGCTTTGCAGCCCTGATGATCCACCAGGACAAACTCAGCAGTGTGTGAGGAAGAGGAGGAGGAAGAGCCAGCAGCAGCTGACAGATGGAGAGAATAGACAGACTGTTCCCTGTTTGTGAAGGACTGCTAGGAAAGTTTAACATAACTGTCTATGCTGAATCAGTCTTATTAGGTAATGTTCAAATAATGTGATCATCCCAGTGTTTCCAGTGTGGGAGAAAGTACTCAGAGTACTCAGGGCCTTCAAGTTACACACTATGAAAGGCAGAAACAAGTTTAATGTTCAGAAACCTAAAGTCTGTATCAGCAGCAGAATGGAGCTAAAATAAATGTTTGTTCCAGTTCTATGAAGCTTTGAGTATTTTGGATCAGTAGCTGCTGTGTTTGTTGCATCATATTGCTGTAACTGTTTATATGCTTTATATATTCTGAGCTAAGTTGATCTATAGTGTTACATCATATTCTATAAGGATGTTATGTGTTTGTAGACTTTCTGCCCAGTTTGACCCATTTAGCAGAAGTCAGCCTGTTTAAGGCTCTGATATCTATTCTGTGTGACTTACAGCAGCTATGACATGGTCTGATTTTCTCACCCAATAAAGGAATATTTAATATATCAGTCGACTCTTCATTCTATCAGACACAGTTTTCACAGCTCGTACATTTTCTTTTTACACATGTATGTAAGCATTGAGCCAAATTTAATAATGCCAACATATTAAACGAACAATATTTGTCTCTTATGTATAATACATCTGTATATACACTGTCACAGATACTTGTCTTTGAGTGAAGATTTAAGGTGAACGCTGACAGGAGTCGTTTAGATGAATGTTTCTGTGATTGTTCATTTTCAGACATTTACCCTTCATATTCTGTTTATTTATTTTGAACATTTTTGTTCATTTTGATGTATTTATTTACTTTGTCCTTGACCTCATTGCTTGTTTATCTCTGCCTTGACGTGCAACAGTGCTCGTGATTATTGTTTAAAGACTGTAGGCTGTGTGAGTTTGACCATGTGAGCAGGTAGTGTGGGAAAGCTGCAAACAAACTTTGGAATTAATAAAATTATCTGAAGTTTGAATCTAATTTTAAAAATGCAATTTATAAAATCATGTTGCACTGTTTCTTTTTCAGTTTTTATATTTATAAAATTATGCAAACAGTGAATGATTTTGTTGAGTTTGTTTGTTTCAGAGTCAGAGAGCCGTGTCTCTCTACAGTCAGAGGTTTTTGTACAGCGGCTCAATGAGTTTGTATCACTGTGGTACACGTTCGGTGGAGGAACCAGACTGGATGTTAACTGTAAGTACATTTCACTCATTTATGAAGCTATATTATATATATATATATTTCTTGATGCTGATTTTATAGTCTTATAAAAAGGCTTTATTTTATCTCATAATTATGCAATTTACTATCATAGTTTATCTTCTGCCTTCAGTTTAAAATCTTCTTCAGCATTTTGTTTCATTGAAACTAAAAATGTTAAAACTTTTTTTTAGAATTTTATCTTCAAAAACAGTTCATAGACGGTACGTTTTTGTTTCAATGTTTTAACCTTTTGCTGGAGTATCTGCAAATAATTTCGGATCATTGTTGTTTATTTATTTAAAATTACTGCCATATGGTTACCATTTAACCATACTCTATGCTGACTGAGTTGGGCTCAGTTTATGAGATTTAATGTGTCGTTTACTTATTTTTTATTATGTCCAAATACAAAAAATAAGTTTGTTTTTTCCCGTTTTATTTAATAAATTGTTTAAATATAGAGGTTCGATAAAATTTTGACAAATTAATTTTCTGATTATTTTAATTCTAATTATAAAACTAAGTAATAGTTCACAGATTACAGACGAGGACATCAGAAGTCAAAGAAACGCTTTAATATTTTTATCTTTGGTACTGAAACTCGTCTGTTGCCATGGTTACCAATCTCAGATAGAGAAGTGAAACAGCTGGAGAGCAGTTTCAACTCCCAGTTTCTCTAACATCTCTCTCTCTCTCTGCAGTGGGTCGAGTCCCCCCCTCCCTGACCGTGCTGGCGCCCTCTAGTGAGGAGCTGCAGCAGGGGAAGGCTACAGTCATGTGTGTGGCCAACAAGGGCTTCCCCTCAGACTGGAGGCTGTCCTGGAAGGTGGATGGAAGAAGCAGCAGTGGAGAGGAGAGCAGGAGCCCCGGGGCGCTGCAGAATGACGGCCACTACAGCTGGAGCAGCACCCTGAGGCTCCCTGCAGACCAGTGGGAGAAGGTGGGCTCTGTGACCTATGAGGCCACCCAGGGCTCCCACACTCCACTCTCAGAGACTCTGATGACAGACCAGTGTTCCCAGTCCTGAGCTGACTCACTGGGACTCTGATACTGGCTTTAGTCTGCAGCTTCTCTCAGTCTGCTCCCTCTGTGTCTGTATTGCTTTGATAGTTTTCATGTTTTCATGCTTGTGGCACTGTTGATGGTTTTAATACTTCAAATAAAAACTGAGGTCTTCAAATAGTGGTTTTCATGTGTTTCCATTCAGCTGCTCTTCTGTCTGATAATCATCCTTCAGGTTCAGCAGTGATGCTTCCATACACTGAAAATCTCTGCTTCAGTAACTTTGACTGAGAGAATCACATGTGCTGTATCACATCAGAGTGTAAATGTAAAAAAATGAAAACAACTAAAAAAAAGAAAAGAAAAAGCAATAAGTTAAAAATAGAATCACAGCCAACAGCTGCTCCCTGTTATAAATAGTTTTAAAGTCTGTTGCAGCTGCATTATTTTCCATCATGTTGGATTTTGTGATGATATTTTATTTTGGGTGTAGAAGAAGTAGAAAACATGGTGACAGATTATTGTAACCTGCTAGGGATGCACCGATAGATACCGGTATCTGGTATCGGCTTCGATACCACATTTTCTAAAGTACTGGTACTCGTCAAAAGTCCCCCGATACCATGGTCTGAGAACTGTCTATGTTTGAGCGGCATGTAAGGGGTTAATCACAAGCGCCGAGTGCCCGCCCCCAGGCCCCGGCTGCAGCTCAGAGCCGGGGAGAAGGCGAGGCGAGTCATGTCAGCCGTGTGGAACTATTTCAAAGTGAATGAAGACGACAAAACAAAGGCGGACTGCAAATTGTGCTCAGCAAAATTATCCAGAGGCTCAAAAGGTAGCGCATTTAACACAAGTAATTTAATCAAGCACCTAAAATCCCAACACGACAACGAGTACAAAGAGTTTACCCACGCTTCTAAACCAACTCAACCCACGCTGCAGCAAACTGTTGCAAGACGAGAGAAAATGTCCAGAGACAATCCACGTTCTGTGAAAATAACACAGGCAATTATTGAGTACATTGCATTGAGTGACCAGCCGCTCTCAGAGGTAGAAAATGTGGGATTCCTGCGTCTCCTCCATGTTCTGGAGCCCAGATATGATGTCCCAAGCTGCCACTTCATGACTGACACGGAGCTGCCTAAACTACACGACTCCGTGAAAAAACATATCCACAGCCTACTGCAAGCCTCCTCTGCGTTTAGTTTCACCTCGGATATTTGGACAAGCAGTGTTAGCCCCGTGTCGCTGATTAGCCTAACCTCCCAGTGGATAGACGAGAGTTTCACGCCGCAACCAGCCATAACAATTCCGCGGCTCGCACACCAGCCAGGCTATAGTGCATGTGTTTGAGGAAATGCTCCAGACATGGGGTATACCTAAAACATCAGTACATGTTGTGCTTCGTGACAATGCCAAAATCATGATTAAAGCCATGAATCACGCAGGGCTCCCAAGTCTGCCATGTGTCGCGCACACGCTCCAACTGGCTGTTCACGAGGGCTTATTAGCACAGAGGAGCATAGCTGATGCTTTAGCAGTGCGGCGGAAAATAGTTGGGCATTTTAAACATTTCGCCTTAGCCTACTCCCGCCTCGAGGACATTCTGGTACGGCTCAACCAGCCAATAAAGAGACTGCAGCAGGACGTACAGACGCGCTGGAACAGCACGTATTACATGCTCCAGTCCCTTATTGAGCAAAAGCGAGTGCTGGGGGTGTCCGAGCATGAACTCCCCTACTATCTCACCAATGGGCTCTTATGGAGACGACTGTTGCCATCCTCGCCCGAGCAGCTACGACGCACTAGCCTCTGATGTCATCCCAGCTGTGACTGTGCTAGTGAGACTTCTAAACAGAGAAACAGACGAGGACCACGGCGTCAAGACAATGAAAGCAACCTTACTGGCAGCTGTCACAAAGCGCTTCAGTGACGTCGAGACCGACCCACTGTACTTCATCTCCACCATACTCGACCCAAGGTAAAGTCTGTGTGCTATAGGTATTCAATTAGTATAGCTACAGTACTAAATGTAAGATTATTTTCCATCTGAAATATTATATATTTGTAACTAAAATACACAAATACAAATGTATGCAATATGAAATATATTTCTCTTATTACTACCAGAAAGTCAAATGGCTGGCCTTTGTGACAGTGGTTTAAGGGAAACTGAAATCAGTCCTATTTTTCCACATATTAATACATTTATGAATTTTGTGCACTGGCACAGATTATAAACAACAACAAAATAAACTATCACAGCTATGCAGATGACACACAAATATATATCACAATGTCACCAGGAGACCGAGGCCCTGTACAGGCTCTTGGTAAATGCATTGAGGAAATCAATGACTGGTTGTGCCACAATTTTCTCCAGCTAAACAAAACAAAACTGAGGTAATAGTCTTTGGCGCCAAAGAAAAACGATTACAGGTCACCAGAGAACTTCAATCTATACATCTAAAAACCACAAACCAGGCGAGAAATTTGGGTGTAGTGATGGATGCAGACCTAAACTTAGAAAAACACATTAAGACAATAACAAAGTCAGCTTACTATCACCTCAAGAATATATCAAGGATAAAATATCTGATGTCTCAACAGGACCTGGAAAAACTAGTCCATGCATTCATCTTTAGTAGGCTTGATTACTGTAACAGCATCTTTACAGGTCTACCTAAAAAATCAGTCAGACAACTACAGCTCATTCAGAACTCTGCTGCTCGAGTCCTCACTAAGACCAAAAAAGTGGACCACATCAGTCCAGCTCTGAGGTCTTTACACTGGCTGCCTGTCCGTCAGAGGATAGACTTTAAAGTTCTGATGCTGGCCTATAAAGCTCTGAATGGTTTAGGACCAAAATACATCAATGACCTCCTGACCCAGTATGAACCATCCAGATCCCTCAGGTCATCTGGCTCCGGTCTTTTATCAGTTCCCAGAGTCAGAACCAGACACGGAGAAGCTGCATTCAGCTTTTATGCTCCTTATATCTGGAACAAACTCCCAGAAAGCCTCAGATCAGCTGAAACACTCAGTTTATTTAAATCCAGGTTGAAGACTCACCTGTTCTCAGCTGCATTTGAATAAAGCACCAAATCCACACTTTAAGCTTAAATTTCAAAACTTACATTTAACTACTGATTTTATCTACTGTTCTGATTTTATCTGTTTTGATTTTATATACTGTTTTGTTTGTTTGTTTGTTTGTTAATTAGTTAGTTAGTTTATTTGCTTGTTTTAATCAATTTTAAATCATGCTTTTTATTTGTTCTTGTTTCTAATGTCTCTGTAAAGCACTTTGAATCACCTTGTTGTTGAATTGTGCTATACAAATAAACTTGCCTTGCCTTGCCTTGCCTTGCCTATAAAGATCGCTTCTTCTCCAACAACACTGCTCCGGAGGCCAAGCTGCACCTGAAGCAGGAGCTGCAGATGATGTCCAGAGCTGAGGCAGAGGGGAGTCGGGCAGAAGCTGGTGCTGCCATTGAGCTCGACACATACCTCGGAGAGGCCCCAAGCCCTCGTGAAGACAGTCCTCTGAAGTACTGGGGTGTCAACAAAATCAGGTTCCCCACTTTGGCTAAAATGGCCCGTAAATACCTCTCAGCCCCATGTAGCAGTGTGGAAAGTGAAAGGCTTTTTAGCTCAGTGTCACACGTTATAGATGAAAACAGAAACAGGCTGACTGCTGATCATGCAGAAAAGCTACTTTTCTTAAAAAAACCTGCCACTGTCAGGGTCCTGGGACTGGGCGACCCAGGATCCCTGAGCAGTTATGTATTGTATTATTATTATTATTATTATTATTATGTATTTTTGGTGTCGTTTCCCCTTCTCTGTGCTGTGTTAGTCTGTGTCCCACTCATATGTTTAGGCGAGGTATGGGTGTGTATGTCTGCGGGTGTGCCTGGAGGATGGAGCTCGGCCACCTGCAGGCCTGAGGGGTGTGGCCCTGCGGAGGGACTGGCCACACCCGAAGCCACACACCTGCCGCTGATCAGGGCTCGTCGGGGGAGCTACTTAGGAGAGTCTTGGAGCTCCCACCGACGCGGGATCATTGCATGAGACTCCACGTTAGTCTTCTGTTCAGTTAACTTAGTGTGCGTGTATGCCCGCAGTTGTTTGTGTCCTGACGGCTGCGTCTATTGTTTCCCGCAGGAGGAGCGTGGAAGACACGAGAGCAGCGAGCACCGGGGGGTGCTGACACGGGAGCGGAGAGCACAAAGACACGGACTATTCACGGAGAGACACAACACGGGAGTCTGGGAAAACACGGGGATTTATTGTTACTTTGTTGCACACTGTAAATAAACACACTGTTTATACATAGAGCACCGCGCCTGGGTCCTCCTTCCCCACACATCCCCACGGTCTGCCAGCCAGACCGTGACAGCCACTCACTTTTTCTAAATAGGCTCCATTAAGTGAGTCGTCTTAGACTTGATGTTAATACCTACCTCAGTTGCACTGACTGCCACAGTTCTATGTTGGTGGATGTTGTTAGTTTATTCAAATATTGTGCACTAAATAGCAAAGATGCTTATTAATGCCCCTTGTGTTGTCCAAACCGGCAGAGTTTACAACAAGCTGAAAAAAATACTTGAGTTGCACTGTCACTGTTTAATTTTTTTTTTAATAATTATTTATTCTGTAATATGTTGGATACAACATGCTTTTCATTTTAAATAAATGTTCTTAATTCCAAACCAGTCCCTTGTTTGTTTTTTTTGTTAAATTATATGACTAAAGCTGTTACCTGTAAAATCATGTTTTTATTAAGTACTCGGTATCGGTATCGGTGAGTACTGAAATGCAAGTACTCGTAATCGTACTTGTACTCGTTTTCCAAAAAAGTGGTATCGGTGCATCCCTATAACCTGCATGTGACCCGTGATGAGACCCGTCCTGGTTTTCTTCAAAGTCAGAATTGATAAAATAACCCAAAGAAAAACGAAACTTTCTTTCTCAACATAGGAGACACTAAAAATGTCTCTTTCAGAACATCAGTGCAGGTTAAAAAGTGTAAATGTCAGAATAATTTATGTCACAAAGATGAAGTTAGAGACTTGATGAACTAAACTTTAAATCTTCAGATCAAATCATGTGAAATATTTCTGTGACCAAGAATGTAGCTGAGCAATCTGCATACATACATATATCAGTACTGCAGTTTACTAAAATATTCTCCTTTAATAACTACTTCCCAGTTTGAATATTTACAGGAGAGTTTCTTCATCAAAGATCTGACTCACAGTATCAACTGTTTTGTGTTTCACATGTTCTTCTGTGCGAGCTCGTCAGGATGGACACAAGTCTGATGTTTTGAGTCAAACCCACATTAACATTTAGGGTTAGACTGTGTGTGTGTGTGTGTGTGTGTGTGTGTGTGTGTGCGTGTGTGTGTGTGTGTGTGTCCTCAGTGAACTGTATCAGTCTCTGCAGTATCTTCCAGCTGCAGCAGTCACTTCAGTTTCTGTTCAGTCTGACTGAGGGAGGTTTTTGTACGACTGTTTTTCACTGTGTGAACAACCACTGACTGTTAACATTGAATTCCCCATGACAGTAATAAACTGCTGCATCTTCAGCCTGGACTCCACTGATGGTCAGAGTGAAGTCAGAGTTTGATCCACTGCCTGTAAAACGAGCTGGAATCCCTGATTCTAGAGTGCTAGCACGATAAATGAGCAGTTTAGGAACTCCTCCATTCTTTTGTTGATACCAGCCTAAACGCTGATTGTTGCTATGGACATAAACATCCTGACTGGTCCGACACTTGATGTTCACAGATGCTCCCACAGCAGAGCTCACTGCTCCAGGCTGAGTCACTGTGATCTGTCCTCTGGACTCTGAGGACACGGAGACAAAAACATAAAGCAGCTTCATGGTTTTGTGGGCTTCATTTCAGAGGGACAGATGTTGATAGAGGAGAGGAGTTTGATTCTCTGGACTTTACCTGTGAAGCAGCAGCAGAGGAGAGTCCAGATGAGGACGCAGATCAAAGTCATGTTTTTGATGAGGAGGATTTCTGTGGCTTCTGTTGTGATGAAGGACAGCTGTCAGTCATCCAGTGTTCAACTCTCAGGACTATAAACTCTCCCAGAGCACTGGAGCATGGTGCTGCTGATGCAAAGTGCCTCTCTATGGAAATGACTGCAACAGGGAGTGGGATCGATCTGATGATGCTGTTGATGATGTTCACTGTAAATTATTTCAAAAAGAACATTTCTTCCTCCTTCTATGAAAAATTCAATTCTTTTTATCTTGATCTGGTGGTGAATCAACTGATTTTATTATTAGTTAGAAAGATATTTCAGATTTTGTATAATTATATTTTTGAGTGAATGTATGATTGTAACCTCGTGTGTTAGGTTACAATCATACATAGGTATGTTTTTAAATAGGACATTTTCTGCAATCCTCTTAAAAAAACATCTCAGCTGAAGGAGAAGACAAGAAAATATTTCACGAGCAAACCTGAGCCCTACATTGTAATATAATACTAAGTGTTGACCAGTCTGGACTGTGCAGGGTGCCAGTTCAAGCTCAGTGGGTGCGCAGACGACCACATGCCCCATGGGATTAGGGTATCACTGTCATGGTACTGGGTCTGAGACCCAGTGTTTTGTGTATTTTAGTGCTATTTCGTTGTTTATTGTATTTTTTGGCCATTTTCCCTGTTTTATTTTTGTTTTATTTTAATTTTGAGTCTTGTGTTCTTTGTTCGTTGTATTAGGTTCACTTCTCCTGTCCCGTCATTATGTTAATGTCAGTCAGCTGTTTCCCCATTTGTTCCCACTTCCCCATATCACCTCCTGTATACAATACAATGCAATACAATTTTATTTATATAGCACATTTAAAAAAACACAGGTATGCCAAAGTGCTTCACAGAACGAGTTACAGCAATAATAAATACAAATACAAAACACAAAATACAAAATACAAAATACAAATAAAATATACTAACAGGCGGGTGACATAACTAACCAATAATACACCAGGCGTAGTAGGCACAACCCAAAAGGCTGAAGGTTAAAACATTATAAATATTAACAGTAGCACCCCCAGGCTTCTACCTTTCTACCTTTAAAATCCGGAGAGCAGCCAAATGGCTGGTAGGCTTTTAGCTAAGCTTTAGCTTCAGCCAAGTGGAAGCTAAATTGGCTAGTCATTCATATGTAAATTAGGTTGTTACCTGGGAATTCTGGAGGGAGGGGAGTGGGGGTGTGTGGATGAGGGGGTGGGCGAGCTGCTAAAAGCTGTGAACTTCCTTTTGTGTTTCATCTTGATGCATTCTCAATCATCCAGGGAAATAAATCTCCAAAAGTCACCAACTTGGAGTGTTTCAGTTTGCCATCTTAGGGAGAAATCAACACACATGGGTGTATGTCCTTTGTTGCTGAGATTTATTGATAAAAACAGTACAAAAAACCAACCATTTGTACACATATTTACAAATGGCCTGCTGAGTGGTGCATGGAGCATGTTCATTGGTTCATGGACCTCCCTGAACTAATGGCATTTATTGCAATTGTCATCTTGACACATGGCTCTTTTTCCAGGGCTAGGTGTGGAGGGTTGTGTCCAAAGCAACTGTTCTTTTCTTGCCTTCTTCCCAGCTACATGAGAGTGAGCCAACTCTCATTACTACATTTTCAGAAAGTCTCTCCCCAGTGGGACGATTGGGGTCCTTGCCAAGATATGGGAAGACATTGCAAATGTACTTGGATTTTAGGTCGCAAGCCACCCAAAACTTGATCCCAAACTTGTCAGGTTTACTTGCAATATACTGCAGGAAACAGCACCGAGTCTTTGATGGGAAAAGCTGTGGTATGTAGACCAGGGTTGTAGCACGTGATGCAGTTGGTGACAAATGATCCCCACACACTGGAAATTGCAGCGAACTTATCAGTCTTTGCTCGATCACTGCGGGTGGACTTGTCATCAAAGCGTAGGTGTTGCATGATGTCTTGGAAGCACTTTCGTGCCATAGTTCCAATTATCTGTGGGTTTCTCAGGTTTGCTGACCAGCAGTCATTTAGAGATGGAACCCAATTGCAATAAATGCCATTAGTTCAGGGAGGTCCATGAACCAATGAACATGCTCCGTGCACCACTCAGCAGGCCATTTGTAAATATGTGTACAAATGGTTGGTTTTTTGTACTGTTTTTATCAATAAATCTCAGCAACAAAGGAAATACACCCATGTGTGTTGATTTCTCCCTAAGATGGCAAACTGAAACACTCCAAGTTGGTGACTTTTGGAGATTTATTTCCCTGGATGATTGAGAATGCATCAAGACTGTCACGGTCCGGGGCAGCGGCCGTGTGAAGAGTGGAAAGGAGGACTCAGATGCAGCACTTACTCAGATGTGAAGGTGATTTATTGACAATACTGAACATAAAGTGGAGATGGCAAACAGAACTAAGGATGAACTGAACTGGGAGAAACTACACAAAGGGAGTGGCAAACCTGAACATGAAGGGAGAACAGCAGGGAGAGCACGCAGGGGATTCACGGAGAAATGCAGAGTACGCAGGGTAACACAGAGGATGAACACAGACGATGCGACGAGGAGCAGAGGCAAACACACACTATAAATACACAGAGAGACACTGGGAAATCACACACAGGTGGGAGACACAGCTGGACCTGATTAACCTGACGAGACAGGGGAACACTAACACCAGGGACCAATAGAGGGAGCACAAACCCAAAACCCAGTATCCAAAATCCCAAACACAAACCATCCCAAAACAGCCATGAATAATAATGAAAGCAATAACAATAAGTACATAAACATAAAGTCACTGAGTCATGGTCGCAGGACCATGACAGTACACCCCCTCAAGGGCTGGCCCCCGACAGCCACAGAAACACACCACCAGAACCGGGCAGGCGGCAGGGGGCCCAGGACGGAGGGACCGGGCCACGACCATGGACGGAGGCCCCAGAGTCCCAAACAAAGGTTCACAAAACTCACAGGGGAGCAGAGTCCGAAGCACAGTTCAGGAGGCCGTCCACGAAGAAGGTCGTGGCGGCGCGTAAAAAGTTCAGGAGGCCGTCCACGAAAGGGGCTGCGGCAGCGCGTAAAGAGTTCAGGAGGCCGGCCGTGCGGAAGGCAGCGGCGGCGCGTAAAGAGTTCAGGAGGCCGTCCACGAAAGGGGCTGCGGCGGCGCGTAAAGAGTTCAGGAGGCCGGCCGTGCGGAAGGCAACGGCGGCCACACAGGCGATGGCGATCCGGGGGCCGGCCGTGCGGAAGGCAACGGCGGCCACTCAGGCGATGGAGGTCCGGGGGCCGGCCATGCGGAAGGCAACGGTGGCCACTCAGGTGATGGCGGTCCGGGGGCCTAGAAAACGGCCGTTTAGCTCCAGACCCAACCGAGGCCGGGCGAGGAGAGGCTGAAGGCACGGAAACCAGGGCTGCAGCAGGCGAAGATAATGAAGCCGCAGCAGACACGAGGGCTGGACCAGACGAGGATGCAGACACGAGGGCTGGACCAGACGAGGATGCAGACACGAAGGCTGGACCAGAGGAGGATGCAGACACGAAGGCTGGACCAGACGAGGATGCAGACACGAAGGCCGGACCGGGCGAGGAAGATGATGGAGCTGGGCCAGGCGAAGCAGCTGATGAGGATGCTGAAGCTGAAGCTGGAGCTGGACCAGGCGTGGATGAAGCTGAAGCTGGAGCTGGACCAGGCGTGGATGAAGCTGAAGCAGAAGCTGGACCAGGTGAGGCTGATGAGGATGCTGAAGCTGGACCAGGCGATGCTGATGAGGATGCTGAGGCGGATGCTGGACCAGGCGAAGCTGATGAAGACGCTGAAGCTGAGGCTGGACCAGGCGCTGTGGGTGAAGATGAGGATGCTGTGGCCAAGGATGATGCGGGCACGAAGGCTGGACCAGACGAGGATGCAGACACGAAGGCTGGACCAGACGAGGATGCAGACACGAAGGCTGGACCAGACGAGGCTGCAGACACGAAGGCTGGACCAGACGAGGCTGAAGCAGAAGCTGAAGCTGGACCAGGCGAGGCTGAAGCTGGAGATGAAACCGGGCCAGGCGTGGATGAAACCGGGCCAGGCGTGGATGAAACCGCGCCAGGCGAGGATGAAGCTGGAGATGAAGCCGGGCCAGGCGTGGATAAAGCCGTCGCTGACGCTGGGCCAGGCGAAGCTGACGCTGTAGCTGAAGCTGGGCCAGGTGAGGATGAAGCTGGACCAGAATCAGGCGAGGATGAAGCCGGGCCAGGCGATGATGAAGCTGTAGCTGAAGCCGGGCCGGGCGAGGATGAAGCCGGGCCAGGCGTGGATGAAGCTGGGCCAGGCGAGGATGAAGCCGGGCCAGGCGAGGATGAAGCTGTAGCTGAAGCCGAAGCTGGGCCAGGTGAGGATGAAGCTGGACCAGAACCAGGCGAGGCTGAAGCTTCAGGCTGAGGCGTGGCAGTAGCAGGTGGTAGCGCTGCAGGTGATGGTACTGCAGGAGGCGGCGCTGCAGCCACAGGTGGAGAGGCAGCCACAGGTGGAGAAGCAGCCACAGGTGGCCGGACGGGCTCCTCGGGCCCCCCAGCCGACGTGGCAGCCGGTGTGGCATGAGGCCGGACGGGCTCCTCGGGCCCCCCAGCTAGCGAAGCAGGAGGCTGGACGGGCTCCTCGGGCCCCCCAGCAAAAACAGCCGCAGAGCCAGCCGGCACCGGGGCCCCCGGTACACGCAAGACAAAACTAGGAGGCACGTGGGCCTCTGGCACACATGAAACAGAACTAGGAGGCACGTGGGCCTCTGGCACACATGAAACAAAACTAGGAGGCACGTGGGCCTCAGGCACACACGAAACAAAACCAGTAGACACATGGGCCTCAGGCACACATGAAACAAAACCAGTAGGCACGTGGGCCTCAGGCACGCGTACGGAGGGCTGCAGCTGTGCAGAGCACTGACCCTGCTCAGGCAGTGACAGCCCGGTGCAGTTCACAGCTGGCATCTTAGCCTCCAGGGGTCCAGAGTAAGCTGAGGGCAGTAACCCAGCCTCTGGGGAAGCCCCGGAGTGAGCAACAGTCTCAAATGTTGCCAGCTTTTGAGGAACAGGTCCATAATGAAACAGTTTGTCTCCCTGCTCAGAAACAGCGGTGGAAAAACAGTGCGAAAATTGTGGCTCAGCCATTACCGGAACTGTGGGCTGTAGCGATGCTAGCGGTGGTGGTGGCTGAGTGGCTAACTGGAGCGGCGGCAGAACGGGTAATTGAGCCCTTAGAGAGGCTAACGGTGGAGCTACAGACTGGGAAGCTTGTGGCTGGACACAGAACTGAGCCGGAGAATGGCAATAAAGTCCTGGCTCAGAAGGAGCGGCAGAGACACAGTCTGTCAGTTTTGCAGCGGGTCTGTACACGCCTACCTGGGAAGGATCCGTTACCACGAAGGTAGGTAAGCGATCCATACAGTCTCCCATCCCGCTCTGAATAGCCCCAGAAAACAGAGTCCCGGAATCTGGGGAAGCCAGAACATGTCGCTCGCTCACCGACTCGGGCTGCTCGAAAGTAAAAGCAGACGGGGGGTGAAGTCCGAGGTCCAAAAGGAGAAACTCCCGCTCCCACGAACAGAGCGAGTCCAGAAGCCATGGGAGACCGGTCACCAGACGCTGTAGCCGCCTCTCTATAGCGCGCTGGGACGTGCCACCCGGGCTTTCCAGCCACAGATCGATCAGCTCCTGTGTGGCATCGATGAGCGTCTCCCGTAGCTCCCTGGACGGATTAAGCGCTGCTGGGTCCATCTCGTGGTCGCGTCGAGACTGTCACGGTCCGGGGCAGCGGCCGTGTGAAGAGTGGAAAGGAGGACTCAGATGCAGCACTTACTCAGATGTGAAGGTGATTTATTGACAATACTGAACATAAAGTGGAGATGGCAAACAGAACTAAGGATGAACTGAACTGGGAGAAACTACACAAAGGGAGTGGCAAACCTGAACATGAAGGGAGAACAGCAGGGAGAGCACGCAGGGGATTCACGGAGAAATGCAGAGTACGCAGGGTAACACAGAGGATGAACACAGACGACGCAACGAGGAGCAGAGGCAAACACACACTATAAATACACAGAGAGACACTGGGAAATCACACACAGGTGGGAGACACAGCTGGACCTGATTAACCTGACGAGACAGGGGAACACTAACACCAGGGACCAATAGAGGGAGCACAAACCCAAAACCCAGTATCCAAAATCCCAAACACAAACCATCCCAAAACAGCCATGAATAATAATGAAAGCAATAACAATAAGTACATAAACATAAAGTCACTGAGTCATGGTCGCAGGACCATGACAAAGATGAACACAAAAGGAAGTTCACAGCTTTTAGTAGCTCGTCCACCTCCTCATCCACACACCCCCACTCCCCTCCCTCCAGAATTCCCAGGTAACAACCTAATTTACATATGAATGACTAGCCAATTTAGCTTCCACTTGGCTGAAGCTAAAGCTTAGCTAAAAGCCTACCAGCCATTTGGCTGCTTTCTGGGTTTTAAAGGTAGAAAAGCCAAATGGCTGCTCTCCTTAATAAAGCGAAAAAGATAACTTACAGTACACCTAGGAGGCGCGGAAAGCAAGGCTAAACAAATAAGTTTTTAATCGAGATTTAAAAGATTGAATTGAATCAGACACCCAAATAGCTAGAGGGAGGTTATTCCAGAGGTAAGGTGCGACAGCAGCGAATGCGCGGTCACCTCTGGTCTTGAGCCGAGAACTAGGTCGCACCAGGAGCATTTGGCCTGCTGATCTAAGCGCTCTCCCTGGGGTATAAAAGCTGAGGAGATCCGTAAGATAGCTGGGCGCGGTGTTACTTATGATTTTAAAAGTGAGCAATAAGATTTTAAAATCAATACAAAGTTTAATAGGGAGCCAGTGCAGGTCGGAAAGAACTGGAGTAATAGACTCAAACCTGCCAGTTCCAGTTAAAAGACGCGCAGCCGCATTTTGAACGAGCTGTAGTTTGTGAAGAAGGGCAGAATGGAGACCAAAAAAAAAAAGATTCGGCCCAAGGGTAACAAGTATAAAGAGAACAGCATGGGACCCAGCACAGACCCCTGGGGGACACCAGAGGTAACAGGGGCAATGGAGGAGGCGTAGGTACCCATGGTGACAGAAAAGGACCTGTGTGTATTTTTTTCATACACTTGATTAATGAAAACATTCTTGGCAAATGCTTTCGCTTTCGTCCGCCGTATGTATTTAAGTCGGTGTGTTTTCTGTATGTCTGTCATGGTCCTGAGTCTGACGACTCTGTGTTTTGTGTGTATTTATATTATTCTATGTTCTTTGTTTATTCTGTTATATCTTTTGTTAAGGTTTACCATTTGTTAGGGTTTTGTTCTGTGCCTGCCTGCTCCCACTTCTCTGTGTTCGTTAGCGCTTCAGGTTTGTTTTCTTAGTTTTTTCCAGTTTAGGTTTTGTTCAGTTTCCTCCACTCCTCTGCCATTTCTGTTTGTACCTCCACCTTCTCTATAAAAACTCCCCTGCATCTCAGCTGCCTGCATCTTGGGTCCTCATTAAATTCCACACGGCTCATCCCACGAGCCCTGCCAATGTCATTGTCAGGTCGTCTGTTATACCCACCACAATTGTCACCGTTGTCACAGTTCTCATAGTTTTTTCATAGTTTTCATTTTTGGTTCAGCCCTCAACCCAAATAAAGGCTCGTTTTTTTTGCTGAAACCTGCAACTCCTCTGTCATTATCTGCTTTTGGGTCCTGTATCAAAAAAGCACAGGCACACCCTGCCGTGACAGAACGATCTGACGCAAGATGGACCCAGTGGATGCTGTTCGTGGAGGGTGTCACCGTCTCTGGAACCTGTGAGCATACATCTCTGGCACCTCGGATGTGTGGACAAAGCTGGTGGGAGTAAACACCATGGAGGTGATTCTTCACGGCAATCCCGAACTGCTGGAGATCCCGTCGGCTTCGGCGCTGATCTGCTATCTGGTCCGAGCCAAGGAGACGATCCAAGCCCGGGAGTTGCTGGATTACTCTGCCCACTGCGGCTGCAGCTGCCAGTGGACTGCACGCCTGCCGTTTCTGCTTCGTCTCCTTTCTACCGTGACATTCAGCGTGCCTGACGCCTGCCAAGCCAATGTTATGCACCTGCGCAGAGTGTGTGTAGCCAAGCCACTGGGGGCTTTTCTGCCATGGCCTCACCAACGACGTCACCGCTTTGTATGCAGTTCGCCACCACAGGCCTCCTGGTTGCCCCCAGAGTTTCATCGGTATAACTGTTAAGCTGTCGACCCCCACAACTATTTGATCATGGGCTATTGTGTTGCCGACCTCCGGGTCGTCCTCTGGAGTTTCATTGAAACTTCATTGATTATCATTCTTTTGATTTTTGGGCCATGTGCTTTTTGTATTGGATTGTCTTGGACTAAAGTTCTGTTAACATGTAAGCAGGACAGAATAAATAGAAAAGTCTGTTTTCCAAAAGACGCCTGCACATGTAAACAGGGCCTCAAAAGTGAAGGACATTTAAAAAATATTCAGAGGAAAGGTTCAATTTGTAAAACTTACTTTAGATTTTTAGAAAACTCACTCAGTGAAACACACTTTCAGTGATTCACAATGATGTACAATGCTGACCACAGGATGCAAAAGTTAAACCTGACCACAGCTCAGAATCATTCATCTCTGTTTTAACTTCACATTTGTATATGTTTTGTAGAATAACAGGACAACCTGTGAC
This sequence comes from Astatotilapia calliptera, assembly GCF_964374335.1. Lineage (NCBI taxonomy): Eukaryota > Metazoa > Chordata > Actinopteri > Cichliformes > Cichlidae > Astatotilapia > Astatotilapia calliptera. The sequence goes on along the minus strand of NC_137442.1, from coordinate 3,677,191 downwards.
ACTGGACAGACTTGAGTTTCATGCCCTGAACAGGTTTTGTGATGTAGTGTGTAATAACTGCTCCTTATCGTTTGTAACCTGTGTGTGGGAGTACACACAAAATAGTTTTTTGATGCAGTTTGAAGTTTAGTGAATGTAGGTTGAAAGTACATTTTAATGTTTAGAGTAGTGCTGTTAGCGTTATTTTTGTTTAAATGACGTTGAAGCCACAACTACATTAACACTACAAATCTCTCTTAGCGAGTTAACGCAGATCGCCCCGTGCGTTGGCTGCACGGCGTCAACGCATTAGCGCAGTTAGATCGTTAACGTGTTAGCAGCGTGCAGCCCCATGCACAGAGAAGGGCTGCAGCCACTGGGGAGCGCCATATTGCGACCTCCACAGTAACAGGAAGCACGTGACCTCCATGCTAACCGGAAACACGTGATCTCTACAGTAGGCGGAAATGCGTTCCTGCATGGATCATCGACTGTGGAAACCTTGCAAGTGGATCATAAAGGTTGGGACAGAGTCTGTCATGTGTAAATTTGCTGTTAATAATTATATAATTCTAGGAATCATCTAGTTTGCTTACACTGATTATGTTGGCACTTTGTTAGCGTACAACAACGGTCAGACCCCCGAGTATCTAAACTTGCAATGTGTGTACTTTTGACACCTCTGGTTAGCTTTTAGTGGTCAGTTTCAAACGTATTAGATTTTTGCTTGTTATTGAACAAATTCACTTCACTACTTTTCTCTATCTGACATCAGTGCACATTGTTCCCTTTACTGCATATTGCACTTTATTTATGTCTCTCATTCCACCTGCATCAACATTGTAGCGTTTGTCACAAAGACAAACTTACATTCTGCTCTGTTTTTTATTGCCCAGATGTTAGTTAGCCTTTGCTAAATTGTCTGTTATATGTCAATAGATACGTATGTCACTAATAAAAGTGTCTGGTAAATTATGTTTTTGTAAAGAATTTTCTCCCAAATCTCTTACATGCTAACTGTAACGTGTTATTTCTGCTAAAACCTGAACTTAAATGTGTATATGGTGTTTATCTGTTTTTCTCTCTGTTTATTCTGCCTCCAAGCCAGAATTGCAGGTTTAGGGTTTTTTTGTCCTTGCTACATTTGGAGCGCTTAGGCCTAATAAATTATTGTTAAACCATCTGCTGTCTCTGCTCTGGGTTTCTGCGCCTGAGTTCAGTTCAGTACAGACCACTCGGTCCCGTGGCAGTAACAGCATTGTTTATACTTCTTACTTCAAAGTAAAAAGCTTACAGTTGCTATTAACATTAATGTATTACCCTGTAATCAATAATATTTTTATACATTTTATGCATTAACCCTCTGGGCTCTATCCAAATCAAATCAAATCAAATCAAATCAAATCACTTTTATTGTCACATCACATGTGCAGGCACACTGGGAGGGAAGGGAGGGAAGCTCACCTCCAATTATCCGTTCAGAGCACCGCACTACTCGCTGGAGAGCTTTGCAGTTGTAGGCGGTGCTGTTGCCATACCAGGTGGTGATGCATCCAGTGAGGATGCTCTCAATGGCACAGTGATAGAAGGTCCTGAGGATGCGGGGGCTCATGCCGAATCTTTTCAGTCTCCTGAGAAAGAAGAGGCGCTGCTGCGCCTTCTTCACTGTTTTGTTTGTGTGTACTGACCACGTAAGATCCTCAGCCAGATGTACTCCAAGGAACCGGAAGCTGCTCACTCTCTCCACAGCAGCGCCGTTGATGGTGATGGGGGTGTGTACTTCTCTGCACCTCCGGAAGTCCACTATCAACTCCTTTGTCTTTGCGACGTTGAGGGTGAGATGGTTGTCTTGACACCAGTGGGTCAGGGCGCTGACCTCCTCCCTGTAAGCCGTCTCATCACCGTTGGTGATAAGACCCACCACTGTAGTGTTGTCCGCAAACTTCACAATGATGTTGGAGTTGTTAGTGGCTGTGCAGTCGTAGGTGTAGAGTGAGTACAGGAGAGGGCTCAGTACACACCCCTGTGGAGCACCAGTGTTCAGTGTGATGGGGGATGAGGTGATGCTGCCCAGTCTGACCACCTGGCGTCTGTCAGACAGGAAGCTAAGGATCCAGCTGCAGAGGGAGCTGCTCAGTCCTAGATCCTGCAGTTTCCTGTCCAGCTTCGAGGGAACGATGGTATTGAATGCTGAGCTGTAATCTACAAACAGCATCCTCACATACGTGTCTCTCTTCTCCAGGTGTGACAGGGCAGTGTGTAGTGTCAGGGCTATGGCATCATCAGTGGACCTGTTGTGGCGGTATGCAAACTGTAGAGGGTCCAGTGAGTCGGGTAGTGCAGAGCAGATGAAGTCCCTGACCAGCTTCTCGAAGCATTTGCTTACGATGGGGGTCAGGGCTACAGGTCGCCAGTCGTTCAATGAGGAGATGGTGGAGGATTTGGGTACAGGGACGATGGTGGCCATTTTGAAGCAGGCTGGGACTACAGACAGAGAGAGGGAAAGGTTGAAGATGTGCGTGAACACTCCAGCCAGCTGAGCCGCGCATGACCTGAGGACGCGGCCGGGAATCCCGTCCGGACCAGTAGCTTTGCGTGCGTTCACCTTCCTGAAGCACTTCCGCACATCCTCCTCAGACACAGTGTGCGCACTGACGTCATCCGCGGTGCGCACACTGTCCGGTCTCATGGTGTTCGCTGTGTCGAATCTAGCGTAGAATACGTTTAGATCCTCACACAGAGAGGCCGTGGTCTGCGGTGTGCTGGTTTTCCCTCTAAAGTCTGTGATCGTGTTTAGTCCCTGCCACATACTCCGAGGGTTGTCAAACTGTTGCTCCACCCTGTCCCTGTACTCACGTTTGGCTGCTTTGATCGTCTTCCGGAGTTGGTAATGTGCGTGTTTGTAGTCCGATGTGTTCGCGGAGGCAAAGGCGGTGCTCCGTGCCGCCAGTGCCGCGCGAACATCTCCGTTAATCCAGGGTTTTTGATTTGGGAAGGATTTGACTGTTCTGGATGGGACGACATCTTCCACGCATTTCCTGATAAATCCACAGACTGAGTCTGTGTATTCATCAATGTCTCTGGCGGCCACGTGAAACATTTCCCAGTCCGCGTGATCAAAACAGTCCCGCAGCGCAGACTCCGATTGGTCCGTCCAACAGTGCACCGCCCTCCGGGTTGGAGCTTCCTGTTTCAGCTTCTGCCTGTAGGCGGGCAGGAGCAGGATGGAGCAGTGATCTGATTGGCCGAATGGGGCGCGGGGGAGGGCTTTGTACGCATCCCGGAAAGAGGTGTAACAGTGGTCGAGTTGCCGGTTTCCACGTGTGTTGAAAAGGATGTGTTGATGGAGTTTTGGTGAGACTTTCTTCAGGTTTCCCTTATTAAAGTCTCCGGCTGTGATAAACGCTGCCTCTGGGTGTGCGGTTTCCTCACTGCTGATCGCGCTGTGCAGTTCCCTGAGTGCACGGTCAGTGTCGGCTTGTGGGGGAATGTAAACAGCCGTAATAATCACTGCTGTAAATTCCCTCGGTAGCCAGAATGGCCGGCACTTAATCAACAGGTACTCCAGGTCCGGTGAGCAGAAGGATTTGACCGGGTGCACATTCGCATAATCACACCAGCTGTTGTTGATCATGAAACACACACCACCGCCTCTGCTTTTCCCAATAAGATCCTGTGACCTGTCCGCGCGGTGCACAGAGAACCCCGGCAGTTGTATTGCGGAGTCCGGTACTTTGTCCGATAGCCAGGTTTCTGTGAGGCAGATCACGCAGCAGTCCCGCATCTCTCGCTGGAATGAGATCCGTGCCCGAAGCTCGCACAGCTTGTTCTCCAGAGACTGCATATTAGCCAGTAATAAACTGGGTAACGGTGGTCTGTAAGTGCGCCGTCTCAGTCGAACCAGAACGCCAGATCTTCTCCCTCTGCGTCGGCGTTTGCGGCCTCCAGGGCCAGAGAACAAAGGCGTCTCAGGTGAGATGAATGGGGGGTCTGCAAACGGAGCGTCCGTGTTGCAAAACTTGAACTCCGGAAAGTTATAAGAAAGACCGTCTTTTATGTCCAGTAAGGTTTGTCGGTCGTACACAAGGAGACAAGTGCTGCTCGTGAAAAAATAAAGGAAAAGTAAAATTAAACACAGAAGAAAGCCGTTGCTTGGGGGAGCTCGCGACGAGGCTGCCATACTCGGCGCCATCTTCCTGGCCATTTGTGGCCACTTCACTTTTCTTTTGACTGCTACACTGCAGTGGACCAAAAGAGTGGTGCAGGTTTGATCTTAATGTGGTTATGGCGTTGACGTCATTTTAACAAGATTAACGCTGACAGCACTATTTTAGATTTTTTCAAACTCTAAAATACACAATATATCACAGCCATAACCTTTTGGTTACTGAGGACCAAAACTGGATAAAAACTCTAAAATAAATGCAAATTACATTTTTGGAAAATTGTTTTATTGTGTTTTTTTCATTTTTATTTCATAATTATAATAATAATATGTCGTGAAATTATGATTTAAAGAATTCATATTGGTGAGTTTGTTTGTTTCAGAGTCAGAGAGCCGTGTCTCTCTACAGTCAGAGGTTTTTGTACGGCGCCTCAATGAGTTTGTATCACTGTGGTACAAGTTCGGTGGAGGAACCAGACTGGATGTTGGAAGTAAGTCAAACTTAAACCGCTTTTACTTTAACAGATTTCTTTCTTGTAATTATCTTGACTTTTCTGTTCAGTGTGCCAGAAAAAAACTCGGTAAAATAATTTTTACATAAATTTTCATGAAGAAACAAAGTTAGCTTCAGAATAAATGTTAAAATGAATATTAACAAATGATATAAAACATCAGAGTGGACTTGAGGATATTTTACATATACATACATCTGGTTAAGTCTTGAGAGCTTTTAGTTTTAATTCAGTCTGTTAGAGTCAGAGAGCCGTGTCTCTCTACAGTCAGAGGTTTTTGTACGGCGCCTCAATGAGTTTGTATCACTGTGGTGGACTTTTGGTGGAGGAACCAGACTGGATGTTGGACGTAAGTTAATTAAACTGTGTTTATTATTAAATATTGTATCATTTTATTTAATAATTATTTGTTAGGCTGCTTAGATGAGACAAAAGTATTTTTTTTATTTAAAATAATTGAGTTTTTGATGTTTGTCCTTTTTACTGGACTAATTCAGATGAGCTCTGCGAGTTTCTCTTGTTTAATCTACATTTCTGTCACAGTAAAATGTAGACAAGAGTAAACTTCATCATCTTATGATTAGTTTGTAAATTTCCACCACATCAGCTGCTGTTTGGATGAGTCAAAGTTTGCTTTCTGATGTTTTTATCGTGTCAGATGTTTCAGATTTAGTTTGAAATCATGTGAGCTGTTCAATAACATTTCAAATCTATATGAATGAGTAGCTGCTCTGTGCTTGTGTCCACTCATTTCTTCAGTCGTCCATGATTTAGACTTCTAATCATTTTAAAGCCAAACTTCTGCTGTAAATGTTTCCACATCTGCTTCTTTTATTTCCAGTGTAGTTTGAACATATTTCAGCTCAAACTGTGTGATGATTCTCTCTGTGCTGATATGCATGAGAGGTTTCTGAAAGGGAAGTGAAACAATGTGTGAGTGAATGACTGGTGGAGCAGAAAAAACACCTGACAGAAACTTCTTAACGGAGAAATTCAAATTGTGGTTCGTGTCCTCTAAGCTGATTTGTGTTTCCTAGGTGATACCCGCCCCGCCCTGAAGGTGCTGGGTCCCTCCAACAAGGAGCTGGAGCAGGGGAAGGCCACGCTCATGTGTGTGGCCAACAAGGGCTTCCCCTCAGACTGGAGTCTGTCCTGGAAGACGAGCGACAGCAGTGGCAGCAGCAGCATCAGAGGGGAGGAGAGCAGGACTCCTGGAGTGTTGCAGAATGACGGCCTCTACAGCTGGAGCAGCACCCTGACGCTCACTGCAGACCAGTGGGGGAAGGTGGGCTCTGTGACCTGTGAGGCCACCCAGGGCTCCCAGTCTCTGGTCTCAGAGATACTGAGGAGAGACCAGTGTCCCCAGTCCTGATGTCAATCACTGAGTCTTTCATGCTGTTTTTCCTCTTTCTCTCTGTTTCTTTGTGTTTGCAGATTTTTAAAAAAGCATCAAACAGTCATGTTTCCATCTCATAATGACAACAATCAGAGCAACAATCTCCTCTAGTTTCATCCTTTTGTGTCTGTTGTAAAGCTGATATTTCAAACTCTTAAAAGAATAAAAACGTACCGAGAAAACATGTTCTTTGACTCTGTGAGTTTAATAAATGCACATTAAAAAATTAAGATTTTGTAATATTTGTAAAACCAGACCAAAATAAAAATGTAAACAGACACATCAAGTGTAATGTGCAGTGAAAATGGTTAAATATATTTTTTTAATCCACATGTTAAATATTTCTCTATAAGATGTTGAGGTCATGTCAACCATAGATTATCTGTGTGCTCTTCATAATTTCTAGTCTCAAAGCTGTTTTATGATCTACATTTTGATCTGATCTAAAACCTAATAAGTAAAATTAAAGAGCAGGGTGTCATCTGTATGTTTAAACAGAGATCATTTAAATCAAGTTTAAGTGAAGATTTACTGATGTTTGATTAATGAACTATTTGACAGTGAAACTCTGATGAAGCACCAAAGCAGAGAAGAGTCTAGAAGCTGGTGGTGGCAGAGGTGAAGCAGGTGGAGACTTAGCTGAGGATCTCTAATTGTCAGGATGAGGTGGAGATCAGGAGTCTGAGATTTAAAGCACACAAAACAGAGGCTGAGTAACTCACAGAAGGCAGCGAGACAATAACTGGACTCAAATAATGACGACAGAATTGAGCTCGACAGTGGACATGATGTTAAGAACAGACTAACAGAACAAACACAGGAATGCAGGCAGATGAGAGACTACAGGTCTGCTTTAATCAACTTATATAGAAGTTAATCTCTTCTAGTGTTCACAGCAAAATGAGAGAAACTCACTTCACTAAACCTCTTAACACAAGAAAAAGACCACGGTCTGTCAGGATGATGATCACATCTTATTTTCAGTGGTTTCAGATTTAGGTAGGACTTTATATTAATGTCACACTTTTAAGCATTAGTAAGACATTATTTTAAAGAGAAACTTTTTACTTCTTTGTTCTGTCTACATTAATACTTTGGAAACTGACTAAATAACTTTAAGTTTTTACAACAGTAACAGTGATTCGTTTGTGCTGGAAATATCCAAATGAGGCTAAATCTTCACTGAACACATTCCCTACAAACACTGTTATAACAGCTTGCTTGATTTGTTAATCAGCAGAATATCAGAATATTATAGACACTAGTTGTGATGTGACTACAATGATTTTCTGGATTTGTGTGATGAAGGACTGCAGCTGAGCTCCACAGAAGCATCAGTTTAATATTTAACAGCTTACAAATAGAAAAGAGCTGCTCATCAGTGCAGAAACACTGACAACAGTATTTGTATTTCTAATGACAGCTTGTTATATTTTACAACTTGGATTAATATAAAAATCTTTAATGAGCAAAAACAACATTTTTTTTCTTTGTGGACCTTCCAGCTACGTCTTTTCATCTGAACTTATTGTTATAAATGTAGAAACTAAGAATGAGTCAGACTGATGGGCTGCAGAGAACATCAGTCATCTAAAAATAATGTTAATGTTTTAAAAATCTAAAAATCCCAGTCTTGTAGTTTGTTCTGCAGCTGTTGCTTCAGATCAGTTCCTCTTCAGCTGAGAGGTTTTTGTACGACAGATTTTCACTGTGTAAACAGAGTGTTTGTTTTTGAGCCTGAATTTATGTTTAGATTATTTAAATTAAACTTTATTTTTTATGTTGAGCCGTATGATATTTATTGATTTTATTTTCATATATTTTAACATGAAGGTCGTATTTTACTGATAACTGTTAAAATTTAACAAATCATAGATGATATTATGGTGGTTCTAGTATGGAATGGAGGTCAAAGGTCACAATGAGTTTTCTCTATAACTATTCGACTTGTTGAACATGTTGACTGATTTTTACTTAATTTTTAGGGAAAAGAGAAAAAGAAACTATTTTTAGATTGGAAGAAAATGTGTGTGTGTGTGTGTGTGTGTGTGTGTGTGTGTGTGTGTGTGTGTGTGTGTGTGTGTGTGTGTGTGTGTGTGTGTCCTCAGTGAACTGTATCAGTCTCTGCAGTATCTTCCAGCTGCAGCAGTCACTTCAGTTTCTGTTCAGTCTGACTGAGGGAGGTTTTTGTACGACTGTTTTTCACTGTGTGAACACATTCTGACTGTTGATGTAGTGATAACTCTGACAGTAATAAACTGCTGCATCTTCAGCCTGGACTCCACTGATGGTCAGAGTGAAGTCAGAGTTTGATCCACTGCCTGTAAAACGAGCTGGAATCCCTGATATTCTCTCATGAGCACGCTTAATGAGCAGTTTGGGAACTCCTCCATCTTTCTGTTGGTACCAGGCTAAATAGTGATAGTTGCTATTAACATAAACATCCTGACTGGTCCTACACTTGATGCTCACAGTTCCTCCCACAGCAGAGCTCACTGCTCCAGGCTGAGTCACTGTGATCTGTCCTCTGGACTCTGAGGACACGGAGACAAAAACATAAAGCAGCTTCATGGTTTTGTGGGCTTCATTTCAGAGGGACAGATGTTGATAGAGGAGAGGAGTTTGATTCTCTGGACTTTACCTGTGAAGCAGCAGCAGAGGAGAGTCCAGATGAGGACGCAGATCAAAGTCATGTTTTTGATGAGGAGGATTTCTGTGGCTTCTGTTGTGATGAAGGACAGCTGTCAGTCATCCAGTGTTCAACTCTCAGGACTATAAACTCTCCCAGAGCACTGGAGCATGGTGCTGCTGATGCAAAGTGCCTCTCTATGGAAATGATCAGACTGACAGAAACATGCAAGTTAGAATAGAATAGAAAGCCTTTTTTTGTCACTATAAAGTTGTACAAAGAGACACAGCGAAAATGAGACAAAGACACAAAGTTGCAGGGGGAGAAGTGCCAGAAACACATTATATTAGATTAATATTTCAAACATGACAAAATGCTAATCTTACAGCAGCAAAATGATTGTATCTCTACAGTTTAAACATTTCTTATGCACAGAGTGGATAGTCAAAAAAATTGAATCATCACAAATACATCATTTTATATTTATTACTTTTACTATTACTTACTTTTTAGTCTCATTTTATTCTTATTGTCACGGTTTCTGAGTCAAGCTGCATGGTGTTATGAATGAAGGACCCAAGATTCAGGCACAGGCTGTGATGCGAGTGAGCTTTTATTCCAACAGGTGAAAACACACAAAAAAAGTGAGGATGGCGAAGACAGAACTAAGGCTACGTTCACACTGCAGGCGAAAGCGCATCAAATCTGATTTTTTTGACCCTGTCTGCTGACAGATGGAGAGAATAGACAGACTGTTCCCTGTTTGTGAAGGACTGCTAGGAAAGTTTTACATAACTAACTGTCTGTCCTGAATCAGTCTTATTAGGTAATGTTCACATAATGTGATACAATACAAAATATTACACAGAGTGCACTATACTGGTCATAGGATGTTCAAGATGGGCTATACGCCTTCCAACAACTGCTCACACTGCACAGCAAATACACCGGACAATTACATCCACGCTCTTTGGTTCTGTCCACCAGTTCAGAAATTCTGGCGTGAGATATGTGAAGACTTATCAAAGTGTCTGAAATGTACGGTAACATTCCAGCCTCCCCTTTAGTATGCTTGCTGGGCAACTTGGATGAGGTCACTGCAGAAATAAACACAGCCCACGTTGTTTTTACGGCCCTATGCATTGCCAAGAAAATGGTCCTCATTAACTGGAAAAATAAAAATAATCTTAATTCTAACCAATATAGAAACCATCTAATAGATCACATTAGTCTTGATACAACATCTGCCATCACATTTGATCAATCCCTTTGGGCTCCTTTGATCGGCTTCATCACCTAGTGGGGGTGGGGGGTCATGATTTGGTCCTGCCTTCGCTATTGTGGTTGATATGGGGGTAGGGATGGCCTTAGGGCGTCTGGGGAGTCCCTAGGGACGTTTCCCTAGAGGGACTAACCTGGGGGATGTGGCCATGACCTGGTTAGGAGCTCTGGGGCTCTTAGATGGTGGTTTCCTTGTGGCTGCGTACAGCGGAGATGGGGGAGGGTCTGTGCTGGCAGACGTTGGTTACTGGCCTGGTAGCCTGGCTGCCCCTGGGAGGGTCCGGGACGGGCGTGGAGGCTTGGGGGTCTGGGGGTGCTCCGCCCCCCGGTCTGGGGTGCTGGCCGGGCCTTGGGGGCTTGGGTCCTGGCTGTTGTGTCGCCGGAGCAGTGGGCGGGTGGGTGCAGGGGGGCTCAGCCCCAGTGCAGGGGACCTCTGGTGCATCGGCCCTACTAGGGGGCTCTCTAACTGGTGGGGAGGTTGTTATATCTTTGCAGGAGGTCTCCTCACTACAGGAGCTCACTCTGCAGGTGGGGGGAGAGATATAGGAGAGGTGGAGAATGAACTCAACCTGGGTGTCTATTGTCTTGTGTAGTTTGGGAGATGATTGGATGATGGGGTGGGTGCAGTTTTCTCTGGGATGGAGTCGGGTGGGCTGCCCCGGACTCTGTGGGGCTGGGCGGTGCTGCTGCTGCGGGCCCCGGTCCGGATGGGCCTGGGCCCCCTTGCCCTGGTGGGTTCCAGAGTGTGGAGGTGCCTACTGGGGTCAGCGGGGGAGCTGGCCCCAGGGAGGGGCCGCTTGCCCCTCCCTTTCTTCCCTCCCCATCCTCAGCTGCCTCCCTATTCCCGCTCTACCACACCCATCCACACACGCAGGGCTTGGGGTGCGGGTATGTCACCAGGGTGCAGGGGAGGCACTCCCCCTCTGTCCCCTTCTGGCCGCCTGTGCCTCAATTTTATTCTGCAACCTAGACATCCACATTACTCACACTCTCACATAACACATACATATAGGGCCTTGGTGGTTAGCACGTTTTACAGCATCCAGAGGATGGTCGGTGTACTCCAACCCACCTCTGGCGCTGGTGCCCTACCCTCAATTTTAAATGCATTTAGACACTAAGGGTTTTCGGGAGGAGCCGTGCTGCTCTCTGAGAGGAAGCTAGTACCATGCTCTCCTGAGTTTTAAATGCACTTTAGAACAGCACACAGCAACACCACATATGAGCGGGCGTAGGGAGGTTTGAGGTCTTCACTCACCCCGGTTCTGTTAGCCGTCAGGGCTGGGGGGCTGGGAGGAGGTGCTGGCCGTCAGACTGGGGTCTGGGATGCGGGGCCTCCCTGCTACTGCAGATAAGGAGGTGGTCCGCTTGCCTCCACCCCAGAGAGAAGGGTTACATGTCCTGGGTCTAGGTGCGGCTTGCCCCTCTGAGGGCGGGGGTACCTGGACCTGGGATATAGAGTATGTTTGGGGAGTGCGACTGTCTGTGCAGTGTCTATTTGTGTCTGTCTACACGTTGGGTGAGTGCCGAGTATTTGGTGGTGCCTACGGGGTGGGAATGCACATCTGTGTCCGTGTGCGCCTGTTCGTCTGTGTCTATATGTCAGGTTGGGTCTTAGACTCAACCTCTCTGGGTACATCTCAGGCCCTCTAAAGTATGGAGGCCTATCTCCCCTCACCACACTCCCTGCCGGTGGCTGATGCCCTCAGACGTTGGTGTGTTGGTGGTCCTTGTCGTCTGGGGCTGGGCGCTCATGTATGTACCGGCTCACTCCTGGTGGCTGATTGGCGGGGCCTGGCGCCTGTGGCCCGGCTGGGCTCCTTCCGGGGGGTGGGATGCCCTCAGGCCTCTGGCCTCTGGGCCTGAAGCTCAGTCCTCTCTGGCACAGCTGGCTGCCGGCAGAGCCCGCGGGCACGCCACTGCAACTCCCTCTGGCCTCTGCTCCGTAGCTGCGGGGTGACCTCTCCTTTGGGGCTCTACTCAGCTATTCCCAGGAGGGTGGCACGGTTCCCCCCCTTTGGTGGTCCTCCTCGGGTCCTTGTACTCTGGGGCCTCTGGATATCTGGGGCCTGGATCTCCTCCATACCTGCTTCATACCCTGGTGGACGGGGCTATGGCTCCCCACACTCCCTAGCAGATCGTTACATGGAGAAACCTTCGGAATACAAGCATGCTGATCCACACAGGTGTGCACACGGGTGGACTACACCTTTCTTGGCTGCTGCCTCAAAGCACATTGTGCGCTGTCTATCTTGCGTGCTGCACAATATCGTTTATTATTTAATATCTACTGTTATCTACTGCTAGCTAGTTTATTGTGATGGTGCTGTTTTTTTATTATGTTGCTCTTTGCTGTTTGCTTTCTCTTCTGTTTTTTTTCTCCATACAGGCGATCCAGGTGTTTTTGTTTTTTTTTTCTTTCTTCCCCCCCTTCTCACCGTTTCTTCTCCCCTTTGGTTTTCTTTCTCTCCCTCTCTTTCTTTCATTCTTTCCCCCTGTCCTATCCCCCAGTCATGTCTGTCCCATTTGTAGCAACTGAAAATAAAATAAATACATAATTATAATAAAGGTCAATCAAATGGACCAATATGGCAAGGCCATGATGATCCACTTGGTAAAATAAATCCGCTTGGCATCTTTCTTGGCCTTAAGACAACAATTCTGATGGCTAAAGATCCAAACGGGACACAAAAAAAAAAAAAAAAAAGGAAAGTTTAACATAACTGTCTGTCCTGAATCAGTCTTATTAGGTAATGTTCACATAATGTTATCATCGCAAGTAACCCCGGCGGAAGGGGCTACATGAATAGGATGACGGACCTATGGATTCTTCGATACCCAACATCCACAATGACGGCGAAACAACTAGTAGCTCAGTGTTCCAACATTCGAAAGAAGGGACTGCTCTCATAGCTAGAGATTGACGAGGTACAACACAAATGCTGTGGCAAGGAGTCAGGACGCCAGGTCAGGGGGGAGATATCATCACCCCCACCCGAGATTGGGTACATAGCCCCAAGTGCGATAGGAGAAGGATCGTTGAGTGCGAGAGGAACTGACCTGAAAAATAGGATAATGGCCAAGCTTGAAACCTGGATCCCCCGTAACCGGTTACCAAGATTACGTGAAGTACCCTCAGAAGGTCTGCTAGATGATGTTAAGCACTACAGACAATACCTACAATACCACTAACAAGCTGATCTACAATACGGCAGCAGTGATCAGTGAGATGCTTGGCTACAAGTTGAACAGCCACAAGGGGCAGTACCCTCCATGGAGAAGGAGGCTAGAGGGCAAGATCAAAGTAGCACGGAGGGAGGTTAGCCAACTAACGGAGTTGCAGAAAGGTGCGACAAAGAAGGTGCATAAGAAATACAGCAAGCTGTCCATACCTGAGGCCTTGGAAACTGCCAAGCAAAGACTCACAGCCTTGGCCAGCCGCTTGAGGAGGTACACCAGAGAGATGGAAGAATAAACCAGCTGTTCTCCACAGAACCAGCAAAGGTGTACTCTCAGTGGCAAGGGGACAATAATAAGAGAACAGCACCACCAAGGCTGGAGACGGAGCAATACTGGAAGAGCATATGGGAGAAGGACGCAACCCATAACGGCAATGCTCAGTGGCTAGTGGATCTGAGGGCAGACCACAGCGACCTCCCTGAACAGGGTCCAGTAACCATCACAGTGGCAGATATCCAAGAAAGGGTCTCCAGTATGAAGAGTTGGACAGCACCAGGGCCCGACATGGTTCACGCCTACTGGCTAAAGAAGCTGACTGCACTCCACGAGCGTCTGGCAGCACAAATGAACCAGCTGCTAGTTAACGAGAGACACCCGGAATGGCTAACCGAAGGTCGGACGGTCCTGATCCCCAAGGACCCCAAGAAGGGACCGGTCCCCTCCAACTACCGACCAATAACCTGCCTCAGTACTACATGGAAGCTCCTGTCAGGCATCATATCGGCTAAGATGAACAGGCACATGGGTCAATACATGAGTGGGACACAGAAAGGAATTGGCAAGAATACCAGAGGCGCAAAACACCAGCTACTGGTAGACAGAACAGTCAGCCGAGACTGCAAGACCAGACTGACCAACCTGTGCACTGATTACAAGAAGGCCTATGACTCAATGCCCCACAGCTGGATACTGGAATGCCTAGAATTGTACAAGATCAATGGGACCCTAAGAGCCTTCATCAGGAACTCAATGGGGATGTGGCGTACAACACTAGAGGCCAACTCCAAGCCCATAGCACAAGTCACCATCAAGTGCGGGATCTACCAAGGAGATGCTCTGTCCCCATTGCTGTTCTGCATAGGCCTGAACCCCCTCAGTGAGATCATTAACAAGACTGGCTACGGATACAGACTACGGAACGGAGCAGTTGTCAGCCACCTCCTGTACATGGATGACATCAAGCTGTATGCCACACTACCAGGCTATACAGCAATGACATTGGAATGTCGTTCGGACTAGAGAAGTGTAGTCGGATGGTAACAAAGAGAGGGAAGGTAGTCAGAACTGAAGGGATTGAACTACCAGAAGGCAACATTGCAGACATAGAGGACAGTTACAAATACCTGGGGATCCCGCAGGCAAATGGGAACCATGAAGAGGCCGCTAGAAAGGCTGCAACCACCAAGTACCTGCAGAGGGTCAGGCAAGTCCTGAGGAGTCAGCTGAATGGTAAGAACAAGATCCGGGCCATCAACACATACGCCCTGCCCGTGATCAGGTACCCTGCTGGGGTAATAGGCTGGCCAAAGGAGGAGATAGAAGCCACTGACATAAAGACCAGAAAGCTCCTTACCATGCATGGAGGGTTTCACCCCAAGTCCAGCACCCTGAGGCTGTACGCTAAGCGGAAGGAAGGGGGCCGGGGACTGGTGAGTGTCAGCACCACAGTCCAGGATGAGACAACGAACATCCAAGAATACATTGGGAAGATGGCCCCAACTGACCGAGTGCTCAGTGAATACCTCAGGCAGCAGAAACCCAAGAAAGAGGAGGGAGACGAGGAACCATCATGGAAGGACAGGCCCCTGCACGGTATGTACCACCGGCAGATAGAGGAGGTGGCTGATATCCAGAAATCCTACCAGTGGCTGGACAAAGCTGGACTGAAAGACAGCACAGAGGCACTAATCATGGCAGCACAAGAACAAGCTCTGAGTACAAGATCCATAGAGGCTGGGGTCTATCACACCAGGCAAGACCCCAGGTGCAGGCTGTGTAAAGATGCCCCAGAGACAATCCAGCACATAACAGCAGGGTGCAAGATGCTAGCAGGCAAGGCATACATGGAACGCCATAACCAAGTGGCCGGCATAGTGTACAGGAACATCTGTGCCGAGTATAACCTGGAAGTCCCGAGGTCAAAATGGGAGATGCCCCCAAGGGTGGTGGAGAATGACCGAGCTAAGATCCTGTGGGACTTCCAGATACAGACGGACAAAATGGTGGTGGCTAACCAACCGGACATAGTGGTGGTAGACAAACAGAAGAAGACGGCCGTAGTGATCGATGTAGCGGTTCCGAATGACAGCAATATCAGGAAGAAGGAACACGAGAAGCTGGAGAAATACCAAGGGCTCAGAGAAGAGCTCGAGAGGATGTGGAGGGTGAAGGTAACGGTGGTCCCCGTGGTAATCGGAGCACTAGGTGCGGTGACTCCCAAGCTAGGCGAGTGGCTCCAGCAGATCCCGGGAATAACATTGGAGATCTCTGTCCAGAAGAGCGCAGTCCTGGGAACAGCTAAGATACTGCGCAGGACCCTCAAGCTCCCAGGCCTCTGGTAGAGGACCCGAGCTTGAAGGATAAACCGCCCGCAGGGGCGTGCTGGGTGTTTTTTATATATATATATATATATATATATATATATATATATATATATATATATATATATATATATATATATATATATATATATATATATATATATATATATTTATATTTATATTTATATGTGTGTGTTATGGAATGCCCTTTAGGAAAATATTATATATATATATTCCAACCAAAGTCTGAATATATAGAATGAAACTTGAATATATAGAATGATCTGTTGAATATATAGAATGAAGCTTGGATATATAGAATGAAACTTGAATATATAGAATGTATGAACCTCATTTTTAGAGATGATGTGTTTCTGAATTCTCTGCCTTTACAAAATGGCATCAGCTGAACTATTTCAGTACTTTTTAGAGCTTGACAACTGTTTTGCGACAGCTGTTCAAATTGCAAATTTCCATAGTCCACTAAACCTAGTTGTATCCTGTGGTTGTACAGTGTTCGAACATTTACTGACAACATTTGAGATATGGCCATCCAACTACACCCCAAGTCTCGCATGTCAGTCAGCTGAGTAGCTGGTATGTTGTACCTAAAAGAGTTAGAAACAAAAGAAGAAATATGTTAACTTCTTTCTTATTTCTTGCATTCATTATCTTGTTTGCCATCTCTTGACTCTTTCAAGTGCCATACACATTATGAATGAATTTGTTTCCATTTTTATCACTTACCTTGGCCTTCCTCTTTGAGATGTAGAATGATATAATGAGCCCATAACATGTGCTTCAGCTTCTGCTCGAAGTGTTAGCTCAGTTGACATCTCCATCAGTGATTGATAAATTCCCTCAAGAAGTGTGCATAATCTTCTCCCAGAAACATTTTGTGTAACATTATTCATGAGCACTAGAAATGTTGCAATAATGAAAACGTGTTCTTCAAGGTGACGTAGTATAAATTCCAAATTATTTCTACCATTTGCAATTTGAACAGCTGTCGCAAAACAGTTGTCAAGCTCTAAAAAGTACTGAAATAGTTCAGCTGATGCCATTTTGTAAAGGCAGAGAATTCAGAAACACATCATCTCTAAAAATGAGGTTCATACATTCTATATATTCAAGCTTCATTCTATATATTCAAAAGATCATTCTATATATTCAAGTTTCATTCTATATATTCAAGTTTCATTCTATATATTCAAACTTCATTCTATATATTCAAGCTTCATTCTATATATTCAAACTTCATTCTATATATTCAAGTTTCATTCTATATATTCAAACTTCATTCTATATATTCAAAAGATCATTCTATATATTCAAGTTTCATTCTATATATTCAAAAGATCATTCTATATATTCAAGTTTCATTCTATATATTCAAGTTTCATTCTATATATTCAAGTTTCATTCTATATATTCAAAAGATATTCAAAAGATCATTCTATATATTCAAGTTTCATTCTATATATTCAAAAGATCATTCTATATATTCAAGTTTCATTCTATATATTCAAACTTCATTCTATATATTCAAAAGATCATTCTATATATTCAAGTTTCATTCTATATATTCAAACTTCATTCTATATATTCAAAAGATCATTCTATATATTCAAGTTTCATTCTATATTGTCATGGTCCGGGTGTGTGCCAGTGTGTCTCCCTCCGAGCCGGCGTCTCCACCCCTGGGAGGGGCCTCAGTTTTTTTGCTGATCGCTTACATCTGTGGGTAATTAGCCGGGGACTCATAAGGCCAGCGTTCTCAATCTCTCTTCGCCAGATTCTCTGCTAAACATCAGTCAGTGCAGGCCACCACCATAAATTCCCTACGTGTTTTTTTGAATCACCTTGCCTCACTGTATGTTTGTTTTTTGTGCGCCTCCTTTTTCAGCTACACCTAACTGTCAACCCCTGGCGAAGAGCTTCTACTTGGATGCTGGACCTTCTGGCAGTCCCTCAGGCTATTACCAAAATTACCTACCTGCCTCTCTGCCTCCACGCCAGGAGTTTTTGGATTTACACACCCGGACTACTCACCCCTCTATGTCATCCCCGACCTCCGTTGGCAAGTACGCAGTACGAAGGAGGATTCTGAGCCAAACAACATATTCATATGCCTCCTTATCTATGTTTGAACATCTGCCTTCTGTTACAGTGACCCGACCTTTTTTCCTGGACCCTTTGTGACTTGCTTTCCAGTCCAATCCCCGGAATAGCTGTCCTTTCTGACCCGGACCAGATCGTTATTTAGTTTAACGTCTACGCTCACCTTTTGTTTATGAATATTTTTGTGTAAACATTAAACATTATTCTTAAAATATACTTACGAGCTGTTCGGCGTCTTGCGTTTGAGTCCTGTCACTGGTCTGAAACGGTCTCGGCCGTAACATATATATTCAAACTTCATTCTATATATTCAAAAGATCATTCTATATATTCAAGTTTCATTCTATATATTCAAAAGATCATTCTATATATTCAAGTTTCATTCTATATATTCAAGTGTCATTCTATATATCCAGACTTTGGTTGGGATATATATATATATAATATTTTCCTAAAGGGCATTCCATAGTGTGTGTATATATATATATATATACACACACACACACACATATATATATATATATATATATATATATATATATATATATATATATATCCCTCTGATGCATAGTGGTCACTGGAGTGGACAGCTACTAAAACGTACATATCTCTTTAATGCATTGGTTTCTATGGTGGAACTGCATATTAGCCTCTAGAATGCTCTCTGCTGCCATGCTCCATTGAGGTCAATTCAGTGTTCAGTTAGTGCAACTGCAAGTAAATTTCCTCTGAATCAAAGATGGCAGACAAACTGTCACCCGTGCCGACCACTGCTGGCATATCCTGTCAATCCTTCTATGCTAAAAGAGCCCAACAGGTAAAAAAAATATGATGATATGCAGGAACATCTAGGGAAGGATATTATCTGTTTGGAATTAGAAATTGTTATGTCTAATATGTAGAAAACTACGATTAACCATGTGTCCACTGTAGTGGACATCATGCATTACCCACTATATTTTTTTTAACATAAGTCATAAATTGTCTCACTGTTTTTTGGGACTGTTTTGGTTATAAGTAAGCATATAATTGTTACATTTATAAGCTACTCATTTAAAATATATATTTCTGTGCAGATCAGCTGTAGTTTGAGTTACTATAATAATAATTATTTTATCATATTTTGTAGACTTCAAATGCAGCAAAGAATAAGGCAGCGTACAGAATAGTCCAGGAAATTCCATCCAGCTCCAGTGATGATGATTTCATTGATGAGTGCAGTGATGATGAGTTCAGTGATAAGTCCAGTGATGATGAGAGTGGCTGCCAGAGCAGAACAGAGAAATAGGAACTACGGATGATGAAGACACAGACAGTCAGGATGCAGAAAGTGAGAACGATGAGGGGCAGGATGAAGAGGAAGGTCAGTATGATCAGGGAGCTGTGGGAGATGGGTACATGGCACCTGACCATACTCAAGCCCGCAAAAATATTTGGAAAGTCCAAGACAATGACTTTGATGGAGACTTGCCTCCTTTTCTAGGAGAGTGGAAATTGAATGTGGAGGGGAAGGATCCCATAGATTTCTTCAGACATCTGTTTCCAGCAGATCTAATTGATAATATAACATACAACACCAACTTGTATGGGAAAGAACTGTCAGTAACAGGAGAAGAGATTCACCTTCCAGCAATGCAAAAGAGGAAGACCCAGTGGGACCCCACAACCCGTGAAGCGGAGAGCAGTCACTAAAGTAGCCTGTGAGGTCAGGTTTGCCACAGGATATCACTGGCCCCAACTGACCGAGATAAAAAATGCAAACAGGTGCCATGATGTTGCGTGCACACGGAAGACCAAATACATCTGCATGCAATGCTGTGTGCCATTGTGCCCTGGATGCTTTGCAAACGTTCGCACAGCCTAGGTGTGATGAACATATAAGTGTTTGGAGATGCAGAGACTAAGATGTCAGTTTGTGTTTTCTTCCAGCATGCTAATAAGGGCTTGGTAATACTGTCCTGCATCGTTATAGAACTGTGTAGACTCAAAAATGTTTCTCTTGTTGGAGATTGTTTGCCATATTCAGGTGTAGGATTCACAGCTTAGGACTGTTGATTGGTTTTGTTATTTACGTCTAAACACTGGGGCCTTATGAGTTGAAAGTTCCAAAAAAATTGCTGAGATGTTTTTCAAAGGATACAAGCAAACAAGTGTTTGTATATTTACAATAGAACACAAGGTAATTAATTGTTACAGTAAATTCACAGTATTTCATGCTAAGTGCTCAGGCGCATGTAGTCCGCTGGAGTGGACAAGTTTATAACTTTATAAAAAAACATATTTTTGGAAAAAAAAGAGTTGAACATTTTTTTTCATGTCCTGAGAAGAATAAAAGCACTTAAGAAAAAAATCTTGACCAAGGCTTTCATAATTCATGCATCAGAGGGATATATATATATATATATATATATATATATATATATATATATATATATATGTGTGTGTGTATATATATATATGTGTGTATATATATATATACACACATATATATATATACACACACACATATATATATATATATATATATATATATATATATATATAGTGTGTGTGTATATATATATATGTATATTTCCAGTCCTCAGATACTCAACTAATCAAAGTGATGTCATGACAAAAATGAATGACCAACAAGACATTTTTTCTCCTTCATTTCTGTCACACAAAGCTGTATGAAATCTTTCTCGCGGTTAGTATCATGGTTGCTAGGCAACCTGAACAGCGCGACGCAGGCTAGACCGTCCCATTTCACAAGCCTCTCACTTCCGCACTTCTCGTACTCATAGTACGCACCGTAGTGCGCGTACTTCAAGCGTGCAGACCCTGAATTGGGACACAGCCACGGACTTTACACAGAGACCTGACTGAACTGGAACAGAGGGAGCATGGGAACCAAACCTAGGAACTAGAAATCATAGCAAAAGACATAACCAGAATAACCTAAAGCATAAGATAATAATAATTAACACAAAGCACTGGGTCACATGACCCAGGACCATGACACTTATAGCACTAGAATTAAATAATAAGGGAAGGATTCTGGATCAGCATCATGATGAAAACTTGTGGCCGTAGTATATACAGTATTCTGGAGAAGGTATAAAATGTCACCGTATGTGTGTGTGTGTTTTATGCGTATGGATTTTTTAAATTATTACGCATCATATATTACTGTCTATTAAACCTGATTTTTTCATCCCCATGATAGAACAGAGAAAACCCAACTCAGGAGTGGTCCAAACATTTATAATTCTTTATTCAATCATCTTCCAGAAGAGAGAGACCCCACACAGCCCAAAAGCCAGTTGCAAAATCTCTAGAAGCCAAAAATGTGTCTCATATAGGTGTTATTTTGGTCCTTTCCACGTCACACATAGTTTCGATAAAAACAACTCCTTCTGTGTTACTAGTTCCGCTTTTTCTGTCTGGTTTCCTGTATTTTATTAATATGCCTCTGCAGCTCTGCACTAAACTTCCTGTTTCGTAACCTCCCCTTACTGAAGCCTCGGTTGCTAAGGCGACCTGTCACCCTCTGACCTAATTCTCTCTCACAGCTGGCCTTGCTTTATAAAAGACTTTATTAAAAAGTACAAAAAACAATATAATCAGAAAATAAGCACTAATAACATATATTGATTCTGCAACATGTCCAAACATGTCTTGTAAGGACATGAGGAGGAAACAGTGACAAGGGAGCTGTGTGAGGTTATTAAAGGCAATGGATCCCTCAGCAGCTGGATTAAAAAGAGCACAGGGAACAATAACGCCTGTACCAGTTGTTGTATAGCAGAGGTGCTCAAGCATAAAAACAATAATAAACACAATGCTTTGGTTCTATAACATTTTTCTATCATTACTTTATTTTGGATTAGGTGCATGAGCTTTTAAGTATGGATAATTAAATAATAGATTAATGAAACACCAGAGTGTGCCCTGTTCTGAGATGTACAGCAAGTGGAGAGTGACAGATGAGATGAGGAGATGGAAGAGTGACTCACAGGCAGAGCCGAGTTCATTTCCCACAGTTTTGTTGTTTAATGCTTCTGAGCGCTGTCACCAATCTTTGCATTTTATTATCATCTCATAACACTTCTTTAATCAGCTACCATCTCTGCTGTGGACTTTTTACTGTCTACAGTCTCAAAGCAACACAGACCTCCATCACTATCTGCAGCAGGAGCAGCAGCAACCCCTCAACAGCAACAGTGTTGTTGTTATTCAGCCTGGTTCCATGTGCCCCTTTTGAACTTTGAGCACCCGTCCCTTCCAGCATCTCTGCACGGCCCTGCTCAGAATCATTCATCTGTTTTAGGTTGACATTTTATATGTTTTGTAGAATAACAGGACAAACTGTGAGACTGGAAATACCTGAGTTTCATGCTCTGTTTTGTGACGTAGTGTGTAATGCTCAGCAGTATTATCATTTTAACTGGTTCTGTGCGCGATCTGAAGACACTAAGTGTTTGTGAGAGAACATAAAACTGTTTTGATGCATTTGTGAGGATTTACCTGATGAGTTTTAAGTTTTGTGATTGTAGCTTGAAAATTAAATTTAATGTTTAGAGTTATGATAAAGAAGGTGGAAGCATTAAAGTGATGTATCTTAACAGTTGTAAAATGTAAATGACCAAATTGGATTATTGGAATATAGTTTTATTGTGTTTCGTTGTTTTTATGTAAAAATTATAATTTTAATATGTTATGAAATTATGATTTAAAGAATTCATATTGTTGAGTTTGTTTGTTTCAGAGTCAGAGAGCCGTGTCTCTCTACAGTCAGAGGTTTTTGTACGGCGCCTCAATGAGTTTGTATCACTGTGGTGGACTTTTGGTGGAGGAACCAGACTGCAAGTTGGAAGTAAGTCAAACTTAAACCTCATTTACTTTAGCAAATTTCTTTCTTGTGATTATCTTAACTTTTCTGTTCAATGCGCCTAAAAAAACCTCAGGAAAATAGTTTTTAGATAAATCTTCATGAAGAAACAAAGTTAGCTTCAGAATAAATGTTAAAATGAATATTAAACACAATATAAAACATCAGAGTGGACTTGAGGATATTTTACATATACATACATCTGGTTAAGTCTCGAGAGCTTTTAGTTTTAATCCAGTCTGACAGAGTCAGAGAGCCGTGTCTCTCTACAGTCAGAGGTTTTTGTACGGCGCCTCAATGAGTTTGTATCACTGTGGTGGACTTTTGGTGGAGGAACCAGACTGGATGTTGGACGTAAGTCAGACTTAGAGCTTTTTTTTTTTAAATGTAATTTTCTTTTCTTTTCTTTAATTTCATTTAATATGAAAGGTTAGGAAACTTTTTGTGTAACTGATTACATATTTTATTCATAAATTTTGCCCTAAGAAACAAAGTCAGCTTTGGAAATGATTATTCAGACACTCAGGACAATTTCCAATGAAAAAAGTTAAACTGCACAGAGTGAAGATAAAGATCTCTGGTGTTCTTATTGTATCATATCATTTACAACAATGTAAGCAATAAAAAAAACACATGAGGTAAGTAGTGGTATTGAGTTTCTTATCCAGAACAAGCTGTTTATTATGAAGAACTGATGATGTGGAAGCTTAACATCTTTTAAAAGTGTTGACACATCTTTGTTTTGTTTTGTTTTTTTATTTCCAGTGTAGTTTGAACATATTTCAGCTCAAACTGTGTGATGATTCTCTCTGTGCTGATATGCATGAGAGGTTTCTTAAAGGGAAGTGAAACAATGTGTGAGTGAATGACTGGTGGAGCAGAAAAAACACCTGACAGAAACTTCTTAACGGAGAAATTCAAATTGTGGTTCTTGTCCTCTAAGCTGATTGGTGTTTCCTAGGTGATGCCCGCCCCACCCTGAAGGTGCTGGGTCCCTCCAGTGAGGAGCTGAAACAAGGGGAGGCTACAGTCATGTGTCTGGCCAACAAGGGCTTCCCCTCAGACTGGAGTCTGTCCTGGAAGGTGGATGGCAGTGGCAGCATCAGCTGGGAGGAGAGCAGGAGCCCCGTGGTGCAGGAGAACGACGGCCTCTACAGCTGGAGCAGCACCCTGAGGCTCCCTGCAGACCACTGGATGAAGGTGGGCTCTGTGACCTGTGAGGCCACGAGGGGCTCCCACACTCTGGTCTCAGAGCCACTGATGAGAGACCAGTGTCCCCAGTCCTGAACTATATGTGACTTTTATGCTGGTCTTACTTTCACACTGCTTTTTTTTTTTTTTTCTAATTTCTTCTCTCATTTTTCATTGCTTTGTTTAAAGTTTAAAGTTTGTTTAAAGTTTTAAAGAATAAAAAAATATCTATATTAAATAAGGACCGAGTGTTTGTCTTACTTTTGTGGTGATGTCAATATTAAACTCTAAATAATGATTTCCAGGGTTCTAATTGGAAGCCAGTGTGCTATCTGTAGTCAATATGAGTCGGTAGAATTAAGCCACTTTCAATACATGAAGTAAAGCAAAGTTTATGTTAAAGAGTAAGTGCGAAGGGGAATTGAGAGACACTGCCATTACTAAGCAGGATATTAAAGACATTACATTTATGCAAATTCATTGCATGCTGTGTAATGAAATGTTTCAGCATGTTGCAGGTTGTTGTATAAAACACTGACTGCACAGGTGGAGCAGAAAAGCGCTGTATAAGATTGAGTCTATTCTCGTGATCAGTGTTGGGGCAGGTATTTTAAGAAGTAATTTAATATACAGAGTTTTTTTGTTAAAAGTATTCAGTACGTTATTTTGGTGTTTTTTTTTCTGTAAAATCACCTGAAACACAACATGTCATAACTGTCATTGAACAATATGAACTTGTAGGCTACAGTCTCTCACACCAACATAAATCCCTATCCTAACGACGACACACATATTTTCTTTCTCTTGGCATTTAGGTATATGAATACCTGTCAAGGGTCCTTGACATACAGGTCTCCGACTCGGAGGACAAAAATTAATGTCCTGTGTCTTAGGAGGGCAGGATTGCTTTGCTTTTTCTTTATACGATGCTTTGCAGTATTAGTTTTGCCTAACAACCTGTTTTTGACTCCTAAATTGTCATTAATGCAACCGCTCTACATAACAGTCAGTGTAACTGATTATAAATCTTTTATTCATGAACCTACACATTACGCTTTATTTACTAGGTGTATGTATTTTAACAGAGCAAGAGGTGGACCACACGTTTGAAGAGCTGCTGGTCTTTATAACTGGGGCTGACTTACTTCCACCACTGGGGTCCTGCAACATAGACTTTTATGATCAGGAGTCGGGGATACGCATCGATGTGCAGCTTATCCTTGTATCTTCCGAGACGTGTTGCATACGAGGATCAATTTAAAGATCTTATGAACACTGCATTAAAAGGATTCCTGGGATTTGGAAAGCTGTAGCTGCATTTACATGAACTGATGCTGGAAAGCTGTGGTTAAAACCTGTGGCCTTTTGGGAGGAAGTTGTGTTATTCTAAGTGTTCTGAAATGGGATTGCTCCTGGGCTTCTTCAAAATTGTACATTTTAAAAGTGTTTAGTATAAAGGTTTTTTGTTCTTACAAATGTGACTGTATATAGTTGTATTTATAGTCCCGTTGAGACAGGTGGGGTATGCATGCAACAAGCCATGCACCAAAAAGTGATGCTCAGAAAATGCTTCAAGTATTGGAAGGAAAATAACAATTCATCTACAAATGCTCTTTTGAAAGGTTGTTGTGCAGTCATGTTTAAGTATTCGGTTATAATATACTGCATAGTTTCTTGTTGCTGCGTTGTGTTTGTGTTGTTGTTTTAAATGTGCAATAGCTGCCTAACAAACTTTGAACTGAAAGACGCTGACTTTTGTAAAATAAAAGTATTGTAATGTCAGTTCTCATGGTGTCTCTTTACCAATTAAAGTTGAGGCTCACCTGTTACTGTCAAATACTGGTGTTGGGATCCACTGACGAGGGCTGTTCAGTACACAGGTAAGTGCTTAAGTCGAGGTAAACAGTTCAATAAATTTACCTTCATCTGTTCTCAAACTGAGAGCTCAAGATTCCATCTCAACTCAATTTGTTCAACTGCTTTCAGGAACAAAGCAGTTTTAACTCCTAAGTTTAAAGTCAGAGTTGGTTAACTCTGAGATTGGCAGCTGACCTTTGACTATAACCTGTTTAAATATTAATAACTCAATTTGAGGAATGTGAACATGTGTCAGTGCTATTATTAGAACACATACTAATATACACAGAGGGTAACGAGGGAATACACCACAGAAGGCAGACACAGCTGAACCTCATCAGACATGACGAATACACTCACACAGAACGCAGAATCCAAATAAAACAGGGAACCAGAGAATAGCTCTGAGACACGGGTTGACAGAACATAAGGAACAGAGGGACGAAGAGATGCGACTGGAAAACAGAAAATAAATGAAAAGAATCATATTAATAATCAAAAACATGAATAGGAAGTCAACAGGTCTTTGTACCATGGCAGTGTTGAACAGCAAAAAAGAGAAAATCTAAAAACCTGAGAAAGAAAAGATGGAAATTTGATCATTTGACTGATTTGCACTTAAAGTTTCTATTTGAAGTATTTGCTAAATTGTGCAGATAATTATGACTCACTGACTTTTGCTGACTTCATTTAGTGTTAGATTTTTTTTTCTTACAGAAATATGATTTTTGATAATGATCGATATTTAGAAATTGAGATTTATTTGAGCTGGTATGAAGCAGAAGTCAAAGGTCATAAATGATTTGTTAAAAATAAATGATATATTTCCAACTTTCTTTTCCTTTAGCAACAATGACATTTTCACTCTGTGTGTGTGTGTGTGTGTGTGTGTGTGTGTGTGTGTGTGTGTGTGTGTGTGTGTGTGTGTGTGTGTGTGTGTGTGTCCTCAGTGAACTGTATCAGTCTCTGCAGTATCTTCCAGCTGCAGCAGTCACTTCAGTTTCTGTTCAGTCTGACTGAGGGAGGTTTTTGTACGACTGTTTTTCACTGTGTGAACACATGCTGGCTGTTAGGATAGTGATAACTCTGACAGTAATAAACTGCTGCATCTTCAGCCTGGACTCCACTGATGGTCAGAGTGAAGTCAGAGTTTGATCCACTGCCTGTAAAACGATCTGGAATCCCTGATTCTCGATTGCTAGTGTAGTAAATGAGACGTTTAGGAACTCCTCCATCTTTCTGTTGGTACCAGGCTAAATAGTAGGTGCCATGAACATTCTGACTGGTCGTACACTTGATGCTCACAGTTCCTCCCACAGCAGAGCTCACTGCTCCAGGCTGAGTCACTGTGATCTGTCCTCTGGACTCTGAGGACACAGAGACAAAAACATAAAGCAGCTTCATGGTTTTGTGGGCTTCATTTCAGAGGGACAGATGTTGATAGAGGAGAGGAGTTTGATTCTCTGGACTTTACCTGTGAAGCAGCAGCAGAGGAGAGTCCAGATGAGGACGCAGATCAAAGTCATGTTTTTGATGAGGAGGATTTCTGTGGCTTCTGTTGTGATGAAGGACAGCTGTCAGTCATCCAGTGTTCAACTCTCAGGACTATAAACTCTCCCAGAGCACTGGAGCATGGTGCTGCTGATGCAAAGTGACTCTCTATGGAAATGAACTGACTCCAGCAGGACTTGTTTAAAAAAAGTTTTTCACAGCATATTTAGCATGTGACACACATGAACCCTGTAGAATTTATAGACAGTTAACAAATGGTCTTTGAGCGCAAAATCTCCAATGGGAGATTGAGAGACCCGTGATGGACATTTAGTTCGACTGTAAAATTGACATGCACTTGTTCGCACTAAAGGAAACCACCATCATTTCATGTGGCTACCATATCGGCGCCACCTGTGGTCTCAAGGCTGGAGCTGACCAACAAAAAACTCTGTTTCTGAAGACAGACTCTGTACACTTCGTTCCCATCCTGTGTCCCCCATCCTGGATTCCAAACACCTTTGAACGCTTATCTCCAAGGCTGAGGTCAGACGGCGGGTCTAGTCCCAGCGCATGCTGCAGGACCGGATGTGCTGTCTACACCGACTTACTCTCACCCCTTACTCACACCTGTTGCTTGTCATGTGCTTCTATGGTGTATTAAGATTCATGTGCTTTTGTGCTGAGGTGTTTTTTGTTGTTCTCCCATCAGAAGCTCAGTCTGGGTGGAGCTTTTTTTTCCTCCTCTCGCCTCATGTTGTGTATTTTTGTTGTTTTTCTTATCAGCCTACCTCTCTGACCTGTCTTCCCAATGTGATGTTTGTTTTGAAGTATGTTTGGTCTGAGGGTTCCTTTGTGTGTGTGCTGTGAGATTATTATTTTATCATGTGTCTATAATCGAAATGAGTGAATCATTGTACTGTTGTAAGCCACACCATACTCCTTATTATAGAGAGTATAATTAGTATGTAGTTGTAGTTCTAGTTTGCACTATGCTTCTGAATTACAAAAGAATCATTAGAAAATCATTAGATTCATTAGATAGGTTTGTACTATCCTATACTGTTGATTTACTGTGAGTGAGTTACACTGTTTCATGGCATTTCATACTGCTGAGTTAAGAAGAGAATACTGTGTGCAGAGAGCACAGAGCACATTCCACAGGAGCTCACCCCCTTGTTGGAAGCAGATAGGCAGGGAGCCAAGGTCATAACACAGGCTCACTGAGAGTTAGAGGGTAAGTTTGAGCTTTTTACGACTGGGTGGGGTCAACAGAGGCTATAAAAGCTTTGGGTAACGCTCCACCATTTTGAGACTTGCTGTGACCCTCTTCTTGCATGTCTCCCCATCCGGATGGTTTGTGCTCTTAAAGTGTTGAATTGTATGGAATACAGGATTGTTGATTGAGCATTTATACACCGAGTATTGTCCTTCCTTCAGCCCATGCACAGTACTGGAATGTAAGCGTTTCAATGTGGATGCACAACTCTGTGAAAACGACTGAAAATCCTAGTGTGGACGCAGAGCGTTTTCAAATCTATCCGGGCTAGTGTGGACGTAGCCTAAAGATGAATAGCAGCCCTCTTTAAATACAGTCAAGAAGAAGGCATTTCCACAGTTGTTGTTCACACCCTTGAACCCTCAGAGAGAGAGTTTACAACCTTGTCTCCTCTTCCAGTGTCACATAGAGACTGCTCCTTGCCTCTTCACCCCATCCTCAAAGACCTGATTAACAAAAGACTTCACCACCTGTTGGATCCTCCCCCTCTGGGTGTCACCAACTTTCTCACGAAAGTTAACTCGCCTAACTTTGTGTAATAGAGTTAAAGCTAAACGCTTCTCCACATTTAGTATTTATTTATTTATTGTCATTGTCAAGAACAATGAAATTGTGTTTGGGGCTTCCATACAACCCAAAAAAAAGAAGAAAATAATAAATACCCCTTAAAACCCAAGTGTACATATTTAACCCAGTGTGACTCCAATGCAATAAGACAATCCTTAGCAATAATGTTCATAGAAATTCAGACAAAGACCTGAGAAACATGACAAAATACAACAATGCAACCCATTCAATATTATTGTACTGTGAGATATGATATCAGATATGATAGTTATCTATTTAAGAAGGGGGGGGGGGGGGCAGGAGGGGGAAGAGAATAAAGATATGATGCACCAATGCAGACCAGTTCATTGCTATTAAGAAGTTGGATATGGTTATTGTCCGTGAGAGGGGGGCAGAGAGTTCAGGAGCCTCACAGCCTGTGGATACAGGCTGTTGGCCAGTCTGGATGTTCTGGCCTGTATAGACCTGTACCTTCTCCCTGAGGGCAGCAGATGGAAAAGGTGGCGCGCAGGGTGATGTTGGTCCCGCAGGATACTGTGCACCCTCCTCAGACAGCGAGTGGGGAAGATATTACTGATCTCTGGCAGACTTGTTCCAATAATTCTGCCAGCTTCCTTCGCCACCCGCTGGAGTGCTTGCTGATCGGCCTTGGTGCAGCTGGGGAACCACACTAGAAATCCATACGTCAGAACGCTG
This sequence comes from Astatotilapia calliptera, assembly GCF_964374335.1. NCBI lineage: Eukaryota > Metazoa > Chordata > Actinopteri > Cichliformes > Cichlidae > Astatotilapia > Astatotilapia calliptera. Next base: position 3,647,374 of record NC_137442.1, on the reverse strand, counting down.
CTGATGGCACAGTTGTAGAAGTTCAACATCAGAGATCTGGGAATGTGTGCGCTCCGCAGTCTCCTCAGGTAGTAGAGGCGCTGTTGGGCCTTCCGTACAACTGAGGTGATATGGTTGCCCCAGGACAGGTCCTCGGTCACAGTTACCCCCAAGAATTTAAAACTGCTCACCCTCTCCACCGCCTCACTGCCAATGAAGAGAGGCAGATGGTTGTTATGACCCCTCTTCCGGAAATCTACAATGATCTCCTTGGTCTTTTTGGTGTTTAAGACCAAGTTATTGTCGTGGCACCATGACTCTAGTTGTTGCACCTCTGTCCTATAGTTTGTCTCATCATTGTTGGATATAAGTCCGAGCACTGTAGTGTCATCTGCAAACTTAACAATGAGATTGGACGCGCAGGAGGAAATACAGTCATGGGTGAAGAGAGTGTATAGCAGAGGGCTCAGAACACACCCCTGAGGGGCACCGGTGTTGACCACAAGGGTGGAAGAGGTGTTCTTACCCACTCTGACACTCTGTCTACGGTTAGTGAGGAAGTCCACAATCCAGTTGCACAGAGAGGAGTTAAGTCCCAGTTGGTGGAGTTTGGGACGTAGTTTGTATGGCCGGATGGTATTAAAAGCCGAGCTGTAGTCTACAAAGAGGAGCCGTGCATAGGTATTCCTGTGTTCCAAGTGCTTCAGTAATGTGTGCAGCACTGTGGCGATCGCATCCTCGGTTGACCGGTTCTCCCTGTATGCAAACTGGTACGAGTCCAGGGATGGTGGAAAAGCAGCTCTGATGTGTTTAATGACCAGTCTCTCCAGGCATTTGGCGGGAATGGGGGTGAGTGCCACAGGTCTGAAATCGTTCAGACATGTGACATTTGACTGTTTTGGATGGGAACGATGGTTGCTGCTTTGAAACAGGATGGTACCAGTGAACAGGACAACGAGGTGTTATATATAGAGGTGAAGACGTCCGCCAGGTCTGCAGCACAGTCTTTTAGCACCCGGCCCAGCACTCCATCCGGCCCGGCCGCCTTCCTGGTGTTAATGCTCCGGAACACACGCCTCAGCTCATGAGTGCTCAGGACCGGAGCAGGGTCGGTTGAGGGGAGAGGGGACAGGACAGGGTCGGTGTTCTCCCTGTCAAAACGGGCATAAAAGAGATTTAGATCCTCAGCCGGAGTAGAACTGTCGGCTGAGGGTGATGGTGTTCTTCTTTTGTAGTCCGTGATAGCCCTGATGCCCTCCCAGACCTGCCTTGGGTTTGTGTTGTTCTCAAACCTGGCCTCGATACGCCTCCTGTGCTGCTGCTTGGCAGTCTTGATGCCTCTTCTCAGGTTGGCCCTGGCAGCACTGTATGCCTCCTAGTCCCCGGATTTGAAAGCGTTGTTCCTTGTTCGAATAAGTTGTTGAACTCCGTGTGTCATCCAGGGTGGATTATTAGGGAACACACGGAATCGTTTCCAAGTTGTTACATTGTCCACACAGAAACAGATGTAGTCCAAGACAGTGGAGGTGTAACTATCCAATGCGACACGATTGTCAGTGTCCTGCACCTTGAATACATCCCAGTCTGTGCAGTGGAAACAGTCCTGAAGCATCGGAATAGCATCCTGCGGCCATGTTCTCACGGTTTTGGTTGTAATCCCAGTGCTCTTGATCTTTTGTGTGTATATTGGGTGTAGCAGAAGGGAGAGATGGTCTGACAGACCCAGGTGGGGATAAGCCTGGGCTCTGTACGCATTCGCCATGTTGGTGTACACCTGGTCCAACGTTCTATCTCCTCTGGTAGCACACTTCACATTACGGTGGAAATTGTGAAGTACAGATTTCAGGTCCGCGTGGTTAAAATCCTCAGCCGCAATAAAGACACTGTCCGGGTGTGCTACCAGGCTGTTATTGATGCTGCTGCTCAATTGTGCTAACGCTAGCTTAGCATTAGCATCTGGTGGAATGTAAACAGCGCAGATGTAAACGGCAGAAAATTCCCGAGGGAGATAGAATGGACGGCACTTTAACAACAACAGTTCTACCTCTGTACTGCACAGTTTTTCCGTTACCGTGACGTTCGTGCACCAAAGGTTGTTAATATAGATGCACAGCCCCCCGCCAGTCTTCTTACCCGAGTCCGCAGACCTGTCGGCTCGATAGGCGGTGCGGCCTGCTAGATCGATAGCCGCATCGGGAATGGCGCTGTCCAGCCAGGTTTCAGTGAAAATCATGCACGAACAGTTATTAAAAGTCCGTCGAGTGGCGATCTGCAGTCGTATTTCATCCAGTTTGTAACGGATTGAACGGGCGTTGGAGAGGAATATGATCGGGAGTGGTGGTTTAAACAGACTAGTCTTTAGCCGTGCCCACAGGCCTCCCCGCTTGCCTCTCTTCTGCCTCCGCTCGCAACGTCTCCTCCTGCGGCTTGCTGTTGCGGGTAGCCCCGGGGGTTGCTTAACGATCTCCGGGGGGATGAGATACTCGGATGTTAGTTGAAGATCTCCACGGCTTAGTTGTAGTAGATCATCTCTGTTGTATTGAAGTAACCCCAGACTGTGTGAAATAATACACAGTACCACCAAAAGTGCAAAAGTGTAGGAGCTCCGGGCCGCTGCGTCTGTGCGCGCCGCCATCTTGGTTGCAGTGATCAGAAACGCTTCTCCACATGTGAACCTTGAAGTGACCCAAAAGTGATATTACTAAAACATGTGACAAATGTGAAATTTCCAGCACATTCCCACTCTTTGGATTACTCTGCTAATCACATCAATAACAGACATTTCTTTTCTGACATTCTGTATATCACATCAACACCATTGTACACTCAAAGAGGTTTCACTATGTGCATCCTCACTTCACTATTCTCCTCTCCACCCTTTTGTTCATCTCCAATCGTCATCATAGCCTAAACTTCCATATGCAAAAGATAACAATAATGATAAAAAGAAAAAACTTCCAAAAATATCAAATTACACATGGAAACATGATGTTCATTCATGAGAAACTGTGGCTAAGATAACTGGTGTACTAGAGAAACGGTCTAGCTGTCATACAAAATGTGCACAAGTAATTTGTCAGTCATTTTTAATCAGGATCACGACTCCCTGTATTTGTGATGTGTGGAGAATCATGTAAATGCATATCATTTGTAAAATGACTAGAAAAGTCACACCAGTGACCACCAGAACTTAAAAACACACTGAACCTTTCAGGCAAGACCAGCCTGACTGTTTAATCAGGTGTTATCCACATTCCATCGCTGATCCCTCTCTGCACGTTACTCAGTTGGAGCTTGGCACTCTCTCGTTGGAGGAGGGCGCTCTTTCACCCCTCACTCTGTTCCAACGCAGCTTTAGGTTGAAAGGCCAAAGTACATAGACCCTTGTTGTCTTCCTCAACATCAACACAGAAATCCTTTCGACCTTTGGATTATTATTGTGGTTCTGAAAACTTCTTGTGACAACTGCTAGGAACTCAAGTGGCACAACCTTCCACCTTAACCTCTGTCTGGGCTCTCAGCTGTGACTGGAATGGTCCCTGCTTCTCACTGGTTCTTTCATGACTTCTCATCCAGTCTCAGTCTGGAGTTTCCACCTTGGGATGAGTTTCTGCTGTAACACTCTCTGGTGTTAAAGGTCCTTGCCATGCATCAATTTAACTTAATTAGGAGAACAAGAAAATGGACAAAGCTAAGTCTCTTAAATAATTTCAGGATTTCTCCTCTGGAGCAGCCTCGCTCCGGGCCTGTAAACCTGTGTTAGAAATGGAAAAGAAAGAAAATATGTCTGTGAAGGTCATCGTGGTCTAAGGAGCTTGGAAAGAAAAGCGTCTGGACTTCTTTGAGTTGCTTGAAGACGTTTCACCTCAAGAAAGAAAGAAAAGAAAAGGAAAGTTGGTGTGTTTTTCATGTTGACTCTGTGTAACTCCTGGTTCCTCCATCCACACTATAGTATAATCAAAGACCACTGATCAATGGCCATGAAAATTTGCATATTAATGATAAAGGAACTGACCTCACAGCCCATTGACTGAGGGAGGTTTTTGTACGACTGTTTTTCACTGTGTGAACACAAGCTGACTGTTCAGCCAGTGATCACCCTGACAGTAATAAACTGCTGCATCTTCAGCCTGGACTCCACTGATGGTCAGAGTGAAGTCAGAGTTTGATCCACTGCCTGTAAAACGAGCTGGAATCCCTGATTCTACAGTGTCAGCACCATAAATGAGCAGTTTGGGAACTACTCCATCTTTCTGTTGGTACCAGGCTAAAAGATGGTTGTTCTTCCAAAAAGTAACATCCTGACTGGTCGTACACTTGATGCTCACAGTTCCTCCCACAGCAGAGCTCACTGCTCCAGGCTGAGTCACTGTGATCTGTCCTCTGGACTCTGAGGACACAGAGACAAAAACATAAAGCAGCTTCATGGTTTTGTGGGCTTCATTTCAGAGGGACAGATGTTGATAGAGGAGAGGAGTTTGATTCTCTGGACTTTACCTGTGAAGCAGCAGCAGAGGAGAGTCCAGATGAGGACGCAGATCAAAGTCATGTTTTTGATGAGGAGGATTTCTGTGGCTTCTGTTGTGATGAAGGACAGCTGTCAGTCATCCAGTGTTCAACTCTCAGGACTATAAACTCTCCCAGAGCACTGGAGCATGGTGCTGCTGATGCAAAGTGCCGCTCTATGGAAATGAACTGACTGACTTGGATCAGTATGACGATGCTGTTTATCAGGAATGATTCAATCCATCATAGTATTGAGCAGATATATCAGTTTGTTCTTCAGAATATTCTTATTCCAAAATATTTGCACTGGAGCATGGTGCTGCTGATGCAAAGTGCCTCTCTATGGAAATCATCTGACTGACACAATGAAATCCTTCGTGCTTTTTCTGTCTGAATTAATGATGTCTTTTCTGTTTTTGCTTAGTTTCCTATTAATTGATATTAAAAATTACTCAAAATTTTATTTGCAGTTTCCATATGGATTACAGTTACAGTTAATGTGTAACCTGCCCCTTACCCTGGGACAGCTGGGTAAAGCTCCAGCCTCTCCAGAATCCTGTCAGATAAGATCACAGATTGAAATAGAAAGTGTGACATCATCAATATTTTTTATAACTTTCATTTGATGCTTTTTTTATATATAAATTTGTTGTCCCAACAGCTAATTTAGGAAATTATTTAGGTGACTCATAACTGAATGATCAGTCATTCAGTGTTTAACAGAACGGCTTATTCATTTATTAATGTCAATAGTAAATGATCGACTGTAATGAATATTATCCGTAGTGTCCATCTTAACACAAGGTCACTCTTCTGAAAAGAAAAACAAATCATCATCAAGAGAACTAAAACCATGAATAACAATAATCAAGAAATATAAATTAAACACAGAACACTTGGTCACAGACCCAGGGCCGTGAAAGCTATTGTTGTCACGGCTGGGGCGGCAGTCGTGTGGAGGGTGAGAAAGGAGTTCTCCTGAACCTTCAGCTGACAAGTCTTGGGGCTGGACGGGCTTCTCGGGCCCCCCAGCGAAAACAGTCTCAGAACCAGTGGGCACCGGAGCCCCTGGCACACACAGGACAGAACCAGCAGGTGCGGGGACCTCTGGCGGGCGCAGGACAGAACCAGCAGGTGTGCGGACCTCTGGCGGGCGCAGGACAGAACCAGCAGGTGCGGGGACCTCTGGCGGGCACAGAACAGACTGCAGGTGTGCAGAGCACCGACCCTGCTCAGGCAGCGACAGCCGGGTGCAGTCCTCAGCTGGGTTCTTAGCCTCCAAGGTGTCCAGAGTCGGCTGAGGGCTGTAATTTAACCTCTGGTGAGGCCCTGGAGCAAGTAACAGTCTCTAAACTAGCCAGCTGTTGAGGAACAGTTGCAATTTTAACGTGTTTGTCTCTCTGCAAAAAATACGTACTAGAAAAAGAGTCCAAAACCGGAGGCACAGACGCAGCCTCCCGTACAGAGGGAGTCGGTGAAGACGGAGATGGCATAGATGACTGGGCTAGCGGGGATACCGGAGGCCGAGCTGAATGCTGCTGCGCAGCTAAACGAGGTAAAGACAGCTGAGCAGGAGAATGAACAGGCAACAAACAGTTCTCCTTGTCATCTGCTGCACAAAACAAAGCCCCTGAATAAACTGTCCCACAGTCCAAAACAGAAAAAGGGTCCTTCTCACTCACCACAGCCGGCAATTCTGAAGTCCTAATATCCGGCTGTGGGGTGACGCGCCGGCGGCGCGATCGTCGCTTCCTCCCTGCCGATGGCTCCGGCGGGTCGGGCAAAACCTCTAGCGGGCCGATCAAAACCGGGAGAAGCTGACATGACTGTTCCGGGGCGGCCGTAGTCCGCTGCTGCTGGACAAAGTCTGTGGATTCCTGAGCTTGCACCACCCCCTGGGCTTTATGCAGTAGTATTTACTGATAATGTTACTGCTGATAGAGGTAGCATGTCACAATCTGGGAGGCAGATCGTCTGGAGGAGGATTTGGACCCAAACGCAAGCACGGACGACAGCGTAGCTGTGAGCAAGTTTATTAACAATGAAAGGCAAAATATAAACCAGAGCAGAGCAGTCGGTGGGCCTTGAAGGTCTGCACTTCAGTCACATCCTAGTTCTTTGAGTCAGATTCCACTGTGTTGTGTACACAGTAAAACTGTGAAAATGTGTCATTGTCCAAAAGCTTATGGATCAAACTATATTTAAACTAATGTTGTACGATGTTATTATGATGGTATTTGAAGAAGTCATATCAGCTGAGTCATGGCTGCTGTGCAAACAATGAATGATTTTGTTGAGTTTGTTTGTCTCAGAGTCAGAGAGCCGTGTCTCTCTGCAGTCAGAGGTTTTTGTACGGCGCCTCAATGAGTTTGTATCACTGTGGTGGACTTTTGGTGGAGGAACCAGACTGGAATTTGGAAGTAAGTCGAACTTAAACCTCTTTTATTTTATCAGATTTCTTTCTTGTGGTTATCTTGACTTTTCTGTTCAGTGTGCCAGAAAACATTAAAATAGTTTTTAGATCAATTTTCATGAAGACACAAAGTTAGCTTCAGAATAAATGTTAAAATCAATATTAACAAATAATATAAAACATCAGAGTGGACTTGAGGATTATTGAGATATATATATGTCTGGTTAACTCTTGAGAGCTTTTGGTTTTAATTTAGTCTGTTAGAGTCAGAGAGCCGTGTCTCTACAGTCAGAGGTTTTTGTGCAGCGGCTCAGTGAGTTTGTATCACTGTGGTGGACTTTTGGTGGAGGAACCAGACTGAATGTTGGAAGTAAGATTATAAAGTTTTTAAAGAAACTACATCGATGTTTAAATGTTAGCTTTATAACAATGAAATATTCATGTAGAGGTAATATTATAACCATTGTACACTGGAGGCTGACTCCATCAGCTTTAATTCGATTTTATGTCGACATTTCTGACATAAAGACGATGCATTGTGTAAATAATATAAACTGTCATCAGCCTGTGATTATTTTCTAGTTTGAAATCACAGTCACTGTTTCTAAGATGAATTAAATGTAACTGTCCTCAAGTTAAACAGAGTGAAGATAAAGATTTCTGGTCTTTTACTTAGTCAGTAAAAATGTAGAATTTGCTTAGAAATCATAAAAGCACTACAATAAATGACTGAAACTCACATGAGGTAAGTAGAAAACTTGTGTATTATACAGAACGGAGGTTTTTGAAGCTCAACATCTTGTATAATTGTTGCCATATCTGCTTCTTTTATTTCCAGAAGTTAAAGATGGGCATTTGACAGTGTGCAGCACGTCTGGTGTTTCTGTTGTAGCAGATATCATTTCAAATGTCATTAAAATCATGTAAGCAGTAAAAGAAATTAATCCACATCATTCAAGTAGTGCTATTAAGTTTCTTATCTCCAACAAGTGATGTGTTATAGATAACTGATGATGTTGAAGCTAAAATAGTTTTTGTAAATGTTTCCACATCTGCTTCTTTTATTTCCAGTGTAGTTTGAACATATTTCAGCTCAAACTGTGTGATGATTCTCTCTGTGCTGATATGCATGAGAGGTTTCTGAAAGGGAAGTGAAACAATGTGTGAGTGAATGACTGGTGGAGCAGAAAAAACACCTGACAGAAACTTCTTAACGGAGAAATTCAAATTGTGGTTCCTGTCCTCTAAGCTGATTGGTGTTTCCTAGGTGATGCCCGCCCAGCCCTGAAGGTGCTGCGTCCCTCCAGTGAGGAGCTGAAACAGGGGAAGGCTACAGTCATGTGTGTGGCCAACAAGGGCTTCCCCTCAGACTGGAGTCTGTCCTGGAAGGTGGATGGCAGTGGCAGCATCAGCTGGGAGGAGAGCAGGAGCCCCGTGGTGCAGGAGAACGACGGCCTCTACAGCTGGAGCAGCACCCTGAGGCTCCCTGCAGACCACTGGATGAAGGTGGGCTCTGTGACCTGTGAGGCCACGAGGGGCTCCCACACTCTGGTCTCAGAGCCACTGATGAGAGACCAGTGTCCCCAGTCCTGAACTATATGTGACTTTTATGCTGGTCTTACTTTCACACTGCAATAAAAAAAATCTACATTAAATAAGAATCGAGTGTTTGTCTTACTTTTGTGGTGATGTCAATATTAAACTCTAAATAATGATTTCCAGGATTCTTATTGGAAACCAGTGTGCTATCTGTAGTCTATATGAGTCAGTAGAATTAAGCCACTTTGAATACATGAAGTAAAGCAAAGTTTATGTTAAAGAGTAAGTGCGAAGGGGAATTGATAAGAACTTAGAGATTATGATTTTATTACTGAGAATATTGAGCGACACCGCCGTTATTCATGCAAAGTCATTGCATGCTGTTTAATGAATGTTTCAGCATGTTGTAGCTTGTTATATAAAGCAATTTGAGTTCTCAGGTGGAGTAGAAAAGCGCAATATAAGAATGAGTCAAATGATCAGTTTTGAGGTATCTTAAAGTATTCTATTATGCAGAGTACTTTTTTAAAGTAATGCAGTACATTATTTTGGTGTTTTTCTGTAAAATCACCTGAAACACACCATCTCATAACTATCATTTAACAATAAGAACTTATAGGCTACAGTCCCTCACGCCAATATAAATCCCTATCCTAATGAGGACACACATACAGTGGCTTACAAAAGTATTCGGCCCCCTTGAACTTTCCCACATTTTGTCACATTACAGCCACAAACATGAATCAATTTTATTGGAATTGCAAGACAAAGTTATCAGACTAGTATTGAACAGCAAAAAAGAAAAAATCTACAAACCTGAGAAAATTGGACTTAAAGTTTCTATTGGAAGTATTTATATAAGTTATGCAGACAATTGTGACTCACTGATTTTGGTGATTTATTGTGTTTTTTTCTCTTTCTTTAGGAAATGTTTTCATAATGAGCAATATTCAGGAATTGGTTCACATGTATTTGAGCTGCTATGAATCAGAGGTCAAAGGTCAAAATTTGATTGACTGAGATACAGATAGATTTCCAACTTCTTTTTTTTTCACTCAACAACATTTTCACTCTATCACTCTGTGTGTGTGTGTGTGTGTGTGTGTGTGTGTGTGTGTGTGTGTGTGTGTGTGTGTGTGTGTGTGTGTGTGTGTGTGTGTGTCCTCAGTGAACTGTATCAGTCTCTGCAGTATCTTCCAGCTGCAGCAGTCACTTCAGTTTCTGTTCAGTCTGACTGAGGGAGGTTTTTGTACGACTGTTTTTCACTGTGTGAACAGATGCTGACTGTTGATATAATGCTGACCTACACAGTAATAAACTGCTGCATCTTCAGCCTGGACTCCACTGATGGTCAGAGTGAAGTCAGAGTTTGATCCACTGCCTGTAAAACGAGCTGGAATCCCTGATTGTCGAGTGCTAATATAGTAAATGAGCAGTTTAGGAACTCCTCCATCTTTCTGTTGGTACCAGGATAACCAATTACTATTAACATTCTGACTGGTCCTACACTTAGTTAATGACTGGTGGAGCAGAAAAAACACCTGGCAGAAACTTCTTAATGGAGAAATTCAAATTGTGGTTCAAAAACTGATTCACGTTCCCTAGGTGATACCCGCCCCGCCCTGAAGGTGCTGGGTCCCTCCGAAAAGGAGCTGAAACAGGGGAAGGTCACGCTCATGTGTGTGGCCAACAAGGGCTTCCCCTCAGACTGGAGTCTGTCCTGGAAGGTGGATGGCAGTGGCAGCATCAGCTGGGAGGAGAGCAGGAGCCCCGTGGTGCAGGAGAACGACGGCCTCTACAACTGGAGCAGCACCCTGAGGCTCCCTCCAGTGGATGAAGGTGGGCTCTGTGACCTGTGAGGCTGCCCAGGGCTCCCAGAATCTGGTCTCAGAGATATGGAGGAGAGACCAGTGTTCCCAGTCCTAATGTCAATCGCTGAGCTGTTTTTCTTGTGGTAAAGCTCTAAGCTTGTGTGCCATAACATCCTTGTTTCTTTGTTCCTTTTACTTTTCATATTTAAAAAAATCCAACAAAATAAAAAATAAAAATTCTCTCATAAATACAACAATCATAACAAATGCCCCTGCACTGATCCTTTTGTGTCTACTGTCTGTTCTAAAAGACAATAAAATCTAATGAGTAAACATGTTCTTGAGTTTGAGTTTAACAAATACACCAACCAGGCCAACCAAAATAAAAAAATCAGTGTCAAATAATCTGCAATGGTTGACTATATTGTTATTTCCACATTTAATATATATATTTTTTTTAAAAGTAGAAGCCAAGTTAATCGTACATTATGTCTTTCCTCTTCATAATTTCTAGTCTTGATGTGGCCATCTGACCTGTATTTGTACACAAACACACACACGCAGATGGCATGACAGCACCATCGTTTATGTCCTCGCAACTTAGGCAACCAGTCTGTATTTCTACAATAAAATCGAAAAGCTTTTTGTATTCTCCACCAAGCACAGAACGGCACCTACACAAGAGATATATATAATCGCATGAATCAGCATTTGAAAGTCAGAATGACAGAAGATGAGCTTTGAAGCGCCAAGAACACACCCTACTTGGATGTAATGGGTATCATAAATTTATTAATGCTGTCATGTACTGCTGCACTAGACTGAAACAGTACTGTAGTTTTAAAAAAATGAATTGTTACACATTATATGTTACACTGCCCTGATTTTAAATAATTAAGCTGAATCCATACAAATCTGTATTTCTATCTTGAAAAAACAGTCTGAATTGAGTTTATTTTATCACAAGCTTAATATTTGGGGTTATTTTCTGGAAACCAGAGATCGAAAACATTTCATATGTTGATGGTTTATACCAGAATTCACTGTTTTGCAGGTAATTCATTGAACATTATTGGAGGGTCTTTATCTACAACATATAACATCATAAAGTAATTGTTGATCTGATTTGATGCAATAAAACTGAATGCAAAAAAAATATTTAAAATGTAATAAATGCAAATATTATAATTAAAGCCTTACTAAATTATGAAATAGTTTACGTCTCTGAGCAGTCGTTTATTCAGATTTTCTTCTTCTCAGTTCCTCTCCAGCTGAAGGAGGTTTTTGTACGACTGTTTTTCACTGTGTGAACACATGCTGACTGTTGATAACATGAAAACTCTGACAGTAATAAACTGCTGCATCTTCAGTCTGGACTCCACTGATGGTAAGAGTGAAGTCAGAGTTTGATCCACTGCCTGTAAAACGAGCTGGAATCCCTGAATCACGATTGCTAGTGTAGTAAATGATACGTCTGGGAGGTTTTCCATCTTTCTGTTGGTACCAGGCTAAAGCTTGAGAGTTTTGAACATTCTGACTGGTCGTACACTTGATGCTCACAGTTCCTCCCACAGCAGAGCTCACTGCTCCAGGCTGAGTCACTGTGATCTGTCCTCTGGACTCTGAGGACACAGAGACAAAAACATAAAGCAGCTTCATGGTTTTGTGGGCTTCATTTCAGAGGGACAGATGTTGATAGAGGAGAGGAGTTTGATTCTCTGGACTTTACCTGTGAAGCAGCAGCAGAGGAGAGTCCAGATGAGGACGCAGATCAAAGTCATGTTTTTGATGAGGAGGATTTCTGTGGCTTCTGTTGTGATGAAGGACAGCTGTCAGTCATCCAGTGTTCAACTCTCAGGACTATAAACTCTCCCAGAGCACTGGAGCATGGTGCTGCTGATGCAAAGTGCCTCTCTATGGAAATGATCTGAATCAAGGACATGTAATTATTTGTTCTTTGCACAGTTTTGCTTTCTTCAGCTTCTGAAATGAAAAAGTTTAGTTTTTCAGTACAAATAAACAGAATAGAGCCCTTTCATCACTGTGAAAACAGGTCCTTGAATATTTAATCATAAATCCTTAAATAATTCTTGGTCAGTGATGCATTTTTCAGGTACAAAGAAAATTTTATTATCATTTTTAATGAGATGTGCAAAGGGCCCTTGAATTCTGTGCATTTAAAAGTGGAGTAGAACCAACCACAAAATCACCTTCAATTCATCATCAGGTGATGGTTTAAAGCAGGGGTCTCAAACTTGCGGCCCGTTTACTAATGTTGCAGCTTTTAGGCAGGGATGACTCCGGGAGTTGCTTTCTCACTGCATATGCTTTATTTCACAATCAGATCGATAACAAAAACATACAGCAGCTCCTCTCCTACTCCTAGCCCTTTGCTGCGGTGGAAAAAGAACGACTCCAAATCCCCTTCAAGGAACATATGTACAAAAGAGTTTTCCTGACACACCAATGGGGCGTTCAATGCCATCTTGTAAATATGAGTACTCTGGTAGAATAACAGTTCAAATGAAAAATACACCAGAACAAACAAGCAAACAAAAAAAGAAGTGTGGGGTACCTTTGAACCAATGAACAAAGTATAACAATTTATACTTTTTAACATAACCCGGCCCCGTCAATATGTGTATCTCTCACACTCTCCCCCACTCGAGAAATGTCGTCCCGACATAAATGTACCTTATAATCTACAATCCATAGGGAATAATAGAATGGCATGGACTATTTACCAGGTTACATTACACCCTTTTTTTTTTAAGTTACCCAAACTACCGTGCACTGTAGTTGTGTATACTCCTGATATAATCAGTTTAGCTTTCTTTTTTTTTTTTTTTTAGTCCAACATTCACTCTATCAAATTACCATGCTATGTGTACTCTCCTGTAAGGGCATTAACTTTGTCCACATCACATCTGAACACTAAGCATCTTCCCTTTACTCATACACATGTTCGGCCTGCAATCCATGTGTCACGATATTTCAATCAACATAGGTACATTTGTTACAATCTGAAATAGGGGTACCAAGTGTAAACATTATATCTTCTTCTTTTACCAAGGTCGCCAGTAACCTTGAATATTCACACATTTGGTGGCCACTATTCTTTCTTCAAGACTTGGTTGTCCAAGTTTACTATAGGTCAAAGTCTGTGGTCTCCTCCTTTCTCTCTTTGGGTATGGACTTGGCTGGTCTGTTTCCAAAGCCTCTTCGACATCAGAGCTGCTGTCCACCTCCCCTGCATCCACAATAGCCACATCCTCTGGTTCCATATTGTCCATTTTCTCCTCATCAGCTTGGCTGGGGTCCCCCTGGCCATCTCCTGACATGTGAGGAAACTCATCTGGCTCACCCCCGTCCCTTAGTGGCATAAACTCTGCCGCTGTGGGGTCCAATGTAGGTGAACACTGAGGCTCAGGATAAGGCCAGGTGAAAACCGCATCAGAAAATGATCTGACTGAATACATCAGCTACTTGGCTCAAATAGTTGATGCTGTTTATCAGTTAATCAGTTTTTCACAATGTCCATGTCATGGTCCTGGGTCTTTTGACCCAGCGTTTTAAGTTTGAGTTTATTTTGTTCATTAGGTTATCTAAGTTCATTTGGTTATTAGACTCCTTGTGTTTTCTTCCCCTGTATTTAAGCTTCCCCTCACCCTTCGTGTTTCATGCTGCGTGTCTTATGTTATCAAGTTTGTATTATTATGCCTAAGTGTTTCTAGTTATTATTTTCCCCTCGTGTTTCCAACCATGTTAAATCTCCCCTGCTCTTCATGCGTTTCATGTCTGTGTCTTACATTGTCAAGTTCTGGTTGTCGTGTCTAAGTCTGCATGTTTCCTGTTTTATTTTGAAAAGGGGTCTTGTGTTCTGTGCTCATGCGGTTAGTTTTACTCTTGCCTGTGCATCATTATGTTTATCCTAGTCAGCTGTTTCCTTATGTGTCTCCACTTCCCCTAATCACCTCCTGTGTATTTAAGTCCTCTGTTTTCAGTGTGTGATTGTCAGGTCGACTGTTGTCCACGCCATGTTTCCTATGCCATGCTTCCAAGTTTCTTGTCTAGGTTTTTCTTATTGTTTGTTTAGATTTCCCAGTTTAGGTTTGTGTTAATTTTGCTTCAGTTTGCCTTGCCCTTTGTTTGTACCTTTTTTTTCCAGCCATATTAAACGGCTCGCTTTTTGTTAACATTCAAGTTTTGTTCCCTGTTCCTTGGAGTCTGCATTTTGGGTCCTTTTTCAATTCATACAGTCTGCCCTCGCCAGACTGTGACAGTCCACTGTAATTTATTTCAAAAGAACGATTTTTTTGGAAAGGAAATTTCGTCACCCCAATCCAAGTGTTGGCCAATCAGGACTGTGCAGGGTGCCAGTTTAGCGCAGTGGGTGATGGGAGGGGGCAGCAGCCTGGATTTGAGTCTAACCTTTGGCCCTTTCCTGTCTGTCTTCACTGTTTTACTATCCAATGATGGGAAAAATGCCAAAAATGCCAAAAAAAAACATGCTACCTATAAGACAGTGTTGTCTGAAGATAAAAGCACACACATTTGTTCTTGTAAAACACAATCTGATTTTGTTCACATATAAAACAGAAAAGAAATACTGTACTTATCTACTCACAAACACATGAACATAGTTTCTGAGAATCTTCACCCTGAAAGAAGTTAGAAAATGACCTGTCAACAAATTAAAGTGCTGTTCACGTGTAAAAAATAGGCCAGAATAAATATAAAAGTCAATGTTTTTCAAACTACACCTGTGCATGCAAACATGGCCTCAAAGGTGAAATTTTTAAATTTGTAAAAGTTATTTTAGAGTTTTGAAAAACTCACTCAGTACAAAAAACCTTGCAGTGATTCACATTGATGCATGATGCTGACCACAGGTTGGAAAAGTTAAACATGACCACAGCGCAGATATCACTTGTTAAAATGTTTTGTAGAATAACAGGACAACCTGTGAGACTGGAAAGACTCGACTGTCATGTCCTGAACATGTTATTTTCTGTTTTGTGATGTAGTGTGTAATGCTCAGCAGTATTATCATTTTAACTGGTTCTGTGCATGATGTAAAGCAGTCTTTCTCAAACTGTGGTACACATACCACAAGTGGTACTTGGCCTCTCTCTGGTGGTACACGAGAAATCTCCATATTTTTTTAAGATTAAATAATATACCATTGTGGAGGTATGCAAAGATGACACGAGCGTTCCCGAGGCTCTTCTGGGAGCCGGAGTCAACCAGAAAACGTCTCCCCGAGTATGAGTCCTCCATGAAGTGCTAATGAAGTGCAGCCTTACAGAGCACAGGCAGGCTCATTTCCCTGGGCCTTAAAACTCCGCTGTCATCCGTTCCTAGCAAGGACAGCGTGCTCTCCAAGAGTTCGAGAGCGGTACCATCACCCAGGCCAGAGAGAGAGAGAGGAGTTTCTCAGCCCGCTGTGCATCGGAGGTGGAGTAGCGCCGCAGCAGCAGCGCCTTCAGAGCGGTGTATTTCCCTTTGATAGGAGGGGATCTCGGAGGAGGGTCATCACAAAACAGTAGGCAAAACTGACGTGAATACAGTGCTTTATCTACAGTGCCTAGTTTAATTACAATGCAGGAACTATAAAGGCTACAAACTGTGAACTATGAAACATGAAACTCAGACAGTGTGCTATGACTTGATGCAAGAGTTTAAGTACAGATCCTGGGGAGGGAAAAAGGGGCGGCGGCCTGGGTGGAGTTACACAGAGTCACTATAATGAGACAGCCAGTCAGTGGCAGTCTAGTGAATCACAGCCATTTGATTAAACTATGATGGTTATGGCTTATGCATTGCAGGGGCAGGCGTCGCGCAAGGAGGGTGTCTAGGGGGTCCGGGTGAGGAGTGGTGGGGAGAGAGTCCGGAATATACTTGGAGCAACGGCCCTGGCAGGGAGGCTGATGAAGGGCCACGATGAAGGGAGTGCAACCTGATAGCAGAAACCCAGTGTCCAGACAGAGATGCATCTCTCCTGTTTGTAAAGCATGACAGCCAGGCAGGTACTAAGACAGAGAGAAAACACTGAGTAGAAATGCAGATGTTAGGGAAAGTCTCAAGAGCTTTGCGGCCTAGAACTAACGTGGGTTAGCTGAAGATCTGGCAGAGGTCTGCTGTGAGTGCTGGTCTTAAATGCTGGTGACTTGACTGCAGTCAGGTTTGAAGGCTGATGGGAGTCTCCGCCTGAAGGTGGAGCCCAGCAAAGTGGAAAAACCCCGCACTCACCCAGACCATGACAGTTAAAACGTAAGATAAGATAAGATAAGATAAGATAAGATAAGATAAGATAAGATAAGATAAGATAAGATACCGTACTTTCTGGACCATAAGCCGCTACTTTTTCCCTAGGTTTTGAGCCATGAGGCTTATACAAAGGTGCGGCTATTCTGTGGATTTTTCTTCCACCACTAGGGGACTCTAACCAGAATTAGAATAAAAAACAAGATAGATGAAAAATCAATGCAAAGAAGAATACACTACTTTTTCTTTAGCAGATAGAACACGCACAACAAATTACCAACCGGTAATTATTTTCAAATCCTCGCCCCTTCATCATGGAAACCACACGAAGAAGTTCGTATGATGCAAGTTTTAAGTTGAAGGCCATCGATCTTGCTATCCAGGAGGGAAACCGCGCTGCTGCACGCAAGCTTAGCGTCAATGAGTCTATGGTGAGATGTTGGAGGCGGCAGCGGGAAGAGCTCATGCAATGCCAAAAGTCGAGAAAAGCTTTCAGAGGACATAAAAGCAGGTGGCCTGAACTTGAAAATGTCCTGGAGGAATGGGTGAACACACTGAGAGCAGGTGGCCGAGGTGTATCCACTGTACAGATCCGACTGAAAGCCAAAACAATCGCCCGCGAAATGAATATTAAAGATTTCAAAGGTGGGCCGTCATGGTGTTTCAGATTTATGAAACGTAAAAACCTGTCCGTCAGGGCACGGACCACTCTCTGTCAGCAACTCCCCCCTGACTATCAGGAAAAAGTTGAAAACTTCCACAAATTCGTTGAAAAAAAGATACAAGAAAACTCCATCGGACCAGACGACATAATCAATATGGATGAAGTACCTTTAACATTTGATCTGCCTCTGACCAGGACCGTTAAAAGGACAGGTGCATCATCCGTGTTGTTGAAAACAACAGGCCATGAGAGGACGCACTTCACCTGCGTTCTGGCATGCACGGCATCCGGACAAAAACTTCCACCAATGGTGATTTTTAAGCGCATAACTATGCCGAAAGAACAACTCCCGAAAGGCATAGTGGTCAAAGTTAACACCAAAGGGTGGATGATAGAAGGTCTAATGAAGGAATGGTTAACGGAGTGCTATGGGAAGCGCCCGGGAGGATTTTTTCACCGGAAAAAAGCACTGCTTGTTTTGGATAGCATGAGGGCCCACATCACAGATTCTGTGAAAGCAGCGATCAAGAAAACAAACTCCATTCCAGCTGTGATTCCTGGAGGTACAACAAAGTTTTTGCAGCCACTTGACATCAGTGTAAATCGGGCATTTAAAGCTGCACTACGGGTTGAGTGGGAGACTTGGATGACAAGCGGTGAAAAGTCATTCACAAAAACTGGCCGCATGCGAAAAGCATCCTTTTCTGATGTCTGTCAGTGGATCCTAACAGCGTGGAGTGCTGTAAAAGAATCCACCATCACCAATGGGTTCCGAAAGGCTGGACTGCTGCGCGAAGAGAGCGGCGCACCTTCAGAGCCAACTTCACCGGAGGATGACAGTGACACGGAGAGCAAGACTGATGGAGACAGATGTGATGAAGCGCTTCTGAGCCTGTTCAACTCCGACACTGAAGAAGACGACTTCATGGGTTTCAGCGAAGATGATTAAAGTGACATGTGGTTTCAAATACAGGAAAAATGGAGGTAAATAAATAGCGGTTATTTTCTCTTGGTTCTGTTACGTTTTAATCAGCAAAGTTGCTGCCGTGTTAAAAGGCATTGTTCGGAAAGAATCTGTTCAGGTACATACTTGTACATTTGCACTACAACATTGTTCTGTACATGCAGTAAATATCTATTTTTTCATCATAGATATCTGCGGCTTATAGCTGGGTGCGGCTTGTATATCTTTTTTTTTTTAATTTTTTAAAAATAGAGCGGATGCGGCTTATATACAGGTGCGCTCTATTGTCCAGAAAGTACGGTACCTTTATTAGTCCCACAAGGGGAAATTTCATGTTAAGGCTGCCGACCTATTGCACGCAATGGCAGCGCCATCTTACCCTCCAACCATACATACATTACCCAAAAACATCACATGGGGAAGACAGGTCAGAGAGGTATAACATGGAAAATGCACCACATGAGGAAAGATAAGGAGAAAAAAATAACTCCCCCCAGACTGAGCTCCAACAGGGAGATCAGTTTGAGAACAGAAAAAAACACCTCTGAACATGAAAAAACTCTTAATACACCAAAGAAACACATGACAAGAAACAGGGGGGGGTAAAGGGGGAGAGACAGCCAGTGTAGACAGTACATCCAGGCCTGTGTGCGCTGGTCTCCTTGATCCACCGTCAGCATCAGAGGGGAATAAGCGTCAAAGGCGTTTGGAGGGGGGATGAGTGCACATCTGCATGTGTATATATGTCTGTGTCTGTATGTGTGTGTGTGTCCAGAGTTCAGCTGAGACAGTGTCCTTCGCCCTGCCAGGCTAAGTAAACAGTCTTCCAGCCAACCCAGGTGGCCTTGCATGGAATGGGAAGAACAGACTAAACACAGTCGTTATCAGAGTGTTGATGTTCAGCTCCAGCCTTGAGACCACAGCTAGCACAGAAGGGGTAGCCGCATGAAGTGATGGTGGTTTTTACTTTAGTGCGAACAACTCATATAAATTTCAAAGCTGCTCTAACAGTCTGACACTGGTCTCTCAATCTCCCGTTGGAGAGCCGTGAGCTTCTCCATGATGTTATCAACCTTACGCTCCGTGATGTCGTCATTCTTGTGCTCAAAGAGCCGATTCTGAGAACTCACGACCGCAGTGAGCTGCTCCAACATGTTTTCCAGTTTGTGCTCAGAGGTCTTATTCTGAGTATTCACGGCAGCCGTAAGCTTCTCCAAGATCTTATCCATGCTGCACTCAATGAGCCCATTTTGAGAAACTCAGGCCTCGTCCCATCGTTTCAATCCCAGCGGGCAGCCTTGTGGGGGTTTGAACAGCCGGTTCCGCTTTCTTAATTCTTTGATAAGTCAGGGCCAAGCCAGCTCCGATCAGCAAGAACCCTGTTATCATTGTTCCGAATAGGTAGATATCTTCAGCACTCAGGCTCACCCGAGCCCAGAATAGTTTGGATCCAGAAGCAGGGTTCATACGTCATCACTGGGTGTTCGCTCGCTCTGCGGTAGAGTATCACTTCCTGTTCCTGCTCAAACACAGTGGTGTTTCTGAGTAGCTTATTTGCTTAGCAATTTAATTAACAACTTTGAAATACATTCTTTTTCATAGTATAATCTTCACGTGCTTCATCCGAAGCACACTTTCTGTGTACTCACTACCTAATTTATAGCCAAACTATTCACTCACTGTCTCTGTACTGTTTCACTAGCCTAGCTTAGCTTAGCTCGTAGCCGACTCGTTAGCACCATGGCTACTTCACCTGTCCCTTCTGCACTTTCTTGCTCATTGTGTCAGATGTTTAGTTACTCCTCGGCCTCCTTTAGCAGTAATGATATCTGTAACAAATGTAGCATATTTGCAGCGCTGGAGGCCAGGATTACTGAATTGGAGACTCGGCTTCGCACCCTTCATTCACCCATAGCTAGCCAGGCCCCTGTAGCTGGTGCAGCCGAAGATAGCGTAGGCCCAGCTAGCTGTTCCCTGGCAGACCCCAAGCAGCTGGGGAAAGAGGGCGGCTGGGTCACGGTGAGGAGGAAGCATAGTCCTAAACAGAAGCCCCAGGTACACCACCAACCCATTCATGTGTCTAACCGTTTTTCCCCACTCGGCGACACACCCGCCGGGGGTCAAACTCTGGTAATTGGTGATTCTGTTCTCAGACATGTGAAGCTAGAGACACCGGCAACCATAGTCAATTGTCTTCCAGGGGCCAGAGCAGGCGACATTGAAGGAAATTTAAAACTGCTGGCTAAGGGTAAACGTAAATTCAGTAAGATCATAATTCACGTCGGCAGTAATGACACCTGGTTACGCCAATCGGATGTCACTAAAATCAATATTGAATCGGTGTGCAGCTTTGCCAAAACAATGTCGGACTCTGTAGTTTTCTCTGGTCCCCTCCCCAATCAGACCAGGAGTGACATGTTTAGCCGCATGTTCTCCTTAAATTGCTGGCTGTCTGAGTGGTGTCCCAGAAACAATGTGGGCTTCATAGATAATTGGCAAACCTTCTGGAGGAAACCTGGTCTTGTTAGGAGAGACGGCATCCATCCCACTTTGGATGGAGCAGCTCTCATTTCTAGAAATATGGACAAATTTATTAAACCCCCCAAAATATGACTATCCAGAGTTGGGACCAGGAAGCAGAGTTGCAGTTTTACACGCCTCTCTGCAGCTTCTCTCCTCCTGCTACCCCCCCAAAAACCCATCTCCATAGAGACTGTGTCAGCTCCCAAACAGACAAAAAACAAACTAAAAACCAGCAACAAACAACTTATATTGAATTCAAAATCCTGCCCCTCACATACAAGGTCTTAAATAATCAGGCCCCATCTTATCTTAATGACCTTGTAGTACCATATCACCCTATTAGAGCACTTCGCTCTCGCTCTGCAGGCCTACTTGTTGTTCCTAGAGTATTTAAAAGTAGAATGGGAGGGAGAGCCTTCAGTTTTCAGGCCCCTCTTCTGTGGAACCAGCTTCCAGTTTGGATTCGGGAGACAGACACTATCTCTACTTTTAAGATTAGGCTTCAAACTTTCCTTTTTGCTAAAGCATATAGTTAGGGCTGGACCAGGTGACCCTGAATCCTCCCTTAGTTATGCTGCAATAGACATAGGCTGCCGGGGGATTCCCATGATGCATTGAGTTTTTCCTTTCCAGTCACTTTTCTCACTCACTATGTATTAATAGACCTCTCTGCATTGAATCATATCTGTTATTAACCTCTGTCTCTCTTCCACAGCATGTCTTTATCCTGTCTTCCTTCTCTCACCTCAACCGGTCACAGCAGATGGCCCCGCCCCTCCCTGAGCCTGGTTCTGCCGGAGGTTTCTTCCTGTTAAAAGGGAGTTTTTCCTTCCCACTGTTGCCAAAGTGCTTGCTCATAGGGGGTCATATGATTGTTGGGTTTTTCTCTGTATCTATGAAGCGCCTTGAGGCGACTTATGTTGTTATTTGGCGCTATATAAATAAAATTGAATTGAATTGAATCACTTAAAGATTGGATATCCCACCTGCTGTGAATGTTTTATTGCAGTACAGTTGTTGTTATTATCATTTGTCACATCCTGTTTGTGACAGCTAAAATAAATAACATTCATATAAGAAATAAAATTGTCTCGTGTAAACTGTGTGGTGCTACAGTGGCTTTTCCACATTTTGTCACATTACAGCCACAAACATAAATCAATTTTATTGGACTTCCAGGTGAAAGACCAACACAAAGTGGTGCACACGTGAGAAGTGGAACGAAAATCATACATGATTCCAAACATTTTTTAAAAATAAATAACTGCAAAGTGGGGTGTGCGTAATTATTCAGCCCCCTTTGGTCTGAGTGCAGTCAGTTGCACATAGACGTTGCCTGATGAGTGCTAATGACTAAATAGATGCACCTGTGTGTAATCTAATGTCAGTACAAATACAGCTGCTCTGTGACAGCCTCAGAGGTTGTCTAAGAGAATATTGGGAGCAACAACACCATGAAGTCCAAAGAACACACCAGACAGGTCAGGGATGAAGTTATTGAGAAATCTAAAGCAGGCTTAGGCTACAAAACGCTATGTGTGGCGGAAAACTAACACTGCACATCACTCTGAACACACCATCCCCACTGTCAAATATGGTGGTGGCAGCATCATGCTCTGGGGAGGCTTCTCTTCAGC
The DNA here is from genome assembly GCF_964374335.1 of Astatotilapia calliptera. Taxonomy (NCBI): domain Eukaryota; kingdom Metazoa; phylum Chordata; class Actinopteri; order Cichliformes; family Cichlidae; genus Astatotilapia; species Astatotilapia calliptera. Next base: position 3,625,071 of record NC_137442.1, on the reverse strand, counting down.
AGGGACAGGGAAGCTGGTCAGAGTTGATGGGAAGATGGATGGAGCCAAATACAGGGCAATCTTGGAAGAAAACCTCTTGGAGTCTGCAAAAGACTTGAGACTGGGGCGGAGGTTCCCCTTCCAGCAGGACAACAACCCTAAACATAAAGCCAGGGCAACAATGGGATGGTTTAAAACAAAACATATCCATGTGTTAGAATGGCCCAGTCAAAGTCCAGATCTAAATCCAATCAAGAATCTGTGGCAAGATCTAAAAACTGCTGTTCACAAACGCTGTCCATCTGATCTGACTGAGCTGGAGCTGTTTTGCAAAGAAGAATGGGCAAAGATTTCAGTCTGTAGATGTGCAAAGCTGGTAGAGACAGACCCTAAAAGACTGGCAGCTGGAACTGCAGCAAAAGCTGGTTCTACAAAGTATTGACTCAGGGGGCTGAATAATTACGCACACCCCACTTTGCAGTTATTTATTTGTAAAAAATGTTTGGATTCATGTATGATTTTCGTTCCACTTCTCATGTGTGCACCACTTTGTGTTGGTCTTTCACGTGGAATTCCAATGAAATTGATTCATGTTTGTGGCTGTAATGTGACAAAATGTGGAAAAGTTTTGCAAGCCACTGTATCTTCTTTCTCTTGGCATTTAGGTATATGAATGCAAAGCCAAAAACACAAAGTAAAGATTAAAACCAGCACACAGAGAATTCAAAGTGATCATCACAGTGATTCTGCTGTTAAGCCACAAACAGGCAGGAACAGAGGCTGCAGCCTGACTGCTCGTGCATTTGTTACCTGTAGAAGTTCAGGGTCTGGCTGCTGGGCTGGAGCCAGCATTCACTTAGCTTAACATCACCCTGGATTCTTGATTAGTTTAGCATTAGCATGCTGTCTATGCAGAAGCTTGCAAGCAATCGAACGTGTGTTACCGGCATAATGTTTAGTTACTCTGTGCTTTAATAAGTACCTCTTAATATATGCTGCAGTGTTACAGTTAAATAATGGAACTATTTGTTCAAAACAATAGTGAGTAAATAGTGATCATGACTTATATATATGTATAGATTCTATATATTGTGCTATTCCTTACTTTTTGTGTTGTCTGCTTTTGTTACTGTTTGTACTGGAGCACTGTAACCAACATAACTGGTGCAGGAAACAGACTGGAATTTGAAATTACGTTTACACTGATTGTAAAAATTAAATATGCATAAGGGTGAATGTTAACATCACAAAGATGTTGTATTCATATAGTAATATGAATATTCCCAGTGGAAACTTACTAAACCAGGTTTGCATAAATTTTAAATTTTATATTAATATTTCTGTCAAACTGAAATGAAAACAAGGTGATGTGTAAATATTATAAACTGTAATCATCTGTAATCATCTGTAATCATCAACTGTAAAATCAACTGTAATCCTAATATGTAATGAAATCATAACTAGAGATGGCATGATACCACTTTTTTATGTCCGATACCGATATCATAAATTTGGATATCTGCCGATACCGATATGAATCCGATATAGTGTTTTTTTAATCAATAAAACTTTTTTTAATATCTTGCTGCATTTTGTACAAGTTCATACTCAAGTTTAAATAAACAACACTAAAGCTATTCTGTTATACCTGCATGTAAAAAATACACTGCGCCCAAAATATTTCATAGTTCAGCAACACTGATCAATCTAATAAACTTAAACCTGCTCCATCCTCCCTATTCTGGTATTTTAAAGAGTACTTAGCAGAAATATTAAGCAACCTCCACCTCATGATGCCTAATCGATGTAATCAACTTTAATTTGATGCAGTGTGAAAAAAATGCACAGAAATAAATTATTTTTCAAGAATAATTAAATAGATTCAACATCTTTCTTCTACAGATTTGCAGAATTCACAGATGGTACCTTCCCAAAGGAAAAAGTACTATAGCTTACTAGGGTATATTAGACTTAACAGTTATATATACAGTAATGGACTTCTATATATTTTACATCAGATTAAAACTTTGGGTGTAAGATTCAGATAATTATTTATTTAAAGCTCAACATTTTAAATGAGAATAAGAAAGAAAAGTATGTCTTTGTGCCCCTTTTTCCCTGTTCATGCCCTATCGGCCCCCCGGCTAAACTTTGCTAGATCCGCCCCTGCACAGTTACCAGCGTCAGCTACGTAGAAAAAAATCCTGGTGTAGAAAGTAATAATAAATACATTCTAACAACAGCTGATCAAGCTTAAACGTGCTGCTGTTGTTCAGCCGCTGGTTTCCTCTTTCTGGTGCAAAGTGGGCCAAAAACAAACAAGAGAGACGGAGTCGCGACAGAAAAGCCGATCAGCTGATCATTAAGCAGTTTCATGATTGAAGTAGCAGCCGGAGAGAGAGAGAGAGAGAGAGAGAGAGAGAGAGAGAGAGAGAGGCAGTCGCTCCATATATCTGTTGTTAAGCTTAACCCTGGAATGCTTTACAGACATTCAGAGATGAACTTACACACTTGCTTTACTTCTCTCTGGGATAATTTCCTCAGAGATGAAATGCTGGTGAGGCTACAAATACACAGCCGCTCTATCACGTGATACATACTGCTGCGAGTGCTACGGTTATGAGCCGAGTTACGCCATGTAGCAAGTTTTGTGAGGTGCTTTTTTGATATTTAATGGATCGATTACATTTTTTATTTCTCACCGATATCCGATCCAGTAATTTAGGTCAGTATCAGACCGATACTGATACATAATATCGGATCGGTCCATCTCTAATCATAACATAAACTGTCTGTCAGGTTTAACTTGTTTCTCCCTTATTGCTGAAAGCATCACAATAAATATTTGCATTATTACATGAAGAGTGCAGTAAATGGACTGATAGTGAACTTTGGTATGTACTGTGGTAGTTTTCACATTGTATATTAATTGTGCTATTTTGCCAGGTATAATATAGATAGGTATTTGTAACATAATGTCAAAGACAAAGTTATCAGACTAGTATTGAACAGCAAAAAAGAAAAAAATCTACAAACCTGAGAAAATTGGACTTAAAGTTTCTATTGGAAGTATTTTTATAAGTTATGCAGACAATTGTGACTCACTGATTTTGGTGATTTATTGTGTTTTTTTCTCTTTCTTTAAGAAATGTTTACATAATGAGCAATATTCAGGAACTGGTTCACATGTATTTGAGCTGCTATGAAGCAGAGGTCAAAGGTCAAAATTTGATTGACTGAGTTACAAATTTCCAACTTCTTTTTTGTTTAGCAACAATAACATTTTCACTCTATCACCTCGTGTGTGTGTGTGTGTGTGTGTGTGTGTGTGTGTGTGTGTGTGTGTGTCCTCAGTGAACTGTATCAGTCTCTGCAGTATCTTCCAGCTGCAGCAGTCACTTCAGTTTCTGTTCAGTCTGACTGAGGGAGGTTTTTGTACGACTGTTTTTCACTGTGTGAACACATACTGACTGTTGATGTAGTGATAACTCTGACAGTAATAAACTGCTGCATCTTCAGCCTGGACTCCACTGATGGTCAGAGTGAAGTCAGAGTTTGATCCACTGCCTGTAAAACGAGCTGGAATCCCTGATATTCTCTCATGAGCACGCCTAATGAGCAGTTTAGGAACGTCTCCATCACCTTGTTGGTACCAGGCTAAATAGTGATAGTTGCTATAAACATGAACATTCTGACTGGTCGTACACTTGATGCTCACAGTTGCTCCCACAGCAGAGCTCACTGCTCCAGGCTGAGTCACTGTGATCTGTCCTCTGGACTCTGAGGACACAGAGACAAAAACATAAAGCAGCTTCATGGTTTTGTGGGCTTCATTTCAGAGGGACAGATGTTGATAGAGGAGAGGAGTTTGATTCTCTGGACTTTACCTGTGAAGCAGCAGCAGAGGAGAGTCCAGATGAGGACGCAGATCAAAGTCATGTTTTTGATGAGGAGGATTTCTGTGGCTTCTGTTGTGATGAAGGACAGCTGTCAGTCATCCAGTGTTCAACTCTCAGGACTATAAACTCTCCCAGAGCACTGGAGCATGGTGCTGCTGATGCAAAGTGCCTCTATGGAAATCATCTGACTGAAAACAACAAGTAGGTGGATCAAATAGTCGATGCTGTTTATCAGTTAATCAGTCAGTTTATGAAAATGTTTTCTTTCTTGTGTTTTAGGACACATCCAGACATTGATGGATGTGTGGGATTTTTAAATTTGCGTATTTTCTGCAATCTTTTACAAAAACATGTTCATTGACTGAGAGAGGCAAGAAAATGTTTCATGATCAAACCAGAGCAGTACTTTGTGATATAACCCCAAGTGTTGCCAAATGCCAACAAAACATGCAAACAATGTCTGAAGATAAAGGCTCAGACATTCGTCCTTGTAAGACAAAATCTGATTTCCTCTTGTTCACTTAAAAAAGAAGAAGAAAAGAAATGTTGTACTTGTCTACTCAAACACATGAACAGAGTTTCAGAGAATCTTCACCCTGAAAGAAGTTTTAGAAACCTACCTGTCAGCAAATTAAAGAACCGCTTACATGTAAGCAACAGGACAGAATAGAAAAGATTTCCCCCAAAAAAGAACCTGCACATTTGAACATGGCGTCAAAAATGAAAGACATTAAAAAAAATCAGAGGAAAGGTACAATTTGCAAAACCTATTTTAGAGTTTTGTAAAACTCAGTACAAAAAAACTTGCAGTGATTCACATTGATGCATGATGCTGACCACAGGATGCAAAAGTTAAACATGACCACAGCGCAGAATCATTCATCTCTGTTTTAATTTGATATTTTTATAACAGGACAACCTGTGAGGCTGGAAAGACTTCGGTTTCATGCCCTGAACAGGTCACTTTCTGTTTGGTGATGTAGTGTCTGCAGTGTTGGGAAGGTTACTTTTAAAATGTATTCCACTACAGATTACAGATTACATGCCCCAAAATGTATTTTGTAACGTATTCTGAATACTTTGGATTACTTAATATATGATCATGCTTTTTACAACTACATGAATGCACTATTGCTGTGTGATTTATTACTGTTACTGAAGGCTACTCGCCGTACCAATAACAACTCGATTTTTACATCTTAATATAAATGAGTAACAGTAGGTGGACATTAGGTAAGGCTGCACTTTTTGCAGTGATCTGCAAACGCGTATATAAAACAGGTCCGCGGCTCCAAACCGTAGTAAAGGGACCTCTGGCTAATCTGTTGGGTTAGTGTCGGCTCGTAGCTGAAAACTAGCTTTACTTTGTTGTCTGGGTCAAGTTTGTAAGAGACAGAGAGAGGCGTTGAAAGGCTGCTCCAGCAGAACTTATTGTTTCGGAGGAAAACACGAACACAGTGTACAGTCGAGTCTTAACAGCTTACTTACAGCTGGGCTCGTCAGGCTCTCTGTTTGGCTGCTGTGGTTATTATTATATTTACATGCTTCCAGCTCCCGTTTCTGCTCGATGACAGCTCGTACTTTTTCTCCCTCTTCGCGCTCACAGACACATAACAGGTACAGCAGTCCATTCTCCCTGCAGCACAGACTACACTGCCCATCAGGCTGCATTCTTTAGGGCGATGCCTGTAACACTCTGCCTGTTGCCTTCATATTAAATCATTTTTTGAATAATAATTTTTAAATATTTTTAAATATTTCTTCACGTCATATTGCTGGCAGCAAGTAGAGATGACATGGGCCGCAAGATTGAGACACAGACATTAGAGCCTCTTAATGTTTTCTTTGAGTTTCAACCAGCGTGGAATTACCATAGAGAGTGCACAGCCTAACATATGAAACAGGAGAAGACGTGTAATCCATTTATTTCAACAAAGTAATTGTAATCTGAATTGATGTGATTAGCAGAGTAATCCAAAGAGTGGGAATGTGCTGGAAATTTCTTTTATTTTATGAATTTGTCACATGTTTTAGTAATATCACTTTTGGGTCACTTCAAGGTTCACATGTGGGGAAGCATTCAGCTTTTACTCTATTGCACAAAGTCAGGCATCATGAGAAAGTTGGTGACACCCTGAGGGGGAGAATTCAACAGGTGGTGAAGTCTTTTGTTAATCAGGTCTTTGAGGATGTGGGGAAGAGGCAAGGAGCAGTCTCTATGTGACACTGGAAGAGGAGACAAGGTTGTAAACTCTCTCCCTCTCTTGGAGGGGTCAAGGGTGTGACAACAGCTGTGGAAATGCCTTCTGTTTGACTGTATTTAAAGAGGGCTGCTATTCATCTTTAGAGACACGCATCAGTGCCCCACTGAATGTCGTCTCTCCCTCAACTGCTTGGGAATTAAAAAGGTGTTGGCTCATCGTGTCTGCAGACTTTGTTGATTATATTTCCATGACATTATTCTGCAGTGACAAAGTGAGATATGTCACAACAAAGGAGCGAAAACTGAAAAAGTGTTTGTTTACATTGTTGAGTTAACACCGAATATAAAAGCTTCAGTGCTCTTTGGTACGGATTCTCCAGTTGTTGTTTTTTTATTTAAAAGTTTTATAATTACGATTTTGATTATGTCCCCACATTCGGTGTCAATGATGGTGATGATACTGGAGGATAAACGTGAGCTCTAACACATCTGCTCAAATTTACACAGCTTTCCCATCACTTCATTGTAGGGGTCGACTTTTTCTTTATTTGTTACCTGTCTATGAATCTACAGTGTTCAGTTGAGTCACATTCCAAATATGCTGTGAAAAACTCTTTTTAAACGAGTCGTGCTGGAGTCAGTCAGATGATTTCCATAGAGGCACTTTGCATCAGCAGCACCATGCTCCAGTGCTCTGGGAGAGTTTATAGTCCTGAGAGTTGAACACTGGATGACTGACAGCTGTCCTTCATCACAACAGAAGCCACAGAAATCCTCCTCATCAAAAACATGACTTTGATCTGCGTCCTCATCTGGACTCTCCTCTGCTGCTGCTTCACAGGTAAAGTCCAGAGAATCAAACTCCTCTCCTCTATCAACATCTGTCCCTCTGAAATGAAGCCCACAAAACCATGAAGCTGCTTTATGTTTTTGTCTCTGTGTCCTCAGAGTCCAGAGGACAGATCACAGTGACTCAGCCTGGAGCAGTGAGCTCTGCTGTGGGAGCAACTGTGAGCATCAAGTGTAGGACCAGTCAGAATGTTTATGTTTCTGGCAACAACCACTATTTATCCTGGTACCAACAGAAAGATGGAGGAGTTCCTAAACTGCTCATTTACTATGTTAACAATCGAGTATCAGGGATTCCAGCTCGTTTTACAGGCAGTGGATCAAACTCTGACTTCACTCTGACCATCAGTGGAGTCCAGGCTGAAGATGCAGCAGTTTATTATTGTATGTGTTGGCACTATCCTAACAGTCTGTGGGTGAGCACACAGTGAAAAACAGTCGTACAAAAACCTCCCTCAGTCAGACTGAACAGAAACTGAAGTGACTGCTGCAGCTGGAAGATACTGCAGAGACTGATACAGTTCACTGAGGACACACACACACACACACACACACACACTAGTACAGGTCCTCCATCTTTCTTTCACCCAAAAAGGGTTTAATTTGTGAGAGTAAACTTGTGCAGTGTAAACAGTAAAATGTAAACATTGCAGCAGTTAAGGAGTGAAAGGCCATTTTTGTTGAAACACTTGTTTCCTGGTTAAGAGCATTGCTTAGAAACTCGTCTTTGGTTTACTTTTACTTTTCTGTTTGGGAAGATTGGGGAACATAAGGACCTGTTTTCTTGTTTTGGCATTGCTCACATCCAAAACAAATAAACTCCTCTATACCAAAACGAACCTTCTTAGCAACTCACATTGTTGTGCAAATAAAGTCATCCTGTTTTTATTAAGCTGTATATTTTCAAACTTGAACATTGTTAAAATGATTTGGTCGATGTTTCATCTTTCACTTTGTTATTCTCCTGGTGTTTCATTTGTTCAACTGTGATGCTAAAGTTCAAAAAACAAATCCCAGAATTGTTTTCAGTTAAGCTAAGCAGTGGCTTCATGTTCTAATTATCTTTAACATTACAGGGCTCTAGAATAACTTTTTGCCTTGGTTGCACTGGTGCGCCACTTTTTCAACCGCATCGCTTAACACCGTGGTTTTACATGTGCCCTTTTTTGGGGGGAAATTGCTGTCCATACAGACAATATTGATTTGTAAATGATTAACTAACAATCTTGTTCTTGTGCTTAAAGTGCTTTGGCACTCTTTGGCCATAAGAATGCAGAGATGGCACCGGGTGTTATGGCACGCCGTCTTTCTCTCGGTTCTGCAATGTTTGTGTATTATGTTCTTAGTGGTGTCCCTGCTAGCTTGGAAAACCCACTCCCTGTTGGTGTATGAGCGACAGACGCTTTTTAACATCCGTGACTCACTGCTGATGCTCCACAGTGTTAGCGAGCGACCTGGAGGAATCCCGCCGCCTCTAGCATCGGTGCCGGAGGAGCAGCTTCGCCGTGATCGCTGCTCTGCGCTTCCACAGGCCCCGATGGTTTAGAAACTTATTCCCGTTAACGACAAGGAAGCAAGATGAACAGCAATTTTACTTGCTAGCAAGGGAGGCTGGTTGGAACCAGGCTCTTGGAGCTAAACGCTCCTCACCTGTCTGCTAGCCAGCATCAAATAAACAGCCTTCCTTGCAGCTTTTTATTCTGAGAACACAAACACCACTCGTTGTAAAACCCCCCTATGGTCACAAAAGGTTAAAACACTGCGTGTGTGTGTGTGTGTGTGTGTGTGTGTGTGTGTGTGTGTGTGTGTGTGTGTTTGTGTGTATGTGAGTGTGTATGTTTGTTTGGTGGTGCGTTTGTGTGACCTCCTGCTTATCAAAAGGGTCATAAAAGCAGGAAGCTTACTAACCAAGAAAACAGAACCCTCACATAGGATGTCCCTATAATGAAACACTACAGCCTCCCCCACCAACAAACAGGCTGGAGAGGTGGTCAGAGACAAAGGAATGTCTTTGACCATGCTGCTTGAACTAAGTCTTACATATTTAAGTAACACAATGACAACATTTAACAATTTGACTCCAACAGTCCCCCCTTTTTGTCAACTTTGTACATAAATTTCCACTTATGCACCCTTGTGTTTGACAGTTCAGTATAGGCTTCATTCACACACAGCTCCTCACATCATTCACTTCCTACTGCTGCAAAAGTTCACAGTTCATACATGTACGAAACGTGCTTAGCAATTATCCTACTTCTCATTCATCTCACACACAGTAAACTACATCCTGCAAGGAAACAAATGAATGTCAACAGTCAAAAACAAGAATCAACGTTCTCAAAAGAATATGCACTACAATCCAAATGTATGCAGACATAGGAATTCAAACACATCCGTTGGTTTTTGGTTTGTCCATGTGGCTTCCAGCTATCTTCAAAGCTGTAGCCTGGTCAACACTCCTCTTTATGACCCCTTTCAAACCCCCAAATCTTCTCACTGTAGACACCCTGTGGGGTGATCGAGTCACCTGGTGAATCATCTGCATTTACAACTCCTCTCCTTTCCTGTTGTCACTGCAGAAAAAGTTTTTTAAAGGAAATTGGATCAAGTTGTTTATGATCTTCTCCCCCCTTTTAGAGTCATGTCCACCCATGGCTCAAAACTCCAACCAACTTATATAAGTGTATATGATGTAAATGTAAACAAAAGAAAGCCCCTTTGACTGTCTGGCTTTTTCTTCATAATGATAGCCATATTAGGACACATAAAGGCAATGGTTATATATCTATATATTTTAGCACAAATATAAAAAATATCAATCCTAACAATGCCCATGTGTAAAAGTAACTGAGAATAAAAAACAGAAACATGAAGGAGATATTCCTGGCCTGGCTTTTTATAGCAGACAATCTTAAAAATATTCTGCAATTTTGCATAATTTTTAAAAAGTTTACATTTCTTCAGTATTGAACAGCAGAAAATAGGCTTTCTTGTCCGAGGTCATTGAAGTAAAAGAAAAAAAGAAAAAAAAAAGACAGAGGCTGACAGAGCTGCAAACAACGGTAGACTGGTGGGTAATAAGCGAAGAAATAACGCAGAAAACAGAGATTTGAGACGGGAAACTGTTCTTGAAGTACAGAGAGAGAGAGAGAGAGAGAGCTGTGCATGAAGTGTGATTTTTATCTTGGTGGAAACAAAACAGTAAAGTAAGAGGGAATTCATGACGATGTTTATCAGATGTGAATAGTTTGTTGCTTCTTTTGCTGCTGGTTCAGTCAATTTTGCTTGGAGAGAGACAAAACTTGCAGCTCAGAATCAGCACAAAAAAGACGTAAACAGCGCGGACCCGACGCATCAGAATCAGTGAGCTGTCGGCTTTCAGCCCGATGGCGTGTCCGTCTACGTGCCGTCGTGTGAGAAAGCAAAGAAAGCTGATTCTGATGCGTCGGGTCCCTCTGTGTGTTTACGCTGTGTGTCTTTGTGTGGAATCCGTTTACCTGCTCTCATTTACTGTTTGGTGGTTGATAAAATACTTTTGTGATCTTTAACCTGAGATTCCGGCGTTTCTGGGAAAATATATTTATGTTTAAAACTCGATTTAGGATTTAATGAATCAATGTCGCTTTATTCAAGCTACTCACCTCTCTCTATCTGCCTGTACTTTCAAACGTACAGACGGACTACATGAATATCTGAACTACGACCAATCAGAGAGGTCCCACCCCTGATTATCTCTGATTGGTTTAGACCACGATAGGAGCATAATGTGTGTCGGTTGTTGACCACAGGGAGAGTTTCAGAGTTGCAGAGAGTGTTTTTTTTATTTATTTATTTTACTCGAGTAGTTGGTCGTACCGCTGCGACCTGAGATTATTTTTAATCGCACTTGCGACCAAATTGGTTGCACTCTACAGCCCTGCATTACATTTAATTTTTCTAACTTAGCTTTGCTCCAGTGGTAATTAGAGTGAAAGGACTTGAAACTCAAAGTTTTACTCGTCTCTGTAAAACAAATTATTCATACCACCTTTACTTAACAGGAGCTTTACTCTGATAGTTTTAATACATTCTTCTATATTTAGTATGGTTTTAATATTTTCGTATTTTAAATTACACAGGATATATGATAAAACAATAATTTACTTGCAAAGAGTTTTAATTTCTACACAAATACTTTCATTATGTGGAAAAAAGGTATTTGAGATGGAATTGTTTTATTTGATCTGAGAACAAAAAGAAATTGTTCATTGTTAATATATTTAGATCATATAAACAATATACAGGTACATTTATCAAAGAAAGTAAGAGAGAAAAAATACTACAGACGGGCATCTGAGGGTGAGGGGAGCGTGCCAAGCTCCAATCGACAGCACAGAGGGAGTTCAATGATGGCATCATGATTCTGTGAGCAGCACAGAAACCAGAAGCTAGGGTGGTGATGGGGAATGACCGACGGCAATTTCCTATGAACATCACCTAATGCTGTGTCACTGTGCTAAGCATACTTTGACAATCTGAAGAGGGTCTTCCTTTGTGTCATTGTTGTTGTCATTTGCATCATGACCACTTCTACAAGACTGCTAAAGTGATTCAACAGGTGGGATCATAACAGCAGTAAAACAACTGGATCCAATACCCTTTCCGAGAAAGGTTTTCTGCAGAGATAAAAAGGACAATAGAGGAGTCATAAGTATTCCCCCCACAGGAAGAATGCCTGAAGTGAGGCGATGAGGGTTGATAGAGGCCATAAAAAGGGCTCTATCATATAATCATATATGCTTAGAGGTATCAATTGTATAATGATAGAGGTCTGATCCTTGGTAGTCTGCAAAGACTCTTCCAGAGTGTTCTGGCATGCACACACATCCTAAGGTCATGAGTGAGGTCGTACCTTCTTTATATAGTATGGGAGGACACCTACTCTGTATCTGTTTAAGTATAAGAGCCTTTTGTTTAGGTGGACCGCTGGACTCCTGGCACCAGCTTACACACACACACACACACACACACACACACACACACACACACACACACACACACACACACACACATACATACAGTGCCTTGTCTTTGTAACCAAGGGGGGTTTACGAGGGGAGGTACTATTGTATTGTGTGAACTGTTTTCCCAATAGCAAGCGGAGGCCGTCGTTGGGGTCATTTTGTGGTAGACACCGACGAGGCCTCCATTGCAAGTAAATCGATCGATCGCTGACTGTCTCGTTTTCTTCATGATGAATAAGTCTCTAAACCAGCGGGGCTTGTGGAAACACAGACCCAACAACACCCAGATAGAAGACTAGTATTAATAACTGACTGCACACTTATTTCCACACTGTCATCCTCGAGTAGGTGAGAGGGAACGATGTCTTGCCCCAAAGACATTTTGTAGGTTTGCTGGCTCCTTAGAGTACGAGCACCTGGATGACTGAGAACCTTCACAGATCTATTTTCAAGCTGAGCTCAAAGGTCAAAGCCAAGCTTTTTTCAATACACTGCTCAGCTTTCTTTATCATAATCGTACACATCATGGTTTTGGGAGCTTCGTTTCAGAGAAATGATTTTTGCAAGATGAGAGATTGTTTCTCGAGACTTTCTCCAACTTTTCCTTGCTGTGCAAAAAATGATGGTATTTGTTTAAGAGATCTACAGTGTGTGTGTGTGTGTGTGTGTGTGTGTGTGTGTCCTCAGTGAACTGTATCAGTCTCTGCAGTATCTTCCAGCTGCAGCAGTCACTTCAGTTTCTGTTCAGTCTGACTGAGGGAGGTTTTTGTACAACTGTTTTTCACTGTGTGCTCACCCACAGACTGTTAGGATAGTGCCAACACATACAGTAATAAACTGCTGCATCTTCAGCCTGGACTCCACTGATGGTCAGAGTGAAGTCAGAGTTTTATCCACTGCCTGTAAAACAAGCTGGAATCCCTGATACTCGAGTGCTAGCAACATAAATGAGCAGTTTAGGAACTCCTCCATCTTTCTGTTGGTACCAGGCTAAAGCTTGAGAGTTTTGAACATTCTGACTGGTCGTACACTTGATGCTCACAGATCCTCCCACAGCAGAGCTCACTGCTCCAGGCTGAGTCACTGTGATCTGTCCTCTGGACTCTGAGGACACAGAGACAAAAACATAAAGCAGCTTCATGGTTTTGTGGGCTTCATTTCAGAGGGACAGATGTTGATAGAGGAGAGGAGTTTGATTCTCTGGACTTTACCTGTGAAGCAGCAGCAGAGGAGAGTCCAGATGAGGACGCAGATCAAAGTCATGTTTTTCAAACAATGTCTGAAGATAAAGGCTCAGACATTCATCCTTGTAAGACAAAATCTGATTTCCTCTTGTTCACTTAAAAAAGAAGAAGAAAAGAAATGTTGTACTTGTCTACTCAAACACATGAACAGAGTTTCAGAGAATCTTCACCCTGAAAGAAGTTTTAGAAACCTACCTGTCAGCAAATCAAAGAACCGCTTACATGTAAGCAACAGGACAGAATAAAAAAGTTTTCCCCCAAAAAAGAACCTGCACATTTGAACATGGCGTCAAAAATGAAAGACATTAAAAAATCAGAGGAAAGGTACAATTTGCAAAACCTATTTTAGAGTTTTGTAAAACTCAGTACAAAAAAACTTGCAGTGATTCACATTGATGCATGATGCTGACCACAGGATGCAAAAGTTAAACATGCCCACAGCGCAGAATCATTCATCTCTGTTTTAATTTGATATTTTTATAACAGGACAACCTGTGAGGCTGGAAAGACGTCGGTTTCATGCCCTGAACAGGTCACTTTCTGTTTTGTGATGTAGTGTCTGCAGTGTTGGGAAGGTTACTTTTAAAATGTATTCCACTACAGATTACAGATTACATGCCCCAAAATGTATTTTGTAACGTATTCTGAATACTTTGGATTACTTAATATATGATCATGCTTTTTACAACTACATGAATGCACTATTGCTGTGTGATTTATTACTGTTACTGAAGCCTACTTGCCGTACCAATAACAACTCGATTTTTACATCTTAATATAAATGAGTATCAGTAGGTGGACATTAGGTAAGGCTGCACTTTTTGCAGTGATCTGCAAACGCATATATAAAACAGGTCCGCGGCTCCGAACCGTAGTAAAGGGACCTCTGGCTAATCCGTCGGGTTCGTGTCGGCTCGTAGCTGAAAACTAGCTTTACTTTGTTGCCTGGGTCAAGTTTGTAAGAGACAGAGAGAGGCGTTGAAAGGCTGCTCCAGCAGAACTTATTGTTTCGGAGGAAAACACGAACACAGTGTACAGTCGAGTCTTAACAGCTTACTTACAGCTGGGCTCGTCAGGCTCTCTTTTTGGCTGCTGTGGTTATTATCATATTTACATGCTTCCAGCTCCCGTTTCTGCTCGATGACAGCTCGTACTTTTTCTCCCTCTTCGCGCTCACAGACACATAACAGGTACAGCAGTCCATTCTCCCTGCAGCACGGACTACACTGCCCATCAGGCTGCATTCTTTAGGGCGATGCCTGTAACACTCTGCCTGTTGCCTTCATATTAAATCATTTTTTGAATAATAATTTTTTAATATTTTTAAATATTTCTTCACGTCATAATGCTGGCAGCAAGTAGAGATGACATGGGCCGCAAGATTGAGACACAGACATTAGAGCCTCTTAATGTTTTCTTTGGGTTTCAATCAGCATGGAATTACCATAGAGAGTGCACAGCCTAACATATGAAACAGGAGAAGACGTGTAATCCATTTATTTCAACAAAGTAATTGTAATCTGAATTGATGTGATTAGCAGAGTAATCCAAAGAGTGGAAATGTGCTGGAAATATCTTTTATTTTATGAATTTGTCACATGTTTTAGTAATATCACTTTTGGGTCACTTCAAGGTTCACATGTGGGGAAGATTCAGCTTTAACTCTATTGCACAAAGTCAGGCATCATGAGAAAGTTGGTGACACCCAGAGGGGGAGAATTCAACAGGTGGTGAAGTCTTTTGTTAATCAGGTCTTTGAGGATGTGGGGAAGAGGCAAGGAGCAGTCTCTATGTGACACTGGAAGAGGAGACAAGGTTGTAAACTCTCTCCCTCTCTTGGAGGGGTCAAGGGTGTGACAACAGTGTGGAAATGCCTTCTGTTTGACTGTATTTAAAGAGGGCTGCTATTCATCTTTAGAGACACGTATCAGTGCCCCACTGAATGTCCTCTCTCCCTCAACTGCTTGGGAATTAAAAAGGTGTTGGCTCATCGTGTCTGCAGCCTTTGTTGATTATATTTCCATGACAATATTCTGCAGTGACAAAGTGAGATATGTCACAACAAAGGAGCGAAAACTGAAAAAGTGTTTGTTTACATTGTTGAGTTAACACCGAATATAAAAGCTTCAGTGCTCTTTGGTACGGATTCTCCAGTTTTTTTATTTATTTAAAAGTTTTATAATTACGATTTTGATTATGTCCCCACATTCAGTGTCAATGATGGTGATGATACTGGAGGATAAACGTGAGCTCTAACACATCTGCTCAAATTTACACAGCTTTCCCATCACTTCATTGTAGGGGTCGACTTTTTCTTTATTTGTTACCTGTCTATGAATCTACAGTGTTCAGTTGAGTCACATTCCAAATATGCTGTGAAAAATTCTTTTTAAACAAGTCATGCTGGAGTCAGTCAGATGATTTCCATAGAGGCACTTTGCATCAGCAGCACCATGCTCCAGTGCTCTGGGAGAGTTTATAGTCCTGAGAGTTGAACACTGGATGACTGACAGCTGTCCTTCATCACAACAGAAGCCACAGAAATCCTCCTCATCAAAAACATGACTTTGATCTGCATCCTCATCTGGACTCTCCTCTGCTGCTGCTTCACAGGTAAAGTCCAGAGAATCAAACTCCTCTCCTCTATCAACATCTGTCCCTCTGAAATGAAGCCCACAAAACCATGAAGCTGCTTTATGTTTTTGTCTCTGTGTCCTCAGAGTCCAGAGGACAATATACAGTGACTCAGCCTGGAGCAGTGAACTCTGCTGTGGGAGGATCTGTGAGCATCAAGTGCACGACCAGTCAGAATGTTTATAACAACAACTATATGTTCTGGTATCAACAGAAAGATGGAGGAGTTCCTAAACTGCTCATTAAGCATGCTAGCACTCGAGTATCAGGGATTCCAGCTCGTTTTACAGGCAGTGGATCAAACTCTGACTTCACTCTGACCATCAGTGGAGTCCAGGCTGAAGATGCAGCAGTTTATTACTGTCAGAGTTTTCACTATCCTAACAGTCAGCGTGTGTTCACACAGTGAAAAACAGTCGTACAAAAACCTCCCTCAGTCAGACTGAACAGAAACTGAAGTGACTGCTGCAGCTGGAAGATACTGCAGAGACTGATACAGTTCACTGAGGACACACACACACACACACACACACACACACACACACACACACACACACACACACACAAATAAATGCTTTTTATACCTTAGTGAGGACATCTAGTTGACATAATGCTTTCCCCAGCCTCTTACCCTAACCTTAAAAATGAATCCTGAAACTATTTTCAAACTTGAACATTGTTAAAATTATTTGGTCGATGTTTCATCTTTCACTTTGTTATTCTCCTGGTGTTTCATTTGTTCAACTGTGATGCTAAAGTTCAAAAAACAAATCCCAGAATTGTTTTCAGTTAAGCTAAGCAGTGCCTTCATGTTCTAATTATCTTTAACATTACAGGGCTCTAGAATAACTTTTTGCCTTGGTTGCACTGGTGCGCCACTTTTTCAACCTCATCGCTTAACACCGCAGTTTTACATGTGCCCTTTTTTGGGGGGAAATTGCTGTCCATACAGACAATATTGATTTGTAAATGATTAACTAACAATCTTGTTCTTGTGCTTAAAGTGCTTTGGCACTCTTTGGCCATAAGAATGCAGAGATGGCACCGGGTGTTATGGCACGCCGTCTTTCTCTCGGTTCTGCAATGTTTGTTTGTTGTGTTCTTAGTGGTGTCCCTGCTAGCTTGGAAAACCCACTCCCTGTTGGTGTATGAGCGACAGACGCTTTTTAACATCCGTGACTCACTGATGATGCTCCACAGTGTTAGCGAGCGATCTGGAGGAATCCCGCGCCTCCCGTGCCGGAGAAGCAGCTTCGCCGCGATCGCTGCTCTGCGCTTCCACAGGCCCCGCTGGTTTAGAAACTTATTCCCGTTAACGACAAGGAAGCAAGATGAACAGCAATTTTACTTGCTAGCAAGGGAGGCTGGTTGGAACCAGGCTCTTGGAGCTAAACGCTCCTCACCTGTCTGCTAGCCAGCATCAAGTAAACAGCCTTCCTTGCAGCTTTTTATTCTGAGAACACAAGCACTGTGTTTGTGTGTATGTGAGTGTGTATGTTTGTTTGGTGGTGCGTTTGTGTGACCTCCTGCTTATCAAAAGGGTCATAAAAGCAGGAAGCTTACTAACCAAGAAAACAGAACCCTCACACAGGATGTCCCTATAATGAAACACTACAGCCTCCCCCACCAACAAACAGGCTGGAGAGGTGGTCAGAGACAAAGGAATGTCTTTGACCATGCTGCTTGAACTAAGTCTTACACATTTAAGTAACACAATGACAACATTTAACAATTTGACTCCAACAGTCCCCCCTTTTTGTCAACTTTGTACATAAATTTCCACTTATGCACCCTTGTGTTTGACAGTTCAGTATAGGCTTCATTCACACACAGCTCCTCACATCATTCACTTCCTACTGCTGCAAAAGTTCACAGTTCATACATGTACGAAACGTGCTTAGCAATTATCCTACTTCTCATTCATCTCACACACAGTAAACTACATCCTGCAAGGAAACAAATGAATGTCAACAGTCAAAAACAAGAATCAACGTTCTCAAAAGAATATGCACTACAATCCAAATGTATGCAGACATAGGCATTCAAACACATCCGTTGGTTTTTGGTTTGTCCATGTGGCTTCCAGCTATCTTCAAAGCTGTAGCCTGGTCAACACTCCTCTTTATGACCCCTTTCAAACCCCCAAATCTTCTCACTGTAGACACCCTGTGGGGTGATCGAGTCACCTGGTGAATCATCTGCATTTACAACTCCTCTCCTTTCCTGTTGTCACTGCAGAAAAAGTTTTTTAAAGGAAATTGGATCAAGTTGTTTATGATCTTCTCCCCCCTTTTTGAGTCATGTCCACCCATGGCTCAAAACTCCAACCAACTTATATAAGTGTACATGATGTAAATGTAAACAAAAGAAAGCCCCTTTGACTGTCTGGCTTTTTCTTCATAATGATAGCCATATTAGGACACATAAAGGCAATGGTTATATATCTATATATTTTAGCACAAATGACAATATAAAAAATATCAATCCTAACAATGCCCATGTGTCAAAGTAACTGAGAATAAAAAACAGAAACATGAAGGAGATATTCCTGGCCTGGCTTTTTATAGCAGATAATCTTAAAAATATTTTGCAATTTTACATAATTTTAAAAAAGTTTTTCTTCAGTATTGAACAGCAGAAAATAGGCTTTCTTGTCCGAGGTCATTAAGTAAAAGAAAAAAAGACAGAGGCTGACAGCGCTGTAAACAACGGTAGACTGGTGGGTAATAAGCGAAGGAATAATGCAGAAAACAGAGATTTGAGACGGGAAACTGTTCTTGAAGTACAGAGAGAGAGAGAGAGAGAGAGCTGTGCATGAAGTGCGATTTTTATCTTGGTGGAAACAAAACAGTAAAGTAAGAGGGAATTCATGACAATGTTTATCAGATGTGAAGCATAGTTTGTTGCTTCTTTTGCTGCTGGTTCAGTCAATTTTGCTTGGAGAGAGACAAAACCTGCAGCTCAGAATCAGCGCAAAAAAAGACGTAAACAGCGCGGACCCGACGCATCAGAATCAGTGAGCTGTCGGCTTTCAGCCCGATGGCGTGTCCGTCTACGTGCCGTCGTGTGAGAAAGCAGAGAAAGCTGATTCTGATGCGTCGGGTCCCTCTGTGTGTTTACGCTGTGTGTCTTTGTGTGGAATCCGTTTACCTGCTCTCATTTACTGTTTGGTGGTTGATAAAATACTTTTGTGATCTTTAACCTGAGATTCCGGCGTTTCTGGGAAAATATATTTATGTTTAAAACTCGATTTAGGATTTAATGAATCAATGTCGCTTTATTCAAGCTACTCACCTCTCTCTATCTGCCTGTACTTTCAAACGTACAGACGGACTACATGAATATCTGAACTACGACCAATCAGAGAGGTCCCACCCCTGATTATCTCTGATTGGTTTAGACCACGATAGGAGCATAATGTGTGTCGGTTGTTGACCACAGGGAGAGTTTCAGAGTTGCAGGGAGTGTTTTTTTATTTATTTATTTTACTCGAATAGTTGGTCGTACCGCTGCGACCTGAGATTATTTTTAATCGCACTTGCGACCAAATTGGTTGCACTCTACAGCCCTGCATTACATTTAATTTTTCTAACTTAGCTTTGCTCCAGTGGTAATTAGAGTGAAAGGACTTGAAAATCAAAGTTTTACTCGTCTCTGTAAAACAAATTATTCATACCACCTTTACTTAACAGGAGCTTTACTGTGATAATTTTAATACATTCTTCTATATTTAGTATGGTTTTAATATTTTCGTATTTTAAATTACGCAGGATATATGATAAAACAATAATTTACTTGCAAAGAGTTTTAATTTCTACACAAATACTTTCATTATGTGGAAAAAAGTATTTGAGATGGAATTGTTTTATTTGATCTGAGAACAAAAAGAAATTGTTCATTGTTAATATATTTAGATCATATAAACAATATACAGGTACATTTAGCAAAGAAAGTAAGAGAGAAAAAATACTACAGACGGGCATCTGAGGGTGAGGGGAGCGTGCCAAGCTCCAATCGACAGCACAGTCGAGTTCAATGATGGCATCATGATTCTGTGAGCAGCACAGAAACCAGAAGCTAGGGTGGTGATGGGGAATGACCGACGGCAATTTCCTATGAACATCACCTAATGCTGTGTCACTGTGCTAAGCATACTTTGACAATCTGAAGAGGGTCTTCCTTTGTGTCATTGTTGTTGTCATTTGCATCATGACCACTTCTACAAGACTGCTAAAGTGATTCAACAGGTGGGATCATAACAGCAGTAAAACAACTGGATCCAATACCCTTTCCGAGAAAGGTTTTCTGCAGAGATAAAAAGGACAATAGAGGAGTCATAAGTATTCCCCCCACAGGAAGAATGCCTGAAGTGAGGCGATGAGGGTTGATAGAGGCCATAAAAAAGGGCTCTATCATATAATCATATATGCTTAGAGGTATCAATTGTATAATGATAGAGGTCTGATCCTTGGTAGTCTGCAAAGACTCTTCCAGAGTGTTCTGGCATGCACACACATCCCAAGGTCATGAGTGAGGTCGTACCTTCTTTATATAGTATGGGAGGACACCTACTCTGTATCTGTTTAAGTATAAGAGCCTTTTGTTTAGGTGGACCGCTGGACTCCTGGCACCAGCTTACACACACACACACACACACAATTCAAAATAAAAGGCAGCAAGCGGAGGCCGTCGTTGGGGTCATTTTGTGGTAGACACCGACGAGGCCTCCATTGCAAATAAATCGATCGATCGCTGACTGTCTCGTTTTCTTCATGATGAATTAGTCTCTAAACCAGCGGGGCTTGTGGAAACACAGACCCAACAACACCCAGGTAGAAGACTAGTATTAATAACTGACTGCACACTTATTTCCACACTGTCATCCTCGAGTAGGTGAGAGGGAACGAAGTCTTGCCCCAAAGACATTTTGTAGGTTTGCTGGCTCCTTAGAGTACGAGCACCTGGATGACTGAGAACCTTCACAGATCTATTTTCAAGCTGAGCTCAAAGGTCAAAGCCAAGCTTTTTTCAATACACTGCTCAGCTTTCTTTATCATAATCGTACACATCATGGTTTTGGGAGCTTCATTTCAGAGAAATGATTTTTGCAAGATGAGAGATTGTTTCTCGAGACTTTCTCCAACTTTTCCTTGCTGTGCAAAAAATGATGGTATTTGTTTAAGAGATATACAGTGTGTGTAAGTGTGTGTGTGTGTGTGTGTGTGTGTGTGTGTGTCCTCAGTGAACTGTATCAGTCTCTGCAGTATCTTCCAGCTGCAGCAGTCACTTCAGTTTCTGTTCAGTCTGACTGAGGGAGGTTTTTGTACGACTGTTTTTCACTGTGTGCTCACCCACAGACTGTTAGGATAGTGCCAACACATACAGTAATAAACTGCTGCATCTTCAGCCTGGACTCCACTGATGGTCAGAGTGAAGTCAGAGTTTGATCCACTGCCTGTAAAACGAGCTGGAATCCCTGATTGTCGAGTGCTAGCATAGTAAATGAGCAGTTTAGGAACTCCTCCATCTTTCTGTTGGTACCAGGCTAAATAGTTGGAGCTATAAACATTCTGACTGGTCGTACACTTGATGCTCACAGTTCCTCCCACAGCAGAGCTCACTGCTCCAGGCTGAGTCACTGTGATCTGTCCTCTGGACTCTGAGGACACAGAGACAAAAACATAAAGCAGATTCATGGTTTTGTGGGCTTCATTTCAGAGGGACAGATGTTGATAGAGGAGAGGAGTTTGATTCTCTGGACTTTACCTGTGAAGCAGCAGCAGAGGAGAGTCCAGATGAGGACGCAGATCAAAGTCATGTTTTTGATGAGGAGGATTTCTGTGGCTTCTGTTGTGATGAAGGACAGCTGTCAGTCATCCAGTGTTCAACTCTCAGGACTATAAACTCTCCCAGAGCACTGGAGCATGGTGCTGCTGATGCAAAGTGCCTCTCTATGGAAATCATCTGACTGACAGAAACATGCAAGTTAGAATAGAATAGAAAGCCTTTTTTTGTCACTATAAAGTTGTACAAAGAGATACAGAGAAAATGAGACAAAGACACAAAGTTGCAGGGGGAGAAGTGCCAGAAACACATTATATTAGATTAATATTTCAAACATGACAAAATGCTGATCTTACAGCAGCAAAATGATTGTATCTCTACAGTTTAAACATTTCTTATGCACAGAGTGCATAGTCATATTTACTATATCAGTCTACTCTTCATTCTATCAGAAACAGTTTTCACAGCTCGTACATTTTCTTTTTACACATGTATGTAAGCATTGAGCCAAATGTAATAATGCCAACATATTAAATGAACAATAGTTGTCTCTTGTATATAATACATCTATATATACACTGTCACACTGTCATACTTGTCTTTTAGTGAAGAAATGAATGACCAACAAGACATTTTTTCTCCTTCATTTCTGTCACACAAAGCTGTATGAAACGTTTCTCGTGGTTAGTATCATGGTTGCTAGGCAACCTGAACAGCGCGACGCAGGCTAGACCGTCCCATTTCACAAGCCTCTCACTTCCGCACTTCTCGTACTCATAGTACGCACCGTAGTGCGCGTACTTCAAGCGTGCAGACCCTGAATTGGGACACAGCCACGGGCTTTACACAGAGACCTGACTGAACTGGAACAGAGGGAGCATGGGAACCAAACCTAGGAACTAGAAATCACAGCAAAAGACATAACCAGAATAACCTAAAGCATAAGATAATAATAATTAACACAAAACACTGGGTCACATGACCCAGGACCATGACACTTATAGCACTAGAATTAAATAATAAGGGAAGGATTCTGGATCAGCATCATGATGAAAACTTGTGGCCGTAGTATATACAGTATTCTGGAGAAGGTATAAAATGTCACCGTATGTGTGTGTGTGTTTTATGTGTATGGATTTTTTAAATTATTACTCATCATATATTACTGTCTATTAAACCTGATTTTTTCATCCCCATGATAGAACAGAGAAAACCCAACTCAGGAGTGGTCCAAACATTTATAATTCTTTATTCAATCATCTTCTGGAAGAGAGAGACCCCACACAGCCCAAAAGCCAGTTGCAAGATCTCTAGAAGCCAAAAATGTGTCTCGGGACGGTGTAACTCCGTCACAACAGGGAACAATAACGCCTGTACCAGTTGTTGTATAGCAATAATAAACACAATGCTTTGGTTCTATAACATTTTTCTATCATTACTTTATTTTGGATTAGGTGCATGAGCTTTTAAGTATGGATAATTAAATAATAGATTAATGAAACACCAGAGTGTGCCCTGTTCTGAGATGTACAGCAAGTGGAGAGTGACAGATGAGATGAGGAGATGGAAGAGTGACTCACAGGCAGAGCCGAGTTTATTTCCCACAGTTTTGTGGTTTAATGCTTCCGAGCGCTGTCACCAATCTTTGCATTTTATTATCATCTCATAACACTTCTTTAATCAGCTGCCATCTCTGCTGTGGACTTTTTACTGTCTACAGTCTCAAAGCAACACAGACCTCCATCACTATCTGCAGCAGGAGCAGCAGCAACCCCTCTACAGCAACAGTGTTGTTGTTATTCAGCCTGGTTCCATGTGCCCCTTTTGAACTTTGAGCACCCGTCCCTTCCAGCATCTCTGCACGGCCCTGCTCAGAATCATTCATCTGTTTTAGGTTGACATTTTATATGTTTTGTAGAATAACAGGACAAACTGTGAGACTGGAAAGACCTGAGTTTCATGCTCTGTTTTGTGACGTAGTGTGTAATGCTCAGCAGTATTATCATTTTAACTGGTTCTGTGCGCGATCTGAAGACACTAAGTGTTTGTGAGAGAACATAAAACTGTTTTGATGCATTTGTGAGGTTTTACCTGATGAGTTTTAAGTTTTGTGATTGTAGCTTGAAAATTAATTTTAATGTTTAGAGTTATGAGAAAGAAGGTGGAAGCATTAAAGTGATGTATCTTAACAGTTGTTAAATGTAAATGACCAAATTGGATTATTGGAATATAGTTTTATTGTGTTTCGTTGTTTTTTATGTAAAAATTATAATTTTAATATGTTATGAAATTATGATTTAAAGAATTCATATTGTTGAGTTTGTTTGTTTCAGAGTCAGAGAGCCGTGTCTCTCTACAGTCAGAGGTTTTTGTACGGCGCCTCAATGACTTTGTATCACTGTGGTACACGTTCGGTGGAGGAACCAGACTGGATGTTGGAAGTAAGTCAGCCGTAGAGCTTTTTTTTTTTAATGTAATTTTCTTTTCTTTAATTTCATTTAATATGAAAGGCTAGGAAACTTTTTATGTAACTGATTAATTATTTTATTCATAAATTCTGTCCTAAGAAACAAAGTCAGCTTTGGAAATGAATATTCAGACACTCAGGACAATTTCCAATGAAAATCTGGGATGTTTCATAGTATTAATTATTATTTCTAGTTCTGATGGTAAAGTTGTATTTTGAGGGCTTGTAGGTTTAGTTCAGTCACACAGAGTCAGAGAGCCGTGTCTCTCTACAGTCAGAGGTTTTTGTACGGCGCCTCAATGAGTTTGTATCACTGTGGTGGACTTTTGGTGGAGGAACCAGACTGCAAGTTGGAAGTAAGTCAGCCTTAGAGCTTTTTTTTTTAAATGTAATTTTCTTTTCTTTAATTTCATTTAATATGAAAGGTTAGGAAACTTTTTGTGTAACTGATTAATTATTTTATTCATAAATTCTGTCCTAAGAAACAAAGTCAGCTTTGGAAATGATTATTCAGACACTCAGGACAATTTCCAATGAAAAAAGTTAAACTGCACAGAGTGAAGATAAAGATCTCTGGTGTTCTTATTGTATCATATCATTTACAACAATGTAAGCAATAAAAAAAACACACATGAGGTAAGTATTGGTATTGAGTTTCTTATCCAGAACAAGCTGTTTATTATGAAGAACTGATGATGTTGAAGCTTAACATCTTTTAAAATTGTTGACACATCTTTGTTTTGTTTTTTTGTTTTTTTATTTCCAGTGTAGTTTGAACATATTTCAGCTCAAACTGTGTGATGATTCTCTCTGTGCTGATATGCATGAGAGGTTTCTTAAAGGGAAGTGAAACAATGTGTGAGTGAATGACTGGTGGAGCAGAAAAAACACCTGACAGAAACTTCTTAACGGAGAAATTCAAATTGTGGTTCTTGTCCTCTAACCTGATTGGTGTTTCCTAGGTGATGCCCGCCCCGCCCTGAAGGTGCTGGGTCCCTCCAGTGAGGAGCTGAAACAAGGGGAGGCTACAGTCATGTGTCTGGCCAACAAGGGCTTCCCCTCAGACTGGAGTCTGTCCTGGAAGGTGGATGGCAGTGGCAGCATCAGCTGGGAGGAGAGCAGGAGCCCCGTGGTGCAGGAGAACGACGGCCTCTACAGCTGGAGCAGCACCCTGAGGCTCCCTGCAGACCACTGGATGAAGGTGGGCTCTGTGACCTGTGAGGCCACGAGGGGCTCCCACACTCTGGTCTCAGAGCCACTGATGAGAGACCAGTGTCCCCAGTCCTGAACTATATGTGGCTTTTATGCTGGTCTTACTTTCACACTGCATTCTGTAGCTTTTTTTTTTCCAATTTCTTCTCTCATTTTTCATTGCTTTGTTTAAAGTTTAAAGTTTGTTTAAAGTTTTAAAGAATAAAAAAATATCTACATTAAATAAGAATCGAGTCTTTGTCTTACTTTTGTGGTGATTTCCAGGGTTCTAATTGGAAACCAGTGTGCTATCTGTAGTCAGTATGAGTCAGTAGAATTAAGCCACTTTCAATACATGAAGTAAAGCAAAGTTTATGTTAAAGAGTAAGTGCGAAGGGGAATTGAGAGACACTGCCATTACTAAGCAGGATATTAAAGACATTACATATATGCAAATTCATTGCATGCTGTGTAATGAAATGTTTCAGCATGTTGCAGGTTGTTGTATAAAACACTGACTGAGCAGGTGGAGCAGAAAAGCGCTGTATAAGAATGAGTCTATTCTCGTGATCAGTGTTGGGGTAGGTATTTTAGGAAGTAATTTAATATACAGAGTTTTTTTGTTAAAAGTATTCAGTACGTTATTTTGGTGTTTTTTTTTCTGTAAAATCACCTGAAACACAACATGTCATAACTGTCATTGAACAATATGAACTTGTAGGCTACAGTCTCTCACACCAACATAAATCCCTATCCTAATGACGACACACATATTTTCTTTCTCTTGGCATTTAGGTATATGAATACCTGTCAAGGGTCCTTGACATACAGGTCTCCGACTCGGAGGACAAAAATTAATGTCCTGTGTCTTAGGAGGGCAGGATTGCTTTGCTTTTTCTTTATACGATGCTTTGCAGTATTAGTTTTGCCTAACAACCTGTTTTTGACTCCTAAATTGTCATTAATGCAACCGCTCTACATAACAGTCAGTGTAACTGATTATAAATCTTTTATTCATGAACCTACACATTACGGTTTATTTACTAGGTGTATGTATTTTAACAGAGCAAGAGGTGGACCACACGTTTGAAGAGCTGCTGGTCTTTATAACTGGGGCTGACTTACTTCCACCACTGGGGTCCTGCAACATAGACTTTTATGATCAGGAGTTGCATACGAGGATCAATTTAAAGATCTTATGAACACTGCATTAAAAGGATTCCTGGGATTTGGAAAGCTGTAGCTGCATTTACATGAACTGATGCTGGAAAGCTGTGGTTGAAACCTGTGGCCTTTTGGGAGGAAGTGTGTTATTCTAAGTGTTCTGAAATGGGATTGCTCCTGGGCTTCTTCAAAATTGTACATTTTAAAAGTGTTTAGTATAAAAGTTGTTTGTTCTTACAAATGTGACTGTATATAGTTGTATTTATAGTCCCGTTAGGACAGGTGGGGTATGCATGCAACAAGCCATGCACCAAAAAGTGATGCTCAGAAAATGCTTCAAGTATTGGAAGGAAAATAACAATTCATCTAGAAATGTTCTTTTGAAAGGTTGTTGTGCAGTCATGTTTAAGTATTCGGTTATAATATACTGCATAGTTTCTTGTTGCTGCGTTGTGTTTGTGTTGTTGTTTTAAATGTGCAATAGCTGCCTAACAAACTTTGAACTGAAAGACGCTGACTTTTGTAAAATAAAAGTATTGTAATGTCAGTTCTCATGGTGTCTCTTTACCAATTAAAGTTGAGGCTCACCTGTTACTGTCAAATACTGGTGTTGGGATCCACTGACGAGGGCTGTTCAGTACACAGGTATGTGCTTAAGTCGAGGTAAACAGTTCAATAAATTTTCCTTCATCTGTTCTCAAACTGAGAGCTCAAGATTCCAGCTCAACTCAATTTGTTCAACTGCTTTCAGGAACAAAGCAATTTTAACTCCTAAGTTTAAAGTCAGAGTTGGTTAACTCTGAGATTGGCAGCTGACCTTTGACTATAACCTGTTTAAATATTAATAACTCAATTTGAGGAATGTGAACATGTGTCAGTGCTATTATTAGAACACATACTAATATACACAGAGGGTAACGAGGGAATACACCACAGAAGGCAGACACAGCTGAACCTCATCAGACATGACGAATACACTCACACAGAACGCAGAATCCAAATAAAACAGGGAACCAGAGAATAGCTCTGAGACACGGGTTGACAGAACATAAGGAACAGAGGGATGAAGAAATGCGACTGGAAAACAGAAAATAAATGAAACGAATCATATTAATAATCAAAAACATGAATAGGAAGTCAACAGGTCTTTGTACCATGGCAGTGTTGAAGAGCAAAAAAGAGAAAATCTAAAAACCTGAGAAAGAAAAGATGGAAATTTGATCATTTGACTGATTTGGACTTAAAGTTTCTATTTGAAGTATTTGCTAAATTGTGCAGATAATTATGACTCACTGACTTTTGCTGAGTTCATTTAGTGTTAGATTTTTTTTCTTACAGAAATATGATTTTTGATAATGATCGATATTTAGAAATTGAGATTTATTTGAGCTGGTATGAAGCAGAAGTCAAAGGTCATAAATGATTTGTTAAAAATAAATGATATATTTCCAACTTTCTTTTCCTTTAGCAACAATGACATTTTCACTCTGTGTGTGTGTGTGTGTGTGTGTGTGTGTGTGTGTGTGTGTGTGTGTGTGTGTGTGTGTGTGTGTGTGTGTGTGTGTGTGTGTGTCCTCAGTGAACTGTATCAGTCTCTGCAGTATCTTCCAGCTGCAGCAGTCACTTCAGTTTCTGTTCAGTCTGACTGAGGGAGGTTTTTGTACGACTGTTTTTCACTGTGTGAACACATACTGACTGTTAGGATTGTGTTCACTCTGACAGTAATAAACTGCTGCATCTTCAGCCTGGACTCCACTGATGGTCAGAGTGAAGTCAGAGTTTGATCCACTGCCTGTAAAACGATCTGGAATCCCTGATTCTCGAGTGCTAGCATAGTAAATGAGCAGTTTAGGAACTCCTCCATCTTTCTGTTGGTACCAGGCTAAATAGTTGGAGTTATAAACGACTGGTCGTACACTTGATGCTCACAGTTGCTCCCACAGCAGAGCTCACTGCTCCAGGCTGAGTCACTGTGATCTGTCCTCTGGACTCTGAGGACACAGAGACAAAAACATAAAGCAGCTTCATGGTTTTGTGGGCTTAATTTCAGAGGGACAGATGTTGATAGAGGAGAGGAGTTTGATTCTCTGGACTTTACCTGTGAAGCAGCAGCAGAGGAGAGTCCAGATGAGGACGCAGATCAAAGTCATGTTTTTGATGAGGAGGATTTCTGTGGCTTCTGTTGTGATGAAGGACAGCTGTCAGTCATCCAGTGTTCAACTCTCAGGACTATAAACTCTCCCAGAGCACTGGAGCATGGTGCTGCTGATGCAAAGTGCCTCTCTATGGAAATCATCTGACTGACTTGAATCAATCTGATGATGCTGTTTATCAGGAATGATTCAATCCATCATAGTATTGAGCAGATATATCAGTTTGTTCTTCAGAATATTCTTATTCCAAATTTTTTTCTATTATTTAAATGTTTTGTTTTATGGTTCATTGATGGATTCACATGTTTATCATAATATTTAGTAAGAATATATCTCGATTAATTAAAAATATGAATTAAGGAGGTCACAGGTTCATCCTGTAGAGTAGCTGAGCTTAGTCTCAGAGAGTGAGGAGCTCAGACATGTGGAGGTACAGTCACTGCTCTTTGCTTCAAAGGACTTCTTATAAAACACAAAAAGACACAATCAGTATCTTTTAAACGAGGCTGTTATCTCTGACAGCAATACCTATAACACCTCTTTCTGTAGCTATGATCACAACCATGTGACATGTAACAGCGGGGCAGATCAAGCATCGTTGTTCACTACTGTTGATGTTTTTTTAATCACGAATTACAAACAATTACACAACTGAATTCCAGCTTTATTCAAATGAATAAAATTAAGTAATAAAACCCATCATGATAGAATCTCTGTTATCATCACGGACACTTTAAGTTCAAGAACATGTACCTGGATAAAAGCTGCTGTTGGAGGTAAAATCCTCAGACTGAACTTGGGACCTTCACATTTCTAATTCTTACAGAATTTAATGAGTAGAAACAAACAACTGATTGTTTAGAATTTATGATTGTTCAGCACTTTTCTGCACCTTACTGAGTGCTTACATTTGAGTCTTTCATGCTACTCTGTATACAAATCTGTACATCTGTGTCCATAACAGAGAGAGACAAAATGGGTATGTTTGATTTGCCTTCTGTGGCGGAGGTGTGGTCCTTGGCTCATCTGCAGGGGAGGAGTGGTACAGTGAGCTCAAGGGGGCGGTACCGGGAGGCAGGTGAGCCACAGGTGGTGGCGACTGACTGATGACGCTGTCTCTTTCTGTTTCTCTATATAGTGAAGACAGAGTCGAGCGGGGACGGGGAGAGCTGGACTGGAACAGACTGTGTTCCTTGAGTTCATAACTGTCAGTAAAATGCAATAATAGTGAGCACAATCATCGTGTGTGTTGTGTACTTTTACACCTTTCTAACAATCCTATTTATGTGAAGTTGGGATAAGGTTCCAAGAAACTTAAAACCTCTGTGAAGTGTGAGTGAGGTCAAAGGTCATGAAGCTCAAGTGTCAGCATTGTAAGTTAGCTTTTTAGGAGTTTCACCATTTTTCTGTTGGTAACAGAACATGTCATTACCTTCATCTACCCCATGATTGGTTGTAAATCTGAGGGTGATGGAGACCAATTAACTTCTTTTGATGAAATAATACACACTATGTTTGTTGACTCCAGAAACACCAACAGTGACATCTGGAGGAGGTTCCCCACATGTTTTGTTTTTTGTTTTTTTGATTTTTTTTTTGTAATGTGCGTTACACGTGTGGCATGCCACTATACTGTGGAGAACAACAGTCACTCCTCCATCTTTCTGTTGGTACCAGGCTAAATAGTTGGAGTTATAAACATTCTGACTGGTCCTACACTTGATGCTCACAGATCCTCCCACAGCAGAGCTCACTGCTCCAGGCTGAGTCACTGTGATCTGTCCTCTGGACTCTGAGGACACAGAGACAAAAACATAAAGCAGCTTCATGGTTTTGTGGGCTTCATTTCAGAGGGACAGATGTTGATAGAGGAGAGGAGTTTGATTCTCTGGACTTTACCTGTGAAGCAGCAGCAGAGGAGAGTCCAGATGAGGACGCAGATCAAAGTCATGTTTTTGATGAGGAGGATTTCTGTGGCTTCTGTTGTGATGAAGGACAGCTGTCAGTCATCCAGTGTTCAACTCTCAGGACTATAAACTCTCCCAGAGCACTGGAGCATGGTGCTGCTGATGCAAAGTGCCTCTCTATGGAAATCATCTGACTGAATACAACAGCTACTTATCTCAAATAGTTGATGCTGTTTATCAGTTAATCAGTTTTTCAAAATGTCCACTATAATTTATTTCAAAAGAACGATTTTTTTGGAAAGGAGATTTCCTCACCCCAATCCAAGTGTTGGCCAATCAGGACTGTGCAGGGTGCCAGTTTAGCTCCGTGGGTGAGCAGGTGACCACATGCCACATGGGAGGGGGCAGCAGCCTGGATTTGAGTCTAACCTGTGGCCCTTTACTGTGTGTCTTTCCCACTTTCCTGTCCGTCTTCACTGTTTTACTATCCAATGATGGGAAAGTGCCAAAAATGCCAAAAAAAAAACAACTATATGCTAACTATAAGACAGTGTTGCCTGAAGATAAAAGCACACACATTTGTCCTTGTAAGACACAATCTGAGTTTGTTCACATAAAAAAAAGAAAAGAAATACTGTACTTATCTACTCACAAACACATGAACAGAGTTTCTGAGAATCTTCACCCTGAAAGAAGTTAGAAAATGACCTGTCAACAAATTAAAGTGCTGTTCACGTGTAAAAAATAGGCCAGAATAAATAGAAAAGTCAATGTTTTTCAAACTACACCTGTGCATGTAAACATGGCCTCAAAAGTGAAAGACATTTAAAAAAAATTAAAGAAAAGGAACAATTTGTAAAAGTTATTTTAGAGTTTTGAAAAACTCACTCAGCACAAAAAACCTTGCAGTGATTCAGAGTCCAGGAGAGTCCAGATGAGGACGCAGATCAAAGTCATGTTTTTGATGAGGAGGATTTCTGTGGCTTCTGTTGTGATGAAGGACAGCTGTCAGTCATCCAGTGTTCAACTCTCAGGACTATAAACTCTCCCAGAGCACTGGAGCATGGTGCTGCTGATGCAAAGTGCCTCTCTATGGAAATCATCTGACTGACAGAAACATGCAAGTTAGAATAGAATAGAAAGCCTTTTTTTGTCACTATAAAGTTGTACAAAGAGATACAGAGAAAATGAGACAAAGACACAAAGTTGCAGGGGGAAAAGTGCCAGAAACACATTATATTAGATTAATATTTCAAACATGACAAAATGCTGATCTTACAGCAGCAAAATGTTTGTATCTCTACAGTTTCAACATTTCTTATGCACAGAGTGGATAGTCAAAAAAATTGAATCATCACAAATACATTATTTTATATTTATTACTATTACTTACTTTTTAGTCTCATTTTATTCTCATTGTCACGGTTTCTGAGGCAAGCTGCATGGTGTTATGAATGAAGGACCCAAGATTCAGGCACAGGCTGTGATGCGAGTGAGCTTTTATTCCAACAGGTGAAAACACACAAAAAAAGTGAGGATGGCGAAGATAGAACTAAGGCTACGTTCACACTGCAGGCGAAAGCTCATCAAATCCGATTTTTTTGACCCTGTCTGCTGACAGATGGAGAGAATAGTCAGACTGTTCCCTGTTTGTGAAGGACTGCTAGGAAAGTTTAACATAACTAACTGTCTGTGCTGAATCAGTCTTATTAGGTAATGTTCAAATAATGTGATCATCCCAGTGTTTTCAGTGTGGGAGAAAGTACTCAGGCCTTCAAGTTACACACTGTGAAAGGCAGCAACAAGTTTAATGTTCAGAAACCTAAAGTCTGTAAAAATAAATGTTTGTTTCAGTTCTATGAAGCTTTGAGTATTTTGGATCAGTAGCTGCTGTGTTTGTTGCATCATATTGCTGTACTTGTTTATATGCTCTATATATTCTGAGCTAAGTTGATCTATAGTGTTACATCATATTCTATAAGGATGTTATGTGTTTGTTTACTTTCTGCCCAGTTTGACCCATTTAGCAGACGTCAGCCTGTTTAAGGCTCTAATATCTATTCTGTATGACTTAAAGCAGTTATGACATGGTCTGATTTTCTCACCCAATAAAGGAATATTTCATATATCAGTCTACTCTTCATTCTATCAGACACAGTTTTCACAGCTAGTACATTTTCTTTTATGTAAGCATTGAGCCAAATTTAATAATGCCAACATATTAAACGAACAATATTTGTCTCTTATGTATAATACATCTGTATATACACTTTTGAGTGAAGATTTAAGGTGATAGGAAATATAAATAACTGCAACTTGAACTTGAAGTTCAAGCTCACTGCTGTAATATATGTATATATATATATACACACACACACACACACACATATATATATATATATATATATATATATATATATATATATATATATATATATATATATATATATATATATATATTTCCAGTCCTCAGATACTCAACTAATCAAAGTGATGTCATGACAAAAATGAATGACCAACAAGACATTTTTTCTCCTTCATTTCTGTCACACAAAGCTGTATGAAATCTTTCTCGCGGTTAGTATCATGGTTGCTAGGCAACCTGAACAGCGCGACGCAGGCTAGACCGTCCCATTTCACAAGCCTCTCACTTCCGCACTTCTCGTACTCATAGTACGCACCGTAGTGCACGTACTTCAAGCGTGCAGACCCTGAATTGGGACACAGCCACGGGCTTTACACAGAGACCTGACTGAACTGGAACAGAGGGAGCATGGGAACCAAACCTAGGAACTAGAAATCATAGCAAAAGACATAACCAGAATAACCTAAAGCATAAGATAATAATAATTAACACAAAGCACTGGGTCACATGACCCAGGACCATGACACTTATAGCACTAGAATTAAATAATAAGGGAAGGATTCTGGATCAGCATCATGATGAAAACTTGTGGCCGTAGTATATACAGTATTCTGGAGAAGGTATAAAATGTCACCGTATGTGTGTGTGTGTTTTATGCGTATGGATTTTTTAAATTATTACGCATCATATATTACTGTCTATTAAACCTGATTTTTTCATCCCCATGATAGAACAGAGAAAACCCAACTCAGGAGTGGTCCAAACATTTATAATTCTTTATTCAATCATCTTCCAGAAGAGAGAGACCCCACAAAGCCCAAAAGCCAGTTGCAAAATCTCTAGAAGCCAACAATGTGTCTCATATAGGTGTTATTTTGGTCCTTTCCACGTCACACATAGTTTCGATAAAAACAACTCCTTCTGTGTTACTAGTTCTGCTTTTTCTGTCTGGTTTCCTGTATTTTATTAATATGCCTCTGCAGCTCTGCACTAAACTTCCTGTTTCGTAACTTCCCCTTACTGAAGCCTCGGTTGCTAAGGCGACCTGTCACCCTCTGACCTAATTCTCTCTCACAGCTGGCCTTGCTTTATAAAAGACTTTATTAAAAAGTACAAAAAACAATATAATCAGAAAATAAGCACTAATAACATATATTGATTCTGCAACATGTCCAAACATGTCTTGTAAGGACATGAGGAGGAAACAGTGACAAAGGGAGCTGTGTGAGGTTATTAAAGGCAATGGATCCCTCAGCAGCTGGATTAAAAAGAGCACAGGTGTCGCGGGGTCCTCTCCTAAACTTCTCCCGAACAAATGCAGGCATAGTCAGGAAGCATTCAGTGTGGATAATTTATTCTGCCGGCCTCCCAGGTGCACAAAAGATTATTTACAAAGAAAATAGGAAACTAACTTAAGTCAACACAAAACAAACATCTATATACAAAACACAGTCTGCATGTTACCCTCTCTGTAACATCTCACTGAAAGAACCCAGGTAGGCCCTGACAGCCTTCTTTTATACCCCATGGCCCCTCCCACTAGGCATAATAGTCATCTCTTTATTATTTCTTTCACCAAACAATCTTTCCCCCTCAGCTTATTTCCAGCTGTATTCCTACAATACATATATGTATATACAGACATTTATGGCCAATTCCAGGCAGCCTACAGTGTTTCACAATAACAAAAAAAATAATGCAGTTCACGTGACCTTTCAAGCGCGCGCGAACCCACTATTTGAACCCCGGAACACCATACCATCGGCTTGCATAACCCCCGTATAATCGGCGATCACAGCGAGTCTCCGCGACCGGCTTTATTAAAGGTAAGTGGGAAAATATGTTGGCCACCCTCTGCGCTGCTCAAAATATACCTCTCACCCCTTTTTGTTTATCTGCCCGGTCGACGAAAAGACGCGCAGTAATTGTAGAAACTAATGGTGGTGGTGCGTGTATTCGCCCAGATCAGCTGTCTGCGGCCCGGGATGGTGTAACTCCGTCACATCATCCCCTTCCACCCAGAGATTGGCGTTGTGCGGCAACCTGGAGAGATAATCTGCCACTACACTGAGCTTGCCTGGTCTGTGACGGATGGTGAATCTGAAAGTCTGCAGTGAAAGGTACCAGCGTGTCAGTCGGCTGTTATGGTCCTTCATGGAATGGATCCAGGTGAGCGCTCGATGATCAGTTTCCAACTCAAACTCCCTTCCAAGTAAATAATACCTGAGTTTCTCCAGTGCCCACTTAATGGCCAAGGCCTCCTTCTCCACCGTTGAGTAGTTGGTCTCCCGTGGTAGCAGCTTGCGGCTTAGGTATAGGACCAGATGCTCTTCTCCAGGGTCCCCTTGGGCCAGCACTGCTCCCAGGCCACTTTTGGAGGCATCCACCTGGACCAGAAATCTCTTCCTGAAGTCTGGGCTCCTGAGAACTGGGGTCGTACACAGGCAGGTTTTCAGCCCTTTGAAGGCTTGTTCACATTCTGCTGTCCATGTGACAGGATTCCGTTGGTCCTTGCTGGTCAAAGCAGTAAGAGGGGCCGCAATAGTTGCAAACTGGGGCACAAATCTTCGGTACCAGCCAACCAGCCCCAGGAAAGACCGGACTTCCTTTTTGGTGCGAGGCCGAGGGCAGTTCTGGATAGCTTCCATTTTATCCATCTGCGGGCGCACCTCACCTCTGCCCACTTGGTAGCCAAGGTAGCGGGTCTCCTGCCGTGCCCACTCGAATTTAGAGGGGTTGAGGGTCAACCCTGCCTTATGGATTCTTCTCAGGACTTCGGACAGGTGCTGCAGATGCTCTTCCTAGGTGTTGCTGAAGATCATTACATCATCCAGGTAGGCGGCACTATAGGGGTCACACCCCTGTAGTAATTTGTCCCTCAGCCTTTGGAAGGTGGCCGGTGCCCCATGTAGGCCAAATGGCATCACCGTGAACTGGAACAGGCCGGCAGGTGTCCTGAAGGCGGTGTACGGTCGAGAAGACTCCTCCAGTGGCACTTGCCAGTAACCTTTGCAAAGATCCAAGGTGGTGATGTACCTGGCCGCTCCGATCTTCTCCAGCAAATCCTCGGTTCGAGGCATGGGGTAGGCATCAAACTCTGAAATGGAATTAAGCTTCCGGAAATCAATGCAGATGCGTAGGGAGCCATCTTTGAAGATGATGACCACCGGGCTACACCACTCTGAGCAGGACGGCTCTATCACCCCAAGTGATAGCCAGCATCTTCTCCACCTCCTGTCGCAGTTTATCCACTAGGTGCTGTGGAACCCGGTATGGACGTTGGAGGATGGGATGTCCATCCTTTAGGCGTATCACATGTTCGACAAGGGTGGTCCTGCCGGGGTTAACTGAACACAGAGATGGAGTCTCCCAAAGGACTTGGAATAGCTCAGCAGCCTGCTGTGGGGTAAGATGAGTCAGCACCGGAGACATCGGATCGGCTCCCTGCTCGGGTTCTGTCTTCCCTTCTCTTGGCACTTCTCTTGCCATCAGAGCTTTCGCAGGGGCCTGGTGGGCACGCTCTTCCCATTCTTTCAGGAGATTCACATGGTAAGTCTGCTTCGGTTTCCTCTTTTCAGGATGATGAATCTCATAGGTCACTGGCCCCATTCTGCGAAGAACTGTGTATGGCCCTTGCCATTTCGCCAGAAGTTTACTGTTGGCTGACGGGAGAAGTAACAACACCTTTTGACCAGGTTGAAATTCACGTTGCCGGGCCTGTTGGTCATACCAGGTCTTCTGGCTTCGTTGAGCGTCTCGCAGGTTGACCTCTCCATGGTATCTCCCCAACCGATCTCTCATTTCCAGCACAAATTGCACCACTCCTTTATCATTTGGAGCAGAAGCAGGAGACTCCCAACCCTTCCGGAGGAGATCCAATGGCCCCTGCACATCCCAACCATAGAGTAGCTCGAATGGTGAGAAACCAGTGGAAGCCTGGGGAACTTCTCTGTACGCAAACAGCAGGAAGGGTAGCCACTGGTCGCAGTCTTTCCCAGTGTCTGACACAAACTTCTGCAGCATCCTCTTCAGATTTTGGTTGAACCTCTCCACTAACCCATCTGTCTGTGTATGGTAGGGTGACGTCCTGATGGCAGAGATGCCTAGCTGGTTGTGGAAGAGCTGCATCAACCTAGAGGTAAAGTTAGTCCCTTGGTCGGTCAAAATCTCATCTGGTATCCCCACCCGGGAGAACAGCTGTACTAGTGCACGCAGAACATTGGGTGCCATGAACGCACGCAGGGGGAACGCTTCTGGGAAACGAGTCGCATAATCACACACCACCAAAATGTACTGATGACCCAGACTACTTTTTACCAGAGGACCCACAATGTCCATAGCTATCCTACGGAAGGGGGTGGAGATGACCGGAAGTGGCTGTGGCAGGGCCCTGTCTGACTTGCGAGCTGGACAAGTTTTCTGGCAGGTAGGGCATGTACGGCAATATTTTTGTATGTCTGTGTACATTGATGGCCAAAAGAAACGTGAGCTAACTCACATATAGGTTTTTTGGCGACCCAGATGACCTGCCCAGGGGAGGGTATGTGCTAATTGCATAATGAGGGGTCTACAACTAGAAGGTATCACAAGCCATTGGTGGTCACCGTCAACTGCATACAACACATTTTTGTCAACAATGAACTTCTCTTTCCCTCCCCATTTCCCAGTTCCCCCTTCAGTCACATTAGCAAAGAAAACTTTCAACGTTTCATCCTCCCTTTGCAACAAAGTGATATTTTCTGGTACATCCCATTTCATGCTCTTAGTGTCCGGCCCCTTTGACCATAGCTACTTCTCAATGCGGCGTTGGCGGCGGGATTTTCTTGTCCCATTAGTGCCACCCTCGCACAGAGTACTGTCAACGTCTGGCAAGGGTTGGAATCCAGCCTTCATTTGGGCTCTAGTGACCACTGGGCCAGACACGTTTAATTTAGTATTCCCCTTATCCCCCACATCAGTCTCTGTCCACTGTTCTTCTTTTTCTTGCAGCAAGTCCATGAGTACAGGCAAGTCCATCCCCAGAATAACCTCTACAGGCAAGTTCTGTACCACCCCAACTGACAACAGGTATGGCTGTTCATTAATAGTCACTGTTACCTCCACTTTTGGGTATGGATGTTTATCACCATGCACACATGGTAAATGGTAAATGGTCTGTATTTATATAGCGCTTTACTAGTCCCTAAGGACCCCAAAGCGCTTTACATATCCAGTCATCCACCCATTCACACACTGGTGATGGTAAGCTACATTGTAGCCACAGCCACCCTGGGGCGCACTGACAGAGGCGAGGCTGCCAGACACTGGTGCCACCGGGCCCTCTGACCACCACCAGTAGGCAACGGGTGAAGTGTCTTGCCCAAGGACACAACGACCGAGACTGTCCAAGCCGGGGCTCGAACCGGCAACCTTCCGATTACAAGGCGAACTCCCAACTCTTGAGCCACGATCGCCCTTAAAACTTCTTCCTGTCTGCTATAGTCCACACTGTTCACTGGTACCAAACTATGCTTAATTAAAGACATAAAACTACCAGTGTCCAGAGAAGCAGTAGCCTGCAGACCATTGACCATTGACCTTTACTTTTTTATAGCGTTGCACATCCACTGGCTGGACCCTTGTGGGCTCCATCTCCAGCCGCAATAATAACAAAGAAAGTCCTTACCCGCTCCTCGTAAGTTTGATGCCTTGGGGTTTTCTGGTGGCTCTGGGTTGCTCTCCCTTTTCAGAAGACCCGATGATGGGAGTGGTGGTCGCTGTGGCGTCCCAGATGAGCATGCAGGTGGTGCTCCTTTACGCGCATTGAAGTACTGTGACACCAGCTTAGTAGCGGTCAGTCCATCTGCTGGCTCATGCTCCCTCACCCAGGTCCTCACCTCCCCTGGAAGTACCCGGATTAACTGCTCCAAGATGATAGCTTCTCCCATCTCTTCTTTAGTATGCTGCTCTGGTCGGATCCAGCGCCGATAGAGGCCCTTCAGGCGATAATAGGTCTCAGTGGGGCTCACCTCCCCTGGAAGTACCCGGATTAACTGCTCCAAGATGATAGCTTCTCCCATCTCTTCTTTAGTATGCTGCTCTGGTCGGATCCAGCGCCGATAGAGGCCCTTCAGGCGATAATAGGTCTCAGTGGGGCTCTCACCAGGTGGAACTGTATTGGACCGGAACGTCTGCCGATACGTCTCAGGGGAAATGTCAAATTTGGTTAGCAACGCCGCTTTTAAATCTTCATAACGATGGGCTCTTTCTTCATCCATTGCAGTGTAGGCCTCCAACGCCTTCCCCGATAGCAGTGGAACCAGACGACAGGCCCATTCACTCTCTGGCCATCTCCAGGTTTTGGCAACTCGCTCAAAACGCAACAAATAGTTCTCAATGTCTTCCCCCATCTGATAGGGTGGAATTTTTGGCCCAGCAGATCGCATCCACTCTGAGACTGACTGGTTGAGGCTGTTGATCACTGCTTGTGACTGACGAGAGGGAACCTCCTCTGGGGGATCCCGGTATCCTCTTTGACGTGCAGGTGTAGGCAGTACCATTCTGGGGCTGCTTGCTGTTGCGGTGCTTGGCGTGGCCGTTGCTGCTGTGGTGCTTGCTCCGGCTGGTGCTTGGGCTGGACTTTGCTGACCAGCAAAATCTGAATGCAGCTGAGCGTTGGGAGGGGAAACAGTCCTCAGCCCCCTGAGTTCTGTCAAAAAAACCTCCTCTCTCCTTTGCTGTCCCGCCAGGAAGTCCCTCATCATCGCAATCAGCTCTCCATTTGGGTCACGTGCTGAGGTCGAAGCTGTAGGCAATTCTGGAAAAATCCTGCCGGAAACAACCTCCTCCTCCTCTGCTGAAGAAGATGACGCCGGCACTGTGTCCCATGCCAGCTCCTCTGCTGTCTTCTCCACTGGAAGCTCATGCTGCTGGGACCGCAGCCCTGTGCGCTTAACTGGGAGGCGCGTTTTCCTCTTCCGACTAGCAATCCCACTTCTGACACCATATGTCGCGGGGTCCTCTCCTAAACTTCTCCCGAACAAATGCAGGCGTAGTCAGGAAGCATTCAGTGTGGATAATTTATTCTGCCGGCCTCCCAGGTGCACAAAAGATTATTTACAAAGAAAATAGGAAACTAACTTAAGTCAACACAAAACAAATATCTATATACAAAACACAGTCTGCATGTTACCCTCTCTGTAACATCTCACTGAAAGAACCCAGGTAGGCCCTGACAGCCTTCTTTTATACCCCATGACCCCTCCCACTAGGCATAATAGTCATCTCTTTATTATTTCTTTCACCAAACAATCTTTCCCCCTCAGCTTATTTACAGCTGTATTCCTACAATACATATATGTATATACAGACATTTATGGCCAATTCCAGGCAGCCTACAGTGTTTCACAATAACAAAAAAACAAACAAAAAAAATAATGCCGTTCACGTGACCTTTCAAGCGCGCGCGAACCCACTATTTGAACCCGAGAACACCATACCATCGACTTGCATAACCCCCGTATAATCGGCGATCACAGCGAGTCTCCGCGACCGGCTTTATTAAAGGTAAGTGGGAAAATATGTTGGCCACCCTCTGCGCTGCTCAAAATATACCTCTCACCCCTTTTTGTTTATCTGCCCGGTCGACGAAAAGACGCGCAGTAATTGTAGAAACTAATGGTGGTGGTGCGTGTATTCGCCCAGATCAGCTGTCTGCGGCCCGGGACGGTGTAACTCCGTCACAACAAGTAACAATAACGCCTGTACCAGTTGTTGCATAGCAATAATAAACACAATGCTTTGGTTCTATAACATTTTTCTATCATTACTTTATTTTGGATTAGGTGCATGAGCTTTTAAGTATGGATAATTAAATAATAGATTAATGAAACACCAGAGTGTGCCCTGTTCTGAGATGTACAGCAAGTGGAGAGTGACAGATGAGATGAGGAGATGGAAGAGTGACTCACAGGCAGAGCCGAGTTTATTTCCCACAGTTTTGTTGTTTAATGCTTCCGAGCACTTTCACCAATCTTTGCATTTTATTATCATCTCATAACACTTCTTTAATCAGCTACCATCTCTGCTGTGGACTTTTTACTGTCTACAGTCTCAAAGCAACACAGACCTCCATCACTATCTGCAGCAGGAGCAGCAGCAACCCCTCTACAGCAACAGTGTTGTTGTTATTCAGCCTGGTTCCATGTGCCCCTTTTGAACTTTGAGCACCCGTCCCTTCCAGCATCTCTGCACGGCCCTGCTCAGAATCATTCATCTGTTTTAGGTTGACATTTTATATGTTTTGTAGAATAACAGGACAAACTGTGAGACTGGAAAGACCTGAGTTTCGTGCTCTGTTTTGTGACGTAGTGTGCAATGCTCAGCAGTATTATCATTTTAACTGGTTCTGTGCGCGATCTGAAGACACTAAGTGTTTGTGAGAGAACATAAAACTGTTTTGATGCATTTGTGAGGATTTACCTGATGAGTTTTAAGTTTTGTGATTGTAGCTTGAAAATTAAATTTAATGTTTAGAGTTATGAGAAAGAAGGTGGAAGCATTAAAGTGATGTATCTTAACAGTTGTAAAATGTAAATGACCAAATTGGATTATTGGAATATAGTTTTATTGTGTTTCGTTGTTTTTTATGTAAAAATTATAATATTAATATGTTATGAAATTATGATTTAAAGAATTCATATTGTTGAGTTTGTTTGTTTCAGAGTCAGAGAGCCGTGTCTCTCTACAGTCAGAGGTTTTTGTACGGCGCCTCAATGAGTTTGTATCACTGTGGTACACGTTCGGTGGAGGAACCAGACTGCAAGTTGGAAGTAAGTCAAACTTAAACCTCATTTACTTTAGCAAATTTCTTTCTTGTGGTTATCTTAACTTTTCTGTTCAGTGTGCCAGA
Organism: Astatotilapia calliptera; assembly: GCF_964374335.1. Taxonomy (NCBI): domain Eukaryota; kingdom Metazoa; phylum Chordata; class Actinopteri; order Cichliformes; family Cichlidae; genus Astatotilapia; species Astatotilapia calliptera. Next base: position 3,583,339 of record NC_137442.1, on the reverse strand, counting down.
AAAAACCTCAGGAAAATAGTTTTTAGATAAATTTTCATGAAGAAACAAAGTTAGCTTCAGAATAAATGTTAAAATCAATATTAAACACAATATAAAACATCAGAGTGGACTTGAGGATATTTTACATATAAATATATCTGGTTAAGTCTCGAGAGCTTTTAGTTTTAATCCAGTCTGACAGTCAGAGAGCCGTGTCTCTCTACAGTCAGAGGTTTTTGTACGGCGCCTCAATGAGTTTGTATCACTGTGGTGGACTTTTGGTGGAGGAACCAGACTGCAAGTTGGAAGTAAGTCAAACTTAAACCTCATTTACTTTAGCAAATTTCTTTCTTTTGATTATCTTAACTTTTCTGTTCAATGCGCCTAAAAAAACCTCAGGAAAATAGTTTTTAGATAAATTTTCATGAAGAAACAAAGTTAGCTTCAGAATAAATGTTAAAATGAATATTAAACACAATATAAAACATCAGAGTGGACTTGAGGATATTTTACATATACATACATCTGGTTAAGTCTTGAGAGCTTTTAGTTTTAATCCAGTCTGACAGAGTCAGAGAGCCGTGTCTCTCTACAGTCAGAGGTTTTTGTACGGCGCCTCAATGAGTTTGTATCACTGTGGTACACGTTCGGTGGAGGAACCAGACTGGATGTTGGAAGTAAGTCAGCCTTAGAGCTTTTTTTTTTTTTAATGTAATTTTCTTTTCTTTAATTTCATTTAATATGAAAGGTTAGGAAACTTTTTGTGTAACTGATTAATTATTTTATTCATAAATTCTGTCCTAAGAAACAAAGTCAGCTTTGGAAATGAATATTCAGACACTCAGGACAATTTCCACTGAAAAAAGTTAAACCGCACAGAGTGAAGATAAAGATCTCTGGTGTTCTTATTGTATCATATCATTTACAACAATGTAAGCAATAAAAAAAACACACATGAGGTAAGTAGTGGTATTGAGTTTCTTATCCAGAACAAGCTGTTTATTATGAAGAACTGATGATGTTGAAGCTTAACATCTTTTAAAAGTGTTGACACATCTTTGTTTCGTTTTTTTGTTTTTTTATTTCCAGTGTAGTTTGAACATATTTCAGCTCAAACTGTGTGATGATTCTCTCTGTGCTGATATGCATGAGAGGTTTCTTAAAGGGAAGTGAAACAATGTGTGAGTGAATGACTGGTGGAGCAGAAAAAACACCTGACAGAAACTTCTTAACGGAGAAAATCAAATTGTGGTTCCTGTCCTCTAAGCTGATTGGTGTTTCCTAGGTGATGCCCGCCCCGCCCTGAAGGTGCTGGGTCCCTCCAGTGAGGAACTGAAACAGGGGAAGGCTACAGTCATGTGTCTGGCCAACAAGGGCTTCCCCTCAGACTGGAGTCTGTCCTGGAAGGTGGATGGCAGTGGCAGCATCAGCTGGGAGGAGAGCAGGAGCCCCGTGGTGCAGGAGAACGACGGCCTCTACAGCTGGAGCAGCACCCTGAGGCTCCCTGCAGACCACTGGATGAAGGTGGGCTCTGTGACCTGTGAGGCCACGAGGGGCTCCCACACTCTGGTCTCAGAGCCACTGATGAGAGACCAGTGTCCCCAGTCCTGACCTGACTAACTGTGACTTTCATGCTGGTCTTACTTTCAGTCTGCATTCTGTAGCTTTAAAAAAAAAAAATCGAATTTCTTCTCTCATTTCTCATTGCTTTGTTTAAAGTTGGTTTTAAAAGTTTTAAAGAATAAAAAAATATCTATATTAAATAAGGACCGAGTCTTTGTCTTACTTTTGTGGTGATGTCAATATTAAACTCTAAATAATGATTTCCAGGGTTCTAATTGGAAACCAGTGTGCTATCTGTAGTCAATATGAGTCAGTAGAATTAAGCCACTTTCAATACATGAAGTAAAGCAAAGTTTATGTTAAAGAGTAAGTGCGAAGGGGAATTGAGAGACACTGCCATTACTAAGCAGGATATTAAAGACATTACATTTATGCAAATTCATTGCATGCTGTGTAATGAAATGTTTCAGCATGTTGCAGTTTGTTGTATAAAACACTGAGCAGTGTTGAATTCTCCCAATTCTTTGAATCTTTGGGCTGAAGGAGGGACAATACTCGGTGTATAAATGCTCAATCAACAATCATTTATTTCCATACAATTCAACAGTCAGAGCATTACAACGTCCGGACGGGAGAGATGCTTGCAGAGGTTCGACAGCATGTCTCAAAATGGTGACGGGTTGCTCAGCTTTTTATAGTCTCTAGTGGCCCCCAGCTAGTCGTAAAAGTCAAAACATCACATTTTTTCTCTCTTACAGCGCCTAAGTTATGACCTCGGCAGTTGTTTCTCTGCTTTCTGTAAGGTGGGGGTGTGGAATGTGGTCTATCTATCTCCCCTGTCTTTAGACACAGAGTCTCCTGCTTACAACCTTCTCTTCATGATTCAACAATTAAGCATGTCAAGAAAACAGTGTAACACATTCCCAGCAGATCAAGGATACAGAGTGATGCACATTTATCTAATGAACTAATATGTGAATATGTTCTGTTAACTCAAAAGTATAATGAGAACTAAACTACATACAGCTCACACACTCTATATTAAAGGGTATAATGTGATCTACAGCAGTATTCTAATTCAACTACTTTGATTACATATATAAGGTAACATATAATAACAGAATAATCTAATAGCAGGTGGAGCAGAAAAGCGCTGTACAAGAATGAGTCTATTCTCGTGATCAGTGTTGGGGCAGGTATTTTAAGAAGTAATTTAATATACAGAGTTTTTTCATTAAAAGTATTCAGTACGTTATTTTGGTGTTTTTTTTTCTGTAAAATCACCTGAAACACAACATGTCATAACTGTCATTGAACAATATGAACTTGTAGGCTACAGTCTCTCACACCAACATAAATCCCTATCCTAACGACGACACACATATTTTCTTTCTCTTGGCATTTAGGTATATGAATACCTGTCAAGGGTCCTTGACATACAGGTCTCCGAATCGGAGGACAAAAATTAATGTCCTGTGTCTTAGGAGGGCAGGATTGCTTTGCTTTTTCATTATACGATGCTTCGCAGTATTAGTTTTGCCTGACAACCTGTTTTTGACTCCTAAATTGTCATTAATGCAACCGCTCTACATAACAGTCAGTGTAACTGATTATAAATCTTTTATTCATGAACCTACACATTACGCTTTATTTACTAGGTGTATGTATTTTAACAGAGCAAGAGGTGGACCACACGTTTGAAGAGCTGCTGGTCTTTATAACTGGGGCTGACTTACTTCCACCACTGGGGTCCTGCAACATAGACTTTTATGATCAGGAGTCAGGGATACGCATCGATGTGCAGCTTATCCCTGTATCTTCCGAGACGTGTTGCATACAAGGATCAATTTAAAGATCTTATGAACACTGCATTAAAAGGATTCCTGGGATTTGGAAAGCTGTAGCTGCATTTACATGAACTGATGCTGGAAAGCTGTGGTTGAAACCTGTGGCCTTTTGGGAGGAAGTTGTGCTATTCTAAGTGTTCTGAAATGGGATTGCTCCTGGGCTTCTTCAAAATTGTACATTTTAAAAGTGTTTAGTATAAAGGTTTTTTGTTTTTACAAATGTGACTATAGTTGTATTTATAGTCCTGTTAAGACAGGGTAACGAGGGAATACACCACAGAAGGCAGACACAGCTGAACCTCATCAGACATGACGAATACACTCACACAGAACGCAGAATCCAAATAAAACAGGGAACCAGAGAATAGCTCTGAGACACGGGTTGACAGAACATAAGGAACAGAGGGATGAAGAAATGCGACTGGAAAACAGAAAATAAATGAAACGAATCATATTAATAATCAAAAAACATGAATAGGAAGTCAACAGGTCTTTGGACCATGGCAGTGTTGAAGAGCAAAAAAGAGAAAATCTAAAAACCTGAGAAAGAAAAGATGGAAATTTGATCATTTGACTGATTTGGACTTAAAGTTTCTATTTGAAGTATTTGCTAAATTGTACAGATAATTATGACTCACTGACTTTTGCTGAGTTCATTTAGTGTTAGATTTTTTTTCTTACAGAAATATGATTTTTGATAATGATCGATATTTAGAAATTGAGATTTATTTGAGCTGGTATGAAGCAGAAGTCAAAGGTCATAAATGATTTGTTAAAAATAAATGATATATTTCCAACTTTCTTTTCCTTTAGCAACAATGACATTTTCATTGTGTGTGTGTGTGTGTGTGTGTGTGTGTGTGTGTGTGTGTGTGTGTGTGTCATATAATTTCTGTTTTTTCTTCTGCTTTTTATTAACAGGTACATATATCATATTTATATATATATGTACTATTGTATCATATTTATACATACGTATATAAAGGCGATATCCGATCCAGTAATTTAGGTCAGTATCAGACCGATACTGATACATAATATCGGATCGGTCCATCTCTAATCATAACATAAACTGTCTGTCAGGTTTAACTTGTTTCTCCCTTCTTGCTGAAAGCATCACAATAAATATTTGCATTATTACATGAAGAGTGCAGTAAATGGACTGATAGTGAACTTTGGTATGTACTGTGGTAGTTTTCACATTGTATATTAATTGTGCTATTTTGCCAGGTGTAATTGTAGCGCCTCTACTCAGGACCAGTACACTCTCACTTCAAATAGAGACCCTAGACATCTTACTAGGTTCAGGGGGAGGTTTTGTTTTGGGGACTCACAAAAGGAGTTGGCTTGGAAGTGAATAACTGGGACCTTTATTGCCTCAGTACCATTTATATACATATACAACACAATAACCCAAATTGCACACTAATAGTGCATTTTAAAGGTGAATACATGTAAAACAAAACAAAATAAAGACATTTAAATGGAAGATTTATACTGAACAGTATCAGAGCTCTTGGGAATGAATGAAACAGATTAAAGTGTTCCTGTTGTGAAGTTTGAATTGTCCAGTCTGAATTGTCCTTTAAAGTCGTTGAAAACCCAAACAGGTGTACTGTAGGGGAATTGTCAGTGTGCAAACCCTATTATCCGGGTAGGAAAAGTAGTGCATAGGGCTTATCTGTAATCCAGGGTTGCTTGAATCAGTTTCTCAGGCAAATCCCACAATCCGATCGCATGGCTGGCCACACCATTTCACGATCATCCAGGATCTCATTTGGGCTGTTCTCGCCGTCAGTGGTTCTCCAGAATCCTTCTAGTAGTTCAAAAAAAACCAATCTACACAAACAGTGCAGAACAATCAATTTCTTTTCCCATTTTGTGTTCTTAACATGAGCTCATTAACTTCTTTTCCAAATGTATTAATCACAAATGGCATTCCCTTTAGCTTTACCAAGTTACAAGAGTTACAGTAACTTGTTTGTACCAGTATCAACAATTTTATCAAAATTATATCACAACAAAGAACATCAGCAGCTTAAACAGTAATGTAAACAGTCATAGCAATGAAAGTGACATTCATCCTTAAGGCTTACAAGAAAATGTAACTTAATTCAGTGCAAATACTATTAAACTTGAAATATGCTCATATCTATTAAGACATAACCATTCTAATATAAACAGAGCTATTGCTTCTACTTGAATACCTCCCCGATCGGAATATGGCTTCAGCGGGGTGGGGTGGCTAACAGCTATTAGCAGCTAGCATCGCATCTAGCATCGGCATCGGCATCGTTTAGCTCAAAGCATTCAACACTTATAACACACTGTAAAGAACAACAGGAGAAGTGAAACAACACGCCAGATTCTCATAGCTCCCGATTGGTTTTTGTTCAAAGGTTTCTGAGCTGAATCGGCTAGTGAAATACATTATCTAACTTAACAGGTAGCTAACGAAAGCACGTGACTCACCGGGATTTTCAGACACAAATAACTTGACAGACGTTATTCCCTTTGTGGTCAGAGTTCGGGGCCTAATAAAAGAGTACCTTATTAGCATTTATACGTAAAACAATCTGGTCTCATTAACCGGGTTGCAGTATTGCATACCAAGATACTTTTTCCATGCGCTCCGACACGTACTTGACCGCCATCAGAGGGAAGATCTCACAGGAAGAGAGAGGTAATACTTCCTGCGCACTAGACGCAAGGTCGTCAGAACACAAGACTGCATCACAGCGCCCCCTTGTGACAATAACAGGCTATAGCCTTAGATTACAAAAAGGGATTTTGCAGCCCTGTATTTCACATGGGTTACACCCTCCCCCTTTGACCCAGCATGAGCCCCTTCATGCGTCACGCTGTGGTCTACAGATGAACTCTCATAGTCACCTATTGTATAAAGTGCTTGGTTAAAGCTCTCTATGAGGCTCTGCGCAAAGGAAATTAAGGGATTTCCCAACTCAGGATAATGGAAGCGCCTTGGTGGTCGACGTGTCCTTTCTGACTTACGAACATGGTCATTTTTTTCTCCACTGTCAACAGTTTCCTTATGCTCCAGAGCTACCTCAGGGGTTTGTGGGTTCAGATCAATGGTTTCCGTAGCTATAGGAGCCTCTACATCAATGGACGGTACATCAATGCTGTCTTCGGCCACAGCTGATTTTTGATTAGTCATAGTTGGTAAAGTTACATCGTCTTCAGTAGGGTGTTGCTCAGCCACAACATCTGGCTCCTCTCCTTCAGCTACTTCAGGAGGTACCCCTACAGGCTCTGCAGGCAGCAAAGGGGAGCTGCCTCTGCAAGGCTCATTCTGAGGCTGAGGGTTTACACAGTCTGCTGTCGTAGCTGGTATACAACTACCCTCCGGTACTGTTTTTCCGGTTTGCTGTCGTCTCTTCGGGATTTCAAACACCTGAACCAACTTTCCAGGAATGACAGAAGACTGCCTAGGATAGACAGGTGAGTCGTCTTCAGATTCTGATTGCTCCTCCAGTAACAGAGGCCGACTGCGCCTCGTTCTTGGCCTGCAACTCTTTGGCTTGACCTGGTCAACTTCCTCAGCTTCAGATAAGTCACCACAAGGGAGTAAGAGATCCCTGTGAAGAATTCGAATAGGACCATCTCCATTCATAGGCTGTACAACATACACAGGTAGGTCTACCATCTTTTCCACCACTCTGTACATGGTTGACTCCCACTTATCTGCAAGTTTGTGTTTATTCCGAAGTCGCAGGTTCCGCACTAGCACTTGATCACCTTTCTCCAAAGTTGACTCCCTGACAGTTTTGTCAAAACGGCGTTTATTCCGTTCAGCAACCTTCTGAGAGTTTTTGGCAGCGATCTGATAGCTCTCTTGAAGGCGAGCCTTCAGAGCCCTCACATACTGAGAGTGAGATGTAGGAGAGCCATCTTTAACTGGCAGGCAGAATGCAATATCCACGGGAAGCCTCGGCTGGCGACCAAACATTAACTCGTATGGGCTAAACCCAGTGGTCTCGTTCTTGGTGCAATTATAGGCGTGAGTTAGTGGTTTCACATAATCGCGCCAATGAGTTTTCTCTTTGTCTTGTAGAGTTCCTAACATGCCAAGAAGAGTTCGGTTGAACCGTTCAACTGGGTTTCCCCGTGGATGATAAGGACTGGTGCGCACCTTCGTGATACCAGCTAGGGCACAGAGCTCTTTAATGAGTTGGGACTCAAAATCCCTGCCCTGATCACTAAGCAGGCGCTCAGGAAAACCATAATGCACCAGAAACTGCTCCCAAAGACACTTCGCAACTGTTGTAGCCTTTTGGTCTTTTGTTGGCATAGCAACAGCGTATTTGGTGAAATGATCAGTTATGACCAGAATGTCTTTGGTGTTGTGACTGTCAGGCTCCAAGGATAAATAGTCCATGCATACCAGTTCCATGGGACGGGTTGTTTGGATACTCACAAGAGGTGCTGCTCTTTCAGGAAGAGTCTTTCTTCTAACACAACGTCCGCAAGACTTAATCTTTCTCTCTACATCAGTTGCCATTTTAGGCCAATAAAATCTTGACCTAACCAAGTCGAGGGTTCTTTCCAAACCCATATGCCCCATGTCGTCATGAAGGCAAGTGAGAATGGTGGACCTTAAAGACTCAGGGACGACAAGCTGAAAGGTGACATTTTCACCTGATTTGCGGGTTCTGTAGAGGAGACCATTTTTCAGTTCCAAACGTTTCCACTCTTTGAGCATTAGTTTAAGCTCTAAGGATGCAGAGTTAGGATTGGAATTTGCTTCACCTCCATTTTCTAACATGTTGACCACATACCCAATAATTGGGTCAGACCTCTGATGCTGTTGGAGTTCTACCTCACTATAGGTAGGTATGACAGAACAACCTAATGTTCCATCATCTGCGTAGACGTCTGGCACCGCATCGGTATGTAGAGCAAGGGACTCTACCAAAGTGATAGAAGGTAGGCTATTGTCAGATTCACCTAAGAGATGACGGTGGCACAAGACACTGAATGTGTCAGCTGTCACATCTTGTCTGTTGGGAGATGAAGAGAGATGATGGGAAGCGAATTGTTTCATTCGCTCTTTTTCTTCAAGAGAAGCATAGTCATCATCCACAGTATCATGTGGCCGCCTAGAGAGGCCATCTGCATCTTGATTGCTCTTACCAGCACGATACTTAATATTAAAGTCGAAGGTGGAGAGAGCGGCCAACCAGCGATAGCTGGCAGCATCGAGCTTGGCTGACTTCAAAACATAGGTCAATGGGTTGTTGTCCGTTAAAACCGTGAATGTGTTCCCGTAGAGATAATCTTGGAACTTCTCTACAATGGACCACTTTAATGCAAGAAATTCCAGTTTATGAGCTGGATACCGCTTTTCACTGGGTGAAAGTCCTCTACTTGCGTAGGCAATAACCCTCACTTCACCATCCTGTTCTTGATACAAGGCTGCCCCTAACCCAGAGGTGCTCGCATCAGTATGGAGGACGTATGGTAATTTTGGGTTAGCATATCCAAGCACTGGAGCTGATGTCAGTTTCTCTATGATTACCTCAAAAGCTTCCTGACAAGCAGGTGTCCAACGGCTGGAAAGAGGCTCTTTAGGGTTCAAGTATCCGCTAGGACCGGGTGTCACCTTTCTGCCCTTCCTGTATGGTGGGTAGCCTTTGGTAAGATCATTCAGGGGTTTGACAATTTTTGAATAGTCCTTCACAAACCGTCGATAGTACCCTGCAAAGCCTAGGAAAGACTTGAGGTCACTGAGCGTCTGGGGTCTTGGCCAGGTTTTGAGAGCTCTGACCTTCTCAGGATCGGTCTCTACACCTTTGGTAGACACGATGTGTCCTAGGTATCGCACAGAACTTTGGAAGAAGGAGCACTTTTTGGGAGAAAGTTTCAACCCATATTCTCTCAGTTGCTGAAGGACACGTAGAAGCCTGGTTTCATGTTCCTCCAAAGTGCTGGAGAACACGATGATGTCATCTATGAACACCAGAACTTCTTTCAGATTGAGGCTGCCCATACACCGTTCCATTAAGCGCTGGAAGGTGCTGGGAGCGTTGGTGATCCCCTGGGGCATACGGTTAAACTCGTAAAATCCCAAGGGGCACACAAAAGCTGTCTTGGGCTTATCACATTCCTCCATCTCAATCTGGTAATAACCAGACTTGAGATCCATTACTGAAAACCATTTGGATCCAGCAAGGGCTGAGAAAGCCTCTTCAAGGTTTGGAAGTGCGTACGCATCTCGTATTGTTAACGCATTGAGCTTACGATAATCAATACAAAGACGGACCTCTCCATTCTTCTTTTTAACCACCACAATCGGTGAAGCATAAGGGGACTCTGATTCACGGATTACTCCTGCATCAAGGAGTGCTTGCAAGTGCTTCCTCACAGCTTCATAATCATTTGGGTGGATTGGCCTGGACTTTTGCTTAAAGGGTGCTTCTTCCTTTAAGTTTATGTGATGTTTCACTTTAGATACATGTCCAAGATCCAAATCATGCTGGGCAAAAACATCAGCATAGGCACTTAGACGCTGGGTAACCCTCTCTTTCCACTCCTGCGGGAGGGGAGAATTGCCAAAGTCAAATGTCAAATCTGGGTGAGCAGGTTCATCAACTGGCTGTGCAGTAACATTACAACATTTCACAGTGTCATCATTTTTGGTTGAAATGGGTGATTCGTCATATATCTTTGCAGGACTATGGAGCTCTGCAATGACACATCTAGAAGGCAGTGTTACGTCATGCTCAGTTTCATTTCTCACCCATATAGGTAACCTATGAGGATGCTTCTTGGGCAAAGTGACAAGACAGCACTCCACAAAAATTCCCCCTGGTAAGGTGGATGTCGTTGGCTGTTCAACAATGGCACATTCACCAGCACTGCTGGATCTGACACAGCCTTCAAGGAGGACCCTCCCTTGAGCTGGTACTACGTGTTGCACCTTGCCCTTAAGAGTTACAAAGCCATCGTTTCCGGCTAGGTTTATCTCTCTCCTGACCTTGAGTGTACGGAGGATCTGCCTGTAGCCATAGACCGACGACAAATCATTGGGATCTTTACCTTGACAATATTCGTCGTACAGAACATCAAGTGCATTTGTCCCAATCAGCACAGGCAAGTCACAGTTAGAGCGTAAGTCAGGTACTACTAAAGCAAGGCTAGAAACCTCAGGCTCAGTTTCAATAAAGCTTTTTGGAAACTTAAGGCTGATGGGTATGTATCCCAAGTAAGGAACATTTTGGCCACTAGCAGCCTCAACATCCAGGCCACTGATAGGCTGAATGGGATGTTCTGAAAGATTGGTGTTGTAAAATGAAGCGGACACTGTGGTCACTTGAGACCCAGTGTCAAGGAGACAACTGCAATTGACTCCCGACACGGTAACATTTGCTGTACATTTCTGTCCTACAAGTCCCTTGGGTAACCTAATCTGGGGTCGTGCTGCACGAGAGAGAGAAGATACTTTGCTCTGAGGTTCCGGTTTGGGACGTTCATGATTACTTTCAGTTCCTGGTAGTCCCTCCCCAGAAACTGATTTTAGTTTAAAGCTGACATATTCTGTTCCTCCCAGACTTGTAGTTTTTGGTTGAACTCCTTACGTTTCATTTCAACTAGTTCAGGGTTTGGTTCATTGCTGCAAGAGGGAGCAATATGACCATCCTCGCCGCACCTGAAGCAGTACCATGGGCGTGGCTTCTTAGTGGGCTTAGTCTCACTTGGGTCAGATTTCTCTTTAGGAAGAATCTTGAACTTAGGTTTGGTTCTCTTATTTGGCTTGTCAGAGTTCTGGCTTGAACTGTCAATAGCTGATGCTTTCAGTGAAGCCACTTGGGCTTGTAGCTTTGCAAGTTTCCTTTCTAACTTATGTGCATCAAAAGGCACTAGCCTATCATTAACAGCTGATACGTCTGTATCATCAGTGACATACTCTCCTACTTCAAGGGAGTTCAAATGTGCCTTAGGTTTAGAAATGCCTAAGTGCTGTTTCATTCGGCTGGACTTTGCCGCTTGCCGGTCCTCCTCAGTACGTAGCATGAGGAGCAACTCTGGAAATGAAGGTGGCTTGTCCTTCTTCTGCTCAAGCTGCAAGGTTGTGATCAAGCTGTTGTTCCAGCAACCTCTACAAAACTGTTTAAGCAGTTGGCGATCTGAATCATTTGTAGTGATGCCACCTCTTTTAATGACTTTACTCAGGGTTATCTGCAACCGCTGTAAATAGGCAGAAGGCTTTTCACCTGAGTTCTGGTTTGTGCTCAGGAATTTGGCAAAAAGCTCATCCCCATCATCAACAGTACCATATGCTGAGTCAAGAAGGCTGAGATAGTCATGGGGAGAAGCGTTATGACCAAGGTGCTTTACAATGTTAGCAGCTGGTGGAAGAAGGCTCTCAACTATTTTCCTTACCATATGTTTGTCAGATATGGTACAATCTATGAGGTGGAATTCAACATTGTTGCGCCACGTATCATAATCAGCTTCGAAAGTAGAGCAAGGGGTTTTCCCCGAGAAGGGCCTGAGCTTTGCATGACCTTGAGAAGGCATTTCATTGTTCTTAATGACATGCTCAACTACTACTCTCTGTACTTCAGGTGTAGTGAGCTGTTCAGGTGGTAAGTAGATAGTGGTTTTTCTGTGCGAGGGAGTCACTTCTACACTTGGAGAGGATGAGTGAGAGTCATGCTCAGGCAAGTGGGTTAAATCACTGCCCAGTTTAAGAGGACTTTGATGCTCTATGATGGCTGGTTCATCTTGGTCTGTGTCACTAGTGAGCTGCAGATTCTGATTAGGCACTGTTACATTTGGTCCAACTGCGGGATCACTCTCAGTGGACTTCTTCATTCTGGCCAGCTCATCTAGTAAAACCTTCTCAAAATCTGCACCACTCAGTTTAGCAAGCCCTTTCAGTTCAGTTAGGTAAGAATGGGTTAAACATGAACCCCTGTCTGCAGCATACAGCGCAGACAGAAGCTGGATATGATGGACAACACTTGGGTTACGGCTTTGTCTTTTGCAAGGCAAGCTATCCTTAAGGAACTGGACTGGTTCACCTGATTGGAACTCCACAATGGCTGTGTTTTTAAACTGTGCCTCTGTGCTAGTTACTTTGATTACTCTTCCAATAGAACCAAACTGCCCTAAGTAATCAATAACCTCATTGTCAACCTCATTGTCAACCTCATCGCCTGTTAACCCTCCTACTAGGACAGAGTTAGGTACTTTGACACCTTCACTTTGGATTACATCCATGTTGTCTTATTGCTCCAACCCAGAATGTCATGGACAATTGTAATGATTTGACCCAAAAGGCATGAAAGCACCAGTTGCTCAACTTCCAAAATAAAAGGAATTAAACCTCCTGGCTGGCTCGCCACGTTTTGTGTAGCGCCTCTACTCAGGACCAGTACACTCTCACTTCAAATAGAGACCCTAGACATCTTACTAGGTTCAGGGGGAGGTTTTGTTTTGGGGACTCACAAAAGGAGTTGGCTTGGAAGTGAATAACTGGGACCTTTATTGCCTCAGTACCATTTATATACATATACAACACAATAACCCAAATTGCACACTAATAGTGCATTTTAAAGGTGAATACATGTAAAACAAAACAAAATAAAGACATTTAAATGGAAGATTTATACTGAACAGTATCAGAGCTCTTGGGAATGAATGAAACAGATTAAAGTGTTCCTGTTGTGAAGTTTGAATTGTCCAGTCTGAATTGTCCTTTAAAGTCGTTGAAAACCCAAACAGGTGTACTGTAGGGGAATTGTCAGTGTGCAAACCCTATTATCCGGGTAGGAAAAGTAGTGCATAGGGCTTATCTGTAATCCAGGGTTGCTTGAATCAGTTTCTCAGGCAAATCCCACAATCCGATCGCATGGCTGGCCACACCATTTCACGATCATCCAGGATCTCATTTGGGCTGTTCTCGCCGTCAGTGGTTCTCCAGAATCCTTCTAGTAGTTCAAAAAAAACCAATCTACACAAACAGTGCAGAACAATCAATTTCTTTTCCCATTTTGTGTTCTTAACATGAGCTCATTAACTTCTTTTCCAAATGTATTAATCACAAATGGCATTCCCTTTAGCTTTACCAAGTTACAAGAGTTACAGTAACTTGTTTGTACCAGTATCAACAATTTTATCAAAATTATATCACAACAAAGAACATCAGCAGCTTAAACAGTAATGTAAACAGTCATAGCAATGAAAGTGACATTCATCCTTAAGGCTTACAAGAAAATGTAACTTAATTCAGTGCAAATACTATTAAACTTGAAATATGCTCATATCTATTAAGACATAACCATTCTAATATAAACAGAGCTATTGCTTCTACTTGAATACCTCCCCGATCGGAATATGGCTTCAGCGGGGTGGGGTGGCTAACAGCTATTAGCAGCTAGCATCGCATCTAGCATCGGCATCGGCATCGTTTAGCTCAAAGCATTCAACACTTATAACACACTGTAAAGAACAACAGGAGAAGTGAAACAACACGCCAGATTCTCATAGCTCCCGATTGGTTTTTGTTCAAAGGTTTCTGAGCTGAATCGGCTAGTGAAATACATTATCTAACTTAACAGGTAGCTAACGAAAGCACGTGACTCACCGGGATTTTCAGACACAAATAACTTGACAGACGTTATTCCCTTTGTGGTCAGAGTTCGGGGCCTAATAAAAGAGTACCTTATTAGCATTTATACGTAAAACAATCTGGTCTCATTAACCGGGTTGCAGTATTGCATACCAAGATACTTTTTCCATGCGCTCCGACACGTACTTGACCGCCATCAGAGGGAAGATCTCACAGGAAGAGAGAGGTAATACTTCCTGCGCACTAGACGCAAGGTCGTCAGAACACAAGACTGCATCACAGCGCCCCCTTGTGACAATAACAGGCTATAGCCTTAGATTACAAAAAGGGATTTTGCAGCCCTGTATTTCACATGGGTTACATAATATAGATAGGTATTTGTAACATAATGTCAAAGACAAAGTTATCAGACTAGTATTGAACAGCAAAAAAGAAAAAAATCTACAAACCTGAGAAAATTGGACTTAAAGTTTCTATTGGAAGTATTTTTATAAGTTATGCAGACAATTGTGACTCACTGATTTTGGTGATTTATTGTGTTTTTTTCTCTTTCTTTAAGAAATGTTTACATAATGAGCAATATTCAGGAACTGGTTCACATGTATTTGAGCTGCTATGAAGCAGAGGTCAAAGGTCAAAATTTGATTGACTGAGTTACAAATTTCCAACTTCTTTTTTGTTTAGCAACAATAACATTTTCACTCTATCACCTCGTGTGTGTGTGTGTGTGTGTGTGTGTGTGTGTGTGTGTGTGTGTGTGTGTGTGTGTGTGTGTGTGTGTCCTCAGTGAACTGTATCAGTCTCTGCAGTATCTTCCAGCTGCAGCAGTCACTTCAGTTTCTGTTCAGTCTGACTGAGGGAGGTTTTTGTACGACTGTTTTTCACTGTGTGAACACATACTGACTGTTAGCATAGAATTCACCCACACAGTAATAAACTGCTGCATCTTCAGCCTGGACTCCACTGATGGTCAGAGTGAAGTCAGAGTTTGATCCACTGCCTGTGAAACGAGCTGGAATCCCTGATTGTCGAGTGCTAATATAGTAAATGAGCAGTTTAGGAACTCCTCCATCTTTCTGTTGGTACCAGGATAACCAATTACTATAAATATTCTGACTGGTCCTACACTTGATGCTCACAGATCCTCCCACAGCAGAGCTCACTGCTCCAGGCTGAGTCACTGTATATTGTCCTCTGGACTCTGAGGACACAGAGACAAAAACATAAAGCAGCTTCATGGTTTTGTGGGCTTCATTTCAGAGGGACAGATGTTGATAGAGGAGAGGAGTTTGATTCTCTGGACTTTACCTGTGAAGCAGCAGCAGAGGAGAGTCCAGATGAGGACGCAGATCAAAGTCATGTTTTTGATGAGGAGGATTTCTGTGGCTTCTGTTGTGATGAAGGACAGCTGTCAGTCATCCAGTGTTCAACTCTCAGGACTATAAACTCTCCCAGAGCACTGGAGCATGGTGCTGCTGATGCAAAGTGACTCTCTATGGAAATGAACTGACTCCAGCAGGACTTGTTTAAAAAAAAGTTTTTCACAGCATATTTAGCATGTGACACACATGAACCCTGTAGAATTTATAGACAGTTAACAAATGGTCTTTGAGCGCAAAATCTCCAATGGGAGATTGAGAGACCCGTGATGGACATTTAGATCGACTGTAAAATTGACATGCACTTGTTCGCACTAAAGGAAACCACCATCATTTCATGTGGCCACCATATCGGCGCCACCTGTGGTCTCAAGGCTGGAGATGACCAACAAAAAACTCTGTTTCTGAAGACAGACTCTGTAGACTCTTCGTTCCCATCCTGTGTCCCCCATCCTGGATTCCAAACACCTTTGAACGCTTATCTCCAAGGCTGAGGTCAGACGGCGGGTCTAGTCCCAGCGCATGCTGCAGGACCGGATGTGCTGTCTACACCGACTTACTCTCACCCCTTACTCACACCTGTTGCTTGTCATGTGCTTCTATGGTGTATTAAGATTCATGTGCTTTTGTGCTGAGGTGTTTTTTGTTGTTCTCCCATCAGAAGCTCAGTCTGGGTGGAGCTTTTTTTTCCTCCTCTCGCCTCATGTTGTGTATTTTTGTTGTTTTTCTTATCAGCCTACCTCTCTGACCTGTCTTCCCAATGTGATGTTTGTTTTGAAGTATGTTTGGTCTGAGGGTTCCTTTGTGTGTGTGCTGTGAGATTATTATTTTATCATGTGTCTATAATCGAAATGAGTGAATCATTGTACTGCTGTAAGCCACACCATACTCCTTATTATAGAGAGTATAATTAGTATGTAGTTGTAGTTCTAGTTTGCACTATGCTTCTGAATTACAAAAGAATCATTAGAAAATCATTAGATTCATTAGATAGGTTTGTATTATCCTATAATGTTGATTTACTGTGAGTGAGTTACACTGTTTCATGGCATTTCATACTGCTGAGTTAAGAAGAGAATACTGTGTGCAGAGAGCACAGAGCACATTCCACAGGAGCTCACCCCCTTGTTGGAAGCAGATAGGCAGGGAGCCAAGGTCATAACACAGGCTCACTGAGAGTTAGAGGGTAAGTTTGAGCTTTTTACGACTAGGTGGGGTCAACAGAGGCTATAAAAGCTTTGGGTAACGCTCCACCATTTTGAGACTTGCTGTGACCCTCTTCATGCATGTCTCCCCATCCGGATGGTTTGTGCTCTTAAAGTGTTGAATTGTATGGAATACAGGATTGTTGATTGAGCATTTATATGTCACGGGGTGAAACGGGACAAGTTATTTAGGGTTTTATTGTGCATGTTTTGCAATGTTTTATCTGTTTTAATATTTTAATATTGTATATTGGGTTTGTTTGTATGAGCTTTATTGCATGTTTTTATCTTATTTAAATTGAACACCTGTCCTGTAAAGACTCCGCCCCTACCTGATAGTAAACTGATCACACCTGCGAGAGATCCCAGAGAGGCCAATAAGAGGGCCTGGCAGACCATAGAGCAAGGGGGGAGAAAAAGCTTGAGAGAAGGCTTGAGAGGAGGAGAGACATGGCATGGTAACCGGTGTGGGCGACAGCCGCGCAGAGCGGCACAGAGGCCCGCCTATAGGCAGCTGGCCAAGGCGTGCGGCAAAGGAGGACGGACAGCACCAGCGCAGAGGGCACCAGCGCAGAGGGCACCAGTGCAGAGAGTGACAGTACCAGCGGGGAGAGCGGAGACAGCACCAGCGGAAGGCACGGGACGGCTGTGTGGCTTTGCAGTTTTTAAGAAGCGGCGGGCGGAGTTGAGAGCTCTGCCCACCCGGGGTAAGTCTTTGACTTATCCCCTTTTATTGAATAAAAACTGCCGGAAGAATAGTGACTGCCGCTCCTCCCTTTCTCTAGCATATCAAGACGCTAATGCGGAAAGGAAGGAGAGGACTCCGCTGGGTTTCCCTTTTACTTCGCTGGATTTCTTAACTCCCTGGGACTTTTATGCTGTGGTGGATTCCACTGGACCTTTAATGTTGTTTTATTGATTTTTATTGTGTTATCCCTTGGCCAAGGTTGTTTTAATTTATCTTACATTTTTAACTATTTAAATATAATAAATTATATTTTTAATCTTACAGTTTAAATTGTGTGTTTCCCTTGGCGGCTCCACTGCTCTGCCCGTTTTTAGGAAGGTCTCCTTCCTTTTAAAAACACAAAACATCTTGGAAATAAAATCAGCCTTTCCGCTCCGTTACATATACACCGAGTATTGTCCTTCCTTCAGCCCATGCACAGTACTGGAATGTAAGTGTTTCAATGTGGATGCACAACTCTGTGAAAACGACTGAAAACCCTAGTGTGGACGCAGAGCGTTTTCAAATCTATCCGGGCTAGTGTGGACGTAGCCTAAAGATGAATAGCAGCCCTCTTTAAATACAGTCAAGAAGAAGGCATTTCCACAGTTGTTGTTCACACCCTTGAACCCTCAGAGAGAGAGTTTACAACCTTGTCTCCTCTTCCAGTGTCACATAGAGACTGCTCCTTGCCTCTTCACCCCATCCTCAAAGACCTGATTAACAAAAGACTTCACCACCTGTTGGATCCTCCCCCTCTGGGTGTCACCAACTTTCTCACGAAAGTTAACTCGCCTAACTTTGTGTAATAGAGTTAAAGCTGAACGCTTCTTCACATGTGAACCTTGAAGTGACCCAAAAGTGATATTACTAAAACATGTGACAAATGTGAAATTTCCAGCACATTCCCACTCTTTGGATTACTCTGCTAATCACATCAATAACAGACTTTTCTTTTCTGACATTCTGTATATCACATCAACTACATTGTACACTCAAAGAGATTTCACTATGTGCATCCTCACTTCACTATTCTCCTCTCCACCCTTTTGTTCATCTCCAATCGTCATCATAGCCTAAACTTCCATATGCAAAAGATAACAATAATGATAAAAAGAAAAAACTTCCAAAAATATCAAATTACACATGGAAACATGATGTTCATTCATGAGAAACTGTGGCTAAGATAACTGGCGTACTAGAGAAACGGTCTAGCTGTCATACAAAATGTGCACAAGTAATTTGTCAGTCACTTTTAATCAGGATCACGACTCCCTGTATTTGTGATGTGTGGAGAATCATGTAAATGCATATCATTTGTAAAATGACTAGAAAAGTCACTCCAGTGACCACCAGAACTTAAAAACACACTGAACCTTTCAGGCAAGACCAGCCTGACTGTTTAATCAGGTGTTATCCACATTCCATCGCTGATCCCTCTCTGCACGTTACTCAGTTGGAGCTTGGCACTCTCTCGTTGGAGGAGGGTGCTCTTTCACCCCTCACTCTGTTCCAATGCAGCTTTAGGTTGAAAGGGCAAAATACATAGACCCTTGTTGTCTTCCTCAACATCAACACAGAAATCCTTTCGACCTCTGCCTAGCATCCTGCTCGCCAACGTTCAGTCACTGGAGAACAAGCTTGACGACCTCAGGGCCAGGATAAAGTTCCAGAGAGACATTCGGGACTGCAATCTCCTCTGCTTCACCGAGACATGGCTGAACCCAGCGGTGCCGGACCACGCCATCCAGCCAGCCGAGTTCTTCTCGGTTCACCGCATGGACAGGACACGGGACTCGGGGAAGTCAAGGGGAGGCGGCGTGTGTTTAATGGTGAACGACAACTGGTGCAACAGTGCGAACGTTGTTCCTCTCACACGCTCCTGCACACCAAATCTGGAACTACTGTCCATCATGTGTCGTCCTTTTTATCTACCTCGGGAATTTACATCGGTCATTGTAAGTGCCGTTTATATTCCACCACAAGCGGACACGGTCACCGCCTTATGCGAGCTGCATGAGGCACTCACACAGCACCAGACACAACACCGGGACGCTGCGCTTATTGTGACGGGGGACTTTAATAGCGCCAACCTCAAACGCGCAGCGCCGAACTTTTATCAACACATCACCTGCCCCACCAGAGGTGAAAGGACACTGGACCACTGCTACACTACGGTCAAGGACGGCTATAAGGCACAATCCCGCCCCCCGTTTGGCAAATCTGATCACGCCGCCATCTTCCTCATGCCAAAATACAAACAAAGGCTGAAACAGGAAGTTCCGGTTCAGAGGAAGGTCGCGCGCTGGACGGATCAATCGGTGGCCGCGTTACAGCACGCACTCGATGACGCAGACTGGGGCATGTTCAGAAACAGCTCCGACGATGACGTCAACGTGTTTACGGAAGCGGTTGTGGGATTCATCGGGAAACTAACGGATGATACCGTGGAGACAAAGACTATCACAACGTTTCCCAACCAGAAGCCGTGGGTGGATAAAACCATCCGCGACGCTCTGAGATCCCGCACCGCTGCCTACAACACGGGACTCAAGACGGGGGACATGGACCCGTACAAAGCCGCGTCATATAACGTGCGGAGGGCGGTGAAAGAGGCGAAGCAGCGCTACGGGAGGAAACTAGAGTCACAACTCCAACAGAGTGACTCTAGGAGCCTGTGGCGGGGACTAAGGACAATAACGGACTATAAAGCACCAACAACCGGTATGACGAACGCGGCCGTGACTCTGGCAGACGAGCTGAACACTTTCTATGCTCGCTTCGAGGCTGCAGCTAAGGTCTCCAACAATGCTAGTGTTAGCGGCGCTAACGGCTGCAGACAGGAAGATACTGCCAGCACCGGAAACGTGCTCGTCATCTCCGAGCATGAAGTAAGGAGAGCCTTCAAGAGAGTGAACACCAGGAAAGCAGCAGGACCAGACGGCATCCCAGGTCGTATCCTAAGAGACTGCGCATACCAGCTAGCTCCTGTGTTCACTGAGATATTCAACATCTCTTTATCTCAGTCGGTGATCCCCACATGCTTCAAAGAGTCCATCATTGTTCCTGTCCCGAAGAAACCCCACCCTGCTTCTCTCAATGACTATCGCCCTGTAGCCCTCACCTCAGTAGTGATGAAGTGCTTTGAACGCCTGGTCAGAGACTTCATCATTTCTTCACTACCAGACACACTGGACCCACTACAGTTCGCTTACCGTCCAAATCGTTCCACAGACGATGCCATCTCTCATCTCCTCCACACATCACTCACTCACTTGGACACTAGAAGGGGGAATTATGTTAAAATGCTCTTCATAGACTACAGCTCTGCATTTAACACCATAATTCCCTCCACACTCACCACCAAGCTGGAGCATCTGGGACTCAGCTCATCTATGTGTCAGTGGATCTCCAACTTCCTAACTGGCAGACCACAGGCAGTAAGGATGGGCGGACATGTCTCAGCCTCCACCACTCTCAGCACTGGAGCCCCCCAGGGGTGTGTTCTGAGCCCCCTGCTGTACTCTTTGTACACATATGACTGTGTGGCCACTACCAGCTCCACCACCATCATCAAGTTTGCTGACGACACCGTCGTGGTGGGCCTGATCTCTGATAACAACGAGACGGCCTACCTGAAGGAGATTAGGAATCTGGAGAACTGGTGCCAGAGGAACAACCTCCTTCTAAACGTCAGTAAGACAAAGGAGCTGATAGTGGACTTCAGCACTAAGCAGGAGAGGAACTACCAGACCCCCGTCATCAACGAGTGCCCAGTGGAGAGAGTGGACAGCTTCAAATACCTCGGAGTTCACATCACGCAGGACCTGTCATGGTCCTGTCACATCAACACCGTGGTGAAAAAGGCCCGACAGCGTCTCTACCACCTCAGACGCTTGAGAGACTTCCAACTGCCCTCCAAGGTGCTCAGGAACTTTTACTCGTGCACCATAGAGAGCATCCTGGCGGGAAACATCTTAACCTGGTTCGGGAACAGCACCATGCAGGACAGACGAGCTCTACAGAGGGTTGTGCGGTCAGCTGAGCGCACCATCCGCTCCGAGCTCCCTGACCTGCACTCAATCTACAGCAGGCGGTGCTGGACCAAGGCCAGGAAGATCGTGAAGGACCTCAGCCATCCCAACAACAGACTGTTCTCTCTGCTGAGGTCAGGAAAGCGATTCCGCTCCCTGAAGACCAACACAGAGAGACTGAGGAGGAGCTTCTTCCCGCAGGCGATACGGTCTCTCAATCACACCACCACACAGTACTGACCCACACATACAGTTCTTACACACACACTGGACTTTCTGGACTTTGGTTTTGCACAACACTGGTCACTATATTCTTCATTTCCGGTTAATACTTGTACAGCTGCTGTTATTGTGTATATATTTATTTATATTTAGATTTCTTCATACATTCTTATATAGTTCTATATTGTGTATTTTGTTGTACAGTTATTTTATTTTCAACTTTAATTTATATATTTTATCTTATTCTTCCCAGTTAAATTTACCCTTCATTCTAATTTGTGTTGTACAGTGTTAAGGTTCAAAGTTGAGGAAGGAGAGTACACACCACCCATGGTCCAGAAGGTCTTTGGTCTAACAGTTGATTTTTAATGACACATGTGGGAAGACACTCTGTACGCAGACAGCCAGTTGTCTTCGACTTAATCAAAGCATGAACAGATATTTTATAGCATCAGGGTTTGTTTACTGACGCCCCTTCATACGTCACAGACAGGATATATACATACGTCAAATCAAAACCACAATAACCTTTTAACACAGTTTAAAAGAACATCGTCTTCCATCTTCATAACAGGTGCATCCTGTCACTGCCGGATGCTCGCTTGTCATCTTGACACCTCAGCAGCAGTTCTGCGACAAACTCTTGTTGCAACATCAGCAAAACATAATTAAACTTTCCCCCATAAATGAATCTAACTAAAAGTGTGTGTGTGTCTGCGTCTGTGTGCTAACCACAATTGCACCCTGTTTCACCTCGCGACTAGCTCCTGACCCCTCACCAGACAGAGAGACAGAAACCACTCTCGTATATGTAATAATCGAACTGAAACTATGGATATGACTTTTACTAAATAAATGTTTTAATCAAGAACCTCTACTAAACATAATAACTGTGTGCATAAGCATCTTAAGGCCTTCTTAAAGCTATCTGTTACATTGTTAAAGCAATGATCATACTGCAGATTATATTATGCTGGTCAAATACTTTTTGTTCACCCCCACAATCCCCCTTTCGACCTCTGGAACACCAGAGGTCGCAATACATTGTGTCCTCGCTCAGCAAATCAGACAACCTCATGTCATCTAATTGGTCCGGTAATAAACACCAGCTCCCCTTCGAGAACACTCCATGTGTAAGCTTAGGTTTTCTCGGTCCCTCTCTGCAGGCCTCAAGATCTCCAGGATCCTCGCCCCTCCTGTGGACGCCGAGATCGATCTTCTGCAAAGGAAACAAAACACCTTTTCCTGCATCTCCCTAACTTATCCTATCTGGGACTCTTTAATCAAAAGCCTGATCCTAATTATCTTCTTAACTTATTGACTTGTATTTATATATATTCTTCAACGTTACTCATCACTTTAAAACTCTTTAAGCCCTGCTTTCACGTCCGGTTGCTCGCTCTATTTTTCCCTTATCTGATCATCAACATCCTGTGCACAAATTGTCGCTGCTGCAAGTTCCTCTACTCCAAAAGAAAACAACCACTTTAATCAATTAAGTTTAAGCATATAAGCAATTACTCCTGTATACATTTCATCATAGCTAAATGCTGCCTTGAAACAATTCCTATGTGTTAACTTCATTTTAACCTCACATTTCCTATGTTATCACCTGTTTTTGGTATAGCCTTTTTATTTCATTTTGCTCCTTTAATGTAACAATACCTCCTAATTCTAGTTTATCAGACTTAACCAAAATATATGCTTTCCTTCCTCTTTGGTCCTTCTTTAAGTTCAGTTAAAAGCTAAATGAATTTAAGGCCTTTTGCCTGGAATCAATACTGTCATGTGTGTTTCTTAACTCTGTGTCTGTAAGCGTGTGCAATCCTTCATGAACTCATATTATCCTCACAGTAGATTGGCTAATCATAGCGCTAGCCAAAGGCTCGTGACCCTCCAGAGACAAATTTGAGCCACAACTCCTTTAAAAGCACAAAATGCAATATGTATAAAAATCATTTCTATTTATAAGCTCCCCCTTTATCCTAAAAATACCTCCTATGTAATATCTGTATGTGTAAGCCTACATTATAACCACTACTTCTAAAGATCAAAAAATCAAACCTGTTCTACTCCTTCAACCCTCACTAATTTTCCCTCTAAGATTTATTCACAGCTTTGAAAAACCAGCATTGTACCTTCTAAACAGGATTCAGTTCTGTCATGGTCCTGGGCCATGTTGGCCCAGTATTCTTGGTTCCTTGTATTTTCGCTCTTTATTTAGGCCAGGTTTTCTGAGGTGTCCTGTTGTGGTGTTCCCTAAGTGTTTTTTCCCTCGGTCTCCCTGCGTCTCGTTTCTGGTTTGTGTTATTAGCTTACCCAGTTTAGGTTTCCGGTTTCTTGTTTTTCCACCAGTGCTGTTTTGTGCCCCCCGTTGTAAATAAATATTCACCTGCACCAGAGCTGCCGCCTTTTGGGTCCTTTTCTACAACTCCACACGGCTTGCCTCGCAAACCGTGACAAGTTCACTTTTAATCCTTTAACCTTAACTTAAAAATAACAGTTTCAGTTTTACCATATCCAAATGATCAAAAACCCAAAAGGTCCTAAAATGATCCTAAATTATTAAACAATTAAATTAATAAACCCTAAACCCCCCTTTATCTTGATACATTTCATGTGTCAAGATACTATACAAAACTTAAAAATGCTCAGTTTCCCCACTCATGATCCAATGTATTTCATAAAATAAACTCAAAACAGAACAGTTATCAGTCATGTGTTTCTACAATTAATGGTAACTGAGTTACATCAAAAAATATTTCCCCTTTAGCATTTGGCATTCTCCCAACAATATACTATACTTAAAACAGAAATGAAAAATAGAGCTTATTGTTAGCTCATAAAAACAAAACAAAGTCACCTGACCGGTTTTCTTTAAGTGCACTGTTACAAAATAATGGGCCCCTCCCAGACATGTCCATGTTTCCTAAAACTCCCTCTATTAAAAACAAAAATAACAACAACAACCTACCTGACAGAATCAACCCATCACCACAACAACCTTAAACACACAAGTCTTGCCACCACATAATTTCACCTCCTCAATACACCAAAAGTCTCATTAAAACCACACAATTTGCACACAAAAATCACCCCCTTATGCTCTGTAACATACTTCAATTCAGCATAAAACATAACCCCCTTTGTCATATGGCTTCTTCTATTCCTCAATTACAAACTCAAATGTATTTTATTAAACATTCACACCATTTTATCATTCATACAAAATAGCAAGCTGTTCTTCATTGCATATGTTTGTGTTCTTAGCCAGGTTTAATCTCTATCTCTGCATTAAACTCCATGAGCTTGTCTTGTCTTTATAAGTTTAATGCATTTCCTGTTTGTGTGTGTGAATTTGCATATGGTGCTTTTGCAGTGTGTCAGACTCCTTCATAATTTTGCCTTTAAACAGTCAATTTTCTCCTCCCCAAATTTACTAACCCAAATTCTGATTTCCTACCTTAAATAGCAGCATTCCTTGTCCTCAGCCAGAAGGTAGGGCTCCACTTGCCACTTTCCACCTCCACCTTAGCCCAGCGGCTTTACCCCTTGAGGTCCCATCCTCTTCACTTCATCTCACCAGTGAGTCGGAGCTCACCGGGACTGAGTGAGGCGAATAATCGTGACTGTGCCTGCCTTAGGTTGTCCCAGGGTTTCTAGGTGGGATCTTACCCGTCATGGGCTATCCAGCCTTCCATACTCGCCTGATACGGGGCCCAAGTGGGCAGGGGAGGGAACACACTGGCTCTGGGAATTAAAGGAGTGTAAGCTGCTTCCTTCATTGCATCTTATATTAAACTATCTCACTTCTGACTCCTTCCTAGAATAATTTCACATATGGCACTTTGTGTATGTGTGTTTTCTATTCATTAATGTAATTGTCAGTTATTTTCTCTCCCGGTCAGGGAACCACATTATTTTCTCTCTTCATTTTACCTTCTTTTGTTTGTTTGTAACGTTCTACTTTAGTTCTACTAAACCTTGATGTAAAAACAATACTCCCTTATTTCACGCACACACTCTGCATTTTGCCTACGCACACACTTCTCTCTCAGACTTCCTCTGTTCACACATCACCTTGCACTCACTCTACTATCAACTTTCATAGTGTTATTATTATTTAGTATTTTGTACACCTCACACAGAATCATTCAAATCGAGTACTCACAGCATTCACATCACAACCTTCAACTTTCACTTTCAATCCTGCAAGACGCAGAGATGGACATCTCCTTCACCTAACATAAAACTAAATTACCATATCAACATACAATTACTGAAATTCAAACTCAAATACACCGTCTGTTTTAATAAAGTCAAAGAGTAAACAGGTGTACCAAGTGTATGTACTTATGTGTTTTAAACTGAAAGAAAAAGAAACTCAAACTCTTATAACATCACTCATGCCTCTCTCAAATTAAAAACACTTTCAAACTTTAAAACGTCCTACTTTACATCACCCAAGAAATACCTCTCACACCTTTATTCATCATGTCAAAGCTTTCTCCATTTTGCACAGCCTGCCACATGTTTAACAAAAAAATCGCTGCCCGAGAAGGCTCCCACATATCAAGGTGGTCGTTCTCACAAATTTCCAGCAGACCCTCAAATAAACAAAAACAACGACCCAGTCAGGCTTCCAATTCAGCCTCCTCAATTTCTATGCACACCGAAAACTCATGGGGAGATTCTTCTGTCTCCCCGTGTCCTACACAATTCACCTCCAAATGATCCCCTACAATTGAAATTTCAGTGTGGAATGACGCAGAGATTAACATTCCCTTATTCATTTACTATATGTAACCTGAATTTTTCTCTCTCTTATCAAATAACAAAGGTTATCTTTAAAATTTGTTATTGAACTACTAATTAAGTTGCTTTTTATGGTATCAATGGTAAACTACCCCTAAAAAGTCCACTTCATTGCGTGTTCATTGAGATACTTCTATTAAGGCTATTTAACTAGTTCAATTTACACATATTCATTAATCTGTCACGCTTATTAGTGGCTCATGGTTACTTAAAGCCTATGTCTGACTTGACCACAGAGTTAGAGTATCATTCAATCCTCTCAGGATGACCACTCCACTTACTCTGCATCCAGTCAGCTCATGAATTAACAACACTTGCAGACTGTAACCCTTTTATTTTTTGTTTATGCCTTCAAATCCACCTTAAATCTTCTTACCTAAACGTTGGTTTTAAACACAAACAATTCTTATATTCTATTTTGAAACGCTGTCACCATTCGTATATTTACAATGTTATTATTTACTAAGCCAGCATTTTAATCGCAGACATTTATCCACATTTGCAAACAATAGTTATAGGGCTGAATAATCACACAAAACCGAAAGCATAGTCCTCTCATGCGCTCTGCATCAGCTACCTCATTTGCATGCACACACACTCTTCATCTAAGAATAGCAGCAGGAAGTCAGTGCATTGCTGACTCGACCCACAGAGATCTTTTTTTATTACAGAGACGTCTTATATTTACAACCACTGTCAGATCTGCCAGCTTTAGCGCCTACACAATTTTAGACAAATTTAAAATAACCGCCCAGCGGATAAACTCCCTGAGTTTTTTGCGACCAATTAACCAGTATCAAGACTTTAACTGTTTCTGGCCTCATTTCTAAAATCCCTAACTCAATTTAAAAGTGTCCAACACCCAAGGTCCAACCTTTGCTGCCCAAAAAAGCGCAGGTACCGTTCCAAACGGTAAGGAGACTCTAACTCCTAGCTTAATTCCAGGATGCCCTGTACCCCACAGTTAAGCCACACTGAACTATCCCTCTTCGCCGAGAGGTCAATGTCGCGCGTCCACGACAAGGAGGGAGCGTAACCTCCGGGCTCTGCGCTTCCTAGCAGACTCGAACTGCCGTTCTAGAATAATTTATAATACTTTGAAACAACAATCAACACCCAAAACAAGTGTATAACTGAGGCAGGTGCAACCTAGTGGTCAAATGGAGACTCCAACTCACAAAATGACCGCTCAGGTCCACTCTTATGACCAAATTTGGACTCTAACCAACACAATAACCAATTCCCTACCAAACTACTTGAGACTCTAACTCAATTTCTTTGGGACTTCAACCCAGTATTTAAACTTTTCTTATCAGACTCTTAACTGCTTTCATTTCTTCTTAGCAGAACTCTAACTGCTTCAACTCATGAGATTTTCATCAAAATCAAAACAGACATCCACCAGTAATTTCAGTGAGTAGACTTAAATTTTATCATGTCCAATTTGGCACACTTTGGAAATAATTCAACAGGTAGTGCCTTACCTTTTGGATAAGCCGGCTTATGCCCACTCACTTCGACCACTGGAATTCATGTCTGCCCGTCAGACCACCTCAGAGACTACCAAATTTCTCCATCTAAACCTCCAATCCTCCCTCCTCAACCACCGGACGAAGCCCCCAAATGTTAAGGTTCAAAGTTGAGGAAGGAGAGTACACACCACCCATGGTCCAGAAGGTCTTTGGTCTAACAGTTGATTTTTAATGACACATGTGGGAAGACACTCTGTACGCAGACAGCCAGTTGTCTTCGACTTAATCAAAGCATGAACAGATATTTTATAGCATCAGGGTTTGTTTACTGACGCCCCTTCATACGTCACAGACAGGATATATACATACGTCAAATCAAAACCACAATAACCTTTTAACACAGTTTAAAAGAACATCGTCTTCCATCTTCATAACAGGTGCATCCTGTCACTGCCGGATGCTCGCTTGTCATCTTGACACCTCAGCAGCAGTTCTGCGACAAACTCTTGTTGCAACATCAGCAAAACATAATTAAACTTTCCCCCATAAATGAATCTAACTAAAAGTGTGTGTGTGTCTGCGTCTGTGTGCTAACCACAATTGCACCCTGTTTCACCTCGCGACTAGCTCCTGACCCCTCACCAGACAGAGAGACAGAAACCACTCTCGTATATGTAATAATCGAACTGAAACTATGGATATGACTTTTACTAAATAAATGTTTTAATCAAGAACCTCTACTAAACATAATAACTGTGTGCATAAGCATCTTAAGGCCTTCTTAAAGCTATCTGTTACATTGTTAAAGCAATGATCATACTGCAGATTATATTATGCTGGTCAAATACTTTTTGTTCACCCCCACAACAGTTATTTCATTTTTAACCTTAATTTATATTTTATTCCTTCCTAGTTAAATTTACCCTTTTTAATTTTTCATATTTATTTCCTTTCTTATTCATAGCCTTTTCCTTTTTTGTTCTCTTTAGGTCACGAGCAGTTGTCCAAGCATTTCACTACATATCGTACTGTGTATGACTGTGTACGTGACAAATAAAATTTGAATTTGAATTTGAATTTGACCTTTGGATTATTATTGTGGTTCTGAAAACTTCTTGTGACAACTGCTAGGAACTCAAGTGGCACAACTTTCCACCTTAACCTCTGTCTGGGTTGTCAGCTGTGACTGGAATGGTCCCTGCTTCTCACTGGTTCTTTCATGACTTCTCATCCAGTCTCAGTCTGGAGTTTCCACCTTGGGATGACTTCTTGCTGTAACACTCTCTGGTGTTAAAGGTCCTTGCCATGCATCAATTTAACTTAATTAGCAGAACAAGAAAACGGACAAAGCTAAGTCTCTTAAATAATTTCAGGATTTCTCCTCTGGAGCAGCCTCGCTCCGGGCCTGTAAACCTGTGTTAGAAATGGAAAAGAAAGAAAATATGTCTGTGAAGGTCATCGTGGTCTAAGGAGCTTGGAAAGAAAAGCGTCTGGACTTCTTTGAGTTGCTTGAAGACGTTTCACCTCAAGAAAGAAAGAAAAGAAAATGAAGTTAGTGTGTTTTTCATGTTGACTCTGTGTAACTCCTGGTTCCTCCATCCACACTATAGTATAATCAAAGACCACTGATCAATGGCCATGAAAATTTGCATATTAATGATCAAGGAACTGACCTCACAGCCCATTTTTCACTCAGTGGTGCTGGTTTCAGTCATTGTGGAAATGTCCTGTTTATAAGGTTGGGGAAACCTGCAGTCAGCTGAGACTGAAGAAGCCACTTGGATGAGTGACGCTATGACCAGATGAACAGATTCAAATTTTGGGGATAAAGTCAACACAGCTTGATACCTTTTGTTTGTGTATTCAATTGTGTCTGTATTTCAATTATTTCAAGTTATATTATCTCTCATTACAGTGTGTGTGTGTGTGTGTGTGTGTGTGTGTGTGTGTGTGTGTGTGTGTGTGTGTCCTCAGTGAACTGTATCAGTCTCTGCAGTATCTTCCAGCTGCAGCAGTCACTTCAGTTTCTGTTCAGTCTGACTGAGGGAGGTTTTTGTACAACTGTTTTTCACTGTGTGAACACCCACTGACTGTTAATGTTATGGAGACTCTGACAGTAATAAACTGCTGCATCTTCAGCCTGGACTCCACTGATGGTCAGAGTGAAGTCAGAGTTTGATCCACTGCCTGTAAAACGAGCTGGAATCCCTGATTGTCAAAATTCAAATTCAAATTTTATTTGTCACGTACACAGTCATACACAGTACGATATGCTTGGACAACTGCTCGTGACCTAAAGAAAACAAAAAAAGGAAAGGCTATGAATAAGATAGGAAATAAATATGAAAAATTAAAAAGGGTAAATTTAACTAGGAAGGAATAAAATATAAATTAAGGTTAAAAATGAAATAACTGTACAACACAAATTAGAATGAAGGGTAAATTTAACTGTGAAGAATAAGATAAAATATATAAATTAAAGTTGAAAATAAAATAACTGTACAACAAAATACACAATATAGAACTATATAAGAATGTATGAAGAAATCTAAATATAAATAAATATATACACAATAACAGCAGCTGTACAAGTATTAACTGGAAATGAAGAATATAGTGACCAGTGTTGTGCAAAACCAAAGTCCAGAAAGTCCAGTGTGTGTGTAAGAACTATATGTGTGGGTCAGTACTGTGTGGTGGTGTGATTGAGAGACCGTATCGCCTGCGGGAAGAAGCTCCTCCTCAGTCTCTCTGTGTTGGTCTTCAGGGAGCGGAATCGCTTTCCTGACCTCAACAGAGAGAACAGTCTGTTGTTGGGATGGCTGAGGTCCTTCACGATCTTCCTGGCCTTGGTCCGGCACCGCCTGCTGTAGATTGAGTGCAGGTCAGGGAGCTTGGAGCGGATGGTGCGCTCAGCTGACAGCACAACCCTCTGTAGAGCTCGTCTGTCCTGCATGGTGCTGTTCCCGAACCAGGTTAAGATGTTTCCCGCCAGGATGCTCTCTATGGTGCACGAGTAAAAGTTCCTGAGCACCTTGGAGGGCAGTTGGAAGTCTCTCAAGCGTCTGAGGTGGTAGAGACGCTGTCGGGCCTTTTTCACCACGGTGTTGATGTGACAGGACCATGACAGGTCCTGCGTGATGTGAACTCCGAGGTATTTGAAGCTGTCCACTCTCTCCACTGGGCACTCGTTGATGACGGGGGTCTGGTAGTTCCTCTCCTGCTTAGTGCTGAAGTCCACTATCAGCTCCTTTGTCTTACTCACGTTTAGAAGGAGGTTGTTCCTCTGGCACCAGTTCTCCAGATTCCTAATCTCCTTCAGGTAGGCCGTCTCGTTGTTATCAGAGATCAGGCCCACCATTGTTGTCGAGTGCTAGCAAGGTAAATGAGCAGTTTAGGAACTCCTCCATCTTTCTGTTGGTACCAGGCTAAATAGTGGTTGCCATGAACATTCTGACTGGTCCGACACTTGATGCTCACAGATCCTCCCACAGCAGAGCTCACTGCTCCAGGCTGAGTCACTGTTATCTGTCCTCTGGACTCTGAGGACACAGAGACAAAAACATAAAGCAGCTTCATGGTTTTGTGGGCTTCATTTCAGAGGGACAGATGTTGATAGAGGAGAGGAGTTTGATTCTCTGGACTTTACCTGTGAAGCAGCAGCAGAGGAGAGTCCAGATGAGGACGCAGATCAAAGTCATGTTTTTGATGAGGAGGATTTCTGTGGCTTCTGTTGTGATGAAGGACAGCTGTCAGTCATCCAGTGTTCAACTCTCAGGACTATAAACTCTCCCAGAGCACTGGAGCATGGTGCTGCTGATGCAACGTGCCTCTCTATGGAAATCATCTGAATCAAGGACATGTAATTATTTGTTCTTTGCACAGTTTTGCTTTCTTCAGCTTCTGAAATTAAAAAGTTTAGTTTTTCAGTACAAATAAACAGAATAGAGCCCTTTCATCACTGTGAAAACAGGTCCTTGAATATTTAATCATAAATCCTTAAATAATTCTTGGTCAGTGATGCATTTTTCAGGTACAAAGAAAATTTTATTATAATTTTTAATGAGATGTGCAAAGGGCCCTTGAATTCTGTGCATTTAAAAGTGGAGTAGAACCAACCAAAAAAATCACCTTCAATTCTTCATCAGGTGATGGTTTAAAGCAGGGGTCTCAAACTTGCGGCCCGTTTACTAACATGAAGAATTACAACACAATTTGGCCCTTGAAGTTCCTTTTTTGTTAGGGAGGGTTTGTGTGCTGTTGAGTGCAATGTTACAATAAGTTCTTTAAAACAACCAGAAAGACAGTACCAATGTGTTTACTTTGTAGTTCAATGAAAGGCTTCAGTTCGTTAAGAGTGTGAAGTACTGCGCTCACGTTTGCAGTTTTGTCTTCTTAAACAATATTTGACATAAAATAAATAAAAAAATAAAAAAACACTACATTTTCAGAAATATTTGTTTTCTTGTTTGGTTGGTGTTTTTTCACTGCTTGAACACTAAATTGGGCCTTCAACGAGATGACAGTGCCAGCAGTGGCTCACAGCTCAATTAAGTTTGAGACCCCTGATTTAAAGGAACAGGAATACTGGTTATATTTTTTGGACCTTGGTCGTTTTTTGTGATGAGAGGAGATGATCAATGTTGAGTTTTTCATGTTCCCAGAGTTGCACTTTTAATCCTGCTTTGATTTCATTACTGTGCTAGTGCTTATGAACTTTGTTTGATTCTTGTGTTTGTTTTTAGATTCCTGTTTTGACTTTAGTTATCCTCGTGATATGTTTCAGGTCTTGTTCACGTTGGACCTTGTGGTGATTTTGTTATTTTTATTATTATTAGTAGTAGTAGTAGTATTATAGCCTCCCCAGTGTTTCCATTTCTCTTATCTGCTCTGTTATGTAGTTTATTCTTCTCACTTTTCTAATTAACGTTTTGGTTTGGTTCCTGTTTAACATCTGAAGAAAGTTGAAGGTGTAGATCACAGGTGTCGAACTCCAGGCCTCGAGGGCCGGTGTCCTACTGGTTTTAGATGTATCCTTGATCCAACACAGCTGATTTAAATAACTAAATGACCTCCTCAACTTGTCTTGAAGTTCTCCAGATTCTTGGCAATGAACTAATCATTTGATTCAGGTGTGATGACCCAGGGTGAGATCTAAAACCTGCAGGACACCGGCCCTCGAGGCCTGGAGTTCGACACCCCTGTAGATTTTCCGTGCAGACTGTCATGGTCCTTCTGTCCTAGTCAGTCTGACCTGCTATTTCTGCCATTCTCTCCTCCACCAGCTCTCTCTCTGCCTCCACTATCACTGTGTGTGTGTGTTCTGGTGTTCTCGTCTTTGTGCAGCATCAGGACTTTGAGAAGAGTTTCCACTTCTGGGCCACAAACACCTGCTGGCAATCACACACTTGCCTGATGGTCTTGTCAAGCGCCACTATTCAGGAGTGTCATGTGTCTTTGACCCAGTGTTTTTGTGTTATTTTGGACTTGGTTATTTATTATTGTGGTGATTTTGTTTCTTAGTCTTGATTTGTGCTTCCTACTTTAATTGTTTATATTTCTATTTATTTAGTCTGTTCTCTTTCGTGTCCTGGTTCTCTTGGTCTCGTCTGTGTCTTCTCTCCAGCCCATCATGTTACCCCCTCGCTGTCCCTCGCTCTCTGTCTCTATGTTGTGTTTCCTGTTTTATTTTGGTAGTCCTTGTCTCAACGTGTATTGTGTATAGTTTTGCTTCCCCCTCATCTCATTATAGCTGTGTCCCAAAACGTCGGCTGCATCCTCCGGAGGCCGCATTTGAAGGCCGATTACGTCACAGCCAGGCGACGAAGGCTGTCCCAATTCATCAACTCCTTCAAATGCGTCCTTCATTTCCCCAAATTTGAAGGATGGGTCGGGTGTGTCCTTCGTGGCCCACCATATCCCAGAATTCATAGCGCGGCCCAGCCAAATTTCAGCTGCCAACAATGGCACTAAGTTTTAAAATTACTCTTATTAATCTTTCTGGGCCACAAAATAAACTTTTAACATATTTTAAGGCGAGAAAGTAGCTGCGTAAATTACAAATATCTGCTTGGTTTATCAAGACATCGCATATTTGCAAAAGTGTGCCGACGTTTTCGGAGACGTCTGTTACCCACCAGCTCGATAGCAAGCCGGGGGGTTCAATGGTCACTCCAGCCGGCGAGAGCAGCGGACTCCCGGCTTCATCGTTTTCAGACCCCCGCTCTTTTGCTAGGTTAAACATGATATAAGTCACTCGGATAACTTAAAAATGAAATTGTTTGCCTTTTTTCTGTGTTTTATTTTTTTCCGGAGTAAATCGGTTTGGCTGAGATCAAAGTTATTAGATTATTAGATTGAATAAAACTTTATTAATCCATCGGGTGGGTTCCGCCGGGATTTTCACACAGCTGAATAAACGTTAAACAGAAAACTGATTAAACAGAAGTGTGAGATGGTCGAGAATTTCCGCCAGTGTCCTGTTATATTTTAGATAACAAGGAGCAGACGGCCGAGTTTATTAAACACCACCGACACAGCGGTGACGCAAATCTGAAGGCTAGATCGTCCCATTTCACAGCCCCGCACTTCCGGCCTTCTCGGTCTTTGAAGGACCCGGCCCACGTAGACCGCGAAGGCCGGGTCCTCCGAAGGATGCAGCCAATGTTTTGGGACACAGCTTATGTCTCATTTGTTCATCCTGTGTTCCCATCTGTTGCCCATCCCCTCGTTATCCTGATTTAAATCCTCAGTTTATTTCTGCTTGTAGCCGTGTTTCCTTGAGGCCCACACTACACCCACTTTACTCCTTGTTCCTATTTTCAGAGTTTTGTGTTTTAGCAAATAAAGCTCCTTTTTTCAGTTCATCCCTTTGTTTGTGTTTTTTCACACCAACTCTAACAGGATTACATAAGCAGTCATCACAATGTAAATTCATACATGTCATTTCAATTGGCCAACGTGTTTTGCGGAAAAAAAAATTCGGGGCTGGGGTCGACGTTAAGTCTTCTCCTGATGTACAAACTATGGAGCCCATTGATGGGTCTAAAACACTCTTTGGGAGGGAAATGGACTGGTTCTTTTACAGTGCTTTTGTGTTGTAGTCTGAGCACTCAGACCTCTATCTGAGCTTTGGGCTACACTTTACACAACTTGTCTCATTCACCCACAAAGAAATACAAGAATTGTTTCTTTGCTTTTCTTATGTAGGTGCTTTCTATATAACTCTTACAAACATTCAGACTCAGATAGATGCACTGGACAGATGCTTCTGAGCTACAGCCAACCCAGGTAGTTGTATCATACTCAAAGTCTACTGTCAAGAGATCAAGAGTCATGTTCATGAAAGGAAACTGTTACTGGTTGCAAACCAGTGGTTACCCTCAAGAACTGGAAGACTGGATTAGACTTTGCCAGTTAAACATTTGAAAGAGCAGGAACAGTTCCAAGATGAAGATTTTTCAGCACGATTGGATTACAAAGGAGAAAAACTGATCTGAAGCAAATCACATCGCCTGTCAAAGATGGTGGAGCCAATGTTCTGGCACTGATGTGTATGGCTGCCAGTGTAGCTGGGGCACTAGTGTTTATTGATGATGTGAATGCTGATACAGGTAGCAGGATGAAGTGTACACATCTTTACTCTCTGCTCACATTCAACCAAGTGCTGCACAATCAGTGGACAACCCTTCACAGTGCAAATGGATAATGGCTCAAAGAAAACTGTAAAAAACACCCACGACTTACTCTGGCAAAGAAATAGGATATTCTTCAATGGTCAAATCAGAAATTGAAACTGAAGCAGAAATTGAAATTGAAGATGGCTTCAGCAAAGGCCTGGTAGAGCATCTCAAAGAAGGACACAGCATTTGGTGATCTCCATGTATTCAAGGCATTAGGTAGTGATGTCTACAGAGGATTTTCATCCAAATATTAAAAACTGTTTTATTAACAATTATCTCGGTTTGTCCAATTAATTGTGTGCCTCTGAAAATGTGGGACAATGTCTAAATATGGCTGAGATTCCTAAACAGCTGATACAAAACTCGATGTGGATAAGGAGCTTTATGGGCCTTGAAGGTCTGGATTTCAGTCAAGTCTGAATTGTTTACAGTTTTTTACAGACGCTAGGACACATTTCTCAATACTTAGGTCACTTTTGCAAAACTCTTCACACAATCCTCCTAACTGACCGTCAGCTTGGCAAAGCAGCTCATTTCACATTCAAAATGCACTACAACTACCAAAACACTTCATTCAGGTCTCAAATAAACTCATTCTTCCAGAACACTAGCAAAGGTTGACAACCGACAAACACACTTTGTCACCCACAAAACAAAGACCTAAAAAACACTAACAACATGTAGCATTACACAGTGTTTTCTTGTGTAAAACAAGGACACATCTCTGTTTATAATTTCAATATATGTTACTGGAATGAATCAGACATCATGCAGAATTCGTTAATATTTGTTTCTGTATTTTTATTTTTTTGCACTAAGTAATCCCAAAATACAAGAATTTGTATACACACCATCCACTGATACACATACAATAGTAATGCTATTCTACTCGGTCTTCTCTATTTGGCCACAGGTTATCATCCACATCACATCTTATGTCATCTAGGGCAATACACCTAGGAAAGAATCTTCTGGCATGCCAGAATTGAAGGAGTTGAACAATTGAAGGAGTAACACCTGTGTAGATGTTCATCTACAATGAGAATAAGCTGTGGCTGGTTAAACTGCATTTTTAGATTTAAAATATGTTTCAATAAAATATTGCTGTTGGATTTTGCTGTCTTTTCAAGTTTTGCATTGTGTTATTGTTTTGGCCATAAGTTTAACAGTTTTGAAAACAGTATGTTAGCACATGCAAAATGTCCTGTATGTACAAAGATTTTTGGCAGTTGTTGTGTCTGAGTGAGAAGATAATTCATGAAATTTGAGAGATGTAGTCATTGAATGCATTTTGTGCCAAAACAATGATAACTGGTCCTCAGTTTAGCCCACATAGACTTCTGTTGTGCTCACTGTGTGAGGAGTTTTGCAAACGTGACCTAAGTATTGAGAAATGTGTCCTAGCGTCTGTAAAAAACTGCAAGTCAGATTTCACTCTGTTGATGTACAAAGTAAAATTGTAAAAATGTGTCATCATCCAAACATGTTTGGATCTAACTGTATTTAAACTCATATTTGTATGATGGTTTTTGAAAAGTCATATCAGCTGAGTCATTGCTGCTGTGCAAACAGTGAATTATTTAGTTGAGTTTGTTTGTTTCAGAGTCAGAGAGCCGTGTCTCTCTATAGTCAGAGGTTTTTGTACGGCAGCTCAATGAGTTTGTATCACTGTGGTGGACTTTTGGTGGAGGAACCAGACTGGATGTTGGAAGTAAGTTAATTAAACTGTGTTTATTAATAAATATTAGTTTTAAATATTACGTCGACTGAGAAAATTGTCAGGCGGTGGAAGGAATACTTCGAGGACCTCCTTAATCCCACTGATACGGAGGAAGCAGAGTCTGGGGATGAGGGGAATGACCCGCCAATTTCCGGGGGCGAGGTCACTGAGGCAGTTAAACAACTCCTTGTTGGCAGAGCCCCTGGTGTTGATGAGGTCCGCCCCGAGTTCCTGAAGGCTCTGGACGTTGTAGGGCTGTCCTGGTTGACACGCCTCTGCAATGTTGCGTGGAGATCAGGGGCAGTACCTGTGGACTGGCAGACCGGGGTGGTGGTCCCCATCTTTAAGAAGGGGGACCGGAGGGTGTGTTCCAACTACAGGGGGATCACACTCCTCAGCCACCCTGGGAAAGTCTATGCCAGGGTGCTGGAAAGGAGAGTTCGTCCGTTAGTCGAACCTCGGATACAGGAGAAACAATGCGGTTTTCGTCCTGGTCGCGGAACACTGGACCAGCTCTTTATCCTCTCCAGGATACTTGAGGGTGCATGGGAGTTTGCCCAACCAGTCTACATGTGTTTTGTGGACTTGGAGAAGGCATTCAACCGTGTCCCTAGGGGTGTCCTGTGGGAGGTGTTGCGGGAGTATGGGGTGTCTGGCCCATTGCTACGGGCCATTTGATCCCTATACAACCGTTGCAAGAGCTTGGTTCGCATTGCCGGCAATAAGTCGGACTCGTTCCCGGTGGGTGATGGGCTCCGCCAGGGCTGCCCTTTGTCTCTGGTTCTGTTCATAATTTTTATGGACAGGATTTCTAGGCGCAGCCAAGTGGCGGAGGGCTTTTGCTTTGGTGGCCTCAGAATCTCATCTCTGATTTTTGCGGATGATGTGGTTCTGTTGGCTTCATCGGGTGAGGGCCTCCAGCTCGCACTGGAACGGTTCGCAGCCGAGTGTGAAGCAGCGGGAATGAGGATCAGCACCTCCAAATCTGAGGCCATGGTTCTCAGCCGGAAAAGGGTGGAGTGCCCACTCCGGGTCGGGCATGAGTTCCTGCCCCAAGTGGAGGAGTTCAAGTATCTCGGGGTCTTGTTCGCGAGTGATGGGAGAAGGGAGCCGGAGATCGACAGACGGATTGGGGCTGCAGCTGCAGTAATGCAGACGCTGCACCGGTCCGTCGTGGTGAAGAGGGAGCTGAGTGTAAAAGCAAAGCTCTCAATTTACCGGTCGATCTACGTCCCTACCCTCGCCTATGGCCACGAGCTGTGGGTAGTGACCGAAAGAACGAGATCTCGGATACAAGTGGCAGAAATGAGCTTCCTCCGAAGGGTGGCTGGCCTCTCCCTTAGAGATAGGGTGAGAAGTTCGGCCATCCGGGAGGGGCTCAGAGTAGAGCCGCTGCTGCTCCACATCGAAAGGAGCCAGCTGAGGTGGTTCGGGCATCTGACAAGGATGCCCCCTGGGTGCCTCCTGGGTGAGGTGTTCCAGGCATGTCCCACCGGGAGGAGGCCCCGGGGCAGACCCAGGACACGCTGGAGAGATTATATCTCTCGGCTGGCCTGGGAACGCCTTGGTATTCCCCTGGATAAGCTGGAGGAGGTGGCTGGGGAGAGGGAGGTCTCTTTGCTTAGGCTGCTGCCCCCGCGACCCGGCCTCGGATAAAGCGGATGAAGATGGATGGTTGGATGGATGGAGTTTGTTTGTTTCAGAGTCAGAGAGCCGTGTCTCTCTACAGTCAGAGGTTTTTGTAAGGTGGCTCAATGAGTTTGTATCACTGTGGTACACGTTCGGTGGAGGAACCAGACTGGAATTTGGAAGTAAGTCAGCCTTAGAGCTTTTTTGTTTAATGTAATTTTCTTCTCTTTTCTTTAATTTCATTTAATATGAAAGGCTAGGAAACTTTTTGTGTAACTGAATAATTATTTTATTCATAAATTTTGTCCTAAGAAACAAAGTCAGCTTTGGAAATGAATATTCAGACACTCAGGACAATTTCCAATGAAAATCTGGGATGTTTCATATTATTCATTATTATTTCTAGTTCTGATGGTAAAGTTGTATTTTGAGGGCTTGTAGGTTTAGTTCAGTCTAACAGAGTCAGAGAGCCGTGTTTCTCTACAGTCAGAGGTTTTTGTACGG
The DNA here is from genome assembly GCF_964374335.1 of Astatotilapia calliptera. Taxonomy (NCBI): domain Eukaryota; kingdom Metazoa; phylum Chordata; class Actinopteri; order Cichliformes; family Cichlidae; genus Astatotilapia; species Astatotilapia calliptera. The sequence continues at coordinate 3,543,964 of NC_137442.1, read as the reverse complement.
CGCCTCAATGAGTTTGTATCACTGTGGTGGACTTTTGGTGGAGGAACCAGACTGGAATTTGGAAGTAAGTCGAACTTAAACCTCATTTACTTTAGCAAATTTCTTTCTTGTGGTTATCTTAACTTTTCTGTTCAGTGTGCCAGAAGAAACCTCAGGAAAATAGTTTTTAGATAAATTTTCATGAAGAAACAAAGTTAGCTTCAGAATAAATGTTAAAATGAATATTAAACACAATATGAAACATCAGAGTGGACTTGAAGATATATTACATATACATACATCTGGTTAAGTCTAGAGAGCTTTTACTTTTAATCCAGTCTGACAGAGTCAGAGAGCCGTGTCTCTCTACAGTCAGAGGTTTTTGTACGGCGCCTCAATGAGTTTGTATCACTGTGGTGGACTTTTGGTGGAGGAACCAGACTGGAATTTGGAAGTAAGTCAGACTTAGAGCTTTTTTTTTTTAATGTAATTTTCTTCTCTTTTCTTTAATTTCATTTAATATGAAAGGTTAGGAAACTTTTTGTGTAACTGATTAATTATTTTATTCATAAATTTTGTCCTAAGAAACAAAGTCAGCTTTGGAAATGAATATTCAGACACTCAGGACAATTTCCACTGAAAAAAGTTAAACTGCACAGAGTGAAGATAAAGATCTCTGGTGTTCTTATTGTATCATATCATTTACAACAATGTAAGCAATAAAAAAACCACATTAGGTAAGTAGTGGTATTGAGTTTCTTATCCAGAACAAGCTGTTTATTATGAAGAACTGATGATGTGGAAGCTTAACATCTTTTAAAATTGTTGACACATCTTTGTTTTGTTTTGTTTTTATTTCCAGTGTAGTTTGAACATATTTCAGCTCAAACTGTGTGATGATTCTCTCTGTGCTGATATGCATGAGAGGTTTCTGAAAGGGAAGTGAAACAATGTGTGAGTGAATGACTGGTGGAGCAGAAAAAACACCTGACAGAAACTTCTTAACGGAGAAAATCAAATTGTGGTTCCTGTCCTCTAAGCTGATTGGTGTTTCCTAGGTGATGCCCGCCCCGCCCTGAAGGTGCTGGGTCCCTCCAGTGAGGAGCTGAAACAGGGGAAGGCCACGCTCATGTGTGTGGCCAACAAGGGCTTCCCCTCAGACTGGAGTCTGTCCTGGAAGGTGGATGGCAGTGGCAGCATCAGCTGGGAGGAGAGCAGGAGCCCCGTGGTGCAGGAGAACGACGGCCTCTACAGCTGGAGCAGCACCCTGAGGCTCCCTGCAGACCACTGGATGAAGGTGGGCTCTGTGACCTGTGAGGCCACGAGGGGCTCCCACACTCTGGTCTCAGAGCCACTGATGAGAGACCAGTGTTCCCAGTCCTGACCTGACTAACTGTGACTTTCATGCTGGTCTTACTTTCAGTCTGCACTCTGTAGCTTTAAAAAAAAAAAATCGAATTTCTTCTCTCATTTTTCATTGCTTTGTTTAAAGTTTAAAGTTTGTTTAAAGTTTTAAAGAATAAAAAAATATCTATATTAAATAAGAATCGAGTGTTTGTCTTACTTCTGTGGTGATGTCAATATTAAACTCTAAATAATGATTTCCAGGGTTCTAATTGGAAGCCAGTGTGCTATCTGTAGTCAATATGAGTCGGTAGAATTAAGTCACTTTCAATACATGAAGTAAAGCAAAGTAATGAAATGTTTCAGCATGTTGCAGTTTGTTGTATGAAACACTGACTGCACAGGTGGAGCAGAAAAGCGCTGTATAAGAATGAGTCTATTCTCGTGATCAGTGTTGGGGTAGGTATTTTAAGAAGTCATTTAATATACAGAGTTTTTTTGTTAAAAGTATTCAGTACGTTATTTTGGTGTTTTTTTTTCTGTAAAATCACCTGAAACACAACATGTCATAACTGTCATTGAACAATATGAACTTGTAGGCTACAGTCTCTCACACCAACATAAATCCCTATCCTAATGACGACACACATATTTTCTTTCTCTTGGCATTTAGGTATATGAATACCTGTCAAGGGTCCTTGACATACAGGTCTCCGACTCGGAGGACAAAAATTAATGTCCTGTGTCTTAGGAGGGCAGGATTGCTTTGCTTTTTCTTTATACGATGCTTCGCAGTATTCGTTTTGCCTAACAACCTGTTTTTGACTCCTAAATTGTCATTAATGCAACCGCTCTACATAACAGTCAGTGTAACTGATTAGAAATCTTTTATTCATGAACCTACACATTACGCTTTATTTACTAGTTGTATGTATTTTAACAGAGCAAGAGGTGGACCACACGTTTGAAGAGCTGCTGGTCTTTATAACTGGGGCTGACTTACTTCCACCACTGGGGTCCTGCAACATAGACTTTTATGATCAGGAGTCGGGGATACGCATCGATGTGCAGCTTATCCCTGTATCTTCCGAGACGTGTTGCATACGAGGATCAATTTAAAGATCTTATGAACACTGCATTAAAAGGATTCCTGTGATTTGGAAAGCTGTAGCTGCATTTACATGAACTGATGCTGGAATGCTGTGGTTGAAACCTGTGGCCTTTTGGGAGGAAGTTGTGCTATTCTAAGTGTTCTGAAATGGGATTGCTCCTGGGCTTCTTCAAAATTGTACATTTTAAAAGTGTTTAGTATAAAAGTTGTTTGTTTTTACAAATGTGACTGTATATAGTTGTATTTATAGTCCCGTTAAGACAGGTGGGGTATGCATGCAACAAGCCATGCACCAAAAAGTGATGTTCAGAAAATGCTTCAAGTATTGGAAGGAAAATAACAATTCATCTAGAAATGTTCTTTTGAAAGGTTGTTGTGCAGTCATGTTTAAGTATTCGGTTATAATATACTGCATAGTTTCTTGTTGCTGCGTTGTGTTTGTGTTGTTGTTTTAAATGTACAATAGCTGCCTAACAAACTTTGAACTGAAAGACGCTGACTTTTGTAAAATAAAAGTATTGTACTGTCAGTTCTCATGGTGTCTCTTTACCAATTAAAGTTGAGGCTCACCTGTTACTGTCAAATACTGGTGTTGGGATCCACTGACGAGGGCTGTTCAGTACACAGGTAAGTGCTTAAGTCGAGGTAAACGGTTCAATAAATTTACCTTCATCTGTTCTCAAACTGAGAGCTCAAGATTCCATCTCAACTCAATTTGTTCAACTGCTTTCAGGAACAAAGCAGTTTTAACTCCTAAGTTTAAAGTCAGAGTTGGTTAACTCTGAGATTGGCAGCTGACCTTTGACTATAACCTGTTTAAATATTAATAACTCAATTTGAGGAATGTGAACATGTGTCAGTGCTATTATTAGAACACATACTAATATACACAGAGGGTAACGAGGGAATACACCACAGAAGGCAGACACAGCTGAACCTCATCAGACATGACGAATACACTCACACAGAACGCAGAATCCAAATAAAACAGGGAACCAGAGAATAGCTCTGAGACACGGGTTGACAGAACATAAGGAACAGAGGGACGAAGAGATGCGACTGGAAAACAGAAAATAAATGAAACGAATCATATTAATAATCAAAAACATGAATAGGAAGTCAACAGGTCTTTGGACCATGGCAGTGTTGAACAGCAAAAAAGAGAAAATCTAAAAACCTGAGAAAGAAAAGATGGAAATTTGATCATTTGACTGATTTGGACTTAAAGTTTCTATTTGAAGTATTTGCTAAATTGTGCAGATAATTATGACTCACTGACTTTTGGTGAGTTCATTTAGTGTTAGATTTTTTTTCTTACAGAAATATGATTTTTGATAATGATCGATATTTAGAAATTGAGATTTATTTGAGCTGGTATGAAGCAGAAGTCAAAGGTCACAAATGATTTGTTAAAAAAAATGATATATTTCCAACTTTGTTTTCCTTTAGCAACAATGACATTTTCCCTCTGTGTGTGTGTGTGTGTGTGTGTGTGTGTGTGTGTGTGTGTGTGTGTGTGTGTGTGTGTGTGTGTGTGTTGGGTGTTAAAATGTCTAATATTTTCATAGGCGGGGCTTCTCACCTAATTATCTATGTCCTGATAAGGTTGCAAAAAAACAGGTTCTTATATCTCTAGTTGTGTTGCGTGTATAGGAACTTTGAAGTGAGATCTGTGCTCTGTGGCTCAAAACGGATTTTTTGACGTATTCAGCATCTCTCAGGGACAAGCGGAAAGTGGTGTCCCCATAGACCACCACCTGGGCTGGTTTGGAAAAAGTGTCCTTACAATACATAGAAACCCGTATAGGTGTGTGTGTGTGTGTGTGTGTGTGTGTGTGTGTGTGTGTGTGTGTGTGTGTGTGTGTCCTCAGTGAACTGTATCAGTCTCTGCAGTATCTTCCAGCTGCAGCAGTCACTTCAGTTTCTGTTCAGTCTGACTGAGGGAGGTTTTTGTACGACTGTTTTTCACTGTGTGAACACACGCTGACTGTTAGGATAGTGAAAACTCTGACAGTAATAAACTGCTGCATCTTCAGCCTGGACTCCACTGATGGTCAGAGTGAAGTCAGAGTTTGATCCACTGCCTGTAAAACGATCTGGAATCCCTGATTGTCGAGTGCTAGCATAGTAAACGAGCAGTTTAGGAACTCCTCCATCTTTCTGTTGGTACCAGGATAAACGCTTAGAGTCATAAACATTCTGACTGGTCGTACACTTGATGCTCACAGTTCCTCCCACAGCAGAGCTCACTGCTCCAGGCTGAGTCACTGTGATCTGTCCTCTGGACTCTGAGGACACAGAGACAAAAACATAAAGCAGCTTCATGGTTTTGTGGGCTTCATTTCAGAGGGACAGATGTTGATAGAGGAGAGGAGTTTGATTCTCTGGACTTTACCTGTGAAGCAGCAGCAGAGGAGAGTCCAGATGAGGACGCAGATCAAAGTCATGTTTTTGATGAGGAGGATTTCTGTGGCTTCTGTTGTGATGAAGGACAGCTGTCAGTCATGCAGTGTTCAACTCTCAGGACTATAAACTCTCCCAGAGCACTGGAGCATGGTGCTGCTGATGCAAAGTGCCTCTCTATGGAAATCATCTGACTGAATACAACAGCTACTTGGCTCAAATAGTTGATGCTGGTTATCAGTTAATTAGTTTTTCACAATGTCCACTGTAATTTATTTCAAAAGAACGATTTTCTTGGAAAGGAGATTTCGTCACCCCAATCCAAGTGTTGGCCAATCAGGACTGTGCAGGGTGCCAGTTTAGCGCAGTGGGTCATGGGAGGGGGCAGCAGCCTGGATTTGACCTGTGGCCCTTTTATGAACATAGTTTCTGAGAATCTTCACCCTGAAAGAAGTTAGAAAATGACCTGTCAACAAATTAAAGTGCTGTTCACGTGTAAAAAATAGGCCAGAATAAACAGAAAAGTCAATGTTTTTCAAACTACACCTGTGCATGTAAACATGGCCTCAAAGGTGAAATTTAAAAAAAAAAGGAACAATTTGTAAAAGTTATTTTAGAGTTTTTAAAAACTCACTCAGTACAAAAAACCTTGCAGTGATTCACATTGATGCACGATGCTGACCACAGGTTGGAAAAGTTAAACATGACCACAGCACACATATCACTTGTTAAAATGTTTTGTAGAATAACAGGACAAGACGGGAAAGACTCGACTTTCATGTCCTGAACATGTTATTTTCTGTTTTGTGATGTAGTGTGTAATGCTCAGCAGTATTATCATTTTAACTGGTTCTGTGCATGATCTAAAGCAGTCTTTCTCAAACTGTGGTTCACATACCACAAGTGGTACTTGGGCTCTCTCTGGTGGTACGCGGGAAATCTCCATTTTTTTTTTAAGATTATATAATATACCTGATGCAAAGTGCCTCTCTATGGAAATGATCTGACTGTAAGACAGATTCAGTTGGTCTGAAGAATCATTTATAAGTGGATCTATCAGTTTATTGCAGTTATTTTTTGTCATGGTCCTGGGCCATGTGGGCCCAGTATTCTTAGTTTTCATGTATTTTTGTATTTTGTTCTTTATTTAGGCCATGCTTCCTGGGTTGATCTGTTACGTTGTTCCTTATGTGTTTTCCCTTCGTGACTCTTACCCCCTGTGTGCCCCTCTGTGTATTTATGAGCCCTCGTCTCTCTTTGTGCTTTATTCTATGTTTTCCCCAGCCCGTTATGTCTGCGTTCTCCCCGTGCTCTCTCTCCTCCTGTTTGAACCTCTGTGTACTTCCTGCTTTACTTTGCCCATCTCCCATCAGTGTTACGTCCACTCCTGCCGTGTCTTGTTATGATTATCAGTGTCACCTGTGTTCCCCGTGTGCATCCACTTCCCCTGATCTTCCCTCATGTGTATTTAGTCTCTGTGTTTCGTACAGTCTGTGTCGCGTCGTCTGTGTTCCCACCCTCCGTGTTTCCATGCCCGGTCTATTATATTCCAAGCCATAGCCTTACCTTAGTTTATTCCCAGTTTAGGTTTCTGTTTAGTTATTGCTCTTGTGCTGCCCTTATTCTGGTTTGCTTCTGTTGTATTCATCAGCCACAATAAAAGGCTCGCTTTTGTTTAAGTCCACTTCCTTATCACTCGTGTCTGCACCTGAGTCCTCCACGCACTTTCCACTCGGTCCGTCACAGCGGACCGTGACAGTACGACGCGACCATGTCGGACTCAGCGGACATTTCGGAGGAGGTGGGAGAGGAGCTGAACAGGCTCTGCCGCGTAATGGATCGCATCATCGGATGCACGGATCCGAGAGTGGTTTCCACGGGATTGGCGGCCGTGGACGCCATTATGTTGCGGGAGCCGCGGTTGCGACAGCTCCCCCGCCTCGTCGAGGCATTTGACTCCCTGGGCCCCCTGAAGGAGGAGCTTCGTGCCCGTGCGCTGGCCCAGAGGGTCCTGGATGCCGCCTCAGCACCCACACCTCCACCCCGTAAACGGGTGTCGGCGCCGCTGCCTCATGAGCCAGAGGCTGCGACAGGGGGAACGCTGAGGCCCACTTCCACTCAGCCATCGCCTCACCGTGGATCGGCTTCCTCGTTTCCGCCACCGTCATGCTGCACTAACCGGCACACGGAGGCGGTGGAGGCCGTAGACTTCGGGGACGATGAGCGTCAGCAGGTGTTACGGGCTTATCGGGAGGACGAGCTCCGGTGGAAACCCTGGCTCATCCCAGAGGAGGAACTCTCACCTGCTGCACCGCCTACCAGCCGCTCGCCGTCTCCAACCCGCTCAGACTTCGCTTCCCCTGCCTCGCCGTTAGCGAGGATATGGGCAGAGGAGGATGTTGCCGCTACGCCACCCTCTGCAGTGGTGGCATCAGCGCCCATCGCGCCAGCTACCAGAAGGGGGCGGCGCCGGCGCCGCCGTTGCACCGCACTAACTCCGGTGAGTGACTGCGTTTTTGCGCCTCACGTCCCTTCTATGAAGCAGGGTGAGATGAGTGTTGATTCGCCGGGACCGGAGACTATAACGGAATTGGGCTCCAGAGCTGAAGGAACTGTGTGTGACTGCTTTGAAGGAGCACGCAACGAAATCACAGACCATGTTTTTGACTCTGTAAGATCTGGGACTTTTTCTAGCGTTGCTCTCTTAGTCGCACCACATGAAGCCCAGGTTCATGAGACGGCGAAAGGGGTCCACACGTCGGCAGTACAGGTTGCTTCTGAGCCTGCTAGGAATGGCGTGAGCTTTCTCTCCGCCTCAGACTGCCTTCTACCTCAGCCGTCTGTTCCCGCTGGAGGGTCCGAGGGGCCCGTTCAGCCACCTGTCTCAGCTGGAGGGTCCGAGGGGCCCGTTCAGCCTCAAGCCTCGTCAGCTGGAGGGTCCGAGGGGCCCGTTCAGCCTTCTGTCTCCGCTGGAGGGTCCGAGGGGCCCGTTCAGCCTCAAGCCTCGTCAGCTGGAGGGTCCGAGGGGCCCGTTCAGCCTTCTGTCTCCGCTGGAGGGTCCGAGGGGCCCGTTCAGCAACCTTCCTCATCAGCTGGGGGTTCTGGAGAACCGCACCAGCCTCATGCCACGTCAGCTGGAGGGTCCGAGGGGCCCGTTCAGCCTTTTGTCTCCGCTGGAGGGTCCGAGGAGCCCGTCCAGCCTCATGCCACGTCAGCTGGGGGGTCCGAGGGGCCCGTTCAGCCTTCTGTCTCCGCTGGAGGGTCCGAGGGGCCCGTTCAGCAACCTTCCTCGTCAGCTGGGGGTTCTGGAGAACCGTACCAGCCTCATGCCACGTCAGCTGGAGGGTCCGAGGGGCCCGTTCAGCCTCCTGTCTCCGCTGGAGGGTCCGAGGGGCCCGTTCAGCAACCTTCCTCGTCAGCTGGGGGTTCTGGAGAACCGCACCAGCCTCATGCCACGTCAGCTGGAGGGTCCGAGGGGCCCGTTCAGCCTCCTGTCTCCGCTGGAGGGTCCGAGGGGCCCGTTCAGCAACCTTCCTCGTCAGCTGGGGGTTCTGGAGAACCGCACCAGCCTCATGCCACGTCAGCTGGAGGGTCCGAGGGGCCCGTTCAGCCTTCTGTCTCCGCTGGAGGGTCCGAGGAGCCCGTTCAGCAACCTTCCTCGTCAGCTGGGGGTTCTGGAGAACCGCACCAGCCTCATGCCACGTCAGCTGGAGGGTCCGAGGGGCCCGTTCAGCCTCACGCCTCGTCTGCTGGAGGGCCCGAGGAGCCCATCCAGCCACCTTCTGCTACGCCGGCTCCAGCCTGTGCTTCGCCTGCTGCGGCTTCATCAGAGTCTCCGTCAGCCGCAGCTCCAGAGCCTTCGCCAGCAGCAGCCTCAGAGCCTTCGCCAGCTGCAGCCTCAGAGCCTTCGCCAGCTGCAGCCTCAGAGCCTTCGCCAGCTGCAGCAGCCTCCGAGCCTTCGCCAGCTGCAGCAGCCTCCGAGCCTTCGCCAGCTGCAGCAGCCTCCGAGCCTTCGCCAGCTGCAGCAGCCTCCGAGCCTTCGCCAGCTGCAGCAGCCTCCGAGCCTTCGCCAGCTGCAGCAGCCTCCGAGCCCTCGTCAGCTGCAGCAGCCTCCGAGCCCTCGTCAGCTGCAGCAGCCTCCGAGCCCTCGTCAGCTGCAGCAGCCTCCGAGCCCTCGTCAGCTGCAGCAGCCTCCGAGCCCTCGTCAGCTGCAGCAGCCTCCGAGCCCTCGTCAGCTGCAGCAGCCTCCGAGCCCTCGTCAGCTGCAGCAGCCTCAGAGTCTTCAGCCTCGTCTGCCGCGGCTTTGGCCTGTGCTTCGTCTGGTCCTGTGCCCACCGGGCCATGGCCGGCACGCCTGACACTGGAGAGCCGCCGCTGCCTTCCACGCGGCCGGCCCCCTGAACTGCTCCGTCGTCTCCTCTGCCGCCGCCGCTGCCTTCCGCGCGGCCGGCCCCCTGAACTGCTCCGCCTTCGCCGCTGCCTTCCGCGCGGCCGGCCCCCTGAACTGCTCCGCCTTCGCCGCTGCCTTCCGCGCGGCCGGCCCCCTGAACTGCTCTGCCTTCGCCGCCGCCGCTGCCTTCCGCGCGGTCGGCCTCCGGAACGGTTGGACTGGACTTTTGTGTTGTCGCCTCTCGGGTTGGCCTTCGGGCCTCTTTGGACATTCGCCTTCCTGTTCTGGACTCTTTTGTGTATTTGTGGACTCAGTTTTGTTCTCGTGCTCCTTGTTTTTGGTTCGTTTTGTTCCCTCCGTCCTGGTCCCCCGCCTCCCGCCCTGGGTGGGGTGTTTTCTGTTTCGCTTGTGTTTTGTTTCTCGGGTTTGGGCTGTCGGGAGCCAGCCCTTTAGGGGGGGGTGGTGTCATGGTCCTGGGCCATGTGGGCCCAGTATTCTTAGTTTTCATGTATTTTTGTATTTTGTTCTTTATTTAGGCCATGCTTCCTGGGTTGATCTGTTACGTTGTTCCTTATGTGTTTTCCCTTCGTGACTCTTACCCCCTGTGTGCCCCTCTGTGTATTTATGAGCCCTCGTCTCTCTTTGTGCTTTATTCTATGTTTTCCCCAGCCCGTTATGTCTGCGTTCTCCCCGTGCTCTCTCTCCTCCTGTTTGAACCTCTGTGTACTTCCTGCTTTACTTTGCCCATCTCCCATCAGTGTTACGTCCACTCCTGCCGTGTCTTGTTATGATTATCAGTGTCACCTGTGTTCCCCGTGTGCATCCACTTCCCCTGATCTTCCCTCATGTGTATTTAGTCTCTGTGTTTCGTACAGTCTGTGTCGCGTCGTCTGTGTTCCCACCCTCCGTGTTTCCATGCCCGGTCTATTATATTCCAAGCCATAGCCTTACCTTAGTTTATTCCCAGTTTAGGTTTCTGTTTAGTTATTGCTCTTGTGCTGCCCTTATTCTGGTTTGCTTCTGTTGTATTCATCAGCCACAATAAAAGGCTCGCTTTTGTTTAAGTCCACTTCCTTATCACTCGTGTCTGCACCTGAGTCCTCCACGCACTTTCCACTCGGTCCGTCACAGCGGACCGTGACATTTTTGGGAATATTTCAAGCTTTTTTCTTTCCTTTCTTTTTTGTTTTGGTCTAATTTTTTTGGTGGGGGGTATCTTAAACCAAGTAATCACCTTTCTACCATAGCAAAGAAGTTTGAAGAAGCTGCTACAATTAAAATGTAATTAAATTAAAATTAAAATATGCTTTTATATTCTTTGGAAGACTACAGGGAGACTTCGCTTCCATGTCATAAATACTGTGTTTTTCCAGTTTGTGTTTTATCGAGTATTATGCTAACCCGCAGTGAGGTAGTTTATTTTATTTAAGACACGACAGCAAAGCTTAGGAAAAATCATTGTGTGGTTCTCATTATAGCTTTAACACTTATTGCTTTAACAGCAGGATGGTCCTGGGTTCATCCAGGCTGGGGACTTTCTTTGTGGAGGATGCAGGTTCCTCCAGTGTTTCTGTGGGCTCTCTCCGGTTTCCTTCCACATCCAAAGACATGCAGATACTGTGGTTATGTTAACTGGTGACTCTAAATTGATCAAACGTGAAAATGTGAGTATGAATGGTTGTCCATCTCTTTATCTATCCTGGGTGTATCCTGTCTCTTTTCCCAATAGCATCTGAGAGAGGCTCCAGCATCCTCTTCACTTAGTCCTGAATCTGCATGGACCCACATGCTCCTGGTCCCAAATAATTCTGATATTTTAATAGAACAGAGCAGAACTTAACTAAACTTCATGCAAGAGGGAAAATGTCAGGATAAGACACATTACTTGACTCATGAAGTCAACTTTTGCATGAAATGAAACTTGAGAAAACTGATAACTAAAAGTCAAAGGCATTTTGAAGCAGCTCAAACTATAAACATTAATGCGATTCAGGCACTGTTGGAAATCTCTATATCATAATTGTGTCATAATCCATCAGTATTTCAAAGTTTATGCTCTCCTGCTCCCTTTAAGTCACTGTAATCCACTTTTTCAACAAACTCATTAGTTCCTGGGTGTTTTCAAAATAAAAGCTTTCTACCATCTTACTGGTCAGAAACACTTTATTTCTACAGGTTTTCCTTGTGAAACAGTTGTGGGAACTAAATAATATTCAGTTCAGTCCAATTCAGTTTTATTTATGTAACATCAACTCACAACAGTCACTATTGTAACATAAAAAAAGACTTACAAGAATACAGGACAACCCCAACAATCAGAGAGCCCCCTATGAGCAAATATTTTTCAGGATGATTTTTGATGACGATACTAATAGCATGAGACGTCACATCATTTAAAATTCTAAATGTTTCGTGCATTTCCAACAATATCAGCTGTAAAAGTAATTCTGTGAATATGATCGTCCTTATCAATCATAACTATTCAAACACAGTAAAGTCCTCGATTTTAAATCACTACATTATTTTTCACAAGCAATAGTGTTTACAGAGTTCACACTAAATATTTGAGCATATTATTCTCAATGAAGATTAAAAGCCTCAATGTGCTCATTCTAGTGACATTTTTTATGACTTGTTATTTATTCACTTCCTGAATGTGACACTGCAGATAGTAAAGGTATGGATGGATGTTTTGATGCTAATTTATTCTGAAAGCAGAAATATTTCAGCAATATAAAGTGTGTGTGTGTGTGTGTGTGTGTGTGTGTGTGTGTGTGTGTGTGTGTGTCCTCAGTGAACTGTATCAGTCTCTGCAGTATCTTCCAGCTGCAGCAGTCACTTCAGTTTCTGTTCAGTCTGACTGAGGGAGGTTTTTGTACGACTGTCTTTCACTGTGTGAACACAGCTTGACTGTTGATCTCATGATAACTCTGACAGTAATAAACTGCTGCATCTTCAGCCTGGACTCCACTGATGGTCAGAATGAAGACAGAGTAATATCCACTGCCTCTAAAACGAGCTGGAATCCCTGATTTTAGAATGTCAGCATGATAAATGAGCAGTTTAGGAACTCCTCCATCTTTCTGTTGGTACCAGGCTAAACAGTTGTTGTCATAAACATCCTGACTGGTCAAACACATGATGCTCACAGATCCTCCCACAGCAGAGCTCACTGCTCCAGGCTGAGTCACTGTGATCTGTCCTCTGGACTCTGAGGACACAGAGACAAAAACATAAAGCAGCTTCATGGTTTTGTGGGCTTCATTTCAGAGGGACAGATGTTGATAGAGGAGAGGAGTTTGATTCTCTGGACTTTACCTGTGAAGCAGCAGCAGAGGAGAGTCCAGATGAGGACGCAGATCAAAGTCATGTTTTTGATGAGGAGGATTTCTGTGGCTTCTGTTGTGATGAAGGACAGCTGTCAGTCATCCAGTGTTCAACTCTCAGGACTATAAACTCTCCCAGAGCACTGGAGCATGGTGCTGCTGATGCAAAGTGCCTCTCTATGGAAATCATCTGACTGAATACAACAGCTACTTATCTCAAATAGTTGATGCTGTTTATCAGTTAATCAGTTTTTCAAAATGTCCACTATAATTCATTTCAAAAGAACGATTTTTTTGGAAAGGAGATTTCCTCACCCCAATCCAAGTGTTGGCCAATCAGGACTGTGCAGGGTGCCAGTTTAGCTCCGTGGGTGAGCAGGTGACCACATGCCACATGGGAGGGGGCAGCAGCCTGGATTTGAGTCTAACCTGTGGCCCTTTACTGTGTGTCTTTCCCACTTTCCTGTCCGTCTTCACTGTTTTACTATCCAATGATGGGAAAGTGCCAAAAATGCCAAAAAAAAAACAACTATATGCTAACTATAAGACAGTGTTGCCTGAAGATAAAAGCACACACATTTGTCCTTGTAAGACACAATCTGAGTTTGTTCACATAAAAAAAAGAAAAGAAATACTGTACTTATCTACTCACAAACACATGAACAGAGTTTCTGAGAATCTTCACCCTGAAAGAAGTTAGAAAATGACCTGTCAACAAATTAAAGTGCTGTTCACGTGTAAAAAATAGGCCAGAATAAATAGAAAAGTCAATGTTTTTCAAACTACACCTGTGCATGTAAACATGGCCTCAAAAGTGAAAGACATTTAAAAAAAATTAAAGAAAAGGAACAATTTGTAAAAGTTATTTTAGAGTTTTGAAAAACTCACTCAGCACAAAAAACCTTGCAGTGATTCACATTGATGCACGATGCTGACCACAGGTTGGAAAAGTTAAACATGACCACAGCGCACATATCACTTGTTAAAATGTTTTGTAGAATAACAGGACAACCTGTGAGACAGGAAAGACTCGACTTTCATGTCCTGAACATGTTATTTTCTGTTTTGTGATGTAGTGTGTAATGCTCAGCAGTATTATCATTTTAACTGGTTCTGTGCATGATCTAAAGCAGTCTTTCTCAAACTGTGGTACACATACCACAAGTGGTACTTGGCCTCTCTCTGGTGGTACGCGGGAAATCTCCATTTTTTTTAAGCTTAAATAATATACCATTGTGGAGGTATGCAAAGACGACACGAGCGTTCCCGAGGCTCTTCTGGGAGCCGGAGTCAACCAGAAAACATCTCCCCGAGCATGAGTCCTCCATGAAGTGCAGCCTTTCCTTATCGCCAGCAGTCACGGCCGCTACAGAGCACAGGCGGGCTCATTTCCCTGGGCCTTAAAACTGCAAAGGCGGCACAGCGCTGTCACGCTGATGGTAAAAACACAACCCTTTTCGATGACACCGCAATCCTAGCCACTATCGATGAGTTGGAGGCCCCTGGGAGAATCGGTGGGGGCGCGGGAGTTGCCGTCGGTGAGTCGGGAATTATCGTCTCGATGCCAAAGCTCCTGGTAGCCAGGAGAATGCGATCCACTTCTTCTGCAAGTGACTGGGGATCCTTTGCACCCATACCATACCACCTTCATTTATAAAGCACTTTAACATAAAACCAGAGTTCACAAAGTGCTGTACATGCTAATAGCATAAGTAAAGAAAATTAAAATGAGATAAGATAAAATAAATAACTAAAAAACTAAAATAAATTGAAACATGTTAAAACAAATTGAGTCAACCCCTCTAATCAATGCCAAAGGCTTCAGCGAATAAATATGTTTTAAGAAGACTTTTAAATTCAGAGAGAGAAGAGGCCTGCCTAACATGCAAGGGTAGATCATTCCACAACTTTGGAGCAACTACAGCAAAAGCACGATCACCTTTAGATTTATACTTAGTTTTCGGTACCTTAAGGAGCTGCTGATTGGCGGACCTAAGGGAACGGGCAGGTGTATATGGTTGTAGTAGCTCCGAGAGGTGGGGGGGGCCAGGCCATTAAGAGATTTAAAAGCAAATAAGAGAATTTTAAAAACAATCCGAAAATGTACAGGTAGCCAGTGAAGTGAAATTAAAATTGGGGTAATGTGCTCAAACTTTTTTGTTCCAGTTAAAAGACGTGCTGCAGCATTTTGCACAACCTGCAGGCGCCTAATGGACGCATCACTAACCCCAAAATAAAGTGCCTTACAATAATCCAGCCAAGAAGTAACAAAGGCATGGATTACTGTCTCAAAATGCTGTTTCGATAAGATAGGCTTTATTTTGGCTAATTCCCTCAAATGAAAAAAGCTAGATCTTACAACAGCTCTGACCTGGCTTTCAAGTTTAAGATTTGCCTCTATTTTAACTCCCAGATTAGTGATGACTGGTTTAACATACTGTGCCAGTGCACCAAGATCTATAATAGTGGCCTCAGAAGCGCCACCAAAAACCATCACTTCTGTTTTCTGTTCATTAAAATGTAAAAAGTTCAAAGCCATCCAGGCCCTTATTTCATCAAGGCATCTGAGCAGCGGGTCTACTGAGAAGCCATTTATCTTTTTAAGTGGGAAATAAATCTGGGAGTCATCGGCGTAGCAGTGGAAAGAAATCCCATGTTTCCTGAAAATAGACCCAAGGGGTAGGAGATATAGAGAGAAAAGAAGCGGGCCTAAAACTGAACCCTGTGGGACCCCACATTGAAGAGAAGCAGCAGAGGATACAAACTCCCCTAGTTTCACAGAGAAAGTTCGCTCTGCCAAATAGGATCTGAGCCACTGCAGTGTGGTACTCCGCATACCCACCAACTGCTCTAAACGGGAAATTTAAATATTATGATCCACTGTATCAAAAGCAGCAGTTAAATCTAACAGCACGATAATAACACAGTCACCTGAGTCATTTGCCAAAAACACATCATTAAAAACTCTTAAAAGGGCAGATTCGGTACTATGTAAAGCTTTAAAACCAGATTGGACTCTAGCAATAAAAAACAACATAAGCAAACACAACAGAGGAAGAGCCAGACGGCGAGCCACACACACTGGCGCCATCTTGAAAACCGCACCCAGCAGCGGGGAGTTGTCAAGGCCAGCTCAAGGAAGACGTGAGTGAAGAGGAATCCGCCGTCATCCGTTCCTAGCAAGGACAGCGTGCTCTCCATGAGCTCGAGAGCGGTACCATCACCCAGGCCAGAGAGAGAGAGGAGTTTCTCAGCCCGCTCTGCATCGGAGGGGGAGTAGTGCTGCAGCAGCAGCGCCTTCAGAGCGGTGTATTTCCCATTGATAGGGGGGGATCTCGGAGGAGGGTCATCACATGGTGGGTGGACAGTGGATCCAGCAAGTATTTTGTGTTGTCGGCCGAAATGCCATGAAGAGCAAACTGAGTTTAGACGTGCACAAACCATGAAGGAGGGTCATGAAGCCAAAACTCTGGCAGCTTAACTGACACAAAAAAATTAAAACATACAGCTTTGCTATCACTTCTGACATAAATGAAGACAGAAAACTAAATAACAGTTGCGTTTGTAGGGTTACTGAAGTTGAGCTAGCTACACAGCTATGGTTAGCATAATGTAAACGCAGTGAAGCTGGAGGATGAACTTTTTTCACTCGATGAGGGTTCCCGATGGTTAGGAACAAATGTAACTGCATGGCAGGATGCTGTTAACGGACCAGACTTCATTGAGGAGAAAAACTGCAATATAAGGTTACTTATTATAATATAGTGCTGCATGGGCTGGGCTGTAGTTACATTATAAGGTTTAAAAAACTGAGCTTTAAAATGAATTGTGATGATAAAAACCGAAAGAGGCCGACAGTGATCACTGACTTTTTTTAGGGGCTTGTTTAGATTAAATGGAACAAAATAAAAAGCGTTAATGTTACGGCCGAGAGGGCCAGGCGGTGTGTGTGGACTCAAACGCAGACACAGAGGTAGGCAAAACAGTGCCTAGTTTAATTACAATGCAGGAACTATAAAGGCTACGAACTGTGAACTATGAAACATGAAACTCAGACAGTGTGCTATGACTAGATGCAAGAGTTTAAGTACAGATCCTGGGGAGGGGAAAAGGGGCGGCGGCCTGGGTGGAGTTACACAGAGTCACTATAATGAGAAGAGACAGCCAGTCAGTGGCAGTATAGTGAATCACAGCCATTTGATTAAACTATGATGGTTATGGCTTATGCATTGCAGGGGCAGGCGTCGCGCAAGGAGGGTGTCTAGGGGGTCCGGGTGAGGAGTGGTGGGGAGAGAGTCCAGAATATACTTGGAGCAACGGCCCTGGCAGGGAGGCTGATGAAGAGCCACGATGAAGGGAGTGCAACCTGATAGCAGAAACCCAGTGTCCAGACAGAGATGCATCTCTCCTGTTTGTAAAGCGTGACAGCCAGGCAGGTATTAAGATAGGGAGAAAACACTGAGTAGAAATGCAGATGTTAGGGAAACTCTCAAGAGCTTTGCGGCCTAGCACTAACGTGGGTTAGCTGAGGATCTGGCAGAGGTCTGTTGTGAGTGCTGGTCTTAAATGCTGGTGACTTGATTGCAGTCAGGTTTGAAGGTTGATGGGAGTCTCCGCCTGAAGGTGGAGCCCAGCAGAGTGGAAAAACCCCGCACTCACCCGGACCATGACAGTTAAAACGTAAGATAAGATAAGATACCTTTATTAGTCCCACAAGGGGAAATTTCATGTTAAGGCTGCCGACCTATTGCATGCAATGGCAGCACCATCTTACCCTCCAACCATACATACATTACCCAAAAACATCACATGGGGAAGACAGGTCAGAGAGGTATAACATGGAAAATGCACCACATGAGGAAAGATAAGGAGAAAAAAATAACTCCCCCCAGACTGAGCTGCAACAGGGAGATCAGTTTGAGAACAGAAAAAAACACCTCTGCACATGAAAAAACTCTTAATACACCAAAGAAACACATGACAAGAAACAGGGGAGGGTAAAGGGGGAGAGACAGCCAGTGTAGACAGTACATCCGGGCCTGTGTGCGCTGGTCTCCTTGATCCACCGTCAGCATCGGAAGGGAATAAACGTCAAAGGCGTTTGGAGGGGGGATGAGTGTACATCTGCATGTGTACATATGTCTGTGTCTGTATGTGTGTGCGTGTCCAGAGTTCAGCTGAGACAGTGTCCTTCGCCCTGCCAGGCTAAGTAAACAGTCTTCCAGCCAACCCAGGTGGCCTTGCATGGAATGGGAAGAACAGTCTAAACACAGTCGTTATCAGGGTGTTGTTGTTCAGCTCCAGGCTTGAGACCGCAGCTGGTGCCAAAGGGGTCTCCGCATGAAGTGATGGTGGTTTTTACTTTAGTGAGAACAACTCATATGAATTTCAAAGCAGTTCTAACAGTCCGACACTGGTCTCTCAATCTCCCGTTGGAGAGCCGTGAGCTTCTCCATGATGTTATCAAACTTACTCTCTGTGATGTTGTCATTCTTGTGCTCAAAGAGCAGATTCTGAGAACTCACGACCGCAGTGAGCTTCTCCAAGATGTGATCCAGTTTGTGCTCAGAGGTCTTATTCTGAGTATTCACGGCAGCCGTAAGCTTCTCCAAGATCTTATCCGTGCTGCACTCAATGAGCCCATTTTGAGAAACTCAGGCCTCGTCCCATCGTTTCAATCCCAGCGGGCAGCCTTGAGGGGGTTTGAACAGCCGGTTCCGCTTTCTTAATTCTTCGATAAGTCAGGGCCAAGCCAGCTCCGATCAGCCAGAACCCTGTTATCATTGTTCCAAATAGGTAGATATCTTCAGCACTCAGGCTCACCCGAGCCCAGACTTCTCGTTGAGTAAAGGGTGTCAATTGCATTCAGAGACCAGATTGATCAAATCCATAATTCCTCTTTTAGGTTTTAGACAACAGACATGTTAAAAACACAACAGCCTTAAAAAATGCAGAATAGTTTGGATCCAGAAGCAGGGTTCATACGTCATCACTTAAAGATTGGATATCCCACCTGCTGTGAATGTTTTAATGCAGTACAGTTGTTGTTATTATCATTTGTCACATCCTGTTTGTGACAGTTAAAATAAATAACATTCATATAAGAAATAAAATTGTCTCGTGTAAACTGTGTGGTGTTACAGTGGCTTTTCCACATTTTGTCACATTACAGCCACAAACATGAATCAATTTTATTGGACTTCCAGGTGAAAGACCAACACAAAGTGGTGCACACGTGAGAAGTGCAACGAAAATCATACATGATTCCAAACATTTTTTACAAATAAATAACTGCAAAGTGGGGTGTGCGTAATTATTCAGCCCCCTTTGGTCTGAGTGCAGTCAGTTGCACATAGACGTTGCCTGATGAGTGCTAATGACTAAATAGATGCACCTGTGTGTAATCTAATGTCAGTACAAATACAGCTGCTCTGTGACGGCCTCAGAGGTTGTCTAAGAGAATATTGGGAGCAACAACACCATGAAGTCCAAAGAACACACCAGACAGGTCAGGGATAAAGTTATTGAGAAATTTAAAGCAGGCTTAGGCTACAAAAAGATTTCCCAAGCCTTGAACATCCCACGGAGCACTGTTCAAGCTTGGAAATGGAAGGAGTATGGCACAACTGTAAACCTACCAAGACAAGGCCGTCCACCTAAACTCACAGGCCGAACAAGGAGAGCGCTGATCAGAAATGCAGCCAAGAGGCCCATGGTGACTCTGGACAAGCTGCAGAGATCTACAGCTCAGGTGGGGGAATCTGTCCATATTCGTGCACTGCACAAAGTTGGCCTTTATGGAAGAGTGGCAAGAAGAAAGCCATTGTTAACAGAAAACCATAAGAAGTCCCGTTTGCAGTTTGCCACAAGCCATGTGGGGGACACAGCAAACATGTGGGGGACACAGCAAACATGTGGGGGACACAGCAAACATGTGGAAGAAGCTGCTCTGGTCAGATGAGACCAAAATGGAACTTTTTGGCCAAAATGCAAAACGCTATGTGTGGCGGAAAACTAACACTGCACATCACTCTGAACGCACCATCCCCACTGTCAAATATGGTGGTGGCAGCATCATGCTCTGGGGGTGCTTCTCTTCAGCAGGGACAGGGAAGCTGGTCAGAGTTGATGGAGAGATGGATGGAGCTAAATACAGGGCAATCTTGGAAGAAAACCTCTTGGAGTCTGCAAAAGACTTGAGACTGGGGCTGAGGTTCACCTTCCAGCAGGACAACCACCCTAAACATAAAGCCAGGGCAACAATGGGATGGTTTAAAACAAAACATGTCCATGTGTTAGAATGGCCCAGTCAAAGTCCAGATCTAAATCCAATCGAGAATCTGTGGCAAGATCTGAAAACTGCTGTTCACAAACGCTGCCCATCTGATCTGACTGAGCTGGAGCTGTTTTGCAAAGAAGAATGGGCAAAGGTTTCAGTCTGTAGATGTGCAAAGCTGGTAGAGACAGACCCTAAAAGACTGGCAGCTGGAACTGCAGCAAAAGGTGGTTCTACAAAGTATTGACTCAGGGGGCTGAATAATTACGCACAACTCACTTTACAGTTATTTATTTGTAAGAAATGTTTGGAATCATGTATGATTTTCGTTCCACTTCTCACGTGTGCACCACTTTGTGTTGGTCTTTCACCTGGAATTCCAATAAAATTGATTCATGTTTGTGGCTGTAATGTGACAAAATGTGGAAAAGTTCGAATACTTTTGCAAGCCACTGTAAATAGGCCTATAACTGTACTTTAATGTCGGTCATAAGGGTGGTACTTCAAGAGACATATGTTATGAGGTGGTCCTCACTGTGAGTTTGAGAACCACTGATCTAAAGACACTGAGTGTTTGTGAGAACACGTAAAACTGTTTTGATGTATTTGTGCAGTTTGAGGTTTTGTGAATGTAGATTGAAAATTCAATTTAATGTTTAGAGTTTTGAGGAAGAAGGTGGAAGTGTCGTGGTCCGGAGTCTGTGGACTCCATGTTTATGTTTTAGGTTAATTAATATTCTGTGGTTTTGTTTATTGTGGGTTATTTGTGATTGTTCAGAGTTTAATGTTCTCTGTTCCTCGATTGTGTTTTGCTTAGTATTTTTGGTTCTATGGTAATGTTTTCAGGTTACATCCTCCCAGTCTCGTCTAATTAGAATCAACTCTTCCTCCTGTCTGTCATTTCCTTGTTTCCTTGTGTGTGTATATTAGTGTGTGTTTGCCTCTTTGCTCTTTGTTGGAGCATCTGCGTCTCACTGGTGTTTCATCCGCATCTCGTTTCCTGCTGGCCATCCCCTGTGTTGTCTCAGTCTCCTCACGTTTCAGGTTTGTCTTACTTTTGTGGTGATGTCAATATTAAACTCTAAATAATGATTTCCAGGATTCTTATTGGAAACCAGTGTGCTATCTGTAGAAAGTCAAAATGAGTTGTTTAATGTTTAACATTTAGTATTTACTGTCATATTCCCATATATCATTGTGATGTTGTTTATTCTATTACTCTTGTTCTCTTCTGCTTGTTTTCTTTTTTCTTTCTAAACAGGTGATCCATGTGATCGATATATGCATTTTTTTTTCCTTTTTTTGTTTTTTTATTTTTTATAGATTTTTTTTTTCCTGCCCATTCTGTTGGTTTTTGTTTTTTGACCTTCTCCCCCGTCCCTCTTCTCAGCTGTTTCTCTTTCCCTCTTTCTTTCTCCCCTTCTTTCCCCCAGTCAAGTCTGTCCCGTATTCAGCAAGTGAAAATAAAATAAACAATAAAAGGTGAATCAAATGGACCATTACGGCAAGGCTGGGATGGTCAATTTGGTAAAGTAAATCCGTTGGGCATCTTTCTTTGCCTTTAGACAACAATTCTGATGGCAAAAGAGCCAAACGGGACAGGCAAAAAAAAAAAAAGAAAAAAAGAAAGTCAAAATGAGTCAGTAGAATTAAGTCACTTTGAATACATGAAGTTAAGCGAAGTTTATGTTAAAGAATAAGTGCGAAGGGGAATTGATAAGAACTTAGAGATTATGATTTTATTACTGAGAATATTGAGCGACACCGCCGTTATTCATGCAAAGTCATTGCATGCTGTTTAATGAATGTTTCAGCATGTTGTAGCTTGTTATATAAAGCAATTTGAGTTCTCAGGTGGAGTAGAAAAGCACAATATAAGAATGAGTCAAATGATCAGTGTTGAGGTATCTTAAAGTATTCTATTATGCAGAGTACTTTTTTAAAGTAATGCAGTACATTATTTTGGTGTTTTTCTGTAAAATCACCTGAAACACACAATCTCATAACTATCATTTAACAATAAGAACTTATAGGCTACAGTCCCTCACGCCAATATAAATCCCTATCCTAATGAGGACACACATACAGTGGCTTGCAAAAGTATTCGGCCCCCTTGAACTTTCCCACATTTTGTCACATTACAGCCACAAACATGAATCAATTTTATTGGAATTGCAAGACAAAGTTATCAGACTAGTATTGAACAGCAAAAAAGAAAAAATCTACAAACCTGAGAAAATTGGACTTAAAGTTTCTATTGGAAGTATTTTTATAAGTTATGCAGACAATTTTGACTCACTGATTTTGGTGATTTACTTGTGTTTTTTTCTCTTTCTTTAAGAAATGTTTTCATAATGAGCAATATTCAGGAATTGGTTCACATGTATTTGAGCTGCTATGAAGCAGAGGTCAA
Source organism: Astatotilapia calliptera (assembly GCF_964374335.1). Classification (NCBI taxonomy): domain Eukaryota; kingdom Metazoa; phylum Chordata; class Actinopteri; order Cichliformes; family Cichlidae; genus Astatotilapia; species Astatotilapia calliptera. Next base: position 3,521,722 of record NC_137442.1, on the reverse strand, counting down.
AGGTCAAAATTTGATTGACTGAGATACAAATTTCCAAATTATTTTTTGTTTAGCAACAATAACATTTTCACTCTATCAGTGTGTGTGTGTGTGTGTGTGTGTGTGTGTGTGTGTGTGTGTGTGTGTGTGTGTGTGTCCTCAGTGAACTGTATCAGTCTCTGCAGTATCTTCCAGCTGCAGCAGTCACTTCAGTTTCTGTTCAGTTTCTGTTATTTCCACACTGTCATCCTCGAGTAGGTTTGAGAGAACGATGTCTTGCCCCAAAGACATTTTGTAGGTTTGCTGGCTCCTTAGAGTACGAGCACCTGGATGACTGAGAGCCTTCACAGATCTATTTTCAAGCTGAGCTCAAAGGTCATAGCCAAGCTTTTTTCAATACACTGCTCAGCTTTCTTTATCATAATCGTACACATCATGGTTTTGGGAGCTTCATTTCAGAGAAATAATTTTTGCAAGATGAGAGATTGTTTCCCAGAGACTTTCTCCAACTTTTCCTTGCTGTGCAAAAAATGATGGTATTTGTTTAAGAGATCTACAGTGTGTGTGTGTGTGTGTGTGTGTGTGTGTGTGTGTGTGTGTCCTCAGTGAACTGTATCAGTCTCTGCAATATCTTCCAGCTGCAGCAGTCACTTCAGTTTCTGTTCAGTCTGACTGAGGGAGGTTTTTGTACGACTGTTTTTCACTGTGTGAACACATACTGACTGTTCAGCCAGTGATAACTCTGACAGTAATAAACTGCTGCATCTTCAGCCTGGACTCCACTGATGGTCAGAGTGAAGTCAGAGTTTGATCCACTGCCTGTAAAACGAGCTGGAATCCCTGATACTCGAGTGCTAGCAGAGTGAATGAGACGTTTAGGAACTCCTCCATCTTTCTGTTGGTACCAGGATAAATAGTTGCCATGAACATTCTGACTGGTCCTACACTTGATGCTCACAGATCCTCCCACAGCAGAGCTCACTGCTCCAGGCTGAGTCACTGTGATCTGTCCTCTGGACTCTGAGGACACAGAGACAAAAACATAAAGCAGCTTCATGGTTTTGTGGGCTTCATTTCAGAGGGACAGATGTTGATAGAGGAGAGGAGTTTGATTCTCTGGACTTTACCTGTGAAGCAGCAGCAGAGGAGAGTCCAGATGAGGACGCAGATCAAAGTCATGTTTTTGATGAGGAGGATTTCTGTGGCTTCTGTTGTGATGAAGGACAGCTGTCAGTCATCCAGTGTTCAACTCTCAGGACTATAAACTCTCCCAGAGCACTGGAGCATGGTGCTGCTGATGCAAAGTGCCTCTCTATGGAAATCATCTGACTGACTCCAGCAGAGACTTGGATCAATGTGATGTGTCTAAAAAGAGTTGTCATGGCATATTTGGCATGTGACTCACATGAACCCTTCATGATTTATAGACAGATGAGAAATTTTGTCAAAATTTACTCGTGCAGTGAGAAGATGTGAAGGCTTTTCTCCTGCAGGGGCATTTTGCTGAAATGATTCAAGACCACTTGTCATTGTCCTGGTTCATTTGACCAAGCGGTTTGCATTTCCTGTGTTTTTGTCATTTTTTTGCATTATGTTCAGTCTACTTGTTTATGTTAAGGATCATTCTTTAATGCCTGCATTGTTCTGTTTAGATTTGGTTATTAGACTTCCCCTTGTGTCGTTGCCCTTTGTGTCTCCCTCTGTGTGTCTGTGTTTATATTGTGGTGTGAGTTCTTGTTGTTTCTCCTCCGTGTGTTTCATTCCGTCATGTTTATCTATGTTTCCCAGCCCGTCGTGTCTGCTCTCTCCCTCGTCTTCCCTCACTCCCTTTCGTCTGCCTCTTCTCCGCTCCCGCATCATGTTTCCTGTTTTATTGTGAAGGTCTTGTGTTTCCATGGTCGTTTTGTCTCGTTGTGGTTATTCGTGTTAGCTGGGTTCCTCGTGTGTTCTCGTTATCCCTCTGTGTATTTAGGTCAGCGTCTCCCTCAGCCCTGTGTTGCGTCCTCCCTCATGGCTGTGTTTCCCTGTGTGCCTCTTTGTGTTTGTAGTTTATACTTCCCCCAGTCTAGTTTTGTTTTGTATTTCCATTCAGCAAATAAAGCTGGTTTTTGATTTTACGTCCTGTTTCTGGGAGTCTGCATTTGAGTCTTTTCCTGCCTGCCTGCTCAGCCGTTTCATGACACCACTTGTTCTTTGACATAAATCATATAAAGTGTCCTTCAAGTCCTTCAGACTTTAAGACAGTTGAACATCTGTGGGTGAATTTGGATCGATGTGTTAGAGTTAAAAGACTCCAAATTTGGTAAATATAGCTTGAGAGAAACAACGACACATGGCATATTAGACTCTGTCATTATTTATTCACCAAAGACTAATGAACTCACGACTCTTCAGTTTAATTTGAAACACAGCATGGAATAATTTACTTGATAGAAATGTGAAATATTCGACCCATAACAGAGACATTTTATGTTTCCGCGGGCACTCCACTGTGTGCGACTCAGGCAGCTTACCAGTTGTTGTTGTTGTTTGCCAGTTTTTCTTGTGGATGAGTGTTGTGTTATGTCAGGCGGTTTACTGATAATCAGCTTATTTGTGGTCTTTTATCTCCTTTTGCTTTGAACACACTCAAGTCACGACTGACATGTAACATGTTCAAGTGGCTTTATTGTCATTTCAGCCATATACAGTGGTGCAGTACACAGTGAAATGAGACAGCGTTCCTCCAAGACCCTGGTGCTACATATAACAGTAAATCAACATAGGACTATAATAAAGTGCAAGTATACAAGAACTACAAAAACAGAACAGAGTGATACAGACACAAGACAGTGCAACAGAAAAGTGCACAGTTTTCTACAAATTATGCAATTATGATGCCGTTATTATTTCACACTAAAATCTTTTTGAGCATTTTCTTTCAATGAAACTTACATTTTTAAAACTTTTTTTTAGAAATTTTTCTTCAAAAACAGTTCATAGATGGCACATTTTTCTTTCTATGTTTTAACCTTTTGCCAAAGTATCTGCAAATAATTTGTCATCCATTTCATTTCGCCTTTGATGAAGATTTAAAATTACTATACTGCCATATGGTTACCATTTAACCATACTCTAAAACAGGGGTGGGCAATTCCAGGCCTCGGGTGCCGGTGTCCTGCGGGTTTAAGATCTCACCTTGGGTCAACACACCTGAATCACATAATTAGTTCGTTACCAGGCCTCTGGAGAACTTCAGGACATGTTGAGGAGCTAATTTAGCCATTTAAATCAGCTGTGTTGGTTCAAGGACACATCTAAAACCTGCAGGGACACCGGCCCTCGAGGCCTGGAGTTGCCCACCCCTGCTCTAAAAGCATGCTGACCACGTTGGGCTCAGTTTATGAGATTTAATTTGTAATTACAGTTTTTCTCAAATGTTAAAACACAAAAGCCAATCCTGTAACCCAAATGACCAGTAGTCTAAACACATTTACTAAATGTAGCCACCATATTCCAGTACCATAAACACATGTCACATGAAGACACAATTCACAAAACACAACCCTCTGTACTCATAAATCTAAACACATTTTTCCTTGCTAAAACACATGTTGCAAAACAACTCTGCTCATATCCTCAAATGAAAGCCCATGTGATGCAAAATGCTTGCCACAGTTACCAATCTTTGAACACAGGGAACACACCTGGCGTCATTCACTACACACAATGACTCAAAATTGAAGACACTTGTTGCTAATGCTGTACCCACATGTAAAAGCAAGTTCAGAGTGCACAGTATGCTGAAGGTTCCAAACAAACACAATGGATGAAGGCAGAGTCAGGGGAAGAGGAATTTGATGCAGAGGAGGGAGAAGAGCTGGCCCTGGAAGAAGAGGAGCAGGCCAATGAGGAAGAGGAGTTCAAATGAGAGGAGGAAGAGGAGCGACCAACGAGGAAGAGGAGAAGGCCAACATGGGAGAGGAGAAGGTCCAGGAGGGAGAGCAAGACAACCTCGCACCATCATTACGGACGAGATGCGAGCAACAGCTCAGCGACATGATGCCGCACAGTGATTGTGGTGTGTGTGTGGTGTGAATAACGTAAATAAAAAAACTTCACACCCTGTTCATGTTTTCAAGATTACTGTTGTGTGCAATAGATTCTGTTTTTGCATTGAGTTGTGTTACAGTAGTGTACGTACATGCAGGATTTTCTATAGATTTATACTACTCATATGAAACTCACAAATCTAAATGCCGAATCCTCTGCAGGGATCTACGACGATCCGTTACTGTATAGTTTCTAAAATATGCATTGGCAGTTATGAAACAAAGAACCTTCTCACAAATTGAGCATTGTCTTTTCAATTGTTTTGCTGTAGTGTGTAATGCTGTGTATAGTGTTTATAGTTTTGACAGCTTCGAGCTGCTCTCTTGGTGTGGGAGTTTGAGTTTTGCAGTGGGAAGGTGTGGTTGTGTTTATGTAGCTTTAGAGAAGGGTGTTGTGTTTGGACATTGGGGGACCTGGTGGTAACGTTTGTGACATGTGTTTTAGCATTTGAGAAAAACTGTAAGTTATTTTTATTTTTCCCAAATATACCAAAAATAAGTTGGTTTGTTTTTTTCCATTTTTACATACAAAATTGTTTAATTTTTGAGTTTTGATAAAATTTTGACAAATTTATTTTTCTGATTATTTTAATTGTAATTGTAGAACTAAGTAATAGTTCACAGATAACAGACGAGGACATCAGAAGTCAAAGAAACACTTTAATATTTTTATCTTTGGTACTGAAACTCGTCTGTTGCCATGGTTCAGCAGTGAAGCCTGTCTGTTACCATGGTTACCAAGCTCAGAGAGGGAAGTGAAACATCTGGAGAGCAGTTTCACCCAAACTCCCAGTTTCTCTAACATCTCTCTCTCTCTCTCTGCAGTGGGTCGAGTCCCCCCCTCCCTGACCGTGCTGGCGCCCTCTAGTGAGGAGCTGCAGCAGGGGAAGGCTACAGTCATGTGTGTGGCCAACAAGGGCTTCCCCTCAGACTGGAGTCTGTCCTGGAAGGTGGATGGCAGTGGCAGCATCAGCTGGGAGGAGAGCAGGAGCCCCGGGGCGCTGCAGAATGACGGCCACTACAGCTGGAGCAGCACCCTGAGGCTCCCTGCAGACCAGTGGGAGAAGGTGGGCTCTGTGACCTGTGAGGCCACCCAGGGCTCCCACACTCCACTCTCAGAGACTCTGATGACAGACCAGTGTTCCCAGTCCTGAGCTGACTCACTGGGACTCTGATACTGGCTTTAGTCTGCAGCTTCTCTCAGTCTGCTCCCTCTGTGTCTGTATTGCTTTGATAGTTTTCATGTTTTCATGCTTGTGGCACTGTTGATGGTTTTAATACTTCAAATAAAAACTGAGGTCTTCAAATAGTGGTTTTCATGTGTTTCCATTCAGCTGCTCTTCTGTCTGATAATCATCCTTCAGATTCAGCAGTGATGCTTCCATACACTGAACATTTAATTTTCACTGTAACTCTACACTTCAAACCCTAAATGAAAAAATGAAAAGAACTAACGAAAAAGAAAAGAAGAAAACAATAAAAATAAATAAAAACACAGCCACCAGCTGCTCCCTACTTTTAAAAAAGTTACTAATTATAATTACTAGTTACTTCTTCAATAAAGTAACTGAGTTAGTAACTGACTTACAATATTCTAAAAGTAATTAATTACTTGAAAAGTAACTATTGTGTTACTTAAAAAATCCAAAAAAAAAAACCCAAACAAAAACGTCTAACCCTCTGCGGTCCAGGGTATAATTGGCCATTTTTAACTACTTTTGATTTTCCCTCCACATTTCACCTTTAAAAACTATTTATTTCCCTTGTTTGGTATCATTCTTTTCAGCACAGCCTCACGTGCCTGAATATACAGTCATGTTTTCATTTTGACAAACTGTATTAACAGAATTGATCTAAAATCAGACAAAAAGCATAAATTCTGAGTGGAAAAAGTTATATTTTTTACTTTAACAACTACAAACATCTTTAATGAATCATATTTCATAACTTTAAATGCAAATATAAATGGTCAATTTTAAAATCATATGCACAAGTTTTACAAACAACAAAGTTATTTGCATCCATTTACCTTTTACCCTTTTTTAAAATAACCATTTCAAACTATTTACAGAACAATCAGCTGTTCTGATTTCAATACGATGCCACACAAATTATTTGTGCCACTCCAAAAACATAATTTCTGTCCACTATAAAGGAGAACATCACAGCCTGATACCTGCAGGTCTGACAGCAGCAGGTGTATCACTCCTGTTTCTGTTGACTTGGATGAGTGACGAAACGTTTCTCCCACTGAAAACGCTGCATCCAGATGAACAGAATCAACTTTTGGAGAAAAAGGCAATAAATGAATAAATAAAATCACATCCATCAGCTGCTCCCTACTGGAACTACTTTCAAAGATTGTTGTAGATGCATTATTTTTCATTTGTGATTTTCTTTAATGAATACTTCATATTTCAAGAGTTAAAACCCTGAAAACAATTTAATGTTTGATCTGTTTGAAAAGGGCTCAAGGTTTTTAAGTGATTTTCTTAAAAAAAAGAAAAAAAAAGAAGAAGAAGCAGAAAAAGAAGCAGGCTGAATTAGTCATTAGTCTTTTCAGTTTGAGAACATTGTTTCTAGCTTTCATAATACAAAGATAAAATATTTAAATAATTGCTTTTACTCATTGCTTGTATCGATATTCTCTGATTTGAAGATAATTAATTTTAGCAATAAATATGTATTTGGCCATAAAGAACTGATGATGTTAACAGTTATAAAATGGTATTAGAACAACATATAAACCTATTTTTAAAATTATCAAAATATTTTATAAAAATAAATAATGTGTGTTTCTGAGCAGCTGTCAGTTCAGATGATCTTTTTTCTCAGTTCCTCTCCAGCTGTGTGAGGTTTTTGTACGGCGTTGTATCACTGTGTGAACGGGAAGCTGCTACACTGCTGACAGTAATAAACTCCTGCATCTTCAGCCTGAACTCTGCTGATAGTCAGAGTGAAGTCAGTCCCAGATCCACTTCCACTGAAACGATCAGAAACTCCAGACTGACGGCTGGTAGCATAATAAATTAAGAGTTTGGGAGATTCTCCGTCCTTTTGAAGGTACCAGTGGAGGCATGAGCCAACACTTGAACTGGCTTTACATCTGACAGAGACAGTCTGTCCTGGAACAACAGACTGAGCTGTAGGAGTCTGAGTCAGGACTTTTTCTCCTGATGAACCTGAAAACATGAAAAAGTGGAGAAAAGTTATCGAGATGATGAACATCCAAACATTCAAGGATCATTTCTCTAACACGGAGAACAGATGGAAGAAGGTCAGTGCTGTTGGTTTCAGAGTTTCTCCATCAGAGCAGAACATCATTGTGGTGAACCTGGCTGCATGCTGAAGCAAAGTTTTCACAGAGAGTCTCACCCTGAACAAGGAGCCCCAGGGTGGCCAGCAGTAGAGTCAGTGACATCATCATTGTGCTGCTGGTGTGTGAGTGGCTCTGAAAGGCCTGGACAGCCACTGATCAACACTGGCCTCTTAACAGCTGTGAGCAGAGAGGCAGGACACATATGCAAACACACAGAGTCAGTCAGCTGCAGCTGTCCTGAGCTTATGAAGCTTCCCTCAGTGAGACTGAAAAATAATGAACAAATGTACAAATAAAGCAAGTTTTTCCAAAACTGTAGTGATTTATTTGTTCGGCCTTCATTAGAAATGTAACCTACTCTGGTTAGTTTACACAACATCTGTCTGAACAACACATTAGTCCGATTGAACATGGCTATTTTCATGCCAGACTACACCACACATGAGGGGCAGAGTTTCACTGTGTGTGTATATTGCAAATGTACTTCTTGCATGTATCTGGTGCATTTATATTGGGTCCACACACTTCACAGCGCTTCTTTTTTTCCGGCCGCAATCTATGTGAAAAGATAAGGATTATTTTTCTAGAGTCAAGCCTGCTGAAGACAGTTTAAACTCAAAGGTGGAATTGTGTGAAATTATAAGCTCATCAATAGAAATATGGAAGCCTAAAGAAAACATGACATGAGACTCATTCTGACGTCAACAGAGTGACAGGAATCCTTGTTGACGGGTGCTGCTTGGCTTGAAATGCTACTGATTTAGCATCAGTGTGTGAGCTAATGATAGTGAAGCTGTTTATGAAATGTGTGCCTGAGCTCTTCTGTGGCTAAATGAACAGAAGGTCCTCTTTGCAGAAGGCAGATGAGTTCACACTAATGCACTAAGTGACTTTATTCATCCTGAACTCTGCTCTGATTGGCTGAAAGCTGCTAACATGCAGGCTAAAGGCCTCACTTTCAAATGTTTGTTGTCTGAACATGAAGACGAGAAAAAACTGAAAAACTCTGGTCTCATAAGAGCTGAATGTAAAACTGGATATATTTGACTTTACACTGATTCGATATAATCTTCAGAAATCGTTGAGCTTCAGGGTGACTGAGTGTTGAGATTTGTTTCTTTTATTTAAAGACAGTGTGTCTGTGATCCATTATGAAGCTGAGGTCAAAGTTCATGATCAAGCATCTTCTAACTACTCAAAGATTCACAGTAACAACTGTGTTAGTTTGAGATTTCCTGAGTTTTTTAGTGGGTAGAAAGAAGTTTCCACCATAATGATCATTTAATAGTGAACTTTAGATTTCTGAGTGATGTGATGAAAAATTCAGTCCCTTCATGAAATTGTGTTTGTGCTCATTGAACTGTGTCAGTCTCTGCTGCAGCTGGAAGTTACTGCAGTTTCTGTTCAGTCTGACTGAGGGAGGTTTTTGTACGACTGTTTTTCACTGTGTGCGCGGTTCCCAGTAGCTGCTATCAAATGCACCCAAACAGTAATAAACTGCTGCATCTTCAGCCTGGACCCCACTGATGGTCAGAGTGAAATCTTTGTTTGATCCACTGCCTGTAAAACGAGCTGGAATCCCTGATTGTCGAGTGGTAGCAGTATAAATGAGCAGTTTGGGAACTCCTCCATCTTTCTGTTGGTACCAGGATAAAAGGTTGGAGCTATAAACATTCTGTCCAGTTGTACATTTTATGGTGGCAGTTCCTCCCACAGCAGAGCTCACTGCTCCAGGCTGAGTCACTGGGACCTGAGGTTTGGACTCTGAGGACACAGAGACAAAGACATAAAGCAGCTTCATGGTTTTGTGGGCTTCATTTCAGAGGGACAGATGTTGATAGAGGAGAGGAGTTTGATTCTCTGGACTTTACCTGTGAAGCAGCAGCAGAGGAGAGTCCAGATGAGGACGCAGATCAAAGTCATGTTTTTGATGAGGAGGATTTCTGTGGCTTCTGTTGTGATGAAGGACAGCTGTCAGTCATCCAGTGTTCAACTCTCAGGACTATAAACTCTCCCAGAGCACTGGAGCATGGTGCTGCTGATGCAAAGTGCCTCTATGGAAATCATCTGACTCCAACAGGGACTTGCTTCAATCAGCTCGCATGTTTTTTAATATATTTATCTTAAAGAATGGTTTTTACAATTAAATCCTCTGTCTGGACTCTTGGGGTGACTCTCGACTCTGCATACATTTAGGATTCTAATGCAAACCTCTAGTTTTTGTCTTGTTATTCATTTCTATTCATTTATTTCTTCATTGTAATTCATAGTACACTTTTGTAAGCATTATGAGCAAGCACCCGCTTGTCTTGAAAGGTGCTACATAAATAAAATTTCACTTACTTTTGTCGTGTTGTTGAATGATGGATCAGCTAGTTTGTCACAATACTCCACGTGTAACATGTTATATAGATAGCTTTGAAATGAGTAAGCAATATAGAAAAATTACAATAAAGGTTGTGTAATTTCACTAAAGAATGCTTCACATCAGCTGCAAGAATTACACAGGGAATACACTGACACCCCCCCAAAAAAAAAAAAAAAAAAAGTGCAGCGATAGCTCAGTAGGTAGAGTGCTCGCCCCCTAATTTTAAGTTCAGGGATTCAAATCCACAGAATGGCTGCCTTGAGGTACCCCTGAGCAAGGTACCGTCTCTACTCACTACTCCTGGGTGCTGGATTGGCAGCTGCTCACTGCTTCACAATGTGAATGGGTTATGTGCACAGGACTAATTTTCTACGGGACTGATAAAGTGTGCAAAAAAAATCATTTGTTAAGTTTGTTTTGTTTCAGAGTCAGAGAGCCGTGTCTCTCTCAGAGGTTTTTGTACGGCGCCTCAATGAGTTTGTATCACTGTGGTAGACTTTTGGTGGAGGAACCAGACTGGATGTTGGAAGTAAGTTTTTACCCTTTAAAATGATAAAAATAATATGTTATATTTGCTTCAGTTGTTGGCTGTTGGGTGAGATAAAAAAAAGCATCAAAAATTTATTTTGTTGTTTTTCCTGATATATGAAGGAGGCTGACAGAAATTTATGTCTAAATTTGTGTTTGAACTTTTTACCTACTTGCTGTTGATAAACCAGTTCCTTCAATGTTTTTTCTTTATATGATCTTCACAGTAAGTTGTTGTTAAGAAATATACTCTAAAACACTTCTTCAGTAAAGACTCAGAGAAGAGAAACACACAGAACTTCTTGCTAGCAAGGGCAGCCTCCAGCACTGAGGCTCGCGCTGAGAAACTGCCCCGGTCTTTATTTATACTTCAGTGGGTGCGTGTGTGTGTGTGTGTGTGTGTGTGTGTGGTCCTGCTGATCAAAGGGTCATATAACAGCACAAAAGGAACATCCTTGGTCAGGAAGAGGGTAGTCTCCCCCTAGATAACACAGTGAAGAAGTCTAACAGTTCATCTTAACAAAAGGGACTTAGACTAAAACAGACATAGCTACTGTAGCCAGGTGGAAGTTCGATATTATGGGACACTGGATGGCGCTGTTTCTTTTGGGGTACCCCTGAGAGCGCAAGGGTTCATGGGGATCTACAGAGACATTCACGGGAGTGCTAGCTTGCATTGGTGTTATGTGGGTGTGCAATTGCCTTTTGTCGCTGCCTGATATGTTTTAAATGCAAAGTGTGCAACAGTTAAGGCACCAGGAGTTGCTGCAACCAACTTCGCCGTTCATCTCAGAGGGATCTATATTCCGTTTTCTGCTGAATTAATGCACTGTATGTATTTGAGTCCACACTTGTATTATACTATCTCTGTGGGTAAGAGGGAAATGTACCTTGTTAACTGTTTAATCTTGGCTCTGTATCTTAGCAGGAGAAGCCACTACAGTTATTTTTGCACTGCTAAGTTTGTTTTATTTATGTATGGGTTTATATCAGACACAAAATGACGCTAGACGTCCTTGAGTTCCAGATGCTGATAAAGTTGGGGAAATAACCTGCAGTAGCAGTGGGTTACCAGTGCACAAAGCTGTTACTGGATAAGAACTGTCTGTAACAATTTTATTTCTTTATTTTTACAACCTTTTTATTTTCTTCTGAGCGCTTACTTTATCATACAGATTAAAAGAACCCCAAAGATAATCTGTGTTCTGGGCTGGTTAATTTAGCCAGGCTACACTACGTTAAAACAATAAAACAATAAAACAAGGTACGACCTCTCCCCATGCTCCCAGGATGTGGGGGTGGACGCTGAAACACCTTGAAGTGTTACAGGCCCCCTAGGATGAGACATTCTTTCACTATGCCACCAACTATATACTTCTACACACAAATGATTACATGCAGCATTCTACCATATGCAAACTTATATCATTAAAAGATTATACTGACTACTAAGTACAATTTTCCTATTAACAGTTGTGGAAAAACTAAATTTTACATGAATAAAATTTTTTCTGCATCATCTTCCTTGGTTTCAGATTAGGGTTAATTGTATAGTAAATATCTCTGTTTATGCAGAAAATTGTTTTAGTGAGTTGTGTTTGTAAACGAATTTTGGCCAACAAGGGCTTCCCCTCAGACTGGAGTCTGTCCTGGATCGTTGACGGCCGCAGATGCAGCAGCATTGATTGTGAAGTGAGCAGGAGCCCCGGGGTGCAGCAGACAGTCATGAGCTGATTTACTGGGGACATGACGTTGTTGTTGTTGTTGTTGTTGTTGTTTAAACTTTGCTACAGCTCTCAGTCTGCAGACTTTTTCAATCTCAGTCTCTTTATTCTTCATCTCTTTGTTGCCTGTTTTATGAACTTGTCTCAAGATTTTACAACGATAAAGATTTTTCAACAGAACATGTCCTGTTATTTCTGCTGTTTGTTATATATGTTTATAAATACATTAACATGGATTTCAAAATAAAAAAACATTTAACACATTTTATTAAACAACAGTTTTGATCTGGTTACAAACAGACTGATTAATTGAAATAAATAAACTAGTTAAAAAAAAGAAAAAGAGACATATAATGGATAAATCAACAGGCTAATTAGATTTACTGTGTTAACACAGTAAATCGTGTTTGTTTGTAAATAACTTGTATTCCTATGTATTATCTTGATAACAATGATAATGTTTGTAAATAAAAATATTATATTTATTAATCATTAATTTTCTCCCTTCATTTTTCACAGCTTATTAAAACTGATTATTTCAACATTTTAATGAATGAAGCAAATATTTTGTGTTGTCAAAAAGGTCGTACTAGTATTGAGATACAACTAATAAACAGCATCAAAGTAAACAATGAAGTAATGTTGCAATTTGTACATTTTCAGACTCAATACAAACTATTTTCTGACTTTAATGAATATTTTTGATATCAGTATTAGCATTATTGCTATTTGATTGGGGATCAGCCATCTGAAAAGTGTTTGGAGACGCATTGTTTTTACAAGACTTTAAATATTTTTGACTTTATCAACAATAAACAAATAAAAACACTAATATTTATTTATTAGAAAACAAAAGGTCCTGGTTTAAATTGATATGATTATGAGATTTGGATATCATTGCATTTTGTGAAAGTTGCCTGAAAAGCTTTGTGTGTGTGTGTGTGTGTGTGTGTGTGTGTGTGTGTGTGTGTGTGTGTGTGTGTGTGTGTCCTCAGTGAACTGTATCAGTCTCTGCAGTATCTTCCAGCTGCAGCAGTCACTTCAGTTTCTGTTCAGTCTGACTGAGGGAGGTTTTTGTACGACTGTATTTCACTGTGTGAACACACGCTGACTGTTGATGCTGTGATAACTCTGACAGTAATAAACTGCTGCATCTTCAGCCTGAACTCCACTGATGGTCAGAGTGAAGTCAGACTTTGATCCACTGCCTGTAAAACGAGCTGGAATCCCTGATACTCGAGTGCTAGCAACATAAATGAGCAGTTTAGGAATTCCTCCATCTTTCTGTTGGTACCAGGCTAAACAGTCGTTGCCATAAACATCCTGACTGGTCGTACACTTGATGCTCACAGATCCTCCCACAGCAGAGCTCACTGCTCCAGGCTGAGTCACTGTGATCTGTCCTCTGGACTCTGAGGACACAGAGACAAAAACATAAAGCAGCTTCATGGTTTTGTGGGCTTCATTTCAGAGGGACAGATGTTGATAGAGGAGAGGAGTTTGATTCTCTGGACTTTACCTGTGAAGCAGCAGCAGAGGAGAGTCCAGATGAGGACGCAGATCAAAGTCATGTTTTTGATGAGGAGGATTTCTGTGGCTTCTGTTGTGATGAAGGACAGCTGTCAGTCATCCAGTGTTCAACTCTCAGGACTATAAACTCTCCCAGAGCACTGGAGCATGGTGCTGCTGATGCAAAGTGCCTCTCTATGGAAATCATCTGACCAAGTTTAGAGGCACAATGTGAAAAAGTAAAGGTCTGGACTTCACTACATGTTTTTACAACATTCTGTACGCCACGCAGATCCTGATGGGTTTGAAGAACTACTAACTGATTATATTTAAAATAAGTTCATTTAACAGTTGCTCTTTGCTAAGATGTAGAGAAGTAAGAAATTCAAATCTTTTCTAAATTCCTTCGTTCATGTTTGTAGCATTAAATATTTCATGGAAAGCATTTAGTCAGTGATTTTATGGTGGTGTACAGTGGTGGGTCACACTTACTGGAATCAATGTAACTCTATAAATGTAACTTTTTGGAGTAAATTCTACTTGCTGGTGAAGATCATGTGACCTAACTGAAAGCTTCACAGTGGGAATACAAGAGACTTTGTGGAGAAAGTGTTTTCTAAACCACTTGTGCCACTGTGCTGGTATTTGGAAAGAATGTAATACCACATATTATTTGTATGAATGCAGTTATACTCACTGTATGTAAAGTACTATTGAGTGAGACATGCTGTTTGACTTATTGGAAACACATTTTTTAGTTAAGCATAACATTTTATTGGTTTTGTTTGCGATGTTGTTGATTATTAAAGTTTCTGATGACAATGTAAATTTTAAAATGTTGCTATAGGAGACCATTAAGATGGCTGTGATCCAAAATTAAATATGGTTCAAACAACATGATACAACATGATTTCCTCCAGTACCATCCACCTCCAACATATGTTACAGTTTCTGTCAGTTTGCTGCAGTTTCAAATCAGTGATGCTTTTCCCCAATCAAATTAGCCTTTCTCGTTGTTTTTATACACACATACACACTGCTGTTGTTTCTACACTAATAAAGGGATTTGTTACTTTGTTGATCCACTTGAATCTCACAACTCTTTGAAACAGTTTTGTCAGACAGAACTCCAGATCTGTCACTTTGCTGAATACTGTCCAACACTGCATTAGTGTTTCCACTCAAATGACTTCAAAGCAGTGAAATTGCTCTTCAATTATAATCACATATGGACACATGTTCTCAGAAGACGTTTAAGTTGAAACATTTGGAAATGCATAATCTCAGTCTTGTGTCACACGTCCATGCCATGGCACTGCTACTGTAATTACACAGAAACATACACTATATGCACTCATTAACCACTTTATTAGGTACACCTCGCTAGTACCGGGCTGGACCCCCTTTTGCCTTCTGAGCTGCCTGAATGCTTTGTAGCATAGATTCAACAAGTCAGAGATTTTGCCCCTCATTGACATAATACCATCATATCATTGCTGCAGATTTGCCAGCTGGGCACCCCTTTCAAGCACATCTCAAAAATGCTGTCTTTAACTGAGATCTGGTGACTGTGGAGGCCATTGGACCACCGTGTTTTTGTTTTTGTTCTTTCAAGTTTGGTCACTCCATGTGAATTATAACCTCAGTTTCCTGTTCTTAGGTGACAGGCCCTGCAGTGCAGTCTTCTCCTGCTGTAGCCCATCTGCTTCAAGGTCGCATGTTGTGCTTGCAGACATGCTCTTCTGCGTCTTGTTTGTATCGAGTGGTTGATTGAGTTACTGTTGCCGTCACATTAACGTTCTCCTCTGGCCTTTGACATCAACATTTTTCAGACCGTTCCCATCAACCCTACAAATGGCTGTGTAAAGAAATCCCAGCAGATCAGCCTGTCTGGCATCAACAACCATGACACTGTTAATTATCTTTCTTAATGATGTTTGAATTAATCCTCAGCAGGCTGTGTCCAACATGTCTACATGTGTAAATGCTATGAGCTGCTGACATGTGATTGGCTGATATTTGGATTAACAAGCAGTTTAACAGGTGTACTTAATAACCTAATAAACATATGCAGTATGACTTTACTGGACTATACAGTAGTTGGTGCTGTGGTCTCAGATTGTATACATTTTCTTTTCCTGACACATGACACAATAATAATGAGTATTATTTTGCTTTTCTCCATTTCATCAGTTTTGTAAGGTTAAAAAAATACAAAAACCATCAGATTTGATTTTTGTTTCTGAAAACAGTTTTAAACTTCTCATTAGCTGTCACAGTCCAGGTGAGCTGCTGGTAAATTTCCACCATGTTCTCCTGTGTCTGCCCCTGGGCAGAGCCATCATCTCCTCACATGGAGCCAATCTGGAGCAACCTACTCAGGATATTCAAGACCAGCGTTGCCGTCTCTTCACTGCTAGTTTGCCAACTTACCCTCGGTGCTAACAGGCTACCATGCTTCATGCTCCTTGCACAAGTCTATGCACTCGGCCATACTCACTGCAGTTTCATGCTCCGTCTCCTGGGAAGGATTTCAATATCACACCTGCTGCCCTCTTCCCACTGCTTCTCACAGGATCCCTTGGAGCTCAGGTCAGCCCATCTTAACTTTGTTCAGCTCACCTGGACCTTCACCTACTCCCCTCAAAGTACCACCAGCTCCACCTGCAACATAAGCCATACTCCTCTTTAAAATTCAAGCACACCTGGAGAAGTCTGTGAACCCACTAACCCCCTTTTCCTCTCTCCCTCTTGATCACCACGCCACCTTAGGCCACCATGCTACGTTTTCTTGTCAGGAATCCCACGTCAAGTATAACTCTGTGTTTTTGTGCCAAATAAAGATTTGTGTGAAGCAAACTCAACCGTCTCCACATGTGGTCCAGCACTTGAGTCCAGTTTCGTACAGGCCTTTGGCCCCTTGTGACATTAGGCCTACATTTTTTGCAGTATTCTTTCCAAAGTAGGTGAGGTTTTGAGAAAAATAACAAAACAAAAAAACCTGTTTTGATGTCTTAAAACGACGGTGAAAGTGTTTTATGAAGTGTCTTTTGCATAGATGAGTCTGTGTGGTGAAAAAGGCCTTACATATTTGGAGAGCTGCATTAAGAGTGGTGAGAATGACGTTCCTGATGTAAGACTTTCACCAAAGCAACTGAGAAAAGCAGTGATGGGGAAACATTTACTGGAGTTCATTTAAGTGTTCACGAATAAATGTCAGTGAAGTCGTTTGAAAACGTGTGTGTGTGTGTGTGAAACATGTCAAAAGTAAACCAAAGCAACACATGGTGATAAAACCCGAATTGAATGGTAATGTTTACCAGTTAGAAGCCTTCACAGTGAGAACACCACAGAGCACCGTCTTCTCTACCTGGAAGGAATTTTCAAAACTTCCTAAAACACCATTATTTGTAGACAGAATTCCAAAATAGAAATAAAAACTCATTAAACAAAACCCTGTATGTGTAGGTAGCGTCTTAACAATGGACATGTTCATTCAGAAATTTGAAAAAAATTATAGAAAAAAATGCTGGTACACTTTCCAGAACTTAATATTTTTGTGAAATTCAAAACATAACTACATGAATCTGAAGTGTTTTTGAAGCGTTTTAGGCTGAGAATTAGTTTCAGTGTTTAGAGTTGTGAAAAAATAAGTGTCAGGTTTCAAGAGATGTTTTCACATGTGAAAGCTGTAAAATCTACATTTTGAAATCAGATTCTTTAAATATTGTTGTAATGGGCTTTATTTGTTTTAATTATTATAATATTATTAAATGATACAAACAGTGAATGATTTTGTTGAGTTTGTTTGTCTCAGAGTCAGAGAGCCATGTCTCTCTACAGTCAGAGGTTTTTGTACGGCGCCTCAATGAGTTTGTATCACTGTGGTGGACTTTTGGTGGAGGAACCAGACTGGATGTTGGAAGTAAGTTGTCAGAGTATTTTTGCTTTTAAAGGTTTTATTATTCATATAATAATCAGCTAAGAGTGTTTATATTTCTGTTCTGTACTCAACCAGCTGCATATTTTAATTGCTGGCTCCCTACTTTATAACGGAAACTGCTTGCCTTCACATTATCAGTCTTTGCCTTCACATTGTCACTGTTTGCCTTCACACTAGCAGGAAACCGCCACCCACGAGTAAGAAACAACCTTGTAGAGAACACGAAGTTTTTTGATAAACCACACCTGTTTTCTTGACAAGATAAGGATGATATTTCCTTTTTTGTATGCTTCATGATGTGTATAAATAAAGCCAGACTGCACCAAGGAGGTGTGTGAGTCTCTCCCTGAGTCTCTCACCCGTGCACGTTTAAAACTGCTCTAAGTGTCTGAGTGATATTTCATTGCATCTGAGTACTTTGATAATAAAATATCTTTAACATTTAATTGGTCCTTCTGAGCCGGAGTGGACATTGATATTTTTTCAATGCTCCAATAGGAGACCTTCGTCAAGTCCTGACGTCGTGAGAAGCCCACGCTGTCGACTCCTCTCCAGGCAGAGGATAAAGTCCAGAGACGTGACGTTCGGGTTCTGGCCAGCGTTCTTATAAGAGGTCCACGACTTCAGGGGTTGATGAAGGAAACCAAAGCAACCACACAATAACTCAGGTGAATATTTAGCACTCACTCACATCTTGCGCAAAACGACTGAGGCAACCTGTGGTCTGTACATTAAATAGTTTCCCGTCAATGTATGACAGATTAATTAAGTAACATTCTCGTCTGAAAAAGGACTGGTAGAGGTTACAGCTCGCCTGAAAGAGGGCTTGGAGCAAGTTTAATGTCAAAATACGACAGGATAGTAACATTCTCGTCTGAAAAAGGACTCGTAGAGGTTACGAAGCAGCTCGCCTGAAAGAGGGCTTGGAGCAATGTAGAAAGACACAGTGTTGCCCAGAATAAAAAACTCATTACGCGTATAATCTGTTGTTTTACTGTTTTGTTGGTGGAGTAAGTTGATTTTACAGCACATTAAGGAGGCTGAACTACTCCACCGAATTGTTTACCGTTGGTTGCTCGAGTTCTGGTGGAACGGGAAAAGGTTGTGTTTCATCACATAAAATTGACACCGCTTTCAAGGCTAGCTTGAAAGTAGAAGGCCGTGTCAATAGCCTCTCCCATTCCTCGTGCCAGAGAAAGCACCACGGGTGTGTATGTGTGTGTGTAAACGCAAATATATTTATAAATAAATAAATAATAATAACAAGAGGAAAAAATAATAATGGGTAATAAATCAACAAAACTCACTGCTGACGAGCAGTGGCTAGAGAAAAAATGTCCAGGCGCCGGACTAATTAGCGCAAATAGATGGAGAAATCCAAAGAAACTAAACTGCCCTGCGTGGGAGGGACAATGTACTCCCTTTGCAGTGACTGCTTTAAAAGAGACCCTCCAAGCGGAACTAAACAATGAAAAAAGCTTTAAAAAGAAAGCCAAACGTCTCACAGAGTGGCAACATTTTAAAGCCTGGATGGCAGAAAATGATAAACGCACAAAGGTGCGAGAAGAGAAAAAGAAAAAGAAAAATGAACAAAGTAGTGAACTAAAAGATCCACAACACCCAAAACCACCTCCTCCATATGTGCCTGCCCCCGGCCCGTCTAATCAGCCAGTATCAAAAAACCCCTTCACTGACGCGCCAGGCCCATATGATTCAGCAAGACAGGCATTAAATTTAATGACAACAAATCACCATAAGGAAGACATAGGGAAAGACCCGTCAGGTAGGGATATGGGAGGACAGATTGACCCCCCAGGACCGTCAGGTCTGTTTCCAATGATAGCCACGCCCAACCCAAGATATGGCCAACTAACGGGTGGCGATAATAATGAAAGAGACAACAACCCTTTCCTATATGTTTTCAGAGCATGGTCCCAAACTGACAGATTTAATGTTTTAAAGGACGTTCCACTGTTAAATGAAGGTTTTGAGCCATGGAGGGAGGCAGTTGAGTTAATTAGAACACACTGGCACTTGAATGGCCATGAAATGCTCCAGGTAATTCAGGACTTATTAGGTCTAAAAATGGGAACAGTAAAGGGAGACTTCACGGGGTCAGATGACCAGGGTATAGCCCTGCTCCCCACCTCTGAGCCTCTAAGGGCTCAGTTGGCAGGATTATATGAAAGGATTAGAGTCCGTCTAGCCCCAAGAGCAGATTACGGCAAAATAGGCGAGATAAAGCAGAAGGAAGCTGAGACTGCCTCTGACTTCCTCGATCGCCTACGCCCAGTTTTCAGACAACATTCAGGTTTAAATTACCAGGAGGAGCCACAAACACCATTTCAGCAACAGCTAAAAAATGCATTTCTGAACGGCCTCCTCCCAAAAGTGAGGGCCCACGTAGAAAAACACTGGGTCACACAAAATACAGGAAGTCTGTCAGATGCACTGCAATATGCTGAACACGCAGTTAAAATACAGAAGCAAAAAGAAAAAGGAGGCGTCTTTACTGTAGATCCAGCAACAGGATTGGTGGCATTCTCTGGAGAATACAGAAGACATAAACCAGGCCCCTACAAAGGAAAAGGAAAGGCAGGAGGAGGGCGAAAAGGAGAGAGAAGACTGAAAGACACAAGCTGCTACAATTGCGGAAAGGAGGGGCATTTTGCTCGCGAGTGTAGACATAGAAAAAAGGATGACACTGAGGAAGAGGATGAAAGAAATAACAAATGACTAGGAAAAAGCACAGAAGCAGAGAGCAATGAAAACACGGACGTGTATAACATAGAGCAATTGCTTTTGGGCTCTGAACATAAACCAACTGTAATTATATACGTAAATGGGCAGCCAATGACGATGCTCTGCGACACTGGAGCATGTAAAACTGTACTGATTAAAAAACCACCAAAAGTGAAATTCTCTAATGATACTCTGATAGTTAAGTCAGCATCAGGACATGTCAGTACTAAATCACTGACTGAGCCTCTACTCTTATCTCATGAAGACAGCGGCCGCAGCTGTAAAAACCAGTGCATATATGACCCATCTTGCCCAGTTAATCTTCTAGGGAGAGATGCGCTAGAGAAACTGGAAATAGGAGTATTGCCAGGACCAGAGGGCATGTATGCAAAGCTAATGTTAAACGAGAAACAAAGTCCAGCAGATTATCAGATTAATGTGTGTCAAGGACTCGGACAGCCTCACTACTACTGGACATTAGACCTGCCCTCACTAGAGCCTTTACAACACATAGCAAATCGATATCTGCCAACTCATTCAACACGACAGGACTACACTCAGTATCACAACACATTGAGGTTCAAACAGAGTCCAGGTCCTAATCCTGTGTATGACCAAGAAGTACACAAGCTAGGACCACAAATGCTGACATTACAGTACCTATATGTCACCCAAAGTGGTAATGCAGTGTGCTCTGTGCTGCAGCCTGAGGCAGTACAACGAGTAAATAGGATGCCAAATCCACATGTGTCAGTAGCACACAATGACAGTACTGAGTGGAAAGATTTAGGCCGCATTCTCACCCAAGTTGAAAGAGACAGATATGAAAAAACTGAGGACACGCATGAAGGATGGCTACAAGGTTGCAGAACGGGATGCATGAGATACACATTAGGGTGGGTGATCACTACCCACCCAGCCACATACATGACTGACAGCACTGATTTGCATGTGCAGGAAGATAGTGAAAACTGACATGTACTCTCATTAGAATTACACCCAGAACTACAAGAATTGCCCACAACACTATGGTCCACAGGATCGACAGATGTAGGATTAATTAAAGGAGCAGATCCTGTTGTAGTAAAAACTACTACAACCTACAGGCCAGTTAAACCACAATATCCCTTGACGGCAGAAGCAAAAGCAGGGATCAGGCCAGTAATTGCAGATATGGAAAAAGCAGGCATTTTAGTGAAAACAACTAAAGCAACCTGTAACACTCCAATCTTCCCAGTGAAAAAAGCAAACACAGGAAAATATCGCCTAGTGCATGACCTCAGAGCAATAAACGAAGTAACAGAACAAATCCCACCTGTGGTAGCAAATCCACACACAATCTTAAATCAAGTGACGCAAAAAGAACAATGGTTCTCAGTCATAGATCTGTCAAACGCGTTCTTCTCGGTGCCATTACACCCAGATTCACAAAATCTGTTTGGCTTCACCTTTGATAACGAAAAGTATACCTATACAAGACTGCCACAGGGTTTTCAGAACAGTCCCACCCTGTATGCAGAGGCATTAAAGAAATCTATGTCACTATGCACACTCCCTGCCACAGGGCAATTTCTTCTGTACGTTGATGACATTCTCGTCACGGGAGATACACGAGACAACTGCAGAAAAAACACCATGACTGTGTTGAAACATTTAGCACAGCAGGGCCATAAAGTATCACAGCACAAGTTACAGCTGTGGAGCCAAGAGGTCACATACCTTGGCCACAAACTCACAGGAGAGGGAAGAACACTGTTAGACAGCAGAAAACTAGCAGTACAGAATGCTCCAAAGCCTCTCACAAAACAACAAATGATGAGTTATTTAGGTCTCTGCAATTTTTGCAGATGCTGGATACCTGAATATGCTCTGCTAGCTCAACCTTTGCAAAACTTAATTTATGGAAAAAATCTAGCACTGAAAGATAAAATAGAATGGACACCAGAAGCAGAAAAAGCATTTAATGATCTAAAACTTGCACTGCAGACGCGCACAGTTTTGGCATTGCCAGACTATGAAAAACCTTTTTACTTGCATGTAGACGGAGGTGCAGGCTACATGAAGGCCGTTCTAACACAAGCCTTTGGGGAAAAGCAACGCCCTCTTGCATTTTATTCGTGTAAGCTAGATTCAGTGGCCTCAGGACTGCCCTCGTGCGTGCAGGCATGCGCAGCTGCAGCAGAGGCAGTTAAGAAATCCGCTGACATCGTCTTAGGACACACATTGATCGTCAAAGTTCCCCACGCTGTAACCTCCATCTTACTGCAGGCGAACTTGTCTTATCTCACACATGCAAGACAGCTCTCATACGTAGGCATCTTGTTATCACAGTCACACATTACAATCGAGAAGTGTGGTCAGCTAAATCCCAGCACACTTCTCCCCACATCAGAAGATGGTGAAAAACACTGCTGTATGGAAAAGCTAGATGAAGAAACAAAACCACGAGCCGATATATATAGCACACCACAGTCAACTTTCACTGACATTTTTGTAGATGGATCAGCTTCTAAAAATAGCTTAGGTCGCAACTGCGTTGGTTATGCAGTAACCACAGTAGACACAGTTCTGGAAGCAAGACCTTTGACTTCCTCTAACTCTGCACAAAGTGCAGAACTTACAGCTGTTGTGAGAGCATGTAAGCTGAATGAAGGAAAAAGCATAAACATACACACAGACAGTCAGTATGTCTTTGCAGCAGTACATCATTTCGCAAAGATTTGGCAGAACAGAGGCATGGTCACTTCTACTGGTAATCCAGTACAGCATGCACACCTTTTAAAAGAACTGCTAGAAGTGATAACACTGCCGAAAAAATTAGCATTGTGCAAATGTGCCGCACACCAAAAAGATAACTCAGAAATTACTAAAGGCAATAACTTTGCAGACCAAGCCGCAAAAAAGGCAGCACAACAACATATACAAACTTTAATATCTGAAACATCAACGTTAATACCACTTGATGTACTTAAAGATGAACAGAAAGCTGCATCCATCACAGAACAGAAAAAATGGTTAAGGTGTGGAGCACAGCTAGAAAATGACCTAATGACCTGTAATGGCAAACCAATACTGCCAAAATCTCTACACAAGACAGCAGCATTAGTGACACATGGCTTAACGCATTTGTCAACGGGTGGAATGATGAATGTCCTCTCTAAACACTTCTACACTCAAAATTTTGAAAATTCAGCAAAGGAATTCATCAGAACATGCATGATTTGCCAAAGACATAATGTACAGGGGAACCTCCGACCACAAAGAGGTCATTTCCCCACACCACCTCACCCTTTCCATACAATCCACATGGATTTTATTGAACTTAACGAATGCCAAGCATCAAGATATGCTCTAGTAATTATAGATGTATTTTCAAAATGGCCAGAAATCTATCCAGTCAAAAGAGCAGATGCAATATCAGTGGCAAAGTGTTTATGCAATCACTTCATCCCCACATATGGCATTCCCAGTCTGATAAGGTCAGACAATGGAACACATTTTGTTAATGACATCATCAGCAAAGTCTCTGAAGCTCTAGGATTTAGCATCAAACATCACTGTGCATATCACCCACAAAGCGCAGGATTAGTGGAAAGAACTAACGGCACAATAAAACAGAGATTAAGAAAATGCATGGAAGAAACAGGAAGACCATGGCCTGAATGTCTAGGCCTAGTAAAGATGTGGATGAGAATAACACAAGGTTCTCAGAAACTTACACCTTTTGAAATCATCCACGGGAGAGCGTTTCCATTGCCAATTACCAGTGAACCTATTAATAAATCAATAAGGGAAACTACCCTAGCAGAATGGATGACTAAACTGTTTGAAAATAAAGAGATTGTGTTAAACAACCAACTGCCGAGTGATTTCTCTCCAGTGTCTTGCAGGTTACAACCAGGTGATTGGATCCTGATCAAAGTACTCCAGAGAAAGAATTGGAGTTCACCAAGGTGGGAGGGCCCATACCAAGTCCTACTTACCACACCCACCGCCTGCAAAATAGCAGAAAGACCATCTTGGATCCACCACAGCCACTGTAAAAAAGTGAGTGACAATCCAGACGCTTAGACGCCGGCTCCCCTGGCTTCTAGGTGATCTATTGGTGAAGGGAAGGGCTGATTGGGTATATCCCGCCCTTTTTTTACTTCTCGCCAATAGTCTACTCACCAGAAGTCTAGGTGTGCCTGGTCATCATGAAGACACTTGTCCTCCTAGTGGCCAGCATTGCGCTCCTAGTGAGCCTACTAACACTCACCCAGATGAGAGGAAATAAACAACACCACCTGCAAAAAAGATGGACACATGATAATTCGCATCTACGTGACCTGAACCAAGACCATAACCACCCATGGATGAACAACGCGTGGTATAGATATGTGTATGATAGAACACGCACCGACAACAGCACGGAATGCTATGTATGTTCACATATGCCAACAACAGCCGTACACGCAACAATATATGGAAAGGCACCTGAACTTGACGAAGCGATGTGTGTGTTCAACAAAGCAACAACTGGAAATTGCACACGCAGAGATTTGATGGCAACAGGACTGACCCTAAAAGGTCAAAGCACAAAGAAAGAAGACCTAATTCCATGGTGTAGTGACACAGACGTCAAACGTGTCACGAAACCACTTTCACAACGACGTATCCTAATTGAACAGACAACCCCTTGTGCCTACAATCTGACGAACTGGAACTACACCTGCAACGAAAAACATTGGGTAAACGTCAAAGCCAACAACACAAAAAACAAATCATTCGCCATAGTTTTGCCGCCGGACATACAG
This sequence comes from Astatotilapia calliptera, assembly GCF_964374335.1. Lineage (NCBI taxonomy): Eukaryota > Metazoa > Chordata > Actinopteri > Cichliformes > Cichlidae > Astatotilapia > Astatotilapia calliptera. The sequence goes on along the minus strand of NC_137442.1, from coordinate 3,496,723 downwards.
CACCCAATGTGTTTCAACTTCTCCGATGGAAACAGGAAACTTGGACGAAACCGCAACTGCACACAGACACTTGACCTGACCCAATCCAAAGGAATACACACCTTCAAAAATTGAACTTTCTGGGTCCAGGGAGCCGCTTGGGCCTGCGGGCCTAAAACCTACTTCATGCTCCCACCGAACTCCACCGGTCTGTGTGCACCAGTACTAATTTCAGACCACACCTTCAAGATCACAGCAGAGACACACACGTCAAGAGCAAAACGTGAAGTTGCTGAAGTCACTGAAGTAATGCCACATGACTCAATCTATGGATCAGATGTGCCCAAGAACTTCAAACTATGGACTGATGGTCAGAAAGTCCTCCACTCCTTGTTCCCTTGGGTAGGAGTTGGGAAAAACATGCTGAGGATCGAGACACTTGACTATCGATTTGGACTGTTCCTAAATGCTTCAATGAAAATCAACAAAGCGCAAAATGAAGAACTCGACGCAATACGCATTGTAGTGATGCAACACAGAGTCGCACTAGACATGATTCTAGCTGAAAAAGGAGGTTTGTGTGTATTGTTTGACACTACATGTTGTACATACATCCCAGACAACATACACTCACAAAACATGACCGACGCTTTGAACACCTTGAGAAAGATTGAAGATGCTGAACAACAAGACTATGTCACAAGCACTGATGATTGGTTGACATGGTTACTAGGTGGTTCATGGAAGTCCCTTCTGATTAAAGGACTTGTTGGAATAGCATGTTTGCTTTTACTGTTATGTGTTTTCACAACATGTGTAGTACCCTGTCTGAAGAAAATGGTATCAAACATGGTGACAACTTCTATCAATGCTTATGTGATGATGTCTCAAATGGAAGAAATTTTGAAAGATGATCCATACAGTAATGTTTAGTTTAATTGAACACAGGACTGTTTTATGACGTTCAAACCGAAAATGTTTAGACAAGAGGTTATGAACTGACAAAAATAACAGTACTGTCATGTGAGAAATCTAAACAACAGGAGGGAATGTCAGAGTATTTTTGCTTTTAAAGGTTTTATTATTCATATAATAATCAGCTAAGAGTGTTTATATTTCTGTTCTGTACTCAACCAGCTGCATATTTTAATTGCTGGCTCCCTACTTTATAACGGAAACTGCTTGCCTTCACATTATCAGTCTTTGCCTTCACATTGTCACTGTTTGCCTTCACACTAGCAGGAAACCGCCACCCACGAGTAAGAAACAACCTTGTAGAGAACACGAAGTTTTTTGATAAACCACACCTGTTTTCTTGACAAGATAAGGATGATATTTCCTTTTTTGTATGCTTCATGATGTGTATAAATAAAGCCAGACTGCACCAAGGAGGTGTGTGAGTCTCTCCCTGAGTCTCTCACCCGTGCACGTTTAAAACTGCTCTAAGTGTCTGAGTGATATTTCATTGCATCTGAGTACTTTGATAATAAAATATCTTTAACATAAGTCAAAAACAAAGTTACTTCTATGTCCTTTTTCTCTTTAATTTAATTTTCTTTTCTTTAATTTCATTTAATATGAAAGGCTAGGAAACTTTTTGTGTAACTGATTAATTATTTTATTCATAAATTTTGTCCTAAGAAACAAAGTCAGCTTTGGAAATGAATATTCAGACACTCGGGACAATTTACAATGAAAATCTGGGATGTTTCATATTATTAATTATTATTTGTAGTTCTGATGATAAAGTTGTATTTTGAGGGCTTGTAGGTTTAGTTCAGTCTGACAGTCAGAGAGCCGTGTCTCTCTACAGTCAGAGGTTTTTGTACGGCGCCTCAATGAGTTTGTATCACTGTGGTGGACTTTTGGTGGAGGAACCAGACTGGATGTTGGAAGTAAGTTAATTAAACTGTGTTTATTATTAAATATTGTATCATTTTATTTAATAATTATTTGTTAGACTGCTTAGATGAGACAAAAGTATTTTTTTTAAATAACTTCTTAACGGAGAAAATCAAATTGTGGTTCGTGTCCTCTAAGCTGATTGGTGTTTCCTAGGTGATACCCGCCCCGCCCTGAAGGTGCTGGGTCCCTCCAACAAGGAGCTGGAGCAGGGGAAGGCCACGCTCATGTGTGTGGCCAACAAGGGCTTCCCCTCAGACTGGAGTCTGTCCTGGAAGACGAGCGACAGCAGTGGCAGCAGCAGCATCAGAGGGGAGGAGAGCAGGACTCCTGGAGTGCTGCAGAATGACGGCCTCTACAGCTGGAGCAGCACCCTGACGCTCACTGCAGACCAGTGGGGGAAGGTGGGCTCTGTGACCTGTGAGGCCACCCAGGGCTCCCAGAATCCGGTCTCAGAGCCACTGAGGAGAGACCAGTGTTCCCAGTCCTGATGTCAATCACTGAGTCTTTGATGTTGATTTTCTTCTGTCTCTTTGTTTCTTTGTGTTTGCAGATTTAAAAAATAAACTCATTAAACAGTCATATTTCCATCTCATAATGACAACAATCAGAGCAACAATCTCCTCTAGTTTCATCCTTTTGTGTCTGTTGTAAAGCTGAAATTTCAAACTCTTAAAAGAATAAAAATGCAACGAGGAAACATGTTCTTTGACTCTGTGAGTTTGATAGATGCACATTTAAAAAAGAGAGATTTTGTAATATTTATTAAACCAGACCAAAATAAAAATGTCTACAGACACACCAAGTGTAATGTGCAGTCAACATGGTTAAATATATTCTTATACACACATTTAGTGTTTTCTATAAGATGTTGAGGTCCAACCATAGATTGTCTGTGTGCTCTTCATATTTTCTAGTCTCAAAGCTGTTTCTTGACCTGCATTTTATTCGGACAATATAGATAAAAAATATCCTAATAATTGAAATTAAAGAGCAGGCTGTCATCTGTATGTTTAAACAGAGTCTATTTAAATGAAGATTTACTGAAGTTTGATTAATGAACTATATGTCAGTGAAACTCTGATGAAGCAACAGAGCAGAGAAGAGTCTAGAAGCTGGTGGTGGCAGAGATGAAGCAGGTGGAGACTTAGTTGAGGATAATTGTCCAGGATGAGGTGGAGATCAGGAGTCTGAGAGTTAAAGCACTCCTGTCCAGAAACAGGTGTGAACAAAGTACGTGTTCAGGATTATCAATTAATCTAGTGATGTTTTCTAAGTGCTATGTATTGTATTTGGTCGTCTCTTAATTTGTAGCAATATACTCAATGTATATGCTTGTGTGTGTGTCCTCAGTGAACTGTATCAGTCTCTGCAGTAGCTGCATTTGAGTCCTTTCCTGCCTGCAGCCGTTTCATGACACCATTTGTTCTTTGACATAAATCATATAAAGTGTCCTTCAAGTCCTTCAGACTTTAAGACAGTTGAACATCTGTGCGTGAATTTGGATCGATGTGTTAGAGTTAAAAGAGTCAAAATTTGGTAAATAAAGCTTGAGAGAAACAACGACACTGTCATATTAGACTCTGTCATTATTTATTCACCAAGGGCTAATGGACTTACAACTCTTCAGTTTAATTTGAAACACGGCATGGAATCATTTACTTGATAGAAATGTGAAATTTTTGACCCATAACAGAGACACCATTAGTGAGGAGCTGCAGCAGGGGAAGGCCACGCTCATGTGTGTGGCCAACAAGGGCTTCCCCTCAGACTGGAGGCTGTCCTGGAAGGTGGATGGAAGAAGCAGCATCAGCTGGGAGGAGAGCAGGAGCCCCGGGGCGCTGCAGAATGACGGCCACTAAAGCTGGAGCAGCACCCTGAGGCTCCCTGCAGACCAGTGTTGGGGAGTAACAGAATACATGTACCGCCGTTACGTATCTAAAATACAAAATATGAGTAACTGTATTCCGTTACAGTTACCGTTTAAAAGGTGGCATTCAGATTACAGTTACTTTGTTGAAATAAAGGGTTTACACGTCAGTCTTTTCCTGTTTCATATGTTCGGCTGTGCCCTCTCTATTTTTGGTGATTCCAGGCGGGTGGAAACACAAACAAAACACACATCAAGAGGCTGTAATTTCTGTGTCTCAATCTCACGGCCCATTTCACCTCTACTTGTGGCCCGCATAATGACGTGAAGAAATATTTATAAAAAAGACGATGACATGGTAATCATAAATATTTGTGTTTCTGTAGAACTTAAAGCAGGATGAATTAGTCATTGGTCTTTTGGGTTTGAGAAAGTTGATTCGAGCTTTCATAATCCAAAGATAAAATATTTAATTGATTGCTTTCAATCGTTGCTCGTATCGATATTCTCTGTTTTACAGATAATTAATTGTAGCAATAAAATTCTATTTATAGGATAAATAACTTCTTGCTTAAAAATAAAAATAATAAAAACATTCACAAAATGATGATATTAACATTTATAACATGTATTTATAAAAAAAATATGAAACTATTTTATACAGATAAAATAATGTGTGTTTCTGAGCAGCTGTCAGTTCAGATGATCTTTTTTCTCAGTTCCTCTCCAGCTGTGTGAGGTTTTTGTACGGCGTTGTATCACTGTGTGAACGGCCAGCTGTTACACTGCTGACAGTAATAAACTCCTGCATCTTCAGCCTGAACTCTGCTGATAGTCAGAGTGAAGTCAGTCCCAGATCCACTTCCACTGAAACGATCAGAAACTCCAGACTGACGGTTTGTAGCAGAATAAATTAAGAGTTTGGGAGATTCTCCGTGCTTTTGAAGGTACCAGTTAAGGCAGCCGCCAACACCTGAACTGGCTTTACATCTGACAGAGACAGTCTGTCCAAGAACAGCAGACTGAGCTGTAGGAGTCTGAGTCAGGACTTGTTCTCCTGATGAACCTGAAAACATGAAAAAGTGGAGAAAAGTTATCAAGATGATCAACATCCAAACATTAGAGGATCATTTCTCTAACATGGAGAACAGATGGAAGAAGGTCAGTGCTGCTGGAGCCAGAGTTTCTCCATCAGAGCAGAACATCATTGTGGTGAACCTGGCTGCATGCTGAAGCAAAGTTTTCACAGAGAGTCTCACCCTGAACAAGGAGCCCCAGGGTGGCCAGCAGTAGAGTCAGTGACATCATCATTGTGCTGCTGGTGTGTGAGTGGCTCTGAAAGGCCTGGACAGCCACTGATCAACACTGGCCTCTTAACAGCTGTGAGCAGAGAGGCAGGACACATATGCAAACACACAGAGTCAGTCAGCTGCAGCTGTCCTCAACATAAAAGGCTGATTTACTCTTAGTGAGCAGTGAATAATTAAATAATTTATGATATCGAGTGGAGAGAAACAAGTCTGATTTTAAAAAGGGATGATGATTAAAACTGTGTAGTTATTATAAAGTATTGTGTCATTGTTATAGGATAGTACAGTAGCACTTAAGCTGGTACAGTAGGAACTGTTGTGAAACGATGACAAGCAAGAGCAGTGACTATTGTGCTACATTTTTACCTTTTATGAGTCCGTTTACATTTTTTTTGCTAAGACCAAAGCTCGTTGATTTTACATTGAGACCTCAAAGGATGACGGTGACTTTTAGTCAGATATTTAAAGTGATGTCTTTTTATTTGTGTGTTCTTCAAGTGAGTCTAAGTTGTATGTGTGGGTCTATCATAGTTTATTAATGAAGAATGTAAATGATTCATGCAGGCGGTAGGTATTTTCTGTCCTGCAGTTTGCCCTCTAGTGGTTGTTTTTGTGTATTTTTACTCTGTAAGATTTAATTAGCCAGAGGCAGTTCCACCTCTGTTAATCTGTTGACATCCATGCCATCACAAGTTGATAAACGGCATCATCTGTAAGTAATATTGTTTGTTATCACTGAGACGACTTGTGTGCATTATTATTTGTTGTGAAGGTGTGATATAGTTTGTAGATTGAATTTAATTTGAATGCATGTATAACCTAAGCTAGTAAGGTTAAGCTAGCTCATATGCCATGTGGTTTCTTTAACATTTTCATCATGAGCGTGATTTCATTTGATGTTTTATTCGGGCACTCACTAAGCAGATAAATATTGTGCTCATATTTTTGAATATGTGACTTACTGGTGTGTTTGTTATATTGTATATTGATGCAACATCTTTATTGGTTTATTTCTGGTTTTGTCAACAGTTTCACACTTTTTCCTTATTAAATCATCCAACTCAACACATCGGCCTGTTCCTTGGATTTTGATTAAGAGAGTGTTTTTCTGTCTGTATAGCTGAGTCTACTTTCACGAGGTGTGTGTGTGTGTGTGTGTGTGTGTGTGTCCTCAGTGAACTGTATCAGTCTCTGCAGTATCTTCCAGCTGCAGCAGTCACTTCAGTTTCTGTTCAGTCTGACTGAGGGAGGTTTTTGTACGACTGTTTTTCACTGTGTGAACACATACTGACTGTTAGGATAGTGAAAACTCTGACAGTAATAAACTGCTGCATCTTCAGCCTGGACTCCACTGATGGTCAGAGTGAAGTCAGAGTTTGATCCACTGCCTGTAAAACGATCTGGAATCCCTGATTGTCGACTGCTAGCATAGTAAATGAGCAGTTTAGGAATTCCTCCATCTTTCTGTTGGTACCAGGCTAAACGGTCGTTGACATAAACATTCTGACTGGTCGTACACTTGATGCTCACAGTTGCTCCCACAGCAGAGCTCACTGCTCCAGGCTGAGTCACTGTATATTGTCTTCTGGACTCTGAGGACACAGAGACAAAAACATAAAGCAGCTTCATGGTTTTGTGGGCTTCATTTCAGAGGGACAGATGTTGATAGAGGAGAGGAGTTTGATTCTCTGGACTTTACCTGTGAAGCAGCAGCAGAGGAGAGTCCAGATGAGGACGCAGATCAAAGTCATGTTTTTGATGAGGAGGATTTCTGTGGCTTCTGTTGTGATGAAGGACAGCTGTCAGTCATCCAGTGTTCAACTCTCAGGACTATAAACTCTCCCAGAGCACTGGAGCATGGTGCTGCTGATGCAAAGTGCCTCTCTATGGAAATCATCTGACTGACAGAAACATGCAAGTTAGAATAGAATAGAAAGCCTTTTTTGTCACTATAAAGTTGTACAAAGAGATACAGAGAAAATGAGACAAAGACACAAATTTGCAGGGGGAGAAGTGCCAGAAACACATTATATTAGATTAATATTTCAAACATTACAAAATGCTAATCTTACAGCACCAAAATTATTGTATCTCTACAGTTTCAACATTTATTATGCACAGAGTGGATAGTCAAAAAAATTGAATCATCAAAAATACATTATTTTATATTTATTACTTTTACTATTACTTACTTTTTAGTCTCATTTTATTCTTATTGTCACGGTTTCTGAGTCAAGCTGCATGGTGTTATGAATGAAGGACCCAAGATTTAGGCACAGGCTGTGATGCGAGTGAGCTTTTATTCCAACAGGTGAAAACACACACAAAAAAAGTTAGGATGCCAAGGACAGAACTAAGGCTACGTTCACACTGCAGGCGAAAGCGCATAAAATCCGATTTTTTTGACCCCGTCTGCTGACAGATGGAGAGAATAGTCAGACTGTTCCCTGTTTGTGAAGGACTGCTAGGAAAGTTTAACATAACTGTCTGTGCTGAATCAGTGTTCAGAATGTTATCATCCCAGTGTTTTCAGTGTGGGAGAAAGTACTCAGGGCCTTCAAGTTACACACTATGAAAGGCAGCAACAAGTTTAATGTTCAGAAACCTAAAGTATGTAAAAATAAATGTTGGTTTCAGTTCTATGAAGCTTTGAGTATTTTGGATCAGTAGCTGCTGTTTTTGTTGCATCATATTGCTGTAATTGTTTTTAAGCTTTATATATTCTGAGCTAAGTTGATCTATAGTGTTACATCATATTCTATAAGGATGTTATGTGTTTGTAGACTTTCTGCCCAGTTTGACCCATTTAGCAGACGTCAGCCTGTTTAAGGCTCTGATATCTATTCTGTATGACTTAAAGCAGTTATGACATGGTCTGATTTTCTCACTCAATAAAGGAATATTTACTATATCAGTCTACTCTTCATTTTATCAGAAAGAGTTACCACAGCTCGTACATTTTCTTTTTACACATGTATGTAAGCACTGAGCCAAATGTAATAATGCCAACATATTAAACGAACAATATTTGTCTCTTATGTATAATACATCAGTATATACACTTTTGAGTGAAGATTTAAGGTGATAGGAAATATAAATAACTGCAACTTGAATCTTTCAAGTTCAAGCTCACTGCTGTAATAAAAAAAAAAAACACCCAGCACGCCCCTGCGGGCGGTTTATCCTTCAAGCTCGGGTCCTCTACCAGAGGCCTGGGAGCTTGAGGGTCCTACGCAGTATCTTAGCTGTTCCCAGGACTGCGCTCTTCTGGACAGAGATCTCCGATGTTATTCCCGGGATCTGCTGGAGCCACTCGCCTAACTTGGGAGTCACCGCACCTAGTGCTCCGATTACCACGGGGACCACCATTACCTTCACCCTCCACATCCTCTCGAGCTCTTCTCTGAGCCCTTGGTATTTCTCCAGCTTCTCGTGTTCCTTCTTCCTGATATTGCTGTCATTCGGAACCGCTACATCGATCACTACGGCCGTCTTCTTCTGTTTGTCTACCACCACTATGTCCGGTTGGTTAGCCACCACCATTTTGTCCGTCTGTATCTGGAAGTCCCACAGGATCTTAGCTCGGTCATTCTCCACCACCCTTGGGGGCATCTCCCATTTTGACCTCGGGACTTCCAGGTTATACTCGGCACAGATGTTCCTGTACACTATGCCGGCCACTTGGTTATGGCGTTCCATGTATGCCTTGCCTGCTAGCATCTTGCACCCTGCTGTTATGTGCTGGATTGTCTCTGGGGCATCTTTACACAGCCTGCACCTGGGGTCTTGCCTGGTGTGATAGACCCCAGCCTCTATGGATCTTGTACTCAGAGCTTGTTCTTGTGCTGCCATGATTAGTGCCTCTGTGCTGTCTTTCAGTCCAGCTTTGTCCAGCCACTGGTAGGATTTCTGGATATCAGCCACCTCCTCTATCTGCCGGTGGTACATACCATGCAGGGGCCTGTCCTTCCATGATGGTTCCTAGTCTCCCTCCTCTTTCTTGGGTTTCTGCTGCCTGAGGTATTCACTGAGCACTCGGTCAGTTGGGGCCATCTTCCCAATGTATTCTTGGATGTTCGTTGTCTCATCCTGGACTGTGGTGCTGACACTCACCAGTCCCCGGCCCCCTTCCTTCCGCTTAGCGTACAGACTCAGGGTGCTGGACTTGGGGTGAAACCCTCCATGCATGGTAAGGAGCTTTCTTGTCTTTATGTCAGTGGCTTCTATCTCCTCCTTTGGCCAGCCTATTACCCCAGCAGGGTACCTGATCACGGGCAGGGCGTACGTGTTGATGGCCCGGATCTTGTTCTTACCATTCAGCTGACTCCTCAGGACTTGCCTGACCCTCTGCAGGTACTTGGTGGTTGCAGCCTTTCTAGCGGCCTCTTCATGGTTCCCATTTGCCTGCGGGATCCCCAGGTACTTGTAACTGTCCTCTATGTCTGCAATGTTGCCTTCTGGTAGTTCAATCCCCTCAGTTCTGACTACCTTCCCTCTCTTTGTTACCATCCGACTACACTTCTCCAGTCCGAACGACATTCCAATGTCATTGCTGTATAGCCTGGTAGTGTGGATCAGTGAATCGATGTCTCGTTCACTCTTGGCATACAGCTTGATGTCATCCATGTACAGGAGGTGGCTGACAACTGCTCCGTTCCGTAGTCGGTATCCGTAGCCAGTCTTGTTAATGATCTCACTGAGGGGGTTCAGGCCTATGCAGAACAGCAGTGGGGACAGAGCATCTCCTTGGTAGATCCCGCACTTGATGGTGACTTGTGCTATGGGCTTGGAGTTGGCCTCTAGTGTTGTACGCCACATCCCCATTGAGTTCCTGATGAAGGCTCTTAGGGTCCCATTGATCTTGCCTGGGGCGTCTGTATCCAGTAAGGGTCCTAAGGCTAGACCCCCTATGCTAAGCAAGCCTACCGCAGACATGAGCGAGACAGATAAATATGAAGGCATGCCGGCTCGGACGTCGCCCGGATCAACAAGGTCCGCGTCAGGTGTTGAGGAACCAGGGCACCCTGACGAAAAGTGGGCTACTGGAACAAGAAGGCATCGGTGGGCAAGAGATGAAAACAGGGCGTTGTTGGAATGCTACTACGCAAGTAAACCCGGCGGAAGGGGCTACATAATATATATATATATATATATATATATATATATATATATATATATATATATATATATATATTTCCAGTCCTCAGATACTCAACTAATCAAAGTGATGTCATGACAAAAATGAATGCCCAACAAGACATTTTTTCTCCTTCATTTCTGTCACACAAAGCTGTATGAAATGTTTCTCGTGGTTAGTATCATGGTTGCTAGGCAACCTGAACAGCGCGACGCAGGCTAGACCGTCCCATTTCACAAGCCTCTCACTTCCGCACTTCTCGTACTCATAGTACGCACCGTACGCAGTACGCGTAGTGCGCGTACTTCAAGCTTGCAGACCCTTAACCCTTTAAGACCTACCATAGAACCAAGTCCGCCAGAGCTTATATTATATTTTTACATGCTATGCAGCCATTTTTTGGAGCATTTCAAGTTGCTATACATCAATACAACCATTATAGCCCAAATTTTAATAATATGTCTGCATTAAGTGCATAGTAATTACATAAATTGCAAAAAAGTGCAATAAACTACAAAAAAATTGAAAATCGTTTTTGTTTTTTTAACATATATTTCTAGTTAGAGAAATTTAAGAGGCTTATCCCTCAAAACTGTAAATACAAAAAAGTTGCACAAACTAGTTTCCCACCAAAGGAAATTTATTTTGAGTGTTTTCATAGTTTTATTTTTGAGATACACCAATTTTCATATACTACAGGAAAAACGAAAAAATATATTATAGTGCAAATTTGCAAAATAACAGCATATGCATCAAAATAAACTATTTCCAGCAGTGCAATATGAGTCCTAAGCATCCCAGAAACGACACAGAAAGTCATGAAGTCAAACATAACTTTTAAAAACACCAGTATAAGCTCATGAGGCCACGATGGTAAAAAACTACATTTCCGCAAAATGACGTCACTTCCGGTTTCGGGCAGGTCATGCGGTCATGTGATAGTTCGCGCTGATGGACGTAGGAAGTGTTACAAACAGCTGCTCGCATCGGCAAAGCGTGTTTCTGGAATATTATGTTTTTGTTGCTACAAGCGCTTTTTATGCAGTTTTTGCAAAGCTATATGTGGAAGAAAACTGTGACCGAGGACAAGCTGATGGCATAAGATGTAAGTACAATTCCTCCGGTTTCATATGCAAAAAAAATTATTGCGCTAGCTCACGTGGTTGCAGTGCTACCGGGATTTTAAAATAGTTACGCAAAATGGAGCGTGTCCGCTCCTACCGGTTCTAAAGGGTTAATTGGGACACAGCCACGGACTTTACACAGAGACCTGACTGAACTGGAACAGAGGGAGCATGGGAACCAAACCTAGGAACTAGAAATCATAGCAAAAGACATAACCAGAATAACCTAAAGCATAAGATAATAATAATTAACACAAAACACTGGGTCACATGACCCAGGACCATGAAACTTATAGCACTAGAATTAAAAAATAAGGGAAGGATTCTGGATCAGCATCATGAGGAAAACTTGTGGCCGTAGTATATACAGTATTCTGGAGAAGGTATAAAATGTCACCGTATGTGTGTGTGTGTTTTATGCGTATGGATTTTTTAAATTATTACTCATCATATATTACTGTCTATTAAAGTCCTGTAGTAATTTGTCCATCAGCCTTTGGAAGGTGGCCGGTGCCCCATGTAGGCCAAATGGCATCACCGTGAACTGGAACAGGCCGGAAGGTGTCCTGAAGGCGGTGTACGGTCGAGAAGACTCCTCCAGTGGCACTTGCCAGTAACCTTTGCAAAGATCCAAGGTGGTGATGTACCTGGCCGCTCCGATCTTCTCCAGCAAATCCTCGGTTCGAGGCATGGGGTAGGCATCAAACTCTGAAATGGAATTAAGCTTCCGGAAATCAATGCAGATGCGTAGGGAGCCATCTTTGAAGATGATGACCACCGGGCTACACCACTCTGAGCAGGACGGCTCTATCACCCCAAGCTCCAGCATCTTCTCCACCTCCTGTCGCAGTTTATCCACTAGGTGTTGTGGAACCCAGTATGGACGTTGGCGGATGGGATGTCCATCCTTTAGGCGTATCACATGTTCGACAAGGGTGGTCCTGCCGGGGTTAACTGAACACAGAGATGGAGTCTCCCAAAGGACTTGGAATAGCTCAGCAGCCTGCTGTGGGGTAAGATGAGTCAGCATCGGAGACATCGGATCGGCTCCCTGCTCGGGTTCTGTCTTCCCTTCTCTTGGCACTTCTCTTGCCATCAGAGCTTTCGCAGGGGCCTGGTGGGCACGCTCTTCCCATTCTTTCAGGAGATTCACATGGTAAGTCTGCTTCGGTTTCCTCTTTTCAGGATGATGAATCTCATAGGTCACTGGCCCCATTCTGCGAAGAACTGTGTATGGCCCTTGCCATTTCGCCAGAAGTTTACTGTTGGCTGACGGGAGAAGTAACCAATCTCTCATTTCCAGCACAAATTGCACCACTCCTTTATCATTTGGAGCAGAAGCAGGAGACTCCCAACCCTTCCGGAGGAGATCCAATGGCCCCTGCACATCCCAACCATAGAGTAGCTCGAATGGTGAGAAACCAGTGGAAGCCTGGGGAACGTCTCTGTACGCAAACAGCAGGAAGGGTAGCCACTGGTCCCAGTCTTTCCCAGTGTCTGACACAAACTTCTGCAGCATCCTCTTCAGACTTTGGTCTGTCTGTGTATGGTAGGGTGACGTCCTGATGGCAGAGATGTCTAGCTGGTTGTGGAAGAGCTGCATCAACCTAGAGGTAAAGTTAGTCCCTTGGTCGGTCAAAATCTCATCTGGTATCCCCACCCGGGAGAACAGCTGTACCAGTGCACGCAGAACATTGGGTGCCATGAGCGCACGCAGGGGGAACGCTTCTGGGAAACGAGTCGCATAATCACACACCACCAAAATGTACTGATGACCCCGACTACTTTTTACCAGAGGACCCACAATGTCCATAGCTATCCTACGGAAGGGGGTGGAGATGACCGGAAGTGGCTGTGGCAGGGCCCTGTCTGACTTGCGAGCTGGACAAGTTTTCTGGCAGGTAGGGCATGTACGGCAATATTTTTTGTATGTCTGTGTACATTGATGGCCAAAAGAAACGTGAGCTAACTCACATAGAGGTTTTTTGGCGACCCAGATGACCTGCCCAGGGGAGGGTATGTGCTAATTGCATAATGAGGGGTCTACAACTAGAAGGTATCACAAGCCGTTGGTGGTCACCGTCAACTGCATACAACACATTTTTGTTAACAATGAACTTCTCTTTCCCTCCCCATTTCCCAGTTCCCCCTTCGGTCACATTAGCAAAGAAAACTTTCAACGTTTCATCCTCCCTTTGCAACAAAGTGATATTTTCTGGTACATCCCATTTCATGCTCTTAGTGTCCGGCCCCTTTGACCATAGCTGCTTCTCAATGCGGCGTTGGCGGCGGGATTTTCTTGGCCCATTAGTGCCACCCTCGCACAGACTACTGTCAAAGTCTGGCAAGGGTTGGCATCCAGCCTTCATTTGGGCTCTAGTGACCACTGGGCCAGACACGTTTAATTTAGCATTCCCCTTATCCCCCACATCAGTCTCTGTCCACTGTTCTTCTTTTTCTTGCAGCAAGTCCATGAGTACAGGCAAGTGCATCCCCAGAATAACCTCTACAGGCAAGTTCTGTACCACCCCAACTGACAACAGGTATGGCTGTTCATTAATAGTCACTGTTACCTCCACTTTTGGGTATGGATGTTTATCACCATGCACACATAAAACTTCTTCCTGTCTGCTATAGTCCACACTGTTCACTGGTACCAAACTATGCTTAATTAAAGACATAAAACTACCAGTGTCCAGCAAAGCAGTAGCCTGCAGACCATTGACCTTTACTTTTTTATAGCGTTGCACATCCACTGGCTGGACCCTTGTGGGCTCCATCTCCAGCCAGGGTGCATAGCAGGCACCAGTGACTTTAGCCTTCCGGATAGGGCATACCGAGGCTTTATGACCTGGCTGCTGGCAATAATAACAAAGAAAGTCCTTACCTGCTCCTCGTAAGTTTGATGCCTTGGGGTTTTCTGGTGGCTCTGGGTTGCTCTCCCTTTTCAGAAGACCCGATGATGGGAGTGGTGGTTGCTGTGGCGTCCCAGATGAGCGTGCAGGTGGTGCTCCTTTACGCACATTGAAGTACTGTGACACCAGCTTAGCAGCGGTCAGTCCATCTGCTGGCTCATGCTCCCTCACCCAGGTCCTCACCTCCCCTGGAAGTACCCGGATTAACTGCTCCAAGATGATAGCTTCTCCCATCTCTTCTTTAGTATGCTGCTCTGGTCGGATCCAGCGCCGATAGAGGCCCTTCAGGCGATAATAGGTCTCAGTGGGGCTCTCACCAGGTGGAACTGTATTGGACCGGAAACTCTGCCGATACGTCTCAGGGGAAATGTCAAATTTGGTTAGCAACGCCGCTTTTAAATCTTCATAACGATGGGCTCTTTCTTCATCCATTGCAGTGTAGGCCTCCAACACCTTCCCCAATAGCAGTGGAACCAGACGACAGGCCCATTCACTCTCTGGCCATCTCCAGGTTTTGACAACTCGCTCAAAACGCAACAAATAGTTCTCAATGTCTTCCCCCATCTGATAGGGTGGAATTTTTGGCCCAGCAGATCGCATCCACTCTGAGACTGACTGGTCGAGGCTGTTGGTCACTGCTTGTGACTGACGAGAGGGAACCTCCTCTGGGGGATCCCGGTATCCTCTTTGACGTGCAGGTGTAGGCAGTACCATTCTGGGGCTGCTTGCTGTTGCGGTGCTTGGCGTGGCCATTGCTGCTGTGGTGCTTGCTCCGGCTGGTGCTTGGGCTGGACTTTGCTGACCAGCAAAATCTGAATGCAGCTGAGCGTTGGGAGGGGAAACAGTCCTCAGCCCCCTGAGTTCTGCCAAAAAAACCTCCTCTCTCCTTTGCTGTCCCGCCAGGAAGTCCCACATCATCGCAATCAGCTCTCCATTTGGGTCACGTGCTGAGGTCAAAGCTGTAGGCAATTCTGGACCAATCCTGCCGGAAACCTCCTCCTCCTCCTCTGCTGAAGAAGACGACGCCGGCACTGTGTCCCATGCCAGCTCCTCTGCTGTCTTCTCCACTGGAAGCTCATGCTGCTGGGACCGCAGCCCTGTGCGCTTAACTGGGAGGCGCGTTTTCCTCTTCCGACTAGCAATCCCACTTCTGACACCATATGTCGCGGGGTCCTCTCCTAAACTTCTCCCGAACAAATGCAGGCGTAGTCAGGAAGCATTCAGTGTGGATAATTTATTCTGCCGGCCTCCCAGGTGCACAAAAGATTATTTACAAAGCAAATAGGAAACTAACTTAAGTCAACACAAAACAAACATCTATATACAAAACACAGTCTGCATGTTACCCTCTCTGTAACACCTCACTGAAAGAACCCAGGTAGGCCCTGACAGCCTTCTTTTATACCCCATGGCCCCTCCCACTAGGCATAATAGTCATCTCTTTATTATTTCTTTTACCAAACAATCTTTCCCCCATCAGCTTATTTCCAGCTGTATTCCTACAATACATATATGTATATACAGACATTTATGGCCACTTCCAGGCAGTCTACAGTGTTTCACAATAACAAAAAAACAAACAAACAAAAAAAATAATGCAGTTCGCGTGACCTTTCAAGCGCACGCGAACCCACTATTTGAACCCCAGAACACCATACCATCGGCTTGCATAACCCCCGTACAATCGGCGATCACAGCGAGTCTCCGCGACCGGCTTTATTAAAGGTAAGTGGGAAAATATGTTGGCCACCCTCTGCGCTGCTCAAAATATACCTCTCACCCCTTTTGTTTATCTGCCCGGTCGACGAAAAGACGCGCAGTAATTGTAGAAACTAATGGTGGTGGTGCATGTATGCGCCCAGATCAGCTGTCTGCGGCCCGGGACGGTGTAACTCCGTCACAACAGGTAACAATAACGCCTGTACCAGTTGTTGTATAGCAGAGGTGCTCAAGTATAAAAACAATAATAAACACAATGCTTTGGTTCTATAACATTTTTCTATCATTACTTTATTTTGGATTAGGTGCATGAGCTTTTAAGTATGGATAATTAAATAATAGATTAATGAAACACCAGAGTGTGCCCTGTTCTGAGATGTACAGCAAGTGGAGAGTGACAGATGAGATGAGGAGATGGAAGAGTGACTCACAGGCAGAGCCGAGTTCATTTCCCACAGTTTTGTTGTTTAATGCTTCTGAGCGCTGTCACCAATCTTTGCATTTTATTATCATCTCATAACACTTCTTTAATCAGCTACCATCTCTGCTGTGGACTTTTTACTGTCTACAGTCTCAAAGCAACACAGACCTCCATCACTATCTGCAGCAGGAGCAGCAGCAACCCCTCTACAGCAACAGTGTTGTTGTTATTCAGCCTGGTTCCATGTGCCCCTTTTGAACTTTGAGCACCCATCCCTTCCAGCATCTCTGCACGGCCCTGCTCAGAATCATCATCTGTTTTAGGTTGACATTTTATATGTTTTGTAGAATAACAGGACAAACTGTGAGACTAGAAAGACCTGAGCTTCATGCTCTGTTTTGTGACGTAGTGTGCAATGCTCAGCAGTATTATCATTTTAACTGGTTCTGTGCGCGATCTGAAGACACTAAGTGTTTGTGAGAGAACATAAAACTGTTTTGATGCATTTGTCAGGTTTTACCTGATGAGTTTTAAGTTTTGTGATTGTAGCTTGAAAATTAA
Source organism: Astatotilapia calliptera (assembly GCF_964374335.1). NCBI lineage: Eukaryota > Metazoa > Chordata > Actinopteri > Cichliformes > Cichlidae > Astatotilapia > Astatotilapia calliptera. The sequence goes on along the minus strand of NC_137442.1, from coordinate 3,479,785 downwards.
ATTTAATGTTTAGAGTTATGAGAAAGAAGGTGGAAGCATTAAAGTGATGTATCTTAACAGTTGTAAAATGTAAATGACCAAATTGGATTATTGGAATATAGTTTTATTGTGTTTCGTTGTTTTTTATGTAAAAATTATAATATTAATATGTTATGAAATTATGATTTAAAGAATTCATATTGTTGAGATTGTTTGTTTCAGAGTCAGAGAGCCATGTCTCTCTACAGTCTGAGATTTTTGTACGGCGCCTCAATGAGTTTGTATCACTGTGGTACACGTTCGGTGGAGGAACCAGACTGCAAGTTGGAAGTAAGTCAAACTTAAACCTCATTTACTTTAGCAAATTTCTTTCTTTTGATTATCTTAACTTTTCTGTTCAATGCACCTAAAAAAAACTCAGGAAAATAGTTTTTAGATAAATCTTCATGAAGAAACAAAGTTAGCTTCAGAATAAATGTTAAAATGAATATTAAACACAATATAAAACATCAGAGTGGACTTGAGGATATTTTACATATACATACATCTGGTTAAGTCTCGAGAGCTTTTAGTTTTAATCCAGTCTGACAGAGTCAGAGAGCCGTGTCTCTCTACAGTCAGAGGTTTTTGTACGGTGGCTCAATGAGTTTGTATCACTGTGGTACACGTTCGGTGGAGGAACCAGACTGGATGTTGGAAGTAAGTCAGACTTGGACCTTTTTTTTTTAATGTAATTTTCTTTTCTTTTCTTTAATTTCATTTAATATGAAAGGCTAGGAAACTTTTTGTGTAACTGAATAATTATTTTATTCATAAATTTTGTCCTAAGAAACAAAGTCAGCTTTGGAAATGAATATTCAGACACTCAGGACAATTTCCAATGAAAAAAGTTAAACTGCACAGAGTGAAGATAAAGATCTCTGGTGTTCTTATTGTATCATATCATTTAAAATAATGTAAGCAATAAAAAAAACACATTAGGTAAGTAGTGGTATTGAGTTTCTTATCCAGAACAAGCTGTTTATTATGAAGAACTGATGATGTGGAAGCTTAACATCTTTTAAAAGTGTTGACACATCTTTGTTTCGTTTTTTTGTTTTTTTATTTCCAGTGTAGTTTGAACATATTTCAGCTCAAACTGTGTGATGATTCTCTCTGTGCTGATATGCATGAGAGGTTTCTTAAAGGGAAGTGAAACAATGTGTGAGTGAATGACTGGTGGAGCAGAAAAAACACCTGACAGAAACTTCTTAACGGAGAAAATCAAATTGTGGTTCCTGTCCTCTAAGCTGATTGGTGTTTCCTAGGTGATGCCCGCCCCGCCCTGAAGGTGCTGGGTCCCTCCAGTGAGGAACTGAAACAGGGGGAGGCCACGCTCATGTGTGTGGCCAACAAGGGCTTCCCCTCAGACTGGAGTCTGTCCTGGAAGGTGGATGGCAGTGGCAGCATCAGCTGGGAGGAGAGCAGGAGCCCCGTGGTGCAGGAGAACGACGGCCTCTACAGCTGGAGCAGCACCCTGAGGCTCCCTGCAGACCACTGGATGAAGGTGGGCTCTGTGACCTGTGAGGCCACGAGGGGCTCCCACACTCTGGTCTCAGAGCCACTGATGAGAGACCAGTGTCCCCAGTCCTGACCTGACTAACTGTGACTTTCATGCTGGTCTTACTTTCACACTGCTTTTTTTTTTTTTTTCCAATTCCTTCTCTCATTTTTCATTGCTTTGTTTAAAGTTTAAAGTTTGTTTAAAGTTTTAAAGAATAAAAAAAATATCTATATTAAATAAGGACCAAGTCTTTGTCTTACTTTTGTGGTGATGTGAATTTTAAACTCTAAATAATGATTTCCAGGGTTCTAATTGGAAGCCAGTGTGCTATCTGTAGTCAATATGAGTCGGTAGAATTAAGCCACTTTCAATACATGAAGTAAAGCAAAGTTTATGTTAAAGAGTAAGTGCGAAGGGGAATTGAGAGACACTGCCATTACTAAGCAGGATATTAAAGACATTACATATATGCAAATTCATTGCATGCTGTGTAATGAAATGTTTCAGCATGTTGCAGTTTGTTGTATAAAACACTGACTGCACAGGTGGAGCAGAAAAGCGCTGTATAAGAATGAGTCTATTCTCGTGATCAGTGTTGGGGTAGGTATTTTAAGAAGTAATTTAATATACAGAGTTTTTTTGTTAAAAGTATTCAGTACGTTATTTTGGTGTTTTTTTTCTGTAAAATCACCTGAAACACAACATGTCATAACTGTCATTGAACAATATGAACTTGTAGGCTACAGTCTCTCACACCAACATAAATCCCTATCCTAACGACGACACACATATTTTCTTTCTCTTGGCATTTAGGTATATGAATACCTGTCAAGGGTCCTTGACATACAGGTCTCCGACTCGGAGGACAAAAATTAATGTCCTGTGTCTTAGGAGGGCAGGATTGCTTTGCTTTTTCATTATACGATGCGTCGCAATATTGGTTTTGCCTAACAACCTGTTTTTGACTCCTAAATTGTCATTAATGCAACCGCTCTACATAACAGTCAGTGTAACTGATTAGAAATCTTTTATTCATGAACCTACACATTACGGTTTATTTACTAGTTGTATGTATTTTAACAGAACAAGAGGTGGACCACACGTTTGAAGAGCTGCTGGTCTTTATAACTGGGGCTGACTTACTTCCACCACTCCCAACATAGACTTTTATGATCAGGAGTCGGGGATGCGGCGCATCCCATACTCATCGATGTGCACACTGTAAACCCGAATAAGTTACCAGAACTCAAAAAAATTGAGGCAATCGATTGCCTCAATTTTTTTGAGTTGATCAACTCAAAAGCCAAATTTTTCCAGAACGTAAAAGTTTGGATTACATGGTACTTGTATCTTTTGAGAACGGTCAACTCAAATATTTGCAGTTAATATGACTTAAAGTTTCAAGTTTACAAATTCAAAGAAATAAGTTCACAGAACTTATAAAAAATAAGTACACAACTACAACATTTTTATGTTAACAAAACTCAAATGTTTATTAGTTTGTGTTGTCATTATTTTAAGTACACGTTAGTCAAATATGTTGACTACTTGATACTTAAAAACATGTGACCCAAAACTTAAAATTTTTGAGGCAATTGATTGCCTCAATTACACTGAGTATCGGTAACTTAATATGCAAAAGTCATAAACATCTGCCATTGAACAGTATCTTGCCTGCTCCCTTTTAGCACTATGTTGAAATTAAATACATTAAAAAAAAAATTACATAAATTAAAAATAATTAACAAAAACATTTATAAATTAAAATAAGTAGACCAAAAATTGTTTAGTCAGGAAAACTGTCAGAGTAATGAAAAATAATAATTAATAATATCAAAATGTGCTTGCTTTTGGCTCTCTGGCTAATATCTGAATAAGACAACAAGGCAGCAATTTGAGTGAATTACAATGCTATTTGTTTTACATTAACCAGTATCAAACAGTGAAATTTAGGTCATCTTGCGCAGCCCACAATGTTTTGGAAATAGTATTACGAAAAACATTAAAACATACAAAACATTAGTGTTGCTTTGCATTATGTTAATGAGAACAAAGGCACGTTGTATAGTTTGGACCTATTGGCTGAACACCTGTAGAGTAATCTAATAATGTTTTGAGGCATTATTTAGATGAAAGGAGAGAACTTTGAACTAGCCTTTTATAATGCTTCACCCTGCATCCTTCTTTCAGATGAGTTCCTACATAACCAAGTCATTCTTGAGGGTCTGTAACCTGGGTGACAATTTACCACTTTCTAGACCAAATAAAATCTTTTGAGTAAATTCTAAAGTGTTGGTCAGGGCTTTGGGGTAGCTGAGGTGAAGTGCATAGATCAGTCCAAACATTACTAGGAAGGCTTCACCAAATCTGGGGAGACTGAACACGGCATCACTTTCAATGACGACAGAGATTTTCACAGGTTGGTAGTGAACTGGACTTGTTGTGTGATGGTCACTGATGACAGTGAAGAGGGCCACTTCAACACCATCAAGCTCCAACTCATCAGATTCGTCCTGAATTAATGAAAAAGAGATACTAATCACAATCTAACCCAAGAAATACAACAGACGACATATAATTTCTCATTTTACCAACTCCCACTGAGATCCAATACCTCTTTTACAAGGGAGACCTGAGTCTCACTGTAAGAGGTGAAAAACAGAAGATCCATGTTCTGCACACATAAATCAGCTAATTCACCAGAGAATCAAGTGGTGTGAGATAGACTGAAACTAAGCTAAAGGAAATACACAGGAGTAGACTAAACAAAGTCCAAACAGTGCATCAAAATACATGTTTGTACTTTGATGCACTGTTTATATACACAGTAGTATCTGTTAGATACTTAAGGACACTCACAGTGCAGGTTCTGAAAAATCCAGAGACATCCTCACGCAGATAGACAGGAAGGGCAGGGAGAACGGTAGTGCACTTGGTGTGGATATCATGGATTTCCTATTTCCAGATAAAAACAGAATTTTATATACTGGTGAGTTTACTGAACAACAACAAAAACAACAGTCAAATCAGAACATATGTCCACAAATAACCTGTTCACATCTTTAATACAGTCAGACAAATAGCAAACACAAAGTGGAGTAATAGCAAAATTCAAAAAGCTCATTTAAATCATTGAACCTGTCCAATGTTCCACTGGTTCAACCTATGAAATGTGTAACAATCTATTATTACCTGTTCATTGTGAATTCTTAGAATTTCAGCCAGGGCATCTGCTGTCTTCCCAGTTTTTGATGCCCTGGCTGAATAAGGTCATCAGTCGAGGAAGATGGCGGTCAAGTTCAGCGTAGAATGTATTGGGCAGGTTCTGATTTGTAATCCGCTGAAACTCTGCATACAACTACAGCAGAAGGACAATACAGTTCAATTTGAAGAATCTCGCACATCTTTATAAAGCAGCAAAAAGCTGCCACATGAGTAAGAATTACAATTTTCATTTTAAACAGAGCTGATCCATATTACCTCAGACTCCATTTTTAGAGCAGGCCAGAGGTCCAAGAGCTCCTTCACAAACCTAACCCTGCACATATAGTTTAAAATATAGCGTTTCTAACAAGAAAACTGCTTGAAAGCACTCTCACTGCAGACAGGCATCTCCGTTGTGTAACTGCAGGGACAACGGGCTTGTTTGGACCCAACTATTCTGAGTCATGAGAGGGGGTTTAAAAATTTAGAGAGATTAAAATACTTTGTTTCATACTAGGCGACCGGGCGCCACCTCTAGAGCAAGTAGTATCTAACTTTTTAAACAGCCTGCGACCCTCATTACAACAACTTAATGCTAGCTCTGCAAGCGCAAAGTTTCCTTCGGGGAGAGCAGCAAAGCACATAAAAAACACGGACCGACATTTCTGCTATTCTTTTCGACACGCACCCAAAATACAACTAAATATTCGTATTTTAACAATAAACTAATATCAACATTGAAAACTTACTGTAAGTCCAGTGATGCTAGTTGCTGCCGTTAGGTCCAACTTTCTCCAGTCGTCCGTGTTGCCTCTTTGGTGCTGTTCCCGCCCATATACCTTTACTTCTTCTGTGTTTCGTATTAATGCTCATTAGCGCCGCCTTCCGCTTCGGAGGGTGAATCAGAGATTAACTCGGAATAAAAATTGATTCCTGCAGCTGCTCAACACTTACGGAAAAAATTAAAAATATATATGTAGGACACAGTGATAAAACAATGAATATTAAAATAAATACATTTTGTCTTCCACTAATGCATTTAAGACAATTTGATTTTACTTATTTGGTGAAACACTTTGAGATTTTATTGTATTTTAGCATGTGCTACATAAATTAAGTTTATTATTAAATCCTACCTACTTGAAACAACAAAAATAACAGGACTTTACCATTCTTATATGTCCTAACTTAACTGTGTTACGTTGTGCTTAAGTTATTATTTTAAGTGATGCTTACTTAATATAGAAATAGTTAAATTCAATCAAATATTATTAGTTTCATTTACTCAAAAAGAAGAACATGTTATACGAACTTGACATATTTAAGTTAACAGAACTTTTTAAAGACTTTGAGTATACACTACTTAATCTGTTTAATTACTTTGAACATTTGGGTTTACAGTGCAGCTTAGATTTTTTTTCTTACAGAAATATGATTTTTGATAATGATCGATATTTAGAAATTGAGATTTATTTGAGCTGGTATGAAGCAGAGGTCAAAGGTCATAAATGATTTGTTAAAAATAAATGATATATTTCCAACTTTTCTTTCCTTTAGCAACAATGACATTTTCACTGTGTGTGTGTGTGTGTGTGTGTGTTTGTGTGTGTGTGTGTGTGTGTGTGTGTGTGTGTGTGTCCTCAGTGAACTGTATCAGTCTCTGCAGTATCTTCCAGCTGCAGCAGTCACTTCAGTTTCTGTTCAGTCTGACTGAGGGAGGTTTTTGTACGACTGTTTTTCACTGTGTGAACACATACTGACTGTTAGGATAGTGAAAACTCTGACAGTAATAAACTGCTGCATCTTCAGCCTGGACTCCACTGATGGTCAGAGTGAAGTCAGAGTTTGATCCACTGCCTGTAAAACGAGCTGGAATCCCTGAATATCGACTGCTAGTGTAGTAAATGAGCAGTTTAGGAACTCCTCCATCTTTCTGTTGGTACCAGGCCAAATGGTTGTTGCCATGAACATTCTGACTGGTCGTACACTTGATGCTCACAGATCCTCCCACAGCAGAGCTCACTGCTCCAGGCTGAGTCACTGTGATCTGTCCTCTGGACTCTGAGGACACAGAGACAAAAACATAAAGCAGCTTCATGGTTTTGTGGGCTTCATTTCAGAGGGACAGATGTTGATAGAGGAGAGGAGTTTGATTCTCTGGACTTTACCTGTGAAGCAGCAGCAGAGGAGAGTCCAGATGAGGACGCAGATCAAAGTCATGTTTTTGATGAGGAGGATTTCTGTGGCTTCTGTTGTGATGAAGGACAGCTGTCAGTCATCCAGTGTTCAACTCTCAGGACTATAAACTCTCCCAGAGCACTGGAGCATGGTGCTGCTGATGCAAAGTGCCTCTCTATGGAAATCATCTGACTGAATACAACAGCTACTTGGCTGAAATAGTTGATGCTGTTTATCAGTTAATCAGTTTTTCACAATGTTCACGATTCACTTTTCCAAGAACGATTTTCTTGGAAAGGAGATTTCCTCACCCCAGTCCAAGTGTTGGCCAATCAGGACTGTGCAGGGTGCCAGTTTAGCTCAGTGGGTCATGGGAGGGGGCAGCAGCCTGGATTTGAGTATAACCTGTGGCCCTTTTATGAACATAGTTTCTGAGAATCTTCAACCTGAAAGAAGTTAGAAAATGACCTGTCAACAAATTAAAGTGCTGTTCACATGTAAAAAATAGGCCAGAATAAATAGAAAAGTCAATGTTTTTCAAACTACACCTGTGCATGCAAACATGGCCTCAAAAGTGAAAGACATTTCAAACAAATTAAAAAAAAAGGAACAATTTGTAAAAGTTATTTTAGAGTTTTGAAAAACTCACTCAGTACAAAAAACCTTGCAGTGATTCACATTGATGCATGATGTTGACCACAGGGTGGAAAAGTTAAACATGACCACAGCGCAGATATCACTTGTTAAAATGTTTTGTAGAATAACAGGACAACCTGTGAGACTGGAAAGACTCGACTTTCATGTCCTGAACATGTTATTTTCTGTTTTGTGATGTAGTGTGTAATGCTCAGCAGTATTATCATTTTAACTGGTTCTGTGCATGATGTAAAGCAGTCTTTCTCAAACTGTGGTACACATACCACAAGTGGTACTTGGGCTCTCTATGGTGGTACGCGAGAAATCTCCATATTTTTTTAAGATTAAATAATATACCATTGTGGAGGTATGCAAAGATGACATGAGCGTTCCCGAGGCTCTTCTGGGAGCCGGAGTCAACCAGAAAACGTCTCCCCGAGTATGAGTCCTCCATGAAGTGCAGCCTTTCCTTGTCGCCAGCGGTCACAGCCGCTACAGGCAGCCCAGGGAAATGGCGGGCTCATTTCTGCGGCACAGCACTGTCACGCTGATGGTAAAAACACAACCCTTTTCCATGACACCGCGATCCCAGCCACTATCGATGAGTTGGAGGCCCCCGGGAGAATCGGTGGGGGCGTGGGAGAGTCGGGAATTATCGTCTGGATGCCAAAGCTCCTGGTAGCCAGGAGAATGTGATCCACTTCTTCTGCAAGTGACTGGTAATCCTTCGCACCCAGCAGCGGGGAGTTGTCAAGGCCAACTCAAGGAAGACGTGAGTGAAGAGGAATCCGCCGTCATCCGTTCCTAGCAAGGACAGTGTGCTCTCCATGAGTTCGAGAGCGGTACCATCACCCAGGCCAGAGAGAGAGAGGAGTTTCTCAGCCCGCTCTGCATCGGAGGGGGAGTAGCGCCGCAGCAGCAGCGCCTTCAGAGCGGTGTATTTCCCTTTGATAGGAGGGGATCTCGGAGGAGGGTCATCACAAAACAGTAGGCAAAACTGATGTGAATACAGTGCTTTATCTACAGTGCCTAGTTTAATTACAATGCAGGAACTATAAAGGCTACAAACTGTGAACTATGAAACGTGAAACTCAGACAGTGTGCTATGACTAGATGCAAGAGTTTAAGTACAGATCCTGGGGAGGGAAATAGGGGCGGCGGCCTGGGTGGAGTTACACAGTCACTATAATGAGAAGAGACAGCCAGTCAGTGGCAGTCTAGTGAATCACAGCCATTTGATTAAACTATGATGGTTATGGCTTATGCATTGCAGGGGCAGGCATCGCACAAGGAGGGTGTCCAGGGGGTCCGGGTGAGGAGTGGTGGGGAGAGAGTCCGGAATATACTTGGAGCAACGGCCCTGGCAGGGAGGCTGATGAAGGGCCACGATGAAGGGAGTTCAACCTGATAGCAGAAACCCAGTGTCCAGACAGAGATGCATCTCTCCTGTTTGTAAAGCATGACAGCCAGGCAGGTACTAAGACAGGGAGAAAACACTGAGTAGAAATGCAGATGTTAGGGAAAGTCTCAAGAGCTTTGCGGCCTAGCACTAACGTGGGTTAGCTGAAGATCTGGCAGAGGTCTGTTGTGAGTGCTGGTCTTAAATGCTGGTGACTTGCAGTCAGGTTTGAAGGCTGATGGGAGTCTCCGCCTGAAGGTGGAGCCCAGTAGAGTGGAAAAACCCCCCACTCACCCGGACCATGACAGTTAAAACGTAAGATAAGATAAGATAAGATAAGATAAGATAAGATAAGATAAGATAAGATACCTTTATTAGTCCCACAAGGGGAAATTTCATGTTAAGGCTGCTGACGTATTGCACGCAATGGCAGCGCCATCTTACCCTCCAACCATACATACATTACCCAAAAACATCACATGGGGAAGACAGGTCAGAGAGGTATAACATGGAAAATGCACCACATGAGGAAAGATAAGGAGAAAAAAATAACTCCCCCCAGACTGAGCTCCAACAGGGAGATCAGTTTGAGAACAGAAAAAAACACCTCTGCACATGAAAAAACTCTTAATACACCAAAGAAACACAAGAAACAGGGGAGGGTAAAGGGTGAGAGACAGCTAGTGTAGACAGTACATCCGGGCCTGTGTGCGCTGGTCTCCTTGATCCACCGTCAGCATCAGAGGGGAATAAGCGTCAAAGGCGTTTGGAGGGGGGATGAGTGCACATCTGCATGTGTACATATGTCTGTGTCTGTATGTGTGTGTGTGTCCAGAGTTCAGCTGAGACAGTGTCCTTCGCCCTGCCAGGCTAAGTAAACAGTCTTCCAGCCAACCCAGGTGGCCTTGCATGGAATGGGAAGAACAGACTAAACACAGTCGTTATCAGAGTGTTGTTGTTCAGCTCCAGCCTTGAGACCACAGCTGGCACAGAAGGGGTAGCCACATGAAGTGATGGTGCTTTTTACTTTAGTGCGAACAGCTCATATGAATTTCAAAGCTGCTCTAACAGTCCGACACTGGTCTCTCAATCTCCTGTTGGAGAGCCGTGAGCTTCTCCATGATGTTATCAACCTTACGTTCCGTGATGTCGTCATTCTTGTGCTCAAAGAGCCGATTCTGAGAACTCACGACCGCAGTGAGCTTCTCCAAGATGTGATCCAGTTTGTGCTCAGAGGTCTTATTCTGAGTATTCACGGCAGCCGTAAGCTTCTCCAAGATCTTATCCGTGCTGCACTCAATGAGCCCATTTTGAGAAACTCACGCCTCGTCCCATCGTTTCAATCCCAGCGGGCAGCCTTGTGGGGGTTTGAACAGCCGGTTCCGCTTTCTTAATTCTTCGATAAGTCAGGGCCAAGCCAGCTCCGATCAGCCAGAACCCTGTTATCATGGTTCCGAATAGGTAGATATCTTCAGCACTCAGGCTCACCCAAGCCCAGAATAGTTTGGATCCAGAAGCAGGGTTCATACGTCATCACTTGGTGTTCGCTCGCTCTGCGGTAGAGTATCACTTCCTGTTCCTGCTCAAACACAGTGGTGTTTCTGAGTAGCTTATTTGCTTAGCAATTTAATTAACAACTTTTCAATACATTCTTTTTCATAGTATAATCTTCACGTGCTTCATCCGAAGCACACTTTCTGTGTACTCACTACCTAATTTATAGCCAAACTATTCACTCACTGTCTCTGTACTGTTTCACTAGCCTAGCTTAGCTTAGCTCGTAGCCGACTCGTTAGCACCATGGCTACTTCACCTGTCCCTCCTGCACTTTCTTGCTCATTGTGTCAGATGTTTAGTTACTCCTCGGCCTCCTTTAGCAGTAATGATATCTGTAACAAATGTAGCATATTTGCAGCGCTGGAGGCCAGGATTACTGAATTGGAGACTCTGTTTCGCACCCTTCATTCACCCATAGCTAGCCAGGCCCCTGTAGCTGGTGCAGCTGAAGATAGCGTAGGCCCCGCAAGCTGTTCCCTGGCAGACCCCAAGCAGCTGGGGAAAGAGGGCGGCTGGGTCACGGTGAGGAGGAAGCATAGTCCTAAACAGAAGCCCCAGGTACACCACCAACCCGTTCATGTGTCTAACCGTTTTTCCCCACTCGGCGACACACAAGCCGGGGGTCAAACTCTGGTAATTGGTGATTCTGTTCTCAGACATGTGAAGCTAGAGACACCGGCATCCATAGTCAATTGTCTTCCAGGGGCCAGAGCAGGCGACATTGAAGGAAATTTAAAACTGCTGGCTAAGGGTAAACGTAAATTCAGTAAGATCATAATTCACGTCGGCAGTAATGACACCCGGTTACGCCAATCGGAGGTCACTAAAATCAATATTGAATCGGTGTGCAGCTTTGCCAAAACAATGTTGGACTCTGTAGTTTTCTCTGGTCCCCTCCCCAATCAGACCAGGAGTGACATGTTTAGCCGCATGTTCTCCTTAAATTGCTGGCTGTCTGAGTGGTGTCCCAGAAACGATGTGGGCTTCATAGATAATTGGCAAACCTTCTGGAGGAAACCTGGTCTTGTTAGGAGAGACGGCATCCATCCCACTTTGGATGGAGCAGCTCTCATTTCTAGAAATATGGACAAATTTATTAAACCCCCCAAAATATGACTATCCAGAGTTGGGACCAGGAAGCAGAGTTGCAGTTTTACACGCCTCTCTGCAGCTTCTCTCCTCCTGCTACCCCCCAAAAAACCCATCTCCATAGAGACTGTGTCAGCTCCCAAACAGACAAAAAACAAACTAAAAACCAGCAACAAACAACTTATATTGAATTCAAAATCCTGCTCCTCACATACAAGGTCTTAAATAATCAGGCCCCATCTTATCTTAATGACCTTGTAGTACCATATCACCCTATTAGAGCACTTCGCTCTCGCTCTGCAGGCCTACTTGTTGTTCCTAGAGTATTTAAAAGTAGAATGGGAGGGAGAGCCTTCAGTTTTCAGGCCCCTCTTCTGTGGAACCAGCTTCCAGTTTGGATTCAGGAGACAGACACGATCTCTACTTTCAAGATTAGGCTTAAAACTTTCCTTTTTGCTAAAGCATATAGTTAGGGCTGGACCAGGTGACCCTGAATCCTCCCTTAGTTATGCTGCAATAGACATGGGCTGCCGGGGGATTCCCATGATGCATTGAGTTTTTCCTTTCCAGTCACCTTTCTCGCTCACTATGTATTAATAGACCTCTCTGCATTGAATCATATCTGTTATTAACCTCTGTCTCTCTTCCACAGCATGTCTTTTATCCTGTCTTCCTTCTCTCACCCCAACCGGTCGCAGCAGATGGCCCCGTCCCTGCCTGAGCCTGGTTCTGCCGGAGGTTTCTTCCTGTTAAAAGGGAGTTTTTCCTTCCCACTGTTGCCAAAGTGCTTGCTCATAGGGGGTCATATGATTGTTGGGTTTTTCTCTGTATCTATGAAGCGCCTTGAGGCGACTTATGTTGTGATTTGGCGCTATATAAATAAAATTGAATTGAATTGAATCACTTAAAGATTGGATATCCCACCTGCTGTGAATGTTTTAATGCAGTACAGTTGTTGTTATTATCATTTGTCACATCCTGTTTGTGACAGCTAAAATAAATAACATTCATATAAGAAATAAAATTGTCTCGTGTAAACTGTGTGGTGCTACAGTGGCTTTTCCACATTTTGTCACATTACAGCCACAAACATGAATCAATTTTATTGGACTTCCAGGTGAAAGACCAACACAAAGTGGTGCACACGTGAGAAGTGGAACGAAAATCATACATGATTCCAAACATTTTTTACAAATAAATAACTGCAAAGTGGGGTGTGCGTAATTATTCAGCCCCCTTTGGTCTGAGTGCAGTCAGTTGCACATAGACGTTGCCTGATGAGTGCTAATGACTAAATAGATGCACCTGTGTGTAATCTAATGTCAGTACAAATACAGCTGCTCTGTGACAGCCTCAGAGGTTGTCTAAGAGAATATTGGGAGCAACAACACCACCATGAAGTCCAAAGAACACACCAGACAGGTCAGAGATGAAGTTATTGAGAAATCTAAAGCAGGCTTAGGCTACAAAAAGATTTCCCAAGCCTCCAACATCCCACGGAGCACTGTTCAAGCCATCATTCAGAAATGGAAGGAGTATGGCACAACTGTAAACCTACCAAGACAAGGCCGTCCACCTAAACTCACAGGCCGAACAAGGAGAGCGCTGATCAGAAATGCAGCCAAGAGGCCCATGGTGGCTCTGGACGAGCTGCAGAGATCTACAGCTCAGGTGGGGGAATCTGTCCATAGGACAACTATTAGTGGTGCACTGCACAAAGTTGGCCTTTATGGAAGAGTGGCAAGAAGAAAGCCATTGTTAACAGAAAACCATAAGAAGTCCCGTTTGCAGTTTGCCACAAGCCATGTGGAGGACACAGCAAACATGTGGAAGAAGCTGCTCTGGTCAGATGAGACCAAAATGGAACTTTTTGGCCAAAATGCAAAACGCTATGTGTGGCGGAAAACTAACACTGCACATCACTCTGAACACACCATCCCCACTGTCAAATATGGTGGTGGCAGCATCATGCTCTGGGGAGGCTTCTCTTCAGCAGGGACAGGGAAGCTGGTCAGAGTTGATGGGAAGATGGATGGAGTCAAATACAGAGCACTCTTGGAAGAAAACCTCTTGGAGTCTGCAAAAGACTTGAGACTGGGGCGGAGGTTCACCTTCCAGCAGGACAACCACCCTAAACATAAAGCCAGGCCAACAATGGTTTAAAACAAAACATGTCCATGTGTTAGAATGGCCCAGTCAAAGTCCAGATCTAAATCCAATCGAGAATCTGTGGCAAGATCTGAAAACTGCTGTTGACAAACGCTGTCCATCTGATCTGACTGAGCTGGAGCTGTTTTACAAAGAAGAATGGGCAAAGATTTCAGTCTGTAGATGTGCAAAGCTGGTAGAGACAGACCCTAAAAGACTGGCAGCTGGAACTGCAGCAAAAGCTGGTTCTACAAAGTATTGACTCAGGCGGCTGAATAATTACGCACAACTCACTTTGCAGTTATTTATTTGTAAGAAATGTTTGGAATCATGTATGATTTTGTTCCACTTCTCACGTGTGCACCACTTTGTGTTGGTCTTTCACCTGGAATTCCAATAAAATTGATTCATGTTTGTGGCTGAAATGTGACAAAATGTGGAAAACTTCGAATACTTTTGCAAGCCACTGTAAATAGGCCTATAACTGTACTTTAATGTTGGTCATAAGGGTGTTACTTCAAAGACACTGAGTGTTTGTGAGAACACGTAAAACTGTTTTGATGTATTTGTGCAGTTTGAGGTTTTGTGAATGTAGATTGAAAATTCAATTTAATGTTTAGAGTTTTGAGGAAGAAGGTGGAAGTGTCGTGGTCCGGAGTCTGTGGACTCCATGTTTATGTTTTAGGTTAATTAATATTCTGTGGTTTTGTTTATTTTGGGTTATTTGTAATTGTTCAGAGTTTAATGTTCTCTGTTCCTCGATTGTGTTTTGCTTAGTATTTTTGGTTCTATGGTAATGTTTTCAGGTTACATCCTCCCAGTCTCGTCTAATTAGAATCAACTCTTCCTCCTGTCTGCCATTTCCTTGTTTCCTTGTGTGTGTATATTAGTGTGTGTTTGCCTCTTTGCTCTTTGTTGGAGCATCTGCGTCTCACTGGTGTTTCATCCGCATCTCGTTTCCTGCTGGCCATCCCCTGTGTTGTCTCAGTCTCCTCACGTTTCAGGTTTGTCTTACTTTTGTGGTGATGTCAATATTAAACTCTAAATAATGATTTCCAGGATTCTTATTGGAAACCAGTGTGCTATCTGTAGTCAATATGAGTCAGTAGAATTAAGTCACTTTGAATACATGAAGTAAAGCAAAAGTTTATGTTAAAGAATAAGTGCGAAAGGGAATTGATAAGAACTTAGAGATTATGATTTTATTACTGAGAATATTGAGCGACACCGCCGTTATTCATGCAGAGTCATTGCATGCTGTTTAATGAATGTTTCAGCATGTTGTAGCTTGTTATATAAAGCAATTTGAGTTCTCAGGTGGAGTAGAAAAGCACAATATAAGAATGAGTCAAATGATCAGTGTTGAGGTATCTTAAAGTATTCTATTAGGTTTTGTATTGTTGATTGTCATATATGCTTAGAAGTATATAATCATTTGTAGATTGAAAGAATGTCTCATCCTAGGAGGTCTGTAACAACTCTGTGTAGCATGAAGAGGGGGGTGCGTTCACTCCTCTACAGAGTGTTCTGGCATAGATCACACACCTCCTAGGAGAGGTCGTATCTTCTCTTGCTGATATATGGTTTAGCAAACACACGTATATTTCTTTAAGTATAAGAGCCTTTTGTTCAGATGGAGCCCTAGACTCCTGGCACCAGCTTTGGGGAGTCTTCACAGGGTCACATCTTGACCACACACACACACACACAAAGCCAAGGTACTCTTTGTGTGTATGTAGACGTCATATGTTAATGAACCTATGCATATTCATGTAACCTCAATAAAAGAGCAGTGTTACGGGAGAACGGACGAGAGAAACTGGGGTCAAGCGAAGGAACGGCGTTTGTCCGGTTCTCTCCCGTGCACGAGAAACATGAAGAACTTTGCCTACTTCGTGTCTTGCTTGCTGTGTAATTATATTGTCTTCAACGTTCCAGCGAATAGGTTCAAGCTACAAACCTATCAATTCTATTATGCAGAGTACTTTTTTAAAGTAATGCAGTACATTATTTTGGTGTTTTTCTGTAAAATCACCTGAAACACACCATCTCATAACTATCATTTAACAATAAGAACTTATAGGCTACAGTCCCTCACGCCAATATAAATCCCTATCCTAATGAGGACACACATACAGTGGCTTGCAAAAGTATTCGGCCCCCTTGAACTTTCCCACATTTTGTCACATTACAGCCACAAACATGAATCAATTTTATTGGAATTGCAAGACAAAGTTATCAGACTAGTATTGAACAGCAAAAAAGAAAAAAATCTACAAACCTGAGAAAACTGGACTTAAAGTTTCTATTGGAAGTATTTTTATAAGTTATGGAGACAATTGTGACTCACTGATTTTGGTGATTTATTGTGTTTTTTTCTCTTTCTTTAAGAAATGTTTTCATAATGAGCAATATTCAGGAATTGGTTCACATGTATCTGAGCTGCTATGAAGCAGAGGTCAAAGGTCAAAATTTGATTGACTAAGATACAGATAGATTTCCAACTTCTTTTTTGTTTAGCAACAATAACATTTTCACTGTGTGTGTGTGTGTGTGTGTGTGTGTGTGTGTGTGTGTGTGTGTGTGTGTGTCCTCAGTGAACTGTATCAGTCTCTGCAGTATCTTCCAGCTGCAGCAGTCACTTCAGTTTCTGTTCAGTCTGACTGAGGGAGGTTTTTGTACGACTGTTTTTCACTGTGTGAACACATACTGACTGTTAGGATAGTGAAAACTCTGACAGTAATAAACTGCTGCATCTTCAGCCTGGACTCCACTGATGGTCAGAGTGAAGTCAGAGTTTGATCCACTGCCTGTAAAACGAGCTGGAATCCCTGATTGTCGAGTGCTAGCATAGTAAATGAGACGTTTAGGAACTCCTCCATCTTTCTGTTGGTACCAGGCTAAACAGTGAGAGCTGCCAGAAACATGAACATTCTGACTGGTCGTACACTTGATGCTCACAGATCCTCCCACAGCAGAGCTCACTGCTCCAGGCTGAGTCACTGTATATTGTCCTCTGGACTCTGAGGACACAGAGACAACAACATAAAGCAGCTTCATGGTTTTGTGGGCTTCATTTCAGAGGGACAGATGTTGATAGAGGAGAGGAGTTTGATTCTCTGGACTTTACCTGTGAAGCAGCAGCAGAGGAGAGTCCAGATGAGGACGCAGATCAAAGTCATGTTTTTGATGAGGAGGATTTCTGTGGCTTCTGTTGTGATGAAGGACAGCTGTCAGTCATCCAGTGTTCAACTCTCAGGACTATAAACTCTCCCAGAGCACTGGAGCATGGTGCTGCTGATGCAAAGTGCCTCTCTATGGAAATGAACTGACTGAAAACAACAAGTAGGTGGATCAAATAGTCGATGCTGTTTATCAGTTAATCAGTCAGTTTATGAAAATGTTTTCTTTCTTGTGTTTTAGGACACATCCAGACATTGATGGATGTGTGGGATTTTTAAATTTGGGTATTTTCTGCAATCTTTTACAAAAACATGTTCATTGACTGAGAGAGGCAAGAAAATGTTTCATGATCAAACCAGAGCAGTACTTTGTGATATAACCCCAAGTGTTGCCAAATGCCAACAAAACATGCAAACAATGTCTGAAGATAAAGGCTCAGACATTCGTCCTTGTAAGACAAAATCTGATTTCCTCTTGTTCACTTAAAAAAAAAGAAGAAAAGAAATGTTGTACTTGTCTACTCAAACACATGAACAGAGTTTCAGAGAATCTTCACCCTGAAAGAAGTTTTAGAAACTTACCTGTCAGCAAATCAAAGAACCGCTTACATGTAAGCAACAGGACAGAAGAGAAAAGTTACAATTTGCAAAACCTATTTTAGAGTTTTGTAAAACTCAGTACAAAAAAACTTGCAGTGATTCACATTGATGCATGATGCTGACCACAGGATGCAAAAGTTAAACATGACCACAGCGCAGAATCATTCATCTCTGTTTTAATTTGATATTTTTATAACAGGACAACCTGTGAGGCTGGAAAGACGTCGGTTTCATGCCCTGAACAGGTCACTTTCTGTTTGGTGATGTAGTGTCTGCAGTGTTGGGAAGGTTACTTTTAAAATGTATTCCACTACAGATTACAGATTACATGCCCCAAAATGTATTTTGTAACGTATTCTGAATACTTTGGATTACTTAATATATGATCATGCTTTTTACAACTACATGAATGTGATTTATTACTGTTACTGAAGGCTACTTGCCGTACCAATAACAACTCGATTTTTACATCTTAATATAAATGAGTATCAGTAGGTGGACATTAGGTAAGGCTGCACTTTTTGCAGTGATCTGCAAACGCATATATAAAACAGGTCCGCGGCTCCGAACCGTAGTAAAGGGACCTCTGGCTAATCCGTCGGGTTCGTGTCGGCTCGTAGCTGAAAACTAGCTTTACTTTGTTGTCTGGGTCAAGTTTGTAAGAGACAGAGAGAGGGGTTGAAGGGCTGCTCCAGCAGAACTTATTGTTTCGGAGGAAAACACGAACACAGTGTCCAGTCCAGTCTTAACAGCTTACTTACAGCTGGGCTCGTCAGGCTCTCTGTTTGGCTGCTGTGGTTATTATTATATTTACATGCTTCCAGCTCCCGTTTCTGCTCGATGACAGCTCGTACTTTTTCTCCCTCTTCGCGCTCACAGACACATAACAGGTACAGCAGTCCATTCTCCCTGCAGCACGGACTACACTGCCCATCAGGCTGCATTCTTTAGGGCGATGCCTGTAACACTCTGCCTGTTGCCTTCATATTAAATCATTTTTTGAATAATAATTTTGAAATATTTTTAAATATTTCTTCACGTCATAATGCTGGCAGCAAGTAGAGATGACATGGGCTGCAAGATTGAGACACAGACATTAGAGCCTCTTAATGTTTTCTTTGGGTTTCAACCAGCGTGGAATTACCATAGAGAGTGCACAGCCTAACATATGAAACAGGAGAAGACGTGTAATCCATTTATTTCAACAAAGTAATTCTAATCTGAATTGATGTGATTAGCAGAGTAATCCAAAGAGTGGGAATGTGCTGGAAATATCTTTTATTTTATGAATTTGTCACATGTTTTAGTAATATCACTTTTGGGTCACTTCGAGGTTCACATGTGGGGAAGCATTCAGCTTTAACTCTATTGCACAAAGTCAGGCATCGTGAGAAAGTTGGTGACACCCAGAGGGGGAGAATTCAACAGGTGGTGAAGTCTTTTGTTAATCAGGTCTTTGAGGATGTGGGGAAGAGGCAAGGAGCAGTCTCTATGTGACACTGGAAGAGGAGATAAAGTTGTAAACTCTCTCCCTCTCTTGGAGGGGTCAAGGGTGTGACAACAGCTGTGGAAATGCCTTCTGTTTGACTGTATTTAAAGAGGGCTGCTATTCATCTTTAGAGACACGTATCAGTGCCCCACTGAATGTCGTCTCTCCCTCAACTGCTTGGGAATTAAAAAGGTTTTGGCTCATCGTGTCTGCAGACTTTGTTGATTATATTTCCATGACATTATTCTGCAGTGACAAAGTGAGATATGTCACAACAAAGGAGCGAAAACTGAAAAAGTGTTTGTTTACATTGTTGAGTTAACACCGAATATAAAAGCTTCAGTGCTCTTTGGTACAGAATCTCCAGTTTTTTTATTTAAAAGTTTTATAATTACGATTTTGATTATGTCCCCACATTCGGTGTCAATGATGGTGATGATACTGGAGGATAAACGTGAGCTCTAACACATGAGTCTGCCTACAGGAGGGAGGTTGAACGTCTGGTGTCCTGGTGCAGCCACAACAACCTGGTGCTGAATGCCCAGAAGACAGTGGAGATTATTGTGGACTTCAGGAAGCACACAGCCCCACTCCCCCCATCATCCTGACTGACACCCCCATCACCTCTGTGGACTCATTCCGCTTCCTGGGTACCACCATCACCCAGGACCTGAAGTGGGAGCCCACCATCACCTCCGTCATCAAGAAAGCCCAGCAGAGGATGTACTTCCTGAGGCAGCTGAAGAAATTCAACCTGCCAACACGGACGATGATGCAGTTCTACACTGCAATCATCGAGTCCATCCTCACCTCCTCCATCACCGTGTGGTACGCTGGAGCCACTATCAGGGACAAACAGAGACTGCAGCGTGTTGTGCGCTCTGCTGAGAAGGTGATTGGCTGCAGACTCCCATCTCTGCAGGACCTGTACACCTCCAGGATACTGGGGCGTGCAGCTCGGATCTCAGCTGACCCTTCTCACCCTGGACACAGTCTGTTTGACCTGCTCCCCTCAGGCAGGAGGCTCCGGTCCATTCGCACCAGAACCTCTCGCCATAAGAACAGTTTCTTCCCCTCTGCTGTCGGACACATGAACAATAAACGTATGACTGTTCCCACCACTAACACATGACCCTACGCTGTGTTCACTGCATCATTCCATGTTTGCACTGATCACCACCTGCACTCATGTATATATCTTTCTACGTAGCACTCATAATTCTTATTCTTACTTTTATTTTTTTCATGTCTATTTAAGCGCAATTTATGACAGTATGTTTGCACTGAAGCACCGCAGCAATTTCCTGATGTTGTAAACCTGCTCAACATTTGGCAATAAAACCCTTTCTGATTCTGATTCTGATTCTGATTCTGATCTGCTCAAATTTACACAGCTTTCACATCACTTCATTGTAGGGGTCGAGTTTTTCTTTATCTGTTACCTGTATATGAATCTACAGTGTTCAGTTGAGTCACATTCCAAATATGCTGTGAAAAACTCTTTTTAAACGAGTCGTGCTGGAGTCAGTCAGATGATTTCCATAGAGGCACTTTGCATCAGCAGCACCATGCTCCAGTGCTCTGGGAGAGTTTATAGTCCTGAGAGTTGAACACTGGATGACTGACAGCTGTCCTTCATCACAACAGAAGCCACAGAAATCCTCCTCATCAAAAACATGACTTTGATCTGCGTCCTCATCTGGACTCTCCTCTGCTGCTGCTTCACAGGTAAAGTCCAGAGAATCAAACTCCTCTCCTCTATCAACATCTGTCCCTCTGAAATGAAGCCCACAAAACCATGAAGCTGCTTTATGTTTTTGTCTCTGTGTCCTCAGAGTCCAGAGGACAGATCACAGTGACTCAGCCTGGAGCAGTGAGCTCTGCTGTGGGAGGAACTGTGAGCATCAAGTGTACGACCAGTCAGAATGTTTATGTTTCTGGCAGCGCTCACTGTTTAGCCTGGTACCAACAGAAAGCTGGAGAAACTCCCAAACGTCTTATTTACTACACTAGCACTCGACAATCAGGGATTCCAGCTCGTTTTACAGGCAGTGGATCAAACTCTGACTTCACTCTGACCATCAGTGGAGTCCAGGCTGAAGATGCAGCAGTTTATTACTGTCAGAGTTTTCACTGGCTGAACAGTCAAGATGTGTTCACACAGTGAAAAACAGTCGTACAAAAACCTCCCTCAGTCAGACTGAACAGAAAGTGAAGTGACTGCTGCAGCTGGAAGATACTGCAGAGACTGATACAGTTCACTGAGGACACACACACACACACACACACACACACACACACACACACACACACACACACACACACACACACACACACACACACACACTAGTACAGGTCCTCCATCTTTTTTTTACCCAAAAAGGGTTTAATTTGTGAGAGTAAACTTGTGCAGTGTAAATAGTCAAACAGTAAAATGTAAACATTGCAGCAGTTAAGGAGTGAAAGGCCATTTTTGTTGAAACACTTGTTTCCTGGTTAAGAGCATTGCTTAGAAACTCGTCTTTGGTTTACTTTTCATTTTCTTTTTGGGAAGATTGGGGAACATAAGGACCTGTTTTCTTGTTTTGGCATTGCTCACATCCAAAACAAATAAACTCCTCTATACCAAAAACGAACCTTCTTATCAACTTACATTGTTGTGCAAATAAAGTCATCCTGTTTTTATTAAGCTGTATATTTTCAAACATGAACATTGTTAAAATGATTTGGTCGATGTTTCATCTTTCACTTTGTTATTCTCCTGGTCTTTCATTTGTTCAACTGTGATGCTAAAGTTCAAAAAACAAATCCCAGAATTGTTTTCAGTTAAGCTAAGCAGTGGCTTCATGTTCTAATTATCTTTAACATTACAGGGCTCTAGAATAACTTTTTGCCTTGGTTGCACTGGTGCGCCACTTTTTCAACCGCATCGCTTAACACCGCGGTTTTACATGTGCCCTTTTTTGGGGGGAAATTGCTGTCCATACAGACAATATTGATTTGTAAATGATTAACTAACAATCTTGTTCTTGTGCTTAAAGTGCTTTGGCACTCTTTGGCCATAAGAATGCAGAGATGGCACCGGGTGTTATGGCACGCCGTCTTTCTCTCGGTTCTGCAATGTTTGTTTGTTGTGTTCTTAGTGGTGTCCCTGCTAGCTTGGAAAACCCACTTCCTGTTGGTGTATGAGCGACAGACGCTTTTTAACATCCGTGACTCACTGCTGATGCTCCACAGTGTTAGCGAGCGATCTGGAGGAATCCCGCCGCCGTGCCGGAGGAGCAGCTTCGCCGCGATCGCTGCTCTGCGCTTCCACAGGCCCCGCTGGTTTAGAAACTTATTCCCGTTAACGACAAGGAAGCAAGATGAACAGCAATTTTACTTGCTAGCAAGGCAGGCTGGTTGGAACCAGGCTCTTGGAGCTAAACGCTCCTCACCTGTCTGCTAGCCAGCATCAAGTAAACAGCCTTCCTTGCAGCTTTTTATTCTGAGAACACAAGCACTGTGTTTGTGTGTATGTGAGTGTGTATGTTTGTTTGGTGGTGCGTTTGTGTGACCTCCTGCTTATCAAAAGGGTCATAAAAGCAGGAAGCTTACTAACCAAGAAAACAGAACCCTCACATAGGATGTCCCTATAATGAAACACTACAGCCTCCCCCACCAACAAACAGGCTGGAGAGGTGGTCAGAGACAAAGGAATGTCTTTGACCATGCTGCTTGAACTAAGTCTTACACATTTAAGTAACACAATGACAACATTTAACAATTTGACTCCAACAGTCCCCCCTTTTTGTCAACTTTGTACATAAATTTCCACTTATGCACCCTTGTGTTTGACAGTTCAGTATAGGCTTCATTCACACACAGCTCCTCACATCATTCACTTCCTACTGCTGCAAAAGTTCACAGTTCATACATGTACGAAACGTGCTTAGCAATTATCCTACTTCTCATTCATCTCACACACAGGAAACTACATCCTGCAAGGAAACAAATGAATGTCAACAGTCAAAAACAAGAATCAACGTTCTCAAAAGAATATGCACTACAATCCAAATGTATGCAGACATAGGAATTCAAACACATCAGTTGGTTTTTGGTTTGTCCATGTGGCTTCCAGCTGTAGACACCCTGTGGGGTGATCGAGTCACCTGGTGAATCATCTGCATTTACAACTCCTCTCCTTTCCTGTTGTCACTGCAGAAAAAGTTTTTTAAAGGAAATTGGATCAAGTTGTTTATGATCTTCTCCCCCCTTTTTGAGTCATGTCCACCCATGGCTCAAAACTCCAACCAACTTATATAAGTGTACATGATGTAAATGTAAACAAAAGAAAGCCCCTTTGACTGTCTGGCTTTTTCTTCATAATGATAGCCATATTAGGACACATAAAGGCAATGGTTATATATCTATATATTTTAGCACAAATGACAATATAAAAAATATCAATCCTAACAATGCCCATGTGTCAAAGTAACTGAGAATAAAAAACAGAAACATGAAGGAGATATTCCTGGCCTGGCTTTTTATAGCAGACAATCTTAAAACTATTTTGCAATTTTGCATAATTTTAAAAAGTTTACATTTCTTCAGTATTGAACAGCAGAAAATAGGCTTTCTTGTCCGAGGTCATTGAAGTAAAAGAAAAAAAGAAAAAAACACAGAGGCTGACAGCGCTGCAAACAACGGTAGACTGGTGGGTAATAAGCGAAGGAATAATGCAGAAAACAGAGATTTGAGACGGGAAACTGTTCTTGAAGTACAGAGAGAGAGAGAGAGAGAGAGAGCTGTGCATGAAGTGTGATTTTTATCTTGGTGGAAACAAAACAGTAAAGTAAGAGGGAATTCATGACGATGTTTATCAGATGTGAATAGTTTGTTGCTTCTTTTGCTGCTGGTTCAGTCAATTTTGCTTGGAGAGAGACAAAACTTGCAGCTCAGAATCAGCACAAAAAAGACGTAAACAGCGCGGACCCGACGCATCAGAATCAGTGAGCTGTCGGCTTTCAGCCCGATGGCGTGTCCGTCTACGTGCCGTCGTGTGAGAAAGCAGAGAAAGCTGATTCTGATGCGTCGGGTCCCTCTGTGTGTTTACGCTGTGTGTCTTTGTGTGGAATCCGTTTACCTGCTCTCATTTACTGTTTGGTGGTTGATAAAATACTTTTGTGATCTTTAACCTGAGATTCCGGCGTTTCTGGGAAAATATATTTATGTTTAAAACTCGATTTAGGATTTAATGAATCAATGTCGCTTTATTCAAGCTACTCACCTCTCTCTATCTGCCTGTACTTTCAAACGTACAGACGGACTACATGAATATCTGAACTACGACCAATCAGAGAGGTCCCACCCCTGATTATCTCTGATTGGTTTAGACCACGATAGGAGCATAATGTGTGTCGGTTGTTGACCACAGGGAGAGTTTCAGAGTTGCAGAGTGTTTTTTTATTTATTTATTTTACTCGAGTAGTTTGTCGTACCGCTGCGACCTGAGATTATTTTTAATCGCACTTGCGACCAAATTGGTTGCACTCTACAGCCCTGCATTACATTTAATTTTTCTAACTTAGCTTTGCTCCAGTGGTAATTAGAGTGAAAGGACTTGAAACTCAAAGTTTTACTCGTCTCTGTAAAACAAATTATTCATACCACCTTTACTTAACAGGAGCTTTACTGTGATAGTTTTAATACATTCTTCTATATTTAGTATGGTTTTAATATTTTCGTATTTTAAATTACGCAGGATATATGATAAAACAATAATTTACTTGCAAAGAGTTTTAATTTCTACACAAATACTTTCATTATGTGGAAAAAAAGTATTTGAGATGGAATTGTTTTATTTGATCTGAGAACAAAAAGAAATTGTTCATTGTTAATATATTTAGATCATATAAACAATATACAGGTACATTTAGCAAAGAAAGTAAGAGAGAAAAAATACTACAGACGGGCATCTGAGGGTGAGGGGAGCGTGCCAAGCTCCAATCGACAGCACAGTCGAGTTCAATGATGGCATCATGATTCTGTGAGCAGCACAGAAACCAGAAGCTAGGGTGGTGATGGGGAATGACCGACGGCAATTTCCTATGAACATCACCTAATGCTGTGTCACTGTGCTAAGCATACTTTGACAATCTGAAGAGGGTCTTCCTTTGTGTCATTGTTGTTGTCATTTGCATCATGACCACTTGTCAAGAGATTTTCTACATTATACACTATAACCAAATCTCTATAATACAATATAATCAAGTAGGCCTTATATTCTAACCAAGTGTGCCTTATATTTAGTGTGTTCATATATTTTCACATAACCAAGCCTATTGTTGAAGAATCAGCTAACCAAGTTTATTGTTAAAGAGAACATAATGCATTCCTTACTTAAGTGTCTGAAATGTTTGAGATGTTTTGACAGCATGATATAATGATGCATTCTTTCCTATAATGTCTGTGATGTCAGATAAAGCATGATATACTTCTGTATTTTTATCCCAGTGTGTGAAAGATCAGATAAGTTGATTTAATGCTTAACCTCTCGTCAACATCTGTTAAAAGAGGAAGTACTATGTAACCCATTTTTGCCTTATAAATAAAGCAAGCGAGCCTGTGCTCGGTGTGGTGTCTTCTCAGAGAGACATTCACCCGTGCGCACGTTTTCTAATTACACTCTGAGTCGGTCTGCAGTTGTCTCATTTCTCTTATTTGTGTTTCGAACAAATGTCTACCCCTGACATTTAATTGGTCCTTCGTAGCCGGAGAACTGACTGTTATTTTTAATGTCCAGTTTTCCAACAGACGGTCTTCATCGGATCCTGATGTCGTGACGCCTGCGCTGGAAAAGAGTCTGTGCACAGCAAAAGAAAAACCGGGAGCGTGGAATTCGACCTCCGGTCAGCGTCTTATACAGGCCCCACGGCGCCAGGACCAGATGAACCGAATTCAAAAACGCAGCACCACAGTAAGGTGAATATGAAACACTGCATTCCATCAAGCGCTAAAATACGTTGATATTGAGATTTTCCTTTAAAATAGTGTAAACCTGGTTAGCGCCGACAGATCTCAGTCCAGAAGGGACTTAAGGAGACAACAGGCAAGAGCGATATTCTAGAAATCGCTATTAAAAGTTCCGGTTGCTCTGGGTAGTAACGGAACGAGTTCCGGTCACTCTAGGAGTGGCTGCAACGGAACAGGTTGAAGGTTACATGAAATAGGCCTATGGAAAATCTCAATAAAAATTATAAAAACGCGCTTTGTTTGTGTTGAAATAGAGGAGTGAGTTGTTTTTACGACCCAATAAGCGGTCGAACCACTTCTCAAACTGTTTTCCTGTGTACACTCACGTATTGGTTAAAGTGGAAAAAGGGTTGTGCGTCATCACGTAAAATCAATAACCGCTCACTCGAATAGCGAGTGAGTAGAAGGCTGTTATTGAAAACCCATTCTCACTTTTGCATGCCAAAGAAGGTGTCACAGTTCTGACGTAATTAGTTCAAAATGGGTAATTCTAAAACTAAAGTAAAATTAACAGCAGATGAAGAAAAGCTTGAAAAAAACTGTCAAAATGCAGGAAGAGTCAGTGCAAATAGGTGGAGAAATCCACATAAAATTTCTTGTCCAGCCTGGCAAGGCAAATGCAACCCAGAGTCAATAAATGCTTTAAAAACCGCTTTGCAAAAAGAGCTATATGAGGAAAAAAGTCAAAAGAAAGTAAAAAGCAGGACAAAGAAGGGACAAAAGAGAGATTAAATGCTGTAATTGTGGAAAAAAACGGGCACTTTGCTCGAGACTGCAGGAGTGTAATTCAGGAACAGGAAAGTGATGAATGACTAGCACAAGAGGAAGGAAGTGAAACAGATGAAGCGGAGGTTTACAATGTAGAACAACTACTGTTAGGTTCAGAAGACAAGCCAACAGTTGTAATATATGTGAAAGGTGTGCCGTTAAAAAATGTTTTGAGACACAGGAGCTTGTAAAACTGTTTTAACTGTAGAAGTCCCAAATGTAACATTCTCAAAAAACACTATAATTGTGAAATCAGCCTCAGGACATGTGACAAAACAGCATCTAACCGATCCCCTTTTATGTCACATAGAGATAGTGGCTGTGGCGGCAAAAATCAGTGCATTTATGACCCATCATGCCCAGATTGTATGAAATAAATAAAAGGAAATCATTCATATGAAGACCTTTTCTATAAAAAAAAAAAAGAGAGAGATGCATAAGGTAGATTAAGGCTGTGTCATTGTTCAGCCAAGGAAAGTGTGTGAAAAGATAAATGTTTCCATCCTGGAGGGTGGGTGAGACTGCAGCTCACTCACAGTCCCTGATGGATACAAAATAAAATATAATAATCTGAAGGTTGGATCTGAGATGAGGCAAACAGAAGACCAGTCTAAAAGTAGGCACAAACCTGTTCAGAGAAAAAGCAAATTTTGTAGAGATTGGATGAACTATAAATTATCTGTTTGCCGAGTAAGATGATCCTAACTATTAAATTGGCTCAGTAGTAGTATAGTGATATACACTAATAAAATATTGTGATATACTATTGTTATTATATAGAGAGAAAAAGATGATAATAATTAATAAAAAATATAATATTAATATTGACAAGAAGTATCTTAGCCAGTATGATGTGAGATGGACAATTGTTATGAAGTAGTCTGCATCAAGCTTAAAGGTTTGCTCAAACTCAGTATAATGAAATATGAGATGAAGAAAATAAAAGCAATATCTAAACCAATTAGGTGCATAGAGGCACTTAACCTGCTTGAAAACCTGTCATTTATCCTAGATAAATATTACTGAGATACAGAGCACATCTATAATAACAACTAATAAGCCAAACCCTGTAAGATAATAACTAAACCTGCAGGATTATGAAGCTGAATTAAATGTGTGGACACCGCTAAGTTGATAAGCATGTTACACATTTTCTTTTATTTTTTATTTATTGGTTTTTTTAGAACAGAGGCTGCATGCTATTAAAAGCGAACACATGCAGCTGTCTGTGAGCTCAGTTTCCCCTCACACTTCTGCTCTGTTTCTGGCAGCATTTTTCTTTGTCTTTTTGTATCCTGACTCATGTATGTTTTTGTTTGTTTTTGTTTTTTGATTATTTTGTTGGTTTGGAAACAAATTTGTGCCAATACTTGTGGATTATGGTGACACACTCGAGGACTCATGTGTCAAGCGGAGGGATGGTTATGTCAGCCGGTGATCGGCTGTGATCAGCTGATCACGGGGCCGGGGTTAAAAGAGAGACGCCACCCACCTGTTCGCCGCTCAGACATCAGTATCTTCGTGTCAGGAGCTCCGAAACTCTGCCGACGTCAGTCTCCGCCTGATTCAGCAACTGTGAGTTACAATCCCTTTCAATCCTTTTTCTCTTCCCGGCTCCGCTCGCTCTCTGTCTGTAACGACCGTTCCGAAGCCACGCTTCGTGCTCAGGTCATTACTAGAATAACTGCGTGTCTGCTCCAAACCCACCGCTAGCCTTCGCCGCGCTTGGGTCTAGCCAGCACGCCACACGGGCACGCCGAATTACTGTGTGCGATCCGCCCGGCCGTGACAGGATGTCTGAGCCACATGTAGACCCAGCGGAATTCGAACGGCTGAAAGCCGAAGTGTTATATCTTCGCGGTGTGGTGGATCGGATGAGCACAAAGATGGAGTCTCTCACCGAAACTGTCCTCCAGCTTTCCTCTTCCGTCACCTCGCTGCAACGTCAGCCAGCGCCGGTGAGCGCTGAACCCCGGATCGGACTACCCGACAAGTGGAACGGAGTAGACGGCCGGCCTGATGGATTGCTCGCCACCTTAGACATGATGTTTGAATGTCAACCCACTAAATACGCCACTGCCCGTGCAAAAGTGGCGATGCTCACCTCTCTCTTGTCTGGCCAGGCTCAGGAATGGGCCGCGGCTCTCTACAACAATAAGTCTGCAGCGTGTAATGACTATGCTCTGTTTGTGGAGGAGTTAAAAAAGACTTTCGTTCCCCCCAGCAGTGAAGTGGAAGTGGAGTCACAGCTGCTTCATCTACGCCAGGGCAGCCGACCAGTCTGTTACTTCGCCTCCCAATTCCGCACCCTGGCTGCTAAGCTTCAATGGGGAGATGCTTCTCTGCGCTCCATCTTTCTAGAGGGGCTGGCTGATTACATCAGAGACGAGATGGCCGGCCGTGAGGCCCCAAAGACCTTGGATGAGGCCGTGGACCTTGCCCTGAGATCGACCAACGTGTGATGTCGCGGCCTCGCCATGCCCCTCGGGCCTTAAAACCCTTCCAGCCTCAGCGGACCACGTCGTCGCGACCTCCTCCCCCCTCTGATGGAGCCACGGCTAGCCCAAGCAGCACATCCAGCGAGGAGCCCATGCAGCTGGGTGGACTCCCCAAAGAGGAGAAAGAGAGACGCTGGCGTGAGGGCCTCTGCGCCTACTGTGGATCAGCTCGACACCGTCGTCCCCAGTGCCCGCTACGGCCGGGAAACGACGACGCCAGGTAGACTGCGGGGGTGTCCCACCTGGCCCTTCCCACTCCTCCGATCCCTCTCGTTTTCTGTTACCGGTCACATTTCACCTGAAACACCAACAGCTCTCATCCGAAGCCCTCCTGGACACCGGAGCCGCCGAGAACTTCATCGACCAAAAACTAGCCTCTCGGCTCCGCATCCCATTGACTTCCGTCGACCGATTTCTCCCGGTGACCTCAGTAGACGGGCGACCACTCCAACCCTACCCGGTCCAGTTCCAGACCCAGCCAGTCCGCATGTCTGTCGGGGATCATCAGGAGGAGATCCGGTTCCTAGTAGTCTCGGCCTCTTCCTCTCCTCTCATCCTCGGATACCCCTGGTTCCGTCGACATGACCCCCACGTCTCCTGGTCTTCCTGCCAGATCCTGGACTGGGGTCCCCGGTGTTCACGCCGCTGCCTTCTCCTCCGGACTGGACAGGACTCAAAGCCAGAAGAGGCGTCACCCCCGGAGCCCGTCGATCTGGATAGGATCCCTCCGGCTTACCATGACCTGTCCGAGGTCTTCAGTAAGAGGCGAGCCTCCGCTCTCCCTCCTCATCGCTCCTACGACATGGCCATCGAGCTCCTCCCGGGAGCAGTCCCTCCTCGTGGTCGCCTGTTCTCGCTGTCAACCGCAGAGAACAAAGCCATGGAGGAGTACGTCACTGAGGCTCTCCAACAGGGCTTCATTCGCCCTTCTACCTCCCCTGCAGCTGCGGGGTTCTTCTTTGTAAAGAAGAAAGACGGCGGGCTTCGCCCCTGTATAGACTACCGAGGCTTGAATAAAATCACCGTTAAGAACCGCCATCCTCTTCCTCTGCTATCCACCGCGCTCGATTCCCTCTCCCAGGCCTGCATCTTCACCAAACTAGACCTACGCAGCGCTTACAATTTGGTGCGGATTAGAGAAGGGGACGAATGGAAGACGGCCTTCATCACCCCTAACGGGCACTGGGAGTATCTGGTGATGCCCTTCGGCCTCTGCAACAGCCCTGCTGTCTTCCAACACCTGATCAACGATGTCTTGCGGGACATGCTGGGCCGATGGGTGTTTGCCTATCTGGATGACATCCTGATCTACTCCCGCACCGAAGTGGACCATATTCGCCATGTGCGGGCCGTGCTAAGCAGGCTGCTCGAGTACCAGCTGTTCTGCAAACTGGAAAAGTGTGCCTTCCATCAACGGTCCACTACCTTCCTGGGCTTCACCATCTCCTCCAATGGCCTGACCATGGACCCGCAAAAGCTCCAAGCCGTGACCCAGTGGCCTCAGCCTTCCAGCCTTAAGCAGCTACAGAGCTTCCTGGGCTTTGCCAATTTTTATCGGCGCTTTATCCGCAATTTCAGCACCATTGTCGCGCCACTGACATCCCTCACTAAACCAGCTAACCTGCCCAGGCCCTTCTGCCTCCCCCCTGGTGCGAAACTGGCCTTCCGAGACCTTATCCGTCGGTTTGCTACAGCTCCCGTCCTGCTCCACCCTGATCCTGCCGGAGATTTTGTGGTGGAGGTGGATGCCTCCGATGTTGGCGCTGGCGCCGTCCTCTCTCAACATGGCCCGGATGGAAAACTTCACCCGTGCTGCTATTTTTCAAGGAAGTTCTCTGACACGCAGCGACGGTATGGTGTCGGCGACCGGGAACTCCTGGCCATCAAGTGGGCCTTGGAAGAATGGCGGCATTGGCTCCTGGGAGCGAAAGAACCATTTCTGATCTGGACTGATCACCAGAACCTGATCCATATTCGTTCTGCCAAGCAGCTCAACCCAAGGCAGGCCCGTTGGGCCTTATTCTTCGAACCGTACAACTTCCACCTCGCCTACCGCCCTGGCTCCAAGAACACCAAGGCAGACGCCCTCTCCAGGCAGTTCGCCCAGGACGTCGTCACGTCAGACCCTGGACCTATCCTACCGTCTCGTTGTTTCGCTGCCCCCCTTCGGTGGCCCTTGGAGGACTCTATCCGGGACGCCCTGACCGCCGAACCGCCTCCGCCGGAGACCCCAGCTGGGCGGCTCTATGTGCCATCCCGGTGCCGTCAGGAGGCCTTGCTCTGGGCTCACTCCTCCCCGCTCTCTGGTCACCCAGGGCCCGACAGAACCCTCCAGCTCCTCCGTCGTGCCTTCTGGTGGCCCTCCATGACTCGGGACGTCCGTGACTTCGTTTCCGCCTGTGACACCTGTGCTCGGGCCAAGTCCTCCACCCAGCCGCCCGCTGGCGACCTTCACCCTCTCCCGGTGCCGAGACGTCCCTGGTCCCATGTCGGCCTTGACTTTGTTACCGGCCTTCCATCTGTGGACGGTCTTGACACCATCCTCACCTTTGTGGACCGGTTTTCTAAGGCGGTGCACCTGGTCGCCCTGGCCGGCCTCCCCTCCGCCAAACGGACGGCCGAGCTCCTCCTGGACCATGTCGTCCGGCTTCACGGATTCCCCAAGGACATAGTCTCCGATCGGGGGCCACAGTTCACCGCCAGGTTCTGGAAGGCCTTCTGCCGCCTGATAGGAGCATCTCCCAGCCTCTCGTCCGGCTATCACCCTCAGACCAATGGGCAGGTTGAACGGACCAATCAACAGTTGGGGCGCTTCTTACGGTGCTTCGTCTCCGCCCAACCGTCGCTATGGCCTCGTTACCTGGTGTGGGCTGAGTTGTCTCATAACCTTCACATCTCTTCCGCCACCGGTCTCTCGCCCTTTGAGGTCTGTCATGGATTTCAACCTCCTATCTTCAGCCATCAGGAAGCGGAGGTCGACGTGCCGGCTGCTGAAC
Organism: Astatotilapia calliptera; assembly: GCF_964374335.1. Lineage (NCBI taxonomy): Eukaryota > Metazoa > Chordata > Actinopteri > Cichliformes > Cichlidae > Astatotilapia > Astatotilapia calliptera. The sequence continues at coordinate 3,447,505 of NC_137442.1, read as the reverse complement.
GGATGGTCCGCCGCTGTCGCCAGGCCTGGATCAAGGCGCGGGCTGCCATTTCCCGGGCCAACGCTCTGTACACCCGGCAGCATCGTCGCCGCCACCGCCCGGGTCACCCCTTCCGGCCGGGGGACCGCGTCTGGCTCTCCACTAAGCACCTACGGCTGCGCGGCGAGTCCAAGAAGCTCGCTCCCCGGTTCGTCGGTCCGTACGAAGTCACCGCCCGGCTCAACCCCGTGGCTTACCGTCTCCGGCTTCCGCCCGCCATGAAGGTCCATCCGGTTTTCCACGTCTCGCAGCTTAAGCGGCACGTCGCTTCCCCACTGGCGCCCCCCTCCCGGGCCCCGCCCCCGCCCAGGATCGTCGATGGGGGTCCTGTCTACGCTGTCCGTCGGATCTTGGACTCCCGTCCCCGGGGCCGGGGGGTCCAGTATTTGGTGGACTGGGCTGGCTACGGCCCTGATGAGCGCTCCTGGGTGCCGTCCCGCTTCATCTTGGATCCTTCCCTCATCTCGGATTTCCGTCGCCGCCGTCCTGGCCCGTCGGGTGCCGGTCCTCGGGGGGGGGGTCCTGTCAGCCGGTGATCGGCTGTGATCAGCTGATCACGGGGCCGGGGTTAAAAGAGAGACGCCACCCACCTGTTCGCCGCTCAGACATCAGTATCTTCGTGTCAGGAGCTCCGAAACTCTGCCGACGTCAGTCTCCGCCTGATTCAGCAACTGTGAGTTACAATCCCTTTCAATCCTTTTTCTCTTCCCGGCTCCGCTCGCTCTCTGTCTGTAACGACCGTTCCGAAGCCACGCTTCGTGCTCAGGTCATTACTAGAATAACTGCGTGTCTGCTCCAAACTCACCGCTAGCCTTCGCCGCGCTTGGGTCTAGCCAGCACGCCACACGGGCACGCCGAATTACTGTGTGCGATCCGCCCGGCCGTGACAGGTTAATATACTCAATAAACAGTTCTATACAAAAAATTTTGAAAGTTCAGCAAAAGAGTTTATTAGAACATGCATGATTTGCCAAAAACACAATGCTCAAGGTAATTTACGACCAAAGCGAGGCCGGTTCCCTAAACCGCCACACCCATTCCATACTATCCAAATGGATTTTATAGAACTAAATGAATCTCAATCCTCCAAGTATGCACTTGTGATAATAGATGTATTTTCCAAGTGGCCAGAAATATACCCAGTGAAAAAAGCAGATGCAATTTCAGTAGCAAAATGTTTGTGTAACCATTTCATTCCAACATATGGCATTCCGTCTCTGATAAGATCAGACAATGGCACACATTTTGTAAATGAAGTGATAAGTAAAGTTTCTGAAGCTCTAGGCTTCAGCATAAAACATCATTGTTCTTATCATCCACAAAGTGCAGGATTAGTCGAGAGAACTAACGGCACAATTAAACAAAGATTGAGGAAATGTATGGAAGAAACTAAAAAACCATGGCCTGAATGTCTAAGCTTAGTTAAGTTATGGATGAGAATAACTCAAGGAGCAGGTGGTCTAACGCCATTTGAAGTTGTACATGGCAGACCCTTCCCTCTCCCCATAACTAGTGAGCCAATTAATAAATCTATTGCAGAAACAACAATGGCAGAATGGATGACAAAACTGTTTGAAAATAAAGAAGTGATTTTAAACAATCAACTGCCGAGTGATCTATCTCCAGTCTCTTGCAGGTTGAACCCCGGTGATTGGATTCTGATTAAAGTCCTCCAACGAAAAAATTGGAGTTCTCCACGGTGGGAGGGTCCCCATCAGGTGCTGCTTACTACACCAACAGCTTGCAAAATCGCTGAAAGACCGTCGTGGATCCATCAAAGTCACGTGAAGAAAGTGTTTGCACCACAATAAGACGCCGGTTCCCCCGACTCTCAAGTGATCCCCTGGTGAAGGAAAGGGCTGATTGGGTATACCCCGCCCTTTACCTTCTCGCCAGTTGTCTCCTCACTTGGAGCTCAGGTGTGCCTGGTCGCCCTGAAGAACAAACACATAATAAAGAGTGACCCATCCCACCAAAGAGAGGAACCAATGACAACACCGGGGACGCCTAGAATGCAGAGAGCCAGCATGATGAATCTAGAAGAAGAAGAGCCACCAGCCCCAGCCCCAAAGCTGCTATGTTTAAGTGCTTGTCACTTTCAACGGAAACGGTTCATGTGCAGCCTGATTTGTCTGGTGGCCAGTGTCATCTTAGGGGTGATGCTCTTCTGGCTGATACCTGGAAGAGCCCGCAGAATAACACCAACTATTCCCCGTCTCAAGAGGTGGACCCATGACAACTCCCATCTAACTGAGATGACCCAAGATCACATTCACCCTTGGATGAACAATGCCTGGTACCGATACCTACACAACACCATAGATGAAAAAGAATGTTATGTCTGTTCTCACATGCCTTCAACTTCAGTCTACCCCACCATATATGGTCGCAAAATGGACAGTCACGTGCAAAGTGAATGTGCAGCAAGTTTCGCCAGCATTGGAAGACAATACTTTACAATCGGCATGACAGCTTCACTCCTAGGTGCAAAAGGCCTGAAGAAGGATGGAACCTGTGACGACAAATTCTGGGTAGATATGACAGTAAAAAACAGAAATGCTTCTGTCCCTTTCCCTGTTTTTATGACCCATACAGAGAAGTGGCATCCTCTGTGCTTCTACCAAGCGGCAGGGCAAGGACGCCAACCCCTGGGCCATACCAGCAACTGCAACGCAACCTATGGAGGAGTAGGGTATGGGACAGTCAACCTAAATCAACAGACGTGCCAGAGAACTTCAAACTCTGGAACACCGGCGAGAAGGTAATCCACGCTCTGTTTCCCTGGACAGGAGTAGGAAAACACGCACTACGAATTGAGACCTTAGACTATCGCTTTGGACTGTTTTTGAACGCTTCAACCCGCATTGACAAATCACAGAATGAAGAAATTGATGCAATCCGCATCACTGTCATGCAACACCGAGTAGCTTTGGACCTTATTCTTGCAGAGAAAGGAGGTCTTTGCGTACTGTTCAACAAGACATGTTGTACTTACATACCTGACAACATACACTCATTAAACATGACAAATGCTTTGAATGTTCTGAAACAACTAAGAGACGCTCAGCAACAGGACTACGTAACCGATGAGCAAGGCTGGTGGGACTGGTTGCTGAACGGCTCCTGGAAATCTTTGCTGATTAAAGGCCTGTTGGCCCTATGTACTATGATGTTTCTATTTTGCATTTTTGCTGCTTGTATTATCCCTTGTCTGAGACGCATGGTGATGAGTATGTTTAATCGTACTTTAGGAAATTTTGTCTTGATCCAGAGGGATATGGAGGATCCCTTTCGCCAGTATGATATGCTAAATAGGGAAGACAGAGTAGAGAATGTCTATTATAGTCTTAACAGAGCTGATGTTTAGATACTTCACTGAATGATATGCAAGTTGAAAATGTGATTTAACAAGTGACTATGCATTGATATAAACATGTGAAATATATTAACAACAGGAGGGAAATGTCAAGAGATTTTCTACATTATACACTATAACCAAATCTCTATAATACAATATAATCAAGTAGGCCTTATATTCTAACCAAGTGTGCCTTATATTTAGTGTGTTCATATATTTTCACATAACCAAGCCTATTGTTGAAGAATCAGCTAACCAAGTTTATTGTTAAAGAGAACATAATGCATTCCTTACTTAAGTGTCTGAAATGTTTGAGATGTTTTGACAGCATGATATAATGATGCATTCTTTCCTATAATGTCTGTGATGTCAGATAAAGCATGATATACTTCTGTATTTTTATCCCAGTGTGTGAAAGATCAGATAAGTTGATTTAATGCTTAACCTCTCGTCAACATCTGTTAAAAGAGGAAGTACTATGTAACCCATTTTTGCCTTATAAATAAAGCAAGCGAGCCTGTGCTCGGTGTGGTGTCTTCTCAGAGAGACATTCACCCGTGCGCACGTTTTCTAATTACACTCTGAGTCGGTCTGCAGTTGTCTCATTTCTCTTATTTGTGTTTCGAACAAATGTCTACCCCTGACACCACTTCTACAAGACTGCTAAAGTGATTCAACAGGTGGGATCATAACAGCAGTAAAACAACTGGATCCAATACCCTTTCCGAGAAAGGTTTTCTGCAGAGATAAAAAGGACAATAGAGGAGTCATAAGTATTCCCCCCACAGGAAGAATGCCTGAAGTGAGGCGATGAGGGTTGATAGAGGCCATAAAAAAGGGGCTCTATCATATAATCATATATGCTTAGAGGTATCAATTGTATAATGATAGAGGTCTGATCCTTGGTAGTCTGCAAAGACTCTTCCAGAGTGTTCTGGCATGCACACACATCCTAAGGTCATGAGTGAGGTCGTACCTTCTTTATATAGTATGGGAGGACACCTACTCTGTATCTGTTTAAGTATAAGAGCCTTTTGTTTAGGTGGACCGCTGGACTCCTGGCACCAGCTTACACACACACACACACACACACACACACACACACACACACAATTCCCAATAAAAGGCAGCAAGCGGAGGCCGTCGTTGGGGTCAATTTGTGGTAGACACCGACGAGGCCTCCATTGCAAATAAATCGATCAATCGCTGACTGTCTCGTTTTCTTCATGATGAATTAGTCTCTAAACCAGCGGGGCTTGTGGAAACACAGAGCCAACAACACCCAGATAGAAGACGAGTATTAATAACTGACTGCACACTTATTTCCACACTGTCATCCTCGAGTAGGTGAGAGGGAACGATGTCTTGCCCCAAAGACATTTTGTAGGTTTGGTGGCTCCTTAGAGTACGAGCACCTGGATGACTGAGAGCCTTCACAGATCTATTTTCAAGCTGAGCTCAAAGGTCATAGCCAAGCTTTTTTCAATACACTGCTCAGCTTTCTTTATCATAATCGTACACATCATGGTTTTGGGAGCTTCATTTCAGAGAAATGATTTTTGCAAGATGAGAGATTGTTTCTCGAGACTTTCTCCAACTTTTCCTTGCTGTGCAAAAAATGATGGTATTTGTTTAAGAGATCTACAGTGTGTGTGTGTGTGTGTGTGTGTGTGTGTGTGTGTGTGTGTGTGTGTGTGTGTGTGTGTGTGTGTGTGTGTGTGTCCTCAGTGAACTGTATCAGTCTCTGCAGTATCTTCCAGCTGCAGCAGTCAGTTCAGTTTCTGTTCAGTCTGACTGAGGGAGGTTTTTGTACGACTGTTTTTCACTGTGTGCTCACCCACAGACTGTTAGGATAGTGAAAACTCTGACAGTAATAAACTGCTGCATCTTCAGCCTGGACTCCACTGATGGTCAGAGTGAAGTCAGAGTTTGATCCACTGCCTGTAAAACGAGCTGGAATCCCTGATTGTCGATTGCTAGCATAGTAAATGAGCAGTTTGGGAACTCCTCCATCTTTCTGTTGGTACCAGGATAAATAGTTGTTGTTATAAACATCCTGACTGGTCCTACACTTGATGCTCACAGTTGCTCCCACAGCAGAGCTCACTGCTCCAGGCTGAGTCACTGTATATTGTCCTCTGGACTCTGAGGACACAGAGACAAAAACATAAAGCAGCTTCATGGTTTTGTGGGCTTCATTTCAGAGGGACAGATGTTGATAGAGGAGAGGAGTTTGATTCTCTGGACTTTACCTGTGAAGCAGCAGCAGAGGAGAGTCCAGATGAGGACGCAGATCAAAGTCATGTTTTTGATGAGGAGGATTTCTGTGGCTTCTGTTGTGATGAAGGACAGCTGTCAGTCATCCAGTGTTCAACTCTCAGGACTATAAACTCTCCCAGAGCACTGGAGCATGGTGCTGCTGATGCAAAGTGCCTCTCTATGGAAATGATCAGACTGACAGAAACATGCAAGTTAGAATAGAATAGAAAGCCTTTTTTTGTCACTATAAAGTTGTACAAAGAGATACAGAGAAAATGAGACAAAGACACAAAGTTGCAGGGGAGAAGTGCCAGAAACACATTATATTAGATTAATATTTCAAACATGACAAAATGCTGATCTTACAGCAGCAAAATGATTGTATCTCTACAGTTTAAACATTTCTTATGCACAGAGTGGATAGTCAAAAATATTGAATCATCAAAAATACATTATTTTATATTTATTACTTTTACTATTACTTACTTTTTAGTCTCATTTTATTCTTATTGTCACGGTTTCTGAGGCAAGCTGCATGGTGTTATGAATGAAGGACCCAAAATTCAGGCACAGGCTGTGATGCGAGTGAGCTTTTATTCCAACAGGTGAAAACACACAAAAAAAAAAGTGAGGATGGCGAAGACAGAACTAAGGCTACGTTCACACTGCAGCCGAACATGCATCAAATCCGATTTTTTTGACCCTGTCTGCTGACAGATGGAGAGAATAGTCAGACTGTTCCCTGTTTGTGAAGGACTGCTAGGAAAGTTTAACATAACTAACTGTCTGTCCTGAATCAGTCTTGTTAGGTAATGTTCACATAATGTTATCATCCCAGTGTTTCCAGTGTGGGAGAAAGTACTCAGGGCCTTCAAGTTACACACTATGAAAGGCAGAAACAAGTTTAATGTTCAGAAACCTAAAGTATGTATCAGCAGCAGAATGGAGCTAAAGATAAATGTTGGTTTCAGTTCTATGAAGCTTTGAGTATTTTGGATCAGTAGCTGCTGTGTTTGTTGCATCATGTTGCTGTAATTGTTTATATGCTTTATATATTCTGAGCTAAGTTGATCTATAGTGTTACATCATATTCTATAAGGATGTTATGTGTTTGTAGACTTTCTGCCCAGTTTGACCCATTTAGCAGAAGTCAGCCTGTTTAAGGCTCTGATATCTATTCTGTGTGACTTACAGCAGTTATGACATGGTCTGATTTTCTCACCCAATAAAGGAATATTTCATATATCAGTCTACTCTTCATTCTATCAGACACAGTTTTCACAGCTCGTACATTTTCTTTTTACACATGTATGTAAGCATTGAGCCAAATGTAATAATGCCAACATATTAAACAAACAATATTTGTCTCTTATGTATAATACATCTGTATATACACTTTTGAGTGAAGATTTAAGGTGATAGGAAATATAAATAACTGCAACTTGAATCTTTCAAGTTCAAGCTCACTGCTGTAATATATATATATATATATATATATACACACACATGTATACATATATACATATACATATATATATATGTATATATACATATATATATGTATATATATACATATATATATGTATATATATACATATATATATGTATATATATACATATATATATGTATATCCAGCTGCTATACATACTAGCAGCTGGATAGCGTAGTGGTTAGACTACACACCTTTGGAACAGAGGATCGCAAGTTCGATTCCTGCCTGGGGCGTCTGTATCCAGTAAGGGTCCTAAGGCTAGACCCCCTATGCTAAGCAAGCCTACCGCAGACATGAGCGAGACAGATAAATATGAAGGCATGCCGGCTCGGACGTCGCCCGGATCAACAAGGTCCGCGTCAGGTGTTGAGGAACCAGGGCACCCTGACGAAAAGTGGGCTACTGGAACAAGAAGGCATCGGTGGGCAAGAGACGAAAACAGGGCGTTGTTGGAATGCTACTATGCAAGTAACCCCGGCAGAAGGGGCTAGATGAATAGGATGAGGGACCTATGGATTCTTCGATACCCAACATCCACAATGACGGCGAAACAACTAGTAGCTCAGTGTTCCAACATTCGAAAGAAGGGACTGCTCTCACAGCTAGAGATTGACGAGGTACAACACAAATGCTACGGCAAGGAGGAGTCAGGACGCCAGGTCAGGGGGGAGATATCATCACCCCCACCCGAGATTGGGTACATAGCCCCAAGTGCGATAGGAGAAGGATCGTTGAGTGCGAGAGGAACTGACCTGAAAAATAGGATCATGGCCAAGCTTGAAACCTGGATCCCGCGTAGCCGGTTACCAAGATTACGTGAAGTTCCCTCAGAAGGTCTGCTAGATGATGTTAATGCAGCACTACGGGCAATACCTACAACCACGATTACCGACACTAACAAGCTGATCTACAATACGGCAGCAGTGATCAGTGAGATGCTTGGCTACAAGTTGAACAGCGACAAGGGGCAGTACCCTCCATGGAGAAGGAGGCTAGAGGGCAAGATCAAAGTAGCACGGAGGGAGGTTAGCCAACTAACGGAGTTGCAGAAAGGTGCGACAAATAAGGTGCCTAAGGTGCGACAAATAAGGTGCCTAAGAAATACAGCAAGCTGTCCATACCTCAGGCCTCAGGCCTTGGAAACTGCCAAGCAAAGACTCACAGCCTTGGCCAGCCGCTTGAGGAGGTACACCAGAGAGATAGAAGGCAGGAGAATAAACCAGCTGTTCTCCACAGAACCAGCCAAGGTGTACTCTCAGTGGCAAGGGAACAATAAGAGAACAGCACCACCAAGGCTGGAGACGGAGCAATACTGGAAGAGCATATGGGAGAAGGATGCAACCCATAACGGCAATGCTCAGTGGCTAGAGGATCTGAGGGCTGACCACAGCAACCTCCCTGAACAGGGTCCAGTAACCATCACAGTGGCAGATATCCAAGAAAGGGTCTCCAGTATGAAGAGTTGGACAGCACCAGGGCCCGACATGGTTCACGCCTACTGGCTGAAGAAGCTGACTGCACTCCACGAGCGTCTGGCAGCACAAATGAACCAGCTGCTAGTTAACGAGAGACACCCGGAATGGCTAACTGAAGGCCGGACGGTCCTGATCCCCAAGGACCCCAAGAAGGGACCGGTCCCCTCCAACTACCGACCAATAACCTGCCTCAGTACTACATGGAAGCTCCTGTCAGGCATCATATCGGCTAAGATGAACAGGCACATGGGTCAATACATGAGCGGGACACAGAAAGGAATTGGCAAGAATACCAGAGGCGCAAAACACCAGCTACTGGTAGACAGAACAATCAGCCGAGACTGCAAGACCAGACTGACCAACCTGTGCACTGCCTGGATTGATTACAAGAAGGCCTATGACTCAATGCCCCACAGCTGGATACTGGAATGCCTAGAATTGTACAAGATCAATGGGACCCTAAGAGCCTTCATCAGGAACTCAATGGGGATGTGGCGTACAACACTAGAGGCCAACTCCAAGCCCATAGCACAAGTCACCATCAAGTTCGGGATCTACCAAGGAGATGCTCTGTCCCCACTGCTGTTCTGCATAGGCCTGAACCCCCTCAGTGAGATCATTAACAAGACTGGCTACGGATACCGACTACAGAACGGAGCAGTTGTCAGCCACCTCCTGTACATGGATGACATCAAGCTGTATGCCAAGAGTGAACGAGACATCGATTCACTGATCCACACTACCAGGCTATACAGCAATGACATTGGAATGTCGTTCGGACTGGAGAAGTGTAGTCGGATGGTAACAAAGAGAGGGAAGGTAGTCAGAACTGAGGGGATTGAACTACCAGAAGGCAACATTGCAGACATAGAGGACAGTTACAAGTACTTGGGGATCCCACAGGCGAATGGGAACCATGAAGAGGCCGCTAGAAAGGCTGCAACCACCAAGTACCTGCAGAGGGTCAGGCAAGTCCTGAGGAGTCAGCTGAATGGTAAGAACAAGATCCGGGCCATCAACACGTACGCCCTGCCCGTGATCAGGTACCCTGCTGGGGTAATAGGCTGGCCAAAGGAGGAGATAGAAGCCACTGACATAAAGACAAGAAAGCTCCTTACCATGCATGGAGGGTTTCACCCCAAATCCAGCACCCTGAGGCTGTACGCTAAGCGGAAGGAAGGGGGCCGGGGACTGGTGAGTGTCAGCACCACAGTCCAGGATGAGACAACAAACATCCAAGAATACATTAGGAAGATGGCCCCAACTGACCGAGTGCTCAGTGAATACCTCAGGCAGCAGAAACCCAAGAAAGAGGAGGGAGACGAGGAACCATCATGGAAGGACAGGCCCCTGCACGGTATGTACCACCGGCAGATAGAGGAGGTGGCTGATATCCAGAAATCCTACCAGTGGCTGGACAAAGCTGGACTGAAAGACAGCACAGAGGCACTAATCATGGCAGCACAAGAACAAGCTCTGAGCACAAGATCCATAGAGGCTGGGGTCTATCACACCAGGCAAGACCCCAGGTGCAGGCTGTGTAAAGATGCCCCAGAGACAATCCAGCACATAACAGCAGGGTGCAAGATGCTAGCAGGCAAGGCATACATGGAACGCCATAACCAAGTGGCCGGCATAGTGTACAGGAACATCTGTGCCGAGTATAACCTGGAAGTCCCGAGGTCAAAATGGGAGATGCCCCCAAGGGTGGTGGAGAATGACCGAGCTAAGATCCTGTGGGACTTCCAGATACAGACGGACAAAATGGTGGTGGCTAACCAACCGGACATAGTGGTGGTAGACAAACAAAAGAAGACGGCCGTAGTGATCGATGTAGCGGTTCCGAATGACAGCAATATCAGGAAGAAGGAACACGAGAAGCTGGAGAAATACCAAGGGCTCAGAGAAGAGCTCGAGAGGATGTGGAGGGTGAAGGTAACGGTGGTCCCCGTGGTAATCGGAGCACTAGGTGCGGTGACTCCCAAGCTAGGCGAGTGGCTCCAGCAGATCCCAGGAACAACATCGGAGATCTCTGTCCAGAAGAGCGCAGTCCTGGGAACAGCTAAGATACTGCGCAGAACCCTCAAGCTCCCAGGCCTCTGGTAGAGGACCCGAGCTTGAAGGATAAACCGCCCGCAGGGGCGTGCTGGGTGTGTATATATATATATATATATATATATACATATATATATATACATATATATATACATATATATATATACATATGGAAATATATATATATATATATATACATATATATATATACATATATATATACATATATATATATATACATATGGAAATATATATATATATATATATATATATATATTTCCAGTCCTCAGATACTCAACTAATCAAAGTGATGTCATGACAAAAATGAATGACCAACAAGACATTTTTCCTCCTTCATTTCTGTCACACAAAGCTGTATGAAATGTTTCTCGCGGTTAGTATCATGGTTGCTAGGCAACCTGAACAGCGCGACGCAGGCTAGACCGTCCCATTTCACAAGCCTCTCACTTCCGCACTTCTCGTACTCATAGTACGCACCGTACTCATAGTACTCACCGTACGCAGTACGCGTAGTGCGCGTACTTCAAGCGTGCAGACCCTGAATTGGGACACAGCCACGGACTTTACACAGAGACCTGACTGAACTGGAACAGAGGGAGCATGGGAACCAAACCTAGGAACTAGAAATCATAGCAAAAGACATAACCAGAATAACCTAAAGCATAAGATAATAATAATTAACACAAAACACTGGGTCACATGACCCAGGACCATGACACTTATAGCACTAGAATTAAATAATAAGGGAAGGATTCTGGATCAGCATCATGATGAAAACTTGTGGCCGTAGTATATACAGTATTCTGGAGAAGGTATAAAATGTCACCGTATGTGTGTGTGTGTGTTTTATGTGTATGGATTTTTTAAATTATTACTCATCATATATTACTGTCTATTAAACCTGATTTTTTCATCCCCATGATAGAACAGAGAAAACCCAACTCAGGAGTGGTCCAAACATTTATAATTCTTTATTCAATCATCTTCCGGAAGAGAGAGACCCCACACAGCCCAAAAGCCAGTTGCAAAATCTCTAGAAGCCAAAAATGTGTCTCATATAGGTGATATTTTGGTCCTTTCCACATCACACATAGTTTCGATAAAAACATCTCCTTCTGTGTTACTAGTTCCGCTTTTTCTGTCTGGTTTCCTGTATTTTATTAATATGCCTCTGCAGCTCTGCACTAAACTTCCTGTTTCGTAACTTCCCCTTACTGAAGCCTCGGTTGCTAAGGCGACCTGTCACCCTCTGACCTAATTTTCTCTCACAGCTGGCTTTGCTTTATAAAAGACTTTATTAAAAAGTACAAAAAACAATATAATCAGAAAATAAGCACTAATAACATATATTGATTCTGCAACATGTCCAAACATGTCTTGTAAGGACATGAGGAGGAAACAGTGACAAAGGGAGCTGTGTGAGGCTATTAAAGGCAATGGATCCCTCAGCAGCTGGATTAAAAAGAGCACAGGTGTCGCGGGGTCCTCTCCTAAACTTCTCCCGAACAAATGCAGGCGTAGTCAGGAAACATTCAGTGTGGATAATTTATTCTGCCGGCCTCCCAGGTGCACAAAAGATTATTTACAAAGAAAATAGGAAACTAACTTAAGTCAACACAAAACAAACATCTATATACAAAACACAGTCTGCATGTTACCCTCTCTGTAACATCTCACTGAAAGAACGCAGGTAGGCCCTGACAGCCTTCTTTTATACCCCATGGCCCCTCCCACTAGGCATAATAGTCATCTCTTTATTATTTCTTTCACCAAACAATCTTTCCCCCTCAGCTTATTTCCAGCTGTATTCCTACAATACATATATGTATATACAGACATTTATGGCCAATTCCAGGCAGCCTACAGTGTTTCACAATAACAAAAAAAATAATGCAGTTCACGTGACCTTTCAAGCGCGCGCGAACCCACTATTTGAACCCCGAGAACACCATACCATCGGCTTGCATAACCCCCGTATAATCGGCGATCACAGCGAGTCTCCGCGACCGGCTTTATTAAAGGTAAGTGGGAAAATATGTTGGCCACCCTCTGCGCTGCTCAAAATATACCTCTCACCCCTTTTTGTTTATCTGCCCGGTCGACGAAAAGACGCGCAGTAATTGTAGAAACTAATGGTGGTGGTGCGTGTATTCGCCCAGATCAGCTGTCTGCGGCCCGGGATGGTGTAACTCCGTCACATCATCCCCTTCCACCCAGAGGTTGGCGTTGTGCGGCAACCTGGAGAGATAATCTGCCACTACACTGAGCTTGCCTGGTCTGTGACGGATGGTGAATCTGAAAGTCTGCAGTGAAAGGTACCAGCGTGTCAGTCGGCTGTTATGGTCCTTCATGGAATGGATCCAGGTGAGCGCTCGATGATCAGTTTCCAACTCAAACTCCCTTCCAAGTAAATAATACCTGAGTTTCTCCAGTGCCCACTTAATGGCCAAGGCCTCCTTCTCCACCGTTGAGTAGTTGGTCTCCCGTGGTAGCAGCTTGCGGCTTAGGTATAGGACCGGATGCTCTTCTCCAGGGTCCCCTTGGGCCAGCACTGCTCCCAGGCCACTTTTGGAGGCATCCACCTGGACCAGAAATCTCTTCCTGAAGTCTGGGCTCCTGAGAACTGGGGTCGTACACAGGCAGGTTTTCAGCCCTTTGAAGGCTTGTTCACATTCCGCTGTCCATGTGACAGGATTCCGTTGGTCCTTGCTGGTCAAAGCAGTAAGAGGGGCCGCAATAGTTGCAAACTGGGGCACAAATCTTCGGTACCAGCCAACCAGCCCCAGGGATGATGAGACAGAGTACCGGGCTGTGGTCGACTCCTTTGTCACGTGGTGTGAGCAGAATCATCTGCAGCTCAATGTGGCAAAGACCAAGGAACTGATCGTGGACTTCAGGAAGACCAGGAAACACTTGACCCCTGTTTCAATCCAGGGGGTCAGTGTTGACATTGTGGAGGACTATAAATACCTTGGAGTACACATTGACAATAAACTGGACTGGGCTAAAAACACCACAGCACTTTACAGGAAGGGCCAGAGTCGTCTCTATTTTTTGAGGCGACTGAGGTCCTTCAACATCTGCCAGAAAATGCTGAGGATTTTCTATGAGTCTGTGGTGGCCAGTGCGATCCTATATGCTGTTGCATGCTGGGGGAGCAGGCTGAGGGTCGCAGATGCCAACAGACTTAATAAACTGATCCGTAAGGCCAGCAATGTTGTGGGGATGGAGCTGGACTCCCTCAAGGTGGTGTCGGAGAGGCGGATGCTGTCCAAGATAAAGACAATGTTGGATAACACCTCCCACCCACTCCATGACATGTTGGTCAGTCACAGGAGCTCGTTCAGTGAGACACTGAGATTACCGAAAAGCACCACTGAACGACACAGGAAATCATTCCTGCCTGTGGCCATCTCCCTGTACAACGCATCCACTTAACACACTGTTTGCTGCTACAGCTACACATGTTTCTTTTCCAAATATTTATTTATAAGTGACTTATGTATGTATGTATGTATATATATGTATATATTGTACTATTCTTAGTTAGCGTATTGTCTGTCTTGTCTTAATGTTGGTTTAAAATGGAGCACTGTAACAAAAAATAATTTCCCCCAGGGATCAATAAAGTATTCTGATTCTGATTCTGATTCTGAAAGACCGGACTTCCTTTTTGGTGCGAGGCCGAGGGCAGTTCTGGATAGCTTCCACTTTATCCATCTGCGGGCGCACCTCACCTCTGCCCACTTGGTAGCCAAGGTAGCGGGTCTCCTGCCGTGCCCACTTGAATTTAGAGGGGTTGAGGGTCAACCCTGCCTTATGGATTCTTCTCAGGACTTCAGACAGGTGCTGCAGATGCTCTTCCTAGGTGTTGCTGAAGATCATTACATCATCCAGGTAGGCGGCACTATAGGGGTCACACCCCTGTAGTAATTTGTCCATCAGCCTTTGGAAGGTGGCCGGTGCCCCATGTAGGCCAAATGGCATCACCGTGAACTGGAACAGGCCGGCAGGTGTCCTGAAGGCGGTGTGCGGTCGAGAAGACTCCTCCAGTGGCACTTGCCAGTAACCTTTGCAAAGATCCAAGGTGGTGATGTACCTGGCCGCTCCGATCTTCTCCAGCAAATCCTCGGTTCGAGGCATGGGGTAGGCATCAAACTCTGAAATGGAATTAAGCTTCCGGAAATCAATGCAGATGCGTAGGGAGCCATCTTTGAAGATGATGACCACCGGGCTACACCACTCTGAGCAGGACGGCTCTATCACTCCAAGTGATAGCCAGCATCTTCTCCACCTCCTGTCGCAGTTTATCCACTAGGTGTTGTGGAACCCGGTATGGACGTTGGAGGATGGGATGTCCATCCTTTAGGCGTATCACATGTTCGACAAGGGTGGTCCTGCCGGGGTTAACTGAACACAGAGATGGAGTCTCCCAAAGGACTTGGAATAGCTCAGCAGCCTGCTGTGGGGTAAGATGAGTCAGCACCGGAGACATCGGATCGGCTCCCTGCTCGGGTTCTGTCTTCCCTTCTCTTGGCACTTCTCTTGCCATCAGAGCTTTCGCAGGGGCCTGGTGGGCACGCTCTTCCCATTCTTTCAGGAGATTCACATGGTAAGTCTGCTTCGGTTTCCTCTTTTCAGGATGATGAATCTCATAGGTCACTGGCCCCATTCTGCGAAGAACTGTGTATGGCCCTTGCCATTTCGCCAGAAGTTTACTGTTGGCTGACGGGAGAAGTAACAACACCTTTTGAAAAGGTTGAAATTCACGTTGCCGGGCCTGTTGGTCATACCAGGTCTTCTGGCTTCGTTGAGCGTCTCGCAGGTTGACCTCTCCATGGTATCTCCCCAACCGATCTCTCATTTCCAGCACAAATTGCACCACTCCTTTATCATTTGGAGCAGAAGCAGGAGACTCCCAACCCTTCCGGAGGAGATCCAATGGCCCCTGCACATCCCAACCATAGAGTAGCTCGAATGGTGAGAAACCAGTGGAAGCCTGGGGAACTTCTCTGTACGCAAACAGCAGGAAGGGTAGCCACTGGTCGCAGTCTTTCCCAGTGTCTGACACAAACTTCTGCAGCATCCTCTTCAGAGTTTGGTTGAACCTCTCCACTAACCCATCTGTCTGTGTATGGTAGGGTGACGTCCTGATGGCAGAGATGCCTAGCTGGTTGTGGAAGAGCTGCATCAACCTAGAGGTAAAGTTAGTCCCTTGGTCGGTCAAAATCTCATCTGGTATCCCCACCCGGGAGAACAGCTGTACTAGTGCACGCAGAACATTGGGTGCCATGAGCGCACGCAGGGGGAATGCTTCTGGGAAACGAGTCGCATAATCACACACCACCAAAATGTACTGATGACCCCGACTACTTTTTACCAGAGGACCCACAATGTCCATAGCTATCCTACGGAAGGGGGTGGAGATGACCGGAAGTGGCTGTGGCAGGGCCCTGTCTGATTTGCGAGCCCCCTGAGTTCTGCCAAAAAAACCTCCTCTCTCCTTTGCTGTCCCGCCAGGAAGTCCCTCATCATCGCAATCAGCTCTCCATTTGGGTCACGTGCTGAGGTCGAAGCTGTAGGCAATTCTGGACCAATCCTGCCGGAAACCTCCTCCTCCTCCTCTGCTGAAGAAGACGACGCCGGCACTGTGTCCCATGCCAGCTCCTCTGCTGTCTTCTCCACTGGAAGCTCATGCTGCTGGGACCGCAGCCCTGTGCGCTTAACTGGGAGGTGCGTTTTCCTCTTCCGACTAGCAATCCCACTCCCAATTCCAGGCAGCCTACAGTGTTTCACAATAACAAAAAAACAAACAAAAAAAATAATGCAGTTCACCTGACCTTTCAAGCGTACGCGAACCCACTATTTGAACCCCGGAACACCATACCATCGGCTTGCATAACCCCCGTATAATCGGCGATCACAGCTAGTCTCCGCGACCAGCTTTATTAAAGGTAAGTGGGAAAATATGTTGGCCACCCTCTGCGCTGCTCAAAATATACCTCTCACCCCTTTTTGTTTATCTGCCCGGCCGACGAAAAGACGCGCAGCCACGGTAATTGTAGAAACTAATGGTGGTGGTGCGTGTATGCGCCCAGATCAGCTGTCTGTGGCCCGGGACGGTGTAACTCCGTCACAACAAGTAACAATAACGCCTGTACCAGTTGTTGTATAGCAGAGGTGCTCAAGTATAAAAACAATAATAAACACAATGCTTTGGTTCTATAACATTTTTCTATCATTACTTTATTTTGGATTAGGTGCATGAGCTTTTAAGTATGGATAATTAAATAATAGATTAATGAAACACCAGAGTGTGCCCTGTTCTGAGATGTACAGCAAGTGGAGAGTGACAGATGAGATGAGGAGATGGAAGAGTGACTCACAGGCAGAGCCGAGTTCATTTCCCACAGTTTTGTTGTTTAATGCTTCCGAGCGCTGTCACCAATCTTTGCATTTTATTATCATCTCATAACACTTCTTTAATCAGCTGCCATCTCTGCTGTGGACTTTTTACTGTCTACAGTCTCAAAGCAACACAGACCTCCATCACTATCTGCAGCAGGAGCAGCAGCAACCCCTCAACAGCAACAGTGTTGTTGTTATTCAGCCTGGTTCCATGTGCCCCTTTTGAACTTTGAGCACCCGTCCCTTCCAGCATCTCTGCACGGCCCTGCTCAGAATCATTCATCTGTTTTAGGTTGACATTTTATATGTTTTGTAGAATAACAGGACAAACTGTGAGACTGGAAAGACTTGAGTTTCATGCTCTGTTTTGTGACGTAGTGTGTAATGCTCAGCAGTATTATCATTTTAACTGGTTCTGTGCGCGATCTGAAGACACTAAGTGTTTGTGAGAGAACATAAAACTGTTTTGATGCATTTGTGAGGTTTTACCTGATGAGTTTTAAGTTTTGTGATTGTAGCTTGAAAATTAAATTTAATGTTTAGAGTTATGATAAAGAAGGTGGAAGCATTAAAGTGATGTATCTTAACAGTTGTAAAATGTAAATGACCAAATTGGATTATTGGAATATAGTTTTATTGTGTTTCGTTGTTTTTATGTAAAAATTATAATTTTAATATGTTATGAAATTATGATTTAAAGAATTCATATTGTTGAGTTTGTTTGTTTCAGAGTCAGAGAGCCGTGTCTCTCTACAGTCAGAGGTTTTTGTACGGCGCCTCAATGAGTTTGTATCACTGTGGTGGACTTTTGGTGGAGGAACCAGACTGGATGTTGGACGTAAGTCAGCCTTAGAGCTTTTTTTTTTAATGTAATTTTCTTTTCTTTAATTTCATTTAATATGAAAGGCTAGGAAACTTTTTGTGTAACTGATTAATTATTTTATTCATAAATTTTGTCCTAAGAAACAAAGTCAGCTTTGGAAATGAATACCACAGCTTAATTTTGAGTACTTTACACATCATATTCATTAGTCTAAAATACTCTCTAAGGGGGAAATGGACTGGTTTTTCTATAGTGCTTTTCTGCTCATTCACCCATAAAGAAATACAAGAACAATTTGTATGCTTTTCCTACTGGAATGCTTTCTATACAACATTCAAACACATTTAGACTGAGATGGATGAATTGGATGGATGCTTCTGAGCTACAGTAGCCCCAGGTGGCTGTATCATAGTCTAAGTCTACTACCAAGAGATCAAGAGTCATCTTCATGAAAGGAAACTCTTACCAGTTACAAACTGCTGGTTACACTCAAGAACTGGAAGACTGGATAAGACTTTGCCAGAAAAACACAGAAAAATCAGGAACAGTTCCAAGATGAAATTTTATCAGCATAATTAGAAAAGAAAATGATGAAGAAGGAAAACTGATCTGAAGCATATCACATCATCTGTCAAAGATGTTGGAGCCAATGTTACTCATTGGAGTAGTTGGAAAGTCATTGGACAGCACTTCACAGTGCAAATAGATAATGATCTAAAGAACACTGACAACCCAAGACTTTCTCAGGTGAAGACATGGTCAAGTCACCTTTTTTTTTGGTCTCCTATTATTAAATAGCCACAAGGCTCAAAATGTGGGTTTAGTGTCAGGGATACAGTTAATTTAAGATTTAAGCTAGGTGTTAGAGTTCAGGATTCATTTTTAAGGTTAGGGTAAGAGGCTGGGGAAAGCATTATGTCAACTAGATGTCCTCACTAAGGTATAAAAAGCATTTATTTGTGCGTGTGTGTGTGTGTGTGTGTGTGTGTGTGTGTGTGTGTGCGTGTGTGTGTGTGCGTGTGTGTGTGTGTGTGTGTGTGTGTGTGTGTGTCCTCAGTGAACTGTATCAGTCTCTGCAGTATCTTCCAGCTGCAGCAGTCACTTCAGTTTCTGTTCAGTCTGACTGAGGGAGGTTTTTGTACGACTGTTTTTCACTGTGTGAACACCCACAGACTGTTAGGATTGTGTTCACTCTGACAGTAATAAACTGCTGCATCTTCAGCCTGGACTCCACTGATGGTCAGAGTGAAGTCAGAGTTTGATCCACTGCCTGTAAAACAAGCTGGAATCCCTGATACTCGAGTACTAGCATAGTAAATGAGACGTTTGGGAGATTCCCCATCTTTTTGTTGGTACCAAGCTAAATAGTTGTTGTTATAAACATCCTGACTGGTCCTACACTTGATGCTCACAGTTCCTCCCACAGCAGAGCTCACTGCTCCAGGCTGAGTCACTGTATATTGTCCTCTGGACTCTGAGGATACAGAGACAAAAACATAAAGCAGCTTCATGGTTTTGTGGGCTTCATTTCAGAGGGACAGATGTTGATAGAGGAGAGGAGTTTGATTCTCTGGACTTTACCTGTGAAGCAGCAGCAGAGGAGAGTCCAGATGAGGACGCAGATCAAAGTCATGTTTTTGATGAGGAGGATTTCTGTGGCTTCTGTTGTGATGAAGGACAGCTGTCAGTCATCCAGTGTTCAACTCTCAGGACTATAAACTCTCCCAGAGCACTGGAGCATGGTGCTGCTGATGCAAAGTGCCTCTCTATGGAAATATTCACAGTGACTCCAGCATGACTTCATAAGCAGTCATCACATTGTGAATTCACAGGTGTCATTTCAATCGGCCAACATGTTTCAAGAAAAATGTAAAATGGTATAATTATAATTTTTTGATCTGGGATGCACTTTCGAGGTCCAAGTATTTTTGTTTTTAGTCTGTTATTTATTCATTCGGGATCTCTAAGTGTTCTCCTTAACTACAAACTGCTGCAGCAGATTAAAAACAGAATTAAACATTCATTCAGCTGCTGCTATAAAAGTCATGATGAATGATATCTTCGGGGCATTGAAACTTTTGGTGTGACTTTCTCCTGGACTGACTCCAACATGCTGTTGTCAGGGTTCCTGGGTCGTTGACCCAGCATTTTCAGTTTGTTTCATGTCTGGTTTATACTCTGTTTTCACTCCCTGTTCTTTGTGCCAGCCTTTCCCTGTGTGTTACTTCAATTATGTTCAGCTGTTCACTCACCAGTCTCCAATCAGTCATTATTCAGCCAGTGTGTTTAAGTCCTCAGTTTCTACTCACTTACTGTCTTGTCATTGATGTTGTCACTGCTGTCTACTCTGCATGTTTGCCTTTCAGTTCAGTTCAGTCCAGTCAGCCAGTCTTCTTCCCTGTTCTGCTCGTGCGTTCATCCTGCCATTGCAATAAACTCCCTTAATCCTCACCACGAGTGCTGCGTTTGGATCCCCTCTTCTTCACATCCACACAGCAACCCCTGACAGCTGTTTAGTAATAGATCAATCACATTAATATAATCAAGATCACAAAGTCGGTTGTCTAACTTTCTGATTGTATTTGAATTGAAAAGGTGTGTAGGTTTTACCCACAAGGATTTTTTCGCCAGACACTCAAAAGTAATTGAACAACTGTCTACTACAACCCATTTCATGGAGATATAAGACTTGTTTCCTCATTATTCAAAGATAAGTTAAAAAGATGAAGTATTTTCAATTCAAAGTTAGCATAAGGTTCAGGAAATCGTCAATCAGCTAATATACTAAACTTTAAAAACCACCCAAGACTTTCACAGGCAAAGAAATAGGATATTCTTCCATTTTTAAGTCACCTTCTTTCACCTCAACAGAGCATGCATTCCTGTTATTAAATACTAAACTGAATGAAGAGAGACCCACAAACAAGCAGAAACTGAATTTGGATTCAGTAAAGGCCAAGCGGAGAATTATGTTGTTGAGTTTGTTTGTTTCAGAGTCAGAGAGCCGTGTCTCTCTACAGTTTTGTTTCAAAATAGCTGATAACTATTCACTGATAGCTGCTAACATCTGCAAACAAATATAATTCTATAAAGTTGTTCTATATAGTGTGTAACTGTTAATATAGAGGGTTATTAAATTTATTGCTAATGAAATTGTAACCCAGTGTTAAAAACGGGATTAAAAGCATAAATATTGATACTCTTTTGATTAAAATACTCATTACACAATGGGAATAAATATTGATAAAAAGCAATTAAATATAATAAATGCTGATAAAAAGCATGTAAACATAAGTTTAATCAATATGTGGATAAATGGTGTGGAGGCAGGACTGACCCTCCTCCAATCTGTGTGCGCTGCTCGGACACCTGTGTGTGCCTTCATGTACCAATCAGCTACGCTAGAGATACAGATGGAAGGAGAAAGAAGCTATCTGGATAGTAAAAGCCTTTTTGGTGAAAGTACTTGGAGAGTATTAGTGAATTCTGAAGGCGATGCAAGCACTGTGAAGCCCTGTATAGCATTTGCTGCTTCACATGGGGCCTGTCTCAATATGCGTACTTGTAAGGGTCTGAACAGAGTTTCATCATATTATTTTTGCACTATTATGTTCCGCCACATGTTGTTATTACATGGGTTGATTAAGGTAAACATTAGGCTGACATCTGGGGCCAGAGCTGAAACTCTTCTGGGCCAGCACAGGACCACCATTGTATCTGCAGCTGACCTTGTGCTGGCCCATGTGTGGGCCACCTCTGGCAAACCTGATCTGGGCCACCAAAGGGCCGTCATTCGTTGCGGTATGTGGGCCATGTGTAAGCACACTGTGTGGGCCAGATCATGGCCATAACAATTTTACTGTGTGGGTAATAGTTTATGTTACACTACTTTTGCTCCAAATCAAATTTTATTCACTGCTGTTGTGTTTCTACATCATTGTAAATAAAGTCATTGTCGACACCACAGCTCGGAGTCTGTTTTGGGTTCACTCCACGCTCTGGTGACAGCCCTGACACTTGATTAGATGTCATGGCTTTGTTCCACTGCGGTTATCAAAGGTCATGACTAAGATTCATCTTGGTATCTATTACTGGCCCACGTTTGTTCTTTAGTTATTTATATATTTGCAAGTTGAAAACAACATGTATGAGATAGCAGTGGGACACATATTTGTGTTGAAGGGCTTTATTTTGTGTGTGTGTTGTGACCAGGAGATATTTTATTTTGTATTCTTATAATCAGTTATCATTGATTAATCATTTACCATTGTTGAATCAGTTGACAGAATAATCTTTGAATCACATTTATGTTACTCTGAGCGAATATTAATGCACATAGACGATCAGTACTTTAATCAGTCTATTGAGGTTCTGTATTATTCTTGTTATCTGTTTAAGTTGTTGCACCACATTGCAATCACACCAGTCCTGTTGGATTCGGGCCTGTCTGCATTCAGTTCTGCACGTACGCCGGCCTGTAACCACATGCACGTACTTGTATAACACACGCACGTTTACATACACACTTAGTAATAATAGGAGGGTCGTCTGAGGACAGTTTTTCTGATAGATACACTTTCACAAAATGCACAATGTAATACACACTTGTTTTTCTTTAAGAGTAGCAGTTGATGTCTATATTAGGACAATGTTTTGAAGAGGAGGGCAATTGTTATCATTTCCAGTAAAGATCTAACTGTGATGTCATAATGGTAATATAAGGAGACGGGACGCTCCATTCGACGAAGGATTGTATTGCAAATTGTCTTTCCCACACTGACTGCGCAAAATTGTGTAATAAAGATCACTATTTTTGACACCTACCTCGGACTGAGACTTGCTTTCTTCTCTGACCCAAACTGAACCAACTTTAACAATTCTTGGTGCTCGAAACCCGGTTGGGGAGGAGTGGCGTCCGCAGCTCGTCGTGGAGGTGACAAAGGGGCGAAGGCCAGCAGCTTATCTGAGTGACGCCAGGCGGAATAAGAAAGGTGAGTAGTGCCACCTGTTGATGTTCCTAATGTGAGTATGGTTTAATGGAATTTCATGAGTAATGATCTCTTGTGTAAAACTCCCGTAAAGTAGGAATGTGGTGATAAATATCTTGACAAAATTTGAGAACTTTGTGTGATTGCTGGGAGATTTTTTAGAGAGTCGTATTTCCCTCTCTACCTGCAATTGAGGTCTGTTGTTCATTTTTATACACACATTGCAAATGTGCTTATAAAGAGCTGGCACTTAGTCTATGAAGGTCAAAAGCTTCATCCGACAACGGATTGGATTGATATATTGGAGCTATTGACTTCACGTGCAGAGGGTTAAATGCATGCACGCTTACACACATAGGCATAGCATAGGATTGGAATGAACAAAGTCAGAGATCTGTGCTTTATTTGATGTTGTATATATAAACTCTTTTAAAGGTTGGTTGAGTCTCTCGTATAAGGAGGGAAAACGGTGTATGGTAGATTGTCTGGATTATTTTCTCATGTAAAAACTTTGTAGTTGTTAGGGAAGTGAATGTGAGAGTGAATTTTCGCTGGCTTTGCGTGCTTAAAACTGTTGTATTAGATGTTTGTGAAGCTTTTCTCTTGAAAAGAGCATTAGCGAGTGTGTGTGTGTGTGTGTCTGTGGGCGGTCTCTCTCTCTCTCAGGCTGGAGCCTAGCGGAAGTTCGGCTTGACCAGCTTGTGAGATTCTGACTGCCGAAAGGGAAATACAGCGAGGCAACCCCAAAGGGAGGAGCCTAAGACCGGCCATTTTGGTAAGGTAAGTGAGGTCAAAAAGCAAAATGGCTGAAGAGGAAAAGGCGACCCCTGGTGGGGGAAAGATATACAAGCCACTGAAGGAGCAAATACAGCAATTGAAGAAAGCCATTAAAATGACTGCTGAAGGGACTTCTTCAAAAGAGATTGCTCGTCAGTGTCAAGATTTGGAAAAAGAAGTGAAGGAATTATGTGAAAATCAACAGAAGACTTTGGAGGACAGAATCCCTCTGCATTCCATCTTTCAACTGGAAGGTGAGAAATGTGAGAAGAGGATTAAGGAGCTTGAAGAGGAATCCTTGGGACGTTTCCAGGGGAGAAAATTAAAGGCCGAAAAGAAACTTATGATGGAAAAACAAAGCAAATATTGCAAGTTTATGATTGTCTCCCAAGGCGTCTCTCACTGGATGCAAGAGAAAGTGGACGACATCAAGCCAGCTTTAAAAAAGGAAGCTGAGGCTGAAGGGAAGCTATATCCCAGCCTGAAGGAATTTCTGAGCGCCCCACCCCCTCCTTATATTTGTCCAGTGGTGACTTTGGAGGGTGGTAACATGTGGGGGCTGGAAGGAAAAACAGGAATAGTGACAGGTGGAATTGTCAATCTACAGGAGAATCCTATACCATCGACATCTGCTCCGGCCACAGTGGAGGCAGACACAGGAGTAGTGCAGTCTCAATCAGGGGTACCTGCACAGAAAGCGATGCAGCCTCAATCAGCGGCAGCTGCATCAGAGGTGAGTCAGCCCCACCCAGCTGCTGGGACATCACAAGGAATCACTACACGGGGGGTGATCTTGATCCCTCCCTCTCTTTTCAGCCCAAGTGGAGCTACAGAAGAAGCTCAACCTGTAGCTTCTACCAGTGCAGGTCAGGTGACACCGCAACAGCCCAGCCAGGAAAATCCATCCCAGGAGGTCTGGACTTCAGAGGAAGATTCACCTTCACTGCAGTATCGGAAGGCGCCATCAAAGGCGACCCATAAAACCAATCAGAGGTCAACGGTTGACAATCCTGAGAAAGAACAGTGGCAAGGTCACGTTTTTGGGAAAGAATCTAACAATCGGGAGGCCGTAATAAAGCTGGAACAGCTCTTGAAAAATCTGGAGGAAGACGGCATAGCAACACCACGTACTGTAGCACAAACACTTAATGCATTGGAAAAGGACTTGGCGGCCTCAGTAACTCAATCACGAAAATCTAGAGAAGTGGCAAACCTGGAGAAGGGAGGACTCGCCCCAAACTTTCAGGGTCTCCCAGGAAGGACGACGCTTCGCTCTGGGAGAGTTCTGGAGGAACCAAGAGATAAAAGACCGTCTATCTTTGAGAAGAATCAGAGGAAGACTGTTCCATTGCAAACTGGAGAAGGGCAGTGTGACCCAGAGGAGGAATTGCCCCTCACAATGCCTTTACTGACGGGTGCACGGGGCGAACCAGTCTACCACCCGTATAATATCAGAGATCTTGAGGCTCTGGTGAAGCAGCTGCCCCCAATTACAGAGGGAGGAGCCGCTTGGTTGAGGAGACTAGGAAGTCTTACAGAAGGAGAAGAATTGGCCCTGGGCGATTTCCGAGCTATCGGTGGGAGGACCTTCAGAGGAGGAGGCCTCGCAGATGTAGAAGAGATAGCAAGAACTGTATGCCAACCAAACGACGTCCCCTATGCAAGGGTGCGAAATGCTCTCTCTGATGCAGTACGTGAGAAGTATCCGACCCATAACATTGGTACTACACCTAGGATTGTTTGGAGCCCAGAACATTCCCCTAGAGAGTTTATGGAGCATGCAAAAGAACAGTGGATTCTTCAAACTGGAGAACATCCTGGGCGTGAAGGAGAACCAAGGGCGTGGTTCCGATCTGCAGTGTTAGCAGGTCTCCCAGAACGAGTAAGAACAGATTTACAAAAGAATCCTGACTTTGCGGTGGCGGATTCAGCAAAATGGGAGAGGCACATTATACATCGACTTGAGCTGGAGAAAGACAAGGTGAACAAGAAAAAGCAGGAGCTGGAGGAGGCGCAAGGGCAGTTAGTGAAATTGAAATTGGCTGAGGCGAGAGAAAAACTAAACGAAAAGAAAAAGGAAAACAAAGATGGACCTAAGAAGATGCTGGTGGCGCAGCCACGGGGCGATCCGGGGCCTGATTGGCCAGATTTGAATCCAGTTCTGTACCCTGATGACCGATGGCCCGTCAATGGATTCCCAAGGCAAGAAAGACCCGCGGGGAATTGGGGGACTACTAGGTCGTTGAGGGGACGTGGTGGATCCCAAAGGGGAGGTGGACCAAGGGGCCGTGGTCTGGGGGGACCTATGCTGGACCCAAATGTATGCCGAAGGTGTGGAGGACGAGGACATTGGGCTCGTAATTGTCCTACGCCATGGCTACCAGAAACAGGTTACTTGCTGAACAAACGACCGCTGACATCTATTGGGGTCGTCTGGTGGAAGAAGGCATACTAAGACAATATCAGTTGTGGAAACCTTGGATTATGGCCTTGGCAGTCTTCTCTCTACCCAGGGATCCGTTCCATGTCACCCTCTATTATGATAGAAATGATGATGAAATTTACAGGGACCTGTTCCAGTCTGACCTCGAAGGCCAGACTTGGAATGTGTGTTCTCAAAACATCTATGTCGGTCCGGAGGGCGTCGCGGCAGCAGTAAAATTAACCGACGAACAACGGCCTTGGTTCAAAATGGGACCTGATTCAGTGCCCCACATAACATTGGCGGTCCATGAGAGTCATCAGGCGAAGGAACTGGGAACAATGGTCAAGAGAGCCCTCGAGGAACCTGGCTGGCAAGCTACTCAGATTCCAGACGTTTGGTACTCGCCAAAATGCAAAATTTATCGTATCACTTGTCAATCAGAGGACACAGTGATGTTGGAGCATGAACAAATCTCAAGAATCCATGGGAGAGAAAGAATAGATCATGCGGATGCAGTTGCCGCACTTGCGACTCTTCCTGACACCTTGTGGTCAGCAGGGCCTACGGATGTGGGCCAGGCAACGTGTTCGCCTGTTTTATTCCAGCTGAAGTCTGAAACGCCAATTTGGAAACCACAGTATAGGCAAAAGAGAGAAGCTGAGGAGGGAATTGCAGAAACCATTGAGGGGCTATTGAAAGTAGGGGTGCTTGAGCCCTCTCAATCCTACTGGAACACTCCTATTTTGCCAGTAGAGAAGCACGGGACAGGAAAGTACAGAATGGCACATGACTTAAGAGCCATCAATGCCATTTTACGTACTGACACGGTGCCAGTCCCAAATCCATACACAGCATTGACGGCATTAACACCAGAACAGAAGTGGTTTACATGTATTGATCTAGCAAATGCATTTTTCTGTCTCCCATTGCATGAGTCTCTGAGGGACATTTTTTCATTCACATATAGGGGGCAACAGTACAGATACACACGGTTGCCACAAGGGTTTGCACTCTCCCCTGGCATCTTCAACCAAGTGTTGAAAGATCGCCATGCCATCTCCCAGAGGGGTGTTCACTAGTGCAATATGTTGATGATTTGCTCATTGCGGCTCCGTCTGCTTCGGCATGTACGGCAGCTTCACTTACCATACTGAAGAGACTCGCTGAGTGCGGTTTCAAGGTCAGTAAAGAAAAGTTGCAGTTGGTCCGACCAGAAGTAACATTTCTGGGCCGTGTCATTGCTCACAAATCAGTGGGTTTGCTAAACACTCATCGTGATCAGATTTTGACACATCCAAAACCACGTACGGTTAAGGAGTTGCTCTCATTCTTGGGGTTAACAGGATACAGCCGGCACTTCATTTCAAATTATGCAGGCAAAACAGCCCTTTTGAGGGATTTGGTAAAAACGGCAGGTGTCAGAAATCTTAAGGCTGAACTGCCATGGACATCGGCCACTGAGTCGGCGTTTATTGCATTGAAACAGGACTTGTCAAGATCGGCTGATCTTGCTATCCCTAATTATGAACAACCCTTCTATCTTGATGTTTCAGAAACACACAGGATAGCTAATGGGGTGTTGTTTCAGAAAAAAGGGGGAGGAAGAGAGGTACTTATGTACGTCAGCATCAGGCTGAATCCATTAGAGACAAGGCACCCAAGATGCACACAGCATGCCATTGGGGTGTCAAAAATTATACAAAAGACAGCACATATAGTGAGGGACCATCCGTTGAAGGTGCTGACCACCCACAGTGTGGTGGCATATGTTAACTCACAAGCCTTCACCATGACACCTCTCACACAACAGAGAGTGTGTAAAGTTTTAGACGCTCCCAACTTGACCTTCACACATGAAGGAATCAACATGGCAGATTTAATGGGGTCAGGAGGAGAACCTCATGATTGCGCAAAGAGAGCTGAAGTTGACGAGAAGATAAGAGAAGACTTGAAAGCAGAACCTCTGACAGGAGCTGAAGATTGGTTCACGGATGGATGCTGCTACAGAGATGAGGAAGGATTAAAAGCAGGCTACGCGGTAGTCTGCAGAAGCGGAGCTGAATTTGAAGTAAAGGAGGCTGGAAGACTTGAAGGGCAGCAGTCAGCCCAAAGAGCAGAAGTAATTGCTCTAAGTCGAGCTTTGAGACTTGCAAAAGGAAAAAGAGTCAACATTTACACGGACTCAGCTTATGCCTTTGGAGCAGCTCATGTGGAGCTGGCCCAATGGAGAAGAGCAGGATTCAGGACAGCAGATAACGCACCAATCTGCCACAAAAAGGAAATGGAGGAACTTGAGCAGGCCTTGGGAGATCCAGAGGAGGTGAGCATCATAAAATGCAAAGGCCACTCCTCAGGGACCGGCCTGATGGCCAGAGGAAATCAGGAAGCCGATCGAGCTGCAAAAGAGGCAGCGGGTTATAAAGCATCACGACAGATGGTACAAATAACGGTGGAGGAAGAACTAGGGGTCAACATGCTAGAGGAAGCCAGGAAGGCCCAAGAGGAGGCGGCCCCAGAGGAAAAGGTGGTCTGGAAGAATCGAGGAGCCTGGGAAGAAGGAGGTCTCTGGCGAGGACCTGATGGTCGACCAGTGTTGACAGCCAACTTGGCAAAACAGAAGATTGCCGAAGCGCACGGCCTTGGCCATGTAGGTGTCGCCCAGATGGGGAGACATCTGTGCCATTGGTGGCATCCCTTTTTGAAGGATATGATCAAGGAGAAGGCCAGGACGTGTCTGATCTGTGGGAGGCACAATCCGAAGCCGGTGATTAAACCAGAGGCAGGTAAGTTCCCCATTCCAGAAAGACCAGGTGAAGAGATTGTCATTGACTTCACTGACATGATTGATCCAGGCCCAGGAGGAGTTCGATATCTACTGGTAAGTGTAGATGCTTTGACGGGCTGGCCTGAGGCATGGCCAACCAAGAGGGAGGATGCAAAAAGTGTGATTAAATGTTTAATCAATCATTACATCCCCCGCCATGGTTTCCCTAAGCGGATTAGGTCCGACAATGGGACTCATTTCAAAAACAAAGATTTGGCAGAGGTAGAACAGAAGCTGGGGTTGCAACATAGATTTGGCACTGTATATCATCCCCAGTCGCAGGGAAAGGTAGAAAGAATGAATCTAAACCTGAAGAATAAAATTGCTAAAATTTCTGCTCACACGGGGCTAAATTGGGTAGCAGCCCTGCCAATTGCATTGATGATAATAAGATGTTGTGTTAATCAATCCACAGGTTTCACACCATATGAGCTGTTGACAGGACGACAGTTTCCAGGTCCTTGGACAACAGTTCCGGCGGAAGAAAGTATAAAAAGTAATAGAAAACATATTGAATGTTGGAAAGAATTAAAAGCTCTTGTGTCTAGTTTCACACAACAGGTTGGAGAAGGGGTGAAAGCGGAGGACATCCCCGATGCCAAGGCGGTGTGGCTGAAGGTCATTAAGCGAAAGTGGAGAGACCCGAGGTGGACCGGACCCTTCGAAGTAACTGCCCGAACCACCAGTGCTGTCCGTCTGAAGGGGAAAGGGGAGACCTGGTTCCATTGGTCTCAGTGTGCAGTCGCGGACGAGAGCTTGCTGGAGCTAAGCTCCACCACTAACCCAGGGGGGAACATAGAGGCAGAATAATCCTCTCCCCCTGGCCACGGTCCTCCTCAGTAGTCTAACCTGAGTCGAGGCGAAGAAAAGAAGAGGAGCGTCACAATTCATTTGAGGCTCCTAAATAGGCTAGGGCTCTAGTCTGAAGTAATTGATAGTTTAAAGGAATCTTAATAGTTTTGTACGTTAATCACCTACTTTTATACTTATAACTTTATATTTTTATTACGTAGCTTAGAGTAAAAGTAAAACGAGCCTGGGAGCATCATGAAATTGTGGGAAAATTGGAAAATAACGGGGGTGCTGGGGTTAATAAGTGTTATAACGTGTTTGTTTGTTTTTTGGCAGACAGGTGAATTGCCCAGACGCAGAGGTCTATCCGCTCCAGAGCCCGAACCGATCAAGTCGTCAAAAAAAGTCAAGCGTGCGGTTGGTTCAGGTGGGAATGATGAGTGTCTCAAAGCCAGTAGCGGAGTCAAGTTTGGGTATGTAAATGGGTCCACGACGGCGTTCACATTCGATTTGTGTGAGGTAATTAAATGCTCGGGTGACGGTAGTAGCTGGAGAACATATAATGTGTGGGTTTGTTATCCCAAGTCGGTGTGGGGTCCATCAATGAACGGAGAAATTTATACTTATATAACGGATCAGTGGTGTTCTTGGCAGGATGTGGTTGCGTGGACAGGAGTAGGATGGCAGCCAACAGTGCCACCGGCCCTTGAAGGGATAGCCATTCAAAGAGATTACTCTGTAACAAATAACCCTGTCACTCTTTCCCTAGGTCCATGGAGCAAACTCCCGGAAGCAGGGTATGACGGGGGCGCGTTTTATCTAGTTATAGGGGTAGATAAAGCAGGGACAGATCCAAGTGGGGTAATTCGGGTGAATTTATTCAATCCCAGATCTAAACTGATAGGGAACGACGCTACAGTGAATCTCACAGAGCAAATAGATCCCCTAGAGATAGTCACCTACAAGGACTCACCAGAGAAATGGCTTGTTGCCGCAGATTACACTAGATTAAAACCTCAAGAGTTAATAGAGCGTGCCACAGGTTTCGGTGATAGGAATCTGTGGTTAGATTGGGTGGCTCAAAATGCTAAAGAGCAGCAAGTGGTTGATTGTGTTGCTTGTGCTACCGCTCGACCTCGTCTGTTTACTGAACCCGCTCCTCTGTATCCAGAGGATGAGTGGGGTTATAACTGTATGCTGAGATTAACTAGAGAGGCGGTGAATACAGGTAACTGCACCACTTTGTCAGGATTATATCCGCCCATTGATAAACGTACACAACCAGGTTCATTCACACCAAGACGAGATAATTATACATGTTTTGAGTTCTCTACAGACAGTGTGAGATATACGGTAGGGAGGATTGATCCAAGCTGGTGTCAGAGGACGATCCCAGGCAGGACTACCAATAATGTAAGTGACCCAAACACAATTATAGGCACCTGGGCGAGAGGTGGGCTATATTATTATTGTGGGCAGTATACCCTTTTGGTGCAGGTTCCCTTGGGGAGCGTGGGAACATGTGCTCTGGTGCGCTTAGGTGCACCTTTGATGCTTATAGGAAGTAGGCTAGAGACAGTTCCACAGCGAGGCGCGGATGTGTCGACAGCCAGACGTAGGAGAAGCACAAAGGGTATGCACAGGTATGACCCAAGATCGGACTCGCCAACCTGGATTGACTCAATAGGAGTTCCCAGAGGAGTTCCAGATGAGTATAAGTTAGTTGATCAGATAGCGGCCGGCTTTGAAAGTGTGTTTTTATGGATAACTCCAAATAAAAATGTTGATCGCATTAACTATGTTCATTATAATGTGTTGAGACTCTCTAATCTCACTAGGGACGCGGTGGAAGGCCTTGCAGAACAATTAGGTCCGACGTCTTTAATGGGAATCCAGAATCGCATGGCGCTGGACATGTTATTGGCTGAGAAGGGAGGCGTGTGCGCGATGTTTGGGGACTTATGTTGCACCTTTATTCCCAACAATACAGCTCCGGACGGAACGGTCACGCGGGCGCTGGAGAATTTGAAAGCGTTATCTAGAACCATGCATGAGCACTCAGGCGTGAACTCAAGGCTGGGAGACTGGATCACATCTGTTTTTGGGCAATGGAAGGGAGTGTTTATGTCTGCCATGTTTTCTCTTTTAGTTTTTCTAGGTATATTGCTGATCGGGTGTTGTCTCATTCCTCTGGTAAGGCAGGTGTTGGGTAATCTGGTGAGTAGGGCCATAGCTTCTGGTTCAGCTGGGTCAGCTGGTCCGGAACATATGATGCCGTTGCGAGAAGCCGCCTGGACGGAGGAGTGACACAATATCTGGGTAAAAGTTGGCCTTTTTTCTAAAGGCCAAAGAGGAGGAGTGTGACCAGGAGATATTTTATTTTGTATTCTTATAATCAGTTATCATTGATTAATCATTTACCATTGTTGAATCAGTTGACAGAATAATCTTTGAATCACATTTATGTTACTCTGAGCGAATATTAATGCACATAGACGATCAGTACTTTAATCAGTCTATTGAGGTTCTGTATTATTCTTGTTATCTGTTTAAGTTGTTGCACCACATTGCAATCACACCAGTCCTGTTGGATTCGGGCCTGTCTGCGTTCAGTTCTGCACGTACGCCGGCCTGTAACCACATGCACGTACTTGTATAACACACGCACGTTTACATACACACTTAGTAATAATAGGAGGGTCGTCTGAGGACAGTTTTTCTGATAGATACACTTTCACAAAATGCACAATGTAATACACACTTGTTTTTCTTTAAGAGTAGCAGTTGATGTCTATATTAGGACAATGTTTTGAAGAGGAGGGCAATTGTTATCATTTCCAGTAAAGATCTAACTGTGATGTCATAATGGTAATATAAGGAGACGGGACGCTCCATTCGACGAAGGATTGTATTGCAAATTGTCTTTCCCACACTGACTGCGCAAAAGTGTGTAATAAAGATCACTATTTTTGACACCTACCTCGGACTGAGACTTGCTTTCTTCTCTGACCCAAACTGAACCAACTTTAACAGTGTCCTCAGTGAACTGTATCAGTCTCTGCAGTATCTTCCAGCTGCAGCAGTCACTTCAGTTTCTGTTCAGTCTGACTGAGGGAGGTTTTTGTACGACTGTTTTTCACTGTGTGAACACATACTGACTGTTAGGATAGTGAAGACTCTGACAGTAATAAACTGCTGCATCTTCAGCCTGGACTCCACTGATGGTCAGAGTGAAGTCAGAGTTTGATCCACTGCCTGTAAAACGAGCTGGAATCCCTGATGCTCGAGTGCTAGCATGGTAAATGAGACGTTTGGGGGGGCTTCCATCTCTCTGTTGGTACCAGGCTAAAAAGTGGTTGTTGTTATAAACATGAACATCCTGACTGGTCCTACACTTGATGATCACAGTTCCTCCCACAGCAGCGCTCACTGCTCCAGGCTGAGTCACTGTATATTGTCCTCTGGACTCTGAGGATACAGAGACAAAAACATAAAGCAGCTTCATGGTTTTGTGGGCTTCATTTCAGAGGGACAGATGTTGATAGAGGAGAGGAGTTTGATTCTCTGGACTTTACCTGTGAAGCAGCAGCAGAGGAGAGTCCAGATGAGGACGCAGATCAAAGTCATGTTTTTGATGAGGAGGATTTCTGTGGCTTCTGTTGTGATGAAGGACAGCTGTCAGTCATCCAGTGTTCAACTCTCAGGACTATAAACTCTCCCAGAGCACTGGAGCATGGTGCTGCTGATGCAAAGTGCCTCTCTATGGAAATCATCTGACTGAAAACAACAAGTAGTTGGATCAAATAGTCGATGCTGTTTATCAATTAATCAGTCAGTTTATGAAAATGTTTTCTTTCTTGTGCTTTAGGACACATCCAGACATTGATGGATGTGTGGGATTTTTAAATTTGCGTATTTTCTGCAATCTTTTACAAAAACATGTCCATTGACTGAGAAAGGCAAGAAAATGTTTCATGATCAAACCAGAGCAGTACTGTATGATATAACCCCAAGTGTTGCCAAATGCCAACAAAACATGCAAACAATGTCTGAAGATAAAGGCTCAGACATTCGTCCTTGTAAGACAAAATCTGATTTCCTCTTGTTCACTTAAAAAAAAAGAAGAAAAGAAATGTTGTACTTGTCTACTCAAACACATGAACAGAGTTTCAGAGAATCTTCACCCTGAAAGAAGTTTTAGAAACTTACCTGTCAGCAAATCAAAGATCCGCTTACATGTAAGCAACAGGACAGAATAGAAAAGTTTTCCCCCAAAAAAGAACCTGCACATTTGAACATGGCGTCAAAAATGAAAGACATTAAAAAAAATCAGAGGAAAGGTACAATTTGCAAAACCTATTTTAGAGTTTTGTAAAACTCAGTACAAAAAAACTTGCAGTGATTCACATTGATGCATGATGCTGACCACAGGATGCAAAAGTTAAACATGACCACAGCGCAGAATCATTCATCTCTGTTTTAATTTGATATTTTTATAACAGGACAATCACAGACACATAACAGGTACAGCAGTCCATTCTCCCTGCAGCACGGACTACACTGCCCATCAGGCTACATTCTTTAGGGCGATGCCTGTAACACTCTGCCTGTTGCCTTCATATTAAATTATTTTTTGAATAATAATTTTTAAATATTTTTTAATATTTCTTCACGTCATAATGCTGGCAGCAAGTAGAGATGACATGGGCTGCAAGATTGAGACACAGACATTAGAGCCTCTTAATGTTTTCTTTGGGTTTCAACCAGCGTGGAATTACCATAGAGAGTGCACAGCCTAACATATGAAACAGGAGAAGACGTGTAATCCATTTATTTCAACAAAGTAATTGTAATCTGAATTGACGTGATTAGCAGAGTAATCCAAAGAGCGGGAATGTGCTGGAAATTTATTTTATTTTATGAATTTGTCACATGTTTTAGTAATATCACTTTTGGGTCACTTCGAGGTTCACATGTGGGGAAGCATTCAGCTTATACTTTATTGCACAAAGTCAGGCATCGTGAGAAAGTTGGTGACACCCAGAGGGGGAGAATTCAACAGGTGGTGAAGTCTTTTGTTAATCAGGTCTTTGAGGATGTGGGGAAGAGGCAAGGAGCAGTCTCTATGTGACACTGGAAGAGGAGATAAAGTTGTAAACTCTCTCCCTCTCTTGGAGGGGTCAAGGGTGTGACAACAGCTGTGGAAATGCCTTCTGTTTGACTGTATTTAAAGAGGGCTGCTATTCATCTTTAGAGACACGTATCAGTGCCCCACTGAATGTCGTCTCTCCCTCAACTGCTTGGGAATTAAAAAGGTGTTGGCTCATCGTGTCTGCAGACTTTGTTGATTATATTTCCATGACATTATTCTGCAGTGACAAAGTGAGATATGTCACAACAAAGGAGCGAAAACTGAAAAAGTGTTTGTTTACATTGTTGAATTAACACCGAA
Source organism: Astatotilapia calliptera (assembly GCF_964374335.1). Classification (NCBI taxonomy): domain Eukaryota; kingdom Metazoa; phylum Chordata; class Actinopteri; order Cichliformes; family Cichlidae; genus Astatotilapia; species Astatotilapia calliptera. The sequence continues at coordinate 3,412,316 of NC_137442.1, read as the reverse complement.
TATAAAAGCTTCAGTGCTCTTTGGTACGGATTCTCCAGTTGTTTTTTTTTAATTTAAAAGTATTATAATTACGATTTTGATTATGTCCCCACATTCAGTGTCAATGATGGTGATGATACTGGAGGATAAACGTGAGCTCTAACACATCTGCTCAAATTTACACAGCTTTCACATCACTTCATTGTAGGGGTCGAGTTTTTCTTTATTTCTTACCTGTCTATGAATCTACAGTGTTCAGTTGAGTCACATTCCAAATATGCTGTGAAAAACTCTTTTTAAACGAGTCGTGCTGGAGTCAGTCAGATGATTTCCATAGAGAGGCACTTTGCATCAGCAGCACCATGCTCCAGTGCTCTGGGAGAGTTTATAGTCCTGAGAGTTGAACACTGGATGACTGACAGCTGTCCTTCATCACAACAGAAGCCACAGAAATCCTCCTCATCAAAAACATGACTTTGATCTGCGTCCTCATCTGGACTCTCCTCTGCTGCTGCTTCACAGGTAAAGTCCAGAGAATCAAACTCCTCTCCTCTATCAACATCTGTCCCTCTGAAATGAAGCCCACAAAACCATGAAGCTGCTTTATGTTTTTGTCTCTGTATCCTCAGAGACCAGAGGACAGATCACAGTGACTCAGCCTGGAGCAGTGAGCTCTGCTGTGGGAGGAACTGTGAGCATCAAGTGTACGACCAGTCAGGATGTTTATAACAACAACCATTTAGCCTGGTACCAACAGAAAGATGGAGGAGTTCCGAAACTGCTCATTTATGGTGCTAGCACTCGACAATCAGGGATTCCAGCTCGTTTTACAGGCAGTGGATCAAACTCTGACTTCACTCTGACCATCAGTGGAGTCCAGGCTGAAGATGCAGCAGTTTATTACTGTCAGAGTTTTCACTATCCTAACAGTCAGCGTGTGTTCACACAGTGAAAAACAGTCGTACAAAAACCTCCCTCAGTCAGACTGAACAGAAACTGAAGTGACTGCTGCAGCTGGAAGATACTGCAGAGACTGATACAGTTCACTGAGGACACACACACACACACACACACACACACACACACACACACACACACACACACACACACACACACACACACACACACACACACACACAGTAGTACAGGTCCTCCATCTTTTTTTTTGCCCAAAAAGGGTTTAATTTGTGAGAGTAAACTTGTGCAGTGTAAATAGTCAAACAGTAAAATGTAAACCTTGCAGCAGTTAAGGAGTGAAAGGCCATTTTTGTTGAAACACTTGTTTCCTGGTTAAGAGCATTGCTAAGAAACTCGTCTTTGGTTTACTTTTCATTTTCTGTTTGGGAAGATTGGGGAACATAAGGACCTGTTTTCTTGTTTTGGCATTGCTCACATCCAAAACAAATAAACTCCTCTATACCAAAAACGAACCTTCTTATCAACTTACATTGTTGTGCAAATAAAGTCATCCTGTTTTTATTAAGCTGTATATTTTCAAACATGAACATTGTTAAAATGATTTGGTCGATGTTTCATCTTTCACTTTGTTATTCTCCTGGTCTTTCATTTGTTCAACTGTGATGCTAAAGTTCAAAAAACAAATCCCAGAATTGTTTTCAGTTAAGCTAAGCAGTGCCTTCATGTTCTAATTATCTTTAACATTACAGGGCTCTAGAATAACTTTTTGCCTTGGTTGCACTGGTGCGCCACTTTTTCAACCGCATCGCTTAACACCGCGGTTTTACATGTGCCCTTTTTTGGGGGGAAATTGCTGTCCATACAGACAATATTGATTTGTAAATGATTAACTAACAATCTTGTTCTTGTGCTTAAAGTGCTTTGGCACTCTTTGGCCATAAGAATGCAGAGATGGCACCGGGTGTTATGGCACGCCGTCTTTCTCTCGGTTCTGCAATGTTTGTGTATTATGTTCTTAGTGGTGTCCCTGCTAGCTTTGAAAACCCACTCCCTGTTGGTGTATGAGCGACAGACGCTTTTTAACATCCGTGACTCACTGCTGATGCTCCACAGTGTTAGCGAGCGACCTGGAGGAATCCCGCCGCCTCTAGCATCGGTGCCGGAGGAGCAGCTTCGCCGTGATCGCTGCTCTGCGCTTCCACAGGCCCCGCTGGTTTAGAAACTTATTCCCGTTAACGACAAGGAAGCAAGATGAACAGCAATTTTACTTGCTAGCAAGGCAGGCTGGTTGGAACCAGGCTCTTGGAGCTAAACGCTCCTCACCTGTCTGCTAGCCAGCATCAAATAAACAGCCTTCCTTGCAGCTTTTTATTCTGAGAACACAAACACCACTCGTTGTAAAACCCCCCTATGGTCACAAAGGGTTAAAACACTGCGTGTGTGTGTGTGTGTGTGTGTGTGTGTGTGTGTGTGTGTGTGTGTGTGTGTGTGTGTGTGTGTGTGTGTTTGTGTGTATGTGAGTGTGTATGCTTGTTTGGTGGTGCGTTTGTGTGACCTCCTGCTTATCAAAAGGGTCATAAAAGCAGGAAGCTTACTAACCAAGAAAACAGAACCCTCACATAGGATGTCCCTATAATGAAACACTACAGCCTCCCCCACCAACAAACAGGCTGGAGAGGTGGTCAGAGACAAAGGAATGTCTTTGACCATGCTGCTTGAACTAAGTCTTACACATTTAAGTAACACAATGACAACATTTAACAATTTGACTCCAACAGTCCCCCCTTTTTGTCAACTTTGTACTTAAATTTCCACTTATGCACCCTTGTGTTTGACAGTTCAGTATAGGCTTCATTCACACACAGCTCCTCACATCATTCACTTCCTACTGCTGCAAAAGTTCACAGTTCATACATGTACGAAACGTGCTTAGCAATTATCCTACTTCTCATTCATCTCACACACAGTAAACTACATCCTGCAAGGAAACAAATGAATGTCAACAGTCAAAAACAAGAATCAACGTTCTCAAAAGAATATGCACTACAATCCAAATGTATGCAGACATAGGCATTCAAACACATCCGTTGGTTTTTGGTTTGTCCATGTGGCTTCCAGCTATCTTCAAAGCTGTAGCCTGGTCAACACTCCTCTTTATGACCCCTTTCAAACCCCCAAATCTTCTCACTGTACACATCCTGTGGGGTGATAGAGTCACCTGGTGAATCATCTGCATTTACAACTCCTCTCCTTTCCTGTTGTCACTGCAGAAAAAGTTTTTTAAAGGAAATTGGATCAAGTTGTTTATGATCTTCTCCCCCCTTTTTGAGTCATGTCCACCCATGGCTCAAAACTCCAACCAACTTATATAAGTGTACATGATGTAAATGTAAACAAAAGAAAGCCCCTTTGACTGTCTGGCTTTTTCTTCATAATGATAGCCATATTAGGACACATAAAGGCAATGGTTATATATCTATATATTTTAGCACAAATGACAATATAAAAAATATCAATCCTAACAATGCCCATGTGTCAAAGTAACTGAGAATAAAAAACAGAACACATGAAGGAGATATTCCTGGCCTGGCTTTTTATAGCAGATTATCTTAAAAATATTCTGCAATTTTGCATAATTTTTAAAAAGTTTACATTTCTTCAGTATTGAACAGCAGAAAATAGGCTTTCTTGTCCGAGGTCATTGAAGTAAAAGAAAAAAGAAAAAAAAAAGACAGAGGCTGACAGCACTGCAAACAACGGTAGACTGGTGGGTAATAAGCGAAGGAATAATGCAGAAAACAGAGATTTGAGATGGGAAACTGTTCTTGAATACAGAGAGAGAGAGAGCTGTGCATGAAGTGTGATTTTTATCTTGGTGGAAACAAAACAGTAAAGTAAGAGGGAATTCATGACGATGTTTATCAGATGTGAATAGTTTGTTGCTTCTTTTGCTGCTGGTTCAGTCAATTTTGCTTGGAGAGAGACAAAACCTGCAGCTCAGAATCAGCACAAAAAAGACGTAAACAGCGCGGACCCGACGCATCAGAATCAGTGAGCTGTCGGCTTTCAGCCCGATGGCGTGTCCGTCTACGTGCCGTCGTGTGAGAAAGCAGAGAAAGCTGATTCTGATGCGTCGGGTCCGCTCTGTGTGTTTACGCTGTGTGTCTTTGTGTGGAATCCGTTTACCTGCTCTCATTTACTGTTTGGTGGTTGATAAAATACTTTTGTGATCTTTAACCTGAGATTCCGGCGCTTCTGGGAGAATATATTTATGTTTAAAACTCGATTTAGGATTTAATGAATCAATGTCGCTTTATTCAAGCTACTCACCTCTCTCTATCTGCCTGTACTTTCAAACGTACAGACGGACTACATGAATATCTGAACTACGACCAATCAGAGAGGTCCCACCCCTGATTATCTCTGATTGGTTTAGACCACGATAGGAGCATAATGTGTGTCGGTTGTTGACCACAGGGAGAGTTTCAGAGTTGCAGAGAGTATTTTATTTATTTATTTTTTACTCGAATAGTTGGTCGTACCGCTGCGACTTGAGATTATTTTTAATCGCACTTGCGACCAAATTGGTTGCACTCTACAGCCCTGCATTACATTTAATTTTTCTAACTTAGCTTTGCTCCAGTGGTAATTAGAGTGAAAGGACTTGAAACTCAAAGTTTTACTCGTCTCTGTAAAACAAATTATTCATACCACCTTTACTTAACAGGAGCGTTACTGTGATAGTTTTAATACATTCTTCTATATTTAGTATGGTTTTAATATTTTCGTATTTTAAATTACGCAGGATATATGATAAAACAATAATTTACTTGCAAAGAGTTTTAATTTCTACACAAATACTTTCATTATGTGGAAAAAAAAGTATTTGAGATGGAATTGTTTTATTTGATCTGAGAACAAAAAGAAATTGTTCATTGTTAATATATTTAGATCATATAAACAATATACAGGTACATTTAGCAAAGAAAGTAAGAGAGAAAAAATACTACAGACGGGCATCTGAGGGTGAGGGGAGCGTGCCAAGCTCCAATCGACAGCACAGAGGGAGTTCAATGATGGCATCATGATTCTGTGAGCAGCACATAAACCAGAAGCTAGGGTGGTGATGGGGAATGACCGACGGCAATTTCCTATGAACATCACCTAATGCTGTGTCACTGTGCTAAGCATACTTTGACAATCTGAAGAGGGTCTTCCTTTGTGTCATTGTTGTTGTCATTTGCATCATGACCACTTCTACAAGACTGCTAAAGTGATTCAACAGGTGGGATCATAACAGCAGTAAAACAACTGGATCCAATACCCTTTCTGAGAAAGGTTTTCTGCAGAGATAAAAAGGACAATAGAGGAGTCCTAAGTATTCCCCCCACAGGAAGAATGCCTGAAGTGAGGCGATGAGGGTTGATAGAGGCCATAAAAAAGGGGCTCTATCATATAATCATATATGCTTAGAGGTATCAATTGTATAATGATAGAGGTCTGATCCTTGGTAGTCTGCAAAGACTCTTCCAGAGTGTTCTGGCATGCACACACATCCTAAGGTCATGAGTGAGGTCGTACCTTCTTTATATAGTATGGGAGGACACCTACTCTGTATCTGCTTAAGTATAAGAGCCTTTTGTTTAGGTGGACCGCTGGACTCCTGGCACCAGCTTTTAAGGAGACGTTCACAGGGCCATATCTTGATACACACACACACACACACACACACACACACACACACACACACACACACACACACACACACACACATACATACAGTGCCTTGTCTTTGTAACCAAGGGGGGTTTACGAGGGGAGGTACTATTGTATTGTGTGAACTGTTTTCCCAATAGCAAGCGGAGGCCATCGTTGGGGTCATTTTGTGGTAGACACCGACGAGGCCTCCATTGCAAGTAAATTGATCGATCGCTGACTGTCTCGTTTTCTTCATGATGAATTAGTCTCTAAACCAGCGGGGCTTGTGGAAACACAGACCCAACAACACCCAGATAGAAGACTAGTATTAATAACTGACTGCACACTTATTTCCACACTGTCATCCTCGAGTAGCTTTGAGGGAACGATGTCTTGCCCCAAAGACATTTTGTAGGTTTGGTGCCTCCTTAGAGTACGAGCACCTGGATGACTGAGAACCTTCACAGATCTATTTTCAAGCTGAGCTCAAAGGTCAAAGCCAAGCTTTTTTCAATACACTGCTCAGCTTTCTTTATCATAATCGTACACATCATGGTTTTGTCAGCTTCGTTTCAGAGAAAAGATTTTTGCAATGATTGTTTCTCGAGACTTTCTCCAACTTTTCCTTGCTGTGCAAAAAATGATGGTATTTGTTTAAGAGATCTACAGTGTGTGTGTGTGTGTGTGTGTGTGTGTGTGTGTGTGTGTGTGTGTGTGTGTGTGTGTGTGTGTGTGTGTGTGTGTGTGTGTGTGTGTGTCCTCAGTGAACTGTATCAGTCTCTGCAGTATCTTCCAGCTGCAGCAGTCACTTCAGTTTCTGTTCAGTCTGACTGAGGGAGGTTTTTGTACGACTGTTTTTCACTGTGTGCTCACCCACAGACTGTTAGGATAGTGCCAACACATACAGTAATAAACTGCTGCATCTTCAGCCTGGACTCCACTGATGGTCAGAGTGAAGTCAGAGTTTGATCCACTGCCTGTAAAACGAGCGGGAATCCCTGATACTCGAGTGCTAGCAACATAAATGAGCAGTTTAGGAACTCCTTCATCTTTCTGTTGGTACCAGGATAAACGGTTGTTGTTATAAACATCCTGACTGGTCGTACACTTGATGCTCACAGATCCTCCCACAGCAGAGCTCACTGCTCCAGGCTGAGTCACTGTATATTGTCCTCTGGACTCTGAGGACACAGAGACAAAAACATAAAGCAGCTTCATGGTTTTGTGGGCTTCATTTCAGAGGGACAGATGTTGATAGAGGAGAGGAGTTTGATTCTCTGGACTTTACCTGTGAAGCAGCAGCAGAGGAGAGTCCAGATGAGGACGCAGATCAAAGTCATGTTTTTGATGAGGAGGATTTCTGTGGCTTCGGTTGTGATGAAGGACAGCTGTCAGTCATCCAGTGTTCAACTCTCAGGACTATAAACTCTCCCAGAGCACTGGAGCATGGTGCTGCTGATGCAAAGTGCCTCTCTATGGAAATCATCTGACTGACAGAAACATGCAAGTTAGAATAGAAGAGAAAGCCTTTTTTTGTCACTATAAAGTTGTACAAAGAGATACAGAGAAAATGAGACAAAGACACAAAGTTGCAGGGGAGAAGTGCCAGAAACACATTATATTAGATTAATATTTCAAACATGACAAAATGCTGATCTTACAGCAGCAAAATGATTGTATCTCTACAGTTTAAACATTTCTTATGCACAGAGTGGATAGTCATATTTACTATATCAGTCTACTCTTCATTCTATCAGAAACAGTTTTCACAGCTCGTACATTTTCTTTTTACACATGTATGTAAGCATTGAGCCAAATGTAATAATGGCAACATATTAAATGAACAATAGTTGTCTCTTGTATATAATACATCTATATATACACTGTCACACTGTCATACTTGTCTTTGAGTGAAGAAATGAATGACCAACAAGACATTTTTCTCCTTCATTTCTGTCACACAAAGCTGTATGAAACGTTTCTCGTGGTTAGTATCATGGTTGCTAGGCAACCTGAACAGCGCGACGCAGGCTAGACCGTCCCATTTCACAAGCCTCTCACTTCCGCACTTCTCGTACTCATAGTACGCACCGTAGTGCGCGTACTTCAAGCGTGCAGACCCTGAATTGGGACACAGCCACGGGCTTTACACAGAGACCTGACTGAACTGGAACAGAGGGAGCATGGGAACCAAACCTAGGAACTAGAAATCATAGCAAAAGACATAACCAGAATAACCTAAAGCATAAGATAATAATAATTAACACAAAACACTGGGTCACATGACCCAGGACCATGACACTTATAGCACTAGAATTAAATAATAAGGGAAGGATTCTGGATCAGCATCATGATGAAAACTTGTGGCCGTAGTATATACAGTATTCTGGAGAAGGTATAAAATGTCACCGTATGTGTGTGTGTGTGTTTTATGTGTATGGATTTTTTAAATTATTACTCATCATATATTACTGTCTATTAAACCTGATTTTTTCATCCCCATGATAGAACAGAGAAAACCCAACTCAGGAGTGGTCCAAACATTTATAATTCTTTATTCAATCATCTTCCGGAAGAGAGAGACCCCACACAGCCCAAAAGCCAGTTGCAAGATCTCTAGAAGCCAAAAATGTGTCTCGGGACGGTGTAACTCCGTCACAACAGGTAACAATAACGCCTGTACCAGTTGTTGTATAGCAGAGGTGCTCAAGTATAAAAACAATAATAAACACAATGCTTTGGTTCTATAACATTTTTCTATCATTACTTTATTTTGGATTAGGTGCATGAGCTTTTAAGTATGGATAATTAAATAATAGATTAATGAAACACCAGAGTGTGCCCTGTTCTGAGATGTACAGCAAGTGGAGAGTGACAGATGAGATGAGGAGATGGAAGAGTGACTCACAGGCAGAGCCGAGTTCATTTCCCACAGTTTTGTTGTTTAATGCTTCCGAGCGCTGTCACCAATCTTTGCATTTTATTATCATCTCATAACACTTCTTTAATCAGCTGCCATCTCTGCTGTGGACTTTTTACTGTCTACAGTCTCAAAGCAACACAGACCTCCATCACTATCTGCAGCAGGAGCAGCAGCAACCCCTCTACAGCAACAGTGTTGTTGTTATTCAGCCTGGTTCTACGTGCCCCTTTTGAACTTTGAGCACCCGTCCCTTCCAGCATCTCTGCACGGCCCTGCTCAGAATCATTCATCTGTTTTAGGTTGACATTTTATATGTTTTGTAGAATAACAGGACAAACTGTGAGACTGGAAAGACTTGAGTTTCGTGCTCTGTTTTGTGACGTAGTGTGTAATGCTCAGCAGTATTATCATTTTAACTGGTTCTGTGCGCGATCTGAAGACACTAAGTGTTTGTGAGAGAACATAAAACTGTTTTGATGCATTTGTCAGGTTTTACCTGATGAGTTTTAAGTTTTGTGATTGTAGCTTGAAAATTAAATTTAATGTTTAGAGTTATGATAAAGAAGGTGGAAGCATTAAAGTGATGTATCTTAACAGTTGTAAAATGTAAATGACCAAATTGGATTATTGGAATATAGTTTTATTGTGTTTCGTTGTTTTTATGTAAAAATTATAATTTTAATATGTTATGAAATTATGATTTAAAGAATTCATATTGTTGAGTTTGTTTGTTTCAGAGTCAGAGAGCCGTGTCTCTCTACAGTCAGAGGTTTTTGTACGGCGCCTCAATGAGTTTGTATCACTGTGGTACACGTTCGGTGGAGGAACCAGACTGGATGTTGGAAGTAAGTCAGACTTAAACCTCATTTACTTTAGCAAAATTCTTTCTTGTGGTTATCTTAACTTTTCTGTTCAATGCGCCTAAAAAAAACCTCAGGAAAATAGTTTTTAGATAAATTTTCATGAAGAAACAAAGTTAGCTTCAGAATAAATGTTAAAATGAATATTAAACACAATATAAAACATCAGAGTGGACTTGAGGATATTTTACATATACATACATCTGGTTAAGTCTTGAGAGCTTTTAGTTTTAATCCAGTCTGACAGAGTCAGAGAGCCGTGTCTCTCTACAGTCAGAGGTTTTTGTACGGCGCCTCAATGAGTTTGTATCACTGTGGTGGACTTTTGGTGGAGGAACCAGACTGGATGTTGGAAGTAAGTCAGACTTGGAGCTTTTTTTTTTAATGTAATTTTCTTTTCTTTAATTTCATTTAATATGAAAGGCTAGTAAACTTTTTGTGTAACTGATTAATTATTTTATTCATAAATTCTGTCCTAAGAAACAAAGTCAGCTTTGGAAATGAATATTCAGACACTCAGGACAATTTCCAATGAAAAAAGTTAAACTGCACAGAGTGAAGATAAAGATCTCTGGTGTTCTTATTGTATCATATCATTTACAACAATGTAAGCAATAAAAAAAACCACATTAGGTAAGTAGTGGTATTGAGTTTCTTATCCAGAACAAGCTGTTTATTATGAAGAACTGATGATGTTGAAGCTTAACATCTTTTAAAAGTGTTGACACATCTTTGTTTCGTTTTGTTGTTTTTTATTTCCAGTGTAGTTTGAACATATTTCAGCTCAAACTGTGTGATGATTCTCTCTGTGCTGATATGCATGAGAGGTTTCTTAAAGGGAAGTGAAACAATGTGTGAGTGAATGACTGGTGGAGCAGAAAAAACACCTGACAGAAACTTCTTAACGGAGAAATTCAAATTGTGGTTCCTGTCCTCTAAGCTGATTGGTGTTTCCTAGGTGATGCCCGCCCCGCCCTGAAGGTGCTGGGTCCCTCCAGTGAGGAGCTGAAACAAGGGGAGGCTACAGTCATGTGTCTGGCCAACAAGGGCTTCCCCTCAGACTGGAGTCTGTCCTGGAAGGTGGATGGCAGTGGCAGCATCAGCTGGGAGGAGAGCAGGAGCCCCGTGGTGCAGGAGAACGACGGCCTCTACAGCTGGAGCAGCACCCTGAGGCTCCCTGCAGACCACTGGATGAAGGTGGGCTCTGTGACCTGTGAGGCCACGAGGGGCTCCCACACTCTGGTCTCAGAGCCACTGATGAGAGACCAGTGTCCCCAGTCCTGACCAGACTAACTGTGACTTTCACACTGCTTTTTTTTTTTTTTCCAATTTCTTCTCTCATTTTTCATTGCTTTGTTTAAAGTTTAAAGTTTGTTTAAAGTTTTAAAGAATAAAAAAATATCTATATTAAATAAGGACCGAGTGTTTGTCTTACTTTTGTGGTGATGTGAATTTTAAACTCTAAATAATGATTTCCAGGGTTCTAATTGGAAGCCAGTGTGCTATCTGTAGTCAATATGAGTCAGTAGAATTAAGCCACTTTCAATACATGAAGTAAAGCAAAGTTTATGTTAAAGAGTAAGTGCGAAGGGGAATTGAGAGACACTGCCATTACTAAGCAGGATATTAAAGACATTACATTTATGCAAATTCATTGCATGCTGTGTAATGAAATGTTTCAGCATGTTGCAGTTTGTTGTATAAAACACTGACTGCACAGGTGGAGCAGAAAAGCGCTGTATAAGAATGAGTCTATTCTCGTGATCAGTGTTGGGGCAGGTATTTTAGAAGTAATTTAATATACAGAGTTTTTTTGTTAAAAGTATTCAGTACGTTATTTTGTTTTGTTTTTTTTCTGTAAAATCACCTGAAACACAACATGTCATAACTGTCATTGAACAATATGAACTTGTAGGCTACAGTCTCTCACATCAACATAAATCCCTATCCTAACGACGACACACATATTTTCTTTCTCTTGGCATTTAGGTATATGAATACCTGTCAAGGGTCCTTGACATACAGGTCTCCGACTCGGAGGACAAAAATTAATGTCCTGTGTCTTAGGAGGGCAGGATTGCTTTGCTTTTTCTTTATACGATGCTTCGCAGTATTAGTTTTGCCTAACAACCTGTTTTTGACTCCTAAATTGTCATTAATGCAACCGCTCTACATAACAGTCAGTGTAACTGATTATAAATCTTTTATTCATGAACCTACACATTACGCTTTATTTACTAGGTGTATGTATTTTAACAGAGCAAGAGGTGGACCACACGTTTGAAGAGCTGCTGGTCTTTATAACTGGGGCTGACTTACTTCCACCACTGGGGTCCTGCAACATAGACTTTTATGATCAGGAGTCGGGGATACGCATCGATGTGCAGCTTATCCCTGTATCTTCCGAGACGTGTTGCATACGAGGATCAATTTAAAGATCTTATGAACACTGCATTAAAAGGATTCCTGGGATTTGGAAAGCTGTAGCTGCATTTACATGAACTGATGCTGGAATGCTGTGGTTAAAACCTCTGGCCTTTTGGGAGGAAGTTGTGCTATTCTAAGTGTTCTGAAATGGGATTGCTCCTGGGCTTCTTCACATTGTACATTTTAAAAGTGTTTAGTATAAAAGTTTTTTGTTTTTACAAATGTGACTGTATATAGTTGTATTTATAGTTCTGTTAAGACAGGGTAACGAGGGAATACACCACAGAAGGCAGACACAGCTGAACCTCATCAGACATGACGAATACACTCACACAGAACGCAGAATCCAAATAAAACAGGGAACCAGAGAATAGCTCTGAGACACGGGTTGACAGAACATAAGGAACAGAGGGACGAAGAGATGCGACTGGAAAACAGAAAATAAATGAAACGAATCATATTAATAATCAAAAACATGAATAGGAAGTCAACAGGTCTTTGGACCATGGCAGTGTTGAAGAGCAAAAAAGAGAAAATCTAAAAACCTGAGAAAGAAAAGATGGAAATTTGATCATTTGACTGATTTGGACTTAAAGTTTCTATTTGAAGTATTTGCTAAATTGTGCAGATAATTATGACTCACTGACTTTTGCTGAGTTCATTTAGTGTTAGATTTTTTTTCTTACAGAAATATGATTTTTGATAATGATCAATATTTAGAAATTGAGATTTATTTGAGCTGGTATGAAGCAGAAGTCAAAGGTCACAAATGATTTGTTAAAAATAAATGATATATTTCCAACTTTTTTTTCCTTTAGCATTAATGACATTTTCATTGTGTGTGTGTGTGTGTGTGTGTGTGTGTGTGTGTGTGTGTGTGTGTGTGTGTGTGTGTGTGTGTGTGTCCTCAGTGAACTGTATCAGTCTCTGCAGTATCTTCCAGCTGCAGCAGTCACTTCAGTTTCTGTTCAGTCTGACTGAGGGAGGTTTTTGTACGACTGTTTTTCACTGTGTGAACACATACTGACTGTTAGGATAGTGAAAACTCTGACAGTAATAAACTGCTGCATCTTCAGCCTGGACTCCACTGATGGTCAGAGTGAAGTCAGAGTTTGATCCACTGCCTGTGAAACGAGCTGGAATCCCTGATTGTCGACTGCTAATATAGTAAATGAGCAGTTTAGGAACTCCTCCATCTTTCTGTTGGTACCAGGATAACCAATTACTATAAATATTCTGACTGGTCGTACACTTGATGCTCACAGATCCTCCCACAGCAGAGCTCACTGCTCCAGGCTGAGTCACTGTATATTGTCCTCTGGACTCTGAGGACACAGAGACAAAAACATAAAGCAGCTTCATGGTTTTGTGGGCTTCATTTCAGAGGGACAGATGTTGATAGAGGAGAGGAGTTTGATTCTCTGGACTTTACCTATGAAGCAGCAGCAGAGGAGAGTCCAGATGAGGACGCAGATCAAAGTCATGTTTTTGATGAGGATTTCTGTGGCTTCTGTTGTGATGAAGGACAGCTGTCAGTCATCCAGTGTTCAACTCTCAGGACTATAAACTCTCCCAGAGCACTGGAGCATGGTGCTGCTGATGCAAACTGACTCCAGCAGGACTTGTTTAAAAAAAGTTTTTCACAGCATATTTAGCATGTGACACACATGAACCCTGTAGAATTTATAGACAGTTAACAAATGGTCTTTGAGCGCAAAATCTCCAATGGGAGATTGAGAGACCCGTGATGGACATTTAGATCGACTGTAAAATTGACCTGCAGTTGTTCGCACTAAAGGAAACCACCATCATTTCATGTGGCTACCATATCGGCGCCACCTGTGGTCTCAAGGCTGGAGCTGACCAACAAAAAACTCTGTTTCTGAAGACAGACTCTGTAGACTCTTCGTTCCCATCCTGTGTCCCCCATCCTGGATTCCAAACACCTTTGAACGCTTATCTCCAAGGCTGAGGTCAGACGGCGGGTCTAGTCCCAGCGCATGCTGCAGGACCGGATGTGCTGTCTACACCGACTTACTCTCACCCCTTACTCACACCTGTTGCTTGTCATGTGCTTCTATGGTGTATTAAGATTCATGTGCTTTTGTGCTGAGGTGTTTTTTGTTGTTCTCCCATCAGAAGCTCAGTCTGGGTGGAGCTTTTTTTTCCTCCTCTCGCCTCATGTTGTGTATTTTTGTTGTTTTTCTTATCAGCCTACCTCTCTGACCTGTCTTCCCAATGTGATGTTTGTTTTGAAGTATGTTTGGTCTGAGGGTTCCTTTGTGTGTGTGCTGTGAGATTATTATTTTATCATGTGTCTATAATCGAAATGAGTGAATCATTGTACTGCTGTAAGCCACACCATACTCCTTATTATAGAGAGTATAATTAGTATGTAGTTGTAGTTCTAGTTTGCACTATGCTTCTGAATTACAAAAGAATCATTAGAAAATCATTAGATTCATTAGATAGGTTTGTACTATCCTATACTGTTGATTTACTGTGAGTGAGTTACACTGTTTCATGGCATTTCATACTGCTGAGTTAAGAAGAGAATACTGTGTGCAGAGAGCACAGAGCACATTCCACAGGAGCTCACCCCCTTGTTGGAAGCAGATAGGCAGGGAGCCAAGGTCATAACACAGGCTCACTGAGAGTTAGAGGGTAAGTTTGAGCTTTTTACGACTAGGTGGGGTCAACAGAGGCTATAAAAGCTTTGGGTAACGCTCCACCATTTTGAGACTTGCTGTGACCCTCTTCTTGCATGTCTCCCCATCCGGATGGTTTGTGCTCTTAAAGTGTTGAATTGTATGGAATACAGGATTGTTGATTGAGCATTTATACACCGAGTATTGTCCTTCCTTCAGCCCATGCACAGTACTGGAATGTAAGCGTTTCAATGTGGATGCACAACTCTGTGAAAACGACTGAAAACCCTAGTGTGGACGCAGAGCGTTTTCAAATCTATCCGGGCTAGTGTGGACGTAGCCTAAAGATGAATAGCAGCCCTCTTTAAATACAGTCAAGAAGAAGGCATTTCCACAGTTGTTGTTCACACCCTTGAACCCTCAGAGAGAGAGTTTACAACCTTGTCTCCTCTTCCAGTGTCACATAGAGACTGCTCCTTGCCTCTTCACCCCATCCTCAAAGACCTGATTAACAAAAGACTTCACCACCTGTTGGATCCTCCCCCTCTGGGTGTCACCAACTTTCTCACGAAAGTTAACTCGCCTAACTTTGTGTAATAGAGTTAAAGCTAAACGCTTCTCCACATTTAGTATTTATTTATTTATTGTCATTGTCAAGAACAATGAAATTGCGTTTGGGGCTTCCATACAACCCCAAAAAAAGAAGAAAATAATAAATACCCCTTAAAACCCAAGTGTACATATTTAACCCAGTGTGACTCCAATGCAATAAGACAATCCTTAGCAATAATGTTCATAGAAATTCAGACAAAGACCTGAGAAACATGACAAAATACAACAATGCAACCCATTCAATATTATTGTACTGTGAGATATGATATCAGATATGATAGTTATCTATTTAAGAAAGGGGGGGGGGGGGCAGGAGGGGGAAGAGAATAAAGATATGATGCACCAATGCAGACCAGTTCATTGCTATTAAGAAGTTGGATATGGTTATTGTCCGTGAGAGGGGGGCAGAGAGTTCAGGAGCCTCACAGCCTGTGGATACAGGCTGTTGGCCAGTCTGGATGTTCTGGCCTGTATAGACCTGTACCTTCTCCCTGAGGGCAGCAGATGGAAAAGGTGGCGCGCAGGGTGATGTTGGTCCCGCAGGATACTGTGCACCCTCCTCAGACAGCGAGTGGGGAAGATATTTCTGATCTCTGGCAGACTTGTTCCAATAATTCTGCCAGCTTCTTTCACCACCCGCTGGAGTGCTTGCTGATCGGCCTTGGTGCAGCTGGGGAACCACACTAGAAATCCATACGTCAGAACGCTGCTGATGGCACAGTTGTAGAAGTTCAACATCAGAGATCTGGGAATGTGTGCGCTCCGCAGTCTCCTCAGGTAGTAGAGGCGCTGTTGGGCCTTCCGTACAACTGAGGTGATATGGTTGCCCCAGGACAGGTCCTCGGTCACAGTTACCCCCAAGAATTTAAAACTGCTCACCCTCTCCACCGCCTCACTGCCAATGAAGAGAGGCAGATGGTTGTTATGACCCCTCTTCCGGAAATCTACAATGATCTCCTTGGTCTTTTTGGTGTTTAAGACCAAGTTATTGTCGTGGCACCATGACTCTAGTTGTTGCACCTCTGTCCTATAGTTTGTCTCATCATTGTTGGATATAAGTCCGAGCACTGTAGTGTCATCTGCAAACTTAACAATGAGATTGGACGCGCAGGAGGAAATACAGTCATGGGTGAAGAGAGTGTATAGCAGAGGGCTCAGAACACACCCCTGAGGGGCACCGGTGTTGACCACAAGGGTGGAAGAGGTGTTCTTACCCACTCTGACACTCTGTCTACGGTTAGTGAGGAAGTCCACAATCCAGTTGCACAGAGAGGAGTTAAGTCCCAGTTGGTGGAGTTTGGGACGTAGTTTGTATGGCCGGATGGTATTAAAAGCCGAGCTGTAGTCTACAAAGAGGAGCCGTGCATAGGTATTCCTGTGTTCCAAGTGCTTCAGTAATGTGTGCAGCACTGTGGCGATCGCATCCTCGGTTGACCGGTTCTCCCTGTATGCAAACTGGTACGAGTCCAGGGATGGTGGAAAAGCAGCTCTGATGTGTTTAATGACCAGTCTCTCCAGGCATTTGGCGGGAATGGGGGTGAGTGCCACAGGTCTGAAATCGTTCAGACATGTGACATTTGACTGTTTTGGATGGGAACGATGGTTGCTGCTTTGAAACAGGATGGTACCAGTGAACAGGACAACGAGGTGTTATATATAGAGGTGAAGACGTCCGCCAGGTCCGCAGCACAGTCTTTTAGCACCCGGCCCAGCACTCCATCCGGCCCGGCCGCCTTCCTGGTGTTAATGCTCCGGAACACACGCCTCAGCTCATGAGTGCTCAGGACCGGAGCAGGGTCGGTTGAGGGGAGAGGGGACAGGACAGGGTCGGTGTTCTCCCTGTCAAAACGGGCATAAAAGAGATTTAGATCCTCAGCCAGAGTAGAACTGTCGGCTGAGGGTGATGGTGTTCTTCTTTTGTAGTCCGTGATAGCCCTGATGCCCTCCCAGACCTGCCTTGGGTTTGTGTTGTTCTCAAACCTGGCCTCGCTACGCCTCCTGTGCTGCTGCTTGGCAGTCTTGATGCCTCTTCTCAGGTTGGCCCTGGCAGCACTGTATGCCTCCTAGTCCCCGGATTTGAAAGCGTTGTTCCTTGTTCGAATAAGTTGTTGAACTCCGTGTGTCATCCAGGGTGGATTATTAGGGAACACACGGAATCGTTTCCAAGTTG
The DNA here is from genome assembly GCF_964374335.1 of Astatotilapia calliptera. Classification (NCBI taxonomy): domain Eukaryota; kingdom Metazoa; phylum Chordata; class Actinopteri; order Cichliformes; family Cichlidae; genus Astatotilapia; species Astatotilapia calliptera. The sequence goes on along the minus strand of NC_137442.1, from coordinate 3,395,081 downwards.
TTACATTGTCCACACAGAAACAGATGTAGTCCAAGACAGTGGAGGTGTAACTATCCAATGCGACACGATTGTCAGTGTCCTGCACCTTGAATACATCCCAGTCTGTGCAGTGGAAACAGTCCTGAAGCATCGGAATAGCATCCTGCGGCCATGTTCTCACGGTTTTGGTTGTAATCCCAGTGCTCTTGATCTTTTGTGTGTATATTGGGTGTAGCAGAAGGGAGAGATGGTCTGACAGACCCAGGTGGGGATAAGCCTGGGCTCTGTACGCATTCGCCATGTTGGTGTACACCTGGTCCAACGTTCTATCTCCTCTGGTAGCACAATTCACATTACGGTGGAAATTGTGAAGTACAGATTTCAGGTCCGCGTGGTTAAAATCCCCAGCCGCAATAAAGACACTGTCCGGGTGTGCTACCAGGCTGTTATTGATGCTGCTGCTCAATTGTGCTAACGCTAGCTTAGCATTAGCATCTGGTGGAATGTAAACAGCGCAGATGTAAACGGCAGAAAATTCCCGAGGGAGATAGAATGGACGGCACTTTAACAACAACAGTTCTACCTCTGTACTGCACAGTTTTTCCGTTACCGTGACGTTCGTGCACCAAAGGTTGTTAATATAGATGCACAGCCCCCCGCCAGTCTTCTTACCCGAGTCCGCAGACCTGTCGGCTCGATAGGCGGTGCGGCCTGCTAGATCGATAGCCGCATCGGGAATGGCGCTGTCCAGCCAGGTTTCAGTGAAAATCATGCACGAACAGTTATTAAAAGTCCGTCGAGTGGCGATCTGCAGTCGTATTTCATCCAGTTTGTAACGGATTGAACGGGCGTTGGAGAGGAATATGATCGGGAGTGGTGGTTTAAACAGACTAGTCTTTAGCCGTGCCCACAGGCCTCCCCGCTTGCCTCTCTTCTGCCTCCGCTCGCAACGTCTCCTCCTGCGGCTTGCTGTTGCGGGTAGCCCCGGGGGTTGCTTAACGATCTCCGGGGGGATGAGATACTCGGATGTTAGTTGAAGATCTCCACGGCTTAGTTGTAGTAGATCATCTCTGTTGTATTGAAGTAACCCCAGACTGTGTGAAATAATACACAGTACCACCAAAAGTGCAAAAGTGTAGGAGCTCCGGGCCGCTGCGTCTGTGCGCGCCGCCATCTTGGTTGCAGTGATCAGAAACGCTTCTCCACATGTGAACCTTGAAGTGACCCAAAAGTGATATTACTAAAACATGTGACAAATGTGAAATTTCCAGCACATTCCCACTCTTTGGATTACTCTGCTAATCACATCAATAACAGACATTTCTTTTCTGACATTCTGTATATCACATCAACACCATTGTACACTCAAAGAGGTTTCACTATGTGCAATCCTCACTTCACTATTCTCCTCTCCACCCTTTTGTTCATCTCCAATCGTCATCATAGCCTAACCTTCCATATGCAAAAGATAACAATAATGATAAAAAGAAAAAACTTCCAAAAATATCAAATTACACATGGAAACATGATGTTCATTCATGAGAAACTGTGGCTAAGATAACTGGTGTACTAGAGAAACGGTCTAGCTGTCATACAAAATGTGCACAAGTAATTTGTCAGTCATTTTTAATCAGGATCACGACTCCCTGTATTTGTGATGTGTGGAGAATCATGTAAATGCATATCATTTGTAAAATGACTAGAAAAGTCACACCAGTGACCACCAGAACTTAAAAACACACTGAACCTTTCAGGCAAGACCAGCCTGACTGTTTAATCAGGTGTTATCCACATTCCATCGCTGATCCCTCTCTGCACGTTACTCAGTTGGAGCTTGGCACTCTCTCGTTGGAGGAGGGCGCTCTTTCACCCCTCACTCTGTTCCAACGCAGCTTTAGGTTGAAAGGGCAAAGTACATAGACCCTTGTTGTCTTCCTCAACATCAACACAGAAATCCTTTCGACCTTTGGATTATTATTGTGGTTCTGAAAACTTCTTGTGACAACTGCTAGGAACTCAAGTGGCACAACCTTCCACCTTAACCTCTGTCTGGGCTCTCAGCTGTGACTGGAATGGTCCCTGCTTCTCACTGGTTCTTTCATGACTTCTCATCCAGTCTCAGTCTGGTGTTTCCACCTTGGGATGACTTCTTGCTGTAACACTCTCTGGTGTTAAAGGTCCTTGCCATGCATCAATTTAACTTAATTAGCAGAACAAGAAAACGGACAAAGCTAAGTCTCTTAAATAATTTCAGGATTTCTCCTCTGGAGCAGCCTCGCTCCGGGCCTGTAAACCTGTGTTAGAAATGGAAAAGAAAGAAAATATGTCTGTGAAGGTCATCGTGGTCTAAGGAGCTTGGAAAGAAAAGCGTCTGGACTTCTTTGAGTTGCTTGAAGACGTTTCACCTCAAGAAAGAAAGAAAAGAAAATGAAGTTAGTGTGTTTTTCATGTTGACTCTGTGTAACTCCTGGTTCCTCCATCCACACTATAGTATAATCAAAGACCACTGATCAATGGCCATGAAAATTTGCATATTAATGATCAAGGAACTGACCTCACAGCCCATTTTTCACTCAGTGGTGCTGGTTTCAGTCATTGTGGAAATGTCCTGTTTATAAGGTTGGGGAAACCTGCAGTCAGCTGAGACTGAAGAAGTCACTTGGATGAGTGACGCTATGACCAGATGAACAGATTCAAATTTTGGGGATAAAGTCAACACAGCTTGATACCTTTTGTTTGTGTATTCAATTGTGTCTGTATTTCAATTATTTCAAGTTATATTATCTCTCATTACAGTGTGTGTGTGTGTGTGTGTGTGTGTGTGTGTGTGTGTGTGTGTGTGTGTGTGTGTGTGTGTGTGTGTGTGTGTCCTCAGTGAACTGTATCAGTCTCTGCAGTATCTTCCAGCTGCAGCAGTCACTTCAGTTTCTGTTCAGTCTGACTGAGGGAGGTTTTTGTACGACTGTTTTTCACTGTGTGAACACCCACTGACTGTTAATGTTATGGAGACTCTGACAGTAATAAACTGCTGCATCTTCAGCCTGGACTCCACTGATGGTCAGAGTGAAGTCAGAGTTTGATCCACTGCCTGTAAAACGAGCTGGAATCCCTGATTGTCGAGTGCTAGCATAGTAAATGAGCAGTTTAGGAACTCCTCCATCTTTCTGTTGGTACCAGGCTAAATGGTTGTTGCCATGAACATTCTGACTGGTCGTACACTTGATGCTCACAGTTCCTCCCACAGCAGAGCTCACTGCTCCAGGCTGAGTCACTGTGATCTGTCCTCTGGACTCTGAGGACACAGAGACAAAAACATAAAGCAGCTTCATGGTTTTGTGGGCTTCATTTCAGAGGGACAGATGTTGATAGAGGAGAGGAGTTTGATTCTCTGGACTTTACCTGTGAAGCAGCAGCAGAGGAGAGTCCAGATGAGGACGCAGATCAAAGTCATGTTTTTGATGAGGAGGATTTCTGTGGCTTCTGTTGTGATGAAGGACAGCTGTCAGTCATCCAGTGTTCAACTCTCAGGACTATAAACTCTCCCAGAGCACTGGAGCATGGTGCTGCTGATGCAAAGTGCCTCTCTATGGAAATCATGGAAATGCCCTTGTCCATTATAAAAGGTTTACTCTGTGTTCAAGAATCAGTGATTTGGTATTCCTGTCTGCTGTAATTACATTTTTTTTCCTCTTTCTCTTTTTAATTAATCCATTGAGTTATTCATAAACTCAACAATTTGTGTTTTGTTGATTATTTTTAAAAGCATTTTTTTAAAGTTTTACATTGTGCATCTTATGCTGAGCAAGCTTTGGTTGTGAGGATTGGGCAGGCTATTCTGTGACGTACTTAAAATCTGGTAATACAGTTGGTAAATATTTGCACGAAGAAAAGTCATCATTTCTTCATCGTGCTCTGTACTACACTATAAAGATTACAGCATAAAAACATAAGCAGCACATCATCAGAACTTATACTGAATCTTTGCACCAGACCATGTGTGTTACTCATGGCCATTGATCAGTGGCTGTTGATTAATGGTCATGAGAATTTGCATATTAATGATCAAGGAACTGACCTCCCAGCCCATTGTTCCTTCAGTGGGCTGGTTTCAGTCATTATGCAAATGTACTGTTTCTAAGGTTGGAGAAACCTGCAGTCAGCTGAGACTGAAGAAGTCACCTGGATGAGTGACGAAACGTTTCTCCCCCTGAAAACATTACGTCCAACACTACTTTGTGGGTTTTACTTACCTGGATGATTGAGCGTGCATCAAGACACCATGTGCGTTAGTGCCTAATTATGAATAATATTACTCAGATATTGATCAGTGACAAACAACAAAAGGCTACAGTTTCAAATATTTTAGACTCTCTGACTGGTGAGAGTAAAATGCTGAATTTGATTGCTCAAGCAGAGTAGAAAAGTGTTATATAAGAAGCAGTCCATGTACCATTTACCATTGCTTCCTCTTCAGCCCGGACTCCACTGACAGTCAGAGTGAAGTCAGAGTTTGATGTAAAACGAGCTGGAATCCCTGATGTTTTAGTGCTAGTGTAACAAATGGAAAGTTTAGGAGGATATTCAATCCCTCTGTTGAGGCTAGGCTAAACAGTCTGATAATTAGACCTTATGACTGGTCCATTTGATGATGACAGTGTCCCCCAGAGCAGAGCTCACTGCTCCAGACTGAGTCGTGGTGACCAGGACTCTGGTGCTACTAATGTACAGACACTCTCTATGGAAATGCTCTGAATCCAACTGGGACTTGAAATAATTTGTGTCTTTATCAGTAGATCAATCATTTTTACAGTATTAAGGGAAAATGTTTTAAAACCTCTGGCATTTATACTAACTCAGTTCAGGCGTTTATTATGTTGTTACATGGTTGACAAAACAATCAGATTATTTGACTATTTATTGCAAATATGTGTAAATGTATTTTTAATATAGCTCCCGTATTAAGAAAGTGAATAACATTACTAATCTTTCTTGTAACCATGTAACCAATAACCATGAATAAAGTCCGTAAAATCTTTATAAATGTACCTGCACTGAAAAAAACTACTCAGGAGGTTTTCACTAATTCAGTAATTGCCAGTACGAGAGGTCAAGGGAGCCACCAGGCTGAACAAGGAGTCCTGTCTGGCTTGGTTAGCCCATGGGACTCCAGAGGCAGCTGATAGGTACCAACAGGCCAAGCAGAATGCAGCTCAAGTAGTGGCTGAAGCAAAAACTCCGGTGTTGGAGGAGTTCACAGGGCCATGGAAAAAGATTCTGGCAAAGATATACACTGTATATGTGTATACAAAGTATACACAGCTATACCCAAAATGTGTGTCCATTTTTGTGTTAATCATTTAATTTAATTAATAATTTATTTTTTTTTGTTATTTTCCGTGACTATGAGGACTCAAAATGATTTTGGAAACATGACTAATTTCTGTAGTATATTATATTGTGACATGGACTGTACAGAAGGACAGAAAAACTGGGCGACACCACAGGTGGAACTATTGATTTCAAGGTGCGCCACAGTTGCTTTGGTGAGGTGGACTTCCACCCTACTCAGATGCAATCTGGAAGGCAAACCAAGTGCACTGTGTCTTCATTGCTCTTGAACTTTACCTGTATTTCAAGGGATTTCATCTTTGTTTTTGTGGCAACATTCCTGGGGCACGTAACACTATACTCTCTGCTCACATTTAACCAAGTGCCACAAAACTCATTCGACAGCACTTCAGCGTGCAAATGGATAATGGCCCAAAGAAAACTGACAACCCAAGACTTTCTCAGGCAAAGAAATAGGATATCCTTGAATGGTCGAGTCACCTTATTTCACCTCACCAGAGCATGCTTTCCTGTTATTAAATACTAAAGTGAATGCAGACAGACACACAAGCAAGCAGAAACTGAATCTGGCTTCAGTAAAGCCCTATTAGAACATCCCAAGGGAAGAAAAACTCCATTTTCTCCATTGGTTCTCCGTTGATTCTAGCCTTTAGGCAGTCATTGTCTACAAAGGATTTAGATCCAAGTATTGAAAATAAATATTCTATTCACAAATATCTTTGTTCAATTACATGTGTACCTCTGAAAATGAGGGAAAATGTCTAAATATGGCTGTGATTCCTAAACCGCTGATACAAAATTAAACCGTTTTTCTGTCTTGAATATATTTATATGCTAATGGGACAAATAAGTAGCCATGAACATTGTATTTTGATTGTTATACATCAGAAAATTGTGAAGCTTTCATTTTGACATCTGGATAGACAGGGAAGCCTTTATTTTGACATGTGCATAGACAGAATTAAAACCCAATTCTTTGATCCCCATGATAGAACAGAGAAAACCCGACTCAGAGTGGTCAAAACATTTATATTTCTTTATTCAATCATCTTCCGGAAGAGAGAGCCCTGCACAGCCCCAAAAGCCAGTTGCAGAAACTCTAAATTAGAATTTAAAAATGTGTCTCATGTAGGTGTTATTTTGGTCCTTTACACTTTACACTAGTTCCTCTTTTTGTCTGGGTTCCTGTTTTTATTTATATGCTTGTATAGCTCTACACTAACTTCCTGCTAACAGTCTGGCTGAGCCCTGAGTTCATGATTCAAAAGTGGCCTTGCTTTACAAGCTTTTATTACTAACATACATAAAACAATATAATGAGAAAATAAGCACTAAGAATATATTAATTACATGACAACAGGAAGCAGGAAGTGCAGAGAACAGTGGCAAAAGCAAGGCTACACCTTTGAAGTCATTTGTGTTGAATCCAGAACACTCTTTCAGAGGAGTCCTTCAGAAAGCAATGGTTGTAAGTTCTGTCAGTTCTTTCTAATATTAGGCAATTAATGATGGTGTTTTTGTGACATTATTTTGTACCTTCTTTGAAGTGTAGTAGTTATAGGTCGTAGCCTCTGAGCTATTGATACAAATGTACGCTCACCCACTAACTGCTTATTTATTGCTGTATTAATATCAGATTAATATCAGATTGTACAGGGCTTTGGACAGAGGCGACTGAGGTCCTTCAACATCTGCCAGAAAATGCTGAGGATTTTCTATGAGTCTGTGGTGGCCAGTGCGATCCTCTATGCTGTTGCATGCTGGGGGAGCAGGCTGAGGGTCGCAGATGCCAACAGACTTAATAAACTGATCCGTAAGGCCAGCAATGTTGTGGGGATGGAGCTGGACTCCCTCAAGGTGGTGTCGGAGAGGCGGATGCTGTCCAAGATAAAGACAATGTTGGATAACACCTCCCACCCACTCCATGACATGTTGGTCAGTCACAGGAGCTCGTTCAGTGAGAGACTGAGATTACCGAAAAGCACCACTGAACGACACAGGAAATCATTCCTGCCTGTGGCCATCTCCCTGTACAACGCATCCACTTAACACACTGTTTGCTGCTACAGCTACACATGTTTCTTTTCCAACTATTTATTTATAAGTGACTTATGTATGTATTGTTGAATTCTCCCAATTCTTTGAATCTTTGGGCTGAAGGAAGGACAATACTCGGTGTATAAATGCTCAATCAACAATCATTTATTTCCATACAATTCAACAGTCAGAGCATTACAACGTCCGGACGGGAGAGATGCTACCAGAGGGTCAGGCACATGTCTCAAAATGGTGACGGGTTGCTCAGCTTTTTATAGTCTCTAGTGGCCCCCAGCTAGTCGTAAAAGCCAAAACATCACATTTTTTCTCTGTTACAGCGCCTAAGTTATGACCTCGGCAGTTGTTTCTCTGCTTTCTGTAAGGTGGGGGTGTGGAATGTGGTCTATCTATCTCCCCTGTCTTAGACACAGAGTCTCCTGCTTACAACCTTCTCTTCATGATTCAACAGTTAAGCATGTCAAGAAAACAGTGTAACACATTCCCAGCAGATCAAGGATACAGAGTGATGCACATTTATCTAATGAACTAATATGTGAATATGTTCTGTTAACTCAAAAGTATAATGAGAACTAAACTACATACAGCTCACACACTCTATATTAAAGGGTATAATGTGATCTACAGCAGTATTCTAATTCAACTACTTTGATTACATATATAAGGTAACATATAATAACAGAATAATCTAATAGTATGTATGTATATATATGTATATATTGTACTATTCTTAGTTAGCGTATTGTCTGTCTTGTCTTAATGTTGGTTTAAAATGGAGCACTGTAACAAAAAATAATTTCCCCCAGGGATCAATAAAGTATTCTGATTCTGATTCTGATTCTTTGAAGCGTGATGTCACAGGAGGGGGCGTGGCCAGGATTTTAGGTCAAGGTGCCATTTTAGCAGGCCAAACAAAGGGCGAAAGCACATGGATAATGTCAGCCATGGTTCATACTTGTCGGTTGTAATGTTAGATCGAACAATCGTGGCTCAAGAGTTAGGAGTTCGCCTTGTAATCGGAAGGTTGCCGGTTCGTGCCCCGGCTCGGACAGTCTCGGTCGTTGTGTCCTTGGGCAAGACACTTCACCCGTTGCCTACTGGTGGTGGTCAGAGGGCCCGGTGGCGCCAGTGTTCGGCAGCCTCGCCTCTGTCAGTGCGCCCCAGGGTGGCTGTGGCTACAATGTAGCTGCCATCACCAGTGTGTGACTGTGTGTGTGAATGGGTGGATGACTGGATATGTAAAGCGCTTTGGGGTCCTTAGGGACTAGTAAAGCGCTATATAAATACAGGCCATTTACCATTTATGGGGCGATCGTGGCTCAAGAGTTGGGAGTTCGCCTTGTAATCAGAAGGTTGCCGGTTCGAGCCCCGGCTTGGACAGTCTTGGTCGTTGTGTCCTTGGGCAAGACACTTCACCCGTTGCCTACTGGTGGTGGTCAGAGGGCCCGGTGGCGCCAGTGTCCGGCAGCCTCGCCTCTGTCAGTGCGCCCCAGGGTGGCTGTGGCTACATTGTAGCTTGCCATCACCAGTGTGTGAATGTGTGTGTGAATGGGTGGATGACAGGTTGTGTAAAGCGCTTTGGGGTCCTTAGGGACTAGAAAAGCGCTATACAAATACAGGCCATTTACCATTTACCAATCTGGAAAATTGTCTCTCTTTTTATCGTTTCCCCTCCTGGAAGCAAAATGAGGGAGCTCATGTAGCGGCTATTACCAAACGAAGACGTCAGGCCTGGATGGCGGCGGTGAGACGAGATGATGTTGAGTTCTCTACCATCCCCAGATTTCTGTTGGTGTGCTCCCAACATTTTTATTCCGGTAAGTTCTAAACAAATTCATATTGCTCTCAATAGGCTTTTAGTTTTATTTTCAATGCACTGAGGTCATAGAAAAATAGAACAAACATCCTAGTGTGTGAAGTACGTTCTGTTTATGGAGTACCTTATTATTTGGCATTATTGCAGGTAAACCAGCCTATGAAACAAATCCAGACTTGATATAAAAACGGGGTCAGCATAATGTTAGACTTTAAGTGACACACAGTATGTTAAGGAGATTCTGCAGTTCATTTATGAATGTATAATCTCAAGCTGACTTATCTTTGTCTGAACGACAACATACTCACAACATGGAGGCTTAAAAATGGCCAAATCTTGTCCCCAACCATTTGTGAATTGGATGTGCGCCTTCAGGGATTTATAATTCCAAAAATGATTTGCCGTGTATGCACTGACTCCACAGACAAGGTACGAGAAGGTATCAGGGCACGACAATGGTGGTAGGTCTTCAGGGTTTGTACTCCACTGCCGTATTTCATATGGGTCCTCATTACCACGCACGCTATTTTTTCCAAGTACAGTCCTTTGTCTTTTGAGCTGATTTTAAGCATGGTTCAAATAATCGTCCTTCCAACACAGTGCGTTTGTTTTGATTCATGGCTTGCTAAAATGGTGCAGTGCTCCCACAATGCATTGCAGCGTTACGTCAACTCCAAAGCCCTATATCTACAGGATACTTATTTTGTAGTCTCCTATGTTAGTGCCTAACTATACTTACCTGCTGATTAAATGATTATCCAATAAGACTTTTTTATGTGTTTTTTCTAGTTTCACTCCAGTTCAACTTGATTGCTATGTACGAAGCAATGACTGTAGAAAACATGGACGACGCGACAGCTCCACAAAAATGAAGCCAAAATGTCTCTATCGCCCCCTGGTGTCTGGCCGCAGTATAGGTCATAAACCCCGCCTGTCATGATCCTGGGTCTTTTGACCCAGCGTTTTAAGTTTTGAGTTTATTTTGTTCATTAGGCTGTCTAAGTTCATTTGTTTATTAGATTCCTCTTGTGTATCCAACCCCTGTTAAGTCTCCCTTGTTCTACATGTGCTTCACGTCTGTGTTTCTTATGTTGTCATGTTTGCGTTTCATTATGTTTCCCATTTTATTTTGAAAGAGGTCCTGTGTCCCTGCATTTTGTTTTACTCTTCCCCTGTGGCGTTGTTATGTTCATGTTGTGTCTACTGTGCCTTTCTGTTCCATGTTTCAGGTCCCTATGTTCGGTCTCCCCAGTCTGTTAAGTTTACATGTCTTGAGTCCCGTCAGTGTGTTTCCTGTTTTACTTTCACAGTCTGTCCTATGTTAATGTTTCTAGTTTTGCATCCCTTGTCTCGTCCTGCCTAATTACTCCCAGCTGTGCTCTCCTCCTGTGGCTCATCCCCCCTCGTTATCCCTCAGTGTATTTAAGCCCCATGTTTCTCTTTGTCAGTGTTGCGTCCTCCCTCATAGCTGTGTGATTTTTCCCTGTGGCTCCTTGTGCTTTAGTTTTCCCAGTTTAGTTTTGTATTGTTTTTCGTGTCCCACTCCACGCCAGCAATAAAGCTGTGTTTTTTGAGTTTGCGTTTGGGTCCTACTCTTGCCTGCACACAGCCGTATTGTGACACCGCCTCCTCCATGGGACTGGGGTCAGACTAAATTAATTGTCCTCAGATAAATTTTTTCCAAAGATTTTTTCCTTTGTTATCAATAGTTCCCATCACGCTGATTTATGTCCAAGAGGTCTCCTCTCCCATAAGTTTGATTCAAATTCCTACCACAGTGATGTTAAACTGGGGTGCAACATCATCATAACAGCTTTGACTGGCAGCTGCAGTCACGGAGAAACTTGCGTATCTCTGTTCGGGAATAGCAGATAGATCGTAAGCTCTGAGAGGAGGACCAGCGTTTACGTTACAAAACGACAACCGACTGTTTTAACCTGACACACTGAGGTGTTCTTCAGTAAACTGAACTACCCAACAGAAGGACCCGAGGCCCCGCCGTTCTTTTTCGGTAAGTTAAATGTGTTTGTAACCTAATCCGTAACTAACGTCCTTAGCTAGGTCATGAAACTTAGCTAGTTAAATCAAATCAAATCAAATCAAATCACTTGTATTGTCACATCACATGTGCAGGTACATTGGTACACCACATTGGTAGTTAAGATGAGCACTCGACTGTCGGAGAAACTTGTTTTGTAAAGTTCGTTTAGCTACACCTGCATGCACTCAATGAATATATTTCTAATTTAAATTTTAAAGAATTCAGACCAACTCTGCACTCCAACATGATGTCTTTATTTTACACTGGTAAAATAAAACACAGGCTGAAAGAACCATTAAGGAGATCTGCATTTTGGCAAAAGCTTAAAAAGAAGTTTTAAAGTTATACAGGTTATTTTTATGTTTGTCCAAAGTTACATGAATGTGTGTGGTAGGTTGTTGGTGGTGTTGCTCACCTGTACCAGACAGACTGGTTCATGAAGCTATGCTGGGACCTGGTTGCCACAGAAACAGTCTCACCAGACTACAAAGCAAGTCTAAAGAAGAAAGAGTCTTTAGTGTCTCTAATGAGCTGTTTGTTCTGAGGAGAACTCAGAACTGCTGCGCTGCTGTGCTGACCAGCTAGCAGGTGTGTTCACTTACATCTTCAACGAGTCCCTGGCGAAGTCTGTGGTCCCCACATGCTTCAAAAGATCCACCATCATCCCTGTGCCGAAGAACAGCAAACCCTCATCCCTGAACGATTACCGGCCAGTTGCACTGACCTCGGTAGTAATGAAGGTGTTTGAGAGGCTGCTGAAGAACATCATCTCCTCCTCCATCCCAGACACCACAGATCTGCTGCAGTTCGCCTACCGATCCAACAGATCCACAGAGGATGCCATCGCTCACGTCCTGCACACCACCCTCAGCCACGTGGACAAGAAACAGGGTAACTATGTGCGAATGCTGTTTGTTGATTACAGTTCAGCGTTTAACACAATAGTGCCCTGCAGACTGTTCACAAAGCTCAGGGATCTGGGACTTAACAGCCGTCTGTGTGCATGGGTGTTGGACTTCCTCACTGGCAGAACTCAGGTGGTGAGGGTGGGCAGGTGCTTCTCCAACAGCATCACCATCAACACAGGAGCTCTTCAGGGATGTGTCCTCTCGCCACTGCTCTACTCCCTCTACACTTCAGACTGTGTGGCCACCCATGGCTCCAACACCATTGTGAAGTTTGCTGACGACACAGTGGTGTTGGGTGCCATCTCCAACAACGATGAGGCGGCCTACATGGATGAAGTGAAGAATCTGGCATCGTGGTGCCAGGACAACCACCTCCAGCTGAACGTCGGCAAGACCAAGGAGCTGGTGGTGGACTTCAGAAGGAGTCAGCACAGAGACTACAAGCCCATTATCATCAATGGAGCTCCAGTGGAGAGGGTGCAGTCCTTCAAGTATCTTGGTGTCCACATCTCCTCAGACCTGACATGGGCTGCCCACATTCAGGTCCAGACCAAAAAGGCTAGGCAGCGCCTGTATCACCTACGACAACTGAGGAAGTTCAGGGTCTCTCCAAAGATCCTCAGGATTTTCTATACAGGTGCTGTGGAGAGCATCCTCACACAGAACATGACATCGTGGTTTGGGAACAGCTGTGTGAAGGACCAAAAAGCTCTCCAGAGAGTGATCCGTACAGAAGAACGCTGCTGCAGGATTGCTCTCCCCCCGCTTCAGGACACCTACACCAGGAGATGCCGGACTAGAGCAGCGCAGATACTGAAGGACCCATCCCATCCTGGCAACAAACTGTTCCAACTTCTGCAATCTGGTAGAAGGTTCTGCATCATCCGGGCAAGGCCAGAGAGACTCAAGAGGAGCTTCTATCCTCAAGCCGTCCGGGCCCTAAACAAACACACACACACCCGCCCTCTCACATCATCTATAATTGACTGAGACAGGACTCTCTTCCAGACACTCTAAACCAAGGCACAATGTACATTCCAAATTCCTTTAATTTTAAATATGTTTATATCGTCTATCCTGTAAAATAGTCAGATGTCTATTCATATTAATGTACAGAATTCACCTGCTTGCTGCTACTACTGCACATTCACCCAGTGTATATACTATATATATATATATATACATAATGTTCTTCCTCTACACCCCCCCATTTTTGCACATGTCGAGGAGCGTGTCAGGCTACATTTCACCGTGTGTTATACTTGTATAACTATGCATGTGACAAATAAAGAACCTTGAACCTTGGAACTTGAACCTTGACAGGAGAGTCAACGAATGCAAGGAGTGATTAGAAAGAATCTGAAGTACAAAGTTTCAATAACAGCTTTTTCACTCATGTTCATGTTTGATGATATGTTTACAGTAAAATCTTAAATTCACAGGTGTGTTGTTTTTCACCCTCGCTGATAATAAACATTTTCAGATTTTTGTTGCTTGTTATAGATGTTGTGGCTTTGCTCCACTGCTAAGGTCAAAGGTCATGACTAAGATTGACCTTGGTTTCTGTTACTGGGCCACCTTTGTTCTTTAGTTAATTAAGCACAAATTTGTGCTGAATGTCGCTGAGAGAAAATCTGTGTGTGTGTGTGTGTGTGTGTGTGTGTGTGTGTGTGTGTGTGTGTGTGTGTGTGTGTGTGTGTGTCCTCAGTGAACTGTATCAGTCTCTGCAGTATCTTCCAGCTGCAGCAGTCACTTCAGTTTCTGTTCAGTCTGACTGAGGGAGGTTTTTGTACAACTGTTTTTCACTGTGTGAACACATACTGACTGTTAGGATAGTGAAGACTCTGACAGTAATAAACTGCTGCATCTTCAGCCTGGACTCCACTGATGGTCAGAGTGAAGTCAGAGTTTGATCCACTGCCTGTAAAACGAGCTGGAATCCCTGATTGTCGAGTGCTAGCATAGTAAATGAGCAGTTTGGGAACTCCTCCATCTTTCTGTTGGTACCAGGCTAAATGATGGTAGTTGTTCCAAACATAAACATTCTGACTGGTCGTACACTTGATGCTCACAGATGCTCCCACAGCAGAGCTCACTGCTCCAGGCTGAGTCACTGTGATCTGTCCTCTGGACTCTGAGGACACAGAGACAAAAACATAAAGCAGCTTCATGGTTTTGTGGGCTTCATTTCAGAGGGACAGATGTTGATAGAGGAGAGGAGTTTGATTCTCTGGACTTTACCTGTGAAGCAGCAGCAGAGGAGAGTCCAGATGAGGACGCAGATCAAAGTCATGTTTTTGATGAGGAGGATTTCTGTGGCTTCTGTTGTGATGAAGGACAGCTGTCAGTCATCCAGTGTTCAACTCTCAGGACTATAAACTCTCCCAGAGCACTGGAGCATGGTGCTGCTGATGCAAAGTGCCTCTCTATGGAAATCATCTGACTGACTCCAGCAGAGACTTGGATCAATGTGATGTGTCTAAAAAGAGTTGTCATGGCATATTTGGCATGTGACTCACATGAACCCTTCATGATTTATAGACAGATGAGAAATTTTGTCAAAATTTACTCGTGCAGTGAGGAGATGTGAAGGCTTTTCTCCTGCAGGGGCATTTTGCTGAAATGATTCAAGACCACTTGTCATTGTCCTGGCTCATTCGACCAAGCGGTTTGCGTTTCCTGTGTTTTTGTCATTTTTTTGTATTATGTTCAGTCTACTTGTTTATGTTAAGGATCATTCTTTAATGCCTGCATTGTTCTGTTTAGATTTGGTTATTAGATTTCCCCTTGTGTCGTTGCCCTTTGTGTCTCCCTCTGTGTGTCTGTGTTTATATTGTGGTGTGAGTTCTTGTTGTTTCTCCTCCGTGTGTTTCATTCCGTCATGTTTATCTATGTTTCCCAGCCCGTCGTGTCTGCTCTCTCCCTCGTGTTCCCTCACTCCCTTTCGTCTGCCTCTTCTCCGCTCCCGCATCATGTTTCCTGTTTTATTGTGAAGGTCTTGTGTTTCCATGGTCGTTTTGTCTCGTTGTGGTTATTCGTGTTAGCTGGGTTCCTCGTGTGTTCTCGTTATCCCTCTGTGTATTTAGGTCAGCGTCTCCCTCAGTCCTGTGTTGCGTCCTCCCTCATGGCTGTGTTTCCCTGTGTGCCTCTTTGTGTTTGTAGTTTATACTTCCCCCAGTCTAGTTTTGTTTTGTATTTCCATTCAGCAAATAAAGCTGGTTTTTGATTTTACGTCCTGTTTCTGGGAGTCTGCATTTGAGTCTTTTCCTGCCTGCCTGCTCAGCCGTTTCATGACACCACTTGTTCTTTGACATAAATCATATAAAGTGTCCTTCAAGTCCTTCAGACTTTAAGACAGTTGAACATCTGTGGGTGAATTTGGATCGATGTGTTAGAGTTAGAAGAGTCCAAATTTGGTAAATATAGCTTGAGAGAAACAACGACACATGGCATATTAGACTCTGTCATTATTTATTCACCAAAGACTAATGAACTCACGACTCTTCAGTTTAATTTGAAACACAGCATGGAATAATTTACTTGATAGAAATGTGAAATATTCGACCCATAACAGAGACATTTTATTTTTCCGCGGGCACTCCACTGTGTGCGACTCAGGCAGCTTACCAGTTGTTGTTGTTGTTTGCCAGTTTTTCTTGTGGATGAGTGTTGTGTTATGTCAGGCGGTTTACTGATAATCAGCTTATTTGTGGTCTTTTATCTCCTTTTGCTTTGAACACACTCAAGTCACGACTGACATGTAACATGTTCAAGTGGCTTTATTGTCATTTCAGCCATATACAGTGGTGCAGTACACAGTGAAATGAGACAGCGTTCCTCCAAGACCCTGGTGCTACATATAACAGTAAATCAACATAGGACTATAATAAAGTGCAAGTATACAAGAACTACAAAAACAGAACAGAGTGATACAGACACAAGACAGTGCAACAGAAAAGTGCACAGTTTTCTACAAATTATGCAATTATGATGCCGTTATTATTTCACACTAAAATCTTTTTGAGCATTTTCTTTCAATGAAACTTAAATTTTTAAAACTTTTTTTTAGAATTTTTTCTTCAAAAACAGTTCATAGATGGCACATTTTTGTTTCTATGTTTTAACCTTTTGCCAAAGTATCTGCAAATAATTTTTCATCCATTTCATTTCGCCTTTGATGAAGATTTAAAATTACTATACTGCCATATGGTTACCATTTAACCATACTCTAAAACAGGGGTGGGCAATTCCAGGCCTCGGGTGCCGGTGTCCTGCGGGTTTAAGATCTCACCCTGGGTCAACATACATGAATCACATAATTAGTTCGTTACCAGGCCTCTGGAGAACTTCAGGACATGTTGAGGAGCTAATTTAGTCATTTAAATCAGCTGTGTTGGTTCAAGGACACGTCTAAAACCTGCAGGGACACCGGCCCTCGAGGCCTGGAGTTGCCCACCCCTGCTCTAAAAACATGCTGACCACGTTGGGCTCAGTTTATGAGATTTAATTTGTAATTAAGTTATTTTTATTTTTCCAAAATATACCAAAAATAAGTTGGTTTGTTTTTTTCCATTTTTACATACAAAATTGTTTAATTTTTGAGTTTTGATAAAATTCTGACAAATTTATTTTTCTGATTATTTTAATTGTAATTGTAGAACTAAGAAATAGTTCACAGATTACAGACGAGACCATCAGAAGTCAACGAAACACTTTAATATTTTTATCTTTGGTACTGAAACTCGTCTGTTGCCATGGTTCAGCAGTGAAGCCTTTCAGTTACCATGGTTACCAAGCTCAGAGAGGGAAGTGAAACATCTGGAGAGCAGTTTCACCCAAACTCCCAGTTTCTCTAACATCTCTCTCTCTCTCTCTGCAGTGGGTTGAGTCCCCCCCTCCCTGACCGTGCTGGCGCCCTCTAGTGAGGAGCTGCAGCAGGGGAAGGCTACAGTCATGTGTGTGGCCAACAAGGGCTTCCCCTCAGACTGGAGGCTGTCCTGGAAGGTGGATGGCAGTGGCAGCATCAGCTGGGAGGAGAGCAGGAGCCCCGGGGCACTGCAGAATGACGGCCACTACAGCTGGAGCAGCACCCTGAGGCTCCCTGTAGACCAGTGGGAGAAGGTGGGCTCTGTGACCTGTGAGGCCACCCAGGGCTCCCACACTCCACTCTCAGAGACTCTGATGACAGACCAGTGTTCCCAGTCCTGAGCTGACTCACTGGGACTCTGATACTGGCTTTAGTCTGCAGCTTCTCTCAGTCTGCTCCCTCTGTGTCTGTATTGCTTTGATAGTTTTCATGTTTTCATGCTTGTGGCACTGTTGATGGTTTTAATACTTCAAATAAAAACTGAGGTCTTCAAATAGTGGTTTTCATGTGTTTCCATTCAGCTGCTCTTCTGTCTGATAATCATCCTTCAGGTTCAGCAGTGATGCTTCCATACACTGAAAATCTCTGCTTCAGTAACTTTGACTGAGAGAATCACATGTGCTGTATCACATCAGAGTGTAAATGTAAAAAAATGAAAACAACTAAAAAAAAGAAAAAGCAATAAGTTAAAAATAGAATAACAGCCAACAGCTGCTCCCTGTTATAAATAGTTTTAAAGTCTTTTGCAGCTGCATTATTTTCCATCATGTTGGATTTTGTGATGATATTTGCTGTTGGGTGTAGAAGAAGTAGAAAACATGGTGACAGATTATTGTAACCTGCATGTGACCCGTGATGAGACCCGTCCTGGTTTTCTTCAAAGTCAGAATTGATAAAATAACCCAAAGAAAAATGAAACTTTCTTTATCAACATAGGAGACACTAAAAATGTCTCTTTCAGAACATCAGTGCAGGTTAAAAAGTGTAAATGTCAGAATAATTTATGTCACAAAGATGAAGTTAAAGACTTGATGAACTAAACTTTAATCTTCAGATCAAATCATGTGAAATATTTCTGTGACCAAGAATGTAGCTGAGCAATCTACATACATACATATATCAGTACTGCAGTTTACTAAAATATTCTCATTTAATAACTACTTCCCAGTTTGAATATTTACAGGAGAGTTTCTTCATCACAGATCTGACTCACAGTATCAACTGTTTTGTGTTTCACATGTTCTTCTGTGCGAGCTCGTCAGGATGGACACAAGTCTGATGTTTTGAGTCAAACCCACATTAACATTTAGGGTTAGACTGTGTGTGTGTGTGTGTGTGTGTGTGTGTGTGTGTGTGTGTGTGGGTGTGCGTGTGTGTGTTTATGGCAAGGTTTTTCTGCGCAGTGTACCAGGGGCACGGAGAAAAGTTGTCGTACCAGAGGCACGAGGAGTGTGTGTGTGTGTGTGTGTGTGTGTGTGTGTGTGCGGGCGCGCGTGTGTGTGTGTGTGTGTGTGTGTGTGTGTGTGTGTGTGTGTGTCCTCAGTGAACTGTATCAGTCTCTGCAGTATCTTCCAGCTGCAGCAGTCACTTCAGTTTCTGTTCAGTCTGACTGAGGGAGGTTTTTGTACGACTGTTTTTCACTGTGTGAACACATACTGACTGTTGATAACATGAAAACTCTGACAGTAATAAACTGCTGCATCTTCAGCCTGGACTCCACTGATGGTCAGAGTGAAGTCAGAGTTTGATCCACTGCCTGTAAAACGAGCTGGAATCCCTGATTGTCGAGTGCTAGCATAGTAAATGAGCAGTTTAGGAACTCCTCCATCTTTCTGTTGGTACCAGGCTAAATGGTTGTTGCCATGAACATTCTGACTGGTCCTACACTTGATGCTCACAGATCCTCCCACAGCAGAGCTCACTGCTCCAGGCTGAGTCACTGTGATCTGTCCTCTGGACTCTGAGGACACAGAGACAAAAACATAAAGCAGCTTCATGGTTTTGTGGGCTTCATTTCAGAGGGACAGATGTTGATAGAGGAGAGGAGTTTGATTCTCTGGACTTTACCTGTGAAGCAGCAGCAGAGGAGAGTCCAGATGAGGACGCAGATCAAAGTCATGTTTTTGATGAGGAGGATTTCTGTGGCTTCTGTTGTGATGAAGGACAGCTGTCAGTCATCCAGTGTTCAACTCTCAGGACTATAAACTCTCCCAGAGCACTGGAGCATGGTGCTGCTGATGCAAAGTGCCTCTCTATGGAAATCATCTGACTGACACAATGAAATCCTTCGTGCTTTTTCTGTCTGAATTAATGATGTCTTTTCTGTTTTTGCTTAGTTTCCTATTAATTGATATTAAAAATTAATCAAAATTTAATTTGCAGTTTATGGATTACAGTTACAGTTAATGTGTAACCTGCCCCTTACCCTGGGACAGCTGGGTAAAGCTCCAGCCTCTCCAGAATCCTGTCAGATAAGATCACAGATTGAAATAGAAAGTGTGACATCATCAATATTTTTATAACTTTCATTTGATGCTTTTTTTATATATAAATTTGTTGGCCCAACAGCTAATTTAGGAAATTATATCGGTGACTCATAACTGAATGATCAGTCATTCAGTGTTTAACAGAACGGCTTATTCATTTATTAATGTCAATAGTAAATGATCAACTGTAATGAATATTATCCGTAGTGTCCATCTTTACACAAGGTCACTCTTCTGAAAAGAAAAACAAATTATCATCAAGAGAACTAAAACCATGAATAACAATAATCAAGAAATATAAATTAAACACAGAACACTTGGTCACAGACCAATGAAAGCTATTTTGATTGAAAACATATATTATGTTGTTTAATTTATAATGACGCAGAGTTGGTAAAAGAGGAAGAATTTATAGATTATCTGGGATGAAGAATAGTTGAGTTCTTTAAAATAAATAACACAAAAACATCTGCCTTCATTGAATGAAAGCATTGAATTAATAAAAATATTTATATTTTTATTGAGATTCATAAAAAGCTTTATTACTTAAAGAAGTACAACAAATCAGACTGCTTATGTAATGGAGTTATTTCTAGGAAAACGTCTGTCAGAAGATTGATCCACAGAGGGAAAAGTAGCCATATGCTATGAGATGATGAATTAATGACGTTTGAAGCAAATGCTTAAATTTACAACACGTGTTCTTTGGTCAACCCAGGTAACTCTTGGTATGACAATATATATTATAATGAGGTTGTTATTACACATTATGTTGAAAACAACAAAGCTCTTGGAGAATTTCACCAGCCATTTGTACAGTACTGCACTTAAAACAACACAGAAGAGCTACTGATTGAAGGTGTTAACTACAATTTCAAATGGAAACAGAGGATAGCTGGATTCTGAAATAAACACTGGATGCTGGGAAATGGTGCAAAGTAATTGAATGACTGTCTACTACAAACCATTTCATGGGGAAACAAGATTATCTTTGTAACTCATCTTGGAATAATGAGGAAACAAAGTATTTTGAGTTCAAGAGGTGAGGTTGCATGTATCAGCATGAGGTCCAGGAAATCATCAATCAGCTGACAAACTAAATCAAACATAGAGAAAAAAAACTTTATTACTGTCAAGTTACACTCAAGAACTGGAAGACTGGATTAGACTTTGCCAGTAAAACATTTAAAAGGTCAAAAACAGTTAAAAGATGAACTTTTTTCAGCATGACTGGAAGAGAAAATTAAAAGGAGAAAAACTGATCTGATGCAAATCACAACATCTGTCAAAGATGGTGGAGACAAAGTTATGGCACTGATGGTTTTGGCTGTAAGTGTAGCTGGGCCACTGGTATTTACTGATAATGTTACTGCTGATAGAGGTAGCATGTCACAATCTGGGAGGCAGATCGTCTGGAGGAGGATTTGGACCCAAACGCAAGCACGGACGACAGCGTAGCTGTGAGCAAGTTTATTAACAATGAAAGGCATTTTCCAGTGACATTTGTTCACACCATACCCGTTCCTGTTATGTGCTTCGCTTACGTTAAATAAAACTCACTCCCTGAATATGAGTCTGCGTTTGGGTCCTTCCAATAAAACCCGCAGCTGTGACAGGGAGCTTTTGTAGTGATGTATCTTAACAACTATAAAATGTAAATTCTCAAATTATAATTTTGGAACTTTATTTTATTGTGTTTATTTTATTTTAAAATTATACTATTAATATGTTATAAAGCTATGATAAAAACAATTCATATGGTTGAGTTTGTTTGTTTCAGAGTCAGAGAGCCGTGTCTCAGAGGTTTTTGTACGGCGCCTCAATGAGTTTGTATCACTGTGGTGGACTTTTGGTGGAGGAACCAGACTGGAATTTGGAAGTAAGTCGAACTTAAACCTCTTTTATTTTATCAGATTTCTTTCTTGTGGTTATCTTGACTTTTCTGTTCAGTGTGCCAGAAAACAAAAATCATTAAAATAGTTTTTAGATCAATTTTCATGAAGACACAAAGTTAGCTTCAGAATAAATGTTAAAATCAATATTAACAAATAATATAAAACATCAGAGTGGACTTGAGGATTATTGAGATATATATATGTCTGGTTAACTCTTGAGAGCTTTTGGTTTTAATTTAGTCTGTTAGAGTCAGAGAGCCGTGTCTCTACAGTCAGAGGTTTTTGTGCAGCGGCTCAGTGAGTTTGTATCACTGTGGTGGACTTTTGGTGGAGGAACCAGACTGCAAGTTGGAAGTAAGATTATAATGTTTTTAAAGAAACTACATCGAGGTTTAAATGTTAGCTTTATAACAATGAAGTATTCATGTAGAGGTAATATTATAACCATTGTACACTGGAGGCTGACTCCATCAGCTTTAATTAGATTTTATGTCGACATTTCTGACATAAAGACGATGCATTGTGTAAATAATATAAACTGTCATCAGCCTGTGATTATTTTCTAGTTTGAAATCACAGTCACTGTTTCTAAGATGAATTAAATGTAACTGTCCTCAAGTTAAACAGAGTGAAGATAAAGATTTCTGGTCTTTTACTTAGTCAGTAAAAATGTAGAATTTGCTTAGAAATCATAAAAGCACTACAATAAATGACTGAAACTCACATGAGGTAAGTAGAAAACTTGTGTATTATACAGAACGGAGGTTTTTCAAGCTGAACATCTTGTATAATTGTTGCCATATCTGCTTCTTTTATTTCCAGAAGTTAAAGATGGGCATTTGACAGTGTGCAGCACGTCTGGTGTTTCTGTTGTAGCAGATATCATTTCAAATGTCATTAAAATCATGTAAGCAGTAAAAGAAATTAATCCACATCATTCAAGTAGTGCTATTAAGTTTCTTATCTCCAACAAGTGATGTGTTATAGATAACTGATGATGTTGAAGCTAAAATAGTTTTTGTAAATGTTTCCACATCTGCTTCTTTTATTTCCAGTGTAGTTTGAACATATTTCAGCTCAAACTGTGTGATGATTCTCTCTGTGCTGATATGCATGAGAGGTTTCTGAAAGGGAAGTGAAACAATGTGTGAGTGAATGACTGGTGGAGCAGAAAAAACACCTGACAGAAACTTCTTAACGGAGAAAATCAAATTGTGGTTCCTGTCCTCTAAGCTGATTGGTGTTTCCTAGGTGATGCCCGCCCCGCCCTGAAGGTGCTGGGTCCCTCCAGTGAGGAGCTGAAACAAGGGGAGGCTACAGTCATGTGTCTGGCCAACAAGGGCTTCCCCTCAGACTGGAGTCTGTCCTGGAAGGTGGATGGCAGTGGCAGCATCAGCTGGGAGGAGAGCAGGAGCCCCGTGGTGCAGGAGAACGACGGCCTCTACAGCTGGAGCAGCACCCTGAGGCTCCCTGCAGACCACTGGATGAAGGTGGGCTCTGTGACCTGTGAGGCCACGAGGGGCTCCCACACTCTGGTCTCAGAGCCACTGATGAGAGACCAGTGTCCCCAGTCCTGAACTATATGTGACTTTTATGCTGGTCTTACTTTCACACTGCATTCTGTAGCTTTTTTTTTCCAATTCCTTCTCTCATTTTTCATTGCTTTGTTTAAAGTTTAAAGTTTGTTTAAAGTTTTAAAGAATAAAAAAAATCTACATTGAATAAGAATTGAGTGTTTGTCTTACTTTTGTGGTGATATCAATATTAAACTCTAAATAATGATTTGCAGGATTCTTATTGGAAACCAGTGTGCTATCTGTAGAAAGTCAATATGAGTCAGTAGAATTAAGTCACTTTGAATACATGAAGTTAAGCGAAGTTTATGTTAAAGAGTGTTAAGGTTCAAAAATTGAGGAAGGAGAGTACAAACAACCAGGTCCAGAAGATCTTGGTCAAACAAATGATTTTAATGAATACACGCGTGGGAAGAATAATCTGTACGCAGACAAGAATTAATCTTCGACTTAATCAAAGCATACACAGATTTTTATAGCATCAGGGTTTGAATTACTGACGCCCCTTCATACGTCACAGACAGAATATATACACACGTCAAATCAAAACCACAATGACTTTTAACACAGTTTAAAGGAACGTTGTCTTCTATTTTCATGGCCGGTACTTCCTGTCACTGCCGGATGCTCTCTTGTCATCTTGACACCTCAGCAGCAGTTCTGCGACAAACTGCTCTTTTTGCAACCCCAAGCAAAACATGATTAAACTTCCACCTATAAATGATTCTCTCTAACTGAGTGTGTGTGTGTGTGTGTGTGTGTGCTGTTCTCTCAATTCACCCGCTGCACTTCTGACCTTTTACCAGACCAGAGGCTCATCCTTATGTGTAATAACCTAACTGAAACTACATGTACTCATGTACTATGTTGAATAAATGTTTTAATCAAGAACCTCTACTAAGAGCTTAGTAAAAGAATATAAAAGTATAACAGACAATTTGAATAACCTAGTAATTCAAATAGCCTCGTCTAACCTGCTCCTCAGAATAACTTTCGGTTTCAGTCCTGCAAACTCTCTGCAACTTCCTGTCAACTGCAACTTAGTCTTTCTTGAAAGACACACACTGTTTAAACCTCTGAATACAATATCAATGCTGCAGATTCTATTATTAATGCAATAGTAATGATGATGATTATTTGACAATAGCAGTAAAATAATTTCCCTGCTCCACAAGAGTAAGTGCGAAGGGGAATTGATAAGAACTTAGAGATTATGATTTTATTACTGAGAATATTGAGCGACACCGCCGTTATTCATGCAGAGTCATTGCATGCTGTTTAATGAATGTTTCAGCATGTTGTAGCTTGTTATATAAAGCAATTTGAGTTCTCAGGTGGAGTAGAAAAGCACAATATAAGAATGAGTCAAATGATCAGTGTTGAGGTATCTTAAAGTATTCTATTATGCAGAGTACTTTTTTAAAGTAATGCAGTACATTATTTTGGTGTTTTTCTGTAAAATCACCTGAAACACACCATCTCATAACTATCATTTAACAATAAGAACTTATAGGCTACAGTCCCTCACGCCAATATAAATCCCTATCCTAATGAGGCCACACATACAGTGGCTTGCAAAAGTATTCGGCCCCCTTGAACTGTCCCACATTTTGTCACATTACAGCCACAAACATGAATCAATGTTATTGGAATTGCAAGACAAAGTTATCAGACTAGTATTGAACAGCAAAAAAGAAAAAAATCTACAAACCTGAGAAAATTGGACTTAAAGTTTATATTGGAAGTATTTTTATAAGTTATGCAGACAATTGTGACTCACTGATTTTGGTGATTTATTGTGTTTTTTTCTCTTTCTTTAAGAAATGTTTTCATAATGAACAATATTCAGGAATTGGTTCACATGTATTTGAGCTGCTCTGAAGCAGAGGTCAAAGGTCAAAATTTGATTGACTAAGATACAGATAGATTTCCAACTTCTTTTTTGTTTAGCAACAATAACATTTTCACTGTGTGTGTGTGTGTGTGTGTGTGTGTGTGTGTGTGTGTGTGTGTGTGTGTGTGTGTGTGTGTCCTCAGTGAACTGTATCAGTCTCTGCAGTATCTTCCAGCTGCAGCAGTCACTTCAGTTTCTGTTCAGTCTGACTGAGGGAGGTTTTTGTACGACTGTTTTTCACTGTGTGAACACAAGCTGACTGTTGATAACATGAAAACTCTGACAGTAATAAACTGCTGCATCTTCAGCCTGGACTCCACTGATGGTCAGAGTGAAGTCAGAGTTTGATCCACTGCCTGTAAAACGAGCTGGAATCCCTGATTGTCGAGTGCTAGCATAGTAAATGAGACGTTTAGGAACTCCTCCATCTTTCTGTTGGTACCAGGCTAAACAGTGAGAGCTGCCAGAAACAAAAACATCCTGACTGGTCCGACACTTGATGCTCACAGATCCTCCCACAGCAGAGCTCACTGCTCCAGGCTGAGTCACTGTGATCTGTCCTCTGGACTCTGAGGACACAGAGACAAAAACATAAAGCAGCTTCATGGTTTTGTGGGCTTCATTTCAGAGGGACAGATGTTGATAGAGGAGAGGAGTTTGATTCTCTGGACTTTACCTGTGAAGCAGCAGCAGAGGAGAGTCCAGATGAGGACGCAGATCAAAGTCATGTTTTTGATGAGGAGGATTTCTGTGGCTTCTGTTGTGATGAAGGACAGCTGTCAGTCATCCAGTGTTCAACTCTCAGGACTATAAACTCTCCCAGAGCACTGGAGCATGGTGCTGCTGATGCAAAGTGCCTCTATGGAAATGATCTGACTGAATACAACAGCTACTTGGCTCAAATAGTTGATGCTGTTTATCAGTTAATCAGTTTTTCACAATGTCCACTGTAATTTGTTTCAAAAGAACGATTTTCTTGGAAAGGAGATTTCCTCACCCCAGTCCAAGTGTTGGCCAATCAGGAATGTGCAGGGTGCCAGTTTAGCGCAGTGGGTCATTGGAGGGGGCAGCAGCCTGGATTTGAGTCTAACCTGTGGCCCTTTACTGTGTGTCTTTCCCACTTTCCTGTCTGTCTTCACTGTTTTACTATCCAATGATGGGAAAAATGCCAAAAATGTCAAAAAAAAACCATGCTACCTATAAGACAGTGTTGCCTGAAGATAAAAGCACACACATTTGTCCTTGTAAGACACAATCTGATTTTGTTCACATAAAAAAAAGAAAAGAAATACTGTACTTATCTACTCACAAACACATGAACAGAGTTTCTGAGAATCTTCACCCTGAAAGAAGTTAGAAAATGACCTGTCAACAAATTAAAGTGCTGTTCACATGTAAAAAATAGGCCAGAATAAATAGAAAAGTCAATGTTTTTCAGACTACACCTGTGCATGTAAACATGGCCTCAAAAGTGAAATTTAAAAAAAAAAGGAACAATTTGTAAAAGTTATTTTAGAGTTTTGAAAAACTCACTCAGTACAAAAAACCTTGCAGTGATTCACATTGATGCACGATGCTGACCACAGGGTGGAAAAGTTAAACATGACCACAGCGCAGATATCACTTGTTAAAATGTTTTGTAGAATAACAGGACAACCTGTGAGACAGGAAAGACTCGACTTTCATGTCCTGAACATGTTATTATCTGTTTTGTGATGTAGTGTGTAATGCTCAGCAGTATTATCATTTTAACTGGTTCTGTGCATGATGTAAAGCAGTCTTTCTCAAACTGTGGTTCACATACCACAAGTGGTACTTGGGCTCTCTCTGGTGGTACGTGAGAAATCTCCATATTTTTTTAAGATTAAATAATATACCATTGTGGAGGTATGCAAAGATGACACGAGCGTTCCCGAGGCTCTTCTGGGAGCCGGAGTCAACCAGAAAACGTCTCCCCGAGCATGAGTCCTCCATGAAGTGCAGCCTTTCCTTATCGCCAGCAGTCACGGCCGCTACAGAGCACAGGCGGGCTCATTTCCCTGGGCCATAAAACTGCAAAGACGGAACAGCGCTGTCACGCTGATGGTAAAAACACAACCCTTTTCGATGACACCGCGATCCCAGCCACTATCAATGAGTTGGAGGCCCCTGGGAGAATCGGTGGGGGCGCGGGAGTTGCCGTCGGTGAGTCGGGAATTATTGTCTCGATGCCAAAGGTCCTGGTAGCCAGGAGAATGCGATCCACTTCTTCTGCAAGTGACTGGGAATCCTTTGCACCCAGCAGCAGGGAGTTGTCAAGGCCAGCTCAAGGAAGACGTGAGTGAAGAGGAATCCGCCGTCATCCGTTCCTAGCAAGGACAGCGTGCTCTCCATGAGCTCGAGAGCGGTACCATCACCCAGGCCAGAGAGAGAGAGGAGTTTCTCAGGCCGCTCTGCATCGGAGGGGGAGTAGTGCTGCAGCAGCAGCACCTTCAGAGCGGTGTATTTCCCTTTGATAGGGGGGGATCTCGGAGGAGGGTCATCACATGGTGGGTGGACAGTAGATCCAGCAAGTATTTTGTGTTGTCGGCCGAAATGCCATGAAGAGTAAACTGAGTTTAGACGTGCACAAACCATGAAGGAGGGTCATGAAGCCAAAACTCTGGCAGCTTAACTGACACAGAAAAATTAAAACATACAGCTTTGCTATCACTTCTGACATAAATGAAGACAGAAAACTAAACAACAGTGGCGTTTGTAGGGTTACTGAAGTTGGGCTAGCTACACAGCTATGGTTAGCATAATATAAACACAGTGAAGCTGGAGGATGAACTTTTTTCACTCGATGAGGGTTCCCGATGGTTAGGAACAAATGTAACTGCATGGCAGGATGCTGTTAACGGACCAGACTTCATTGAGGAGATCAACTGCGGTATAAGGTTAGAATAGAATAGAATAGAATTCAACTTTATTGTCATTGCACATGCACATGTACAGGGCAACGAAATGCAGTTTGCATCCATCCAGAAGTGCTTTAGCCATGATATAGATATATTACAATATATATATTAGCAATAATATAGATATGTGAGTATATTACAGAAATGGGTCTATTATGGTATGTTATAATGTACACGGTATGAAGTATGTTGTGAATATTCTATAACTATAAGTATGTACAGGCTATGAACAGGATATAAATATGAAAAACTATACAGAATATGAAATAAATAACTTTACAGAAATAATGGGAACTATGCATTATTATAATATATTACTTATTATAATATAGTGCTGCATGGGCTGGGCTGTAGTTACATTATAAGGTTTAAAAAACTGAGCTTTAAAATGAATTGTGATGATAAAAACCGAAAGAGGCCGACAGTGATCACTGACTTTTTTAGGGGCTTGTTTAGATTAAATGGAACAAAATAAAAAGCGTTAATGTTACAGCCGAGAGGGCCAGGCGGTGTGTGTGGACTCAAACGCAGACACAGAGGTAGGCAAAACAGTGCCTAGTTTAATTACAATGCAGGAACTATAAAGGCTACGAACTGTGAACTATGAAACGTGAAACTCAGACAGTGTGCTATGACTAGATGCAAGAGTTTAAGTACAGATCCTGGGGAGGGGAAAAGGGGCGGCAGCCTGGGTGGAGTTACACAGAGTCACTATAATGAGAAGAGACAGCCAGTCAGTGGCAGTCTAGTGAATCACAGCCATTTGATTAAACTATGATGGTTATGGCTTATGCATTGCAGGGGCAGGTGTCGCGCAAGGAGAGTGTCTAGGGGGTCCGGGTGAGGAGTGGTGGGGAGAGAGTCCGGAATATACTTGGAGCAACGGCCCTGGCAGGGAGGCAGATGAAGAGCCACGATGAAGGGAGTGCAACCTGATAGCAGAAACCCAGTGTCCAGACAGAGATGCATCTCTCCTGTTTGTAAAGCGTGACAGCCAGGCAGGTACTAAGACAGGGAGAAAACACTGAGTAGAAATGCAGATGTTAGGGAAACTCTCAAGAGCTTGGCGGCCTAGAACTAACGTGGGTTAGCTGAAGATCTGGCAGAGGTCTGTTGTGAGTGCTGGTCTTAAATGCTGGTGACTTGATTGCAGTCAGGTTTGAAGGCTGATGGGAGTCTCCGCCTGAAGGTGGAGCCCAGCAGAGTGGAAAAACCCCGCACTCACCCGGACCATGACAGTTAAAACGTAAGATAAGATAAGATACCTGTATTAGTCCCACAAGGTGAAATTTCATGTTAAGGCTGCCGACCTATTGCACGCAATGGCAGCGCCATCTTACCCTCCGACCATACATACATTACCCAAAAACATCACATGGGGAAGACAGGTCAGAGAGGTATAACATGGAAAATGCACCACATGAGGAAAGATAAGGAGAAAAAAATAACTCCCCCCAGACTGAGCTCCAACAGGGAGATCAGTTTGAGAACAGAAAAAAACACCTCTGCACATGAAAAAACTCTTAATACACCAAAGAAACACAAGAAACAGGGGAGGGTAAAGGGGGAGAGACAGCCAGTGTAGACAGCACATCTGGGCCTGCAGCATAAGCGCTGGTCTCCTTGATCCACCGTCAGCATCGGAAGGGAATCAGCGTCAAAGGCGTTTGGAGGGGGGATGAGTGCACATCTGCATGTGTATATATGTCTGTGTCTGTATGTGTGTGTGTGTCCAGAGTTCAGCTGAGACAGTGTCCTTCGCCCTGCCAGGCTAAGTAAACAGTCTTCCAGCCAACCCAGGTGGCCTTGCATGGAATGGGAAGAACAGTCTAAACACAGTCGTTATCAGGGTGTTGTTGTTCAGCTCCAGCCTTGAGACCACAGCTGGTGCCAAAGGGGTCTCCGCATGAAGTGATGGTGGTTTTTACTTTAGTGCGAACAACTCATATGAATTTCAAAGCAGTTCTAACAGTCCAACACTGGTCTCTCAATCTCCTGTTGGAGAGCTGCGAGCTTCTCCATGATGTTATCAAACTTACTCTCTGTGATGTCGTCATTCTTGTGCTCAAAGAGCCGATTCTGAGAACTCACGACCGCAGTGAGCTTCTCCAAGATGTGATCCAGTTTGTGCTCAGAGGTCTTATTCTGAGTATTCACGGCAGCCGTAAGCTTCTCCGAGATCTTATCCGTGCTGCACTCAATGAGCCCATTTTGAGAAACTCACACCTCGTCCCATCGTTTCAATCCCAGCGGGCAGCCTTGTGGGGGGTTTGAACAGCCGGTTCCGCTTTCTTAATTCTTCGATAAGTCAGGGCCAAGCCAGCTCCGATCAGCCAGAACCCTGTTATCATGGTTCTGAATACGTAGATATCTTCAGCACTCAGGCTCACCCGAGCCCAGACTTCTCGTTGAGAAAAGGGTGTCAATTGCATTCAGGGACCAGATTGATCAAATCCATAATTCCTCTTTTAGGTTTTAGAGAACAGACATGTTAAAAACACAACAGCCTTAAAAAATGCAGAATAGTTTGGATCCAGAAGCAGGGTTCATACGTCATCACTTAAAGATTGGATATCCCACCTGCTGTGAATGTTTTAATGCAGTACAGTTGTTATTATTATCATTTGTCACATCCTGTTTGTGACAGTTAAAATAAATAACATTCATATAAGAAATAAAATTGTCTCGTGTAAACTGTGTGGTGTTACAGTGGCTTTTCCACATTTTGTCACATTACAGCCACAAACATGAATCAGTTTTATTGGAATTCCAGGTGAAAGACCAACACAAAGTGGTGCACACGTGAGAAGTGCAACGAAAATCATACATGAATCCAAACATTTTTTACAAATAAATAACTGCAAAGTGGGGTGTGCGTAATTATTCAGCCCCCTTTGGTCTGAGTGCAGTCAGTTGCACATAGACGTTGCCTGATGAGTGCTAATGACTAAATAGAGTGCACCTGTGTGTAATCTAATGTCAGTACAAATACAGCTGCTCTGTGACAGCCTCAGAGGTCGTCTAAGAGAATATTGGGAGCAACAACACCATGAAGTCCAAAGAACACACCAGACAGGTCAGGGATAAAGTTACTGAGACATTTAAAGCAGGCTTAGGCTACAAAAAGATTTCCCAAGCCTTGAATATCCCACGGAGCACTGTTCAAGCCATCATTCAGAAATGGAAGGAGTATGGCACAACTGTAAACCTACCAAGACAAGGCCGTCCACCTAAACTCACAGGCCGAACAAGGAGAGCGCTGATCAGAAATGCAGCCAAGAGGCCCATGGTGACTCTGGACGAGCTGCAGAGATCTACAGCTCAGGTGGGGGAATCTGTCCATAGGACAACTATTAGTGGTGCACTGCACAAAGTTGGCCTTTATGGAAGAGTGGCAAGAAGAAAGCCATTGTTAACAGAAAACCATAAGAAGTCCCGTTTGCAGTTTGCCACAAGCCATGTGGGGGACACAGCAAACATGTGGAAGAAGCTGCTCTGGTCAGATGAGACCAAAATGGAACTTTTTGGCCAAAATGCAAAACACTTTGTGTGGTGGAAAACTAACACTGCACATCACTCTGAAAACACCATCCCCACTGTCAAATATGGTGGTGGCAGCATCATGCTCTGGGGAGGCTTCTCTTCAGCAGGGACGGGGAAGCTGGTCAGAGTTGATGGGAAGATGGATGGAGCCAAATACAGGGCAATCTTGGAAGAAAACCTCTTGGAGTCTGCAAAAGACTTGAGACTGGGGCGGAGGTTCACCTTCCAGCAGGACAACCACCCTAAACATAAAGCCAGGGCAACAATGGGATGGTTTAAAACAAAACATATCCATGTGTTAGACTGGCCCAGTCAAAGTCCAGATCTAAATCCAATCGAGAATCTGTGGCAAGATCTGAAAACTGCTGTTCACAAACACTGTGCATCTAACCTGACTGAGCTGGAGCTGTTTTGCAAAGAAGAATGGGCAAAGATTTCAGTCTGTAGATGTGCAAAGCTGGTAGAGACAGACCCTAAAAGACTGGCAGCTGGAACTGCAGCAAAAGCTGGTTCTACAAAGTATTGACTCAGGGCGCTGAATAATTACGCACACCCCACTTTGCAGTTATTTATTCGTAAAAAATGTTTGGATTCATGTATGATTTTCGTTCCACTTCTCACGTGTGCACCACTTTGTGTTGGTCTTTCACCTGGAATTCCAATAAAATTGATTCATGTTTGTGGCTGTAATGTGACAAAATGTGGAAAAGTTCGAATACTTTTGCAAGCCACTGTAAATAGGCCTATAACTGTACTTTAATGTTGGTCATAAGGGTGGTACTTCAAGAGACATATGTTATGAGGTGGTCCTCACTGTGAGTTTGAGAACCACTGATCTAAAGACTCTGAGTGTTTGTGAGAACACGTAAAACTGTTTTGATGTATTTGTGCAGTTTGAGGTTTTGTGAATGTAGATTGAAAATTCAATTTAATGTTTAGAGTTTTGAGAAAGAAGGTGGAAGTGTCGTGGTCCGGAGTCTGTGGACTCCATGTTTATGTTTTAGGTTAATTAATGTTCTGTGGTTTTGTTTATTTTGGGTTATTTGTATTTGTGATTGTTCAGAGTTTAATGTTCTCTGTTCCTCGATTGTGTTTTGCTTAGTATTTTTGGTTCTATGGTAATGTTTTCAGGTTACATCCTCCCAGTCTCGTCTAATTAGAATCAACTGTGTCTTCCTCCTGTCTGCCATTTCCTTGTTTCCTTGTGTGTGTATATTAGTGTGTGTTTGCCTCTTTGCTCTTTGTTGGAGCATCTGCGTCTCACTGGTGTTTCATCCGCATCTCGTTTCCTGCTGGCCATCCCCTGTGTTGTCTCAGTCTCCTCACGTTTCAGGTTTGTCTTACTTTTGTGGTGATGTCAATATTAAACTCTAAATAATGATTTCCAGGATTCTTATTGGAAACCAGTGTGCTATCTGTAGAAAGTCAAAATGAGTCAGTAGAATTAAGTCACTTTGAATACATGAAGTTAAGCGAAGTTTATGTTAAAGAATAAGTGCGAAGGGGAATTGATAAGAACTTAGAGAGTATGCTTTTATTACTGAGAATATTGAGCAACACCGCCGTTATTCATGCAAAGTCATTGCATGCTGTTTAATGAATGTTCCAGCATGTTGTAGCTTGTTATATAAAGCAATTTGAGTTCTCAGGTGGAGTAGAAAAGCACAATATAAGAATGAGTCAAATGATCAGTGTTGAGGTATCTTAAAGTATTCTATTAGGTTTTGTATTGTTGATTGTCATTTATGCTTAGAAATATTTACTCATATATGCTTAGAAGTATATAATCATTTGTAGATTGAAAGAATGTCTCATCCTAGGAGGTCTGTAACAACTCTGTGTAGCATGAAGAGGGGAGTGCGTTCACTCCTCTACAGAGTGTTCTGGCATAGATCACACACCTCCTAGGAGAGGTCGTATCTTCTCTTGCTGATATATGGTTTAGCAAACACACGTATATTTCTTTAAGTATAAGAGCCTTTTGTTCAGATGGAGCCCTAGACTCCTGGCACCAGCTTTGGGGAGTCTTCACAGGGTCACATCTTGACCACACACACACACACACAAAGCCAAGGTACTCTTTGTGTGTATGTAGACGTCATATGTTAATGAACCTATGCATATTCATGTAACCTCAATAAAAGAGCAGTGTTACGGGAGAACGGACGAGAGAAACTGGGGTCAAGCGAAGGAACGGCGTTTGTCCGGTTCTCTCCCGTGCACGAGAAACATGAAGAACTTTGCCTATTTGTGTCTTGCTTGCTGTGTAATTATATTGTCTTCAATGTTCCAGCGAATAGGTTCAAGCTACAAACCTATCAATTCTATTATGCAGAGTACTTTTTTAAAGTAATGCAGTACATTATTTTGGTGTTTTTCTGTAAAATCACCTTAAACACACCATCTCATAACTATCATTTAACAATAAGAACTTATAGGCTACAGTCCCTCACGCCAATATAAATCCCTATCCTAATGAGGCCACACATACAGTGGCTTGCAAAAGTATTCGGCCCCCTTGAACTTTCCCACATTTTGTCACATTACAGGCACAAACATGAATCAATTTTATTGGAATTGCAAGACAAAGTTATCAGACTAGTATTGAACAGCAAAAAAGAAAAAAATCTACAAACCTGAGAAAATTGGACTTAAAGTTTCTATTGGAAGTATTTTTATAAGTTATGGAGACA
Source organism: Astatotilapia calliptera (assembly GCF_964374335.1). Classification (NCBI taxonomy): domain Eukaryota; kingdom Metazoa; phylum Chordata; class Actinopteri; order Cichliformes; family Cichlidae; genus Astatotilapia; species Astatotilapia calliptera. The sequence continues at coordinate 3,361,042 of NC_137442.1, read as the reverse complement.
ATTGTGACTCACTGATTTTGGTGATTTATTGTGTTTTTTTCTCTTTCTTTAAGAAATGTTTTCATAATGAACAATATTCAGGAATTGGTTCACATGTATTTGAGCTGCTCTGAAGCAGAGGTCAAAGGTCAAAATTTGATTGACTAAGATACAGATAGATTTCCAACTTCTTTTTTGTTTAGCAACAATAACATTTTCACTGTGTGTGTGTGTGTGTGTGTGTGTGTGTGTGTGTGTGTGTGTGTGTGTGTGTGTGTGTGTCCTCAGTGAACTGTATCAGTCTCTGCAGTATCTTCCAGCTGCAGCACTCAGTTCAGTTTCTGTTCAGTCTGACTGAGGGAGGTTTTTGTACGACTGTTTTTCACTGTGTGAACACAGCTTGACTGTTCAGCCAGTGATAACTCTGACAGTAATAAACTGCTGCATCTTCAGCCTGGACTCCACTGATGGTCAGAGTGAAGTCAGACTTTGATCCACTGCCTGTAAAACGAGCTGGAATCCCTGATACTCGAGTGCTAGCGTAGTAAATGAGACGTTTAGGAACTCCTCCATCTTTCTGTTGGTACCAGGCTAAACAGTGAGAGCTGCCAGAAACAAAAACATTCTGACTGGTCGTACACTTGATGCTCACAGTTGCTCCCACAGCAGAGCTCACTGCTCCAGGCTGAGTCACTGTGATCTGTCCTCTAGACTCTGAGGACACAGAGACAAAAACATAAAGCAGCTTCATGGTTTTGTGGGCTTCATTTCAGAGGGACAGATGTTGATAGAGGAGAGGAGTTTGATTCTCTGGACTTTACCTGTGAAGCAGCAGCAGAGGAGAGTCCAGATGAGGACGCAGATCAAAGTCATGTTTTTGATGAGGAGCATTTCTGTGGCTTCTGTTGTGATGAAGGACAGCTGTCAGTCATCCAGTGTTCAACTCTCAGGACTATAAACTCTCCCAGAGCACTGGAGCATGGTGCTGCTGATGCAAAGTGCCTCTCTATGGAAATGAACTGACTCCAGCACGACTGCATAATTAGTCTTTGCAATGTGAATTCACTGGTTTTCAACATGTTTTGAGATGTAATTGGGTTGGTAGCTTTTTATTATTCTATTTATTACTTTATCCAGGACCTTTAAGCCTTCTCCTGATACACAATCTGGTAATGTGGATTAAAAGCAGAATTAAACATTCATTCAGCTACTGCTATAAAAGTGATCAATGAACCTTTTGGAGTGACTTTTTTCCTAGACTGACTCCAACACAGACTTGGACCAGGCTCATAATGCTGTTTAATAATGGATCAATCAAATTAACATACCACTGAATAAAGGTCTCAAAGTCAGTTTTCTAAAATCTGGAATGTGTTTGAACAGACTGCCACAAGGATACGTCTTTGTTTTTTAAAGCCAGTTCATGGACAGATAAGACCTGTTAATTAAACAGATCATTGATTGATTTTAAGTAAAATAATTGCATGTATTGTTAATTAATTACTCTCCATATGAGGTCCAAAGAGATCATCACCACAGGAAATAACAAAATAAACATAAGAGCAAAAACTTTAGGACTGTCCGAATCAACCACCATCATTCGTAAAAGGAATAAATGCATTGGACAGCACGATACTAAAAAGGCCTGAAAAACCACTGAGCTGCACTCAGCTCCCACTGAAGGTTTGGACTAAGAGGCTGCTGGCTCTGTGGCCCGTCCGAGCTGTGGCACTGTATGTTGCATGTACCCACTCGATTCGGACAACGGACCAGCTGTTAGTTTCATTCCATCCCGGGATTCTGGGAAGCCCCCAGTCCAAGTCATCAGCTGTGTCAGCCTGACTGTACTGAGAGTAATTAATAGTAATTAATACTGTTGGATTTGAAGGTAAAATCCACAGACTGAACTTGTGGCCTTCACGTTTCTACCCCTCTTATGATCGAAAATCATGTGGGTCATATGTGTGTGTGTTTATTTGGGTGACTCTGTCATGGTCCTGGGTCATGTGACCCAGTATTCTGAGTTTCTTGATGTTTTCTTTTTCCTTTCAGTCTAGTTTCATTTCAGTTTATCGAGTTACATTCCGTCACGCCTGGGTTACAGTTTTAATTCATGATTTTTCAAGCTCCCCATTTGTCTCATCCCTGTGTGAAGTTTTCTGTGTTAAATCTTCGTGTGTTTATCTGTCATGTTTCATGTCCAAGTTTTCTTTGTTTGTCTAGTTCCAGTCATGTCTGGGTCTCGTTATGTTTCCCGTTTTATTTTGAAGGATCCTTGTGTTTTGTGTTTATTGTATTTAGCTTCACGTCCCCTGTCCTGTCATTATGTTAATTGTTGTCAGCTGTTTCCCATGTGATTCCGCTTCCCCTGATCATTCCTTATGTGTACTTAATCCGTGTGTTTCTGCTCAGTCGGTGTCAGATCGTCTGTTAACCTCACCACAGTATTCATAGGTTTACCTCATTGTTCCGCTGTGTGTCCTAGTTTACTCAGTGTTCATAGTTTTGTTGTAGTTCTTTCACTGAGTGTCACGGCCTTCTGTTAACACAGTGTTCATCGTCTCCTTAGTTTCCCTAGTTTTATGTTTTTTCTTCTACAATAAAGGGTCGCTTTATTTTTGAAACTACGTTTTGTCTCCACCGTGTCTGCATCTGGGTCTACTTCATTCTTCACACCGGCGCACCCCGCCGTGACAGACTCTTCCCATCAGAGGATGTATGTGTGGGTGTTTCTCTTTCGTCCCTCACAGGTGCCTGCTGAGTGGTTGGGTTGACTGATTCCTGTTCCCAAACTGTGTACAGAAATCTGTACATTACAGAGAGTGCAAGCATGCACATTTTTTATTTTCGTCAGCCAAAAAGTTTACTGATCTTTGAGAAAATTATGTAACTTTAATAACTATATGTTCTAACTAGGGACCGAAAGTGCTTAAAATCTCAGAGAAGCGGTGTAGGTGAGGTAGAAAGTCATTAGGATTACATGTTACATATCACACATTGACTCACTTTGTCTTAGATAAGTGTGTGTGTGTGTGTGTGCGTGTGTGTGTGTGCGTGTGCGTGCGTGCGTGTGCGTGTGCGTGTGTGTGTGTGTCCTCAGTGAACTGTATCAGTCTCTGCAGTATCTTCCAGCTGCAGCAGTCACTTCAGTTTCTGTTCAGTCTGACTGAGGGAGGTTTTTGTACGACTGTTTTTCACTGTGTGAACACATTCTGACTGTTAGGATAGTGAAAACTCTGACAGTAATAAACTGCTGCATCTTCAGCCTGGACTCCACTGATGGTCAGAGTGAAGTCAGAGTTTGATCCACTGCCTGTAAAACGAGCTGGAATCCCTGATATTCTCTCATGAGCACGCTTAATGAGCAGTTTAGGAACGTCTCCATCTTTCTGTTGGTACCAGGCTAAATGATGGTAGTTGCTAGAAACATAAACATCCTGACTGGTCGTACACTTGATGCTGACAGATCCTCCCACAGCAGAGCTCACTGCTCCAGGCTGAGTCACTGTGATCTGTCCTCTGGACTCTGAGGACACAGAGACAAAAACATAAAGCAGCTTCATGGTTTTGTGGGCTTCATTTCAGAGGGACAGATGTTGATAGAGGAGAGGAGTTTGATTCTCTGGACTTTACCTGTGAAGCAGCAGCAGAGGAGAGTCCAGATGAGGACGCAGATCAAAGTCATGTTTTTGATGAGGAGGATTTCTGTGGCTTCTGTTGTGATGAAGGACAGCTGTCAGTCATCCAGTGTTCAACTCTCAGGACTATAAACTCTCCCAGAGCACTGGAGCATGGTGCTGCTGATGCAAAGTGCCTCTCTATGGAAATCATCTGACTGAAAACAACAAGTAGTTGGATCAAATAGTCGATGCTGTTTATCAATTAATCAGTGTTACACCCCGGCCTAGGCAACCGGGGTGCAACGTAGAAAAACAAAGATAAGGAAAATAAAACTACGAAGAAAAACACTAAGGCTCTCCACCAAAATCCCAAAAAGTGTCTCAAAACGAATTTATTTCCATCAAAACACAAAACGTCAAACTATTTACAACGGGGGGGAAGATCGCGACCATGACAACTGACACACAGGGCTTAAATACATGGAGGGAACAATCAGGGAATGGACAACAGGAGGGAAACACAGCTGGGGCAAATCAGAACTGACGAGACAGGGAAAATGTAAACTGAACACACTAAGATGACACAGACTTTCAAAGTAAAGTAGGAAACACATAACAGTCACGCAAAAACAACACATTACCAACGCCAAATCGTCAATCCCGGAGGAGCACCTAGACACTCAAATCCACACACAATTACGGTCACAGCCGTAACCAGTCAGTTTATGAAAATGTTTTCTTTCTTGTGTTTTAGGACACATCCACACATTGATGGATGTGTGGGATTTTTAAATTTGGGTATTTTCTGCAATCTTTTACAAAAACATGTTCATTGACTGAGAAAGGCAAGAAAATGTTTCATGATCAAACCAGAGCAGTACTTTGTGATATAACCCCAAGTGTTGCCAAATGCCAACAAAACATGCAAACAATGTCTGAAGATAAAGGCACAGACATCCATCCTTGTAAGACAAAATCTGATTTCCTCTTGTTCACTTAAAAAAAGAAGAAGAAAAGAAATGTTGTACTTGTCTACTCAAACACATGAACAGAGTTTCAGAGAATCTTCACCCTGAAAGAAGTTTTAGAAATGTATCTGTCAGCAAATCAAAGAACCGCTTACATGTAAGCAACAGGACAGAATAGAAAAGCTTTCCCCCAAAAAAGAACCTGCACATTTGAACATGGCGTCAAAAATGAAAGACATTAAAAAAAATCAGAGGAAAGGTACAATTTGCAAAACCTATTTTAGAGTTTTGTAAAACTCAGTACAAAAAAACTTGCAGTGATTCACATTGATGCATGATGCTGACCACAGGATGCAAAAGTTAAACATGCCCACAGCGCAGAATCATTCATCTCTGTTTTAATTTGATATTTTTATAACAGGACAACCTGTGAGGCTGGAAAAACTTCGGTTTCGTGCCCTGAACAGGTCACTTTCTGTTTTGTGATGTAGTGTCTGCAGTGTTGGGAAGGTTACTTTTAAAATGTATTCCACTACAGATTACAGATTACATGCCCCAAAATGTATTTTGTAACGTATTCTGAATACTTTGGATTACTTAATATATGATCATGCTTTTTACAACTACATAAATGTACTATTGCTGTGTGATTTATTAGTGTTACTGAAGGCTACTTGCCGTACCAATAACAACTCGATTTTTACATCTTAATATAAATGAGTATCAGTAGGTGGACATTAGGTAAGGCTGCACTTTTTGCAGTAATCTGCAAACGCATATATAAAACAGGTCCACAGCTCCAAACTGTAGTAAAGGGACCTCTGGCTAATCCGTCGGGTTCGTGTCGGGCTCGTAGCTGAAAACTAGCTTTACTTTGTTGTCTGGGTCAAGTTTGTAAGAGACAGAGAGAGGCGTTGAAAGGCTGCTCCAGCAGAACTTATTGTTTCGGAGGAAAACACGAACACAGTGTCCAGTCGAGTCTTAATAGCTTACTTACAGCTGGGCTCGTCAGGCTCTCTGTTTGGCTGCTGTGGTTATTATCATATTTACATGCTTCCAGCTCCCTGCATCAAAATAAACTTTTTCCAGCAGTGCAGTATGAGTCCTCAGCATCCCAGAAACGACACAGAAAGTCATAAAGTCAAACATAACTTTTAAAAACACAAGTATAGGCTCATAAGGCCACGATGGTAAAAAAAAAAACTACATTTCCGCAAAATGGCGTCACTTCCGGTTTCGGGCAGGACATGGAGGACATGTGATAGTTCACGCTGATGGACGTAGGAAGTGTTACAAACAGCTGATCGGATCGGCAAAGCGTGTTTCTGGAATATTTTTTGTTGCTGCAAGTGCTTTTTATGCAGTTTTTGCAAAGCTTTATGTGGAAGGAAACTGTGACCGAGGACAAGCTGATGACATAAAATGTAAGTACAACTCCTCCGGTTTCATATGCAAAAAAAATTATTGCGCTAGCTCACGTGGTTGCAGTGCTACCGGGATTTAAAAATAGTTACGCAAATTGGAGCGTGTCCGCTCCTACCGGCTTTAAAAGGTTAAAGAGGGCTGCTATTCATCTTTAGAGACACGTATCAGTGCCCCACTGAATGTCGTCTCTCCCTCAACTGCTTGGGAATTAAAAAGGTGTTGGCTCATCGTGTCTGCAGACTTTGTTGATTATATTTCCATGACATTATTCTGCAGTGACAAAGTGAGATATGTCACAACAAAGGAGCGAAAACTGAAAAAGTGTTTGTTTACATTGTTGAGTTAACACCGAATATAAAAGCTTCAGTGCTCTTTGGTACAGATTCTCCAGTTGTTTTATTTAAAAGTTTTATAATTACGATTTTGATTATGTCCCCACATTCGGTGTCAATGATGGTGATGATACTGGAGGATAAACGTGAGCTCTAACACATCTGCTCAAATTTACACAGCTTTCCCATCACTTCATTGTAGGGGTCGACTTTTTCTTTATTTGTTACCTGTCTATGAATCTACAGTGTTCAGTTGAGTCACATTCCAAATATGCTGTGAAAAACTCTTTTTAAACGAGTCGTGCTGGAGTCAGTCAGATGATTTCCATAGAGAGGCACTTTGCATCAGCAGCACCATGCTCCAGTGCTCTGGGAGAGTTTATAGTCCTGAGAGTTGAACACTGGATGACTGACAGCTGTCCTTCATCACAACAGAAGCCACAGAAATCCTCCTCATCAAAAACATGACTTTGATCTGCGTCCTCATCTGGACTCTCCTCTGCTGCTGCTTCACAGGTAAAGTCCAGAGAATCAAACTCCTCTCCTCTATCAACATCTGTCCCTCTGAAATGAAGCCCACAAAACCATGAAGCTGCTTTATGTTTTTGTCTCTGTGTCCTCAGAGTCCAGAGGACAGATCACAGTGACTCAGCCTGGAGCAGTGAGCTCTGCTGTGGGAGGAACTGTGAGCATCAAGTGTACGACCAGTCAGGATGTTTATAACAACAACAATTTAGCCTGGTACCAACAGAAAGATGGCGGAGTTCCTAAACTGCTCATTTATGGTGCTAGCACTCGACAATCAGGGATTCCAGCTCGTTTTACAGGCAGTGGATCAAACTCTGACTTCACTCTGACCATCAGTGGAGTCCAGGCTGAAGATGCAGCAGTTTATTACTGTCAGAGTTATCACTATCCTAACAGTCAGGATGTGTTCACACAGTGAAAAACAGTCGTACAAAAACCTCCCTCAGTCAGACTGAACAGAAACTGAAGTGACTGCTGCAGCTGGAAGATACTGCAGAGACTGATACAGTTCACTGAGGACACACACACACACACACACACACACACACACACACACACACACACACACACACACACACACACACACACACACACACACACACAGTAGTACAGGTCCTCCATCTTTTTTTACCCAAAAAGGGTTTAATTTGTGAGAGTAAACTTGTGCAGTGTAAATAGTCAAACAGTAAAATGTAAACCTTGCAGCAGTTAAGGAGTGAAAGGCCATTTTTGTTGAAACACTTGTTTCCTGGTTAAGAGCATTGCTAAGAAACTCGTCTTTGGTTTACTTTTCATTTTCTGTTTGGGAAGATTGGGGAACATAAGGACCTGTTTTCTTGTTTTGGCATTGCTCACATCCAAAACAAATAAACTCCTCTATACCAAAAACGAACCTTCTTATCAACTCACATGATCTTGTTGTGCAAATATAGTCATCCTGTTTTTATTAAGCTGTATATTTTCAAACTTGAACATTGTTAAAATGATTTGGTCGATGTTTCATCTTTCACTTTGTTATTCTCCTGGTCTTTCATTTGTTCAACTGTGATGCTAAAGTTCAAAAAACAAATCCCAGAATTGTTTTCAGTTAAGCTAAGCAGTGCCTTCATGTTCTAATTATCTTTAACATTACAGGGCTCTAGAATAACTTTTTGCCTTGGTTGCACTGGTGCGCCACTTTTTCAACCGCATCGCTTACATGTGCCCTTTTTTGGGGGGGAAATTGCTGTCCATACAGACAATATTGATTTGTAAATGATTAACTAACAATCTTGTTCTTGTGCTTAAAGTGCTTTGGCACTCTTTGGCCATAAGAATGCAGAGATGGCACCGGGTGTTATGGCACGCCGTCTTTCTCTCGGTTCTGCAATGTTTGTATGTTGTGTTCTTAGTGGTGTCCCTGCTAGCTTGGAAAACCCACTCCCTGTTGGTGTATGAGCGACAGACACTTTTTAACATCCGTGACTCACTGCTGATGCTCCACAGTGTTAGCGAGCGACCTGGAGGAATCCCGCCGCCGTGCCGGAGGAGCAGCTTCGCCGTGATCGCTGCTCTGCGCTTCCACAGGCCCCGCTGGTTTAGAAACTTATTCCCGTTAACGACAAGGAAGCAAGATGAACAGCAATTTTACTTGCTAGCAAGGGAGGCTGGTTGGAACCAGGCTCTTGGAGCTAAACGCTCCTCACCTGTCTCCCAGCCAGCATCAAATAAACAGCCTTCCTTGCAGCTTTTTATTCTGAGAACACAAACACCACTCGTTGTAAAACCCCCCTATGGTCACAAAAGGTTAAAACACTGCGCACGTGTGTGTGTGTGTGTGTGTGTGTGTGTGTGTGTGTGTGTGTGTGTGTTTGTGTGTATGTGAGTGTGTATGTTTGTTTGGTGGTGCGTTTGTGTGACCTCCTGCTTATCAAAAGGGTCATAAAAGAAGGAAGCTTACTAACCAAGAAAACAGAACCCTCACATAGGATGTCCCTATAATGAAACACTACAGCCTCCCCCACCAACAAACAGGCTGGAGAGGTGGTCAGAGACAAAGGAATGTCTTTGACCATGCTGCTTGAACTAAGTCTTACACATTTAAGTAACACAATGACAACATTTAACAATTTGACTCCAACAGTCCCCCCTTTTTGTCAACTTTGTACTTAAATTTCCACTTATGCACCCTTGTGTTTGACAGTTCAGTATAGGCTTCATTCACACACAGCTCCTCACATCATTCACTTCCTACTGCTGCAAAAGTTCACAGTTAATACATGTACAAAACGTGCTTAGCAATTATCCTACTTCTCATTCATCTCACACACAGGAAACTACATCCTGCAAGGAAACAAATGAATGTCAACAGTCAAAAACAAGAGTCAACGTTCTCAAAAGAATATGCACTACAATCCAAATGTATGCAGACATAGGCATTCAAACACATCCGTTGGTTTTTGGTTTGTCCATGTGGCTTCCAGCTATCTTCAAAGCTGTAGCCTGGTCAACACTCCTCTTTATGACCCCTTTCAAACCCCCAAATCTTCTCACTGTAGACACCCTGTGGGGTGATAGAGTCACCTGGTGAATCATCTGCATTTACAACTCCTCTCCTTTCCTGTTGTCACTGCAGAAAAAGTTTTTTAAAGGAAATTGGATCAAGTTGTTTATGATCTTCTCCCCCCTTTTTGAGTCATGTCCACCCATGGCTCAAAACTCCAACCAACTTATATAAGTGTACGTGATGTAAATGTAAACAAAAGAAAGCCCCTTTGACTGTCTGGCTTTTTCTTCATAATGATAGCCATATTAGGACACATAAAGGCAATGGTTATATATCTATATATTTTAGCACAAATGACAATATAAAAAATATCAATCCTAACAATGCCCATGTGTCAAAGTAACTGAGAATAAAAAACAGAAAACATGAAGGAGATATTCCTGGCCTGGCTTTTTATAGCAGATAATCTTAAAAAATATTCTGCAATTTTGCATAATTTTAAAAAGTTTAAATTTCTTCAGTATTGAACAGCAGAAAATAGGCTTTCTTGTCCGAGGTCATTGAAGTAAAAGAAAAAAAGAAAAAAAAAGACAGAGGCTGACAGAGCTGCAAACAACGGTAGACTGGTGGGTAATAAGCGAAGAAATAACGCAGAAAACAGAGATTTGAGACGGGAAACTGTTCTTGAAGTACAGAGAGAGAGAGAGCTGTGCATGAAGTGTGATTTTTATCTTGGTGGAAACAAAACAGTAAAGTAAGAGGGAATTCATGACGATGTTTATCAGAAGTGAATAGTTTGTTGCTTCTTTTGCTGCTGGTTCAGTCAATTTTGCTTGGAGAGAGACAAAACCTGCAGCTCAGAATCAGCACAAAAAAGACGTAAACAGCGCGGACCCGACGCATCAGAATCAGTGAGCTGTCGGCTTTCAGCCCGATGGCGTGTCCGTCTACGTGCCGTCGTGTGAGAAAGCAAAGAAAGCTGATTCTGATGCGTCGGGTCCGCGCTGTGTGTTTACGCTGTGTGTCTTTGTGTGGAATCCGTTTACCTGCTCTCATTTACTGTTTGGTGGTTGATAAAATACTTTTGTGATCTTTAACCTGAGATTCCGGCGTTTCTGGGAAAATATATTTATGTTTAAAACTCGATTTAGGATTTAATGAATCAATGTCGCTTTATTCAAGCTACTCACCTCTCTCTATCTGCCTGTACTTTCAAACGTACAGACGGACTACATGAATATCTGAACTACGACCAATCAGAGAGGTCCCACCCCTGATTATCTCTGATTGGTTTAGACCACGATAGGAGCATAATGTGTGTCGGTTGTTGACCACAGGGAGAGTTTCAGAGTTGCAGAGAGTGTTTTTTTATTTATTTATTTTACTCGAATAGTTGGTCGTACCGCTGCGACTTGAGATTATTTTTAATCGCACTTGCGACCAAATTGGTTGCACTCTACAGCCCTGCATTACATTTAATTTTTCTAACTTAGCTTTGCTCCAGTGGTAATTAGAGTGAAAGGACTTGAAACTCAAAGTTTTACTCGTCTCTGTAAAACAAATTATTCATACCACCTTTACTTAACAGGAGCTTTACTGTGATAGTTTTAATACATTCTTCTATATTTAGTATGGTTTTAATATTTTCGTATTTTAAATTACGCAGGATATATGATAAAACAATAATTTACTTGCAAAGAGTTTTAATTTCTACACAAATACTTTCATTATGTGGAAAAAAGGTATTTGAGATGGAATTGTTTTATTTGATCTGAGAACAAAAAGAAATTGTTCATTGTTAATATATTTAGATCATATAAACAATATACAGGTACATTTATCAAAGAAAGTAAGAGAGAAAAAATACTACAGACGGGCATCTGAGGGTGAGGGGAGCGTGCCAAGCTCCAATCGACAGCACAGAGGGAGTTCAATGATGGCATCATGATTCTGTGAGCAGCACAGAAACCAGAAGCTAGGGTGGTGATGGGGAATGACCGACGGCAATTTCCTATGAACATCACCTAATGCTGTGTCACTGTGCTAAGCATACTTTGACAATCTGAAGAGGGTCTTCCTTTGTGTCATTGTTGTTGTCATTTGCATCATGACCACTTCTACAAGACTGCTAAAGTGATTCAACAGGTGGGATCATAACAGCAGTAAAACAACTGGATCCAATACCCTTTCCGAGAAAGGTTTTCTGCAGAGATAAAAAGGACAATAGAGGAGTCATAAGTATTCCCCCCACAGGAAGAATGCCTGAAGTGAGGCGATGAGGGTTGATAGAGGCCATAAAAAAGGGCTCTATCATATAATCATATATGCTTAGAGGTATCAATTGTATAATGATAGAGGTCTGATCCTTGGTAGTCTGCAAAGACTCTTCCAGAGTGTTCTGGCATGCACACACATCCTAAGGTCATGAGTGAGGTCGTACCTTCTTTATATAGTATGGGAGGACACCTACTCTGTATCTGTTTAAGTATAAGAGCCTTTTGTTTAGGTGGACCGCTGGACTCCTGGCACCAGCTTACACACACACACACACACACACACACACACACACACACACACACACACACACACACACACACACACACACACATACATACAGTGCCTCGTCTTTGTAACCAAGGGGGGTTTACGAGGGGAGGTACTATTGTATTGTGTGAACTGTTTTCCCAATAGCAAGCGGAGGCCGTCGTTGGGGTCATTTTGTGGTAGACACCGACGAGGCCTCCATTGCAAGTAAATCGATCGATCGCTGACTGTCTCGTTTTCTTCATGATGAATTAGTCTCTAAACCAGCGGGGCTTGTGGAAACACAGACCCAACAACACCCAGATAGAAGACTAGTATTAATAACTGACTGCACACTTATTTCCACACTGTCATCCTCGAGTAGGTGAGAGGGAACGAAGTCCTGCCCCAAAGACATTTTGTAGGTTTGCTGGCTCCTTAGAGTACGAGCACCTGGATGACTGAGAGCCTTCACAGATCTATTTTCAAGCTGAGCTCAAAGGTCAAAGCCAAGCTTTTTTCAATACACTGCTCAGCTTTCTTTATCATAATCGTACACATCATGGTTTTGGGAGCTTCATTTCAGAGAAATGATTTTTGCAATGATTGTTTCTCGAGACTTTCTCCAACTTTTCCTTGCTGTGCAAAAAATGATGGTATTTGTTTAAGAGACATACAGTGTGTGTGTGTGTGTGTGTGTGTGTGTGTGTGTCCTCAGTGAACTGTATCAGTCTCTGCAGTATCTTCCAGCTGCAGCAGTCACTTCAGTTTCTGTTCAGTCTGACTGAGGGAGGTTTTTGTACAACTGTTTTTCACTGTGTGCTCACCCACAGACTGTTAGGATAGTGCCAACACATACAGTAATAAACTGCTGCATCTTCAGCCTGGACTCCACTGATGGTCAGAGTGAAGTCAGAGTTTGATCCACTGCCTGTAAAACGAGCTGGAATCCCTGATACTCGAGTGCTAGCAACATAAATGAGCAGTTTAGGAACTCCTCCATCTTTCTGTTGGTACCAGGATAAACGGTTGTTGTTATAAACATCCTGACTGGTCGTACACTTGATGCTCACAGATCCTCCCACAGCAGAGCTCACTGCTCCAGGCTGAGTCACTGTGATCTGTCCTCTGGACTCTGAGGACACAGAGACAAAAACATAAAGCAGCTTCATGGTTTTGTGGGCTTCATTTCAGAGGGACAGATGTTGATAGAGGAGAGGAGTTTGATTCTCTGGACTTTACCTGTGAAGCAGCAGCAGAGGAGAGTCCAGATGAGGACGCAGATCAAAGTCATGTTTTTGATGAGGAGGATTTCTGTGGCTTCTGTTGTGATGAAGGACAGCTGTCAGTCATCCAGTGTTCAACTCTCAGGACTATAAACTCTCCCAGAGCACTGGAGCATGGTGCTGCTGATGCAAAGTGCCTCTCTATGGAAATGATCTGACTGAATACAACAGCTACTTATCTCAAATAGTTGATGCTGTTTATCAGTTAATCAGTTTTTCACAATGTCCACTGTAATTTGTTTCTGCTTCCTGGCTGCCAAATATCCTTGGGCAAGATACTAACCCCATGTTTGACTACTGGTGGTGGTCAGAGGGCCCGGTGGCGCCAGTGTCCGGCAGCCTCGCGTCTGTCAGTGCGCCCCAGGGCGGCTGTGGCTACAATGTAGCTGCCATCACCAGTGTGTGAATGACTGAATGTAGTGTGAAGTGCTTTGGGATCCTTAGGGACTAGAAAAGCGCTATACAAATGCAGGCCATTTTATATTTATTACTTTAATTTTTTAGTCTAATATATATAGTCCAATATATCTTATTGTCACGGTTTCTGAGGCAAGCTGCATGGTGTTATGAATGAAGGACCCAAGATTCAGGCACAGGCTGTGATGCGAGTGAGCTTTTATTCCAACAGGTGAAAACACACAACAAAAGTGAGGATGGCAAGGACAGAACTAAGGCTACGTTCACACTGCAGGCGAAAGCGCATCAAATCTGATTTTTTTGACCCTGTCTGCTGACAGATGGAGAGAATAGACAGACTGTTCCCTGTTTGTGAAGGACTGCTAGGAAAGTTTAACATAACTGTCTGTCCTGAATCAGTCTTATTAGGTAATGTTCAAATAATTTCATCATCCCAGTGTTTTCAGTGTGGGAGAAAGTACTCAGGGCCTTCAAGTTACACACTATGAAAGGCAGCAACAAGTTTAATGTTCAGAAACCTAAAGTATGTAAAAATAAATGTTTGTTTCAGTTCTATGAAGCTTTGAGTATTTTGGATCAGTAGCTGCTGTGTTTGTTGCATCATATTGCTGTAATTGTTTATATGCTTTATATATTCTGAGCTAAGTTGATCTATAGTGTTACATCATATTCTATAAGGATGTTATGTGTTTGTAGACTTTCTGCCCAGTTTGACCCATTTAGCAGACGTCAGCCTGTTTAAGGCTCTGATATCTATGCTGTATGACTTACAGCAGTTATGACATGGTCTGATTTTCTCACCCAATAAAGGAATATTTCATATATCAGTCAACTCTTCATTCTATCAGACACAGTTATCACAGCTCGTACATTTTCTTTTTACACATATATGTAAGCATTGAGCCAAATGTAATAATGCCAACATATTAAACGAACAATATTTGTCTCTTATATATAATACATCTGTATATACACTGTCACACTGTCATACTTGTCTTTGAGTGAAGAAATGAATGACCAACAAGACATTTTTCCTCCTTCATTTCTGTCACACAAAGCTGTATGTAACGTTTCTCGCGGTTAGTATCATGGTTGCTAGGCAACCTGAACAGCGCGACGCAGGCTAGACCGTCCCATTTCACAAGCCTCTCACTTCCGCACTTCTCGTACTCATAGTACGCACCGTAGTGCGCGTAGTTCAAGCGTGCAGACCCTGAATTGGGACACAGCCACGGCTTTACACAGAGACCTGACTGAACTGGAACAGAGGGAGCATGGGAACCAAACCTAGGAACTAGAAATCACAGCAAAAGACATAACCAGAATAACCTAAAGCATAAGATAATAATAATTAACACAAAACACTGGGTCACATGACCCAGGACCATGACACTTATAGCACTAGAATTAAATAATAAGGGAAGGATTCTGGATCAGCATCATGATGAAAACTTGTGGCCGTAGTATATACAGTATTCTGGAGAAGGTATAAAATGTCACCGTATGTGTGTGTGTGTGTTTTATGTGTATGGATTTTTTAAATTATTACTCATCATATATTACTGTCTATTAAACCTGATTTTTTCATCCCCATGATAGAACAGAGAAAACCCAACTCAGGAGTGGTCCAAACATTTATAATTCTTTATTCAATCATCTTCCAGAAGAGAGAGACCCCACACAGCCCAAAAGCCAGTTGCAAAATCTCTAGAAGCCAAAAATGTGTCTCATATAGGTGTTATTTTGGTCCTTTCCACGTCACACATAGTTTTGATAAAAACATCTCCTTCTGTGTTACTAGTTCCGCTTTTTCTGTCTGGTTTCCTGTATGTTATTAATATGCCTCTGTAGCTCTGCACTAAACTTCCTGTTTCGTAACTTCCCCTTACTGAAGCCTCGGTTGCTAAGGCGACCTGTCACCCTCTGACCTAATTCTCTCTCACAGCTGGCCTTGCTTTATAAAATACTTTATTAAAAAGTACAAAAAACAATATAATCAGAAAATAAGCACTAATAACATATATTGATTCTGCAACATGTCCAAACATGTCTTGTAAGGACATGAGGAGGAAACAGTGACAAGGGAGCTGTGTGAGGTTATTAAAGGCAATGGATCCCTCAGCAGCTGGATTAAAAAGAGCACAGGTAACAATAACGCCTGTACCAGTTGTTGCATAGCAGAGGTGCTCAAGTATAAAAACAATAATAAACACAATGCTTTGGTTCTATAACATTTTTCTATCATTACTTTATTTTGGATTAGGTGCATGAGCTTTTAAGTATGGATAATTAAATAATAGATTAATGAAACACCAGAGTGTGCCCTGTTCTGAGATGTACAGCAAGTGGAGAGTGACAGATGAGATGAGGAGATGGAAGAGTGACTCACAGGCAGAGCCGAGTTCATTTCCCACAGTTTTGTGGTTTAATGCTTCTGAGCGCTGTCACCAATCTTTGCATTTTATTATCATCTCATAACACTTCTTTAATCAGCTGCCATCTCTGCTGTGGACTTTTTACTGTCTACAGTCTCAAAGCAACACAGACCTCCATCACTATCTGCAGCAGGAGCAGCAGCAACCCCTCAACAGCAACAGTGTTGTTGTTATTCAGCCTGGTTCCATGTGCCCCTTTTGAACTTTGAGCACCCATCCCTTCCAGCATCTCTGCACGGCCCTGCTCAGAATCATTCATCTGTTTTAGGTTGACATTTTATATGTTTTGTAGAATAACAGGACAAACTGTGAGACTGGAAAGACCTGAGTTTCATGCTCTGTTTTGTGACGTAGTGTGTAATGCTCAGCAGTATTATCATTTTAACTGGTTCTGTGCGCGATCTGAAGACACTAAGTGTTTGTGAGAGAACATAAAACTGTTTTGATGCATTTGTCAGGTTTTACCTGATGAGTTTTAAGTTTTGTGATTGTAGCTTGAAAATTAAATTTAATGTTTAGAGTTATGAGAAAGAAGGTGGAAGCATTAAAGTGATGTATCTTAACAGTTGTAAAATGTAAATGACCAAATTGGATTATTGGAATATAGTTTTATTGTGTTTCGTTGTTTTTATGTAAAAATTATAATTTTAATATGTTATGAAATTATGATTTAAAGAATTCATATTGTTGAGTTTGTTTGTTTCAGAGTCAGAGAGCCGTGTCTCTCTACAGTCAGAGGTTTTTGTACGGCGGCTCAATGAGTTTGTATCACTGTGGTACACGTTCGGTGGAGGAACCAGACTGGATGTTGGAAGTAAGTCAGCCATAGAGCTTTTTTTTTTTAATGTAATTTTCTTTTCTTTAATTTCATTTAATATGAAAGGCTAGGAAACTTTTTATGTAACTGATTAATTATTTTATTCATAAATTCTGTCCTAAGAAACAAAGTCAGCTTTGGAAATGAATATTCAGACACTCAGGACAATTTCCAATGAAAATCTGGGATGTTTCATATTATTCATTATTATTTCTAGTTCTGATGGTAAAGTTGTATTTTGAGGGCTTGTAGGTTTAGTTCAGTCACACAGAGTCAGAGAGCCGTGTCTCTCTACAGTCAGAGGTTTTTGTACGGCGCCTCAATGAGTTTGTATCACTGTGGTGGACTTTTGGTGGAGGAACCAGACTGGATGTTGGAAGTAAGTCAGACTTAGAGCTTTTTTTTTTAAATGTAATTTTCTTTTCTTTAATTTCATTTAATATGAAAGGTTAGAAAACTTTTTGTGTAACTGATTAATTATTTTATTCATAAATTCTGTCCTAAGAAACAAAGTCAGCTTTGGAAATGAATATTCAGACACTCAGGACAATTTCCAATGAAAAAAGTTAAACTGCACAGAGTGAAGATAAAGATCTCTGGTGTTCTTATTGTATCATATCATTTACAACAATGTAAGCAATAAAAAAAACCACATTAGGTAAGTAGTGGTATTGAGTTTCTTATCCAGAACAAGCTGTTTATTATGAAGAACTGATGATGTGGAAGCTTAACATCTTTTAAAAGTGTTGACACATCTTTGTTTCGTTTTGTTGTTTTTTATTTCCAGTGTAGTTTGAACATATTTCAGCTCAAACTGTGTGATGATTCTCTCTGTGCTGATATGCATGAGAGGTTTCTTAAAGGGAAGTGAAACAATGTGTGAGTGAATGACTGGTGGAGCAGAAAAAACACCTGACAGAAACTTCTTAACGGAGAAAATCAAATTGTGGTTCCTGTCCTCTAAGCTGATTGGTGTTTCCTAGGTGATGCCCGCCCCGCCCTGAAGGTGCTGGGTCCCTCCAGTGAGGAGCTGAAACAAGGGGAGGCTACAGTCATGTGTCTGGCCAACAAGGGCTTCCCCTCAGACTGGAGTCTGTCCTGGAAGGTGGATGGCAGTGGCAGCATCAGCTGGGAGGAGAGCAGGAGCCCCGTGGTGCAGGAGAACGACGGCCTCTACAGCTGGAGCAGCACCCTGAGGCTCCCTGCAGACCACTGGATGAAGGTGGGCTCTGTGACCTGTGAGGCCACGAGGGGCTCCCACACTCTGGTCTCAGAGCCACTGATGAGAGACCAGTGTCCCCAGTCCTGACCTGACTAACTGTGACTTTCACACTGCTTTTTTTTTTTTTTTCCAATTCCTTCTCTCATTTTTCATTGCTTTGTTTAAAGTTTAAAGTTTGTTTAAAGTTTTAAAGAATAAAAAAATATCTATATTAAATAAGGACCGAGTGTTTGTCTTACTTTTGTGGTGATGTGAATTTTAAACTCTAAATAATGATTTCCAGGGTTCTAATTGGAAACCAGTGTGCTATCTGTAGTCAATATGAGTCAGTAGAATTAAGCCACTTTCAATACATGAAGTAAAGCAAAGTTTATGTTAAAGAGTAAGTGCGAAGGGGAATTGAGAGACACTGCCATTACTAAGCAGGATATTAAAGACATTACATTTATGCAAATTCATTGCATGCTGTGTAATGAAATGTTTCAGCATGTTGCAGTTTGTTGTATAAAACACTGAGCAGGTGGAGCAGAAAAGTGCTGTATAAGAATGAGTCTATTCTCGTGATCAGTGTTGGGGTAGGTATTTTAAGAAGTAATTTAATATACAGAGTTTTTTTGTTAAAAGTATTCAGTACGTTATTTTGTTTTGTTTTTTTTCTGTAAAATCACCTGAAACACAACATGTCATAACTGTCATTGAACAATATGAACTTGTAGGCTACAGTCTCTCACACCAACATAAATCCCTATCCTAACGACGACACACATATTTTCTTTCTCTTGGCATTTAGGTATATGAATACCTGTCAAGGGTCCTTGACATACAGGTCTCCGACTCGGAGGACAAAAATTAATGTCCTGTGTCTTAGGAGGGCAGGATTGCTTTGCTTTTTCATTATACGATGCTTCGCAGTATTAGTTTTGCCTGACAACCTGTTTTTGACTCCTAAATTGTCATTAATGCAACCGCTCTACATAACAGTCAGTGTAACTGATTATAAATCTTTTATTCATGAACCTACACATTACGCTTTATTTACTAGTTGTATGTATTTTAACAGAGCAAGAGGTGGACCACACGTTTGAAGAGCTGCTGGTCTTTATAACTGGGGCTGACTTACTTCCACCACTGGGGTCCTGCAACATAGACTTTTATGATCAGGAGTCAGGGATACGCATCGATGTGCAGCTTATCCCTGTATCTTCCGAGACGTGTTGCATACGAGGATCAATTTAAAGATCTTATGAACACTGCATTAAAAGGATTCCTGGGATTTGGAAAGCTGTAGCTGCATTTACATGAACTGATGCTGGAATGCTGTGGTTAAAACCTGTGGCCTTTTGGGATGAAGTTGTGCTATTCTAAGTGTTCTGAAATGGGATTGCTCCTGGGCTTCTTCACATTGTACATTTTAAAAGTGTTTAGTATAAAAGTTTTTTGTTTTTACAAATGTGACTGTATATAGTTGTATTTATAGTCCTGTTAAGACAGGGTAACGAGGGAATACACCACAGAAGGCAGACACAGCTGAACCTCATCAGACATGACGAATACACTCACACAGAACGCAGAATCCAAATAAAACAGGGAACCAGAGAATAGCTCTGAGACACGGGTTGACAGAACATAAGGAACAGAGGGATGAAGAAATGTGACTGGAAAACAGAAAATAAATGAAACGAATCATATTAATAATCAAAAAACATGAATAGGAAGTCAACAGGTCTTTGTACCATGGCAGTGTTGAAGAGCAAAAAAGAGAAAATCTAAAAACCTGAGAAAGAAAAGATGGAAATTTGATCATTTGACTGATTTGGACTTAAAGTTTCTATTTGAAGTATTTGCTAAATTGTGCAGATAATTATGACTCACTGACTTTTGCTGAGTTCATTTAGTGTTAGATTTTTTTTCTTACAGAAATATGATTTTTGATAATGATCGATATTTAGAAATTGAGATTTATTTGAGCTGGTATGAAGCAGAAGTCAAAGGTCATAAATGATTTGTTAAAAATAAATGATATATTTCCAACTTTTTTTTCCTTTAGCATTAATGACATTTTCATTGTGTGTGTGTGTGTGTGTGTGTGTGTGTGTGTGTGTCCTCAGTGAACTGTATCAGTCTCTGCAGTATCTTCCAGCTGCAGCAGTCACTTCAGTACTGAGGGAGGTTTTTGTACGACTGTTTTTCACTGTGTGAACACACGCTGACTGTTAGGATAGTGACCACTCTGACAGTAATAAACTGCTGCATCTTCAGCCTGGACTCCACTGATGGTCAGAGTGAAGTCAGAGTTTGATCCACTGCCTGTGAAACGATCTGGAATCCCTGATTGTCGACTGCTAATATAGTAAATGAGCAGTTTAGGAACTCCTCCATCTTTCTGTTGGTACCAGGATAACCAATTACTATAAATATTCTGACTGGTCGTACATTTGATGCTCACAGATCCTCCCACAGCAGAGCTCACTGCTCCAGGCTGAGTCACTGTATATTGTCCTCTGGACTCTGAGGACACAGAGACAAAAACATAAAGCAGCTTCATGGTTTTGTGGGCTTCATTTCAGAGGGACAGATGTTGATAGAGGAGAGGAGTTTGATTCTCTGGACTTTACCTGTGAAGCAGCAGCAGAGGAGAGTCCAGATGAGGACGCAGATCAAAGTCATGTTTTTGATGAGGAGGATTTCTGTGGCTTCTGTTGTGATGAAGGACAGCTGTCAGTCATCCAGTGTTCAACTCTCAGGACTATAAACTCTCCCAGAGCACTGGAGCATGGTGCTGCTGATGCAAAGTGACTCTCTATGGAAATGAACTGACTGACTCCAGCAGGACTTGTTTAAAAAAAGTTTTTCACAGCATATTTAGCATGTGACTCACATGAACCCTGTAGAATTTATAGACAGTTAACAAATGGTCTTTGAGCGCAAAATCTCCAATGGGAGATTGAGAGACCCGTGATGGACATTTAGATCGACTGTAAAATTGACATGCACTTGTTCGCACTAAAGGAAACCACCATCATTTCATGTGGCTACCATATCGGCGCCACCTGTGGTCTCAAGGCTGGAGCTGACCAACAAAAAACTCTGTTTCTGAAGACAGACTCTGTAGACTCTTCGTTCCCATCCTGTGTCCCCCAACCTGGATTCCAAACACCTTTGAACGCTTATCTCCAAGGCTGAGGTCAGACGGCGGGTCTAGTCCCAGCGCATGCTGCAGGACCGGATGTGCTGTCTACACCGACTTACTCTCACCCCTTACTCACACCTGTTGCTTGTCATGTGCTTCTATGGTGTATTAAGATTCATGTGCTTTTGTGCTGAGGTGTTTTTTGTTGTTCTCCCATCAGAAGCTCAGTCTGGGTGGAGCTTTTTTTTCCTCCTCTCGCCTCATGTTGTGTATTTTTGTTGTTTTTCTTATCAGCCTACCTCTCTGACCTGTCTTCCCAATGTGATGTTTGTTTTGAAGTATGTTTGGTCTGAGGGTTCCTGTGTGTGTGTGCTGTGAGATTATTATTTTATCATGTGTCTATAATCGAAATGAGTGAATCATTGTACTGCTGTAAGCCACACCATACTCCTTATTATAGAGAGTATAATTAGTATGTAGTTGTAGTTCTAGTTTGCACTATGCTTCTGAATTACAAAAGAATCATTAGAAAATCATTAGATTCATTAGATAGGTTTGTACTATCCTATACTGTTGATTTACTGTGAGTGAGTTACACTGTTTCATGGCATTTCATACTGCTGAGTTAAGAAGAGAATACTGTGTGCAGAGAGCACAGAGCACATTCCACAGGAGCTCACCCCCTTGTTGGAAGCAGATAGGCAGGGAGCCAAGGTCATAACACAGGCTCACTGAGAGTTAGAGGGTAAGTTTGAGCTTTTTACGACTGGGTGGGGTCAACAGAGGCTATAAAAGCTTTGGGTAACGCTCCACCATTTTGAGACTTGCTGTGACCCTCTTCTTGCATGTCTCCCCATCCGGATGGTTTGTGCTCTTAAAGTGTTGAATTGTATGGAATACAGGATTGTTGATTGAGCATTTATACACCGAGTATTGTCCTTCCTTCAGCCCATGCACAGTACTGGAATGTAAGCGTTTCAATGTGGATGCACAACTCTGTGAAAACGACTGAAAACCCTAGTGTGGACGCAGAGCGTTTTCAAATCTATCCGGGCTAGTGTGGACGTAGCCTAAAGATGAATAGCAGCCCTCTTTAAATACAGTCAAGAAGAAGGCATTTCCACAGTTGTTGTTCACACCCTTGAACCCTCAGAGAGAGAGTTTACAACCTTGTCTCCTCTTCCAGTGTCACATAGAGACTGCTCCTTGCCTCTTCACCCCATCCTCAAAGACCTGATTAACAAAAGACTTCACCACCTGTTGGATCCTCCCCCTCTGGGTGTCACCAACTTTCTCACGAAAGTTAACTCGCCTAACTTTGTGTAATAGAATTAAAGCTAAACGCTTCTCCACATTTAGTATTTATTTATTTATTGTCATTGTCAAGAACAATGAAATTGCGTTTGGGGCTTCCATACAACCCCAAAAAAGAAGAAAATAATAAATACCCCTTAAAACCCAAGTGTACATATTTAACCCAGTGTGACTCCAATGCAATAAGACAATCCTTAGCAATAATGTTCATAGAAATTCAGACAAAGACCTGAGAAACATGACAAAATACAACAATGCAACCCATTCAATATTATTGTACTGTGAGATATGATATCAGATATGATAGTTATCTATTTAAGAAAGGGGGGGGGGGGGGGGCAGGAGGGGGAAGAGAATAAAGATATGATGCACCAATGCAGACCAGTTCATTGCTATTAAGAAGTTGGATATGGTTATTGTCCGTGAGAGGGGGGCAGAGAGTTCAGGAGCCTCACAGCCTGTGGATACAGGCTGTTGGCCAGTCTGGATGTTCTGGCCTGTATAGACCTGTACCTTCTCCCTGAGGGCAGCAGATGTTGGTCCCGCAGGATACTGTGCACCCTCCTCAGACAGCGAGTGGGGAAGATATTACTGATCTCTGGCAGACTTGTTCCAATAATTCTGCCAGCTTCCTTCACCACCCGCTGGAGTGCTTGCTGATCGGCCTTGGTGCAGCTGGGGAACCACACTAGAAATCCATACGTCAGAACGCTGCTGATGGCACAGTTGTAGAAGTTCAACATCAGAGATCTGGGAATGTGTGCGCTCCGCAGTCTCCTCGGGTAGTAGAGGCGCTGTTGGGCCTTCCGTACAACTGAGGTGATATGGTTGCCCCAGGACAGGTCCTCGGTCACAGTTACCCCCAAGAATTTAAAACTGCTCACCCTCTCCACCGCCTCACTGCCAATGAAGAGAGGCAGATGGTTGTTATGACCCCTCTTCCGGAAATCTACAATGATCTCCTTGGTCTTTTTGGTGTTTAAGACCAAGTTATTGTCGTGGCACCATGACTCTAGTTGTTGCACCTCTGTCCTATAGTTTGTCTCATCATTGTTGGATATAAGTCCGAGCACTGTAGTGTCATCTGCAAACTTAACAATGAGATTGGACGCGCAGGAGGAAATACAGTCATGGGTGAAGAGAGTGTATAGCAGAGGGCTCAGAACACACCCCTGAGGGGCACCGGTGTTGACCACAAGGGTGGAAGAGGTGTTCTTACCCACTCTGACACTCTGTCTACGGTTAGTGAGGAAGTCCACAATCCAGTTGCACAGAGAGGAGTTAAGTCCCAGTTGGTGGAGTTTGGGACGTAGTTTGTATGGCCGGATGGTATTAAAAGCCGAGCTGTAGTCTACAAAGAGGAGCCGTGCATAGGTATTCCTGTGTTCCAAGTGCTTCAGTAATGTGTGCAGCACTGTGGTGATCGCATCCTCGGTTGACCGGTTCTCCCTGTATGCAAACTGGTACGAGTCCAGGGATGGTGGAAAAGCAGCTCTGATGTGTTTAATGACCAGTCTCTCCAGGCATTTGGCGGGAATGGGGGTGAGTGCCACAGGTCTGAAATCGTTCAGACATGTGACATTTGACTGTTTTGGATGGGAACGATGGTTGCTGCTTTGAAACAGGATGGTACCAGTGAACAGGACAACGAGGTGTTATATATAGAGGTGAAGACGTCCGCCAGGTCCGCAGCACAGTCTTTTAGCACCCGGCCCAGCACTCCATCCGGCCCGGCCGCCTTCCTGGTGTTAATGCTCCGGAACACACGCCTCAGCTCATGAGTGCTCAGGACCGGAGCAGGGTCGGTTGAGGGGAGAGGGGACAGGACAGGGTCGGTGTTCTCCCTGTCAAAACGGGCATAAAAGAGATTTAGATCCTCAGCCAGAGTAGAACTGTCGGCTGAGGGTGATGGTGTTCTTCTTTTGTAGTCCGTGATAGCCCTGATGCCCTCCCAGACCTGCCTTGGGTTTGTGTTGTTCTCAAACCTGGCCTCGATACGCCTCCTGTGCTGCTGCTTGGCAGTCTTGATGCCTCTTCTCAGGTTGGCCCTGGCAGCACTGTATGCCTCCTAGTCCCCGGATTTGAAAGCGTTGTTCCTTGTTCGAATAAGTTGTTGAACTCCGTGTGTCATCCAGGGTGGATTATTAGGGAACACACGGAATCGTTTCCAAGTTGTTACATTGTCCACACAGAAACAGATGTAGTCCAAGACAGTGGAGGTGTAACTATCCAATGCGACACGATTGTCAGTGTCCTGCACCTTGAATACATCCCAGTCTGTGCAGTGGAAACAGTCCTGAAGCATCGGAATAGCATCCTGCGGCCATGTTCTCACGGTTTTGGTTGTAATCCCAGTGCTCTTGATCTTTTGTGTGTATATTGGGTGTAGCAGAAGGGAGAGATGGTCTGACAGACCCAGGTGGGGATAAGCCTGGGCTCTGTACGCATTCGCCATGTTGGTGTACACCTGGTCCAACGTTCTATCTCCTCTGGTAGCACAATTCACATTACGGTGGAAATTGTGAAGTACAGATTTCAGGTCCGCGTGGTTAAAATCCCCAGCCGCAATAAAGACACTGTCCGGGTGTGCTACCAGGCTGTTATTGATGCTGCTGCTCAATTGTGCTAACGCTAGCTTAGCATTAGCATCTGGTGGAATGTAAATAGCGCAGATGTAAACGGCAGAAAATTCCCGAGGGAGATAGAATGGACGGCACTTTAACAACAACAGTTCTACCTCTGTACTGCACAGTTTTTCCGTTACCGTGACGTTCGTGCACCAAAGGTTGTTAATATAGATGCACAGCCCCCCGCCAGTCTTCTTACCCGAGTCCGCAGACCTGTCGGCTCAATAGGCGGTGCGGCCTGCTAGATCGATAGCCGCATCGGGAATGGCGCTGTCCAGCCAGGTTTCAGTGAAAATCATGCACGAACAGTTATTAAAAGTCCGTCGAGTGGCGATCTGCAGTCGTATTTCATCCAGTTTGTAACGGATTGAACGGGCGTTGGAGAGGAATATGATCGGGAGTGGTGGTTTAAACAGACTAGTCTTTAGCCGTGCCCACAGGCCTCCCCGCTTGCCTCTCTTCTGCCTCCGCTCGCAACGTCTCCTCCTGCGGCTTGCTGTTGCGGGTAGCCCCGGGGGTTGCTTAACGATCTCCGGGGGGATGAGATACTCGGATGTTAGTTGAAGATCTCCACGGCTTAGTTGTAGTAGATCATCTCTGTTGTATTGAAGTAACCCCAGACTGTGTGAAATAATACACAGTACCACCAAAAGTGCAAAAGTGTAGGAGCTCCGGGCCGCTGCGTCTGTGCGCGCCGCCATCTTGGTTGCAGTGATCAGAAACGCTTCTCCACATGTGAACCTTGAAGTGACCCAAAAGTGATATTACTAAAACATGTGACAAATGTGAAATTTCCAGCACATTCCCACTCTTTGGATTACTCTGCTAATCACATCAATAACAGACATTTCTTTTCTGACAATCTGTATATCACATCAACACCATTGTACACTCAAAGAGGTTTCACTATGTGCATCCTCACTTCACTATTCTCCTCTCCACCCTTTTGTTCATCTCCAATCGTCATCATAGCCTAAACTTCCATATGCAAAAGATAACAATAATGATAAAAAGAAAAAACTTCCAAAAATATCAAATTACACATGGAAACATGATGTTCATTCATGAGAAACTGTGGCTAAGATAACTGGTGTACTAGAGAAACGGTCTAGCTGTCATACAAAATGTGCACAAGTAATTTGTCAGTCATTTTTAATCAGGATCACGACTCCCTGTATTTGTGATGTGTGGAGAATCATGTAAATGCATATCATTTGTAAAATGACTAGAAAAGTCACACCAGTGACCACCAGAACTTAAAAACACACTGAACCTTTCAGGCAAGACCAGCCTGACTGTTTAATCAGGTGTTATCCACATTCCATCGCTGATCCCTCTCTGCACGTTACTCAGTTGGAGCTTGGCACTCTCTCGTTGGAGGAGGGCGCTCTTTCACCCCTCACTCTGTTCCAACGCAGCTTTAGGTTGAAAGGGCAAAGTACATAGACCCTTGTTGTCTTCCTCAACATCAACACAGAAATCCTTTCGACCTTTGGATTATTATTGTGGTTCTGAAAACTTCTTGTGACAACTGCTAGGAACTCAAGTGGCACAACCTTCCACCTTAACCTCTGTCTGGGCTCTCAGCTGTGACTGGAATGGTCCCTGCTTCTCACTGGTTCTTTCATGACTTCTCATCCAGTCTCAGTCTGGAGTTTCCACCTTGGGATGACTTCTTGCTGTAACACTCTCTGGTGTTAAAGGTCCTTGCCATGCATCAATTTAACTTAATTAGCAGAACAAGAAAACGGACAAAGCTAAGTCTCTTAAATTGATAGGTTTGTAGCATAAACCTATTCGCTGGAACGTTAAGACAATATAATTACACTGCAAGCAAGACACAAGTAGGCAAACTTCTTCATGTTACTCGTGCACGGGAGAGAACCAGACAGAGCGCCGTTCCTTCGCTTGACCCCAGTAGCTCTCGTCCGTTCTCCCGTACCACTGTTCTTTTATTGAGGTTACATGAATATGCATAAGTTCATTAACATATGACTTCTACATACAAACAAAGAGTACCTTGCCTGTGTGTGTGTGTGTGTGTGTGTGTGTGTGTGTGTGTGTGTGTGTGTGTGTGTGTGTGTGGACTGCTGATCAAAGGGTCAAACATCCTTGGTCAGGAAGAGGGTAGACTAGACCCCCCCCCCCCCCCCCCGGTGAGGAAGTCCAGCAGTTCATCTAAACAGAAAAGCACTTAGACTAGAACAGACGTAGCTACGTTAATCCTACCATAAAACAATAAGACACGGTATGACCTCTCATGCTCCCAAAGTGCTGTCTAATACACACAAAGTTTGCAGACTATCAAGGATCAAAACCTCTACCAATCTACAACTAATTACAAAACTCTAAGCATATATAAGTAAATATTTCTAAGCATAAATAACAATCAACAATACAAATCTAACATTTCCCCCCTTTTTGACCTTTATGCTTGAAAAGTTCCCAGGTATGAATACCTCATGTCTGACAGTTTCAATGCAAACCTTTTTATACTCAGCATATGTCAAATCACCCTAAATTACTGAAAAGGTACACAGTTTAACAAATGTATTAGCAGTTATCCCATTCCTCATTGATCTCATCTCATGGCAAACTGCATCCCACAAACAAACAAATTGTTAATTTAATAGTGAAAATAAGAAGATAACATTTCCAAAAACATCTCAGCTTGGTGATGCTTCCTCCGGGTGTGCGATCACATGTCTCTCTGCAGAGTGGTTTAAGCTCTGCAGGGCGTCATGAATGTCTCTTCCAGTTGTTTCCATCACTGTCCATAGGACCAGAGTCCAAATGTATGTAGAATAGACATTAAAACATACCAGTTGGTTTTGTTGTTCGTCAACATGGGTCTCAGCTATTTCCAAGCTGCAGACTTCTCAGCACTCTAGTTTTATGGCCTCTTACCAGCCCCCATCACCTGACTTCAGACCTTCGTCTTGTGAGGGGGATATTTATGACTCCTTAATTGTCCACGCTCTGCAGAAAAAGCTCTCTGTGGAAAGGGTGCTGGGTTCCGTCATCTTACTGCTGTTATGATCCCAGCAGCCTTCAGAGTGTCATCGTATGCACAGTACAGTGGCACAGCGTTAGGTGATGTTCATAGGAAACTGCTGTTATCACCACCATAGCTTCTGGTTCCTGTGCTTTCACAGAATCATGATGTCATCCTCGAACTCCTTCTGCGCTGTCGATGGAGCTTGGCACGCTCCCCTCATCCCACGAGTTTTCATGTTCCAACGCTGCTGAAGGTTTAAGGCAGAGCACGTCGTACACCTTAGTTGTCTTCCTCAGCGTCAATATTGAATCTTTCATTTTATTTAAAATCTCCTGGAAGCTCAGTAGCACAGCTCTCTGTGTGATGTCTGCTGTGCTGAAGATGATCTCTGATCCTCCTGAAGCCTCTCTCCTGGCCTCAGCTCCCATCTTGTGGACGATCCTCTCCTCTATTTTGCAGGCAGTTTCATGGTCCTTGCTGTGGCTCCAAGGTCTGATCTCACGATGGGCCCCAACCAGCTTGACCTTTGACCTCAACCACTGCCTGGCTGTCAGCTATGCCTGGAATGGTTCACGCTTCTCACTGGGTCTCTGAAGATTTCTCAGAAGATTACTGCTGCACCTGTATTTCCTTGCTAAGAAGAAAAACTTCTATTTGGAGAGCATGTCAACAATCATCAAACCACATTCTTTAGTTCAGTGAACTTCACTTATAGGCCATCAAAGCCTCATCTGAACATGGATGCACCACTTGCATAGGTTTAATACTTGTAAATAAACGGCTAATCACACAAATCACTGCAACAATAATAGTAAACATTGTTTAATGTTAATCCTTGCACTCCACCTCTTGACGCATGGACATTCCCATGCATCAACTCACCAAACCTGGATCCCTGTCTTAAAGAAAAAGATTAGCTAGATCATGTCCCAGGCAACATCAGGGCATCTCCTCCGGAGTAGCTCCGTAACCCTGCAATAAAAGATGTTAGTGTGTCTTGCATATTAAGTTTGCTTAACACCTGGCTCTCCCAGGAGCCTGCATACACACCATCATGGCCTGGAAAGCAAAACCTGGAAGTGAAATCAAACTTCATACCTGTAAACAATTGTATCATAAGAGTAATAAGCATTCGACATCAGCAAGACAAGTGTCATGTGCAGGCTTTCTCAAATCAGTAACTACAACTATTACCCTAATTCACCTCAGACATGGATTATCCCATGTACTCTGTTAACATTAATGTAATCAGTGACTTCTCTTAAGCAAAGTCACTCCACTCATATATTATTATTATTATGGGTTCAAAAGTGGCCAGCAAATGAGCCCATAATAAACTATTCCATAAATACCGTAATCTCTTATCTGTTTTACTCATGTCACTTGTCCGCTTCAGCTGAATCTTCTAAACACAGTCTCAGAAAAACAAACATTAGCAATACACATTGACCATCCTGGTGGGCAGGCGTCGGCCATCCACATTCCAGAGGTGCCATAAAACACCATAAAGTTAGCCATCCCTAGCTGTGGAAAGAAGTAACACCAGTTCTCAACACAGGAAATTTCACACATGTTATTCACAGTACCAAAGTAACCTTCACATTTTCCCATCAACACAATGCAACAGCATCACCACCCATAACCTGTAAACACAGTTTTCCTCACACATAAACCCAGAAATCCTGTAGTAGGAAAAGACATCAACCAGTTGTCCTGGTATAAATCGCATCATCAATTCACATGAAGAACTTGTCATGGTCTGGCTGGGCACCTGCAGGTCTCAGACAGCGGCTCCTCCTCCTTTAGGCGGAGTCCGGTTGCCCCTCCCTGGCTGACCACCTGTGAGCAATCGTGCCAGCGGTATATCAGACCTGCGCTCTCAACCACTCATCGCCTGAGTATCTCCTATTCCCATGTTAGTTCAGTGGAGCATCCTAAAACCTTGTCTTAACGCCGTGTGATGACTGACCTGTCTTTTCTTGTCCTCAGCGATAGCACCCGGAGTGGAGATCTTGTTCCCCTCGCTCCCGTCCTCCTGGACCTGGGCCGCCAGCTGCTCACACAACGTGGCCTGCCGACCCACTGCTCACCTGCCTGCCTCCCCACGCCTCGACCGCTTCCGGGTTTTCCGCTCCACCTGTCCCCTCCATCTGAAACCAATGCCCGGGCCCCTACCTAGTCCTGTTTCTACCTCCCCGCTGTCCCCGCTGTTCAGCCGTCTCCTAGAGGTGTCTAGGTCGCCCTCATTTTCACAGACGAATCCTACGCGCCACTAGTGTGGTGGCGTCGCTTTGTGTTTCACCTTTGTTTTCCTGTGGGCGGAAATAAATCATTTGTTTTCTGTCACCTCGCTTCCGGGTTGGTTTCTGCGCCTGTGTCCATCCCTGTTCCCTCGTGCCGTTGAGCCGTGACAGAACTGGCATGCTGTAAGAAAAGAAAATGCAAATATTAGCGCTTGCGCAGGCGTATGCATACTTTGTCACAGTTATCTCTGTGAGCAACTCAAGCTAGTGAATGACACACACATAGTAAATTCACAGACACAGAAAATGGCATTTAAAATGTTAAATCATCACGCAACCTCGAGTGTTGCTGTCATCTTTCTGCTCCTGTAAAAGGAAACACATGGGTTCATCTGCACCTTTGTCAGGTGGGGGTTAGCTTCACACAATCATGTTCAGTCAGTCAGTCAGTTATTTTAAAAGTCTTACTCATTCACTCAGTGGTTCCTTCTTTTGCTAATTGTGGAAATTATCATCGCATTCGTTTCCACGCTCAGCAAAACGACGTTATTTCAAAAAGAAAAATAATTTAGACTGGATTTCCTCGTTGAATCCTTTTTGGGGGGACTCTCATTTCCTAATTGTCCCAAATAAGTGGCTTTCTCCTGAACCCATTTTAAATGTGGAGAAACTCACTTGCAACAATTTCCTTGACGACGTGTAACGCTTTTAATTCCCGACTTGCAGATCTGCTCAAAGAAAAGAAATTCACAAGCAAAAATCAGTACTTGTTCAAAAATGAAAAATAAAAAATAACAGAGATTATCAAACCAAACTCTCAGTGCACTGTGAAAGTATCAAAATAAAAAGGCCTTGTTAAGTCATGACACAAACTCCTCATCATCTTCACAACAGGAGAAGAATCATCAGCTAGATTCACTCCAAACCAACCATCAACTGCACAACACACAACATAACCCTAATGTCATATTAGCTATGAGTTTAATCACCCGGTCTGTGCTCTTCACTCATTTAAGCCACAGATCTATTTTATTCAATTTTTCCTTTTTCCCTTCATCATAAAACATGTGACATGCTGTCATGCACTTCACAAAAGACGTTTGTTCTGATGTATTCAGAGTTGTGTATCTAAATACAGGATTCACTCGCACATCAAAACAGGAAACTCAGTGTTTTAGAGTCTCCACTCAACACACAACTCCAACACATCTCATTCACTCGTGCTAGAATTCAGTCACCTTTCATTAATCTAAGACCGATCAACTAATTTGAATCAGCTATTAACCCACTAGGATGACAGGACGACAGAAATGCATGTTCAAAATGTTATCACTAAAAGAGAATTTCCCTCATACAGTAAATTTAGTAGTAAACTTGTGCTGCATCAATCAAGCAGGAAGCTTCTCCCAATTTACCATTTTAACAACTAAATTTATTGTCTGATCACTGGTTGGTCAACCCAGGATCTTTTTTCCCACAAAAGTTAAACTGTTGTCCTGCAACCTGGAGAGTCAATTTTTTGCATTGGTTACATTCAGTATTTAATAACAAGTGTCTGCTAAATTGACACTAATTTAACACTGATGAAAGATAACAAGCTAATTTTCATTGCATGGGTGTTTGTGTTATTAGGCAGGTCTAATGCATGTCTGTGGAGCTGCATCTCCAGCAGAGCATGTTCTTAAAGCTGCCTTTCCTACACATTTCTCTGCTATTATTTAATCATTTCTTAACTAATGTGCTATGAGTCTTCATGAGTCATTTTGTGTTTGGAATTGTTAGTAGGGTTAATGCATGTTCTGCTTGTGTGTGTGTGATTTTGTATATGTTTCTATTTTCGCAATGTTTCAGACTCCGTCTCAATTTTCCAACTTAAGCAGTCAGTTTTGTTTTTCCCAGGTTTGCTAACCCAAATTTTGATTTCCCACATTAAATAATTCCTATGTGTTCTCACCTAGTCTTCTCACTCTGTTGTCCTCTCCCACTTCAACAGTCCAATAGCAGGCAGTTTCTCCTTCAGCTTTGTCCTGTCCCTCCTCTGATGCGGTTGACTTTGTGCTAGTGTCTGAAGTGCTGCCGCTGCCTTCTTGGGCGACTTCTTAGCAGCTGCTGTTTGTCCACATTGCTGCTGCTTTACTGGGACTTTTTGTGCTCAGGACTTGCTGCTGTCTCTTTATCATGTTATTGCTTTGGAGCTGCATTCCTTATCTTCAGGGAGGAGTGAGCTCGCTTGTGAGGTTGAGAAACACATGGCACTGTAAATAAGTCAGCCAGAAACTTGGCCTGCATGTTTCCAATGATGTTAAACTATAACTTTCTTCCGACCGCTGCATGTGGAAAATTGATTCAGGTCTGCTTTTCACCTGAAAGTGACAAACTAAGACATTTCATTATTATCATCACTGCTTAATCAACACACATCTCTCTCTCTCTCTGTGTTTTTGTGAACAGTCTTTTCTTAAAAGCAGAAAATGAAATTGTAGATGTTTTTGGCTGATCAACACAAAACCTTTTTCCTATGATTTTTCTTTTTCATCTACAATATAAGTTCATTCTCTTTTTCACCCTTTTTTTTCTTCTTCTTTACAATAGCTGGTGATCTGCAGAATCACCGCTCTCACTCACGATCAAAGGCAATTACTTTTACACAGTGCACAAAAACACTGTGACGTCAGACACATTCACACTCACTTTGTCATCTGCAAAAATAAATCACATGGCTGATGATATGTGCCATGGTGATCCGTAAATATGATCACCAGTTTATTTAACTATTTTTCAACCCAACAAACAAATAAACAAAAACATGATGCTGATGTTATGAACACTCTACACACAAGTCAAGATGCAGGAAAACTGCTCACGGAAACGCTGCACACTCTCTGTTTCCCCCTCTTTGAGTAGTTCCCAGACAGCTCTTGATCTGATAATGTGTAGCTTGCTCATCAGCTCAGAAAAAAAACTGCAACGCAACATCACACAGTAGTTGCATGCTCTGCCCACAGCGGCAAAGTCTTACACTTTCATATTCAACACAGCTCCTCCATCATGTACTTTTAGATGTTTCATACAGGGTTCAGCATATTAGTTGTTTTCACAGGTGTGCTCCATATCTCAACAATGGCTCATAACAAGACGACAGTCTTTCACACAGGTCAAGTGCCTCTATGCACTTCATTAGTTTAAATATTTACCTATATCACTTCACCTCACATGTCATTATACTGAATTTAAGCAACCACAAGCTTAATGTAGATTACTTTTAACAACTATCCACCTCAATTAAATCTATGGTCTGGCACACAGGCTGCTGTCGATCAGGGCAAGCTAAAGAATAAACATTGTGTCAGCAAGGGGTGGGGGGAAAGCCATTCACCAGAGCATATCTTAAGTGCTGCTGATGTGGGCTGGCCTTCTCCACAGCTCTCCAAGGCTGGTGTGTTTTCTGAAAACTTCTAACATTTGAATCTCTTCCATTTATAAGCCTGCGATTAACCGCACGGCTCAGGTCCGCGTGACCGCGCTCGCGTGAACCCGCGCAGCTGTGGAGCCGTCGCTCTCTCTCTTTTTTACATAAATACTTTGTGCTGCCAGGAGCAAAGTCCAGCACAAACGTCTGTCTCCCTCCGACTCACTCTTGGTTGCTTAGAAACCCATGATAACAACAACAGTCGGTGTCACAGACCACATGTTCTGCTCCGCACACACCCACACACAACAACAACAACAACGACGACGACAATGACAACAACACAAAATAGGCCTACTGTCCAGCACAATCTGGACCCCGCGGAACTTCTCAACACCCCACTGAGCAGTGGAGAACTCACTACAGTACCCCACACAGCGGTCTGTATTTCGCCCCACTAAGACGGCGAACCAAAAAAAGTTCGAACTGCGCAACTCTGCGACTTAATGCTTCTGTACAAAAAACCCCACTGAGCGGCTTTGTACATCGCCCCACTTAGACGGCGAATTTTAGCCCCACTAAGCGGCCACGGACAACGCCCCACTGAGTGGCGAAGACGTAATTTTAGCCCCACTAAGCGGCCACGGACAACGCCCCACTGAGCGGCGAAGACGTACAGTTATAGAGTTGGACTCTAAACTTACTCGGTGTTGCTTAGCGTGTAATATCAGCCTCGAATCCCGCCAATCGCCATTCATCGAGGAGAAAAGACATACAGCGAATCCACAGGAACTTCCTGGCTGACGTCAGTCTTTCAGCGTGTCCCTCCTCCCCTCGGTGAATGCGATTCCAGGGATCCGGCTCGAAGGACCAATTAATGATAGGTTTGTAGCATAAACCTATTCGCTGGAACGTTAAGACAATATAATTACACTGCAAGCAAGACACAAGTAGGCAAACTTCTTCATGTTACTCGTGCACGGGAGAGAACCAGACAGAGCGCCGTTCCTTCGCTTGACCCCAGTAGCTCTCGTCCGTTCTCCCGTACCACTGTTCTTTTATTGAGGTTACATGAATATGCATAAGTTCATTAACATATGACGTCTACATACAAACAAAGAGTACCTTGCCTGTGTGTGTGTGTGTGTGTGTGTGTGTGTGTGTGTGTGTGTGTGTGTGTGTGTGTGTGGACTGCTGATCAAAGGGTCAAACATCCTTGGTCAGGAAGAGGGTAGACTAGACCCCCCCCCGGTGAGGAAGTCCAGCAGTTCATCTAAACAGAAAAGCACTTGTCATGCTACGTTGTGTGGCAGGCAGGGGAAGGACCCAAGATGCAGGTTCACAGACACGGAGATAAACTCAAAAAACACAGCTTTATTGCTGGCCACGGGAAGCAATACAGAATAAACTAAAACTGGGAAAACTAACGCATGAACTGTACAAGGAACCGAACCACGGGGAGAATTACACACAACATGAGGGAGAACGCGACGCCGAACAGAGGAAGACGCAGACAGAAATACACAGAGGGTTAACGAGGAAAGTGGGAACACACGGGGAACACAGGTGACACAGATAACCATAACGAGACAGGGCGGGGTGAACATAACGCTGACGGGTACAGGCACAGAGGTTCAGACAGGAGGAGAGAGAGCACGGGAAGAACGCAGACATAACGGGCTAGGGAAAACATAGAATAAAGCACAAAGAGAGACGAGGGCTCATAAATACACAGAGGGGCACACAGGGGGTAAGAGTCACGAAGGGAAAACACATGAGGAACAACGTAACAGATCAACCCAGGAAGCATGGCCTAAATAAAGAACAAAATACAAAAATACATGAAAACTAAGAATACTGGGCCCACATGGCCCAGGACCATGACACCACCCCCCCCTAAAGGGCTGGCTCCTGACAGCCCAAACCCGAGAAACAAAAACAGAAAACAACCCACCCAGGGCGGGAGGCGGGGGACCAGGACGGAGGGACCAGAACGGGAAACAAAACAAACAACAGAAAACACAGGAGCACATGACTGTAGTCAAAATAAAGTTCAGGGGGCCGACCCAGAGCCCACAGGCACAAGAGTCCACGGGTCACACGGTCGGGGGGCCGACCAGGCGGGTGGCACAGGTGGCAGAGCTGGTCCGGAGGCCGGCCGTGCGGAAGGCAGCGGCGGCGGCGAAGGAGACGGAGCAGTTCAGGAGGCCGGCCGCGCGGAAGGCAGCGGCGGCGGCGAAGGAGACGACGGAGCAGTTCCGGGGGCCGGCCGCGGGGAAGGCAGGGGCGGCGGCGAAGAAGACGACGGAGCAGTTCAGGGGGCCGGCCGCGCGGAAGGCAGCGGCGGCTCTCCAGTGTCAGGCGTGCTGGCCATGGCCCGGTGGGCACAGGACCAGACGAAGCACAGGCCGAAGCCGCGACAGACGAGGCTGAAGACTCGGAGGCTGCTGCAGCTGACGAAGGCTCGGAGGCTGCTGCAGCTGACGAAGGCTCGGAGGCTGCTGCAGCTGACGAAGGCTCTGAGGCTGCAGCGGATGAAGGCTCTGAGGCTGCAGCGGACGAAGCACAGGCTGGACCAGGCGTAGCAGAAGGTGGCTGGATGGGCTCCTCGGGCCCTCCAGCTGACGAGGCTTGAGGCTGAACGGGCCCCTCGGACCCTCCAGCGGAGACAGGTGGCCGAACGGGCCCCTCGGACCCTCCAGCGGAGACAGGTGGCCGGACGGGCCCCTCGGACCCTCCAGCGGAGACAGGTGGCCGGACGGGCCCCTCGGACCCTCCAGCGGAGACAGGAGGCTGAACGGGCCCCTCGGACCCTCCAGCGGAGACAGGTGGCTGAACGGGCCCCTCGGACCCTCCAGCGGAGACAGGTGGCTGAACGGGCCCCTCGGACCCTCCAGCTAACGTGACGTGAAGCGATGGTGTCGCCGCAGGGTGCCGGATAGGCACACCTGGGAGTCCAACAGCAGATGCAGGACAAGCAGTTATGTAGGCCCCTGGCTGGACTAGGAGCAGAGGAAACACAGGCTGCTGAGGCACAAACCCAGAGAGAGAGAAAACAGGTAGAAAACAGTCTATAGGGCTTAACATCTTGGCATGAAAAACCGTGAAGTGAACAGTGGTAGGGACCACCAGTTCAGAGCCAGCAATCATTAGGTTCCCAGAGTCTGCATCAGTCCAAGGTGGCTCGCAGGTTACTGGCCCAGTCTCAGTAATCCTAGGAGAGGCCAACATAAGCTGGTTGGACTTAACCGATGGTAGTGTGCGGCTCAGAGGAGCTGGTTCAACCATACGGAAAACAAGAATTGCCACTCGATCCACAAAAACAAGGCTTAGATCATCAGGAGCTAACTCCTGAAAAAACAGTAAACACACAGGTATGGACCTAACCAATGTCACCGTGGTAGCATGACTGTGGTGTGTTGGATGGATGTGTTTGTTGGAACCTGCACCCGCAGTGATCTGTGGCGTCAGAGTGATGACTATATTGAGTGGAGAGACAGATACAGGCAAAACGGTACGTAAACCATTAACTGAAGCAGGTGACACTTCAGGCTGAGAGTGAGTGGTTACAACAGTGTTCGAGGCTAAAATCTTATCCAGTGATGAGTTCACAGAGACAGGAGAAAACGGTGTCACATTAACCCTGATCTCAGCCTCCATCTCCTGAGTGGAGGTACTGGTGCAAAACAGTTCAGAATCACCCTGTGTATGACCTTCAGGAAGACAGAATTCATATTGTGACGTTACACAGTCCAGGTTACCATGATCAGCATTTATGTTTTCATCTTGACAGGTTAGAGTGAGTTTATGATCGGCGTTCACCGTTTTCAGTTCATTAAACACAAGAGTAGCAGGGAAAACAGGATCACTAGTCATGTTACACTTTAATCCATGATTTGCCAACTCTGCAATATCCTTGCTTACTGTGGCTTCAGAGGGCCCCGGAGTTGAGAAAACACAGTTCTTGAGGTCAGGCTCAGAAACAGATAGCTCAGACTTGGATGGAACCTCAGACATGGTAAAAGACACAAAAGGAAACACCTTCACCCCACTACTCACACTATTACCCTGAGAATCAGTGGAAGTCTCTTTCAGTCTATGTGTAGATTTTGTGGTCCCTGCAGGATTGAGTGAAGCAGTCATAATCGGCTGAGAAGGACTGTCCCTAGCCTGTGGCTTGGTGAATAGCTCATTGCTAGCCATATCACCGGCTAAGTCTGTAGTTACTTCACATGCCGCCCGCTCAGAGGAAACTTGGCTTGACAGAACAGGTTCACTCACCTCCGAGCATCGGGTGGTGCGGTGACGACGCGAACGCCGTTTTTTCTTGGCCGTGGGCCCCGTTAACGCGGAAAGTGGAGCCTCCTGCGGTGACGCAGAGGCTGAGGATGCGAGTGTTGGCGGAGCGTCAGGTGGGAGCTCCTGGCAACTCCGGGGGCCCCCAAAGGCCAGGCGTGTCCCGCGGAAAATCTCACCGTAGTGAGGAGCGAGCCCTGGCTTCCCCCGTTGCTCCTCCTCCAGTTGCGCGCATGCGGCGCTCTGCCGCTCCTCGAGGTCGAAATCCATTACCTCCACAGCCTCCTCGTGTCGTTCAGTGGAGGGCGAGACATGCCGTAGCGATGAGCGACGGCGACGTGAACGCCGCTTCCGTCTTGAAGTGGACGAGGATGGAACTTGGTTTTCTGTGATGACTGGCTCCTCGTCTTCCGACCACATCCGCGCCAGAAAGGAAGCGGGAGAAGAGTAGTCCGATCGAGGCAGCGAGGACGGGCGGCCGGTCCGAGGCGGGGCGGCTGGCGGAAGCTCCTCCTCGGAGATAAGCCAGGGCTTCCAGCGTAGCTCATCCTCCCGATACGCTCGCAACACCTGCTGCCGCTCCTCCTCACCGAAGTCAACAGCCTCGGGCATCTCCGTGCAGGCAGGCGGTGGCGAAGATGCGGAAGCTGATGAAGTGTGAGCCAATGGTGTGTCCGTGGTGAGCCTCACCGTTCCGACTCTGACCGCCACTGGCTCATGAGGCGGCGGGGCAACGGCGCGATGGCACGGCTCTGGTGAAGGTGCACGCCCACCGGGCCGCTGCTGCGGACGGAGTCGGAGAGCGGAGACGAGAAGGTCGCTGACGAGGGGGTGCAGCGTCTCCCATAACCAGGGGAACACAGACACGCACACCCCTACCTGGCGGGCGAACTCCTCCCGTTCCTCCTCACTGGAACAGTGCAGCCACTTGTCGCACAGCGACTCCACTGTCCGGACAATCTCCAGTCTTTGTGTCGCTGGGTCCGGCATGCTCGCGTCGTACTGTCGGTCCGCGGAGGGGTTGTGAACTGCTGGGTCCATGTTGTGGTCGCGTTCTTCTGTCATGCTACGTTGTGTGGCAGGCAGGGGAAGGACCCAAGATGCAGGTTCACAGACACGGAGATAAACTCAAAAAACACAGCTTTATTGCTGGCCACGGGAAGCAATACAGAATAAACTAAAACTGGGAAAACTAACGCATGAACTGTACAAGGAACCGAACCACGGGGAGAATTACACACAACATGAGGGAGAACGCGACGCCGAACAGAGGAAGACGCAGACAGAAATACACAGAGGGTTAACGAGGAAAGTGGGAACACACGGGGAACACAGGTGACACAGATAACCATAACGAGACAGGGCGGGGTGAACATAACGCTGACGGGTACAGGCACAGAGGTTCAGACAGGAGGAGAGAGAGCACGGGAAGAACGCAGACATAACGGGCTAGGGAAAACATAGAATAAAGCACAAAGAGAGACGAGGGCTCATAAATACACAGAGGGGCACACAGGGGGTAAGAGTCACGAAGGGAAAACACATGAGGAACAACGTAACAGATCAACCCAGGAAGCATGGCCTAAATAAAGAACAAAATACAAAAATACATGAAAACTAAGAATACTGGGCCCACATGGCCCAGGACCATGACAGCACTTAGACTAGAACAGACGTAGCTACATTAATCCTACCATAAAACAATAAGACACGGTATGACCTCTCATGCTCCCAAAGTGCTGTCTAATACACACAAAGTTTGCAGACTATCAAGGATCAAAACCTCTACCAATCTACAACTAATTACAAAACTCTAAGCATATATAAGTAAATATTTCTAAGCATAAATAACAATCAACAATACAAATCTAACATAAATAATTTCAGGATTTCTCCTCTGGAGCAGCCTCGCTCCGGGCCTGTAAACCTGTGTTAGAAATGGAAAAGAAAGAAAATATGTCTGTGAAGGTCATCGTGGTCTAAGGAGCTTGGAAAGAAAAGCGTCTGGACTTCTTTGAGTTGCTTGAAGACGTTTCACCTCAAGAAAGAAAGAAAAGAAAATGAAGTTAGTGTGTTTTTCATGTTGACTCTGTGTAACTCCTGGTTCCTCCATCCACACTATAGTATAATCAAAGACCACTGATCAATGGCCATGAAAATTTGCATATTAATGATCAAGGAACTGACCTCACAGCCCATTTTTCACTCAGTGGTGCTGGTTTCAGTCATTGTGGAAATGTCCTGTTTATAAGGTTGGGGAAACCTGCAGTCAGCTGAGACTGAAGAAGTCACTTGGATGAGTGACGCTATGACCAGATGAACAGATTCAAATTTTGGGGATAAAGTCAACACAGCTTGATACCTTTTGTTTGTGTATTCAATTGTGTCTGTATTTCAATTATTTCAAGTTATATTGTCTCTCATTACAGTGTGTGTGTGTGTGTGTGTGTGTGTGTGTGTGTGTGTGTGTGTGTGTGTGTGTGTGTGTGTGTGTGTGTGTGTGTGTGTGTGTCCTCAGTGAACTGTATCAGTCTCTGCAGTATCTTCCAGCTGCAGCAGTCACTTCAGTTTCTGTTCAGTCTGACTGAGGGAGGTTTTTGTACGACTGTTTTTCACTGTGTGAACACCCACTGACTGTTAATGTTATGGAGACTCTGACAGTAATAAACTGCTGCATCTTCAGCCTGGACTCCACTGATGGTCAGAGTGAAGTCAGAGTTTGATCCACTGCCTGTAAAACGAGCTGGAATCCCTGATTGTCGAGTGCTAATATAGTAAATGAGCAGTTTAGGAACTCCTCCATCTTTCTGTTGGTACCAGGCTAAATGGTTGTTGCCATGAACATTCTGACTGGTCCTACACTTGATGCTCACAGATGCTCCCACAGCAGAGCTCACTGCTCCAGGCTGAGTCACTGTGATCTGTCCTCTGGACTCTGAGGACACAGAGACAAAAACATAAAGCAGCTTCATGGTTTTGTGGGCTTCATTTCAGAGGGACAGATGTTGATAGAGGAGAGGAGTTTGATTCTCTGGACTTTACCTGTGAAGCAGCAGCAGAGGAGAGTCCAGATGAGGACGCAGATCAAAGTCATGTTTTTGATGAGGAGGATTTCTGTGGCTTCTGTTATGATGAAGGACAGCTGTCAGTCATCCAGTGTTCAACTCTCAGGACTATAAACTCTCCCAGAGCACTGGAGCATGGTGCTGCTGATGCAAAGTGCCTCTCTATGGAAATCATCTGACTGACACAATGAAATCCTTCGTGCTTTTTCTGTCTGAATTAATGATGTCTTTTCTGTTTTGGCTTAGTTTCCTATTAATTGATATTAAAAATTACTCAAAATTTTATTTGCAGTTTCCATATGGATTACAGTTACAGTTAATGTGTAACCTGCCCCTTACCCTGGGACAGCTGGGTAAAGCTCCAGCCTCTCCAGAATCCTGTCAGATAAGATCACAGATTGAAATAGAAAGTGTGACATCATCAATATTTTTTATAACTTTCATTTGATGCTTTTTTTATATATAAATTTGTTAGCCCAACAGCTAATTTGGGAAATTATTTAGGTGACTCATAACTGAATGATCAGTCATTCAGTGTTTAACAGAATGGCTTATTCATTTATTAATGTCAATAGTAAATGATCAACTGTAATGAATATTATCCGTAGTGTCCATCTTAACACAAGGTCACTCTTCTGAAAAGAAAAACAAATCATCATCAAGAGAACTAAAACCATGAATAACAATAATCAAGAAATATAAATTAAACACAGAACACTTGGTCACAGACCCAGGGCCGTGAAAGCTATTGTTGTCACGGCTGGGGCGGCAGTCGTGTGGAGGGTGAGAAAGGAGTTCTCCTGAACCTTCAGCTGACGAGTCTTGGGGCTGGACGGGCTTCTCGGGCCCCCCAGCGAAAACAGTCTCAGAACCAGTGGGCACCGGAGCCCCTGGCACACACAGGACAGAACCAGCAGGTGCGGGGACCTCTGGCGGGCGCAAGACAGAACCAGCAGGTGTGCGGACCTCTGGCGGGCGCAGGACAGAACCAGCAGGTGCGGGGACCTCTGGCGGGCACAGAACAGACTGCAGGTGTGCAGAGCACCGACCCTGCTCAGGCAGCGACAGCCGGGTGCAGTCCTCAGCTGGGTTCTTAGCCTCCAAGGTGTCCAGAGTCGGCTGAGGGCTGTAATTTAACCTCTGGTGAGGCCCTGGAGCAAGTAACAGTCTCTAAACTAGCCAGCTGTTGAGGAACAGTTGCAATTTTAACGTGTTTGTCTCTCTGCAAAAAATACGTACTAGAAAAAGAGTCCAAAACCGGAGGCACAGACGCAGCCTCCCGTACAGAGGGAGTCGGTGAAGACGGAGATGGCATAGATGACTGGGCTAGCGGGGATACCGGAGGCCGAGCTGAATGCTGCTGCGCAGCTAAACGAGGTAAAGACAGCTGAGCAGGAGAATGAACAGGCAACAAACAGTTCTCCTTGTCATCTGCTGCACAAAACAAAGCCCCTGAATAAACTGTCCCACAGTCCAAAACAGAAAAAGGGTCCTTCTCACTCACTACAGCCGGCAATTCTGAAGTCCTAATATCCGGCTGTGGGGTGACGCGCCGGCGGCGCGATCGTCGCTTCCTCCCTGCCGATGGCTCCGGCGGGTCGGGCAAAACCTCTAGCGGGCCGATCAAAACCGGGAGAAGCTGACATGACTGTTCCGGGGCGGCCGTAGTCCGCTGCTGCTGGACAAAGTCTGTGGATTCCTGAGCTTGCACCACCCCCTGGGCTTTATGCAGTAGTATTTACTGATAATGTTACTGCTGATAGAGGTAGCATGTCACAATCTGGGAGGCAGATCGTCTGGAGGAGGATTTGGACCCAAACGCAAGCACGGACGACAGCGTAGCTGTGAGCAAGTTTATTAACAATGAAAGGCAAAATATAAACCAGAGCAGAGCATTCGGTGGGCCTTGAAGGTCTGCACTTCAGTCACATCCTAGTTCTTTGAGTCAGATTCCACTGTGTTGGTGTACACAGTAAAACTGTGAAAATGTGTCATTGTCCAAAAACTTATGGATCAAACTATATTTAAACTAATGTTGTACAATGTTATTATGATGGTATTTGAATCAGAATCAGAATCAGAATCAGAATACTTTATTGATCCCTGGGGGAAATTATTTTTTGTTACAGTGCTCCATTTTAAACCAACATTAAGACAAGACAGACAATACGCTAACTAAGAATAGTACAATATATACATATATATACATACATACATACATAAGTCACTTATAAATAAATATTTGGAAAAGAAACATGTGTAGTTGTAGCAGCAAACAGTGTGTTAAGTGGATGCGTTGTACAGGGAGATGGCCACAGGCAGGAATGATTTCCTGTGTCGTTCAGTGGTGCTTTTCGGTAATCTCAGTCTCTCACTGAACGAGCTCCTGTGACTGACCAACATGTCATGGAGTGGGTGGGAGGTGTTATCCAACATTGTCTTTATCTTGGACAGCATCCGCCTCTCCGACACCACCTTGAGGGAGTCCAGC
The DNA here is from genome assembly GCF_964374335.1 of Astatotilapia calliptera. NCBI lineage: Eukaryota > Metazoa > Chordata > Actinopteri > Cichliformes > Cichlidae > Astatotilapia > Astatotilapia calliptera. The sequence goes on along the minus strand of NC_137442.1, from coordinate 3,317,432 downwards.
TCCATCCCCACAACATTGCTGGCCTTACGGATCAGTTTATTAAGTCTGTTGGCATCTGCGACCCTCAGCCTGCTCCCCCAGCATGCAACAGCATAGAGGATCGCACTGGCCACCACAGACTCATAGAAAATCCTCAGCATTTTCTGGCAGATGTTGAAGGACCTCAGTCGCCTCAAAAAATAGAGACGACTCTGGCCCTTCCTGTAAAGTGCTGTGGTGTTTTTAGCCCAGTCCAGTTTATTGTCAATGTGTACTCCAAGGTATTTATAGTCCTCCACAATGTCAACACTGACCCCCTGGATTGAAACAGGGGTCAAGTGTTTCCTGGTCTTCCTGAAGTCCACGATCAGTTCCTTGGTCTTTGCCACGTTGAGCTGCAGATGATTCTGCTCACACCACGTGACAAAGGAGTCGACCACAGCCCGGTACTCTGTCTCATCATCCCTGCTGATGCATCCAACCACCGCAGAGTCATCAGAAAACTTCTGAAGATGGCAGGTCTCTGTGCAGTGGCTGAAGTCTGTGGTGTAGAGGGTGAAGAGGAAGGGGGAGAGGACAGTCCCCTGTGGTGCCCCTGTGTTGCTAATCACCTTGTCAGACACACACTGTGGGAGACGTACATATTGTGGTCTTCCTGTCAGGTAATCAACAATCCAGGACACCAGAGAAGCATCCACCTGCATCGCTGCTAACTTATCACCCAGGAGGGTCGGCCTGATGGTGTTGAAAGCACTGGAAAAGTCAAAAAACATGACCCTCACAGTGCTCGCCGGCTGGTCCAGATGGGTGTAGACACGATTGAGCAGGTAGATGATGGCGTCCTCTGTTCCGAGACGAGGCTGATAAGCGAACTGAAGGGGATCCAGATGTGGTCTTACTATGGGTCGCAGCTGGTCCAGGATGAGCCTTTCCAGGGTCTTCATGATGTGGGAGGTCAGTGCCACGGGCCTGTAATCCTGGGGGCCACTGGGACGAGGCGTCTTTGGTACAGGGACGAGGCATGATGTCTTCCACATCACCGGGACCCTCTGCAGACTCAGACTCAGCATAAACAGTTTATGAAAGACTCCACACAGCTGGGGGGCACAGGCCTTGAGGACAAGGGGACTCACTCCGTCTGGTCCAGCAGACTTGCCTGAGTGAAGTCTCCTCATTTGCATCTCAACCTGGTATTGAGTGAAGGTGATGGGTGGGGGAGGGGTGTCAGGAATCTCACAGGAGGCAACATGTGAAGAGAGAGGCTGGCACAGTGGTGTGGCTCTGGATTCCAGGCTGACTGCAGGTGAGGTTGTGGGGGTGGGAGCAGACACTGTGGTGTCGAATCTATTGAAAAACAGATTCAACTCGTCGGCTCTATTCTCACCTCCCTCAGCTCCCCTGCTGTTGGTTGGCCTGAATCCAGTGATGGTCTTCATGCCCCTCCACACCTCTCTCATGCTGTTCTGCTGGAGTTTCCACTCCAGCTTCCTCCTGTAATTGTCCTTAGCCTCTCTGATCTTGTCCTTTAGTAACACCTGGACCTTCCTCACCTCCTCTTTGTTGCCCCCTCTGAAAGCCCTCTTCTTGTTGTTGAGGAGGGCTTTGATGTCCTTAGTCACCCACGGCTTGTTATTTGGGTAACAATGAACAGTCTGAGCTGGAACAATGGAGTCGGTGCAGAAAGTTATGTAGTCTGTGATACACTCAGTAAGCCCATTGATGTCCTCGGCGTGAGGCTCACAGAGTGTTTCCCAGTCGGTCACCTCGAAACAGCCCTGTAGTTCCGCTATTGCCTCCTCTGACCACCTCCTAACAGTCCTGGTGGTCACAGGTTCCCTCCTCACAATTGGCACATAGCGGGGGGTGAGGTGAATCAGGTTATGATCTGACCTACCAAGTGGGGGGAGGGAGGAGGAGCTGTATGCATCCTTGACGTTAGCATACAGTAAGTCTAAAGTTTTCTCTTCCCTGGTGGGACAGTCCACATATTGTTTGAATGTTGGTAGTGTATTGTCCAGTGATACATGGTTGAAGTCACCCGAGATCACAATAAAGGCACTCGGGTGCTGAGTCTGTAGCCGAGCTATGGCAGAGTGGATAGTGTCACATGCAGCTGTGGGGTTAGCAGAGGGGGGAACATAAACAGCCACCAAGATGACGTGAGAGAATTCCCTGGGTAAATAATACGGCCTGAGTCCAACAGCACACAGTTCAGTGTCCGGGCAACAAATCCTTTCTTTGATTGTTATGTTGGCAGGGTTACACCACCGGTTGTTAACTAAAACAGCAAGCCCACCTCCTTTACGCTTACCGCTAGCGATGCTGTCCCTGTCCGCCCGAACAGTGTGGAAGCCTTCCACGGAAGCATTCTCATCGGGAATGACCTGGTGCAGCCATGATTCGGTGAAACACATCAGGCTACACTCTCGGTATTCCCTCTGACTCCGTACCAGTGCTGAGAGCTCGTCGATTTTACTTGCCAACGATCGCACATTTCCCATCACGATAGACGGCAGACACGGTTTAAACCTCCTCCTCGCTTCGAGCCTCCGCTGTCTCACCGTCACCTTTTTTCTTCTCTTCTGTCCTTGACCTCTGCATCCCCGATGTGTTTTCCTCCAAATTTCAGCTGGTACTTCTGCGGGCACTTCTGCGGGCCTGGCCAGCGAGCCGGCCGGCATCAGGGCGATCAGCTGATCTCTGGAGTAAACAGTCCGTGCGTGTAGGAGATGTGCCGCGGTCCCGTTCCATGATAAAAGTAACAGTTCCACGGCCACCAGAAGAACAAAAACTCTCTCAATCCACATGATTGAGTAAGAGATAGAAAACGGAGGAAAATACAAGTCAGAAAAAAAAAAAGAATACGTAAGAAAAAAGAGCTAAACTAAGAGAAAAGCAGGAGCGACTGTAACAGGCTGCACGCTGGTTGGCGCATGCGCACTAAAGAAGTCATATCAGCTGAGTCATGGCTGCTGTGAAAACAATGAATGATTTAGTTGAGTTTGAGTTGAGTTTGTTTGTTTCAGAGTCAGAGAGCCGTGTCTCTCTACAGTCAGAGGTTTTTGTACGGCGCCTCAATGAGTTTGTATCACTGTGGTGGACTTTTGGTGGAGGAACCAGACTGGAATTTGGAAGTAAGTCGAACTTAAACCTCTTTTATTTTATCAGATTTCTTTCTTGTGGTTATCTTGACTTTTCTGTTCAGTGTGCCAGAAAACAAAAATCATTAAAATAGTTTTTAGATCAATTTTCATGAAGACACAAAGTTAGCTTCAGAATAAATGTTAAAATCAATATTAACAAATAATATAAAACATCAGAGTGGACTTGAGGATTATTGAGATATATATATGTGTCTGGTTAACTCTTGAGAGCTTTTGGTTTTAATTTAGTCTGTTAGAGTCAGAGAGCCGTGTCTCTCTACAGTCAGAGGTTTTTGTGCAGCGGCTCAATGAGTTTGTATCACTGTGGTGGACTTTTGGTGGAGGAACCAGACTGCAAGTTGGAAGTAAGATTATAAAGTTTTTAAAGAAACTACATCGATGTTTAAATGTCAGCTTTATGTAGCAAGTACATAAGCTAAAATAATTTAAGTTGGTTATGAATATAACCAACTTAAATATAACAATGAAGTATTCATGTAGAGGTAATATTATAACCATTGTACACTGGAGGCTGACTCCATCAGCTTTAATTAGATTTTATGTTGACATTTCTGACATAAAGACGATGCATTGTGTAAATAATATAAACTGTCATCAGCCTGTGATTATTTTCTAGTTTGAAATCACAGTCACTGTTTCTAAGATGAATTAAATGTAACTGTCCTCAAGTTAAACAGAGTGAAGATAAAGATTTCTGGTCTTTTACTTAGTCAGTAAAAATGTAGAATTTGCTTAGAAATCATAAAAGCACTACAATAAATGACTGAAACTCACATGAAGTAAGTAAAAAACTTGTGTATTATACAGAACGGAGGTTTTTCAAGCTGAACATCTTGTATAATTGTTGCCATATCTGCTTCTTTTATTGCCAGAAGTTAAAGATGGGCATTTGACAGTGTGCAGCACGTCTGGTGTTTCTGTTGTAGCAGATATCATTTCAAATGTCATTAAAATCATGTAAGCAGTAAAAGAAATTAATCCACATCATTCAAGTAGTGCTATTAAGTTTCTTATCTCCAACAAGTGATGTGTTATAGATAACTGATGATGTTGAAGCTAAAATAGTTTTGTAAATGTTTCCACATCTGCTTCTTTTATTTCCAGTGTAGTTTGAACATATTTCAGCTCAAACTGTGTGATGATTCTCTCTGTGCTGATATGCATGAGAGGTTTCTTAAAGGGAAGTGAAACAATATGTGAGTGAATGACTGGTGGAGCAGAAAAAACACCTGACAGAAACTTCTTAACGGAGAAAATCAAATTGTGGTTCCTGTCCTCTAAGCTGATTGGTGTTTCCTAGGTGATGCCCGCCCCGCCCTGAAGGTGCTGGGTCCCTCCAGTGAGGAGCTGAAACAGGGGGAGGCCACGCTCATGTGTGTGGCCAACAAGGGCTTCCCCTCAGACTGGAGTCTGTCCTGGAAGGTGGATGGCAGTGGCAGCATCAGCTGGGAGGAGAGCAGGAGCCCCGTGGTGCAGGAGAACGACGGCCTCTACAGCTGGAGCAGCACCCTGAGGCTCCCTGCAGACCACTGGATGAAGGTGGGCTCTGTGACCTGTGAGGCCACCCAGGGCTCCCACACTCTGGTCTCAGAGCCACTGATGAGAGACCAGTGTCCCCAGTCCTGAACTATATGTGACTTTTATGCTGGTCTTACTTTCACACTGCATTCTGTAGCTTTTTTTTTCCAATTTCTTCTCTCATTTTTCATTGCTTTGTTTAAAGTTTAAAGTTTGTTTAAAGTTTTAAAGAATAAAAAAAATCTAAATTGAATAAGAATCGAGTGTTTGTCTTACTTTTGTGGTGATATCAATATTAAACTCTAAATAATGATTTGCAGGATTCTTATTGGAAGCCAGTGTGCTATCTGTAGAAAGTCAATATGAGTCAGTAGAATTAAGCCACTTTGAATACATGAAGTTAAGCGAAGTTTATGTTAAAGAGTGTTAAGGTTCAAAAATTGAGGAAGGAGAGTACAAACAACCAGGTCCAGAAGATCTTGGTCAAACAAATGATTTTAATGAATACATGCGTGGGAAGAATAATCTGTACGCAGACAAGAATTAATCTTCGACTTAATCAAAGCATACACAGATTTTTATAGCATCAGGGTTTGAATTACTGACGCCCCTTCATACGTCACAGACAGAATATATACACACGTCAAATCAAAACCACAATGACTTTTAACACAGTTTAAAGGAACGTTGTCTTCTATCTTCATGGCCGGTACTTCCTGTCACTGCCGGATGCTCTCTTGTCATCTTGACACCTCAGCAGCAGTTCTGCGACAAACTGCTCTTTTTGCAACCCCAAGCAAAACATGATTAAACTTCCACCTATAAATGATTCTCTCTAACTGAGTGTGTGTGTGTGTGTGTGTGTGTTGTTCTCTCAATTCACCCGCTGCACTTCTGACCTTTTACCAGACCAGAGGCTCATCCTTATGTGTAATAACCTAACTGAAACTACATGTACTATGTTGAATAAATGTTTTAATCAAGAACCTCTACTAAGAGCTTAGTAAAAGAATATAAAAGTATAACAGACAATTTGAATAACCTAGTAATTCAAATAGCCTCGTCTAACCTGCTCCTCAGAATAACTTTCGGTTTCAGTCCTGCAAACTCTCTGCAACTTCCTGTCAACTGCAACTTAGTCTTTCTTGAAAGACACACACTGTTTAAACCTCTGAATACAATATCAATGCTGCAGATTCTATTATTAATGCAATAGTAATGATGATGATTATTTGACAATAGCAGTAAAATAATTTCCCTGCTCCACAAGAGTAAGTGCGAAGGGGAATTGATAAGAACTTAGAGATTATGATTTTATTACTGAGAATATTGAGCGACACCGCCGTTATTCATGCAGAGTCATTGCATGCTGTTTAATGAATGTTTCAGCATGTTGTAGCTTGTTATATAAAGCAATTTGAGTTCTCAGGTGGAGTAGAAAAGCACAATATAAGGATGAGTCAAATGATCAGTGTTGAGGTAGGTATCTTAAAGTATTCTATTATGCAGACTACTTTTTTAAAGTAATGCAGTACATTATTTTGGTGTTTTTCTGTAAAATCACCTGAAACACACCATCTCATAACTATCATTTAACAATAAGAACTTATAGGCTACAGTCCCTCATGCTAATATAAATCCCTATCCTAATGAGGCCACACATACAGTGGCTTGCAAAAGTATTCGGCCCCCTTGAACTTTCCCACATTTTGTCACATTACAGCCACAAACATGAATCAATTTTATTGGAATTGCAAGACAAAGTTATCAGACTAGTATTGAACAGCAAAAAAGAAAAAAATCTACAAACCTGAGAAAACTGGACTTAAAGTTTCTATTGGAAGTATTTTTATAAGTTATGCAGACAATTGTGACTCACTGATTTTGGTGATTTATTGTGTTTTTTTCTCTTTCTTTAAGAAATGTTTTCATAATGAACAATATTCAGGAACTGGTTCACATGTATTTGAGCTGCTATGAAGCAGAGGTCAAAGGTCAAAATTTGATTGACTAAGATACAGATAGATTTCCAACTTCTTTTTTGTTTAGCAACAATAACATTTTCACTGTGTGTGTGTGTGTGTGTGTGTGTGTGTGTGTGTGTGTGTGTGTGTGTGTGTCCTCAGTGAACTGTATCAGTCTCTGCAGTATCTTCCAGCTGCAGCAGTCACTTCAGTTTCTGTTCAGTCTGACTGAGGGAGGTTTTTGTACGACTGTTTTTCACTGTGTGAACACACGCTGACTGTTCAGCCAGTGATAACTCTGACAGTAATAAACTGCTGCATCTTCAGCCTGGACTCCACTGATGGTCAGAGTGAAGTCTTTGTTTGATCCACTGCCTGTAAAACGAGCTGGAATCCCTGATTGTCGAGTGCTAGCGTAGTAAATGAGACGTTTAGGAACTCCTCCATCTTTCTGTTGGTACCAGGCTAAACAGTGAGAGCTGCCAGAAACAACAACATCCTGACTGGTCGTACACTTGATGCTCACAGATCCTCCCACAGCAGAGCTCACTGCTCCAGGCTGAGTCACTGTGATCTGTCCTCTGGACTCTGAGGACACAGAGACAAAAACATAAAGCAGCTTCATGGTTTTGTGGGCTTCATTTCAGAGGGACAGATGTTGATAGAGGAGAGGAGTTTGATTCTCTGGACTTTACCTGTGAAGCAGCAGCAGAGGAGAGTCCAGATGAGGACGCAGATCAAAGTCATGTTTTTGATGAGGAGGATTTCTGTGGCTTCTGTTGTGATGAAGGACAGCTGTCAGTCATCCAGTGTTCAACTCTCAGGACTATAAACTCTCCCAGAGCACTGGAGCATGGTGCTGCTGATGCAAAGTGCCTCTATGGAAATGATCTGACTGAATACAACAGCTACTTGGCTCAAATAGTTGATCCTGTTTATCAGTTAATCAGTTTTTCACAATGTCCACTGTAATTTGTTTCAAAAGAACGATTTTCTTGGAAAGGAGATTTCCTCACCCCAGTCCAAGTGTTGGCCAATCAGGAATGTGCAGGGTGCCAGTTTAGCGCAGTGGGTCATTGGAGGGGGCAGCAGCCTGGATTTGAGTCTAACCTGTGGCCCTTTACTGTGTGTCTTTCCCACTTTCCTGTCTGTCTTCACTGTTTTACTATCCAATGATGGGAAAAATGCCAAAAATGTCAAAAAAAAACCATGCTACCTATAAGACAGTGTTGCCTGAAGATAAAAGCACACACATTTGTCCTTGTAAGACACAATCTGATTTTGTTCACATAAAAAAAAGAAAAGAAATACTGTACTTATCTACTCACAAACACATGAACAGAGTTTCTGAGAATCTTCACCCTGAAAGAAGTTAGAAAATGACCTGTCAACAAATTAAAGTGCTGTTCACGTGTAAAAAATAGGCCAGAATAAACAGAAAAGTCAATGTTTTTCAGACTACACCTGTGCATGTAAACATGGCCTCAAAAGTGAAAGACATTTAAAAAAAAATTAAAGAAAAGGAACAATTTGTAAAAGTTATTTTAGAGTTTTGAAAAACTCACTCAGTACAAAAAACCTTGCAGTGATTCACATTGATGCACGATGCTGACCACAGGGTGGAAAAGTTAAACATGACCACAGCGCAGATATCACTTGTTAAAATGTTTTGTAGAATAACAGGACAACCTGTGAGACTGGAAAGACTCGACTTTCATGTCCTGAACATGTTATTTTCTGTTTTGTGATGTAGTGTGTAATGCTCAGCAGTATAATCATTTTAACTGGTTCTGTGCATGATCTAAAGCAGTCTTTCTCAAACTGTGGTTCACATACCACAAGTGGTACTTGGGCTCTCTCTGGTGGTACGTGAGAAATCTCCATCTTTTTTTTAAAGATTAAATAATATACCATTGTGGAGGTATGCAAAGACGACACGAGCGTTCCCGAGGCTCTTCTGGGAGCCGGAGTCAACCAGAAAACGTCTCCCCGAGCATGAGTCCTCCATGAAGTGCCGCCTTTCCTTATCGCCAGCAGTCACGGCCGCTACAGAGCACAGGCGGGCTCATTTCCCTGGGCCATAAAACTGCAAAGGCGGCACAGCGCTGTCACGCTGATGGTAAAAACACAACCCTTTTCGATGACACCGCGATCCCAGCCACTATCAATGAGTTGGAGGCCCCTGGGAGAATCGGTGGGGGCGTGGGAGTTGCCGTCGGTGAGTCGGGAATTATTGTCTCGATGCCAAAGCTCCTGGTAGCCAGGAGAATGTGATCCACTTCTTCTGCAAGTGACTGGGAATCCTTTGCACCCAGCAGCAGGGAGTTGTCAAGGCCAGCTCAAGGAAGACGTGAGTGAAGAGGAATCCGCCGTCATCCGTTCCTAGCAAGGACAGCGTGCTCTCCATGAGCTCGAGAGCGGTACCATCACCCAGGCCAGAGAGAGAGAGGAGTTTCTCAGGCCGCTCTGCATCGGAGGGGGAGTAGTGCTGCAGCAGCAGCACCTTCAGAGCGGTGTATTTCCCTTTGATAGGGGGGGATCTCGGAGGAGGGTCATCACATGGTGGGTGGACAGTAGATCCAGCAAGTATTTTGTGTTGTCGGCCGAAATGCCATGAAGAGTAAACTGAGTTTAGACGTGCACAAACCATGAAGGAGGGTCATGAAACCAAAACTCTGGCAGCTTAACTGACACAGAAAAATTAAAACATACAGCGTTGCTATCACTTCTGACATAAATGAAGACAGAAAACTAAACAACAGTGGCGTTTGTAGGGTTACTGAAGTTGGGCTAGCTACACAGCTATGGTTAGCATAATATAAACACAGTGAAGCTGGAGGATGAACATTTTTCACTCGATGAGGGTTCCCGATGGTTAGGAACAAATGTAACTGCATGGCAGGATGCTGTTAACGGACCAGACTTCATTGAGGAGATCAACTGCAATATAAGGTTAGAATAGAATAGAATTCAACTTTATTGTCATTGCACATGCACATGTACAGGGCAACGAAATGCAGTTTGCATCCATCCAGAAGTGCTTTAGCCATGATATAGATATATTACAATATATATATTAGCAATAATATAGATATGTGAGTATATTACAGAAATGGGTCTATTATGGTATGTTATAATGTACACGGTATGAAGTATGTTGTGAATATTCTATAACTATAAGTATGTACAGGCTATGAACAGGATATAAATATGAAAAACTATACAGAATATGAAATAAATAACTTTACAGAAATAATGGGAACTATGCATTATTATAATATATTACTTATTATAATATAGTGCTGCATGGGCTGGGCTGTAGTTACATTATAAGGTTTAAAAAACTGAGCTTTAAAATGAATTGTGATGATAAAAACCGAAAGAGGCCGACTGTCACGGTTCTGGGTCCGTTGGACCCAGTATTTTGAGTTTATTGTGTTTTGATTTAAGTTTGCATCAGGGATTGTGTTCTTGTTCTCTTGTCGTGTTATGGTGATGAATATGATGTCTATTATGAGAGTTCCATGTTTCTGTTTGTCTGGGTTTAAGATGTGGGCTTAATTTCATATGTCATTTCCTGTCTGTCTCTCTATGTCGAGCCTGCGTGTGATGTTTTATTGTGAAGGTCTGCGTCTTATGTGAGTGTTCAGTTTTACCTCTGTCTCGTCTTACGGATTATTCCCAGCTGTGTCCACCACCTGTGTGTAATTCCCGTGTTTCTCTGTGTGTATTTAAGTCGTGTCCTCCGTCATTGTAGTTGCTGGTCCGTCTGTGTAACCACCGTGTCTCGCTCGTGTGTTCACCCTGCTGTTAACCATCGTCTGCTTCATGTTCATGTTCTGGTTTCTGCGCTATAGTTTAGCTGTTTCCCTGTATAGTTTAGTTCGAGCTCCATTTGCTGTTTGTCCTCATTTTGTGTTCAATAAACCACCTTCACCTCTCCACTACTGCCTGCGTTTGGATCCCCCTTCATTTCCTCCACACGGCTCCTCTCACTCGCCGTGACAGTACGGACCAGCCACAAGATGGATCCAGCAGCTTTGTCTGGAGAGAGCGACCTCGCACGCATCCGACGCCTGATGGACTGGGTAACCCACACCACCAACGCAAGGGCAAGAGTGGTGGGGTTAAAAGCCATCGAGGCAATCCTGGAAGGAAATCCCTACCTCTGCCAGCTTAAGGGAGTTTCAGGCTTAATCTGCAACCTGCATAAAGCCCGGGGGGTGGTGCGAGCTCAGGAATCCACAGACTTTGTCCAGCAGCAGCGGACTACGGCCGCCCCGGAACAGTCACGTCAGCTTCTCCCGCCGGAGGTTTTGCCCGGCCCGCCGGAGGTTTTGCCCGGCCCACCGGAGGTTTTGCCCGGCCCGCCGGAGCAGTCGGCAGGGAGGAAGCGACGTTCGCGTCACCGGCGCGGCATCCCACAGCTGGACTTCAGGATGTCAAAACAGTCGGCTGTGGTGGGTGAAGCAGACACTCTTTTTGTTCCTTTTTACCCAGATGCTAGGTCTATTTCTTCTGGAGCTATTTTTTGTGTCTCCTCTAAACATGATAAGGATTTCTCCGTCTCACCCATGACCATTGCTCCTAAGACTGCCTTTGTTGAGCCGACTTTTCGTGCTAATGACTATGTTCACGCTGTTGTTCCCATGCCCGGAGTAGCTGAGCCTAGCACTACGAACATAGGGAATTTAAGTGTCAGGGAAGCTTTCTTGTCTCTGTCAGTTCCTTCAGGGAAAGCTATAAACCTTTCTGAAACTGGTTTTTCTGACCATATTGTTCCATCCTTACTTTCACCTCAGTCTGTAGCCCAGCTGCCCTCAGTTCAGTCTGTAGCCCAGCTGCCCTCAGTTCAGTCTGTAGCCCAGCTGCCCTCAGTTCAGTCTGTAGCCGCTTCACTGCCTATAGCTCTGTTGCCACCAGTTCAGCTGTCTGCCCACTCATTAACCCAGCCATCATCCTCGAAGCCTCATCACAAGCAGGGAACACACTTCATACAAACTTTAGCTGGTTCACTTAAGCTGGCCATCTCAGAGACAGTTGCTCCCTCTAGGGCCTCCCCAGAGGCTGGGTGTCAGTCACCAGCCAACTCTGGACCCCTAGAGGTCAAGACACCAGCACCAGCAGCCTCACCGGAGAACTCACCTGAACAGTCTCGGCTCTCAGCACCCCCTGAGAGCTCAAGTGAGTTCACCCGTCCGCCTCAGTCCTCTGCTGAGTGTATTGGGGAACACTTCCAGCCCTCTGAGGACTGTATCCCACTGTTGCTGCCTGAGTCTAGCCACGGTGCTGCTCAGTCCCAGCCAGTGTCCACACTGGCAGAGGTCTCCGTACCTGCTGCTTCAGAGACTGCTTTCACTGGAGGGCCTGAGGAGCCCGTCCAGTCTCAAGTCATGTTAGCTGGGGGTTCAGGTGAACCCAGCCAGCGTCCTGCCTCGTCGGCTGGAGGGCCTGAGGAGCCCGGCCAGCCTCAAGTGTCGTCTGCTGGGGGTTTAGGAGAACCCAGCCAGCCTCAAGTGTCGTCTGCTGGAGGGCCCGAGGAGCCCATCCAGCACCACGCCTCGTTAGCTGAGGGTCCTGGAGGACCCAGCCAGCACATCCTCACACCTGCTGACGGTCCTGGAGGACCCAGCCAGCACATCTCCACATCACCTCCTGCAGCGTCGCTGCCGTCAGGTTCCGCAGCCGTCCCGCTGCCGTCAGGTTCCGCAGCCGTCCCGCTGCCGTCATCCACGCCTGGTCCAGCCTCCGCTTCTGTCTCGTCGCCGTCATCCACGCCTGGTCCGGCCTCCGCTTCAGCCTCGGTCTCGCCTGGACCGGCCTCCGCTTCCACCTCAGTCTCGCCTGGTCCGGCCTCCGTGTCTTCAGCTTCGTCTGGTCCGGCCTCCGTGTCTTCAGTCTCGTCTGGTCCGGCCTCGGCTCCGCCTTCGTCTGGTCCCGCCTCGTCTGATCCTGCGGTTGCCACACCGCCGTTGGAGCCAGCTCGACCCGTTCTGCCTCGCCTCTGCCGGCCATTTTCCGGCATCATGGCCTTCGGGGACGGCCTCCGGAAAGAGTTCATCGCCGCCGCTGGCATCGCGGCCGTCCTCCGGACCTGCTCGGTGGCCGCCACTACCTTCCAAGTGGTCGGCCTCCAGAACTGTTTGCCCGTCGCCGCCGTTGCCGTGTGCACGGTCGGTCCCCAGAACTGTTTGCCCGTCGCCGCCATTGCTGTGTGCATGGTCGGCCCCCTGACTGTGTTATGGACTAGTGAACAGTCGTGTTTTGGTTCTGGACTCTCGTGCTCCTGGTTTTTTGTGTTTCGGGCCCTCCTTCCTGGGCCCCCTCCGCCCGCCCTGGCTTGGTGCTTGTGCTTTTTGTTTGGGGCTGTCGGGAGCCAGCCCTTTGAGGGGGGGTACTGTCACGGTTCTGGGTCCGTTGGACCCAGTATTTTGAGTTTATTGTGTTTTGATTTAAGTTTGCATCAGGGATTGTGTTCTTGTTCTCTTGTCGTGTTATGGTGATGAATATGATGTCTATTATGAGAGTTCCATGTTTCTGTTTGTCTGGGTTTAAGATGTGGGCTTAGTTTCATATGTCATTTCCTGTCTGTCTCTCTATGTCGAGCCTGCGTGTGATGTTTTATTGTGAAGGTCTGCGTCTTATGTGAGTGTTCAGTTTTACCTCTGTCTCCTCTTACGGATTATTCCCAGCTGTGTCCACCACCTGTGTGTAATTCCCGTGTTTCTCTGTGTGTATTTAAGTCGTGTCCTCCGTCATTGTAGTTGCTGGTCCGTCTGTGTAACCACCGTGTCTCGCTCGTGTGTTCACCCTGCTGTTAACCATCGTCTGCTTCATGTTCATGTTCTGGTTTCTGCGCTATAGTTTAGCTGTTTCCCTGTATAGTTTAGTTCGAGCTCCATTTGCTGTTTGTCCTCATTTTGTGTTCAATAAACCACCTTCACCTCTCCACTACTGCCTGCGTTTGGATCCCCCTTCATTTCCTCCACACGGCTCCTCTCACTCGCCGTGACACCGACAGTGATCACTGACTTTTTTAGGGGCTTGTTTAGATTAAATGGAACAAAATAAAAAGCGTTAATGTTACGGCCGAGAGGGCCAGGCGGTGTGTGTGGACTCAAACGCAGACACAGAGGTAGGCAAAACAGTGCCTAGTTTAATTACAATGCAGGAACTATAAAGGCTACGAACTGTGAACTATGAAACGTGAAACTCAGACAGTGTGCTATGACTAGATGCAAGAGTTTAAGTACAGATCCTGGGGAGGGGGAAAGGGGCAGCGGCCTGGGTGGAGTTACACAGAGTCACTATAATGAGAAGAGACAGCCAGTCAGTGGCAGTCTAGTGAATCACAGCCATTTGATTAAACTATGATGGTTATGGCTTATGCATTGCAGGGGCAGGCGTCGCGCAAGGAGAGTGTCTAGGGGGTCCGGGTGAGGAGTGGTGGGGAGAGAGTCCGGAATATACTTGGAGCAACGGCCCTGGCAGGGAGGCTGATGAAGGGCCACGATGAAGGGAGTGCAACCTGATAGCAGAAACCCAGTGTCCAGACAGAGATGCATCTCTCCTGTTTGTAAAGCGTGACAGCCAGGCAGGTACTAAGACAGGGAGAAAACACTGAGTAGAAATGCAGATGTTAGGGAAACTCTCAAGAGCTTGGCGGCCTAGAACTAACGTGGGTTAGCTGAAGATCTGGCAGAGGTCTGTTGTGAGTGCTGGTCTTAAATGCTGGTGACTTGATTGCAGTCAGGTTTGAAGGCTGATGGGAGTCTCCGCCTGAAGGTGGAGCCCAGTAGAGTGGAAAAACCCCGCACTCACCCGGACCATGACAGTTAAAACGTAAGATAAGATAAGATACCTGTATTAGTCCCACAAGGTGAAATTTCATGTTAAGGCTGCCGACCTATTGCACGCAATGGCAGCGCCATCTTACCCTCCGACCATACATACATTACCCAAAAACATCACATGGGGAAGACAGGTCAGAGAGGTATAACATGGAAAAAGTACAACATGAGGAAAGATAAGGAGAAAAAAATAACTCCCCCCAGACTGAGCTCCAACAGGGAGATCAGTTTGAGAACAGAAAAAAACACCTCTGCACATGAAAAAACTCTTAATACACCAAAGAAACACATGACAAGCAACAGGGGAGGGTAAAGGGGGAGAGACAGCCAGTGTAGACAGTACATCTGGGCCTGCAGCATAAGCGCTGGTCTCCTTGATCCACCGTCAGCATCGGAAGGGAATAAGCGTCAAAGGCGTTTGGAGGGGGGATGAGTGTATATCTGCATGTGTACATATGTCTGTGTCTGTATGTGTGTGCGTGTCCAGAGTTCAGCTGAGACAGTGTCCTTCGCCCTGCCAGGCTAAGTAAACAGTCTTCCAGCCAACCCAGGTGGCCTTGCATGGAATGGGAAGAACAGTCTAAACACAGTCGTTATCAGGGTGTTGTTGTTCAGCTCCAGCCTTGAGACCACAGCTGGTGCCAAAGGGGTATCCGCATGAAGTGATGGTGGTTTTTACTTTAGTGCGAACAACTCATATGGATTTCAAAGCTGTTCTAACAGTCCAACACTGGTCTCTCAGTCTCCTGTTGGAGAGCTGCGAGCTTCTCCATGATGTTATCAAACTTACTCTCTGTGATGTTGTCATTCTTGTGCTCAAAGAGCCGATTCTGAGAACTCACGACCGCAGTGAGCTTCTCCAAGATGTGATCCAGTTTGTGCACAGAGGTCTTATTCTGAGTATTCACGGCAGCCGTAAGCTTCTCCGAGATCTTATCCGTGCTGCACTCAATGAGCCCATTTTGAGAAACTCACGCCTCGTCCCATCGTTTCAATCCCAGCGGGCAGCCTTGTGGGGGTTTGAACAGCCGGTTCCGCTTTCTTAATTCTTCGATAAGTCAGGGCCAAGCCAGCTCCGATCCGCCAGAACCCTGTTATCATGGTTCTGAATACGTAGATATCTTCAGCACTCAGGCTCACCCGAGCCCAGACTTCTCGTTGAGAAAAGGGTGTCAATTGCATTCAGAGACCAGATTGATCAAATCCATAATTCCTCTTTTAGATTTTAGAGAACAGACATGTTAAAAACACAACAGCCTTAAAAAATGCAGAATAGTTTGGATCCAGAAGCAGGGTTCATACGTCATCACTTAAAGATTGGATATCCCACCTGCTTTCAATGTTTTAATGCAGTACAGTTGTTGTTATCATCATTTGTCACATCCTGTTTGTGACAGTTAAAATAAATAACATTCATATAAGAAATAAAATTGTCTCGTGTAAACTGTGTGGTGCTACAGTGGCTTTTCCACATTTTGTCACATTACAGCCACAAACATGAATCAGTTTTATTGGAATTCCACGTGAAAGACCCACACAAAGTGGTGCACACGTGAGAAGTGCAACGAAAATCATACATGAATCCAAACATTTTTTACAAATAAATAACTGCAAAGTGGGGTGTGCGTAATTATTCAGCCCCCTTTGGTCTGAGTGCAGTCAGTTGCACATAGACGTTGCCTGATGAGTGCTAATGACTAAATAGAGTGCACCTGTGTGCATCTAATGTCAGTACAAATACAGCTGCTCTGTGATGGCCTCAGAGGTTGTCTAAGAGAATATTGGGAGCAACAACACCATGAAGTCCAAAGAACACACCAGACAGGTCAGGGATAAAGTTACTGAGACATTTAAAGCAGGCTTAGGCTACAAAAAGATTTCCCAAGCCTCCAACATCCCACGGAGCACTGTTCAAGCCATCATTCAGAAATGGAAGGAGTATGGCACAACTGTAAACCTGCCAAGACAAGGCCGTCCACCTAAACTCACAGGCCGAACAAGGAGAGCGCTGATCAGAAATGCAGCCAAGAGGCCCATGGTGACTCTGGACGAGCTGCAGAGATCTACAGCTCAGGTGGGGGAATCTGTCCATAGGACAACTATTAGTGGTGCACTGCACAAACTTGGCCTTTATGGAAGAGTGGCAAGAAGAAAGCCATTGTTAACAGAAAACCATAAGAAGTCCCGTTTGCAGTTTGCCACAAGCCATGTGGGGGACACAGCAAACATGTGGAAGAAGCTGCTCTGGTCAGATGAGACCAAAATGGAACTTTTTGGCCAAAATGCAAAACGCTATGTGTGGAAAACTAACACTGCACATCACTCTGAACACACCATCCCCACTGTCAGATATGGTGGTGGCAGCATCATGCTCTGGGGAGGCTTCTCTTCAGCAGGGACAGGGAAGCTGGTCAGAGTTGATGGGAAGATGGATGGAGCCAAATACAGGGCAGTCTTGGAAGAAAACCTCTTGGAGTCTGCAAAAGACTTGAGACTGGGGCGGAGGTTCACCTTCCAGCAGGACAACCACCCTAAACATAAAGCCAGGCCAACAATGGGATGGTTTAAAACAAAACATATCCATGTGTTAGACTGGCCCAGTCAAAGTCCAGATCTAAATCCAATCGAGAATCTGTGGCGGGTCGCGGAGTATGGGGGTGCCTACTGGGGTCAGCGGGGGAGCTGGCCCCAGGGAGGGGTCACTTGCCCCTCCCTTCCTTCCCTCCCCATCTCCAGCTGCCTCCCTCTTCCCGCTCCACCACAACCACCCACACATGCAGGGCCTTGGAGTAGGGGTATGTCACCAGGGTGCAGAGGAGGCTACCCCCCCCCCCCCCTCTGTCCCCTTCTGGCTGCCTCTGCCTCAATTTTATCCCACAACTTAGACATTCACATTACTCACACTCTCATTACACATACATATAGGATCTTGGGGGTGGGCACGCTACACGGAGTCCAAAGTACCATCAGGGTGTACACCCCACCCCTGGCATCGTTGCCCACCTCTCAATTTTAAATACACGTAGACATTGAGGGCTAGCAGGAGGGACCATGCGCTTACCTGCTGCTCTCTGGCAGGTAGCTCCAAGCCCTCCTGGGTTTTAAATGCACCTTAGAACACACATGCATCAACACTACAATGAGCGGGTGGAGGGAGGTTTGGAGTCTTCTCTCACCCCCATTCTCTGCGACCTGCTGGAGCAGGGGGGCTAGGACTAGGAGGAGGAGTTGGCCGTCCGACTGCGGTCTGGAGTGTGGAGCCTTCCTGCTGCTGCGGAGTCGGGGCGGTCTGCCTCCCCCACCGCAGGGAAAAGGGAAACACCACCTGGGTCTGGGTGCAGTTCCCCCCTCCAGGGGCGGGGGCACCTAGACCCGGTTTGTAGAGTACGCTTGGGGAGTGTGATCGTGTGTACAACGTCTCTTTATGTCTGTCTCCACGTTGGTTGAGTGTGGAGTAAGTGCATATGAGAGCATGAGGGTGGGAATGGATGTTTGTATCTGTGTGTGCCCGTATGTCTGTGTCTATATGTCAGGTTGGGTGTCAGGCGCCACCTCTCTGGGGACATCTCAGGCCCTCCAAGTTTTTGGAGGCCTATCTCCCCCTACCACCACTTCCCCTGCCAGTGGCGGACCCCCTCAGACATCGGTGCGTTGGTGGTTCTTTGTGTCCGGGGATGGGCGTCCAGGTACACACCGGCTCACTCCTTGGCGGCCGCTTATCGGGGCCTGGAGCCTGGGGCTCGCTCGGGCCACTTCGGAGGTGGGGTGCCCCCGGCCTCTCGGCCTGGGGCTCGGTCACTCAGGCGCAGCTGGCTGCCGGCGGAGCTCACGGGCGCGTCACTGGAACTCCCCCTGGCTTCTGCTCCGCGGCTGCTGAGTGAGCCCTCATCTGGGACTCTCCTCAGCTCTTTCCGGGACAGTGGCGCAGCTGCCCCTCTGTTGGTCTTCCTTGGTCTCTTGTGTTCTGGGGGCCTCTGGATGTCTGGAGTTTTGATTTCCTCCACACCTGCTTCACGCCCTGGAGGACGGGGCTGTGGCCCCCCCACACCCTCTAGCAGATTATTACATGAAGGAACCTTTTAAAAAACAAAAAACAAGCGCGTCCATGCTCACAGGTGTACACACGGGTGATCACACCCACAAACTACACCCTTTTTGGCTCCTACCTCAAAGCACACTGTGTTCTGTTGATCTTATGTGCTGCACAATAATGTTTAACATTTAGTATTTACTGTCATATTCCCATATATCATTGTGATGTTGTTTATTCTATTACTCTTGTTCTCTTCTGCTTGCTTTCTTTTTTCTTTCTCAGCAGGTGATCCAGGTGATTGATATATGCATTTTTTTTTCTCTGCCCGTTCTGTTGGTTTTTGTCTTTTGCCCTTCTCCCCCGTCCCTCTTCTCAGCTGTTTCTCTTTCCCCTTCTTTCCCCCAGTCAAGTCTGTCCCGTATTCAGTAAGTGAAAATAAAATAAACAATAAAAGGTGAATCAAATGGACCATTACGGCAAGGCTGGGATGGTCAGTTTGGTAAAGTAAATCCGTTGGGCATCTTTCTTTGCCTTTAGACAACAATTCTGATGCAAAAGAGCCAAACAGGACAGGCCAAAAAAAAAAAAAAAAAAAAAGCCACATAAAGTGTGATTAGGCAGAATGGAGAAGTCCATCTTTGTCAGTTGGGACAAAGATGGGAGCAATGTGGGAGCTTACAGAAACCTCCCGCTATGTATTTTTATTGGTTTAACTCTAAGTTTATGAGAATATATAATTAATAATTTGTTATGTAATATAATTACACACTAATCAATCTGTAGGATGAAGTATATCTGTAGGTACAACACCCTTTCATCTATCATATAATCTCAAGAAACAACTAACTGTATCTTGAGTTATAAACATAATAGTCTGGTCATTGATGCAGTCTGGGTGACTGGGCACTTAAATAAATCAGCCAGTCTCCAGATACTGTTTTCTGCTTTAAAGTGTGTTTTCCTTTTTTAAATGTTGGTTCCTCTTCAAAAAAAAAAAAAGAGAATCTGTGGCAAGATCTGAAAACTGCTGTTCACAAACACTGTCCATCTAATCTGACTGAGCTGGAGCTGTTTTGCAAAGAAGAATAGGCAAAGATTTCAGTCTGTAGATGTGCAAAGCTGGTAGAGACAGAACCTAAAAGACTGGCAGCTGGAACTGCAGCAAAAGCTGGTTCTACAAAGTATTGACTCAGGGCGCTGAATAATTACGCACACCCCACTTTGCAGTTATTTATTCGTAAAAAATGTTTGGAATCATGTATGATTTTCGTTCCACTTCTCACGTGTGCACCACTTTGTGTTGGTCTTTCACCTGGAATTCCAATAAAATTGATTCATGTTTGTGGCTGAAATGTGACAAAATGTGGAAAAGTTCGAATACTTTTGCAAGCCACTGTAAATAGGCCTATACTGCTGTACTTTAATGTCGGTCATAAGGGTGGTACTTCAAGAGACATATGTTATGAGGTGGTCCTCACTGTGAGTTTGAGAACCACTGATCTAAAGACTCTGAGTGTTTGTGAGAACACGTAAAACTGTTTTGATGTATTTGTGCAGATTGAGGTTTTGTGAATGTAGATTGAAAATTCAATTTAATGTTTAGAGTTTTGAGGAAGAAGGTGGAAGTGTCGTGGTCCGGAGTCTGTGGACTCCATGTTTATGTTTTAGGTTAATTAATATTCTGTGGTTTTGTTTATTTTGGGTTATTTGTGATTGTTCAGAGTTTAATGTTCTCTGTTCCTCGATTGTGTTTTGCTTAGTATTTTTGGTTCTATGGTAATGTTTTCAGGTTACATCCTCCCAGTCTCGTCTAATTAGAATCAACTGTGTCTTCCTCCTGTCTGCCATTTCCTTGTTTCCTTGTGTGTGTATATTAGTGTGTGTTTGCCTCTTTGCTCTTTGTTGGAGCATCTGCGTCTCACTGGTGTTTCATCCGCATCTCGTTTCCTGCTGGCCATCCCCTGTGTTGTCTCAGTCTCCTCACGTTTCAGGTTTGTCTTACTTTTGTGGTGATGTCAATATTAAACTCTAAATAATGATTTCCAGGATTCTTATTGGAAACCAGTGTGCTATCTGTAGTCAATATGAGTCAGTAGAATTAAGTCACTTTGAATACATGAAGTAAAGCAAAAGTTTATGTTAAAGAATAAGTGCGAAGGGGAATTGATAAGAACTTAGAGATTATGATTTTATTACTGAGAATATTGAGCGACACCGCCGTTATTCATGCAGAGTCATTGCATGCTGTTTAATGAATGTTTCAGCATGTTGTAGCTTGTTATATAAAGCAATTTGAGTTCTCAGGTGGAGTAGAAAAGCACAATATAAGAATGAGTCAAATGATCAGTGTTGAGGTATCTTAAAGTATTCTATTAGGTTTTGTATTGTTGATTGTCATTTATGCTTAGAAATATTTACTCATATATGCTTAGAAGTATATAATCATTTGTAGATTGAAAGAATGTCTCATCCTAGGAGGTCTGTAACAACTCTGTGTAGCATGAAGAGGGGAGTGCGTTCACTCCTCTACAGAGTGTTCTGGCATAGATCACACACCTCCTAGGAGAGGTCGTATCTTCTCTTGCTGATATATGGTTTAGCAAACACACGTATATTTCTTTAAGTATAAGAGCCTTTTGTTCAGATGGAGCCCTAGACTCCTGGCACCAGCTTTGGGGAGTCTTCACAGGGTCACATCTTGACCACACACACACACACACACACACAAAGCCAAGGTACTCTTTGTGTGTATGTAGACGTCATATGTTAATGAACCTATGCATATTCATGTAACCTCAATAAAAGAGCAGTGTTACGGGAGAACGGACGAGAGAAACTGGGGT
The DNA here is from genome assembly GCF_964374335.1 of Astatotilapia calliptera. NCBI lineage: Eukaryota > Metazoa > Chordata > Actinopteri > Cichliformes > Cichlidae > Astatotilapia > Astatotilapia calliptera. The sequence continues at coordinate 3,296,081 of NC_137442.1, read as the reverse complement.
CAAGCGAAGGAACGGCGTTTGTCCGGTTCTCTCCCGTGCACGAGAAACATGAAGAACTTTGCCTATTTGTGTCTTGCTTGCTGTGTAATTATATTGTCTTCAACGTTCCAGCGAATAGGTTCAAGCTACAAACCTATCAATTCTATTATGCAGAGTACTTTTTTAAAGTAATGCAGTACATTATTTTGGTGTTTTTCTGTAAAATCACCTGAAACACACCATCTCATAACTATCATTTAACAATAAGAACTTATAGGCTACAGTCCCTCACGCCAATATAAATCCCTATCCTAATGAGGACACACATACAGTGGCTTGCAAAAGTATTCGGCCCCCTTGAACTTTCCCACATTTTGTCACATTACAGCCACAAACATGAATCAATTTTATTGGAATTGCAAGACAAAGTTATCAGACTAGTATTGAACAGCAAAAAAGAAAAAAATCTACAAACCTGAGAAAACTGGACTTAAAGTTTCTATTGGAAGTATTTTTATAAGTTATGCAGACAATTGTGACTCACTGATTTTGGTGATTTATTGTGTTTTTTTCTCTTTCTTTAAGAAATGTTTTCATAATGAACAATATTCAGGAATTGGTTCACATGTATTTGAGCTGCTCTGAAGCAGAGGTCAAAGGTCAAAATTTGATTGACTAAGATACAGATAGATTTCCAACTTCTTTTTTGTTTAGCAACAATAACATTTTCACTGTGTGTGTGTGTGTGTGTGTGTGTGTGTGTGTGTGTGTGTGTGTGTGTGCGTGCGTGCGCGTGTGTGTGTGTGTGTGTGTGTGTCCTCAGTGAACTGTATCAGTCTCTGCAGTATCTTCCAGCTGCAGCAGTCACTTCAGTTTCTGTTCAGTCTGACTGAGGGAGGTTTTTGTACGACTGTTTTTCACTGTGTGAACACATGCTGACTGTTAGGATAGTGAAAACTCTGACAGTAATAAACTGCTGCATCTTCAGCCTGGACTCCACTGATGGTCAGAGTGAAGTCAGAGTTTGATCCACTGCCTGTAAAACGAGCTGGAATCCCTGATATTCTCTCATGAGCACGCTTAATGAGCAGTTTGGGAACGTCTCCATCTTTCTGTTGGTACCAGGCTAAATGGTGATAGTTGCTAGAAACATAAACATCCTGACTGGTCCTACACTTGATGCTCACAGTTGCTCCCACAGCAGAGCTCACTGCTCCAGGCTGAGTCACTGTGATCTGTCCTCTGGACTCTGAGGACACAGAGACAAAAACATAAAGCAGCTTCATGGTTTTGTGGGCTTCATTTCAGAGGGACAGATGTTGATAGAGGAGAGGAGTTTGATTCTCTGGACTTTACCTGTGAAGCAGCAGCAGAGGAGAGTCCAGATGAGGACGCAGATCAAAGTCATGTTTTTGATGAGGAGGATTTCTGTGGCTTCTGTTGTGATGAAGGACAGCTGTCAGTCATCCAGTGTTCAACTCTCAGGACTATAAACTCTCCCAGAGCACTGGAGCATGGTGCTGCTGATGCAAAGTGCCTCTATGGAAATCATCTGAATGAAAACAACAAGTAGTTGGATCAAATAGTTGATGCTGTTTATCAATTAATCAGTCAGTTTATGGAAATGTTTTCTTTCTTGTGTTTTAGGACACATCCAGACATTGATGGATGTGTGGGATTTTTAAATCTGGGTATTTTCTGCAATCTTTTACAAAAACATGTCCATTGACTGAGAGAGGCATGAAAATGTTTCATGATCAAACCAGAGCAGTACTTTGTGATATAACCCCAAGTGTTGCCAAATGCCAACAAAACATGCAAACAATGTCTGAAGATAAAGGCTCAGACATTCGTCCTTGTAAGACAAAATCTGATTTCCTCTTGTTCACTTAAAAAAAAGAAGAAAAGAAATGTTGTACTTGTCTACTCAAACACATGAACAGAGTTTCAGAGAATCTTCACCCTGAAAGAAGTTTTAGAAACCTACCTGTCAGCAAATCAAAGAACCGCTTACATGTAAGCAACAGGACAGAATAGAAAAGATTTCCCCCAAAAAAGAACCTGCACATTTGAACATGGCGTCAAAAATGAAAGACATTAAAAAAAATCAGAGGAAAGGTACAATTTGCAAAACCTATTTTAGAGTTTTGTAAAACTCAGTACAAAAAAACTTGCAGTGATTCACATTGATGCATGATGCTGACCACAGGATGCAAAAGTTAAACATGACCACAGCGCAGAATCATTCATCTCTGTTTTAATTTGATATTTTTATAACAGGACAACCTGTGAGGCTGGAAAAACTTCGGTTTCATGCCCTGAACAGGTCACTTTCTGTTTGGTGATGACTACATCACAAAACACTAGTCTGCAGTGTTGGGAAGGTTACTTTTAAAATGTATTCCACTACAGATTACAGATTACATGCCCCAAAATGTATTTTGTAACGTATTCTGAATACTTTGGATTACTTAATATATGATCATGCTTTTTACAACTACGTGAATGTGATTTATTACTGTTACTGAAGGCTACTTGCCGTACCAATAACAACTCAATTTTTACATCTTAATTTAAATGAGTAACAGTAGGTGGACATTAGGTAAGGCTGCACTTTTTGCAGTGATCTGCAAACGCATATATAAAACAGGTCCGCGGCTCCAAACTGTAGTAAAGGGACCTCTGGCTAATCCGTCGGGTTCGTGTCGGGCTCGTAGCTGAAAACTAGCTTTACTTTGTTGTCTGGGTCAACTTTGTAAGAGACAGAGAGAGACGTTGAAAGGCTGCTCCAGCAGAACTTATTGTTTCGGAGGAAAACACGAACACAGTGTCCAGTCGAGTCTTAACAGCTTACTTACAGCTGGGCTCGTCAGGCTCTCTGTTTGGCTGCTGTGGTTATTATTATATTTACATGCTTCCAGCTCCCTGCATCAAAATAAACTATTTCCAGCAGTGCAGTATGAGTCCTCAGCATCCCAGAAACGACACAGAAAGTCATGAAGTCAAACATAACTTTTAAAAACACAAGTATAGGCTCATAAGGCCACGATGGTAAAAAAAAAAACTACATTTCCGCAAAATGACGTCACTTCCGGTTTCGGGCAGGACATGGAGGACATGCGATAGTTCACGCTGATGGACTAGGAAGTGTTACAAACAGCTGATCGGATCGGCAAAGCGTGTTTCTGGAATATTATGTTTTTGTTGCTGCAAGTGCTTTTTATGCAGTTTTTGCAAAGCTGTATGTTTTAAGGAAACTGTGACCGAGGACAAGCTGATGACATAAGATGTAAGTACAACTCCTCCGGTTTCATATGCAAAAAAAATTATTGCGCTAGCTTACGTGGTTGCAGAGCTACCGGGATTTAAAAATATTTACGCAAATTGGAGCGTGTCCGCTCCAACCGGCTTTAAAAGGTTAAAGAGGGCTGCTATTCATCTTTAGAGACACGTATCAGTGCCCCACTGAATGTCGTCTCTCCCTCAACTGCTTGGGAATTAAAAAGGTGTTGGCTCATCGTGTCTGCAGCCTTTGTTGATTATATTTCCATGACATTATTCTGCAGTGACAAAGTGAGATATGTCACAACAAAGGAGCGAAAACTGAAAAAGTGTTTGTTTACATTGTTGAGTTAACACCGAATATAAAAGCTTCAGTGCTCTTTGGTACAGATTCTCCAGTTGTTTTATTTAAAAGTTTTATAATTACGATTTTGATTATGTCCCCACATTCGGTGTCAATGATGGTGATGATACTGGAGGATAAACGTGAGCTCTAACACATCTGCTCAAATTTACACAGCTTTCCCATCACTTCATTGTAGGGGTCGACTTTTTCTTTATTTGTTACCTGTCTATGAATCTACAGTGTTCAGTTGAGTCACATTCCAAATATGCTGTGAAAAACTCTTTTTAAACGAGTCGTGCTGGAGTCAGTCAGATGATTTCCATAGAGAGGCACTTTGCATCAGCAGCACCATGCTCCAGTGCTCTGGGAGAGTTTATAGTCCTGAGAGTTGAACACTGGATGACTGACAGCTGTCCTTCATCACAACAGAAGCCACAGAAATCCTCCTCATCAAAAACATGACTCTCCTCTGCTGCTGCTTCACAGGTAAAGTCCAGAGAATCAAACTCCTCTCCTCTATCAACATCTGTCCCTCTGAAATGAAGCCCACAAAACCATGAAGCTGCTTTATGTTTTTGTCTCTGTGTCCTCAGAGTCCAGAGGACAATATACAGTGACTCAGCCTGGAGCAGTGAGCTCTGCTGTGGGAGCAACTGTGAGCATCAAGTGTACGACCAGTCAGGATGTTTATAACAACAACTACTTACACTGGTACCAACAGAAAGATGGAGGAGTTCCTAAACTGCTCATTTACTATGCTAGCACTCGAGTATCAGGGATTCCAGCTCGTTTTACAGGCAGTGGATCAAACTCTGACTTCACTCTGACCATCAGTGGAGTCCAGACTGAAGATGCAGCAGTTTATTACTGTCAGAGTGAACACAATCCTAACAGTCAGTGGGTGTTCACACAGTGAAAAACAGTCGTACAAAAACCTCCCTCAGTCAGACTGAACAGAAACTGAAGTGACTGCTGCAGCTGGAAGATACTGCAGAGACTGATACAGTTCACTGAGGACACACACACACACACACACACACACACACACACACACACAGTAGTACAGGTCCTCCATCTTTTTTTTTTTTACCCAAAAAGGGTTTAATTTGTGAGAGTAAACTTGTGCAGTGTAAATAGTCAAACAGTAAAAAGTAAACCTTGCAGCAGTTAAGGAGTGAAAGGCCATTTTTGTTGAAACACTTGTTTCCTGGTTAAGAGCATTGCTTAGAAACTCGTCTTTGGTTTACTTTTACTTTTCTGTTTGGGAAGATTGGGGAACATAAGGACCTGTTTTCTTGTTTTGGCATTGCTCACATACAAAACAAATAAACTCCTCTATACCAAAAACGAACCTTCTTATCAACTCACATTGTTGTACAAATAAAGTCATCCTGTTTTTATTAAGCTGTATATTTTCAAACATGAACATTGTTAAAATGATTTGGTCGATGTTTCATCTTTCACTTTGTTATTCTCCTGGTCTTTCATTTGTTCAACTGTGATGCTAAAGTTCAAAAAACAAATCCCAGAATTGTTTTCAGTTAAGCTAAGCAGTGCCTTCATGTTCTAATTATCTTTAACATTACAGGGCTCTAGAATAACTTCTTGCCTTGGTTGCACTGGTGTGCCTTTTTTTCTTAGGCGCACCCATTTTTTCAACCGCATCGCTTAACACCGCGGTTTTACATGTGCCCTTTTTTGGGGGGAAATTGCTGTCCATACAGACAATATTGATTTGTAAATGATTAACTAACAATCTTGTTCTTGTGCTTAAAGTGCTTTGGCACTCTTTGGCCATAAGAATGCAGAGATGGCACCGGGTGTTATGGCACGCCGTCTTTCTCTCGTTTCTGCAATGTTTGTGTATTATGTTCTTAGTGGTGTCCCTGCTAGCTTGGAAAACCCACTCCCTGTTGGTGTATGAGTGACAGACGCTTTTTAACATCCGTGACTCACTGCTGATGCTCCACAGTGTTAGCGAGTGATAAGGATGGGTATCGAAACCCGGTTCTTGTTGAGAACCGGTTCCCACTGTTTCAATTCCTTGGAATTGTTTGCCATTTTTGCAAACGATTCCCTTATCGATTCCAGTCGCCCCAATGACGTCACCACGCTGCGGAGCGTCATTTACCCAGCAGGAAACACTGCGCCTAAGCGGCTCAAATGCTCAAAAGTTTGGTTATACTTTACGAGAACGGATGACAACGGGGCAACTTGCAAAGTAGATATTTCATTTAAGGGAGGAAAGACTACGAATATGCAAAAAACACACGATGACCTTAAATCAATGTCGTGTTTTTAATTCCGCCTCGTGAATCTCAACCCAGCAGCAGCGGTAACGTTTGCACGTCCTCTCCCGTTAATGCGGCAGGTAAATAATCAACTAACAGTGCATATTATGTTAGCGCGATCTGCCTTATTACAAACCTGCCATTACTGTGCATTTAGTGACCATGATGAGACAGAGTCTGGCTCAGATGCTGGCAGTTCACGCTGCAGTCTACCGGTAGCATCTCCTTTCAGGCCAGGATAGACGAATGTCACCGAGCAGAGACTCAGTTTGTGGTCAAAGGCTTGCACCCATTTGTCACAGCAGATGCCCCGATTTTAAGCAAGTGAATGTGTTTAATTGTAGGCAGGGACATTACTGGATATTCTTGTGTAATTGCTACTGAATAATTTATGTTATACTTTGTTATTGCTACAGAAGAATATTTATTTTATTATTTTACATTTACAATTTTTTTTTTCCTGGGGACCCTGTGACACCCCATTGAAGAGCCGTAGGCTGGATCTCTTAAGATCTCACTGCTGGGTTTGTAAGGCCATGTTACTCCTAAATTTCTATCTTGTTCAAAGAGAAGATAAAAAACAAAGTTCTAAGCTAATCGACCTTAGTGTTCTCCTTTTTTAAAAAGAATCGATAAGAGAATCGATAAAGAATCGAATCGTTAAACAGAATTGAAAATGGAATCGGAATCGTGAAAATCTTATCAATACCCATCCCTAGCGAGCGACCTGGAGGAATCCTGCCGCCGTGCCGGAGGAGCCACTTCGCCGTGATCGCTGCTCTGCGCTTCCACAGGTTTAGAAACTTATTCCCGTTAACGACAAGGAAGCAAGATGAACAGCAATTTTACTTGCTAGCAAGGGAGGCTGGTTGGAACCAGGCTCTTGGAGCTAAACGCTCCTCACCTGTCTGCTAGCCAGCATCAAGTAAACAGCCTTCCTTGCAGCTTTTTATTCTGAGAACACAAACACCACTCGTTGTAAAACCCCCCTATGGTCACAAAAGGTATGCTTGTTTGGTGGTGCGTTTGTGTGACCTCCTGCTTATCAAAAGGGTCATAAAAGCAGGAAGCTTACTAACCAAGAAAACAGAACCCTCACATAGGATGTCCCTATAATGAAACACTACAGCCTCCCCCACCAACAAACAGGCTGGAGAGGTGGTCAGAGACAAAGGAATGTCTTTGACCATGCTGCTTGAACTAAGTCTTACACATTTAAGTAACACAATGACAACATTTAACAATTTGACTCCAACAGTCCCCCCTTTTTGTCAACTTTGTACTTAAATTTCCACTTATGCACCCTTGTGTTTGACAGTTCAGTATAGGCTTCATTCACACACAGCTCCTCACATCATTCACTTCCTACTGCTGCAAAAGTTCACAGTTCATACATGTACGAAACGTGCTTAGCAATTATCCTACTTCTCATTCATCTCACACACAGTAAACTACATCCTGCAAGGAAACAAATGAATGTCAACAGTCAAAAACAAGAATCAACGTTCTCAAAAGAATATGCACTACAATCCAAATGTATGCAGACATAGGCATTCAAACACATCTGTTGGTTTTTGGTTTGTCCATGTGGCTTCCAGCTATCTTCAAAGCTGTAGCCTGGTCAACACTCCTCTTTATGACCCCTTTCAAACCCCCAAATCTTCTCACTGTAGACACCCTGTGGGGTGATCGAGTCACCTGGTGAATCATCTGCATTTACAACTCCTCTCCTTTCCTGTTGTCACTGCAGAAAAAGTTTTTTAAAGGAAATTGGATCAAGTTGTTTATGATCTTCTCCCCCCTTTTTGAGTCATGTCCACCCATGGCTCAAAACTCCAACCAACTTATATAAGTGTACATGATGTAAATGTAAACAAAAGAAAGCCCCTTTGACTGTCTGGCTTTTTCTTCATAATGATAGCCATATTAGGACACATAAAGGCAATGGTTATATATCTATATATTTTAGCACAAATGACAATATAAAAAATATCAATCCTAACAATGCCCATGTGTCAAAGTAACTGAGAATAAAAAACAGAAAACATGAAGGAGATATTCCTGGCCTGGCTTTTTATAGCAGATAATCTTAAAAAATATTCTGCAATTTTGCATAATTTTAAAAAGTTTACATTTCTTCAGTATTGAACAGCAGAAAATAGGCTTTCTTGGCCGAGGTCATTGAAGTAAAAGAAAAAAAGAAAAAAACACAGAGGCTGACAGCGCTGTAAACAACGGTAGACTGGTGGGTAATAAGCGAAGGAATAACGCAGAAAACAGAGATTTGAGACAGGAAACTGTTCTTGAAGTACAGAGAGAGAGAGAGCTGTGCATGAAGTGTGATTTTTATCTTGGTGGAAACAAAACAGTAAAGTAAGAGGGAATTCATGACGATGTTTATCAGATGTGAATAGTTTGTTGCTTCTTTTGCTGCTGGTTCAGTCAATTTTGCTTGGAGAGAGACAAAACCTGCAGCTCAGAATCAGCACAAAAAAGACGTAAACAGCGCGGACCCGACGCATCAGAATCAGTGAGCTGTCGGCTTTCAGCCCGATGGCGTGTCCGTCTACGTGCCGTCGTGTGAGAAAGCAGAGAAAGCTGATTCTGATGCGTCGGGTCCCTCTGTGTGTTTACACTGTGTGTCTTTGTGTGGAATCCGTTTACCTGCTCTCATTTACTGTTTGGTGGTTGATAAAATACTTTTGTGATCTTTAACCTGAGATTCCGGCGTTTCTGGGAAAATATATTTATGTTTAAAACTCGATTTAGGATTTAATGAATCAATGTCGCTTTATTCAAGCTACTCACCTCTCTCTATCTGCCTGTACTTTCAAACGTACAGACGGACTACATGAATATCTGAACTACGACCAATCAGAGAGGTCCCACCCCTGATTATCTCTGATTGGTTTAGACCACGATAGGAGCATAATGTGTGTCAGTTGTTGACCACAGGGAGAGTTTCAGAGTTGCAGAGAGTGTTTTTTTAATGCTGTGTCACTGTGCTAAGCATACTTTGACAATCTGAAGAGGGTCTTCCTTTGTGTCATTGTTGTTGTCATTTGCATCATGACCTGTTGAAAGATTTTATTATGTTTATGTTTAGAAGTACATTTCATTTGAGGTTCTCTAGATGTGTTTGCTCTTTTTACTAGAGAAGTTACACTGTGCAAGCTCAGCAGGAAGTCTCTACCGTTGTATGTTATCTCTTCCTGCATGTGTCTGTGACGCAGTCTCTACCGTTATATGTTATCTCTTCCTGCATGTGTCTGTGACGCATACATGCTTGAGTATAAATAAAGGGTGGCAACTGCTGCGGTGAGTGAGTCTCCGTTTGAAATCTCACCCGTGTGCACGTTAAACCTGCAAACCTGTCTGAGTATCATTTATTCTGACCTGAGTTGCATTACAGGAAAACTCCTGACATTTCTTGGTCCTCCGAGCCGGAGGGACACCACTTTGCGTGATCCCACAGGAAAACCTCATCGAGTCCTGACGTCGTGAGAAGCCCGCGCTGAAGTCTGTCGACAGCTCCTGTCTAGGTACAGGATAAAAAACCAGAGACGTAGAATTCGGGTTCTGGCCAGCGTTCTTAAAAGTGGTACACGACGCTGGGGGTCGATGAGGGAGACTTGACAACCGGCAAAGTCAACAAACAGGTGAATATTGACACTCTGAGACACGTTGCGTAAAACCGTGTAAGCTCGCCCAGAGAGGGGCTGGTAGCATTTAAAAGCTCGCCTGAAGAAGGCTGGTAGCATTTTAAAATAAAATAGAGCTCGTCTGAAATAGGACTGGTAGCTCCCCTGTAGAGGGTAAAATTAGCGCGCGCATAAAGGTATTTATTGTTTTATTTTTGTTGGTGGAATAAGTTGATTTTCCAGCACAATAAGAAGGCTGAACTATTCCACTAATTTGTTTACTGTTGGCCACCCAAGTACTGGTGAAAAGAGAAAAAGGTCGTGTTTTATCACGTAAAGCTGACACCGCTTTCAAGAATAGCTTGAAAGTAGAAGGCCGTGTCAACTACCTCTCTCGATTCTCGTGCCAGAGAAGGTGCCGCAGTTGTGTAGTTATAAAGGATTAAAATGGGTAACGAAGCTTCAAAACTCACTGCTGACGAGCAGTGGTTAGAGAAAAAATGTCCAGGTGCCGGACAAACTAGTGCATGCAGATGGAGAAATCAAAAGAAAACTAAATGTCCCACATGGGAGGGAAAATGTAGCCCCTCCGCATTGACTAAATTAAAAGAAACCCTCCAAGCAGAAATAAATACTGAAAAGAATCCTAAAAAGAAAACAAAACGTATTCAAGAGTTGCAGTATTTCAAAGCGTGGAAAGAGGAGGAAGAAAGACGTAGTGAAAATAGACAAAAAAGGCAAAAGAAAAAAGAAACAGCATTACAAAACTCATAGCCACCCCCTTATGTACCAACGCCGTCAGCACCAGAACCGCAATCAAAAAACCCGTTTACCAACCAATCTAACCCCTATGCTCAAGCCCGACATGCCTTAAACTGTATGGCTGTAAATAAAAATCCACAGGAAGACATAGGGAGAGATCCGACAGGCAGGGACATGGGAGGAAATGTTGACCCCCCAGGACCCTCTGAATTATTCCCAATGATAGCTACACCCAATCCTAGATATTGACAGCTGACCGGTGGTGCAAATAATGAGCGAGATGAGAACCCAAACATATTTGTTTTTAGACCATGGTCACAAACAGATAGACAGAATGTACTCAAAGATGTCCCATCTTTAAATGAAGGTTTCATACAGTGGAGAGAAGCTGTCGAGTTAATTAGAAGACAGTGGTATTTGAATGGCCATGAAATGCTCCAAGTGATACAAGACTTGTTAGGATTAAAAATGGGAACAGTGAGGGAAAATTTTACAGGATCAGATGAAAATGGTAGGGCCCTAGATCCCGGATCTGATGACTTACAAGCTGCCATAACACACTTGTATGAGCGGATTAGAGTCCGCCTGGCCCCCAGAGCAGATTACGCAAAAATAGGAGAAGTAAAACAAAAGGAAGCCGAGACAGCAGCAGACTTCCTCGACCGGCTACGCCCGGTTTTTAGACAGCATTCAGGCCTAGATTATGAAGAAGGCCCAGAGAGACCATACCAACAGCAATTAAAGAACGCATTCCTAAACGGTCTCCTTCCCCCAGTTAGAGCCCATGTTGAAAAACACTGGGTAACAATGAATACCGGTAACCTAACAGATGCTCTGCAGTATGCAGAACATGCAACCCGAGTGCTAAAAAAGAAAGAGAAAGGAGGTGTTTTCACTGTGGATCCTGAAACAGGATTTGTGGCATTTGCTGGTGGATACAGAGGACAGAGACAGGGACAGCGGAGGAACAGAGGAAGGAAAAGAGCAGGTTTCAGAGGAGATAGAGGGGACAAAAATGATAGAGACAATCGCTGTTATAACTGCGGAAAGGAAGGACATTTTGCAAGAGACTGTAGGAATGGAAGTGAGAATCAGAGTAAGTGACTAGAACAGGAAACAGAAGAGGAGACAGAAATTTTCAACATAGAACAGTTGCTTTTAGGTTCCGAACACAAACCCACAGCAACAATCCATATAAGTGGCCAACCCATGACCATGTTATGTGACACTGGAGCATGTAAAACCGTGTTAAATCAAAAGCCCAAAAATTTAAAATACTCAAGTGACACCCTGATAGTTAAATCTGCATCAGGCCACACCAGTGTTAAATCATTAACAGAAGGATTGTTGCTAGAACTCAAAGAAAGCGGCAGAAGTTGTAAAAACCAATGTATATATGACCCATCCTGCCCAGTCAACCTTTTAGGGAGAGATGCTTTAAAAAAACTAAAGATCGGTGTGGTGCCAGGGCCAGAGGGCATGTATGCTAAACTAATGTTGCATGAAGAGCAAAGTCTTGAGGCCCGTCAGTTTAGTGTGTGTGAAGGACAGGGGGAACCCCACTATTATTGGACATTAGACTTGCCTCCATTAGAACCCTTGCAGCATATAGCAAATCGCTACTTGCCAACCCAATCAAGAAAGCTAGATTTTGCTGATTACCACAACACCTTAAGGTTCAAACAAAGTCCAGGTCATGACCCCATATATGACCAACAAGTGCACAGACTAGGCCCACAGAAACTCACACTGCAACACCTCTATGTTACCCAAAGCGGTAATGCAGTGTGCTCTGTAATACAGCCAGAAAAGGTCCAAGAGCTAAGCAGGATGCCAAAACCACATGTGTCAATAGCACGTAATGACAATACGGACTGGAAAGACTTAGGCCGCATCCTCACTCAGGTTGAAAGGGACAGATATGAGTCAACTGAGGAAACACATGAAGGGTGGCTTCAGGGCCGTAGAACAGGATGTATGAGGTACACATTAGGGTGGGTACTCACAACACAGCCAGCAACCCACATGATTGACTGCGCAGATGCACACATGCACGAAGTTAGTGAGGATTGATACACACTCTCTTTAGAACAACATCCAGAATTAGAAGAATTACCTGCAAAGCTGTGGTCCATAGGACCAACAGATGTAGGACTAATTAAAGGAGCAGATCCTGTTGTAGTAAAAACCACAACAACTTACAGGCCAGTAAAACCACAGTATCCCCTCACAACAGAAGCCAAAGCAGGAATAAAACCAGTAATTGCAGACATGGAAAAGGCAGGCATCTTAATAAAAATGACTAAAGTAACCTGTAAAACACCCATTTTCCCAGTGAAAAAAGCAAATACCGGAAAGTACCGTCTAGTACATGATCTCAGGGCAATAAATGAAGTAACAGAACAAATCCCACCTGTGGTAGCAAATCCACACACAATCCTGAATCAAGTGACCCCCAAGGAACAGTGGTTTTTAGTTATAGATCTGTCAAATGCATTCTTTTCTGTACCACTGCACCCTGACTCGCAGCATCTGTTCGGGTTCACCTTTGAGGGTCAAAAGTACACGTACACAAGGTTACCTCAGGGCTTTCAGAACAGCCCCACCTTGTATGCAGAGGCTCTAAAAAAGTCCATGTCACTGTGCACACTCCCCGCCCCGGGACAGTTTCTCCTGTATGTAGATGATATACTCATCACAGGGAACACACAAGCAGACTGCAAAGCAAACACAATGACAGTGTTACACCATTTAGCTGAGCAGGGCCATAAAGTCTCACAACACAAACTACAACTGTGGAGCCCAAAGGTTACATACCTAGGACACACACTCACAGGGGAAGGGAAGACACTGTTAGACAGCAGAAAACTAGCAGTACAAAATGCTCCAAAACCGCTCACGAAACAACAAATGATGAGCTTTTTAGGTCTTTGCAATTTTTGTAGAAGCTGGATACCTGAATATTCTTCTTTAGCTCAGCCTTTGCAGAATCTAATTTATGGTAAAAACCTAGCACTGAAAGATAAAATAGAATGGACACCAGAAGCGGATGAAGCGTTCAGTAATCTAAAACTCGCACTCCAGACACATACAGTTTTAGCATTACCAGATTATGACAAACCTTTCTACTTGCATGTAGACGGAGGTGCAGGCTACATGAAGGCTGTTTTAACGCAGGCCTTCGGGGAAAAGCAACGTCCACTTGCGTTTTACTCGTGCAAATTAGACTCAGTTGCGTCCGGTTTGCCTACCTGCATACAAGCTTGTGCAGCTGCAGCAGAGGCAGTTAAAAAATCTGCTGATATTGTTCTCGGACACACATTGATTATCAAAGTCCCACATGCTGTGACCTCCATTTTGTTACAAGCAAACTTGTCTTATCTCACACATGCAAGACAACTTTCCTATGTAGGTATTCTGCTTTCACAGTCACACATCAGAATTGAGAAGTGCGGACAGTTAAATCCAAGCACACTTCTTCCTACTGTGCAAGATGGTGACGCGCACTGCTGTATAAAGAAGCTAGATGAGGAAACAAAACCACGTGCTGACATTTACAGCACACCACAAGCTGGCTTCGTTAACATCTTTGTAGACGGTTCAGCGTTCAAAAATAGTCTCGGGCGAAACTGTGTAGGTTACGCAGTAACCACAGTAGACACAGTTTTAGAAGCAAAAGCCCTAACTTCCTCTTTTTCAGCACAGAGTGCTGAACTCATTGCTGTCATACGTGCATGCCAGCTACACAAAGGTCAAGATATAAACATTCACACTGACAGCCAATATGCCTTTGCAGCAGTGCATCATTTCGCAAAAATTTGGCAGAATAGAGGAATGATCACTTCCACTGGCAATCCAGTGCAACATGGAGATCTTTTAAAGGCACTGTTGGAAGTGATAACATTGCCAAAACAGTTAGCATTATGTAAATGTGCTGCACACCAGAAAGACAACTCAGAGGTCACTAAAGGCAATAACTTCGCAGATCAAGCCGCAAAAGCAGCAGCACAACAAACTATAGACACATTAATGTCTGAATCCTCAATGCAAATACCACTTGATGTGCTTAAAAACGAACAAAAAGCCGCACCGACTACTGAACAAAAGAAATGGTTAAAATGTGGAGCACAGCTAGAAAATGATTTGATGACTTGTAATGGCAAACCAATACTACCAAAATCCCTACACAAAACAGCAGCATTAGTGACACACGGTTCCACTCATGTGTCAACGGGAGGAATGGTAGATATACTTTCTAAATATTTCTATACTCAAAATTTCGAAAATTCAGCAAAAGAATTTGTCAGAACATGCATGATTTGCCAAAAACATAATGCACAGGGAAACCTCAGACCAAAAAGAGGAAACTTTCCCACACCACTTCATCCTTTTCATACAATCCACATGGATTTTATTGAACTAAATGAATGCCAAGGCTCAAAATACGCTCTAGTGATCATAGACGTATTCTCAAAATGGCCAGACATCTATCCAGTAAAAAAAGCAGACGCCATCTCAGTAGCAAAATGTTTGTGCAATCATTTCATTCCAACATATGGCATCCCCACTCTGATAAGATCAGACAACGGGACACATTTTGTTAATGAAGTGATCAGCAAGGTCTCTGAAGCACTAGGATTCAGCATCAAACATCACTGTGCTTACCACCCACAAAGTGCCGGACTAGTGGAAAGAACTAACGGCACAATAAAACAGAGACTGAGAAAATGCATGGAAGAAACAGGGAGACCATGGCCTGAGTGTATAGGCCTAGTAAAAATGTGGATGACATTGACACAAAGTTCTCAGAAACTCACACCTTTTGAAATCATTCATGATAGACCATTTCCACTACCAATCACAAGTGAGCCCATAGATAAGTCAATAAGAGAAACTACACTAGCTGAATGGATGACTAAATTGCTTGAAAATAAAGAGATTGTTCTAAACAACCAACAGCCGAGTGATTCATCTCCAGTGTCTTGCAGGTTGAAGCCAGAAGATTGGATCCTGATAAAGGTGCTCCACAGGAAAAATTGGAGTTCACCCCGTTGGGAAGGACCATATCAAGTACTCCTGACCACACCAACAGCGTGCAAAATTGCCGAAAGACCCTCTTGGATTCATCAGAGCCACTGTAAAAAAGTGACAACATAGACTAAGAGACGCCGACGCCCCTGCCTGTAGGTGATCTAGGAAGGTGGAGAGAGGGCTGTTTTGGGTAGAATCCCGCCCTGTTCTTCTCGCCCCTAGTCTACTCACCTATAGGACGCTCGTCCTCCTAGTGGCTAGTATTGCACTCCTGGTGAGTTTATTAACACTCACCCGAAAGAAAGAAGATGAACAGCACCACCTGCAGACAAGAAGGACACATGACGACTCACATCTTCGTGACATGACGCAAGACCACATTCACCCATGGATGAACAACGCATGGTATCGATATATACATGACAGCACACTCAGGAAAGACTGCTATGTTTGCTCCTATATGCCCCCAACGACACAATACGCCACCTTGTACGCGAAGGGAATGAACATGGTTCAGGCACAGTGTGCCGCAAGTTACGCCAGCCTTGGGTATCAATACCGGGGAATTGTGATTGACTATTATTATTATTATTAACCTTTATTTAACCAGGAAAAGTCCCATTGAGATTAAAAACCTCTTTTTCAAGGGAGTCCTGGCCAAGAGGCGACAACACGTTGAAATTACAAAGTTACATACATATTATAAATAACAATTACATTTTAAAAACATTTTTCTCTGGCTCTCTCAATCTGGACTTAAAAGCATTTAATGAAATAAGTTCTGCTATCTTCCAGTCTTTTTGCATCATGTTCCATGTGAAAGGGGCAGCATAAGTAAAAGCCCTCTTTCCCAGTTCAGTTCTGGCAAATGGAACATTGAGCAAAAAAAGATCGCTTGAACGCAGGCTGTAAGAAACAGTACTTCTCCGTGTGAGCAGATCGCAAATGTAGGTGGGCATTTGTCCAAGCAGGGCCTTATAAATAAAGATGCACCAGTGAGCAAACCTCCTGGAGGACAACGAAGGCCATCCCACTCGAGCGTACAGATCACAACAATGGGTCAAGGCCCTACAGTTTGTAATAAACCGTAAAGAGGCATGATAAACTGAGTCAATCTTATGAAGACTATCTATGAGAAACCTCTCGAGATAGGACTACCAAGTGGCACATGTGACGAATGGTTCTGGGTTGACCTGAAAGAAAAACACAGGAGTAAGGCTAGATCATTCCCAGTCTTTCTCGAAAACAATGGGAATTTGAGCCACACCCTATGCTTCCGCCAACAGATCGGATCCACGCCAATGGGAAAAACCACCAACTGTGAAGCAGTACAGATACATGCTCCTGGAGGACCAGTGAAGAACAACAACATCTCGAATGGCACCTATTGGGTGCAAGGAATGGCCTGGCTCTGTGGCCAACAAGCCTATTTTATCCTTCCTAGGAATTGGACAGGTCAGTGCGCTCCCATTTTCATATCTGACCACACTTTCAAGATAACTGTGGACGCCACGTCAACAACAAGGAAAAAACGAAGCACTCTAGACCTCAAGAAGCATGATTCCATTTGGGGTTCTGATGTCCCAGAGGAATTTAAACTTTGGACTGAAAAACAAAAGGTTGTTCACGCACTCTTCCCATGGGTGGGGGTAGGAAAACACGCTTTAAGAATAGAGACTCTGAATTACCGTTTTGGACTTTTTCTGAATGCTTCATGTAAAATCAACGACGAACAGAATCAAGAAATTGATGCTCTGCGCATTGCAGTAATGCAACACAGGGTAGCATTGGACATGATTCTTGCTGAGAAAGGAGGACTATGTGTCCTCTTTAACAACACATGCTGCACATACATTCCAGATAATGTACACTCATCCAACATGACCGATGCTCTGAAAACACTCAGACAACTTCGGGATGTACAACAACAAGACTATGTTGCGAACACAGAAGACTGGCTCACGTGGCTTTTAAGCGGCTCTTGGAAGTCCCTGTTGTTTAAAGGACTTGTTTTTGTTGGTGTTCTACTACTGTTATTGTGTCTTTTCACTTCATGTGTCATACCTTGTTTGAAGAACATGGTGTCAAAAATGGTAACTGCTTCAATTAATGCTTACATCACCCTACCACAGAATGAAAAAGATGATGATGAGATAGACATTTGGATATAACATACTCGCAAAACTCACTATTTCATGATGTCTTGGCTAAAAATGTTTTACAAGTGGTCATAGACTGATACAGTGTTAGTGAGTTGCTATGTACATATATAGGAGAAAAGATCAAACAACAGGAGGGAATGTTGAAAGATTTTATTATGTTTATGTTTAGAAGTACATTTCATTTGAGGTTCTCTAGATGTGTTTGCTCTTTTTACTAGAGAAGTTACACTGTGCAAGCTCAGCAGCAAGTCTCTACCGTTGTATGTTATCTCTTCCTGCATGTGTCTGTGACGCAAACATGCTTGAGTATAAATAAAGGGTGGCAACTGCTGCGGTGAGTGAGTCTCCGTTTGAACTCTCACCCGTGTGCACGTTAAACCTGCAAACCTGTCTGAGTATCATTTATTCTGACCTGAGTTGCATTACAGGAAAACTCCTGACATGACCACTTCTACAAGACTGCTAAAGTGATTCAACAGGTGGGATCATAACAGCAGTAAAACAACTGGATCCAATACCCTTTCTGAGAAAGGTTTTCTGCAGAGATAAAAAGGACAATAGAGGAGTCATAAGTATTCCCCCCACAGGAAGAATGCCTGAAATGAGGCGATGAGGGTTGATAGAGGCCATAAAAAAGGGGCTCTATCATGTAATCATATATGCTTAGAGGTATCAATTGTATAATTGTCACAGCCCAGCGGCACGAGGGAACAGGGATGGACACAGGTGCAGAAACCAACCCGGAAGCGAGGTGACAGAGAACAAATGATTTATTTCCGCCCACAGGTAAACAAAGGTAAAAAACAAAGCGACGCCACCACACTAGTGGCGCGTAGGATTCGTCTGTGATAATGAGGGCGACCTAGACACCTCTAGGAGACGGCTGAACAGCGGGGGCAGCGGGGAGGTAGAAACAGGACTAGGTAGGGACCGGGGGCATTGGTTTCAGGTGGAGGGGACAGGTGGAGCGGAAAGCCCGGAGGCGGTCGAGGCGTGGGGAGGCAGGCAGGTGAGTGGTGGGCTGGCAGGCCACGTTGTGTAAGCAGCAGGCGGCCCAGGTCCAGGAGGACGGGAGCGAGGGGAACAAGATATCCACTCCGGGTGCTATCTATGGGGATAGCAGATACTCAGGCGATGAATGGTTGAGAGCGCAGGTCTGATATACCGCTGGCACGATTGCTTACAGGTGGTCAGCCAGGGAGGGGCAACCGAACTCCGCCTAAAGGAGGAGGAGCCGCTGTCGGAGACCTGCAGGTGCCCAACCAGACCATGACAATAATGATAGAGGTCTGATCATTGGTAGTCTGCAAAGACTCTTCCAGAGTGTTCTGGCATGCACACACATCCTAAGGTCATGAGTGAGGTCGTACCTTCTTTATATAGTATGGGAGGACACCTACTCTGTATCTGTTTAAGTATAAGAGCCTTTTGTTTAGGTGGACCGCTGGACTCCTGGCACCAGCTTACACACACACACACACACACACACAATTCCCAATAAAAGGCAGCAAGCGGAGGCCGTCGTTGGGGTCATTTTGTGGTAGACACCGACGAGGCCTCCATTGCAAATAAATCTGTCTCGTTTTCTTCATGATGAATTAGTCTCTAAACCAGCGGGGCTTGTGGAAACACAGACCCAACAACACCCAGGTAGAAGACGAGTATTAATAACTGACTGCACACTTATTTCCACACTGTCATCCTCGAGTAGGTGAGAGGGAACGAAGTCTTGCCCCAAAGACATTTTGTAGGTTTGCTGGCTCCTTAGAGTACGAGCACCTGGATGACTGAGAACCTTCACAGATCTATTTTCAAGCTGAGCTCAAAGGTCATAGCCAAGCTTTTTTCAATACACTGCTCAGCTTTCTTTATCATAATCGTACACATCATGGTTTTGGGAGCTTCATTTCAGAGAAATAATTTTTGCAAGATGAGAGATTGTTTCTCAAGACTTTCTCCAACTTTTCCTTGCTGTGCAAAAAATGATGGTATTTGTTTAAGAGATCTACAGTGTGTGTGTGTGTGTGTGTGTGTGTGTGTGTCCTCAGTGAACTGTATCAGTCTCTGCAGTATCTTCCAGCTGCAGCAGTCACTTCAGTTTCTGTTCAGTCTGACTGAGGGAGGTTTTTGTACGACTGTTTTTCACTGTGTGAACACATCTTGACCGTTAGCATAGTGATCACTCTTACAGTAATAAACTGCTGCATCTTCAGCCTGGACTCCACTGATGGTCAGAGTGAAGTCAGAGTTTGATCCACTGCCTGTAAAACGAGCTGGAATCCCTGATACTCGGCTGCTAGCACGATAAATGAGCAGTTTAGGAACTCCTCCATCTTTCTGTTGGTACCAGGCTAAACGGTCGTTGCCATCAACATTCTGACTGGTCCTACACTTGATGTTCACAGATCCTCCCACAGCAGAGCTCACTGCTCCAGGCTGAGTCACTGTGATCTGTCCTCTGGACTCTGAGGACACAGAGACAAAAACATAAAGCAGCTTCATGGTTTTGTGGGCTTCATTTCAGAGGGACAGATGTTGATAGAGGAGAGGAGTTTGATTCTCTGGACTTTACCTGTGAAGCAGCAGCAGAGGAGAGTCCAGATGAGGACGCAGATCAAAGTCATGTTTTTGATGAGGAGGATTTCTGTGGCTTCTGTTGTGATGAAGGACAGCTGTCAGTCATCCAGTGTTCAACTCTCAGGACTATAAACTCTCCCAGAGCACTGGAGCATGGTGCTGCTGATGCAAAGTGCCTCTCTATGGAAATCATCTGACTCTTATGTTGTGAGTCAGTTTGCTGCATTGACTTGGAACCAGTTGTCCTCTTAGACTGAAGGGTCACTGAAAATGTATTAAAGTTGCTCTAATAAGTCATTACTATCCCCTAATTACATATTAATATCCTCATTTTTTTGGTCTCTCTTCATTTTTTACAAATGTATTAGACAGAGCTCTCTGTCACATCCAATGAGGGAATATGTTTGGGAAAAATAATTTCCATCCCTTCATTCCTCGTATACCACGGAGACTCTCTCACATCAGCTGTTTTCTCTACATTTATGTCAAACGGATTTTTTTCTGTAAACAAGATTACAAAACTACATCCTCATATGATTCATTTTGAAATTTGTACCACATTAGATGTTCTTTGGGTTCATTAAATTGGCTTTGTTTAAGTAAAACTGTGTATTTGTAAATATTATTTAGTCAGTTATTGCTTCAGATTTATTCTGGTCATGATTGAAAAGTACATGAAATATATTTTATAGCAGTGAGTAGCTGTAGTACTTGTTTCCTCTAATTCCTTCAGTCTCATGTATGATCCAGACTTTAAATGATCTCAGAGAAAAATGTTTCAGTAAGTGTTCCCATATCTGTCATGCTGTATAGTCCTGCCTACATGTAAGGAAGAGGACTCCCTTACTGCATTTATTTATATTGTATTGTCTGTATAGCACTTTAGAGCACACCTTTCACTTTATTAAAAGCACCTTATCAAGCACTTTATGAGCATTGCACTTTAAGCATGGATTTGCACACAAGCAGTTTAAATATTTATTGTCTATTTATTGGGAATTTTAAAATCAGTTGGTAGCCTTATTTCAGATCCTGCACAGCTGCTCCTCGTCAAGGAATGTGGTGGTTGTCTGTCAGGAGAGAAGAATGGTGATTGAGATTGTGATTAAGGCTGACCAGTAAGGAAAACTAATGCAAATGTGTGTGTGTGTGAAATCTAGGGATAAAAGTGTTGCAAATAAGTGTTTGTAAGTTAATGATTACTCACCTTTCTTGCCTGTGTCCTCTTCAAGGTGTTTGGGCAAATGTTTCCCCGGGGGTCCAGACACCATTTAAAGGTTCCGGGAGAGACCATTGGTAAAGAGAGTGTGGTGAATCTTTTTGTGCTTGGGTTTCTGGGTTTTTATAATATTGGGTTTGGTGTAACATTAAAGTGTGAAGTATTTATTAATATGTAAATGTGAAAATGTATTTATGTATTTATTTATTCTTATTGATATATTGTATACTGTGGTGGAAGGTTGGGATTTAAGAATTTACCTGAGAGTGGAATAATGGTTGAGTCTGTGACAGCTGAACATATTTAAGGCTGCCAGTTGTCATTAGAGGGTGGATTTTTTTTGTGCTGTGAAGAGGCTCGACAATTGTTGTAAGGAGAGCCATATAGCGAATAAATACTTTGTTCCACTACACTTGCCTTGGTCTGTCTCACTGTGTTTCCAGCCGCTAAGGGCTGCCCTGTTACACTACATGTAGGGGGAAGAATGAAGAAGTCATCACATAAAACCACATAAAATCCTACCAGGACAAAGACAAGGCACCTGTCTGCTGCTTTTTCTCACATGTTTCTTTGTCTGAAGTTTATATATTAACATGTGTGTACAGCAATGTGAGTGTTGTTAAGCTCTTCATGTTTCTTTAAGAATATTTCAATCATTCTGGACTCTTGAGGAAACAGAACAAGTTCATGCTTGATGATAAAACAGAGATAATGTCAGGGACCTGGGTCTGATGACCCAGAGTCCAGAGCAGTTTAGGACTTATCTTACTTGTTATATGTATGTTTGATGTATTCTGTGGCTCTCCCTGCTTAAAGGGAACCCAGTGTGTATGGGTGTGGGTGTGTCTGGTAGGCCGGCTTGCAGGAACCATCAGGCCTGGTGGGTGTGGCCTGCCAGGTGGCTGGCCACACCTAAGGATGCGGTTCACACACCTGTAGCTGATCAAGCCTCGTCGGAGAAGCTACTTAGGAGTGTGGTGGAGCTCTCTTTATCTCTTAATATTTTAAATTCCAAAAAAGAGGAACCTTGGTCCAGTCATGAAGAATTTTAATAATTCTGTTTCTTTAAAGAAATTTTTAACATATTTAAACAATGCCTTCTCTGTGCGGTTAATGAATGGGGAAATAAAACATTTTATGTCGTTTTTTACAAGTCAACAAGTGCCAAAAAATAACTTGAAAATCTCTTGAATTAAATAATTGTACAGAAGTAATGCCTCATCGATATAAGAAAAATGACCAGTGAGGTATGGTGTAATGGTATCTGCATTCTCATTTGGGGTGTTTCTCACCTCAATTAATTTTGTTTGCACGCCACCGATCTTCCAGTCAAAGTACTGAATTATGATCGGGAATATTTTCTCGGCTCCATGGTTACTTCCGTCTGTAGAAACACCACATTACTGGATTTCATTAAGAACTTCATGAATGACTCCCAGTGAATGTAGCGCTATCACACCATCGACAATCAGTCTTCAGTCGTGATGCGGGCACTGCTGAACCTTTTAGCTGTGTTAAAGTCTGCAAATGCGTTTTTTAGCAACACACTAGTGCAATCCATGGATCTGTAGCTATTGTAATGCTTCACAGTATGAAATGCCAGTGCACCTTCTGCTGCAGATACCGCAGCATCGTTGTTTTTCCCAGGTGTAACAAACAACTCAGTAAACTGAGCCTTTTTATGTTTTTCTGTATCCTTGTGAGCAACAAGACTTCCAGCACCTTTGTTAGACACATAAGGGTATGTGCCAGCTCTGCAAACGGTGCACTCCGCCTCCCATTTATTCCAAACGGGGTGATACGAAGGAAATTTCTTTTGCAGTTCTTCTGAAAAGATACACTTGCTCTTTGGCATCTTTTAAACATCATCAGGTGTGCCCGTCTGTGAGAGCAGAACAACCACTCACAAAGCAGCACCTCGGAGATGGCGTCACACATATAAGTCCTCTGTAGGCCTATAGGAAAACCTGGACAGAACGTGAAAAGTAGCCATGTCCCAGGTGTGGCCTAAAATAGGGTGATGTAATGTCCTATGATGTGGACAAGGAGAGGAGGAGAGAGAAGAAGAACATATGTAAAAATCCCATGCAAATGGAATAAGTAGTTCTGCCTCTATTTTCCTGTGATGGGTAGAGAACATCTCTCTGTATGTTCACGCCTTCAGTGGAAGCAGGGTGGACATTAGGTAAGGCTGCACTTTTTGCAGCGATCTCGTATAGAAAACTATTCCCCGCGTGTATAAAACAGGTCTGTGGCTCCAAACCGTAGTAAAGGGACCTCTTGCTAATACGTCGGGCTCGTAGCCTAAAACTAGCTTTACTTTGTTGTCTGGGAGAACTTTGCTAGCGAGAGACAGAGAGAGGCGCCGAAAGTCCACATATTGTCTGAATGTTGGTAGTGTATTGTCCAGTGTGACATGCTTGAAGTCACCCGAGATCACAATGAAGGAACTCGGGTGCTGAGTCTGTAACCGGGCTATGGCAGAGTGGATAGTGTCACATGCAGCTGTGGGGTTAGCAGAAGGAGGGACGTAAACAGCCACTGAGATGACATGAGTAAATTCCCTGGGCAAATAATACGGCCTGAGTCCAACAGCACACAGTTCAATGTCCGGGCAACAAATCCTTTCTTTAATTGTTATGTGGGCAGGGTTACACCACCGCTTGTTAAGAAAAACAGCAAGCCCACCTCCTTTTCACTTACCGCTAGCGATGCTGTCCCTGTCCCCCAAACAGTATGGAAGCCTTTCACGGATGCGTTATCGTTGGGAATGTCCTGGTGCATCCATGATTCAGTGAAACACATCAAGCTACGCTCCCGGTGTTCCCCCTGACTCCGTACAAGTGCTGAGAGCTCATCAATTTTATTTATTAATGATTGCACATTTCCCATTACAATAGACGGCAGTCACGGTCTGTACCTCCTCCTCGCTTCGAGCCTTCACTGTCTCACCGTCTCCTTCTTTCTTCTTTTCTGTACTTGACCTCTGCATCCCCGATGTGTTTTTCTCCAAATTTCAGCTGTTACGTCGGCGGTTCTGGCCGGCTTGCATGTGTTTTTGTCACGATCCTGGGTCTTATGACCCAGTGTTTTGAGTTTTAGTTCATTTTGATGTTTATAGTATGTTTAAGCTCATTAGGTCTCCTATGTTCATTTGCTTATTAGTTCCCCCTTGTGTTTCCAACCCATGTTAAGTCTCCCCTGCTCTTCATGTGTTTCATGTCTGTGTCTTACGTTGTCAAGTTCTGGTTGTCATGTCTGCGTCTCATTACGTTTCCTATTTTATTTTGAAGAGATCTCGTGTTTTTATATTATGCATTATGTTTTGAGTCCTTTGTTGTACTGTTTCTTGTTTCCCTAGGTCTCAGTTATGGTTATCATAGGTTTAGTTCTTTGGCTTTGTAATATGGCTTCCCTGTGTTCCATGTTGTGTCTACTGTGACGTTTTTGTACCATGTTTCAGGTTCCTATGTTCTGTCTCCCCAGTTGCTGTTAAGTTTACATGTCTAGAGTTCAGTCAGTGTGTTTCCTGTTTTACTTTGAAGGTCCGTGTCTCATGTCAGTGTTTCTAGTTTTGCTTCCCTTGCCTCGTCCAGCCTGATTACTCCCAGCTGTGCTCTCCTTCTGTGTCTTGTTCCCTCGTTATCCCTCTGTGTATTTGAGCCCTGTGTTTCTCTTTGTCAGTGTCGTAGTCTCCCTCATGGCTGTGTTTCAGTCATCCATGTCCCAGTTTAGTCTTCCATGCCATTCTGCAATAAAGCAGCTTTTTGAGTTTAATTTCGTTGTCGTGAGTTTTGGGTTTGGGTCCTTCTCCTGCCTGTACACAGCCGAAACATGACAGTTTTACTCTAATTGAATAGTGTGCATGGTTGCAGTCTCCACAAGTGTGCATTTTTAGACGTTTCTTAAGCCCCTAGTGTGTTAGCATTATACAAATTTCCGATTGCTGCAACGTAGAGTTTGCCCTTACTATTATTTATTTTATTTTTTTTAGCCACACGGATTCACATTGTCAGAATAGAACATTACAAGATTGAAAGACACAAGTGGAATATATTTGTGTGTTTTGTTCAATTTTGTAAGTATTTGTAGTAAATCTGATTATTTAAAAATATCCTTTTCATATCCTGAATGTTGCAAGCTGTGCGTGTGAAATGCAGAGAACAACAGCTTCATCAAGTTCATCTGTTTTGAGGGCCAATTGACCTACAGATTGTTTTTGGAATGTGGTTAGTAAAAAACATCAATGTTTCCAGCGTTTATCATAGTGTCAATCAGTCAAGCTTTGGGAATGATGCTATAATTGCTACTATACCAACTTTTTAGGTCTATTTTGTTGAATTTATTTAACTTCACTTTCCTTGCCTTGTTTTGGTGTTTATAGTTACTAGTGTTCACAGTTACCAGCTGTCAGATACGTAGAAAAGGATCCTGGTGTTATTTGTCTCTCAGAAACAGTTCATAACTTCCCTTCAACTCATTCATGTCACCTAAAAGGTAAACCTGTTTCTCCATCACAGCTCTGATGATTCAGTAAGGACATCTCCTGGTTTCATCTTCATGTTTCCCTCTCACCACATATCCAAACCGACATCATGACCAGCAGCTTTACAGCTGTGGCTCCAGCAAACATCAGCTGATACTAGAAAGTAATATTAAATACATTCTAACAACAGCTGATCAAGCTTAAACGTGCTGCTGTTGTTTAGCGAACATCCGCTGGTTTCCTCTTTCTGGTGCAAAGTGGGCGATAAACAAACAAGCGAGAAAAGCTGATCAGCTGATCATTGATCAGTTTCATGATTGAAGTAGAAACAGGGGGGGTGAGAGAAGAAGAGGCAGCTGTGCAGCAAAGACACAGAATAAATCCAGCTTTGTGTCTTTTTTTCATTCTAGCTGAAGTACGGGACAAACTGCATTCCTTTTCACCTCAATACCATTTTCTTCTATTTGTCTGTGATAAGATTGCTTTCAGAGCCATTGCCCAAGCAAAGGGGCGGGTGCATCCAACCTCCTCAGCTGTAATTGGTCCAGCCCAGAGTCGATCATGACACATTGGCCAATCCACTGCCTTTCTTTTAGTGATGGGATTTCCGGCTCTTTTTAGAGAACCGGCTCTTTCGGTTCGGCTCACTAAAAAGAGCCGGTTCTTCAGGTTGTTTTGTTGCTTTAATTAATTTATTATTAACAATAATATAAAATTATGCACAAAAGGAATTACTAATGTAAAAAAAGTGGTTTTATTTATGTTTTTATATATAAATATATCTCCAAGGCTGAGGTCGAACGGCGGGTCTAGTCCCAGCGCATGCTGCAGGACCGGATGCAAGCGGCAGAAATGAGCTTCCTCCGAAGGGTGGCTGGCCTCTCCCTTAGAGATAGGGTGAGAGGTTCGGCCATCCAGGAGGGGCTCAGAGTAGAGCCGCTGCTGCTTCACATCGAAAGGAGCCAGCTGAGGTGGTTCGGGCATCTGACAAGGATGCCCCCTGGGCGCCTCCTGGTTGAGGTGTTCCAGGCATGTCCCACTGGGAGGAGGCCCCGGTAGAGTTGGATGTCTCGAGACCGGTCCTGCGTTCTCAAATCGACGTAGTGTTCGGGAGATTTGGAGTCAACCATCAGCGGAGCGGGGGGGTGGCTTACACTGAAAAAAATATGTTGTTGGATTTACTTAATTCAATGGTGGACATTTGTTGCACACAGATGTTTTGCTTTGGCAGCAACTTAAACAATTGAGTTAAATTAACACAATTTATTCATGTTCAATAAACCTGTGCAATTTGTGTTGATAAAATGTGACTTAAACATGTTTTGATGAAGTAATTTGAGCTCTTGAAATATTTTAATCCTTCACAATTTTTTCACTTTATCCCAACACCATTCAATAACTTTTACCCAATACTACTTGGTCACTTAAATACTACATGTTATCTTCAAATTACATTTTGCTATTATATTCTAGTATCAAATACACAATTTTCAAATGGAGGCCTTATAACAGATTATATTGTCCTCTTCCAAGATGGTTGCTGGCATCCACCAGTAACCTTTCAAAACAAAATGTCTAATTTCACTGCATTGACAGTAGGTAAAGAATTAAACTGACATTACTCCACTACTGAATCTATATAAACCAACAGTTAAATAATGTCAGTTCTTCCGTGTTCTCTGGAATCAATCACAGCAAAGAAATTAGACTCTTTCTTTTGAAAAATGTTGGGAAAGAACAAATCAAAACATTCTATTTAAGGCCTCTGACGTCAAGATTCAGTTAAACAACAATTATAACTAAACAATTTGAGGTAATGTTAGTTTCCATTAACATTAAATTAGGTTACTGAATTGGCAAACACTTTCCTATTAACATTACCCATTTTACCCCAATAACTAAAGAAATTAGCACTTGCAGGTCAAAACCTTTATTCAAGAGATGCAAAAATAACATTGATACAGTGACTGTCAAAAACTACAGCACTAATCATACTGTGACATCTTGGTTCAAAACAGCACACTTAGAAATATTCAACGTTCTTTACTTCAACTGAATGAAACTGAAAATACCATTTCACACGGCCCATATGGGATATTTAGACTGCATAACTGTTCATGCTACATCTCTTCACTAGTAAAAGAAAGAAAAAATACAAAGAGAAATTTAAAAATGCTGCCAAACAGAGAACTTGTACAGAGTAAAAGGAAAAACAAACAACAACAACAACAAAAAAACGGCTCGTCCTCATGGCAGTTGCAGTGTATATAAAAATGAACCCTGCGATCTGTTCCTGGAATTGAGCTTCAAAAATGCAGCAGAACAAGTGTGAGATTTAAATGTCTTCTCACCTAGAGCTGGTCACCTCACATGCATAACAGTGAGCTTCGTTGCAGGAGCAGTTTTGTCTTAGTTGTGAACTTTTCTTGAGAGCTGAGTTGCTTCCAACTCCATTACCACCCTTTGAATCACCTCAAAAGTGTAGCAGAGTTGTGATGGGTAACTCATATTGAAGGAATAAAAAAGGTCCAAACAGCATGGCTACTGCAAAGGTCACGTTATCCAGATCTTGAAGAACTACTATACCCTCGATGATGATGCCAACATCAGAAAAGTCATTGCCTGGTGCATCCTCTGGAGACAGATGTTCATTGTGGTTTTCTCAATCTGTGCAGTGGCCTCAGTCAAGTCCTGGTTAAACACAAAACATTTTTTTAAGATTCCCTTTTAAACTCATCTCTTTTGAATCTACCAGTTCTAATGTTAGAGTAATTTAAACCAATGCAAGCAACATAGTAAATAGCTATAGCCAAAGAGTGGCCTGCCATGCTGCCATTCATGGTCTAACAGAGTTTCTAAGAGAGGGTGAAAAACATAATTTTACATTCGTTTTTGTTAGAAAGACACCGGCCCATCAGAAATCCAGGTTATGTCACTCAGAAGATGTTAGAATTTAGACTTTCAGCCCCACAATTTGGTTAGCTGTTGGTCTTTTTTTTTTTTTCAAACAAAAGCTAATGTAAATATTGGTGGGATTTTCCTTTGTTCACTAGAATGACAAATTTAAAGTTTTTTCACACTGATGTGACCCCTAATACAGGGGTGGGGCCTCAAGGGCCGGCGGCCGAGTTCACTACCAGGCCTCATGTGAACTTCAAATTATTAAAGAGGACTACTGGTCCTAACCAGTCCAATGAGGATCAAGTGGATAACTAAATGCATTTTTAAATGTTGCAAAGCCACAATCTACTCATAAAACACTCACCATGAACTCCTGCACCAAGATGTTGCAATTGTCTTTCACACAGATGCGGAGCACTTTGATGAGGGACTCCCTTCGAGCATTAATGTCATCCTAAAGTATTATAACAAAGAAAACAGAGATTTGTGAACTTTTCAGTAGCACAGAAGAAAATGATCCCAGACAAAAACTTAAACCAGTCAACATGCAACACCAGCATCTACAAAGCAATATCAAAAGTTCCTGTTTGACATCAACTTTATGGATATATAGTTTCCAGAACATTTATTTTTTTAAAAAGATCAATTTTTCTCAGTGGGCCAGTAAATGCATGACGAAAATTATGGCATCCTTTCGGTGGAATCAGTACTCACAGGTAATAGTTGACTGTTTCAATGGATGCAGCATAAAAATCTTTACTGACCTAATGCAATACATATACACTTTGTAGTTAAAGAATTTTAAAGTTCTTACTGTCATTATGGCAGCTACATCCTTTAGCTTTGTGCCCTGTTCCCCCGATCACTTTGCAAACACTTTCAGCAGACTGTCAGAGAGAAACTCAGCTCCGTCAGAAACCTTGACTGTAAAGGCATGGTTGGGATGCACTGGAATGCTGCATTTCATCTGAAATGACATAAAATTATTTTGAAATAACAGCAGGCACTGTGCTTGGTTAATAATCAGTAATGTTTTGTTGAATAAAAACTGTGCTTCCAGATCTTATGGGATTAAAAAAATCCAAAGATGTTTATTTCTGATTTGCAACCCAAGAACCCACAAGTTACAACCTCATTTTAGTTCAAGTGTGCATTAATGTGAGTCCAGTAATCACCTTTCTGACAATACATACAGGTATAAGTTAAACCTATGGCAGATTTTGGATTTCTCAGTTGTATTAATAGGGTGGTCTATTTGAGTATGCATGCACCTAATAATTATAAAAAACCTATTATAATTAAGTTACAGAAACCTTAAGCGAAAATAGAATATACTTTCTTACCATAACACCTTGAACCCACAATCCATCAGCTGACTCCTGGTGAAATGCAGAATAGATGTGGTCTCTCAATGTGCATCAACAAAAACAAAAACAAAAACAAAAGGACAGCAGGTGAGGGCAGGAGGGGTAGGGATGTAAGCTAGCATAATACCGCTGATGATATTAGCTAAAGCTGTTCAATGTCCAAAATCTCACTAACACCACGGTGCAGTAAAAACACAATGTAACTGAAGAGTCAGTTGACAAATCTATTCACACAGAAAACCAAATTATGTTATGAGTGCCTCGCAATTAGGTTTAATGTGATATTACGGCTCTTGTGCCAAAGACAAATTCAAATGAAAAAGCGCCAATTCTTTGACAACAGATAAAACAGCAAATAAGCTAACGGCTCTTTTTTAGCATGTTACATGGCGGCACTTTAGACGTTTAACTACATTTGGCTGAAATATGGTAAACATTAATTCAAAAAATCAAGACATACCAAAAAACGTAGAGTTGGCTGCTCGACTTGACTGAGATGGATGCATTTTTTAAACCACGATCCAAAGCCCGCGAGATGAAATCACGCGTGGTTTCACGAGATTTAACGTTGCTATCTTATTGACTTACTTCACCTGAACATGATATGAACAATTTAATACACCCTTTCTGCATATCATGTCATTTTTACACTATATAGTTACATTTATCTTTAAAACATGAGGCAATTGTGTTAAATACATGCAAGATGCTTACATAAATCCAAGAGATGGCCAGTCCCTTTTTTTCAGAGTACTGGGCTTAAGCCCGGGTCATTTTTTCAGAAGCATGGGGTCTTTTGGAGTGTAATTTGTTAGTTAGATGCCTGACTGACAACTGTATAAAACAAAAACAACACACGAAGCACAGATCGCACCGTCGTAAATTCCCCCTAATTTTGGTATGATCCGAGCTCAGGCACTGGGCGACTGAGCACAGCACCCATGTGAGCGAGGGGGGAGAAGCTGCTGCCTGCGAGTTTGCTGCAGACAGAGGAGAGCTTAAGTTTGACCAGGTACCAAAGCAAATCATTCGTACTGAACTAATAATGTAAATATGACGGTGTATCACAAAAGATTGATATCAAACTGATCACTTGGTTGCGTTACTTGCTCTTCGAGTTGAATCAACCAATGGATAAATAAGAAGCCGAACAGCAATGCTGATTTTTTAGAGAGTCTTAGCTTACATTTCATATTTTCAGTTGTTACCCTCCACGGCTAAACAAACTCTCTAAATCGGTTTCAATTGTGTACTGATGTACACAACAATGGACATAAGGAGCTTCTTTCAAAGAAAAAACTCAGGTAGATGTTATTTTATATATTATGCTTTGGATGTTGTTTAGTATATCTATGCAAAACAAGAGGAATTTCAATACACAGCAGTATATTCACAGCTGAAACCAGATATTTACATACACTTCATGGAGAAAACATAAAAACTTTTTTTTACTGTTAAACATCAATTTAGAGTAAACTTTTGTTTTAGATAAATGTTGAAATATCTTTTGAATTAGTTAAATGTCAGAATAAAAAGAGGGAGCTGTCTATTTTAATCACTTTCATCAAATTTAGGAGCACATATACACTAAGTTTTGAAGAAAATATAATCTGATCAAACATTATTCAGCTTTAAATATTGTTCAGCTTTAAAGTTACTGTGCAACTGTGTAATAAAAATGTGCTCACAGCTTTAAAGTTACTGTGCAACTGTGTGCTCACGACTTTGGCCTTGAGAGCGATAAGAAGCGATCGCCTCATCCTGCAGGCGAAAGATATCTGCAAGCGAAGAGACTAGAACACTCAAGGCCGCTTTCCTTTTATGGAGTTGTTTTTCTGCTAATGCAGCACTTTCCTCACAACCCCCTCCTGTAAGTTTTAGAGAATATATACCCATCCTCACAGAAAATATGAGGAATCTCTTGATGTGAGCTGTTTTTGAGAGGTTGTCTCTGTCTCAATAAAAGTTCACTGATTCCCCCATCTGCTGCAGGTGTCCGGTTGTCTTCATTCTCCGCCAGCCTGGTTAAGTCAATTCCTCCTTAACATCTAAAAGAACCTATTTAATGAAGGAAGACGGGTTCACTTTGTGTTTAATATTATTCTATTGCTGTTGTTGTTTTTTTATATCCTTCAATTGGCGTCACGGAACAGGATCCGCTCCAGGCCAAACTGGAACGGGGGGGAGGACATCAGCCGTGGTCTGAGTGAACGGAGTTTGGACAAAAGCTGTGTGCACACAAAAACAAGGTAAGCAGACCTTTTATTTCTGCTATATTGAACATTATAAAAATACTTAGTGTCCAAACTCCTAGTAATTCATAACCAAAATTGTCTGGCTTACTTAAGGCTTGCTGAGAATCAGACAAGTGAATAAGAGATAAGTGAATAAGAAATAAGTGAATAAGTGAATAAAGATAAGAGTGAACTGAGGTCTGACCACGGTTGCGGCCGACGGGTCGCTCTCCGGTGTCGGATAAATACCTCAGCAGGTCTGGGACCTTGAAAGGGTTTATTAGTAACGCCTTTCTAAACAAATTAAAAGGTTAAAGGCCTTGAGAATATTTTTTAGTAATATTCTCTAAACTACAGAAGGGTTAGGAAGGCCCAGAGGACTTTATTAGAAAAGATCCTCTAAAACTTAAAAAAGAGAAGTACTGGTTGGAGTCCAAAAGGAGAGGTCCCTTTGATCAATAGGAGAAAACGGATCTCTTCTTAAAACCCCGATGATTTTAGTGTTTTAAATGTTTTGATGTTCTGTTTGATATTGGACACACATAAATACACGCTGAATGCTTGCTGTGGAACACTGGGCAGGACAGTTTGGTTCTCCGTGTTCACAGATTACACAATTAAAGGAACTAGGTTCCTCTTTTGGTTAAAATAATACACCACACATAGAATTTTTTTACACATTTATTACATACATAAGGAGGGTAATGAGTGACTGCAGGTAATGTATGAAGTGTGAATGAGACGTGTGAACAAGGTGACAACCAACTAGCACCCCTATCAGGAAGCTCTAGGCAAGGTTACCCGCCAGACTCCGGTTTGGTAGAAGCTTGGTAACACCTGAAGGGATATTTCAGTGCTGACTCACCTTTAAAGCAGCGCCCCAGCTGATTAGTGCCTAACAGAGGCAGAAACCCAGCTGGCCCAAATTCTCCTTTAAAATCAATAAAAGAACACTCCTCCATTGACAGAAAAATGGATGGAGAATTAGATCGACAAACTAATGATGATGGTTGGGGTCCCGGTGTTATTCTTAGCACATTGGGAGAACAATTAACATGTGTTGAGACAGTCATCAACTCCACACACCAGCCTAAAGAAGCAAAAAAGCAGAAAGAGTCATTGAGGAAAACAGCTGAAAGGTTAATGAAAGAAAAGGGAAAGAATGAGGGGAGTAGTGGTAATTGGGGAATAATTTGGCAGAATAAGGCTATGCAGGCAAAAGAGAAAGAGGAAGAAGCCAACTCAGCAGCAGCAGGTGCAGGTGTGATAAGCGGGGTGAGACACAGAAAGGAAGCAGATAAGCACGCAGGCCGCAAAGCTAAATTTAATCACTGGGTGTGTTTATGGGAAACTGCAAAACCACACATGAAGAAAAATAGGTCTCAGCCACCTCCCTATTCTGCCTCAGTCCAGACTCCTCCCTCGGCAGGCATATATCCGGTACTTAATATCTCTGGTGGAATAATGACTATTGGAGAAGAACCGCCCGTAGCTCCAACTCCCATAGATACCAAGCATTTTTGCCCAGGAAGCTCCTCTCTGTCGGCGACACCCTCAGCTAGTAGTAGAGCCCCCTCTTCCATCTCCCATTGTTCTGGAACCGGATCTGAGGGCCTAACTGACCCATTTGCGAGCGCACCATTTGCGGTTCGAATGAACAGACAGGAACCCACTGAACAACAATTAACTGATCTAGAAGCAGCATTACGCAGCTGCTTAAATGAACGTAGGTCAGTGGTCCAGGTGAATAATCGTGTTGCGTCAGCCCCTCTTTCCCGGTCCAACCCATTTGCCAGCACTCCCGTCGCTGTTAAAGGAGATCTGACCGCTACTGCAAAAACTGAGCCTGGCACTTCACCAAATGTCACAGTTAACATGTCTTTGGTGGGCCGTCAGGATCCGGAAACACAGATGAGTTTAGCCCACGTTTTTGCTGACACTGCTACCCCACCAGGCGGGGGAAAAACTGAGGATACTGATGATGAACTCAGTGACCTTAACAATACACCCCCCTCTACCCCTCACAGTTTAGGATATCAGACTAGATCTAAGGGCCCTGTGCCTCAGCCTCCAGGCATGTTTCCCCTGGTCCAGACTAAAGCGCAACGTAGACCAGTGTATCAACCTTATTCATTCGGAGATGTCCAGGCCCTAGTGGACAAACTCCCTGACATAATGGAGGGAGGGAATGCCTGGTTAGCTGGTTTGGATAAATACACAGCTGGACAGGACCTCGCACTGGGAGATTTTAGAGCTATTATAACTAGGTGCACATCCCGATCTCAGGCAGCGGATCTGGAACAAAATGCGGGTACTACCACGCATGAGAACGAGGTGCCACTAATGCAGGCCTTGAGGTTTATTGGACCGGCCCTGCGCAAACAATTCCCACCCAAAAATCAAGGCACCTTACAGAAATTTAAATGGGAGGAAAAGCAAAATCCCACCCATTATCTAAATCAGGCTGTTGAAGACTGGGTGAACCATACAGGTCATCACCCCAGTAGGACTTGTTCACAGAGCATGTGGTTTAGAAGGGCGGTGCTGAGGGGCATTCCGGAGTCAGTAAGCCAGAAAATGGAGGATAATCCTGATTTGCAGGACTGTGACTTTGCAATCTGGAAGAAACATTTGATTTTTAATCTTAACAAAGTGCAGATTAAGTCTGATGATAAAGCGGAGAGCGTCGAAGATTTACAGTTGCAACTGTTGAAGGTTCAGCTGCAGAAAGCGAAAAACGACCTGGGTGGAAAAGGTGACAAGCCTAAAAAGCAGCTTGTGGCCGCTGCGGCTCCCCCTCCTGGTCCAGTTGCCCCTGATTTGTATCCGAACCCGTGGCCAGCTGATCCACAGCCCCCCCAGTATGGTGCTTATCACTCACCGGCCCCTTATGGGCAGAGAGGTTCCCCATTTGGAGGAAACAGAGGTGGTTTCAGGGGAAGAGGTCAGATGAGAGGTGGTAGGGGAGGCCAGATGTATGTTTGTTTCCGGTGTGGACAACCTGGACACTGGGCTAAAGCGTGCCCTTTGAACCCGGCTGCTGGAAGAGGCAGGGGAGCCCGTGGTGGGCCCTATCAGCAACATGGCCACAGAGGTGGACCTCGTGGTGCTTTAGTTGAAGTGCCCCCGGCCCCACAGATGCCTGTGATGGGGTGGGAGTACTACGAGGGTGGTCCCCAGCTATAGGACACCCCACAGACTGCCCAGGACAGTGAAGGGACAACGGCGGACCCTATGCTGTCCGTAACTGTAGATAAAAGAAGAAGCAGCTTTTTAGTGGACACTGGAGCTACGTACTCCACCATTAAGGATGTTGCTCGTGAAAGACTTACTGACAGAGTGACTACAGTGGTGGGCATATCTGGGGAACCTAAAACTCTGCCTTACACCGTGCCTCTCCCCACAACGGTTGGAGATCAGACTTTGTTACACAGCTATGTTTGTTCAAAACAGGCGCCTGTGAATTTACTGGGAAGAGACTTGTTGATTAAATTAGGAGCCACAATACTCTGCTCTTCACAAGGCCTAACTGTGACTCTCCCTACTGGTGTTGTGCTTCCCTGTTCTAATGGGCCAGAGGGAGGTGGTCAGTTTCTGCTGCAACCCTCCTCCTGTTTAGCGGACTCTGCTGACATCTACTGGGCATTATTGGAAGTTGAAACACCTGCTGAACCAGGAGTTTGGACTGCTTTTCAGCAATGGCGGCCGTGGCTCTCACTCCTGCATCCTTATGTCCCTCCCCCTGACCCACCTCATGTTACACTGTTTTATGACAGGCATGACACCACCTGGTACCAGCACATGTTCCAAGAGCAGTGTGAGGGGCGGGCTTGGTCTTTGAACATGTCATGCATTTTTGCGGCACCGGAGGGAGTGGCAGCAGCGGTTACTTTTACAACAGATCAATTACAGTGGTACATGATGTCTGATGAGGCAGCTCCCCATGTGTCACTGGCCTTACATCCTGGACACCAGGCTAAGGAGCTGGGTGGAATGGTTAAACGTTCCCTTGCGGCCACTGACTGGACACCTACAAAACTCCCACAGGTTTTGTTTTCTCCATCTACCAACACATACCAAATTTTAAATGATTGCTTTAATTCCTCAACACTGCAACATAGAGTGGTCAGCGGGTCACATGGCAGAGAACACACAGACCACTGTGATGCTGCGCCTTTACTCGACTCTCTTCCAGATTGTTTGTGGTCCCTTGGACCCACAGATGTAGGTTTAGTTGATGTGGAGCCAGTCTCTTTTCAACTGTCATCTGCTACCCCTTTGTGGCAGCCTCAGTACCCACACAAACCGGAGGCTGAGGCTGGGATTGCAGAAACAATTTCTGGTTTGGTCACTGCCGGTGTCCTGGAGCCCTCCTGCTCTAAGTGGAACACGCCCATCCTACCCGTTGAGAAAAAAGGCACGGGGAAGTTCAGAATGGCACATGATTTGAGAAGGATTAATGCCTTACTTGGCACTCCTACTTTGCCTGTGCCTAATCCTTATGTTGCCTTGACCAACCTCCCACCATCTCATGCCTGGTTCACCTGCATTGACTTGGCTAATGCCTTTTTCTGCCTCCCACTTCGTGAGTCACTGCGTGACATTTTCTCATTTACATTTAGAGGCCGACAATGGCGTTACACTCGCTTACCACAGGGATTTGCCCTCTCCCCAGGACTGTTTAATCAGTGTTTGAAAGAACTTTTACAAACCTGCCCACTACCATCTGACTGTATGTTAATACAATATGTGGATGACATTTTGCTGTCTGCCCCCACGGCTGACATCTGTTTGGAGGCCACCAGAGTGGTACTTCAACACCTGGCCAACACAGGTTTTAAAGTGAGCAAAACCAAACTACAGATTGCAAGAAAACAGGTTTCTTTTCTAGGCCGCATGGTCTCACAGTCCGGTATTTCCTTGTCCCCAGAACACAGGAACTCCATTTTGCACCATCCAAAACCTCTAACTGTAAAAGACATGTTGTCATTTTTGGGCCTGACTGGTTACAGCAGGACCTATGTCCCAGACTATGTTGGCCTTACTTCCCCTTTGCGCGCTTTGGTAAATGAACAAGGCATGAGAAACCTCTCCGCTCCCCTCTCATGGACTACAGAAACAGAACAGGCGTTTATAAAGTTAAAACAACAGCTTTCTGTGGCCTCTGACCTTGCTGTGCCGGATTATGCTTTGCCTTTTCATCTTGATGTTTCTGGAACTGGAACCCATATTAATGGTATCCTGTTCCAGAAAAAAGGGGGAGAGAGAAAAGTGTTGACATATGTAAGCGTAATGCTTGACAACACTGAAAAACGCCACCCACCGTGCACACAACACGTTTCTGGACTTGCAAAAATCATTCAGAAAACAGCACACATAGTGATGAACCACCCACTAAAAATTTTGACATCACACAGTGTGGTGGCCTACGTCTCTTCACAGGCCTTCACACTCACGTCACTCAGGCAGAGACGCCTCAGTACCATTTTGGAAGCACCACACATCACCTACTCACATGAAGGCATAAACATGGCTGATCACATGGGATCAGGGGAACCACATATGTGTGAAGAGGTTGTGCAGGTACAGGAGAAAATCAGGCCAGATTTGCAGGCAGAACCTCTAATGGATGCAGAAAAAGATTGGTTCACAGATGGATGTTGTTTCAGAACTGAAAGTGGAATGTTGAAGGCTGCATGGGCAATAGTGGAACAGACAGACATGAGATGGAAAACAGTGAAGGCAGAGCAGTTGACAGGACAACAGTCTGCACAGAGAGCCGAACTGAGAGCGGTGATTGAAGCCTTAAGGATGGGAAAGGGACAGAAAGTGAATATATACAGTGATTCAGCTTATGCTGTGGGAGCAGTGCATGTGGAGCTCAAGCAGTGGCTAAGAGCTGGTTTTTTGACAGCCAGCGGAAAGCCTATTAAACATGAGATGGAAATGAGGGAATTAGCGGAAGCACTGTTGTTACCTGTTAAGGTGGCAGTGGTAAAATGCAAAGGACACAGTGCCGGATTGGATTTAGTGGCATTAGGTAACAAACAGGCCGACTTAGTAGCTAAGCAGACAGCTGGTTACTTACCCTCCCTGATTATGGTAATGGACCCAGAAGCCACACCCCCTCCAGAAAGACCACCCATACAACTAGGCCTAGCCACAATCAGAGAGTTACAGGACAAAGCCAGCCCCCAGGAAAAATCATTATGGGTAACAAGAGGGGCCACAAACACAGACGTCTGGCGTGGCCCAGATGGAAGGCCCATTCTACCGCCAGGGGTCAGACAGACAGCAATGGAAGAGGCACATGGAGTGGGGCATGTGGGACCTGCACAAATGATGAGAAATTTAGCCGTCTGGTGGCACCCTTATTTAAAAGACATGACAAAATACATGGTTAAAACCTGTAAGGAGTGCAACCAATTTGGAATCAAGCCCGCCTTCAAGCCAATAGCAGGGTACTTCCCCATCCCACTTTGCCCAGGGAAAGAAATAATCATTGATTACACAGACATGGTGGACAGAGTAGGTAGTTACAGGTACCTGCTGGTGGCTGTGGATGCATTTTCAGGTTGGCCAGAAGCCTGGCCGACAGCAAGTGAAAACAGTAGAACTGTGGTGAAGTGTCTGATTAATCATTATATACCACAGCATGGGTTTCCCGAGGTCATAAGGTCGGACAATGGTTCACATTTCAGGAACCACGATCTGCAGAGGGTTGAAGCCGCATTAGGTTTGAAACATAAGTTTGGCTCAGTTTACCACCCCCAGTCCCAGGGGAAAGTGGAAAGGATGAATCAAACTCTAAAAACTAAATTGGCTAAAATCTGTGCACAGACCAAATTA
The DNA here is from genome assembly GCF_964374335.1 of Astatotilapia calliptera. Taxonomy (NCBI): domain Eukaryota; kingdom Metazoa; phylum Chordata; class Actinopteri; order Cichliformes; family Cichlidae; genus Astatotilapia; species Astatotilapia calliptera. Next base: position 3,256,954 of record NC_137442.1, on the reverse strand, counting down.
GATTGGGTTAAAGCATTGCCTCTTGCATTAATGTCCATAAGATGCTCAGTAAATCAAACCTCTGGTTACACTCCATTTGAGTTGGAGCATGGCAGGCCTTTTCCTGGCCCCTCCTCTCGCCTGTTAATGTCGGATGAAGCTGATTCAGACCTCGATCCGAGGACATATTATAACATGCTCCGCAGTTTTGTTGCCCAGTATTCCTCACAGGTCGCTGAAAGAAACCAGCAAGAGCTAAAAGAGGCGGCTACACCTGGAATGGACTACGTCCTCCTGAAAGTCACAAAGAGAAAGTGGGCTGAGCCTCGCTGGACAGGCCCTTACCGCATAACAGAGCGGACCTCCCACGCTGTCAGGCTCGAAGGTAAAGGTGACACCTGGTTTCATTACACACAGTGCGCTGCTGCCACCGAACCAGGAAGAACCTTGAGAGAGGTGCAGAAGGACCTGTCAGAAGGAGCTGCAACAGCATCACCAACCACTTGAGGGAGCCAAAGCTCAACCTACAAGCCGGCTGGTTACAAAAGGGGGTGTTCTTCACACTGAACTAAACATTTTTATTTTTTTATTTTTAACATCTTTTATGACTTTGCTTTTATATTGGCTTGAGTTTTTAAGATTTACATTTTACATTGCAATAGTTTTAACCGCTGAAAGCTCATTTAAAGTTGTGTCACTGATACTTTTTGTTGCTCTTTAACTCCTAGAACACGCCCTTGGCGAGGTGGGGGAAACTGGACCACCTTTCTCTGCCCCATCATCCTCTATTGGACGACATCCAAGCTAAGTAAACATGTCTTGGCCCTTTCCCCCTGAAATGACAGGCAGGCAAAGATGTTGCGTCTTTGTTTCCTTCCTGGCCCTGGGTCTCATTCCCATTGGCATAATCCTGATCTGTGAAGGGCCCCCGACACTTCTGACACCTTCAAGTTCAAAAGCTTCGCCCCTTTCTGAAAGTTCCAATCTGACAAATGTAGCCCCTAGGGTCTTGCCCACCACTTCCTCTCCAGTTTTGCCCACGCCCGATCCAGTTAGAAAGAAACGAGACACGGTTACCTCCTGTACCCCAAGCACGACTAGAATGATTACTCTTTGTGTCCCCAACAATAAAAGTTGGGTAGTTGAAATAGATTTCGCTAGCTTCCCAGTCACTCCCGTCACCAAAGACCAAGGGGGGGATCTTTTTAACCTGGCAGTACATCTCTCCTCCTCAGTGTGGTATATAACCCTGGGAGGTTGGCATCAGTGGAAGTGGTCCAGTTTAGTGTCAGAAACGGACCTGGATTGGTCAAAGTACTCTAGGGGTCAGGCTTTGCACTGGAGAAACCAAAATATGCTCAGAATAGCAAAAAAACCGGATCTTTCAGGCTTAATTTTTACCCTAAAGGATCTGGCCTTGACCTCCTGTCAACAATTTATAATTGCCCCTTGGACTGATCGCACCGCCCTGTATTGGCAAATGGAAATATGCCCTAGCGTTGCTGCAGTTCCAAGCTCTGTAGTTAAAGATGATAATCCCACCTTTAATGGCCCTCCGGTGACATATACAAACGGGGGGAGAAATGGCCGAATACGCATTGTAGACACAAATAAAATGTCTAAAGATGACCTCTTCCAAATTCTAACCGGTATTTCTGGAGCAACAAACAACTGGTTACTACTAGCTGAACAAGCTGCTGACACGACGGCTTCCGACTGCATAGTATGTATGGGAGCCCGCCCCACTTTACGAGTTGTACCGGCGCCAGTCAATAGTGCATGCCTCCTGCATCTTATGAACAATACAAAACGAGGTCATTGCTCATATCTGGAAAATCACTTTCCTAAAACTCAACGCTCAGTCTCTAATAAACCACCTTTCTTTTCTTCAGATGTAGCTGTGAACAATTTCACTTGTATTAACCTGACTGGCAATGCAGTAAAACTAGGTAGCTTGAACTCTTCTTGGTGCACTGAGATGACTGTTATGAAACCAAACTTCCGACCTACGGCTAGGGCTGATTTGTGGTGGTGGTGTGGCAATAACAAGTTATATGATGGTTTCCCTCGGGATGCGTCAGGTCTTTGCGCTCTCATAACTCTTATTTTACCTGTTTTAGTCACTCCAGTGGATCTCTCTATAGAAGTACACGAAGTTAGCCTCCCATCCTCCTCTGAACGCCGCTCTAAACGTTCTCTAATCCCAGGTTCAGCTCATAATCCAACCTATATTGATGCTGTAGGTATACCCCGTGGGGTCCCCGATGAATATAAACTGCGAGACCAGGTTAAAGCAGGATGGGCCTCGATACTTTGGATGGTTGAAATAAATGCGAATGTAGACAGAATTAACTACATTCACTTTAATGTGCAACTGTTGGCTAATTACACTCGAGATGGTTTTGAAGCTGTGCATGCACAGTTATCTGCCACTTCCCTAATGGCTTTCCAAAACAGGGTCGCAACGGATTTTCTCCTCGCAGAAAAAGGCGGAGTCTGCAGCCTTTTTGGTCAGGAGTGCTGTACCTATATCCCCAATAACACAGCTCCTGATGGTTCCCTCACTAAAGCTATTACTGGTCTCACAGCTCTTACTGTTAAAATGAAGGAACACTCGGGCGTTGATACTGCCATGTGGGACTCTTGGCTTAACATGTTTGGCAAATATAAGGCCCTTGTAGCTTCCATCCTAGTTTCCATCTCAGTTTTTGTTGCTATCCTAGTCACCTGCGGTTGCTGTTGTATTCCATGCATTCGATCCCTCTTCCAGAGACTGATTGTTACAGCTTTCACTCCTGAGGATAAGGATCTCGCCCGGCAGATGCCTTTATTGGCTAGTCAACTTCCCACCTCCTCGCCAACGGATGATGAAAACTCTGATCGTGAGGGTGACGAACATTATCGTCTTTCTCTTGTTTAAATGCTTCTAGAATGGTTGTTTCTCTGTGGTGTTTTGTATTAGGTTTGTTATTAATTGTTTCCCTCACCCAATTCCTATTGAAGGATATATCTGGTTGAACTGTGTCTGGTCGGGTTGTGAGGGTTAAGCGATGTTCTCAGGGTCTCCGGACTTAAGCCTGAGCGAATATGTACTCCCACAAATGGATATGAATTGTTTTATTCCACACCCATTCCTCACATTTTACCATATTCACTTTTGAATGTCCTTAGCAGTTACCGTTCTGAGTTTATTTTACAGTTGATTTATTCTTTCACATTTTCACGTTTATATCTCTCATTATTATAGTATACTCTGTACTCTCCACATTTTTATCATTACTTATGCTTTTTGGTTGCTGAGTTACAGGAACTGTTGATTTTGTGTCACTACCCTGGTTGCACTAACTCGTTGTATCCGTGTGTGCAGGACAGCTGTTACTGCTTTCATCGGGAACCGAGACTGCTTGCAGCCGACCCCTGGGCAGGGTGGTGCCTGGACTCTTTTCTCCTCATCTGCAATGACAGATAAATACAAATGATAAGACCCGAGGAGTTTTTCGAGCCAGGCTTCGACACGTCTCTGTGTTCCTTTGAATGTTACTTATTTTTGTGTGTTGACCCATTTAAGATGGGTCAAAAGGGGGATTTGAAGAAAATATAATCTGATCAAACATTATTCAGCTTTAAATATTGTTCAGCTTTAAAGTTACTGTGCAACTGTGTAATAAAAATGTGCTCACAGCTTTAAAGTTACTGTGCAACTGTGTGCTCACGACTTTGGCCTTGAGAGCGATAAGAAGCGATCGCCTCATCCTGCAGGCGAAAGATATCTGCAAGCGAAGAGACTAGAACACTCAAGGCCGCTTTCCTTTTATGGAGTTGTTTTTCTGCTAATGCAGCACTTTCCTCACAACCCCCTCCTGTAAGTTTTAGAGAATATATACCCATCCTCACAGAAAATATGAGGAATCTCTTGATGTGAGCTGTTTTTGAGAGGTTGTCTCTGTCTCAATAAAAGTTCACTGATTCCCCCATCTGCTGCAGGTGTCCGGTTGTCTTCATTCTCCGCCAGCCTGGTTAAGTCAATTCCTCCTTAACATCTAAAAGAACCTATTTAATGAAGGAAGACGGGTTCACTTTGTGTTTAATATTATTCTATTGCTGTTGTTGTTTTTTTATATCCTTCAGTTTATTGTTAATTAATAAGAAAACTCCAGACGATTCCATTCTGAGCTGAAGAAGCTTCTGATTGGTTAGTAGAGTCCATGTGAGTAAATTGGTGGCACAGCTGTGGATGCATATAAGGCAAAACACAGAGCCTGTTTCTGTGACATGGGAACATCAAGAGATGTCAACCAAAACACCAGGAAAAGAATTGTGGAGCTCCATAAGTGTGGCTCAGTTTGAATACAATTTGGTGCCATTTGCAATTAAGAAACACAGATAGTTTCTCTCTTTCCTCTTAAAGTTAACAAATATGTTTTTTATATTTATCAATTTAAAAAAATAAACATTTAGACTGATTTGATGTTACAATTAAAAAAGTGTTTTTGTTTTTATCTGAAGAGTTTGTAAATATCTGGTTTCAACTGTAGATTTGATGATGTTGGTGTTTGGCTTGATTGTCAGCACAAAGAGGGAGAGAGAGGAGCAGAGAGGGAGAGAGAGAATGAGGACAGAACAGAGATGAACAAGAGCAGGTGAGACACACATGTTAGTCAAATGGTTGTTTGCCAAAACTCATCAGAACATGTATCTCGTACCTAGTGTTTCTTTTTAGATACCATTTGTTACTTTTCAAATTCTATATTTATTAAGTTATGCAGGCTTGTTTGCACAACAAGGATAAATAATTATATAAACTTTTCTCAATCTAAATATTGTACTTTGGTAGAATTAAAAAACAAGTGTAGTGCAGGTCTATGATGATTTTTAGTGCTACTATCATCTAGTTCTGATTCTGGTTCTGTCTTGGTTACTGTTGTAGTCCTGTTTTAATTCCGGATCAGTTCTGGGTCTGGTTGAATTGAGGTTTAGTCCCTGTGTCTTGATACAGGCCCGACTTTGTTCTGCCTTGCTGCTTAATTAAAAAACTAGTTTAAGGTGTCCTGCATATGTATATAGAATAGCATCTGGCTGCAGTTTAAAGACTTTTTTTGTCTCGGTCTCGGTCTTCGTCTCGTCTCGTCTCGTCTCGGTCTCGGTCTTGGTCTCGTCTCAACTTGGTCTTGGTCTTGGTCTTGTCTTGGTCTCGATACCCTCTGGTCTTGGTCTTGTCTTGGTCTCGGATTAGGCGGTCTTGACTACAAGTCTAGGCCCCGGGGCAGACCCAGGACACGCTGGAGAGATTATATCTCTCGGCTGGCCTGGGAACGCCTTGGTGTTCCCCCGGATAAGCTGGAGGAGGTGGCTGGGGAGAGGGAGGTCTGGGCCTCTTTGCTTAGGCTGCTGCCGCCGTGACCCGGCCTCGGATAAAGCTGATGAAGATGGATGGATGGAAACTTAAAGACAGTTTCAGAATAAGATTAACTGTATAGTAAATATCTCATGTCCACCTACATCCACGAACATACTCTGAGATCTTCCTCTTTTCCTCGTGCCTGGAAGCTTCATATCACCCGAGCTGTTTAGGTGTGATCATTCTAATATGTGATGTACATTGTTGTGGAAGTTTTTTAAAATAAACTGCAAACTCTTAATGAGCATCTTTTGATTTGGATTGAATATTACACTGCAGCAGAGAGAGCAAACTGGTCAAAAGCCAAAATGGTCTCTAAAGATAGGTGCAGCCTTGTGCCTTATGTACACACAGACCCAGACATTTCACAACACATCACTTGCGCCTATACTTTTAGCCAATCCTTGCAGGGAGAGAGAGAGTCACGACCTTGTTTTTCCCACCTAACACAGTCAGGGTCACAAGACATACCCTCAAGACCTCCTCCACCACCTCCTCTCAAAGGCCAGAGAAGGGTCTCACTGTCTACTCCCCACGGCACCTGAATGTCTCCAACTTACTCACAATGTCTCACTGCATGTGTCATAAAGCACATATGTGCAGTGGAGTGAGTGACATCATCATTATGCTGCTGGTGTGTGAGTGGCTCTGAAAGGCCTGGACAGCCACTGATCAACACTGGCCTCTTAACAGCTGTGAGCAGAGAGGCAGGACACATATGCAAACACACAGAGTCACAGTGAGCACTGAATAATTAAAAAATGTATGATATCTAGTGGAGAGAAATAAGTCAGATTTTAAATAGGGATGATGATTAAAACTGTGTAGTTATTATAAAGTGTAGTGTCAATGTTACAGGATAGTACAACACGTTCTCACTCACAACTCGTCAAACGTGTGACGCATGCTCAGGCTCCCTCTGCTTCACTTATGGACGCGCAGGGTACCCCTCTCACGTTGGGAATTGACGTGAAGGGTCCTCCGATTGAAGAGATTGCCGCGGAAGTGCCTTTTGTCGGTATATTTAGACATTTTCCAAATCACATTGTAACGACCTATACTGAACACAATAAATTATATAATGCAGGCAACTATCTGAGAGAAAATTACTGCAGATAAAACTAGTTACAGGCTGTTATTTGTGTATCGGTTCTTGCATTGACGGAGTGAGCGATGTATGCTGGGTAATGGCACAGCTAGCGATTGGGTGAATTTATTGCACCGGTTTTATAAACTGTTCTACAATCCTTTTCATATTTGGAAATCTGTCGATCATTCTGCTACAGCTGTAAGATATCTTCTCCAACTCCTCTGAATACATGCAGTCATTTTACCGTCTGCTTTGGCTAATCACGCTCTTACGTATTAAATTAAATTAAATTAAATGCCTAATAAAAAAGCTGTTCTTTTTTATTAGGCAAAAACATTTTCGGCAAAAAAACATTATGCAAAAACATTTTCGGTGCTGTTAAGGAATTCACAGCGACTCAGTTGTTTATTTTTGAGAAAGTTTATTTTTTTATCATATTAGATGAGCGGCAGTGACGTCAACGTACTCGATCGTACCACAGGTAAGTGCGAATCTGAATCTGTAGATTTTTTAAAATTATTTTTCTTATTTAAAACCAAAAAGAAAAACCCGAAACAGTGAGCTCACAAAGCTGCTTTTAGCAGTTCCATGGGTTAAGATTAGCAATTTCGTGGAACAGTGAATGACTTAACATTTAATAGCATATATGTTACCACACCACATGTGCTGTAAGCTAGCTAAATTCATTTCTGTTAGCCAATCAAGTTAAGCTTATCATATATCATCATCCAGGGTACAGTGATAGAGAAGTGTGTGCTGACGTTTGCTGTTGTTGCCACTTTGTAAAGTTTGAGGGTTCTAATAAGGGTCAGTGTTGCCAGATTGGGTTGATGCTCAAATTCAAGATAGACGTTATCTATCAATCTAGCTCTCTCTTTATGGCTCTCTCTCTCATTCTGGCTCTCTCTCTCGCTCTCGCTCTCTCTCTCTCGATTTTAAACTTAATAACAGCATTACATAATCATTCAATAGCAGACCGATCATCTATGCTGCAAATGAAATACAAATGGACACTAAACAGGGTTTATCTAAATCGTTACAATAGGGTTTAATGTATATATTTATTTATAAGGTGCTTCTGAATTCTGAATACTTTTTTTTTCTAAACAGGTTCTTCATCAATCCGCCTATTATTGATTGATTCCTTCCTACATCTGCTTTTTGAAAAACTCCTAAAGGCACTTTTAAGAGCCACGTCAGTCTGTTTGTATCTGTTCTTACTGCTGTCCTTATTGGTCTGTCTCTCTGTTTCTGCCTCGCTCTGTTGGTCTCTGTCTTGTTTGATTGTTCTGTTTGTGTGTGTGTGTGTGTGTGTGTGTGTGTGTGTGTGTGTGTGTGTGTGTGTGTGTGTGTGTGTGTGTGTGTGTGTGTGTGTCCTCAGTGAACTGTATCAGTCTCTGCAGTATCTTCCAGCTGCAGAAGTCACTTCAGTTTCTGTTCAGTCTGACTGAGGGAGGTTTTTGTACGACTGTTTTTCACTGTGTGAACACCCACTGACTGTTAGGATAGTGCCGACCCTGACAGTAATAAACTGCTGCATCTTCAGCCTGGACTCCACTGATGGTCAGAGTGAAGTCAGAGTTTGATCCACTGCCTGTAAAACGAGCTGGAATCCCTGATTGTCGAGTGCTAGCATACTTAATGAGCAGTTTAGGAACTCCTCCATCTTTCTGTTGGTACCAGGATAAATAGTTGTTGTTATAAACATTCTGACTGGTCGTACACTTGATGCTCACAGTTCCTCCCACAGCAGAGCTCACTGCTCCAGGCTGAGTCACTGTGATCTGTCCTCTGGACTCTGAGGACACAGAGACAAAAACATAAAGCAGCTTCATGGTTTTGTGGGCTTCATTTCAGAGGGACAGATGTTGATAGAGGAGAGGAGTTTGATTCTCTGGACTTTACCTGTGAAGCAGCAGCAGAGGAGAGTCCAGATGAGGACGCAGATCAAAGTCATGTTTTTGATGAGGAGGATTTCTGTGGCTTCTGTTGTGATGAAGGACAGCTGTCAGTCATCCAGTGTTCAACTCTCAGGACTATAAACTCTCCCAGAGCACTGGAGCATGGTGCTGCTGATGCAAAGTGCCTCTCTATGGAAATGAACTGACTCCAGCAGGACTACATAATTAGTCTTTGCAATGTGAATTCACAGGTTTTCAACATGTTTTTTATTATTCTATTTATTACTTTATCCAGGACCTTTAAGCCTTCTCCTGATACACAATCTGGTAATGTGGATTAAAAGCAGAATTAAACATTCATTCAGCTACTGCTATAAAAGTGATCAATGACACCATTGAGCCAATGAACCTTTTGGTGTGACTTTTTTCCTAGACTGACTCCAACACAGACTTGGACCAGTCTCATAATGCTGTTTAATAATGGATCAATCAAATTAACATACCACTGAATAAAGGTCTCAAAGTCAGTTTTCTAAAATCTAAAATGTGTTTGAACAGACTGCCACAAGGATACGTCTTTGTTTTTTAAAGCCAGTTCATGGACAGATAAGACCTGTTAATTAAACAGATCATTGATTGATTTTAAGTAAAATAATTGCATGTATTGTTAATTAATTACTATCCATATGAGGTCCAAAGAGATCATCACCACAGGAAATAACAAAATAAACATAAGAGCAGAAACTTTAGGACCGTCCGAATCAACCACCTGGTTCATTCGTAAAAGGAATAAATGCATTGGACAGCACGATACTAAAAAGGCCTGAAAAACCACAGAAGAAAACTAAAACTGATAACGACAGAATGCTTAGTTAAGAAAAAAAAACATTCCCTTGGAAAACTTGGATGCAGTTCGCCTTGGTCGCTCAGCACTCAGTGACGCTGACACTGCTTTGCACCTAACAGCTTCAAGGCCAGGGTCCTCAGTTCCCCCTTGGGACCTGGACCTTGTCCTTGGCGCCCTCCATTTGAGCCCCTGGAAAGTGCTGAGTTGAAGTGGCTATCGCTTAAGACTGCCTTCTTTCTGGCCCTAACTTCCACCAGATGAATTAGTGAGCTGGAGGCGCTGTCGGTCCACAGTGACTGTTGTAGGTGGCTGCCAGATGGGAAGGGGGTGGTCCTCCGGCCCAACCCTGCCTTCTTGAAGAAAGCCCTCTCGGACTTCCACCTCTCTCATTCAGTTGAGCTGCACTCAGCTCCCACTGAAGGTTTGGACTAAGAGGCTGCTGGCTCTGTGGCCCGTCCGAGCTGTGGCACTGTATGTTGCATGTACCCACTCGATTCGGACAACGGACCAGCTGTTAGTTTCATTCCATCCCGGGATTCTGGGAAGCCCCCAGTCCAAGTCATCAGCTGTGTCAGCCTGACTGTACTGAGAGTAATTAATAGTAATTAATACTGTTGGATTTGAAGGTAAAATCCACAGACTGAACTTGTGGCCTTCACGTTTCTACCCCTCTTATGATCGAAAATCATGTGGGTCATATGTGTGTGTGTTTATTTGGGTGACTCTGTCATGGTCCTGGGTCATGTGACCCAGTATTCTGAGTTTCTTGATGTTTTCTTATTCCTTTCAGTCTAGTTTCATTTCAGTTTATCGAGTTACATTCAGTCACGCCTGGGTTACAGTTTTAATTCATGATTTTTAAAGCTCCCCATTTGTCTCATCCCTGTGTGAAGTTTTCTGTGTTAAGTCTTCGTGTGTTTATCTGTCATGTTTCATGTCCAAGTTTTCTTTGTTTGTCTAGTTCCAGTCATGTCTGGGTCTCGTTATGTTTCCCGTTTTATTTTGAAGGATCCTTGTGTTTTTTGTTTATTGTATTTAGCTTCACGTCCCCTGTCCTGTCATTATGTTAATTGCTGTCAGCTGTTTCCCATGTGATTCCGCTTCCCCTGATCATTCCTTATGTGTACTTAATCCGTGTGTTTCTGCTCAGTCGGTGTCAGATCGTCTGTTAACCTCACCACAGTATTCATAGGTTTACCTCATTGTTCCGCTGTGTGTCCTAGTTTACTCAGTGTTCATCGTTTTGTTGTAGTTCTTTCACTGAGTGTCACGGCCTTCTGTTAACACAGTGTTCATCGTCTCCTTAGTTTCCCTAGTTTGATGTTTTTTCTTCTGCAATAAAGGCTCGCTTTATTTTTGAAACTACGTTTTGTCTCCACCGTGTCTGCATCTGGGTCTACCTCATTCTTCACACCGGCGCACCCCGCCGTGACAGACTCTTCCCATCAGAGGATGTATGTGTGGGTGTTTCTCTCTCGTCCCTCACAGGTGCCTGCTGAGTGGTTGGGTTGACTGATTCCTGTTCCCAAACTGTGTACAGAAATCTGTACATTACAGAGAGTGCAAGCATGCACATTTTTCGTTTTCGTCAGCCAAAAAGTTTACTGATCTTTGAGAAAATGATGTAACTTTAATAACTATATGTTCTAACTAGGGACCGAAAGTGCTTAAAATCTCAGAGAAGCGGTGTAGGTGAGGTAGAAAGTCATTAGGATTACATGTTACATATCACACATTGTCTCACTTTGTCTTAGATAAGTGTGTGTGTGTGTGTGCGTGTGTGTGTGTGTGTGTGTGTGTGTGTGTCCTCAGTGAACTGTATCAATCTCTGCAGTATCTTCCAGCTGCAGCAGTCACTTCAGTTTCTGTTCAGTCTGACTGAGGGAGGTTTTTGTACGACTGTTTTTCACTGTGTGAACACAAGCTGACTGTTGATGTTGTGATAACTCTGACAGTAATAAACTGCTGCATCTTCAGCCTGGACTCCACTGATGGTCAGAGTGAAGTCAGAGTTTGATCCACTGCCTGTAAAACGAGCTGGAATCCCTGATATTCTCTCATGAGCACGCCTAATGAGCAGTTTGGGAACGTCTCCATCACCTTGTTGGTACCAGGCTAAATAGTGATAGTTGCTATAAACATGAACATTCTGACTGGTCGTACACTTGATGCTCACAGTTGCTCCCACAGCAGAGCTCACTGCTCCAGGCTGAGTCACTGTATATTGTCCTCTGGACTCTGAGGACACAGAGACAAAAACATAAAGCAGCTTCATGGTTTTGTGGGCTTCATTTCAGAGGGACAGATGTTGATAGAGGAGAGGAGTTTGATTCTCTGGACTTTACCTGTGAAGCAGCAGCAGAGGAGAGTCCAGATGAGGACGCAGATCAAAGTCATGTTTTTGATGAGGAGGATTTCTGTGGCTTCTGTTGTGATGAAGGACAGCTGTCAGTCATCCAGTGTTCAACTCTCAGGACTATAAACTCTCCCAGAGCACTGGAGCATGGTGCTGCTGATGCAAAGTGCCTCTATGGAAATCATCTGACTGAAAACAACAAGTAGTTGGATCAAATAGTCGATGCTGTTTATCAGTTAATCAGTCAGTTTATGAAAATGTTTTCTTTCTTGTGTTTTAGGACACATCCAGACATTGATGGATGTGTGGGATTTTTAAATTTGGGTATTTTCTGCAATCTTTTACAAAAACATGTTCATTGACTGAGAGAGGCAAGAAAATGTTTCATGATCAAACCAGAGCAGGACTTTGTGATATAACCCCAAGTGTTGCCAAATGCCAACAAAACATGCAAACAATGTCTGAAGATAAAGGCTCAGACATCCATCCTTGTAAGACAAAATCTGATTTCCTCTTGTTCACTTAAAAAAAAAGAAGAAAAGAAATGTTGTACTTGTCTACTCAAACACATGAACAGAGTTTCAGAGAATCTTCACCCTGAAAGAAGTTTTAGAAACTTACCTGTCAGCAAATCAAAGAACCGCTTACATGTAAGCAACAGGACAGAATAGAAAAGTTTTCCCCCAAAAAAGAACCTGCACATTTGAACATGGCGTCAAAAATGAAAGACATTAAAAAATCAGAGGAAAGGTACAATTTGCAAAACCTATTTTAGAGTTTTGTAAAACTCAGTACAAAAAAACTTGCAGTGATTCACATTGATGCATGATGCTGACCACAGGATGCAAAAGTTAAACATGACCACAGCGCAGAATCATTCATCTCTGTTTTAATTTGATATTTTTATAACAGGACAACCTGTGAGGCTGGAAAGACGTCGGTTTCATGCCCTGAACAGGTCACTTTCTGTTTGGTGATGTAGTGTCTGCAGTGTTGGGAAGGTTACTTTTAAAATGTATTCCACTACAGATTACAGATTACATGCCCCAAAATGTATTTTGTAACGTATTCTGAATACTTTGGATTACTTAATATATGATCATGCTTTTTACAACTACATGAATGCACTATTGCTGTGTGATTTATTACTGTTACTGAAGGCTACTTGCCGTACCAATAACAACTCGATTTTTACATCTTAATATAAATGAGTATCAGTAGGTGGACATTAGGTAAGGCTGCACTTTTTGCAGTGATCTGCAAACGCATATATAAAACAGGTCCGCAGCTCCGAACCGTAGTAAAGGGACCTCTGGCTAATCCGTCGGGTTCGTGTCGGCTCGTAGCTGAAAACTAGCTTTACTTTGTTGTCTGGGTCAAGTTTGTAAGAGACAGAGAGAGACGTTGAAAGGCTGCTCCAGCAGAACTTATTGTTTCGGAGGAAAACACGAACACAGTGTCCAGTCGAGTCTTAATAGCTTACTTACAGCTGGGCTCGTCAGGCTCTCTTCTTGGCTGCTGTGGTTATTATTATATTTACATGCTTCCAGCTCCCGTTTCTGCTCGATGACAGCTCGTACTTTTTCTCCCTCTTCGCGCTCACAGACACATAACAGGTACAGCAGTCCATTCTCCCTGCAGCACGGACTACACTGCCCATCAGGCTGCATTCTTTAGGGCGATGCCTGTAACACTCTGCCTGTTGCCTTCATATTAAATCATTTTTTGAATAATAATTTTGAAATATTTTTAAATATTTCTTCACGTCATAATGCTGGCAGCAAGTAGAGATGACATGGGCCGCAAGATTGAGACACAGACATCAGAGCCTCTTAATGTTTTCTTTGGGTTTCAACCAGCATGGAATTACCATAGAGAGTGCACAGCCTAACATATGAAACAGGAGAAGACGTGTAATCCATTTATTTCAACAAAGTAATTGTAATCTAAATTGATGTGATTAGCAGAGTAATCCAAAGAGTGGAAATGTGCTGGAAATTTCTTTTATTTTATGAATTTGTCACATGTTTTAGTAATATCACTTTTGGGTCACTTCAAGGTTCACATGTGGAGAAGCATTCAGCTTTTACTCTATTGCACAAAGTCAGGCATCGTGAGAAAGTTGGTGACACCCAGAGGGGGAGAATTCAACAGGTGGTGAAGTCTTTTGTTAATCAGGTCTTTGAGGATGTGGGGAAGAGGCAAGGAGCAGTCTCTATGTGACACTGGAAGAGGAGATAAAGTTGTAAACTCTCTCCCTCTCTTGGAGGGGTCAAGGGTGTGACAACAGTGTGGAAATGCCTTCTGTTTGACTGTATTTAAAGAGGGTTGCTATTCATCTTTAGAGACACGCATCAGTGCCCCACTGAATGTCGTCTCTCCCTCAACTGCTTGGGAATTAAAAAGGTGTTGGCTCATCGTGTCTGCAGACTTTGTTGATTATATTTCCATGACATTATTCTGCAGTGACAAAGTGAGATATGTCACAACAAAGGAGCGAAAACTGAAAAAGTGTTTGTTTACATTGTTGAGTTAACACCGAATATAAAAGCTTCAGTGCTCTTTGGTACGGATTCTCCAGTTTTTTTATTTAAAAGTTTTATAATTACGATTTTGATTATGTCCCCACATTCGGTGTCAATGATGGTGATGATACTGGAGGATAAACGTGAGCTCTAACACATGAGTCTGCCTACAGGAGGGAGGTTGAACGTCTGGTGTCCTGGTGCAGCCACAACAACCTGGTGCTGAATGCCCAGAAGACAGTGGAGATTATTGTGGACTTCAGGAAGCACACAGCCCCACTCCCCCCATCATCCTGACTGACACCCCCATCACCTCTGTGGACTCATTCCGCTTCCTGGGTACCACCATCACCCAGGACCTGAAGTGGGAGCCCACCATCACCTCCGTCATCAAGAAAGCCCAGCAGAGGCTGTACTTCCTGAGGCAGCTGAAGAAATTCAACCTGCCAACACGGACGATGATGCAGTTCTACACTGCAATCATCGAGTCCATCCTCACCTCCTCCATCACCGTGTGGTACGCTGGAGCCACTATCAGGGACAAACAGAGACTGCAGCATGTTGTGCGCTCTGCTGAGAAGGTGATTGGCTGCAGACTCCCATCTCTGCAGGACCTGTACACCTCCAGGACACTGGGGCGTGCAGCTCGGATCTCAGCTGACCCTTCTCACCCTGGACACAGTCTGTTTGACCTGCTCCCCTCAGGCAGGAGGCTCCGGTCCATTCGCACCAGAACCTCTCGCCATAAGAACAGTTTCTTCCCCTCTGCTGTCGGACACATGAACAATAAACGTATGACTGTTCCCACCACTAACACATGACCCTACGCTGTGTTCACTGCATCATTCCATGTTTGCACTGATCACCACCTGCACTCATGTATATATCTTTCTACGTAGCACTCTTAATTCTTATTCTCATGTATATCTCATGCATATATCTTTCTACGTAGCACTCTTAATTCTTATTCTCATGTATATCTCATGTATATCTCATGCATATATCTTTCTACGTAGCACTCTTAATTCTTATTCTCATGTATATATCTCATGCATATATCTTTCTACGTAGCACTTTTAATTCTTATTCTTACTTTTATTTTTTTCATGTCTATTTAAGCGCAATTTATGACACTATGTTTGCACTGAAGCACCGCAGCAATTTCCTGATGTTGTAAACCTGCTCAACATTTGGCAATAAAACCCTTTCTGATTCTGATTCTGATTCTGATTCTGATCTGCTCAAATTTACACAGCTTTCACATCACTTCATTGTAGGGGTCGAGTTTTTCTTTATTTGTTACCTGTATATGAATCTACAGTGTTCAGTTGAGTCACATTCCAAATATGCTGTGAAAAACTCTTTTTAAACGAGTCGTGCTGGAGTCAGTCAGATGATTTCCATAGAGAGGCACTTTGCATCAGCAGCACCATGCTCCAGTGCTCTGGGAGAGTTTATAGTCCTGAGAGTTGAACACTGGATGACTGACAGCTGTCCTTCATCACAACAGAAGCCACAGAAATCCTCCTCATCAAAAACATGACTTTGATCTGCATCCTCATCTGGACTCTCCTCTGCTGCTGCTTCACAGGTAAAGTCCAGAGAATCAAACTCCTCTCCTCTATCAACATCTGTCCCTCTGAAATGAAGCCCACAAAACCATGAAGCTGCTTTATGTTTTTGTCTCTGTGTCCTCAGAGTCCAGAGGACAGATCACAGTGACTCAGCCTGGAGCAGTGAGCTCTGCTGTGGGAGGAACTGTGAGCATCAAGTGTACGACCAGTCAGAATGTTTATGTTTCTGGCAGCGCTCACTGTTTAGCCTGGTACCAACAGAAAGCTGGAGAAACTCCCAAACGTCTCATTTACTACACTAGCAGTCGACAATCAGGGATTCCAGCTCGTTTTACAGGCAGTGGATCAAACTCTGACTTCACTCTGACCATCAGTGGAGTCCAGGCTGAAGATGCAGCAGTTTATTACTGTCAGAGTTTTCACTGGCTGAACAGTCAAGATGTGTTCACACAGTGAAAAACAGTCGTACAAAAACCTCCCTCAGTCAGACTGAACAGAAACTGAAGTGACTGCTGCAGCTGGAAGATACTGCAGAGACTGATACAGTTCACTGAGGACACACACACACACACACACACACACACACACACACACACACACACACACACACACACACACACACACACACACACACACACACTAGTACAGGTCCTCCATCTGTTTTTTTACCCAAAAAGGGTTTAATTTGTGAGAGTAAACTTGTGCAGTGTAAATAGTCAAACAGTAAAATGTAAACATTGCAGCAGTTAAGGAGTGAAAGGCCATTTTTGTTGAAACACTTGTTTCCTGGTTAAGAGCATTGCTTAGAAACTCGTCTTTGGTTTACTTTTACTTTTCTGTTTGGGAAGATTGGGGAACATAAGGACCTGTTTTCTTGTTTTGGCATTGCTCACATCCAAAACAAATAAACTCCTCTATACCAAAAACGAACCTTCTTATCAACTCACATTGTTGTACAAATAAAGTCATCCTGTTTTTATTAAGCTGTATATTTTCAAACATGAACATTGTTAAAATGATTTGGTCGATGTTTCATCTTTCACTTTGTTATTCTCCTGGTCTTTCATTTGTTCAACTGTGATGCTAAAGTTCAAAAAACAAATCCCAGAATTGTTTTCAGTTAAGCTAAGCAGTGGCTTCATGTTCTAATTATCTTTAACATTACAGGGCTCTAGAATAACTTTTTGCCTTGGTTGCACTGGTGCGCCACTTTTTCAACCTCATCGCTTAACACCGCAGTTTTACATGTGCCCTTTTTTGGGGGGAAATTGCTGTCCATACAGACAATATTGATTTGTAAATGATTAACTAACAATCTTGTTCTTGTGCTTAAAGTGCTTTGGCACTCTTTGGCCATAAGAATGCAGAGATGGCACCGGGTGTTATGGCACGCCGTCTTTCTCTCGGTTCTGCAATGTTTGTTTGTTGTGTTCTTAGTGGTGTCCCTGCTAGCTTGGAAAACCCACTCCCTGTTGGTGTATGAGCGACAGACGCTTTTTAACATCCGTGACTCACTGCTGATGCTCCACAGTGTTAGCGAGCGATCTGGAGGAATCCCGCGCCTCCCGTGCCGGAGAAGCAGCTTCGCCGCGATCGCTGCTCTGCGCTTCCACAGGCCCCGCTGGTTTAGAAACTTATTCCCGTTAACGACAAGGAAGCAAGATGAACAGCAATTTTACTTGCTAGCAAGGGAGGCTGGTTGGAACCAGGCTCTTGGAGCTAAACGCTCCTCACCTGTCTGCTAGCCAGCATCAAGTAAACAGCCTTCCTTGCAGCTTTTTATTCTGAGAACACAAGCACTGTGTTTGTGTGTATGTGAGTGTGTATGTTTGTTTGGTGGTGCGTTTGTGTGACCTCCTGCTTATCAAAAGGGTCATAAAAGCAGGAAGCTTACTAACCAAGAAAACAGAACCCTCACACAGGATGTCCCTATAATGAAACACTACAGCCTCCCCCACCAACAAACAGGCTGGAGAGGTGGTCAGAGACAAAGGAATGTCTTTGACCATGCTGCTTGAACTAAGTCTTACACATTTAAGTAACACAATGACAACATTTAACAATTTGACTCCAACAGTCCCCCCTTTTTGTCAACTTTGTACATAAATTTCCACTTATGCACCCTTGTGTTTGACAGTTCAGTATAGGCTTCATTCACACACAGCTCCTCACATCATTCACTTCCTACTGCTGCAAAAGTTCACAGTTCATACATGTACGAAACGTGCTTAGCAATTATCCTACTTCTCATTCATCTCACACACAGTAAACTACATCCTGCAAGGAAACAAATGAATGTCAACAGTCAAAAACAAGAATCAACGTTCTCAAAAGAATATGCACTACAATCCAAATGTATGCAGACATAGGCATTCAAACACATCCGTTGGTTTTTGGTTTGTCCATGTGGCTTCCAGCTATCTTCAAAGCTGTAGCCTGGTCAACACTCCTCTTTATGACCCCTTTCAAACCCCCAAATCTTCTCACTGTAGACACCCTGTGGGGTGATCGAGTCACCTGGTGAATCATCTGCATTTACAACTCCTCTCCTTTCCTGTTGTCACTGCAGAAAAAGTTTTTTAAAGGAAATTGGATCAAGTTGTTTATGATCTTCTCCCCCCTTTTTGAGTCATGTCCACCCATGGCTCAAAACTCCAACCAACTTATATAAGTGTACATGATGTAAATGTAAACAAAAGAAAGCCCCTTTGACTGTCTGGCTTTTTCTTCATAATGATAGCCATATTAGGACACATAAAGGCAATGGTTATATATCTATATATTTTAGCACAAATGACAATATAAAAAATATCAATCCTAACAATGCCCATGTGTCAAAGTAACTGAGAATAAAAAACAGAAACATGAAGGAGATATTCCTGGCCTGGCTTTTTATAGCAGATAATCTTAAAAATATTTTGCAATTTTACATAATTTTAAAAAAGTTTTTCTTCAGTATTGAACAGCAGAAAATAGGCTTTCTTGTCCGAGGTCATTAAGTAAAAGAAAAAAAGACAGAGGCTGACAGCGCTGTAAACAACGGTAGACTGGTGGGTAATAAGCGAAGGAATAATGCAGAAAACAGAGATTTGAGACGGGAAACTGTTCTTGAAGTACAGAGAGAGAGAGAGAGAGAGAGCTGTGCATGAAGTGCGATTTTTATCTTGGTGGAAACAAAACAGTAAAGTAAGAGGGAATTCATGACAATGTTTATCAGATGTGAAGCATAGTTTGTTGCTTCTTTTGCTGCTGGTTCAGTCAATTTTGCTTGGAGAGAGACAAAACCTGCAGCTCAGAATCAGCGCAAAAAAAGACGTAAACAGCGCGGACCCGACGCATCAGAATCAGTGAGCTGTCGGCTTTCAGCCCGATGGCGTGTCCGTCTACGTGCCGTCGTGTGAGAAAGCAGAGAAAGCTGATTCTGATGCGTCGGGTCCCTCTGTGTGTTTACGCTGTGTGTCTTTGTGTGGAATCCGTTTACCTGCTCTCATTTACTGTTTGGTGGTTGATAAAATACTTTTGTGATCTTTAACCTGAGATTCCGGCGTTTCTGGGAAAATATATTTATGTTTAAAACTCGATTTAGGATTTAATGAATCAATGTCGCTTTATTCAAGCTACTCACCTCTCTCTATCTGCCTGTACTTTCAAACGTACAGACGGACTACATGAATATCTGAACTACGACCAATCAGAGAGGTCCCACCCCTGATTATCTCTGATTGGTTTAGACCACGATAGGAGCATAATGTGTGTCGGTTGTTGACCACAGGGAGAGTTTCAGAGTTGCAGGGAGTGTTTTTTTATTTATTTATTTTACTCGAATAGTTGGTCGTACCGCTGCGACCTGAGATTATTTTTAATCGCACTTGCGACCAAATTGGTTGCACTCTACAGCCCTGCATTACATTTAATTTTTCTAACTTAGCTTTGCTCCAGTGGTAATTAGAGTGAAAGGACTTGAAAATCAAAGTTTTACTCGTCTCTGTAAAACAAATTATTCATACCACCTTTACTTAACAGGAGCTTTACTGTGATAATTTTAATACATTCTTCTATATTTAGTATGGTTTTAATATTTTCGTATTTTAAATTACGCAGGATATATGATAAAACAATAATTTACTTGCAAAGAGTTTTAATTTCTACACAAATACTTTCATTATGTGGAAAAAAGTATTTGAGATGGAATTGTTTTATTTGATCTGAGAACAAAAAGAAATTGTTCATTGTTAATATATTTAGATCATATAAACAATATACAGGTACATTTAGCAAAGAAAGTAAGAGAGAAAAAATACTACAGACGGGCATCTGAGGGTGAGGGGAGCGTGCCAAGCTCCAATCGACAGCACAGTCGAGTTCAATGATGGCATCATGATTCTGTGAGCAGCACAGAAACCAGAAGCTAGGGTGGTGATGGGGAATGACCGACGGCAATTTCCTATGAACATCACCTAATGCTGTGTCACTGTGCTAAGCATACTTTGACAATCTGAAGAGGGTCTTCCTTTGTGTCATTGTTGTTGTCATTTGCATCATGACCACTTCTACAAGACTGCTAAAGTGATTCAACAGGTGGGATCATAACAGCAGTAAAACAACTGGATCCAATACCCTTTCCGAGAAAGGTTTTCTGCAGAGATAAAAAGGACAATAGAGGAGTCATAAGTATTCCCCCCACAGGAAGAATGCCTGAAGTGAGGCGATGAGGGTTGATAGAGGCCATAAAAAAGGGCTCTATCATATAATCATATATGCTTAGAGGTATCAATTGTATAATGATAGAGGTCTGATCCTTGGTAGTCTGCAAAGACTCTTCCAGAGTGTTCTGGCATGCACACACATCCCAAGGTCATGAGTGAGGTCGTACCTTCTTTATATAGTATGGGAGGACACCTACTCTGTATCTGTTTAAGTATAAGAGCCTTTTGTTTAGGTGGACCGCTGGACTCCTGGCACCAGCTTACACACACACACACACACACAATTCAAAATAAAAGGCAGCAAGCGGAGGCCGTCGTTGGGGTCATTTTGTGGTAGACACCGACGAGGCCTCCATTGCAAATAAATCGATCGATCGCTGACTGTCTCGTTTTCTTCATGATGAATTAGTCTCTAAACCAGCGGGGCTTGTGGAAACACAGACCCAACAACACCCAGGTAGAAGACTAGTATTAATAACTGACTGCACACTTATTTCCACACTGTCATCCTCGAGTAGGTGAGAGGGAACGAAGTCTTGCCCCAAAGACATTTTGTAGGTTTGCTGGCTCCTTAGAGTACGAGCACCTGGATGACTGAGAACCTTCACAGATCTATTTTCAAGCTGAGCTCAAAGGTCAAAGCCAAGCTTTTTTCAATACACTGCTCAGCTTTCTTTATCATAATCGTACACATCATGGTTTTGGGAGCTTCATTTCAGAGAAATGATTTTTGCAAGATGAGAGATTGTTTCTCGAGACTTTCTCCAACTTTTCCTTGCTGTGCAAAAAATGATGGTATTTGTTTAAGAGATATACAGTGTGTGTAAGTGTGTGTGTGTGTGTGTGTGTGTGTGTGTGTGTCCTCAGTGAACTGTATCAGTCTCTGCAGTATCTTCCAGCTGCAGCAGTCACTTCAGTTTCTGTTCAGTCTGACTGAGGGAGGTTTTTGTACGACTGTTTTTCACTGTGTGCTCACCCACAGACTGTTAGGATAGTGCCAACACATACAGTAATAAACTGCTGCATCTTCAGCCTGGACTCCACTGATGGTCAGAGTGAAGTCAGAGTTTGATCCACTGCCTGTAAAACGAGCTGGAATCCCTGATTGTCGAGTGCTAGCATAGTAAATGAGCAGTTTAGGAACTCCTCCATCTTTCTGTTGGTACCAGGCTAAATAGTTGGAGCTATAAACATTCTGACTGGTCGTACACTTGATGCTCACAGTTCCTCCCACAGCAGAGCTCACTGCTCCAGGCTGAGTCACTGTGATCTGTCCTCTGGACTCTGAGGACACAGAGACAAAAACATAAAGCAGATTCATGGTTTTGTGGGCTTCATTTCAGAGGGACAGATGTTGATAGAGGAGAGGAGTTTGATTCTCTGGACTTTACCTGTGAAGCAGCAGCAGAGGAGAGTCCAGATGAGGACGCAGATCAAAGTCATGTTTTTGATGAGGAGGATTTCTGTGGCTTCTGTTGTGATGAAGGACAGCTGTCAGTCATCCAGTGTTCAACTCTCAGGACTATAAACTCTCCCAGAGCACTGGAGCATGGTGCTGCTGATGCAAAGTGCCTCTCTATGGAAATCATCTGACTGACAGAAACATGCAAGTTAGAATAGAATAGAAAGCCTTTTTTTGTCACTATAAAGTTGTACAAAGAGATACAGAGAAAATGAGACAAAGACACAAAGTTGCAGGGGGAAAAGTGCCAGAAACACATTATATTAGATTAATATTTCAAACATGACAAAATGCTGATCTTACAGCAGCAAAATGATTGTATCTCTACAGTTTAAACATTTCTTATGCACAGAGTGGATAGTCAAAAATATTGAATCATCAAAAATACATTATTTTATATTTATTACTTTTACTATTACTTACTTTTTAGTCTCATTTTATTCTTATTGTCACGGTTTCTGAGGCAAGCTGCATGGTGTTATGAATGAAGGACCCAAGATTCAGGCACAGGCTGTGATGTGAGTGAGCTTTTATTCCAACAGGTGAAAACACACAAAAAAAAAGTGAGGATGGCAAAGACAGAACTAAGGCTACGTTCACACTGCAGGCGAAAGCGCATCAAATCCGATTTTTTTGACCCTGTCTGCTGACAGATGGAGAGAATAGACAGACTGTTCCCTGTTTGTGAAGGACTGCTAGGAAAGTTTAACATAACTAACTGTCTGTCCTGAATCAGTCTTGTTAGGTAATGTTCACATAATGTTATCATCCCAGTGTTTCCAGTGTGGGAGAAAGTACTCAGGGCCTTCAAGTTACACACTATGAAAGGCAGCAAGAAGTTTAATGTTCAGAAACCTAAAGTATGTATCAGCAGCAGAATGGAGCTAAAATAAATGTTGGTTTCAGTTCTATGAAGCTTTGAGTATTTTGGATCAGTAGCTGCTGTGTTTGTTGCATCATGTTGCTGTAATTGTTTATATGCTTTATATATTCTGAGCTAAGTTGATCTATAGTGTTACATCATATTCTATAAGGATGTTATGTGTTTGTAGACTTTCTGCCCAGTTTGACCCATTTAGCAGACGTCAGCCTGTTTAAGGCTCTGATATCTATGCTGTATGACTTAAAGCAGTTATGACATGGTCTGATTTTCTCACCCAATAAAGGAATATTTCATATATCAGTCGACTCTTCATTCTATCAGACACAGTTTTCACAGCTCGTACATTTTCTTTTTACACATGTATGTAAGCATTGAGCCAAATGTAATAATGCCAACATATTAAACAAACAATATTTGTCTCTTATGTATAATACATCTGTATATACACTTTTGAGTGAAGATTTAAGGTGATAGGAAATATAAATAACTGCAACTGAATCTTTCAAGTTCAAGCTCACTGCTGTAATATATATATATATATATATATATACACACACACACATGTATACATATATACATATACATATATATATATATATATACATATATATATATATATATATATATATATATATATATATATATATATATATATATATGTATATATATATATATGTATATATATATATATATATATATATGTATATATATATATATATATATATATATATATATATATATATATATATATATATATATATATATATATATGTCGTTCGGACTGGAGAAGTGTAGTCGGATGGTAACAAAGAGAGGGAAGGTAGTCAGAACTGAGGGGATTGAACTACCAGAAGACATTGCAGACATAGAGGACAGTTACAAGTACTTGGGGATCCCGCAGGCAAATGGGAACCATGAAGAGGCCGCTAGAAAGGCTGCAACCACCAAGTACCTGCAGAGGGTCAGGCAAGTCCTGAGGAGTCAGCTGAATGGTAAGAACAAGATCCGGGCCATCAACACGTACGCCCTGCCCGTGATCAGGTACCCTGCTGGGGTAATAGGCTGGCCAAAGGAGGAGATAGAAGCCACTGACATAAAGACAAGAAAGCTCCTGACCATGCATGGAGGGTTTCACCCCAAGTCCAGCACCCTGAGGCTGTACGCTAAGCGGAAGGAAGGGGGCCGGGGACTGGTGAGTGTCAGCACCACAGTCCAGGATGAGACAAGGAACATCCAAGAATACATTGGGAAGATGGCCCCAACTGACCGAGTGCTCAGTGAATACCTCAGGCAGCAGAAACCCAAGAAAGAGGAGGGAGACGAGGAACCATCATGGAAGGACAGGCCCCTGCACGGTATGTACCACCGGCAGATAGAGGAGGTGGCTGATATCCAGAAATCCTACCAGTGGCTGGACAAAGCTGGACTGAAAGACAGCACAGAGGCACTAATCATGGCAGCACAAGAACAAGCTCTGAGTACAAGATCCATAGAGGCTGGGGTCTTCTCGTACTCATAGTACGCACCGTACTCATAGTACTCACCGTACGCAGTACGCGTAGTGCGCGTACTTCAAGCGTGCAGACCCTGAATTGGGACACAGCCACGGGCTTTACACAGAAACCTGACTGAACTGGAACAGAGGGAGCATGGGAACCAAACCTAGGAACTAGAAATCATAGCAAAAGACATAACCAGAATAACCTAAAGCATAAGATAATAATAATTAACACAAAACACTGGGTCACATGACCCAGGACCATGACACTTATAGCACTAGAATTAAATAATAAGGGAAGGATTCTGGATCAGCATCATGATGAAAACTTGTGGCCGTAGTATATACAATATTCTGGAGAAGGTATAAAATGTCACCGTATGTGTGTGTGTGTGTGTGTGTTTTATGTGTATGGATTTTTTAAATTATTACTCATCATATATTACTGTCTATTAAAGTCCTGTAGTAATTTGTCCATCAGCCTTTGGAAGGTGGCCGGTGCCCCATGTAGGCCAAATGGCATCATCGTGAACTGGAACAGGCCGGCAGGTGTCCTGAAGGCGGTGTACGGTCGAGAAGACTCCTCCAGTGGCACTTGCCAGTAACCTTTGCAAAGATCCAAGGTGGTGATGTACCTGGCCGCTCCGATCTTCTCCAGCAAATCCTCGGTTCAAGGCATGGGGTAGGCATCAAACTCTGAAATGGAATTAAGCTTCCGGAAATCAATGCAGATGCGTAGGGAGCCATCTTTGAAGATGATGACCACCGGGCTACACCACTCTGAGCAGGACGGCTCTATCACCCCAAGCTCCAGCATCTTCTCCACCTCCTGTCGCAGTTCATCCACTAGGTGTTGTGGAACCCGGTATGGACGTTGGCGGATGGGATGTCCATCCTTTAGGCGTATCACATGTTCGACAAGGGTGGTCCTGCCGGGGTTAACTGAACACAGAGATGGAGTCTCCCAAAGGACTTGGAATAGCTCAGCAGCCTGCTGTGGGGTAAGATGAGTCAGCACCAGAGACATCGGATCGGCTCCCTGCTCGGGTTCTGTCTTCCCTTCTCTTGGCACTTGTCTTGCCATCAGAGCTTTTGCAGGGGCCTGGTGGGCACGCTCTTCCCATTCTTTCAGGAGATTCACATGGTAAGTCTGCTTCGGTTTCCTCTTTTCAGGATGATGAATCTCATAGGTCACTGGCCCCATTCTGCGAAGAACTGTGTATGGCCCTTGCCATTTCGCCAGAAGTTTACTGTTGGCTGACGGGAGAAGTAACAACACCTTTTGACCAGGTTGAAATTCACGTTGCCGGGCCTGTTGGTCATACCTGGTCTTCTGGCTTCGTTGAGCGTCTCGCAGGTTGACCTCGGCCTCTTCATGGTATCTCCCCAACCGATCTATCATTTCCAGCACAAATTGCACCACTCCTTTATCATTTGGAGCAGAAGCAGGAGACTCCCAACCCTTCCGGAGGAGATCCAATGGCCCCTGCACATCCCAACCATAGAGTAGCTCGAATGGTGAGAAACCAGTGGAAGCTTGGGGAACTTCTCTGTACGCAAACAGCAGGAAGGGTAGCCACTGGTCCCAGTCTTTCCCAGTGTCTGACACAAACTTCTGCAGCATCCTCTTCAGAGTTTGGTTGAACCTCTCCACTAACCCATCTGTCTGTGTATGGTAGGGTGACGTCCTGATGGCAGAGATGCCTAGCTGGTTGTGGAAGAGCTGCATCAACCTAGAGGTAAAGTTAGTCCCTTGGTCGGTCAAAATCTCATCTGGTATCCCCACCCGGGAGAACAGCTGTACCAGTGCACGCAGAACATTGGGTGCCATGAGCGCACGCAGGGGGAACGCTTCTGGGAAACGAGTCGCATAATCACACACCACCAAAATGTACTGATGACCCCGACTACTTTTTACCAGAGGACCCACAATGTCCATAGCTATCCTACGGAAGGGGGTGGAGATGACCGGAAGTGGCTGTGGCAGGGCCCTGTCTGACTTGCGAGCTGGACAAGTTTTCTGGCAGGTAGGGCATGTACGGCAATATTTTTGTATGTCTGTATACATTGATGGCCAAAAGAAACGTGAGCTAACTCACATATAGGTTTTTTGGCGACCCAGATGACCTGCCCATGGGAGGGTATGTGCTAATTGCATAATGAGGGGTCTACAACTAGAAGGTATCACAAGCCGTTGGTGGTCACCGTCAACTGCATACAAAACATTTTTGTCAACAATGAACTTCTCTTTCCCTCCCCATTTCCCAGTTCCCCCTTCAGTCACATTAGCAAAGAAAACTTTCAACGTTTCATCCTCCCTTTGCAACAAAGTGATATTTTCTGGTACATCCCATTTCATGCTCTTAGTGTCCGGCCCCTTTGACCATAGCTGCTTCTCAATGCGGAGTTGGCGGCGGGATTTTCTTGGCCCATTAGTGCCACCCTCGCACAGACTACTGTCAAAGTCTGGCAAGGGTTGGCATCCAGCCTTCATTTGGGCTCTAGTGACCACTGGGCCAGACACGTTTAATTTAGCATTCCCCTTATCCCCCACATCAGTCTCTGTCCACTGTTCTTCTTTTTCTTGCAGCAAGTCCATGAGTACAGGCAAGTCCATCCCCAGAATAACCTCTACAGGCAAGTTCTGTACCACCCCTGTACAGAACACAACAGGTATGGCTGTTCATTAATATGTTCAAGATGGCGCTGGAGTGACGGCAGCCTTTCCAAGTAGCTCTGCAACACCGCACCTTTTTGTTAACTTTAACTTTTTAGACTAGGCTTTTCAAACTTTTTTTCACCTTCCTCTACTTATACCTCTTAGATATAGCGATACAAGATGGATAATGCACTTTTTAAAACTTCTGGAACCAGTTCCTTCATCTATTCGAGAGCGGAGCTGCTGGCACTAAAAACAAAGGGACAGACCGGCATGCGACACAACATCCCGGCCGAGCTAAAGAGGAGCTACAGAGGCTGCAAAGCTGGAGCGAGGAGAGCGGATCACCGGAGGCGATTCAAACCATCAATCCCGACAGTGATCATGGGCAACGTGAACTCGTTACAGAATAAGATTGACGAACTGTGCGCTCTGAACAACCACAGACTATACCGTGAGTGCAGCTTGTTTATCTTCACGGAGACGTGGCTAACCGAGCTAACGCCGCAGGCTAACGTAGACCTATGCGGTTTCACACCCGTGAGAGCCGATAGGGACACGCAGGCCACACTCAAAAAAATAAAACATTAGATTTACTTAAAAAAGTTATGTCAAGTGGTTCCACACAACTGCTTTAAGTAACTTTTAAGAAATGTTGTTACTTAGTTTGAACTCAATACTGTTAAGTTAGATTTACGTAAGTGTATTGGCTAAATGTAACTTAATTGCAATGCTTAGCTGATACTTATCTTTGTTGCTTTAAGCCTACATAACTTGTTTAGGCAATATCTTTGTAATACTGTTACTTAGCTGGTACATAACTTTTCTGCTTTAGAAGGACATAACCTGGTTAGGTAGTATCTTTGTAAAACTGTTATGTAGCTGCTACATAACTTTGTTACTTTTGAATTATATAAAATTGTTAAGTAATTTCTATTCAATACAATTACAAATAAATCATTTACACTGGTTACTTCCATACAAAATAGCAAAGTTTCTTAAAAGTTACTTAAAGCAGTTATGTGGAACCACTTGACATAACATTTTTAAGTAAATCTTAGGGAGATCTTTTAGGAAGAAATGAAGACAGCACCCAAATTATCAAACACAATCCTGCCTTTAATAAGCACATTCAGTGCATATAAAATACTTTTTTCCAAGCACAACAGCTTAACACAAAGTGCAATCAATGCAACTTGTTACAAATTCCAAGTGAATATTTTGTGCAGAAAATGTAGATCAGTATAAAGTGCTAACCAACTTGTCGTCAAACTAAAATGATTAAAAAAAAATGATCCAACAAAGTCCTGTCTTTACTAAGCACATTCAGTGCATATTAAATACTTGTTGACAGACCGAAAAGACTGTAGAGCCGTAGCTTAACACAAAGTGCAATCAATGCAGACAACTTGTTACAACTTTAACTAAATACTTTGTGAATAAAACAATATTTTACTTCAAAGATCAGTGAAGTGCTAACCAACTTGTCTTTCAACTGGTCCAGAAAGCATCCAAATTATCAAAAAAAATCCTACATTTTACAGGACGTTTCAGGAATTATTTTCAAACACTGATAAGCATGAAAGAGCAAACTAAACTCATTTAAAACAGTGAAAATTGGCTGTTTTGTTCAAAAACTGTACTGTAAAACAGTGCTACTCAGTTTTTCAAGTTATGGTTACATCCCAAGTTGCAGACAGCTGCCAAATGTCACATTCTTTGAAATATCAAATCACAGCGGCCTAACCGCTAGAACTTTTTAAAATGTCTGTCATTTTCTGTATGTTGTCAAGTAGCAGTAGAAGAAGTGCAACACCAATTTTTTAAGTAACAGTATTTTGCTAAAATGCAAATGAACATTATTGTTCTCTAAAACTGGTGAATGTTCCCAAGAAACAGTACTGACAATGAAAAAAAGTGTTTATGAACAACTTAACTATACCTGAACGTAAAGCATTCAAACTAAGTTAAGCAATAAGGGCCTCCCGCCTCCTCCTCTTTATTCAAGGAGTTTGTTTCTGAGCACTTGAACTTTGTTTGATAGCTTCTTAGCATCAAGTCCCATCAGTACTTTCTGAAAAAACTCAAAAGTGTACCTGAGGTTGGATGGGTAGCTCATGTTTAAAGTGTAGATCAGGCCGAACAACAACACAACAGCAGTGGCAACATCAGGAAGATCTCTGAGCACAGCGACACCCTCAATTATGATACCAATGTCTTCTGCCGGGTCAAGGTCACGCTCTCCTTCTGGTTTGATGACGTAGATGCCAATGAGCGTCTTCTCCATTTCACTTTCGGCCTCATGGAAGTCCACATCCTAAAAAAATTAATAAGTAAATAAACATAATAATACAAGTTGCAGGGTTTCATATCAATTAAAGGGATATTCCACCCAAAGTGGAAATTTGTCTATTACCATAAATTGCCAAGAGTTAGATAAGTGAGAAAAAAGCATTTTGTAACCAGCACAGTACATTTCTGATCTTATACCCATTGTTCCTGGTGAGCTCAATAATCATGTCGACTGCAAATGAAAAGTAAAAAGTAACACGACGGATTTGCAGGAGGAGGAGATTTAGACTTGGGCCTACATTACGGTTACGCCAAAGCACCCTGTAACCCGCCATGGCATAGCACTTGGATACAACAACAGTGGTTGAAAAAGCCTCTGGTTTCCATAAATAAACACATATTCGAATATCCATGCACCATGCAGCGGCGGCTTACAGTGTTGTATGTGGTAACCATAATGTATTCCCAAGTCTAAATCTACTCCTCCAAATCCTTCAAGTTACTTATTACTTTTCATTTAAAGTCGACATGATTATTGAGCTCACCAGGAATAATTCGTACCATTAAAGAGTCATTTGCAACCAAAATGCTTATAGTTCCCATTCACTCCATTTTTTAAATGCTAGGCAAAAGCAAATAGACTGCTGCCGGATCAGGAGAATTATTGCACTGGTTACAAAATTATTTTTTCTCACTTATCTTACTCTGGGTAATATGGTAATAGACCAATTTTCACTTTGGGGTGGAATATCCCTTTAAGCTGCAAAACAGTAGACAGCTCAGAGCGAGATGAGAGGTGTTGGTCCATCATCTAGATTACACGGCAGAACAACAAAGCAGAAAGACAGTACACTCAGCCCACATTACACCCCAACTGTAATGGCAAGGGTCACTCCCGCATAAGCTTGTGCTTTTATATCTCCAATAATGTTCTAATTTTAACTTTTTGTTATAATCTAATGAATGTGTGTGAGGAAAAATTACCGTCAGTTAAATTTTTATTACTGGAAATTGTTTCTATTTGATTACTTGCCTGATATTCTTTGATCAAGCTGTTCGGATCTTCATTGAGGTAGACTGCAAGTCCTTTCAGCGTACACACTCTTCTCATTGCAACTGTGTCGTTCTGTAAAACATAAAAGCAAATTTTACTTAGCTAAACTTTAAAGACATTTTCAGTTAACTTCAGCAAAATAAATGTATATAATGCTTTGAGAAAAAAAGTCCATGACACACTACAGAAGAACAACAAAATTTAAAATAAAAAAAATTAAGGAAAGAAGGAACATTATCATTTGAAAAAATGTGACGAGCAAAAAAAGGTAACCACAGGATCCCAAAAAAAACAGAAACCCGACCAAAAACAGCAGCATGAAGAATCCAGTGAGGAAGAGGATGAACAAGAGGTCACACCAAAGCCAGCCTGAACAGAGGATTTTTTTTTAAAAGTAAACCACTGAGTCCACTGATCTAAGGCTTAGGAGGAGAGTTCCAGAGTTTGGGGGCCACAGCAGCAATGATCTGTCACTTTTGGTCTTTAGACTGTTGTGCACTACCAGGCTTTGATCACTGGACCTCAGGGACCTGCTGGGGGTGTTGGGACTGAGAAGATCTCCATTGTATGATGGTGCTTGTCCATGTAAGGCCCTAAGGACCAGAACCAGGATCTTGAAATGAACCTTGAAGTTGACCAGCAGCCAGTGACGCTGGAAGAGAAGCGGGGTGACGTGGATGTGTTTGGAGGACTTGAACAGGAGGTTTTGCAAGGACAAATGAAAAAACAGTTGTAGTACTAAGCTCAGAGACCTCCCTTTATCCCGTCTTGGTTTGAAAGGTGCCTGATGGCAGTTTATTCTAGCTTCAGCTTTTCTACTGTAAATGCCAAAATTCTCCCCAGGGAGCCGCGGCAAATCCCGTTTTGGAAACGCTACTGTCCTGTAAAAACAGCTTTTAATTCTGGCAATTTTTTTTTATAAAGTATCCAAATCAACTTAAAACGTTATTACTGTGACAACACTATCATGAAAAGGGCAAAGAATAAACAATCCCATAATACCAACATTAAACTTTACCTTACAATAGAAGGAGACAACAAAATCATATGTATTAAAAGAGGGAATGAAGCATTGAAAAAAATTAATTCCAAACCTCATCAATTGCAGCCATGATTTCTGTGATCTTGCGTCCAGATGTTCCTCCCTTGTTTCTGAAGACTTTGGTCAGTTTGGTTGTGTTGTTGTCCAGCTGTGCCATAAATGTGGATGTTAGCGGGATCGTAGTGATGCGCTGGAATTCAGCATTTATCTGTAAAATAAACAAATGTTTAGCGTGATGGGTTTAAAATATTGCATGTGGAGTGCATTTGCAGATCAACTGATTCAGTTACCTCACGTGGAGAAAAAAAGAGCTGGCCATCGGCTTTTAAAGTCAGCTACGAAGGGCATGTCCTGAAGAATTTCTTGCCTCCGGTGAGGAAAGGTTTGGGCCATTTTTGCTTTGATGGTTTCATTGTTGTTCTTCTTCTTGAACTCTGAAAGCAGCACCAACCTTTCTTCTTCCTGACTCTCTCGGGTTTCTCCAGCTGGATAATCAGGGCAGAAATTCACCTCTGCTCTCCTGGGTTTCTTGACTTGGTTGGGATGCACATTACTGTTCCCTCTTCTTTTGAGAGAATTGATGACCAACTCACTACACCCTAAGTTCTTCAGTTTTCCACGATAGTTTGACATTTTATACTTCAAACTGATCTTCCATGCAGAAAATCCAGTTTCTGAACCCTTCTCTTTCAAGCATGGATGCTTTACAACCAAAGCTTGGCAAACATCACTAAGATTGCTGTCTGAAGGGTAAGCTTTGTACTTCATAATTTCTGAAGACAAGCTCTCTAAAATGTCAGACTTGAGCTTTGGTTTTAGGGTTAAAAGTGTTCCATTGGCTTGGAATTCCTGGTTGCCTTTTGTCAATTGCAGCTCTACATCGAAGCTAAACTCAGGTATGCGAAAGTCCAGTGGCCAGGCTTCTGATCGCAGCGTGGAGTTTGCTGAGCTCGAGGAGCTTGATGACCTGGATTCTGGCGATGACAGTATATCTGTGTCATAATCAGGGTTGTGGCCAGAGAAGGGGCTACCCAAGTTAAATGAGGACACACTGCTTTCATTACTACCAGTGGATGTTTCTGGAACACCTGTTTTAATCACTTTTATTTTGTCCATGTCTTTTAGATCAAATGTGGATGTCATGTTAAGGAACTGATTAAAATCTGTGTCCATGTACTGCAATCTGAACTGTTCAGAAACTCCGCACTGATTTTCAATCTCCGCTTTGAGCTCGTTAACATTCTTTGGTATCCCCAAAGGAAGGGTTAACTTGAGTGCGTTGTTCTCCCCCAGGATTATCAGAAGCTTTGTTGGGGCTGTCATTTCTGATGTCCCAATCTCCAACTATTACTCTAAAAAATAAGTGCAAGAACATGAGCAGGTGGTTCCCAAACTTCAGTACATGTTACATTTTTTTAGTGGTATTCAGAATTTTGCAGCACAATTTTTTTTCTAGTATTTTTACAAGGCTTGAAACATATCCGAGTAGATTTAAGTTCTGGTCCAACTATTTTTAAGAACCAAACTTTGAGAAGAACTGCTATACAGCACAAAAATTAAATCGGCAACATGGACATTAAAATTACCTGAACAGTGTATGTATCTCTTTAATGTAACCATGCGAGAAGCTCCGACTTGGTAGTCACAAAGTGGATAACAATCCACCAGATCCTCATGTGCAACAAGAGAAATTTCCTTTGGAGATGGGTCAATTTTGAAGGATCCATAGTGTTCAGTGTACCACGAGCTCAGTTTTTTTACTATAAACACCAACGAATCTGCCAAAATACACATCTGCAGGATTTCAGCAAACTCTGGCAGACCCCCCAGTGATCCATGTACTATTAACATGCCCTTCCTGTAGTAGATGCCTGCAACAGACACACTCTGGGCAAGGCTAACTACAGCTGTGTCAGGGTACTTTTCAGCAAGACAATGTGCAATTTCACGTTTGAGAAGTTCTACTGGGACTGCCGAGACTCGTGAAACCTCAAAAGTGGCTTTGCTACAGCCTGATGAATGCATGTAATGGCCAATCATGAGCTGGTGTTTGGTTGACAAAGACAGGGTAATGTTTTTGAAGCAGTTTGTGTGTCTAGGTACTTTTTTAAAAAATGTGTGCTTTGCCTCGAATCTGATTGTCCATAATAAGGCAAGTGGACCAAAATGGCGAATTATTGAGGGATAATGAGCCAGAAAGTGATGTTTTGGCAATGGTCTTCTATCTGGGCATACTTCTTTGTACCTTTGATGGTGGTCTAAAATCTTACTCTCCAGGTATGCAACTGAGTCACTGTTATGAACAGGACACACAACAAGCTCAACAATATCCTTCAAATCTAGTAGAAGTTCCCAAGCTGGTTCGTTTTCAGGTATGTGTTGTCCAATAATAAGTGGCAGAAGTCTTAGTAAACACCAATTTTCATGTGCATTGCCACCAACAGTTTTTTTACTAAGAAAATTGTGAGGCAATTTCTGAGGGCGATTAGTCTGATCCCCTCCTTTGTAGGGAAATGACTGAACAAGTCTATTTAGATTTTCAAAAGTGATGTACTTCTTGCCTATTAGTATTCGAAGGCACTCAGCTATCTCAAAAGGCACAATACCTTCAAAAAGGTCATGTGCAAGATCAGGGGGGAATCCTGTAGTGACCTTGAAGAAAGACAGACTGTCTGCTAAGACACACGAGCTTTTCACACCACAACAAGCTACCCCTGTCTCACGTGCAGTTGCTATGTGTACACGATGGAGCTCCTCAGTTCTCAGAGAAAAGTCACTATTTGTAGCTTTTGATTCAATTTCTGAGCGTGTAGCAGTACAAAACCTGCAAAAGTAATCTCCAGAAAAACTTTCCACAAAACCGGCCAATCCATGAGCTCCGAGGCTGTCTGCCACTACATATTGGACAGTGCCTTTAAAGTTGACCCCTAAATTGTCAATGAACACTCCCTGCTGCTCTAAAATGACAAGGTCTTGCAAAAGTGGCTCAAATATTTTTGAATAGCCAAAGGTCCTAAGGTCCTCACTTTTGCACAAGAGAGCCAAATAAATAGAAGAGAGGGATGAATGACTACCTGGTGGCAAGTTACCTAAAATCCAGTAAACTGAGCAAAGTTTATGCTTTTTCCGTGATGTCCCCAATGGATTGCAAATTTCGAAATCATCAACATAAAGACAAATAGAGATTCTTAGTTCACCGCCTGAGAAAAACTCATTATTTTGAAAATGTAGACCATCTTTATATGATGTATACTTTTCCTTATTTACAAAAGGATTCTGATTGTGGCTAGTGACAAATTTGTTCAGTATGTTTTCTTGTTTAAATATCTGCTGTAATGATTTTAGAATAGGGATATACTGAAAGGTCCTCTTGCTTTGGGAGTCGAGAATGTATTCAATTGGATCAATTACTTCAAAATGTTTTCTGTAATACTGTCTGCGTTTGAAGGCAGTGGCAAGTGTGCCGTCCTTTTCTATGGCTTTTAACAAAGGGTTAAAAGAAACTGCCTTTGTCAGTTCTTCAATAACAGGCTGGTCTAGACAAAGGTTATGATTCTTGAGTATGTCTACAATTACTTGATTTGTCAAAGGCACTGATGCACAGCTTATCAGGTAGTGCAATTCTGAAAGCAACTCGTCAATTGCTATGCTGGGAACATGAAAATAGTTTTCCAACTTAAGTAAAAGAGATGCAAAATTAAGTTCTATTACATTTGCCAAATCTTCAGTCTCACTTGTAGTTGTATCGTGATCAATATTTGCACTTATGTCCTCTTCTACAATAGTGTCTGTACT
Source organism: Astatotilapia calliptera (assembly GCF_964374335.1). Taxonomy (NCBI): domain Eukaryota; kingdom Metazoa; phylum Chordata; class Actinopteri; order Cichliformes; family Cichlidae; genus Astatotilapia; species Astatotilapia calliptera. The sequence continues at coordinate 3,221,893 of NC_137442.1, read as the reverse complement.
GTCATCAGCTGATGTTTGGCCTACAATAGTGTTAGCAATACCGATTTTAAAGTCTTTTAAGGTATAAGGATTGTGTTTCCTATTTCGATGAGACTTGAATGTACCATAGATATTTGTTTTGAATGAACAACCCTCAAACATGCAATGCACAGTCTCGTTACATTTTAGATGGTTGTTAATGTGAGAAAAATACTCCTGCTCCGAAGCTATGTTGCAGCAGGAACACAAATGGCAGTTAAATGTTGCCAAACTCACAGACTTGTCTAGAGTTCTTTGGGTATGTGATCTGCTTAAGTGGCTATGTAGAGCATTCCATGTTTTGAAAACACAGACACAATCAGAATAGGCACATGGATACTGCTGTCTACTATGAACTAACCTGTAGTGTTTTAATAACAGAGCTCGTGATGACACCACTTTTTTGCACAATTTGCACTGCCACATCAACGTATCTGGGGGAGAAGCACAAAAGACATTTTCATTACACTGTCCCTGAAAAAACTAAATAATTTGCACATTGTTAATGTTTCATATTAATCAGTTTTATTTTTAATATTGTATGCTACAACAATGAATTTATTGATCTACATCATCACCACTGCATATTGTGTAAATGTGTGTGTAATCTGACATTAAAAGTCGAGTGAGAAATCCCATGGACATTGTACAACATTAATGCAGTTCATCTTACACCAGCTTACTAAATGCTTTCTGCAAGCTACATCAAAACGTAAGCTGAAATATTAGACAGAAAATACACCCTAACCTGTCTGCTAGCGAGGAGCGCTTCTCCACTGTTGTTGGCTAAAGTGCAACGCAGTCAGGCGTCCGAGTATAAACTTGGCGCGAAAGTGCGTGCCGGACCGAATGCGCTGCCTGTACCGACGCGTACCGACTCATACCGACGCTAGCGCTACACTACATTTGGGCTGAAAACAGAGCTTTGCTATTGCAATGGAGTCCCCTCCAAAATCATTTGGAAACTCACGTGCAGCAAGTCCACGTTAGCAAACCTTTACCGGGCAAAACCCTGCCTGTACTCTTTTCTTAGTAGCACTTGCGACATTAACTGACGTGTGAACATATATATGTAGACGGGCTTTACAAGAAAAATGACTTCTTACCTGATTTTTGGACAAAAATGCGGCTGAACCAGTCCACATGGCGAAGAAATAGCAAGCTTGAGAAAGAGGGTGGTGCGCATGCGCATTGGCCCTTATTTAGGCGGGCTCTGCACGCAGCAGTATGTGCAGAGGGACAAACCTGTGAATTTACTCAACAATGTTACGTTGACACAGTTCAATGACTTTGTGTAACAACAAAAAGTAACAACATTTCATTAAATTTGCACAAACACTTTAAGGATTTTTGCAAAATCGAGTTTATTAAGAACAAACAACAAAATCTACTTTAGTAAAAGCAGAGATAGGCTGAGTTCATTTTTTTGAGTGCAGCGGAAAAAGCAGAGGTGGGGGACTCATTGTCTACGTTAACAACAGATACTGTAACCCTGGACACGTCTCCGTTAAAGTTTCGGTATGCCGTCCGGACCTGGAGCTGCTAGCTGTTAGCTTGCGGCCATATTATCTACCTCGGGAGTTCAGTCATGTGATCTGTGTGTGTGTTTACATCCCTCCGAGGGCCGACGCAACAGCTGCCTGTGAGAAAATACACACAGTCACAGCAAGACTTCAGACACAAAACCCCGAGGCTTTCATTATTATATCTGGAGACTTTAACCATGCCACACTGGACTCTACTCTGGCTGCTTTTCACCAGTTTGTGAATTGTCCCACAAGAAGCAACAGGACAATTGACCTACTGTATGCTAATGTGAGAGATGCATACAGAGCCACCCCCCTCCCCCCACTAGGGAAGTCAGACCACAACCTGGTTTACCTACAGCCACAATACACACCCCTCGTCCAAAGGCAGCCGGTCACAACACGCTCCATCCGGAGATGGACCCCAGAAAAGGAGGATGCTCTGAGGGACTGTTATGACACCACAGACTGGGATGTGCTCCTGAGCCCACATGGTGAGGACATAGAGGGGGCGACACACTGTCTTACAGACTACCTCAACTTTTGTGTGGACACGGTCGCCCCTGCTAAGACGGTACGGTGTTATCCTAATAACAAACCGTGGGTAACACAGGAAGTCAAAGCTGTCCTCAACATGAAGAAGAAGGCTTTCAGGAGCAAAGTGAAGGAGGAGATGAAGGCAGCACAGCGGGAGGTGAAACGCTGCCTGAGGGAAGCAAAGGACACCTACAGGAGGAAGGTGGAGCAGAAGTTGGAGAGGAACAATATGAGGGAGGTCTGGAATGGTGTGAAAACCATCACAGGCCACAACACCAAGAAAAGCACAGTGGGGGGGACTGAATATGCGTCAGGATGGCCGAGTGGTTAAGGCGTTGGACTTAAGCTCCAATGAGCGCATGCTCTCGTAGGTTCAAACCCCACTCCTGGTATAATTTGGAGCCTCATGACTGGTAAACTGAAATGTATCTATGGGAGCAACAATGATCAATTGGAGAAGGCAAACGAACTCAACAACTTCTTCAACAGGTTTGACCAGCCCACAACCCCCCCACCCTCACCTTCACTACAGAGTCCAATCCCCACTCTCCTACCTCCCTCGCTTCCCCCCCTTCCTGACACCATGACACCCCCCTCCTCCAATCCCTCTCTCAGCAGCAAGACATCTCCCCCCCTCCCCTCTTCCCAAACATCTCCCAGTGTCACAGTGGATCAGGTCAGGAGACAACTGAGGAAGCTTCGCCCCAGAAAGGCAGCAGGCCCAGACAAGGTGTGTCCTAGGATGCTAAAGGCGTGTGCTGCTGAACTTGGGGAGCCGCTACAACGAGTCTTCAACCTCAGTCTGCGACTGGGGAGAGTGCCCGCCCTATGGAAGACATCCTGCATCGTCCCGGTCCCCAAAAAGAACCGGCCCAATGAGCTGAATGACTTCCGACCGGTGGCACTGACGTCACATCTTATGAAGACTCTAGAGCGGCTCTTCCTCAACCTCCTCCGACCACAGGTACAACATGCCCAGGACCCACTACAGTTTGCATACAAGGCGGGTGTCGGAGTGGAGGATGCCATCCTGTACCTCCTACACAGAGCCCACTCACACCTGGATGGGGGAAAAGGCACGGTCAGGATCCTGTTTCTTGACTTTTCCAGTGCCTTTAATACCATCCGGCCCTGTATGCTTCAAGAAAAACTGAACAGGATGGAGGTGGACCCCTGCCTGGTGGCTTGGATCTCCAACTACCTCACCGACAGACCACAGTACGTCAGGCTGAAGGACATCACGTCTGACACAGTGGTCAGCAGCACAGGAGCACCACAGGGAACTGTGCTGTCCCCTCTTCTCTTCACCCTGTACACCTCTGACTTCTGCTACAACTCTGAATTATGCCACATTCAGAAGTTTGCAGACGACACAGCCATCATGGGGTGTATCTGGGATGATCAGGAAGAGGAGTACAGAAGTCTGGTGAGGAACTTTGTCGCATGGAGTCACACAAACCACCTGCAACTCAACACCTCAAAGACTAAGGAACTGGTTGTGGACTTCGGGAGGTCTAGAGCAGGTCCACTGCCGGTTCAGATAGAGGGGGAGGAGGTGGAGGTGGTCAACAAGTACAAGTACCTCGGGCTGTGGGTGGACAATAAACTGGACTGGTCATGCAACACAGAGTACCTGTATAAAAAAGCCCAAAGCCGACTGTACTTCCTCAGGAGGCTGAGGTCTTTTAACATCTGCAGGAAGCTCCTGAGGATGTTTTACCAGTCGGTGGTTGCTGGAGTACTTTTCTATGCTGTGGTGTGCTGGGGGAGCAGCACAGCAAAAAAGGACTCATCCAGGCTGGAGAAACTGATCAGGAGGGCTAGCTCTGTGGTCGGCATGAAGCTGGACACTCTGGTGACAGTGGCAGAGAAAAGGACATTAAAGAAACTGATGGACATTATGGACAATGCTGGGCATCCTCTGCACACGGCCATTAACAACCAGAAGAGTCTGTTCAGTGACAGGTTGCTTCTCCCAAAGACAAGAACTAACAGACTTAAAAACTCCTTTGTCCCACACGCCATCAGACTGTTTAACTCCTCTCTGGAGGGGAGAGGGAGGGGAAACAGGAGGACAAAGGAGGGAACAACTAAGCTGTAGTGCCTCTTCACCTCACTGTGCAATACCTTTTGTGCAATACTTTTGTAAATAGTCAACGGTGCAATAGACTCAATACTTGAAATGTGCAATTCACTTGTATTTTTATTTTTATTCCTATTTATTCTATTTATCCCCTTCGTATATTTTATTTATATTGTCTCTGTATTTATATATATGTGTGTGTGTATAACTCTGTAACTTCTGTCGGTGCTGTGCTTTTTTGGAAATCGAATTTCCCAGAGGAACCCACCCGAGGGATTAATAAAGTTCTATCTTATCTTATCTTATCTTAATAGTCACTGTTACCTCCACTTTTGGGTATGGATGTTTATCGCCATGCACACATAAAACTTCTTCCTGTCTGCTATAGTCCACACTGTTCACTGGTACCAAACTATGCTTAATTAAAGACATAAAACTACCAGTGTCCAGCAAAGCAGTAGCCTGCAGACCATTGACCTTTACTTTTTTATAGCGTTGCACATCCACTGGCTGGATCCTTGTGGGCTCCCTCTCCAGCCGGGGTGCATAGCAGGCACCAGTGACTTTAGCCTTCCGGATAGGGCATACCGAGGCTTTATGACCTGGCTGCTGGCAATAATAACAAAGAAAGTCCTTACCCGCTCCTCGTAAGTTTGATGCCTTGGGGTTTTCTGATGGCTCTTGGTTGCTCTCCCTTTTCAGAAGACCCGATGATGGGAGTGGTGGTCGCTGTGGCATCCCAGATGAGCGTGCAGGTGGTGCTCCTTTACGCACATTGAAGTACTGTGACACCAGCTTAGCAGCGGTCAGTCCATCTGCTGGCTCATGCTCCCTCACCCAGGTCCTCACCTCCCCTGGAAGTACCCGGATTAACTGCTCCAAGATGATAGCTTCTCCCATCTCTTCTTTAGTATGCTGCTCTGGTCGGATCCAGCGCCGATAGAGGCCCTTCAGGCGATAATAGGTCTCAGTGGGGCTCTCACCAGGTGGAACTGTATTGGACCGGAACCTCTGCCGATACGTCTCAGGGGAAATGTCAAATTTGGTTAGCAACGCCGCTTTTAAATCTTCATAACGATGGGCTCTTTCTTCATCCATTGCAGTGTAGGCCTCCAACGCCTTCCCCAATAGCAGTGGAACCAGACGACAGGCCCATTCACTCTCTGGCCATCTACAGGTTTTGGCAACTCGCTCAAAACGCAACAAATAGTTCTCAATGTCTTCCCCCATCTGATAGGGTGGAATTTTTGGCCCAACAGATCGCATCCACTCTGAGACTGACTGGTCGAGGCTGTTGGTCACTGCTTGTGACTGACGAGAGGGAACCTCCTCTGGGGGATCCCGGTATCCTCTTTGACGTGCAGGTGTAGGCAGTACCATTCTGAGGCTGCTTGCTGTTGCGGTGCTTGGCGTGGCCATTGCTGCTGTGGTGCTTGCTCCGGCTGGTGCTTGGGCTGGACTTTGCTGACCAGCAAAATCTGAATGCAGCTGAGCGTTGGGAGGGGAAACAGTCCTCAGCCCCCTGAGTTCTGCCAAAAAAACCTCCTCTCTCCTTTGCTGTCCCGCCAGGAAGTCCCTCATCATCGCAATCAGCTCTCCATTTGGGTTACGTGCTGAGGTCGAAGCTGTAGGCAATTCTGGACCAATCCTGCCGGAAACCTCCTCCTCCTCCTCTGCTGAAGAAGATGACGCCGGCACTGTGTCCCATGCCAGCTCCTCTGCTGTCTTCTCCACTGGAAGCTCATGCTGCTGGGACCGCAGCCCTGTGCGCTTAACTGGGAGGCGCGTTTTCCTCTTCCGACTAGCAATCCCACTTCTGACACCATATGTCGCGGGGTCCTCTCCTAAACTTCTCCCGAACAAATGCAGGCGTAGTCAGGAAGCATTCAGTGTGGATAATTTATTCTGCCGGCCTCCCAGGTGCACAAAAGATTATTTACAAAGAAAATAGGAAACTAACTTAAGTCAACACAAAACAAACATCTATATACAAAACACAGTCTGCATGTTACCCTCTCTGTAACATCTCACTGAAAGAACCCAGGTAGGCCCTGACAGCCTTCTTTTATACCCCATGGCCCCTCCCACTAGGCATAATAGTCATTTCTTTATTATTTCTTTTACCAAACAGCCATTCCCCCTCAGCTTATTTCCAGCTGTATTCCTACAATACATATATGTATATACAGACATTTATGGCCAATTCCAGGCAGCCTACAGTATTTCACAACAACAAAAAAACAAACAAAAAAAATAATGCAGTTCGCGTGACCTTTCAAGCGTGCGCGAACCCACTATTTGAACCCGAGAACACCATACCATCGGCCTGCATAACCCCCGTACAATCGGCGATCACAGCGAGTCTCCGCGACCGGCTTTATTAAAGGTAAGTGGGAAAATATGTTGGCCACCTTCTGCGCTGCTCAAAATATACCTCTCACCCCTTTTTGTTTATCTGCCCGGTCGACGAAAAGACGCGCAGTAATTGTAGAAACTAATGGTGGTGGTGCATGTATGCGCCCAGATCAGCTGTCTGCGGCCCGGGACGGTGTAACTCCGTCACAACAGGTAACAATAACGCCTGTACCAGTTGTTGCATAGCAGAGGTGCTCAAGTATAAAAACAATAATAAACACAATGCTTTGGTTCTATAACATTTTTCTATCATTACTTTATTTTGGATTAGGTGCATGAGCTTTTAAGTATGGATAATTAAATAATAGATTAATGAAACACCAGAGTGTGCCCTGTTCTGAGATGTACAGCAAGTGGAGAGTGACAGATGAGATGAGGAGATGGAAGAGTGACTCACAGGCAGAGCCGAGTTCATTTCCCACAGTTTTGTTGTTTAATGCTTCCGAGCGCTGTCACCAATCTTTGCATTTTATTATTATGTCATAACACTTCTTTAATCAGCTACCATCTCTGCTGTGGACTTTTTACTGTCTACAGTCTCAAAGCAACACAGACCTCCATCACTATCTGCAGCAGGAGCAGCAGCAACCCCTCAACAGCAACAGTGTTGTTGTTATTCAGCCTGGTTCTACGTGCCCCTTTTGAACTTTGAGCACCCGTCCCTTCCAGCATCTCTGCACGGCCCTGCTCAGAATCATTCATCTGTTTTAGGTTGACATTTTATATGTTTTGTAGAATAACAGGACAAACTGTGAGACTGGAAAGACCTGAGTTTCATGCTCTGTTTTGTGACGTAGTGTGCAATGCTCAGCAGTATTATCATTTTAACTGGTTCTGTGCGCGATCTGAAGACACTAAGTGTTTGTGAGAGAACATAAAACTGTTTTGATGCATTTGTGAGGTTTTACCTGATGAGTTTTAAGTTTTGTGATTGTAGCTTGAAAATTAAATTTAATGTTTAGAGTTATGAGAAAGAAGGTGGAAGCATTAAAGTGATGTATCTTAACAGTTGTAAAATGTAAATGACCAAATTGGATTATTGGAATATAGTTTTATTGTGTTTCGTTGTTTTTTTATGTAAAAATATTAAATATTAAAATATTAATATGTTATGAAATTATGATTTAAAGAATTCATATTGTTGAGTTTGTTTGTTTCAGAGTCAGAGAGCCGTGTCTCTCTACAGTCAGAGGTTTTTGTACGGCGGCTCAATGAGTTTGTATCACTGTGGTACACGTTCGGTGGAGGAACCAGACTGCAAGTTGGAAGTAAGTCAGCCATAGAGCTTTTTTTTTTTTTATGTAATTTTCTTTTCTTTAATTTCATTTAATATGAAAGGCTAGGAAACTTTTTGTGTAACTGATTAATTATTTTATTCATAAATTTTGTCCTAAGAAACAAAGTCAGCTTTGGAAATGAATATTCAGACACTCAGGACAATTTCCAATGAAAATCTGGGATGTTTCATATTATTCATTATTATTTCTAGTTCTGATGGTAAAGTTGTATTTTGAGGGCTTGTAGGTTTAGTTCAGTCACACAGAGAGCCGTGTCTCTCTACAGTCAGAGGTTTTTGTACGGCGCCTCAATGAGTTTGTATCACTGTGGTGGACTTTTGGTGGAGGAACCAGACTGGATGTTGGAAGTAAGTCAGACTTAGAGCTTTTTTTTTAAATGTAATTTTCTTTTCTTTTCTTTAATTTCATTTAATATGAAAGGTTAGGAAACTTTTTGTGTAACTGATTACATATTTTATTCATAAATTTTGTCCTAAGAAACAAAGTCAGCTTTGGAAATGATTATTCAGACACTCAGGACAATTTCCACTGAAAAAAGTTAAACTGCACAGAGTGAAGATAAAGATCTCTGGTGTTCTTATTGTATCATATCATTTAAAACAATGTAAGCAATAAAAAAAACACATGAGGTAAGTAGTGGTATTGAGTTTCTTATCCAGAACAAGCTGTTTATTACGAAGAACTGATGATGTTGAAGCTTAACATCTTTTAAAATTGTTGACACATCTCTGTTTTGTTTTGTTGTTTTTTTATTTCCAGTGTAGTTTGAACATATTTCAGCTCAAACTGTGTGATGATTCTCTCTGTGCTGATATGCATGAGAGGTTTCTTAAAGGGAAGTGAAACAATGTGTGAGTGAATGACTGGTGGAGCAGAAAAAACACCTGACAGAAACTTCTTAACGGAGAAATTCAAATTGTGGTTCGTGCCCTCTAAGCTGATTGGTGTTTCCTAGGTGATGCCCGCCCCGCCCTGAAGGTGCTGGGTCCCTCCAGTGAGGAGCTGAAACAGGGGAAGGCTACAGTCATGTGTGTGGCCAACAAGGGCTTCCCCTCAGACTGGAGTCTGTCCTGGAAGGTGGATGGCAGTGGCAGCATCAGCTGGGAGGAGAGCAGGAGCCCCGTGGTGCAGGAGAACGACGGCCTCTACAGCTGGAGCAGCACCCTGAGGCTCCCTGCAGACCACTGGATGAAGGTGGGCTCTGTGACCTGTGAGGCCACCCAGGGCTCCCACACTGTGGCCTCAGAGCCACTGATGAGAGACCAGTGTCCCCAGTCCTGACCTGACTAACTGTGACTTTCATGCTGGTCTTACTTTCAGTCTGCACTCTGTAGCTTTAAAAAAAAAAAATACAATTTCTTCTCTCATTTTTCATTGCTTTGTTTAAAGTTTAAAGTTTCTTTAAAGTTTTAAAGAATAAAAAAATATCTACAATAAATAAGAATCGAGTCTTTGTCTTACTTTTGTGGTGATGTCAATATTAAACTCTAAATAATGATTTCCAGGGTTCTAATTGGAAGCCAGTGTGCTATCTGTAGTCAATATGAGTCAGTAGAATTAAACCACTTTCAATACATGAAGTAAAGCAAAGTTTATGTTAAAGAGTAAGTGCGAAGGGGAATAGAGTCACACTGCCATTACTAAGCAGGATATTAAAGACATTACATTTATGCAAATTCATTGCATGCTGTGTAATGAAATGTTTCAGCATGTTGCAGTTTGTTGTATAAAACACTGACTGAGCAGGTGAAGCAGAAAAGTGCTGTATAAGAATGAGTCTATTCTCGTGATCAGTGTTGGGGCAGGTATTTTAAGAAGTCATTTAATATACAGAGTTTTTTTGTTAAAAGTATTCAGTACGTTATTTTGGTGTTTTTTTTCTGTAAAATCACCTGAAACACAACATGTCATAACTGTCATTTAACAATATGAACTTGTAGGCTACAGTCTCTCACACCAACATAAATCCCTATCCTAACGACGACACACATATTTTCTTTCTCTTGGCATTTAGGTATATGAATACCTGTCAAGGGTCCTTGACATACAGGTCTCCGACTCGGAGGACAAAAATTAATGTCCTGTGTCTTAGGAGGGCAGGATTGCTTTGCTTTTTCTTTATACGATGCTTCGCAGTATTAGTTTTGCCTAACAACCTGTTTTTGACTCCTAAATTTTCATTAATGCAACCGCTCTACATAACAGTCAGTGTAACTGATTATAAATCTTTTATTCATGAACCTACACATTACGCTTTATTTACTAGTTGTATGTATTTTAACAGAGCAAGAGGTGGACCACACGTTTGAAGAGCTGCTGGTCTTTATAACTGGGGCTGACTTACTTCCACCACTGGGGTCCTGCAACATAGACTTTTATGATCAGGAGTCGGGGATACGCATCGATGTGCAGCTTATCCCTGTATCTTCCGAGACGTGTTGCATACGAGGATCAATTTAAAGATCTTATGAACACTGCATTAAAAGGATTCCTGGGATTTGGAAAGCTGTAGCTGCATTTACATGAACTGATGCTGGAATGCTGTGGTTAAAACCTGTGGCCTTTTGGGAGGAAGTTGTGCTATTCTAAGTGTTCTGAAATGGGATTGCTCCTGGGCTTCTTCACATTGTACATTTTAAAAGTGTTTAGTATAAAAGTTTTTTGTTTTTACAAATGTGACTGTATATAGTTGTATTTATAGTTCTGTTAAGACAGGGTAACGAGGGAATACACCACAGAAGGCAGACACAGCTGAACCTCATCAGACATGACGAATACACTCACACAGAACGCAGAATCCAAATAAAACAGGGAACCAGAGAATAGCTCTGAGACAGGGGTTGACAGAACATAAGGAACAGAGGGACGAAGAGATGCGACTGGAAAACAGAAAATAAATGAAACGAATCATATTAATAATCAAAAACATGAATAGGAAGTCAACAGGTCTTTGGACCATGGCAGTGTTGAACAGCAAAAAAGAGAGAATCTAAAAACCTGAGAAAGAAAAGATGGAAATTTGATCATTTGACTGATTTGGACTTAAAGTTTCTATTTGAAGTATTTGCTAAATTGTGCAGATAATTATGACTCACTGACTTTTGCTGACTTCATTTAGTGTTAGATTTTTTTTCTTACAGAAATATGATTTTTGATAATGATCGATATTTAGAAATTGAGATTTATTTGAGCTGGTATGAAGCAGAGGTCAAAGGTCATAAATGATTTGTTAAAAATAAATGATATATTTCCAACTTTCTTTTCCTTTAGCAACAATGACATTTTCACTGTGTGTGTGTGTGTGTGTGTGTGTGTGTGTGTGTGTGTGTGTGTGTGTGTGTGTGTGTGTGTGTGTGTGTGTGTGTCCTCAGTGAACTGTATCAGTCTCTGCAGTATCTTCCAGCTGCAGCAGTCACTTCAGTTTCTGTTCAGTCTGACTGAGGGAGGTTTTTGTACGACTGTTTTTCACTGTGTGAACACCCACTGACTGTTAGGATAGTGAAAACTCTGACAGTAATAAACTGCTGCATCTTCAGCCTGGACTCCACTGATGGTCAGAGTGAAGTCAGAGTTTGATCCACTGCCTGTAAAACGAGCTGGAATCCCTGATTCTCGAGTGTTAACAGAGTGAATGAGACGTTTGGGAACTCCTCCATCTTTCTGTTGGTACCAGGCTAAACGCTGATAGTTGCTATGAACATAAACATTCTGACTGGTCGTACACTTGATGTTCACAGATCCTCCCACAGCAGAGCTCACTGCTCCAGGCTGAGTCACTGTGATCTGTCCTCTGGACTCTGAGGACACAGAGACAAAAACATAAAGCAGCTTCATGGTTTTGTGGGCTTCATTTCAGAGGGACAGATGTTGATAGAGGAGAGGAGTTTGATTCTCTGGACTTTACCTGTGAAGCAGCAGCAGAGGAGAGTCCAGATGAGGACGCAGATCAAAGTCATGTTTTTGATGAGGAGGATTTCTGTGGCTTCTGTTGTGATGAAGGACAGCTGTCAGTCATCCAGTGTTCAACTCTCAGGACTATAAACTCTCCCAGAGCACTGGAGCATGGTGCTGCTGATGCAAAGTGCCTCTATGGAAATCATCTGACTGACTTCAACAGGATTTCATCACAAGCAGTCATCACATTGTGAATTCACAGGTGTCATTTCGATCAGTCAACATGGTTTGAGAGTCATTTGTAAAATCATCTAAATGATATGATTCATATTTATTCAGAAAAGTATATTTTAACATCCCCTGGTCTAGTTTTGTTTTGGTTGCTGCGGCTCTAAGTCAGCACAGACTTGTATCAGTCAAATAATGCTGTTTAGTAATGGATCAATCAAATTAACATTTTACTGAAATTCAAAGTAAGTTCTCTAAATTTGGTCCTATATTGGAGCAGATAACATGTGGACGTCTTTGCCACAAGGATACTCCTTTTTTTACTTATTTTTTTCAGAGGCTCAAAAATAACTGAGCAATTGAGGACGAATGAGGACAGAATTCATAGTTTAAGGGAAAAAACTCTACCACAGCTTAATTTTGAGTACTTTACACGTCATATTCATTAGTCTAAAATACTCTCTAAGGGGGAAATGGACTGGTTTTTCTATAGTGCTTTTCTGCTCATTCACCCATAAAGAAATACAAGAACAATTTGTATGCTTTTCCTACTGGAATGCTTTCTATACAACATTCAAACACATTTAGACTGAGATGGATGAATTGGATGGATGCTTCTGAGCTACAGTAGCCCCAGGTGGCTGTATCATAGTCTAAGTCTACTACCAAGAGATCAAGAGTCATCTTCATGAAAGGAAACTCTTACCAGTTACAAACTGCTGGTTACACTCAAGAACTGGAAGACTGGATAAGACTTTGCCAGAAAAACACAGAAAAATCAGGAACAGTTCCAAGATGAAATTTTATCAGCATAATTAGAAAAGAAAATGATGAAGAAGGAAAACTGATCTGAAGCATATCACATCATCTGTCAAAGATTTTGGAGCCAATGTTACTCATTGGAGTAGTTGGAAAGTCATTGGACAGCACTTCACAGTGCAAATAGATAATGACCCAAAGAACACTGACAACCCAAGACTTTCTCAGGTGAAGAAATGGTCAAGTCACCTTTTTTTTGGTCTCCTATTATTAAATAGCCACAAGGCTCAAAATGTGGGTTTAGTGTCAGGGATACAGTTAATTTAAGATTTAAGCTAGGTGTTAGAGTTCAGGATTCATTTTTAAGGCTAGGGTAAGAGGCTGGGGAAAGCATTATGTCAACTAGATGTCCTCACTAAGGTATAAAAAGCATTTATTTGTGTGTGTGTGTGTGTGTGTGTGTGTGTGTGTGTGTGTGTGTGTGTGTGTGTGTGTGTGTGTGTGTGTGTGTGTGTGTGTCCTCAGTGAACTGTATCAGTCTCTGCAGTATCTTCCAGCTGCAGCAGTCACTTCAGTTTCTGTTCAGTCTGACTGAGGGAGGTTTTTGTACGACTGTTTTTCACTGTGTGAACACCCACAGACTGTTAGGATTGTGTTCACTCTGACAGTAATAAACTGCTGCATCTTCAGCCTGGACTCCACTGATGGTCAGAGTGAAGTCAGAGTTTGATCCACTGCCTGTAAAACGAGCTGGAATCCCTGAATATCGAGTGCTAGCAAGGTAAATGAGCAGTTTAGGAACTCCTCCATCTTTCTGTTGGTACCAGGCTAAATAGTTGTTGTTATAAACATCCTGACTGGTCGTACACTTGATGCTCACAGTTGCTCCCACAGCAGAGCTCACTGCTCCAGGCTGAGTCACTGTGATCTGTCCTCTGGACTCTGAGGACACAGAGACAAAAACATAAAGCAGCTTCATGGTTTTGTGGGCTTCATTTCAGAGGGACAGATGTTGATAGAGGAGAGGAGTTTGATTCTCTGGACTTTACCTGTGAAGCAGCAGCAGAGGAGAGTCCAGATGAGGACGCAGATCAAAGTCATGTTTTTGATGAGGAGGATTTCTGTGGCTTCTGTTGTGATGAAGGACAGCTGTCAGTCATCCAGTGTTCAACTCTCAGGACTATAAACTCTCCCAGAGCACTGGAGCATGGTGCTGCTGATGCAAAGTGCCTCTCTATGGAAATATTCACAGTGACTCCAGCATGACTTCATAAGCAGTCATCACATTGTGAATTCACAGGTGTCATTTCAATCGGCCAACATGTTTCAAGAAAAATGTAAAATAGTATAATTATAATTTTTTGATCTGGGATGCACTTTCGAGGTCCAAGTATTTTTGTTTTTAGTCTGTTATTTATTCATTCGGGATCTCTAAGTGTTCTCCTTAACTACAAACTGCTGCAGCAGATTAAAAACAGAATTAAACATTCATTCAGCTGCTGCTATAAAAGTCATGATGAATGATATCTTCGGGGCATTGAAACTTTTGGTGTGACTTTCTCCTGGACTGACTCCAACATGCTGTTGTCAGGGTTCCTGGGTCGTTGACCCAGCATTTTCAGTTTGTTTCATGTCTGGTTTATTCTCTGTTTTCACTCCCTGTTCTTTGTGCCAGCCTTTCCCTGTGTGTTACTTCAATTATGTTCAGCTGTTCACTCACCAGTCTCCAATCAGTCATTATTCAGCCAGTGTGTTTAAGTCCTCAGTTTCTACTCACTTACTGTCTTGTCATTGATGTTGTCACTGCTGTCTACGCTGCATGTTTGCCTTTCACTTCAGTTCAGTCCAGTCAGCCAGTCTTCTTCCCTGTTCTGCTCGTGCGTTCATCCTGCCATTGCAATAAACTCCCTTAATCCTCACCACGAGTCCTGTGTTTGGATCCCCTCTTCTTCACATCCACACAGCAACCCCTGACAGCTGTTTAGTAACAGATCAATCACATTAATATAATCAAGATCACAAAGTCGGTTGTCTAACTTTCTGATTGTATTTGAATTGAAAGGTGTGTAGGTTTTACCCACAAGGATTTTTTCGCCAGACACTCAAAAGTAATTGAACAACTGTCTACTACAACCCATTTCATGGAGATATAAGACTTGTTTCCTCATTATTCAAAGATAAGTTAAAAAGATGAAGTATTTTCAGTTCAAAGTTAGCATAAGGTTCAGGAAATCGTTAATCAGCTAATATACTAAACTTTAAAAACCACCCAAGACTTTCACAGGCAAAGAAATAGGATATTCTTCCATTTTTAAGTCACCTTCTTTCACCTCAACAGAGCATGCATTCCTGTTATTAAATACTAAACTGAATGAAGAGAGACCCACAAACAAGCAGAAACTGAATTTGGATTCAGTAAAGGCCTAGTGGAGAATTATGTAGTTGAGTTTGTTTGTTTCAGAGTCAGAGAGCCGTGTCTCTCTACAGTTTTTTCTCAAAATAGCTGATAACTATTCACTGATAGCTGCTAACATCTGCAAACAAATATAATTCTATAAAGTTGTTCTATATAGTGTGTAACTGTTAATATAGAGGGTTATTAAATTTATTGCTAATGAAATTGTAACCCAGTGTTAAAAACAGGATTAAAAGCATAAATATTGATACTCTTTTGATTAAAATACTCATTACACAATGGGAATAAATATTGATAAAAAGCAATTAAATATAATAAATGCTGATAAAAAGCATGTAAACATAAGTTTAATCAATATGTGGATAAATGGTGTGGAGGCAGGACTGACCCTCCCCCAATCTGTGTGCGCTGCTCGGACACCTGTGTGTGCCTTCATGTACCAATCAGCTACGCTAGAGATACAGATGGAAGGAGAAAGAAGCTATCTGGATAGTAAAAGCCTTTTTGGTGAAAGTACTTGGAGAGTATTAGTGAATTCTGAAGGCCATGCAAGCTCTGTGAAGCCCTGTATAGCATTTGCTGCTTCACATTGGGCCTGTCTCAATATGCGTACTTGTAAGGGTCTGAACAGAGTTTCATCATGTTATTTTTGCACTATTATGTTCTGCCACATGTTGTTATTACATGGGTTGATTAAGGTAAACATTAGGCTGACATCTGGGGCCAGAGCTGAAACTCTTCTGGGCCAGCACAGGACCACCATTGTATCTGCAGCTGGCCTTGTGCTGGCCCATGTGTGGGCCACGTCTGGCAAACCTGATCTGGGCCACCAAAGGGCCGTCATACTTTGCGGTATGTGGGCCATGTGTAAGCACATTGTGTGGGCCAGATCAGGGCCATAACAATTTTACTGTGTGGGTAATAGTTTATGTTACACTTCTTTTGCCCCGGATCACATTTTATTCACTACTGTTGTGTTTCTACCTCATTGTAAATAAAGTCATTGTCCACACCACAGCTCGGAGTCTGTTTTGGGTTCACTCCACGCTCTGGCGACAGCCCTGACACTTGATTAGATGTCATGGCTTTGTTCCACTGCGGTTATCAAAGGTCATGACTAAGATTCATCTTGGTATCTGTTACTGGCCCACGTTTGTTCTTTAGTTAATTATATATTTGCAAGTTGAAAACAACATGCATGAGATAGCAGTGGGACACATATTTGTGTTGAAGGGCTTTATTTTGTGTGTGTGTCCTCAGTGAACTGTATCAGTCTCTGCAGTATCTTCCAGCTGCAGCAGTCACTTCAGTTTCTGTTCGGTCTGACTGAGGGAGGTTTTTGTACGACTGTTTTTCACTGTGTGAACACATACTGGCTGTTAATGTAGTGCTGACTCTGACAGTAATAAACTGCTGCATCTTCAGCCTGGACTCCACTGATGGTCAGAGTGAAGTCAGAGTTTGATCCACTGCCTGTAAAACGAGCTGGAATCCCTGATGCTCAACTGCTAGCAGAGTGAATGAGCAGTTTAGGAACTCCTCCATCTTTCTGTTGGTACCAGTGTAAACGGTGATTGTTGTTCCAAACATAAACATCCTGACTGGTCCTACACTTGATGTTCACAGATCCTCCCACAGCAGAGCTCACTGCTCCAGGCTGAGTCACTGTGATCTGTCCTCTGGACTCTGAGGACACAGAGACAAAAACATAAAGCAGCTTCATGGTTTTGTGGGCTTCATTTCAGGGGGACAGATGTTGATAGAGGAGAGGAGTTTGATTCTCTGGACTTTACCTGTGAAGCAGCAGCAGAGGAGAGTCCAGCTGTCAGGACAGCTGTCAGTCATCCAGTGTTCAAGGTTCAAGGTTCAAGGTTCTTTATTATTTGTCACATGCATAGTTATACAAGTATAACACACAGTGAAATGTAAATAAATATATATATATATATATATATATATACACATATAGTATATACACTGGGTGAATGTGCAGTGGTAGCAGCAAGCAGGTGAATTCTGTACATTAATATGAATAGATATCTGACTATTTTACAGGATAGACAATATAAACATATTTGAATTGAAATGTACATTGTGCCTTGGTTTAGTGTCTGGAAGAGTCCTGTCTCAGTCAATTATAGATGATGTGAGAGGGCGGGTGTGTGTGTTTAGGGCACGGATGGCTTGGGGATAGAAGCTCCTCTTGAGTCTCTCTGTCCTTGCCCGGAAGATGCGGAACCTTCTACCAGATTGCAGAAGTTGGAACAGTTTGTTGCCAGGATGGGACGGGTCCTTCAGTATCTGCACTGCTCTAGTCTGGCATCTGCTGGTGTAGGTGTCCTGAAGCGGGGGGAGAGCAATCCTGCAGCAGCGTTCTGCTGTACGGATCACTCTCTGGAGAGCTTTTTGGTCCTTCACACAGCTGTTCCCAAACCACGATGTCATGTTCTGTGTGAGGATGCTCTCCACAGCGCCTGTATAGAAAATCCTGAGGATCTTTGGAGAGACCCTGAACTTCCTCAGTTGTCGTAGGTGATACAGGCGCTGCCTAGCCTTTTTGGTCTGGACCTGAATGTGGGCAGACCATGTCAGGTCTGAGGAGATGTGGACACCAAGATACTTGAAGGACTGCACCCTCTCCACTGGAGCTCCATTGATGATAATGGGCTTGTAGTCTCTGTGCTGACCCCTTCTGAAATCCACCACCAGCTCCTTGGTCTTGCTGACGTTCAGCTGGAGGTGGTTGTCCTGGCACCACGATGCCAGATTCTTCACTTCATCCATGTAGGCCGCCTCATCGTTGTTGGAGATGGCACCCAACACCACTGTGTCGTCAGCAAACTTCACAATGGTGTTGGAGCCATGGGTGGCCACACAGTCCGAAGTGTAGAGGGAGTAGAGCAGTGGCGAGAGGACACATCCCTGAGGTGCTCCTGTGTTGATGGTGATGCTGTTGGAGAAGCACCTGCCCACCCTCACCACCTGAGTTCTGCCAGTGAGGAAGTCCAACACCCATGCACACAGACGGCTGTTAAGTCCCAGATCCCTCAGCTTTGTGAACAGTCTGCAGGGCACTATTGTGTTAAACGCTGAACTGTAATCAACAAACAGCATTCGCACATAGTTACCCTGTTTCTTGTCCACGTGGCTGAGAGTGGTGTGTAGGACGTGGGCGATGGCATCCTCTGTGGATCTGTTGGATCTGTAGGCGAACTGCAGCGGATCTGTGGTGTCTGGGATGGAGGAGGAGATGATGTTCTTCAGCAGCCTCTCAAACACCTTCATTACTACCGAGGTCAGTGCAACTGGCCGGTAATCGTTCAGGGATGAGGGTTTGCTGTTCTTGGGCACAGGGATGATGGTGGATCTTTTGAAGCATGTGGGGACCACAGACTTCGCCAGGGACTCGTTGAAGATGTAAGTGAACACACCTGCTAGCTGGTCAGCACAGCAGCGCAGCAGACGGCCGGTGATGCCGTCTGGCCCCGCCGCTTTCCTTGTGTTCACTCTCCTCAATGCCGCTCGGACGTCATGCTCCGCGATGCTGGTCACCGGTCTCTCGCTGATGACGTCACTGTCCTCGGTAGTCAGGCGGTAGATAGCATTAGCCGCCTGGCTAACGTCGAAACGGGCGTAGAACCGATTCAGCTCGTTGGTGCAGAGTCGGCGTTGATCGGCGCAGTGTCCCTGGCTTTGTAGTCCGTAATGGTGCGTAGTCCGTGCCACATACTCCGTGTGTCGCCCTGGTGGAAGTGGGACTCCACACGTTCCCGGTACTTGCGTTTGGCATCTCTCACCGCGCGCTGCACGCCGTATGAGGCCGCTTTGTAGGCGCTCATATCGCCAGTGGCGAGACCCGCGTTGTAGGAGGCGGTCCTGGCGTTTACTGCAGTGCGGATCGATCTGTCCATCCACGGTTTCTGGTTTGGGAATGTGGTGACTCTCGCAGTGGGGATAATCTCCTCCGCTAGCATATTGACGAAGCATACTGCTACTTCCGTAAACTCGCTGATGTCGACTGCGCATGCTCTGAACATGTCCCAATCTACGTCGTTGAGTGCGTCCTGTAGCGTAGCTTCTGATTGGGCAGTCCACCGTTTTACTTCCTTCGTGGTCACGTCTTCCCTCCGTATGCTTTGTTTATACTGGGGAATGAGGAAGATGGCGTTGTGGTCAGACTTCCCAAAAGCCGGGTGTGAGACAGCTTTGTAGCCCTGCTTGTATGGCGTGTAGCAGTGATCCAAAATCCAATCCCCTCTCGTTGGACACGAGACATGCTGGTAAAAGTTTGGCATGACTAGTCTGAGGTTCGCTTTGTTAAAGTCTCCTGCTACAATGAGGGCTGCACCCGGGTCCTTGTTTTGAAGCGAGCTCAGCACATCATGTAATTCGGACAAAGCCATACCTGTGTCCGCTTGGGGTGGGATGTAGACCGCCATGGCGATGACTGAGGTGAACTCACGGGGCAGATAGAAAGGGCGGCACTTAATGCTCAGGAACTCCAGATGTGGCGAGCAGCCGCTGGAGAGAGTAGAAATGCTCCTGGCATCACACCACTTTCTGTTTACCATGAAACACACTCCTCCACCTTTGGTTTTGTTCGACTCTGCCGTTCTGTCCGCGCGGAGCACAAAGAATGAATCCGACGGAGTTACGGCCTGGTCCGGCACGGTGGGGGTCAGCAATGTCTCCGTGAAGCACAGAATGTTGCAGTCCCTCATGTCACGTTGGAAGGTGACCCTTGCTCTTAGGTCGTCGAGCTGGTTCTCCATGGATTGTACATTGGCCAGTAGGATACTGGGCAGTGGTGCGCGATGCGCCTGCTGTCTCAGTCTGTTCCTAATACCAGTGCGTTTTCCCCGGCGCTTCTTTGTTCTGCGCCTCGGATGAGCGGCCCGTCCTTTGTTGTTCTCCGCGCCGCGTAGAATCTCTGGCGGCCAGGAAGGGTCAGGTTTAAAAGTGTCCGAGATTAGATGTGCAACCTTGGCACCGATGTTTACAAGTGATCCGCTGTCGTATACTATAAGACTAGAGGATTTTGGGATGTAAACCAGAGCAAAAAATAAGTAAAAAACAAGAAAAGTGGATAGTCGGAGCGGAGCGGTCAGGAAGGCGTCTGGACGTGGCCGCGCCATCTTCAACTCTCAGGACTATAAACTCTCCCAGAGCACTGGAGCATGGTGCTGCTGATGCAAAGTGCCTCTCTATGGAAATGAACTGACTGACTTGGATCAGTCTGACGATGCTGTTTATCAGGAATGATTCAATCCATCGTAGTATTGAGCAGATATATCAGTTTGTTCTTCAGAATATTCTTATTCCAAAATATTTTCTATTATTTAAATGTTTTGTTTTATGGTTCATTGATGGATTCACATGTTTATCATAATATTTAGTAAGAATATATCTCGATTAATTAAAAATATGAATTAAGGAGGTCACAGGTTCATCCTGTAGAGTAGCTGAGCTTAGTCTCAGAGAGTGAGGAGCTCAGACATGTGGAGGTACAGTCACTGCTCTTTGCTTCAAAGGACTTCTTATAAAACACAAACAGACACAATCAGTATCTTTTAAATGAGGCTGTTATCTCTGACAGCAATACCTATAACACCTCTTTCTGTAGCTATGATCACAACCATGTGACATGTAACAGTGGGGCAGATCAAGCATCGTTGTTCACTGCTGTTGATGTTTTTTTAATCACGAATTACAAACAATTACACAACTGAATTCCAGCTTTATTCAAATGAATAAAATTAAGTAATAAAACCCATCATGATAGAATCTCTGTTATCATCACGGACACTTTAAGTTCAAGAACATGTACCTGGATAAAAGCTGCTGTTGGAGGTAAAATCCTCAGACTGAACTTGGGACCTTCACATTTCTAATTCTTACAGAATTTAATGAGCAGAAACAAACAACTGATTGTTTAGAATTTATGATTGTTCAGCACTTTTCTGCACTTTACTGAGTGCTTACATTTGAGTCTTTCATGCTACTCTGTATACAAATCTGTACATCTGTGTCCATAACAGAGAGAGACAAAATGGGTATATTTGATTTGCCTTCTGTGGCGGAGGTGTGGTCCTTGGCTCATCTGCAGGGGAGGAGTGGTACAGTGAGCTCAAGGGGGCGGTGCCGGGAGGCAGGTGAGCCACAGGTGGTGGCGACTGACTGATGACGCTGTCTCTTTCTGTTTCTCTATATAGTGAAGACAGAGTCGAGCGGGGACGGGGAGAGCTGGACTGGAACAGACTGTGTTCCTTGAGTTCATAACTGTCAGTAAAACGCAATAATAGTGAGCACAATCATCGTGTGTGTTGTGTACTTTTACACCTTTCTAACAATCCTATTTATGTGAAGTTGGGATAAGGTTCCAAGAAACTTAAAACCTCTGTGAAGTGTGAGTGAGGTCAAAGGTCATGAAGCTCAAGTGTCAGCATTATAAGTTAGCTTTTTAGGAGTTTCACCATTTTTCTGTTGGTAACAGAACATGTCATTACCTTCATCTACCCCAGGATTGGTTGTAAATCTGAGGGTGATGGAGACAAATAAACTTCTTTTGATGAAATAATATATACTATGTTTGTTGACTCCAGAAACACCAACAGTGACATCTGGAGGAGGTTCCCCACATGTTTTGTTTTTTTGATTTTTTTTTTTAAATGTGCATTACACGTGTGGCATGCCACTATACTGTGGAGAACAACAGTCACTTATGGGGAAAAACGCTCGTCCCAAACGAGTTTAAAGGCATTTGAGTCTCAAAAAGTGGTTTTAGTGTCAGGGTTACAGTTAGGTTATAGTTAGGCATTCACTTTTGATGGTTAAGGTTATAGTAAGCAGTTAGGAAAAGCATTATGTCAATTAGATATCCTCACTAAGATATGAAAACCAGTGTATTTCTTTGAGTGTGTGTACTCAGTCAACTGTATCAGTCTCTGCACTTGAGAGAGGTTTTTGTATGATGGTTTTTCACTGTGTGAACACATACTGACTGTTAATGTAGTGATCACTCTGACAGTAATAAACTGCTGCATCTTCAGCCTGGACTCCACTGATGGTCAGAGTGAAGTCAGAGTTTGATCCACTGCCTGTAAAACGAGCTGGAATCCCTGATTGTCGAGTGCTAGCATACTTAATGAGCAGTTTAGGAACTCCTCCATCTTTCTGTTGGTACCAGGATAAAAGATGGTTGTTGCTCCAAACATGAACATTCTGACTGGTCGTACACTTGATGCTCACAGATCCTCCCACAGCAGAGCTCACTGCTCCAGGCTGAGTCACTGTGATCTGTCCTCTGGACTCTGAGGATACAGAGACAAAAACATAAAGCAGCTTCATGGTTTTGTGGGCTTCATTTCAGAGGGACAGATGTTGATAGAGGAGAGGAGTTTGATTCTCTGGACTTTACCTGTGAAGCAGCAGCAGAGGAGAGTCCAGATGAGGACGCAGATCAAAGTCATGTTTTTGATGAGGAGGATTTCTGTGGCTTCTGTTGTGATGAAGGACAGCTGTCAGTCATCCAGTGTTCAACTCTCAGGACTATAAACTCTCCCAGAGCACTGGAGCATGGTGCTGCTGATGCAAAGTGCCTCTCTATGGAAATGAACTGACTGAAAACAACAAGTAGTTGGATCAAATAGTCGATGCTGTTTATCAGTTAATCAGTCAGTTTATGAAAATGTTTTCTTTCTTGTGTTTTAGGACACATCCACACATTGATGGATGTGTGGGATTTTTAAATTTGGGTATTTTCTGCAATCTTTTACAAAAACATGTTCATTGACTGAGAAAGGCAAGAAAATGTTTCATGATCAAACCAGAGCAGTACTTTGTGATATAACCCCAAGTGTTGCCAAATGCCAACAAAACATGCAAACAATGTCTGAAGATAAAGGCTCAGACATCCATCCTTGTAAGACAAAATCTGATTTCCTCTTGTTCACTTAAAAAAGAAGAAGAAAAGAAATGTTGTACTTGTCTACTCAAACACATGAACAGAGTTTCAGAGAATCTTCACCCTGAAAGAAGTTTTAGAAACTTACCTGTCAGCAAATCAAAGAACCGCTTACATGTAAGCAACAGGACAGAATAGAAAAGTTTTCCCCCAAAAAAGAACCTGCACATTTGAACATGGCGTCAAAAATGAAAGACATTAAAAAATCAGAGGAAAGGTACAATTTGCAAAACCTATTTTAGAGTTTTGTATAACTCAGTACAAAAAAACTTGCAGTGATTCACATTGATGCATGATGCTGACCACAGGATGCAAAAGTTAAACATGCCCACAGCGCAGAATCATTCATCTCTGTTTTAATTTGATATTTTTATAACAGGACAACCTGTGAGGCTGGAAAGACGTCGGTTTCATGCCCTGAACAGGTCACTTTCTGTTTTGTGATGTAGTGTCTGCAGTGTTGGGAAGGTTACTTTTAAAATGTATTCCACTACAGATTACAGATTACATGCCCCAAAATGTATTTTGTAACGTATTCTGAATACTTTGGATTACTTAATATATGATCATGCTTTTTACAACTACATGAATGTGATTTATTACTGTTACTGAAGCCTACTTGCCGTACCAATAACAACTCGATTTTTACATCTTAATATAAATGAGTATCAGTAGGTGGACATTAGGTAAGGCTGCACTTTTTGCAGTGATCTGCAAACGCATATATAAAACAGGTCCGCGGCTCCAAACCGTAGTAAAGGGACCTCTGGCTAATCCGTCGGGTTCGTGTCGGGCTCGTAGCTGAAAACTAGCTTTACTTTGTTGTCTGGGTCAAGTTTGTAAGAGACAGAGAGAGGCGTTGAAAGGCTGCTCCAGCAGAACTTATTGTTTCGGAGGAAAACACGAACACAGTGTCCAGTCGAGTCTTAACAGCTTACTTACAGCTGGGCTCGTCAGGCTCTCTGTTTGGCTGCTGTGGTTATTATTATATTTACATGCTTCCAGCTCCCGTTTCTGCTCGATGACAGCTCGTACTTTTTCTCCCTCTTCGCGCTCACAGACACATAACAGGTACAGCAGTCCATTCTCCCTGCAGCACGGACTACACTGCCCATCAGGCTGCATTCTTTAGGGCGATGCCTGTAACACTCTGCCTGTTGCCTTCATATTAAATCATTTTTTGAATAATAATTTTTAAATATTTTTTAATATTTCTTCACGTCATAATGCTGGCAGGAAGTAGAGATGACATGGGCCGCAAGATTGAGACACAGACATCAGAGCCTCTTAATGTTTTCTTTGGGTTTCAACCAGCGTGGAATTACCATAGAGAGTGCACAGCCTAACATATGAAACAGGAGAAGACGTGTAATCCATTTATTTCAACAAAGTAATTGTAATCTGAATTGATGTGATTAGCAGAGTAATCCAAAGAGTGGAAATGTGCTGGAAATTTATTTTATTTTATGAATTTGTCACATGTTTTAGTAATATCACTTTTGGGTCACTTCGAGGTTCACATGTGGGGAAGATTCAACTTTAACTCTATTGCACAAAGTCAGGCATCGTGAGAAAGTTGGTGACACCCAGAGGGGGAGAATTCAACAGGTGGTGAAGTCTTTTGTTAATCAGGTCTTTGAGGATGTGGGGAAGAGGCAAGGAGCAGTCTCTATGTGACACTGGAAGAGGAGATAAAGTTGTAAACTCTCTCCCTCTCTTGGAGGGGTCAAGGGTGTGACAACAGTGTGGAAATGCCTTCTGTTTGACTGTATTTAAAGAGGGCTGCTATTCATCTTTAGAGACACGCATCAGTGCCCCACTGAATGTCGTCTCTCCCTCAACTGCTTGGGAATTAAAAAGGTGTTGGCTCATCGTGTCTGCAGACTTTGTTGATTATATTTCCATGACATTATTCTGCAGTGACAAAGTGAGATATGTCACAACAAAGGAGCGAAAACTGAAAAAGTGTTTGTTTACATTGTTGAGTTAACACCGAATATAAAAGCTTCAGTGCTCTTTGGTACGGATTCTCCAGTTTTTTTATTTAAAAGTTTTATAATTACGATTTTGATTATGTCCCCACATTCGGTGTCAATGATGGTGATGATACTGGAGGATAAACGTGAGCTCTAACACATGAGTCTGCCTACAGGAGGGAGGTTGAACGTCTGGTGTCCTGGTGCAGCCACAACAACCTAGTGCTGAATGCCCAGAAGACAGTGGAGATTATTGTGGACTTCAGGAAGCACACAGCCCCACTCCCCCCATCATCCTGACTGACACCCCCATCACCTCTGTGGACTCATTCCGCTTCCTGGGTACCACCATCACCCAGGACCTGAAGTGGGAGCCCACCATCACCTCCGTCATCAAGAAAGCCCAGCAGAGGATGTACTTCCTGAGGCAGCTGAAGAAATTCAACCTGCCAACACGGACGATGATGCAGTTCTACACTGCAATCATCGAGTCCATCCTCACCTCCTCCATCACCGTGTGGTACGCTGGAGCCACTATCAGGGACAAACAGAGACTGCAGCGTGTTGTGCGCTCTGCTGAGAAGGTGATTGGCTGCAGACTCCCATCTCTGCAGGACCTGTACACCTCCAGGACACTGGGGCGTGCAGCTCGGATCTCAGCTGACCCTTCTCACCCTGGACACAGTCTGTTTGACCTGCTCCCCTCAGGCAGGAGGCTCCGGTCCATTCGCACCAGAACCTCTCGCCATAAGAACAGTTTCTTCCCCTCTGCTGTTGGACACATGAACAATAAACGTATGACTGTTCCCACCACTAACACATGACCCTACGCTGTGTTCACTGCATCATTCCATGTTTGCACTGATCACCACCTGCACTCATGTATATATCTTTCTACGTAGCACTCTTAATTCTTATTCTCATGTATATATCTCATGTATATCTCATGTATATATCTCATGTATATCTCATGCATATATCTTTCTACGTAGCACTCTTAATTCTTATTCTCATGTATATATCTCATGCATATATCTTTCTACGTAGCACTTTTAATTCTTATTCTTACTTTTATTTTTTTCATGTCTATTTAAGCGCAATTTATGACAGTATGTTTGCACTGAAGCACCGCAGCAATTTCCTGATGTTGTAAACCTGCTCAACATTTGGCAATAAAACCCTTTCTGATTCTGATTCTGATTCTGATTCTGATCTGCTCAAATTTACACAGCTTTCACATCACTTCATTGTAGGGGTCGAGTTTTTCTTTATTTGTTACCTGTATATGAATCTACAGTGTTCAGTTGAGTCACATTCCAAATATGCTGTGAAAAACTCTTTTTAAACGAGTCGTGCTGGAGTCAGTCAGATGATTTCCATAGAGAGGCACTTTGCATCAGCAGCACCATGCTCCAGTGCTCTGGGAGAGTTTATAGTCCTGAGAGTTGAACACTGGATGACTGACAGCTGTCCTTCATCACAACAGAAGCCACAGAAATCCTCCTCATCAAAAACATGACTTTGATCTGCATCCTCATCTGGACTCTCCTCTGCTGCTGCTTCACAGGTAAAGTCCAGAGAATCAAACTCGTCTCCTCTATCAACATCTGTCCCTCTGAAATGAAGCCCACAAAACCATGAAGCTGCTTTATGTTTTTGTCTCTGTGTCCTCAGAGTCCAGAGGACAGATCACAGTGACTCAGCCTGGAGCAGTGAGCTCTGCTGTGGGAGGAACTGTGAGCATCAAGTGTACGACCAGTCAGGATGTTTATGGCAACAACCATTTGGCCTTGTACCAACAGAAAGATGGAGGAACTCTCAAACGCTGTATATTTTCAAACATGAACATTGTTAAAATGATTTGGTCGATGTTTCATCTTTCACTTTGTTATTCTCCTGGTCTTTCATTTGTTCAACTGTGATGCTAAAGTTCAAAAAACAAATCCCAGAATTGTTTTCAGTTAAGCTAAGCAGTGCCTTCATGTTCTAATTATCTTTAACATTACAGGGCTCTAGAATAACTTTTTGCCTTGGTTGCACTGGTGCGCCACTTTTTCAACCGCATCGCTTAACACCGCGGTTTTACATGTGCCCTTTTTTGGGGGGGAAATTGCTGTCCATACAGACAATATTGATTTGTAAATGATTAACTAACAATCTCGTTCTTGTGCTTAAAGTGCTTTGGCACTCTTTGGCCATAAGAATGCAGAGATGGCACCGGGTGTTATGGCACGCCGTCTTTCTCTCGGTTCTGCAATGTTTGTATGTTGTGTTCTTAGTGGTGTCCCTGCTAGCTTGGAAAACCCACTCCCTGTTGGTGTATGAGCGACAGACGCTTTTTAACATCCGTGACTCACTGCTGATGCTCCACAGTGTTAGCGAGCGATCTGGAGGAATCCCGCCGCCGTGCCGGAGGAGCAGCTTCGCCGCGATCGCTGCTCTGCGCTTCCACAGGCCCCGCTGGTTTAGAAACTTATTCCCGTTAACGACAAGGAAGCAAGATGAACAGCAATTTTACTTGCTAGCAAGGCAGGCTGGTTGGAACCAGGCTCTTGGAGCTAAACGCTCCTCACCTGTCTGCTAGCGAGCATCAAGTAAACAGCCTTCCTTGCAGCTTTTTATTCTGAGAACACAAGCACTGTGTTTGTGTGTATGTGAGTGTGTATGTTTGTTTGGTGGTGCGTTTGTGTGACCTCCTGCTTATCAAAAGGGTCATAAAAGCAGGAAGCTTACTAACCAAGAAAACAGAACCCTCACACAGGATGTCCCTATAATGAAACACTACAGCCTCCCCCACCAACAAACAGGCTGGAGAGGTGGTCAGAGACAAAGGAATGTCTTTGACCATGCTGCTTGAACTAAGTCTTACACATTTAAGTAACACAATGACAACATTTAACAATTTGACTCCAACAGTCCCCCCTTTTTGTCAACTTTGTACTTAAATTTCCACTTATGCACCCTTGTGTTTGACAGTTCAGTATAGGCTTCATTCACACACAGCTCCTCACATCATTCACTTCCTACTGCTGCAAAAGTTCACAGTTCATACATGTACGAAACGTGCTTAGCAATTATCCTACTTCTCATTCATCTCACACACAGGAAACTACATCCTGCAAGGAAACAAATGAATGTCAACAGTCAAAAACAAGAATCAACGTTCTCAAAAGAATATGCACTACAATCCAAATGTATGCAGACATAGGCATTCAAACACATCCGTTGGTTTTTGGTTTGTCCATGTGGCTTCCAGCTATCTTCAAAGCTGTAGCCTGGTCAACACTCCTCTTTATGACCCCTTTCAAACCCCCACAGCTTCTCACTGTAGACACCCTGTGGGGTGATCGAGTCACCTGGTGAATCATCTGCATTTACAACTCCTCTCCTTTCCTGTTGTCACTGCAGAAAAAGTTTTTTAAAGGAAATTGGATCAAGTTGTTTATGATCTTCTCCCCCATTTTTGAGTCATGTCCACCCATGGCTCAAAACTCCAACCAACTTATATAAGTGTACATGATGTAAATGTAAACAAAAGAAAGCCCCTTTGACTGTCTGGCTTTTTCTTCATAATGATAGCCATATTAGGACACATAAAGGCAATGGTTATATATCTATATATTTTAGCACAAATGACAATATAAAAAATATCAATCCTAACAATGCCCATGTGTCAAAGTAACTGAGAATAAAAAACAGAAAACATGAAGGAGATATTCCTGGCCTGGCTTTTTATAGCAGATAATCTTAAAAATATTTTGCAATTTTGCATAATTTTAAAAAGTTTACATTTCTTCAGTATTGAACAGCAGAAAATAGGCTTTCTTGTCCGAGGTCATTGAAGTAAAAGAAAAAAAGAAAAAAAAAAGACAGAGGCTGACAGCGCTGTAAACAACGGTAGACTGGTGGGTAATAAGCGAAGGAATAATGCAGAAAACAGAGATTTGAGACGGGAAACTGTTCTTGAATACAGAGAGAGAGAGAGAGAGAGAGCTGTGCATGAAGTGTGATTTTTATCTTGGTGGAAACAAAACAGTAAAGTAAGAGGGAATTCATGACGATGTTTATCAGATGTGAATAGTTTGTTGCTTCTTTTGCTGCTGGTTCAGTCAATTTTGCTTGGAGAGAGACAAAACTTGCAGCTCAGAATCAGCGCAAAAACGACGTAAACAGCGCGGACCCGACGCATCAGAATCAGTGAGCTGTCGGCTTTCAGCCCGATGGCGTGTCCGTCTACGTGCCGTCGTGTGAGAAAGCAGAGAAAGCTGATTCTGATGCGTCGGGTCCCTCTGTGTGTTTACACTGTGTGTCTTTGTGTGGAATCCGTTTACCTGCTCTCATTTACTGTTTGGTGGTTGATAAAATACTTTTTTGATCTTTAACCTGAGATTCCGGCGTTTCTGGGAAAATATATTTATGTTTAAAACTCGATTTAGGATTTAATGAATCAATGTCGCTTTATTCAAGCTACTCACCTCTCTCTATCTGCCTGTACTTTCAAACGTACAGACGGACTACATGAATATCTGAACTACGACCAATCAGAGAGGTCCCACCCCTGATTATCTCTGATTGGTTTAGACCACGATAGGAGCATAATGTGTGTCGGTTGTTGACCACAGGGAGAGTTTCAGAGTTGCAGAGAGTGTTTTTTTATTTATTTATTTTACTCGAATAGTTGGTCGTACCGCTGCGACCTGAGATTATTTTTAATCGCACTTGCGACCAAATTGGTTGCACTCTACAGCCCTGCATTACATTTAATTTTTCTAACTTAGCTTTGCTCCAGTGGTAATTAGAGTGAAAGGACTTGAAAATCAAAGTTTTACTCGTCTCTGTAAAACAAATTATTCATACCACCTTTACTTAACAGGAGCTTTACTGTGATAGTTTTAATACATTCTTCTATATTTAGTATGGTTTTAATATTTTCGTATTTTAAATTACGCAGGATATATGATAAAACAATAATTTACTTGCAAAGAGTTTTAATTTCTACACAAATACTTTCATTATGTGGAAAAAAAGTATTTGAGATGGAATTGTTTTATTTGATCTGAGAACAAAAAGAAATTGTTCATTGTTAATATATTTAGATCATATAAACAATATACAGGTACATTTAGCAAAGAAAGTAAGAGAGAAAAAATACTACAGACGGGCATCTGAGGGTGAGGGGAGCGTGCCAAGCTCCAATCGACAGCACAGTCGAGTTCAATGATGGCATCATGATTCTGTGAGCAGCACAGAAACCAGAAGCTAGGGTGGTGATGGGGAATGACCGACGGCAATTTCCTAAGAACATCACCTAATGCTGTGTCACTGTGCTAAGCATACTTTGACAATCTGAAGAGGGTCTTCCTTTGTGTCATTGTTGTTGTCATTTGCATCATGACCACTTCTACAAGACTGCTAAAGTGATTCAACAGGTGGGATCATAACAGCAGTAAAACAACTGGCTCCAATACCCTTTCCGAGAAAGGTTTTCTGCAGAGATAAAAAGGACAATAGAGGAGTCATAAGTATTCCCCCCACAGGAAGAATGCCTGAAGTGAGGCGATGAGGGTTGATAGAGGCCATAAAAAAGGGCTCTATCATATAATCATATATGCTTAGAGGTATCAATTGTATAATGATAGAGGTCTGATCCTTGGTAGTCTGCAAAGACTCTTCCAGAGTGTTCTGGCATGCACACACATCCTAAGGTCATGAGTGAGGTCGTACCTTCTTTATATAGTATGGGAGGACACCTACTCTGTATCTGTTTAAGTATAAGAGCCTTTTGTTTAGGTGGACCGCTGGACTCCTGGCACCAGCTTACACACACACACACACACACACACACACACACACACACACACACACACACACACACACACAATTCCCAATAAAAGGCAGCAAGCGGAGGCCGTCGTTGGGGTCATTTTGTGGTAGACACCGACGAGGCCTCCATTGCAAATAAATCGATCGATCGCTGACTGTCTCGTTTTCTTCATGATGAATTAGTCTCTAAACCAGCGGGGCTTGTGGAAACACAGACCCAACAACACCCAGGTAGAAGACGAGTATTAATAACTGACTGCACACTTATTTCCACACTGTCATCCTCGAGTAGGTGAGAGGGAACGAAGTCTTGCCCCAAAGATATTTTGTAGGTTTGCTGGCTCCTTAGAGTACGAGCACCTGGATGACTGAGAGCCTTCACAGATCTATTTTCAAGCTGAGCTCAAAGGTCATAGCCAAGCTTTTTTCAATACACTGCTCAGCTTTCTTTATCATAATCGTACACATCATGGTTTTGGGAGCTTCATTTCAGAGAAATAATTTTTGCAAGATGAGAGATTGTTTCCCGAGACTTTCTCCAACTTTTCCTTGCTGTGCAAAAAATGATGGTATTTGTTTAAGAGATCTACAGTGTGTGTGTGTGTGTGTGTGTGTGTCCTCAGTGAACTGTATCAGTCTCTGCAGTATCTTCCAGCTGCAGCAGTCACTTCAGTTTCTGTTCAGTCTGACTGAGGGAGGTTTTTGTACGACTGTTTTTCACTGTGTGCTCACCCACAGACTGTTAGGATAGTGCCAACACATACAGTAATAAACTGCTGCATCTTCAGCCTGGACTCCACTGATGGTCAGAGTGAAGTCAGAGTTTGATCCACTGCCTGTAAAACGAGCTGGAATCCCTGATACTCGAGTGCTAGCAGAGTAAATGAGCAGTTTAGGAACTCCTCCATCTTTCTGTTGGTACCAGGCCAAATGGTTGTTGCCATAAACATCCTGACTGGTCGTACACTTGATGCTCACAGTTCCTCCCACAGCAGAGCTCACTGCTCCAGGCTGAGTCACTGTGATCTGTCCTCTGGACTCTGAGGACACAGAGACAAAAACATAAAGCAGCTTCATGGTTTTGTGGGCTTCATTTCAGAGGGACAGATGTTGATAGAGGAGAGGAGTTTGATTCTCTGGACTTTACCTGTGAAGCAGCAGCAGAGGAGAGTCCAGATGAGGACGCAGATCAAAGTCATGTTTTTGATGAGGAGGATTTCTGTGGCTTCTGTTGTGATGAAGGACAGCTGTCAGTCATCCAGTGTTCAACTCTCAGGACTATAAACTCTCCCAGAGCACTGGAGCATGGTGCTGCTGATGCAAAGTGCCTCTCTATGGAAATGATCTGACTGACAGAAACATGCAAGTTAGAATAGAATAGAAAGCCTTTTTTTGTCACTATAAAGTTGTACAAAGAGATACAGAGAAAACTAGAAAAATTTGCATTTCCTGCGAAAATGCAGTGTGGATGCTTAAAGCTGAAGCTGTATGCAAAAAGTAGCTGAAAAAGCTGAAAAGTTGCAGAAATTGTAAAAACTTTGCAGAAGCAAAAGAAGTTTGCTAAAATGGAATAACTTAGCAGAACTGCAATATCTTAGAGGAAACATAATACTTGGCAGAAATACAATAGCATAGCAGAATTTAGCAGAAATATTGTAACTTACCAGAAATATGATAACTTCTCAAAAATACAAGAATTTAGGAGAAATAGTATAAGATAACAGAAAGAATATATTTAGCCAAAAATACTTAAACATTACAGAAACACTATGATTTAGAAAAATAGTACAACAGAGCAGAAATATTGTGATTTACCAGAGACACTGTGATGAACTATGAATATTGTAATTTTAAATTAAGACTATGTTTTAGCACAAATATTATAATTTGGCAGAAATACTATAATTTAGCAGAAATACTATATTAAGCACAAATCCTATAAAAAGCAGAAATGGTATGATTAAGCATAAATACTACATTTAGTAGAAATACTTTGTTTTAGCACAAATCCCATAAAAAGCAGAAATACTGTACTATGATTTAGTAGAAAAACTATAATTAATCAGAAATACTAAATTTAGCAGAAATACTATATTAAGCACAAATCCTATGAAAAGCAGAAATAGTATGATTAAGCATAAATACTACATTTAGCAGAAATACTATATTAAGCACAAATCTTATAAAAAGCAGAAATACTATATTAAGCAAAAATCCTATAAAAGCAGAAATAGTATATTAAGCACAAATCTTATAAAATAGCAGAAATAGTGTGATTTAGCACAATAGTAATAAGTTAAACAGAAAAATTGGAAAAGCAAAATGGACAGCTGAAAAAATGCTGAACATGCTGAGGTTCCCTCAAATATACTTGTTAAATGACAAAAATCTGCAAAAAAATTTATGACAGCCACACAATTACAAATATGTACACATGAGGAAACACACATGCACAGAGAGACACACACACAAGATCCAATTCAGTCAACCAGTCTAAATATATTAATTTGAATCTTACAATGGGATCATCCCATTAAAAGGCTTTCTCTCTCTCTCTCTCTCTCTCTGTCACACACACACACAAACACACACACACACACACACACACACACACACACACACACACACACACACACACACACACACACACACAGGGAGATAGAAGTAAGTTTCTAGGTCAGCCTGGGAGCTGCTGAATTTGAATCCACCAATCAGAGAGGCTGTTTACGTTTTCCCGCCAAAACAGGTGCATCTTTTTACACATGCAGCACAGAGACATAGACCTGCTTCTTTCAGTTTATTTCACATAGTGAGGATTCCCCTCAAACAAATGACCATAATTTCCTAACCATAGGGGCTAGAGCGGTCATTCTTACACCGTTTTGTTCAGAAGAGATGGGGGAATCTTCAAGTGTTGACAATTTATCATTAAAATATGAATTTTTAGAGATATATGACATGGATGACTTGTTGACTTAGAAGCCACGAATTCCCCAATATGCAAATTTGAATACCTGGAGCCCACATACATGATTGGCTGGCTGGGAAGCTGTGCAGGCCCTGATTTGTGGATTTGAATTCCTCAGCCCTCAGATATGATTGGCTGGCTTAGAAGCCATGAAGGCCCCAATATGCAAATTTGAATGCCTCAGGACACATATATGATTGGCTGGGAAGCCGTGCAGGCCCTGATTTGAAAATTTGAATTTCTCAGTCCTCACAGAGGATTGGCTGCCTGGGGACCTGGCAGAAATATATAGAAATACTATGATTAAGCATAAATACTACATTTAGTAGAAATACTATGTTTTAGCACAAATACTATAAAAAGCAGAAATACTATAATTTAGCAGAAATACTATATTAAGCACAAATCCTATAAAAAGCAGAAATAGGATGATTAAGCATAAACACTACATTTAGTAGAAATACTATGTTTGAGCAAAAATCCTATAAAAAGCAGAAATACTATATTAGGCACAAATCCCATAAAAAGCAGAAATAGTATGATTAAGCATAAATACTACATTTAGCAGAAATACTATATTAAGCACAAATCTTATAAAAAGCAGAAATACTATATTAAGCAAAAATCCTATAAAAGCAGAAATAGTATATTAAGCACAAATCTTATAAAATAGCAGAAATAGTGTGATTTAGCACAATAGTAATAAGTTAAACAGAAAAATTGGAAAAGCAAAATGGACAGCTGAAAAAATGCTGAACATGCTGAGGTTCCCTCAAATATACTTGTTAAATGACAAAAATCTGCAAAAAAATTTATGACAGCCACACAATTACAAATATGTACACATGAGGAAACACACATGCACAGAGAGACACACACACACAAGATCCAATTCAGTCAACCAGTCTAAATATATTGAATTTGAATCTTACAATGGGATCATCCCATTAAAAGGCTTTCTCTCTCTCTCTCTCTCTCTCTCTGTCACACACACACACAAACACACACACACACACACACACACACACACACACACACACACACACACACACACACACACACACACAGGGAGAGAGAAGTAAGTTTCTAGGTCAGCCTGGGAGCTGGTGAATTTGAATCCACCAATCAGAGAGGCTGTGCACTTTTCCCCACCAAAACAGGTGCATCTGTTTACACACGCAGCAGCACAGAGAGACACAGGATTTTTGCAGTCTATTTCTCATAGTGACGACTCCCCTCAAACAAATGACCGTAATTTCCTAACCGTAGGGGCTAGAACGGTCATTCTTACACCGTTTTGTTCAGAAGAGATGGGGGAATCTTCAAGTGTTGACAATTTAATATTAAAATATGAATTTTTAGAGATATATGACATGGATGACTTGTTGACTTAGAAGCCACGAATTCCCCAATATGCAAATTTGAATGCCTGAGACCACATATGTGATTGGCTGGCTGGGAAGCCGTGCAGGCCCTGATTTGTGGATTTGAATTCCTCAGCCCTCAGATATGATTGGCTGGCTTAGAAGCCACGAAGGCCCCAATATGCAAATTTGAATGCCTCAGGACACATATATGATTGGCTGGGAAACCGTGCAGGCCCTGATTTGAAAATTTGAATGTCTCAGTCCTCACAGAGGATTGGCTGCCTGGGGACCTGGCAGAAATATATAGAAATACTATTATTAAGCATAAATACTACATTTAGTAGAAATACTATGTTTTAGCACAAATACTATAAAAAGCAGAAATACTATAATTTAGCAGAAATACTATATTAAGCACAAATCCTATAAAAAGCAGAAATAGGATGATTAAGCATAAACACTACATTTAGTAGAAATACTATGTTTGAGCAAAAATCCTATAAAAAGCAGAAATACTATATTAGGCACAAATCCCATAAAAAGCAGAAATAGTATGATTAAGCATAAATACTACATTTAGTAGAAATACTATGTTTTAGCACAAATAGTATAAAAAGCAGAAATATTGTAATTTAGCAGAAATACTATATTAGGCACAAATCTTATAAAATAGCAGAAATAGTATTATTTAGCACAATAGTAATAAGTTAAACAGAAAAATTGGAAAAGCAAAATGGACAGCTGAAAAAATGCTGAACATGCTGAGGGTCCCTCAAATATACTTGTTAAATGAAAAAATCAGCAAAAAAATGCACAGGGAGAGAGAAGTAAGTTTCTAGGTCAGCCTGGGAGCTGCTGAATTTGAATCCACCAATCAGAGAGCCTGTGTACTTTTTCCCGCCAAAACATGTGCCTCTTTTTACACACGCAGCACAGAGAGGCACAGGATTATTGCAGCCTATTTCTCATAGTGAGGACTCCCCTCAAACAAATGACCATAATTTCCAAACCGTAGGGGCTAGAGCGGTCATTCTTACACCGTTTTGTTCAGAAGAGATGGGGGAATCTTCCAGTGTTTACAATTTATCATTAAAATATGAATTATTAAAGATATTTGACTTGTAATGCACCATAACTGAGTAGAGCGAAGCAAAAACTGCCTTGACTTGCCCTCAAACAACGCTTTCTAACTCGAAATCTATTTGGAGTATCGATATCATTCTTTCACCGTAAGAGACAGCAGGCTTTGGTGAACAATCATGGAAATTTTCAGGTCTCTGTGGAAATCCAACAAAAAGTTATGACGAGAGAAAAAAGTGGTTCATTTCCACAGTTTGAAATCTGAAGAAATCTGAGCGAAGGACGAATTTCCTACCCTCAAACAAGTCCAACTCATTTCAGAACGGTAATAGGTGAGAAAGAAATTCTTGAATTGTGAGCATCAGGGGTGTCTGAAGATATTCGGGGACAAGCCTCATGTCTTAACTTTGCTTCGTTAAGGAGATATGACGATTCGAATATGCCTCTCATTACAGAAATCCAGCGGTGATTTTGAACAAGCTCTCCATTCACTTTATATGGAGAGTTTTCTGACCTTGTGTTAGTCTGAGGAGATTTGCAAAAATTCTATAAATCCCACAACAATGATGGTGACATTTTCTGAAAGCCAGCAAAAATACCTACGTTTTGATGTATAATTTGTGGAAGTTGAGTGAAAATTGAGCAAGTAGCAGGAAGTTGTTCGGACATGAAGTGAAAATTGCAAAACCTTCAGTGGCACACTGGAAGCCAAGAGCATAGCAACCATAACAACACATGTATTTTGTGAAAAATCACAATTTTGCAACTCAAAACTTTAAGAGGCATAAAAGTAAAAAGGTAAAAGATTTGAAAAAGCTGAATCATACCTGAATAGCCCAATAATTTGTGAACATTTTAAAGTTTGAATGGTTGTTCTAGGTGAAAATATGAGGAAGTAGTTAAGTTTCAAAAACAAGCAAATTTTAGCAGAATTGCTGAAGTTTCCCATTCATTTCAATGGGACAAATTAAAGGAAAAAAGTGGAATATTTTAAAAAGTATAATAGTTAAAAATACCAAAAGATATAGCAGGAATTAGCAAAAATAGCTGAATAGTTTAAAGTTTGAACGGTGAAAATAGCACAAAAATTGTGGAAGTAGTTAAACGGCGAAAAGTGTACGGAAGTCCTAAGAATAATAATAACTAGAAAAATTTGCATTTCCTGCGAAAATGCAGTGTGGATGCTTAAAGCTGAAGCTGTATGCAAAAAGTAGCTGAAAAAGCTGAAAAGTTGCAGAAATTGTAAAAACTTTGCAGAAGCAAAAGAAGTTTGCTAAAATGGAATAACTTAGCAGAACTGCAATATCTTAGAGGAAACATAATACTTGGCAGAAATACAATAGCATAGCAGAATTTAGCAGAAATATTGTAACTTACCAGAAACATGATAACTTCTCAAAAATACAAGAATTTAGGAGAAATAGTATAAGATAACAGAAAGAATATATTTAGCCAAAAATACTTAAACATTACAGAAACACTATGATTTAGAAAAATAGTACAACAGAGCAGAAATATTGTGATTTACCAGAGACACTGTGATGAACTATGAATATTGTAATTTTAAATTAAGACTATGTTTTAGCACAAATATTATAATTTGGCAGAAATACTATAATTTAGCACAAATATTATAAAAAGCAGAAATACTATAATTTAGCAGAAATACTATATTAAGCACAAACCCTATAAAAAGCAGAAATACTGTACTATGATTTGGTAGAAAAAACTATAATTAATCAGAAATACTATATTTGGCAGAAATACGGTATTTGGCACAAATCTTATAAAATAGCAGAAATAGTATGATTTAGCACAATAGTAATAACTTAAACAGAAAAATTGGAAAAGCAAAAATGGACAGCTGAAGAAATGATGAACATGCTGAAGGTCCCTCAACTATACTTGTTAAATGAAAAAAATCAGCAAAAAAATCTATAACAGCCACACAATCACAAATATGTACACATAAGAAAACACACATGCACAGAGAGACACACACACAAGATCCAATTCAGTCAACCAGTCTAAATATATTGAATTTGAATCTTAGAATGAGATCATCCCATTAAAAGCCTTTCTCTCTCTCTCTCTCTCTCTGTCACACACACACACACACACACACACACACACACACACACACACACACACACACAGGGAGAGAAAAGTGAGTTTCTAGGTCAGCCTGGGAGCTGCTGAATTTGAATCCACCAATCAGAGAGCCTGTGCACTCTTTCCCTCCAAAACAGGTGCATCCTTTTTACACACGCAGCACAGAGAGACACAGGATCATTGCAGTCTATTTCTCATAATGACGACTCCCCTCAAACAAATGACCATAATTTCCTAACCGTAGGAGCTAGAACGGTCATTCTTACACCGTTTTGTTCAGAAGAGATGGGGGAATCTTCAAGTGTTGACAATTTATCATTAAAATATGAATTTTTAGAGATATATGACACGGATGACTTGTTGACTTAGAAGCCACGAATTCCCCAATATGCAAATTTGAATACCTGGAGCCCACATACATGATTGGCTGGCTGGGAAGCTGTGCAGGCCCTGATTTGTGGATTTGAATTCCTCAGCCCTCAGATATGATTGGCTGGCTTAGAAGCCATGAAGTCCCCAATATGCAAATTTGAATGCCTCAGGACACATATATGATTGGCTGGGAAACCGTGCAGGACCTGATTTGAAAATTTGAATGTCTAAGTCCTCACAGAGGATTGGCTGCCTGGGGACCAGGCAGAAATATATAGAAATACTATGATTAAGCATAAATACTACATTTAGTAGAAATACTATGTTTTAGCACAAATCCTATAAAAAGCAGAAATACTATAATTTAGCAGAAATACTATATTAAGCACAAATCCTATAAAAAGCAGAAATACTATATTAAGCACAAATCATATAAAAAGCAGAAATACTATATTAAGCACAAATTCTATAAAAAGCAGAAATACTATATTAAGCACAAATTCTATTAAAAGCAGAAATACTATATTAAGCACAAATCCTATAAAAAGCAGAAATAGGATGTTTAAGCATAAACACTACATTTAGTAGAAATACTATGTTTGAGCAAAAATCCTATAAAAAGCAGAAATACTATATTAGGCACAAATCCCATAAAAAGCAGAAATAGTATGATTAAGCATAAATACTACATTTAGTAGAAATACTATGTTTTAGCACAAATAGTATAAAAAGCAGAAATATTGTAATTTAGCAGAAATACTATAATAGGCACAAATCTTATAAAATAGCAGAAATAGTATTATTTAGCACAATAGTAATAAGTTAAACAGAAAAATTGGAAAAGCAAAATGGACAGCTGAAAAAATGCTGAACATGCTGAGGGTCCCTCAAATATACTTGTTAAATGAAAAAATCAGCAAAAAAATGCACAGGGAGAGAGAAGTAAGTTTCTAGGTCAGCCTGGGAGCTGCTGAATTTGAATCCACCAATCAGAGAGCCTGTGTACTTTTTCCCGCCAAAACATGTGCCTCTTTTTACACACGCAGCACAGAGAGGCACAGGATTATTGCAGCCTATTTCTCATAGTGAGGACTCCCCTCAAACAAATGACCATAATTTCCAAACCGTAGGGGCTAGAACGGTCATTCTTACACCGTTTTGTTCAGAAGAGATGGGGGAATCTTCCAGTGTTTACAATTTATCATTACAATATGAATTATTAAAGATATTTGACTTCTAATGCACCATAACTGAGTAGAGCGAAGCAAAAACTGCCTTGACTTGCCCTCAAACAACGCTTTCTAACTCGAAATCTATTTGGAGTATCGATATCATTCTTTCACCGTAAGAGACAGCAGGCTTTGGTGAACAATCATGGAAATTTTCAGGTCTCTGTGGAAATCCAACAAAAAGTTATGACGAGAGAAAAAAGTGGTTCATTTCCACAGTTTGAAATCTGAAGAAATCTGAGCGAAGGACGAATTTCCTACCCTCAAACAAGTCCAACTCATTTCAGAACGGTAATAGGTGAGAAAGAAATTCTTGAATTGTGAGCGTCAGGGGTGTCTGAAGATATTCGGGGACAAGCCTCATGTCTTAACTTTGCTTCGTTAAGGAGATATGACGATTCGAATATGCCTCTCATTACAGAAATCCAGCGGTGATTTTGAACAAGCTCTCCATTCACTTTATATGGAGAGTTTTCTGACCTT
Organism: Astatotilapia calliptera; assembly: GCF_964374335.1. Classification (NCBI taxonomy): domain Eukaryota; kingdom Metazoa; phylum Chordata; class Actinopteri; order Cichliformes; family Cichlidae; genus Astatotilapia; species Astatotilapia calliptera. The sequence goes on along the minus strand of NC_137442.1, from coordinate 3,181,346 downwards.
GTGTTAGTCTGAGGAGATTTGCAAAAATTCTATAAATCCCACAACAATGATGGTGACATTTTCTGAAAGCCAGCAAAAATACCTACGTTTTGATGTATAATTTGTGGAAGTTGAGTGAAAATTGAGCAAGTAGCAAACATTTGTTCGGACATGAAGAGAAGACTGCAAAACCTTCAGTGACACACTGGAAGCCAAGAGCATAGCAACCATAACAACGCATGTATTTTGTGAAAAATCACAATTTTGCAACTCAAAACTTTAAGAGGCATAAAAGTAAAACAGTAGAAGATTTGAAAAAGCTGAATCATACCTGAATAGCCCAATAATTTGTGAACATTTTAAAATTTGAATGGTTGTTCTAGGTGAAAATATGAGGAAGTAGTTAAGTTTCAAAAACAAGCAAATTTTAGCAGAATTGCTGAAGTTTCCCATTCATTTCAATGGGACAAATTAAAGGAAAAAAGTGGAATATTTTAAAAAGTTTAATAGTTAAAAATACCAAAAGATATAGCAGGAAAGAGCAAAAATAGCTGAATAGTTTAAAATTTGAACGGTGAAAATAGCACAAAAATTGTGGAAGTAGTTAAACGGCGAAAAGTGTACGGAAGTCCTAAGAATAATAATAATAATAATAAAGAATAAAGAGAAACAGGAACTCAATAGTGTGGATGCTTAAGCATCCACACAACTAGAAAAAATTGCATTTCCTGCGAAAATGCTGTGTGGATGCCTTACGCTGAAGATTTCTGCTGAAAAAAGCAGAAAAAGTTGAAAAAACAAAAAACATTGCCCTGAGCGAGATTCGAACCTGGCCTTTCTGATCTATAGGCGGCGTCTCACCTTACTGGACCAAACTGATTCTTACAAAGAAGAGGTGGAGAGACTGACAATTCTGGTGAAATTAGCAGAAGCTGCTTAGTATTGTGCTAATAAGAGGTGAAAAGGCTACACCTTTAGCAGAAAAGAGGTGAATCAGAAGAAGTTCTGCTGAAAAGAGGTAAAGAAGCAAAAAGATGAGTTGAAAAGAGGTGTAGAAGTGCTTGCTGAAGATGGCTGTATGTGTAATGACACACTGGAGAGTGTCAAGAAAGCAGAGCGCATGCAAGCAGGGAACATGTGTAGCAACTGTCACAGGTAGGATTCGAAACTCTGCCCCCGGGTCTCACGGCAGCTGCCCTACCCTCTGAGCCAAATGAGTTCTGGTCTCAAGCAAATATATGATGAGAGAGAAAATGTGCACTGTGGAGCAGAAGCTCAAATTAGCAGAAAAGAGGTGAAGAGGAAGAACTTTGTTGTGAAATGAGGTAAAGAAACTGAAATTTGTGCTTAAAACAAGTGAAAAAGCTGAACTCTGAAATCCTGCTAAAACAGTAGTAGAGGCTGATATTTTTCAGCTACTCACTGAGCCAAACTGGTTCTCACGTAACTGAAAAAAGGTGGAAAAGCTTAAAATTCTAATGAAAACAGCAGAAGAGGCTAAGTGCACTGTGGAGCAGGAGCTCTAATTAGCAGAAAAGAGGTGAAGAGGAATAATTTCTGCTGAAAAGAGGTAAAGAAGCAAAAAGCCGAGTTGAAAAGAAGTGTAGAAGCAGAAGTGCTTGCTGAAGATGGCTGTATGTGTAATGACACACTGGAGAGTGTCAAGAAAGCAGAGCGCATGCAAGCAGTGAACATGTGTAGCAGCTGTCACAGGTAGGATTCGAACCTCTGCCACCGGGTCTCACGACAGATGCCCTACCCTCTGAGCCAAATGAGTTCTGGTCACAAGCAAAGATATGATGAGAGGGAAAATGTGCACTGTGGAGCAGCAGCTCAAATTAGCAGAAAAGAGGTGAAGAGGAAGAACTTTGTTGTGAAATGAGGTAAAGAAACTGAAATTTGTGCTTAAAACAAGTGAAAAAGCTGAACTCTGAAATCCTGCTAAAACAGCAGAAGAGGCTGATATTTTTCAGCTACTCATTGAGCCAAACTGGTTCTCACGTAACTGAAAAAAGGTGGAAAAGCTTAAAATTCTAATGAAAACAGCAGAAGAGGCTGAGTGCACTGTGGAACAGAAGCTCAAATTAGCAGAAAAGAGGTGAAAACAGCAGAAGAGGGTGAGATTTGTGCTGATAAGAGGTGAAACTGCGGAACCAATCAGAGGTACTGCTTCTGTCTGCTTCATCAGGCTGTGTACTTGTATGTATTTCTGCCATAGACTGTTAACCAGAATCTGAGGTCCATATTAGAAAAGCTGCTAAAATCATTAAACTTTGCAGAATTGTAATAAATTATCAATATGAATTACCGGTCTGTGATAGTGTATAAATTTGTAGTTAAAAAAAAAACATGTGGGCCAAGGTGGAATCGAACCCACGACCTCTGGTCTGAAGAGCGGTGTCATTACCAATCGCGCCACCTCTAAGGGGGCGGGCGCTTTGAAAAAAAGGGTGATGAGGAGTCAGAATTAGATCGCGGTGAGACGCGAAAAACGCCGTTTTTTGGAGTTACAAAACGTCGTGTAACTCAAAAACTAGGTGGAATAGAAGCATAATTCTTGCACTGGGTGAATCAGCGGACTTTGGTGTACTTTGACTGCGATTTACATAGCTCTTTGTATCTCCGTCGCGGAGATATGACGAGAGAAGAAACGGCTTCATTTTCGGAATTTGAAAAATGAGAGGAGGACAGATTTCCACCCCTCAAACAAGTCTAACTCATCTCAGAACGGTAATAGGTGAGAAAATAATTCTTGAATTGTGAGTGTCAGGAGTGTCTGAAGATATACAGGGACAAGCCTCATGTCTTAACTTTGCTTCGTTAAGGAGATATGACGATTTGAAAATGCCTTCAGTTTCAGTATTTCAGCTCTGAGTTTCACAACCTCCCCATAGACTTTGAATGGGGAGTTTTTAGACCATGTGTCACTTCGAGGCAAATTGTGAAAAAAACGTAACTCTCACAATAATTATAGTGACACTGTCTTAAAGCCAGCAAAAATACCTACGTTTTGATGTATAATTTGTGGAAGTTGAGTGGAAATTGAGCGAGTAGCAAGAAGTTGTTCAGACATGAAGAGAAAATTCAGAACGGACGAGTGTGCAGTGGGAGTTAATTGCATAGCAACCATAGCAACACATGTATTTTCTGAAAAATCACAAAGTTGTAACTGAAAACTTAAAGAGTCATTACATGAAAACGGTAACAGATATGAAAAAGCTGAATCACACAGGAATAGCCCAATCATCTGAGAACGTTTTAAAGTTTGAATGGAGTTTCTAGGTGAAAGTATGAGGAAGTAGTTAAGTTTCAAAGACAAGCAAGTTTTAGCAGAATTGTAGAAGTTTCCCATTCATTTCAATGGGACAAATTAAAGGAAAAAAGTGTAATATTTTAAAAAGTATAATAGTAATAAGTACCAAAAGATATAGCAGTCGAAAGCAGAAATAGCAGAACAGTTTAGAGTTTGAATGGTAAAAATCGGCTGAAAACTGAGGGAGTAGTTAAGCGGCAAAGAAACGGAGCAACTAGAATAACTAGAAAAATTTGCATTTCCTGCGAAAATGCAGTGTGGATGCTTAAAGCTGAAGCTGTCTGCAAAAAGTAGCTGAAAAAGCTGAAAAGTTGCAGAAATTGTAAAAACTTTGCAGAAGCAAAAGAACCTTGCTAAAATGTAATAACTTAGCAGAACTGCAATATCTTAGAGGAAACTGTAAAGCTGAAGCTGTCTGCTGAAAATAGTTGAAAATAGCTGAAGAAGCTGAAGAAATCAAAGTCAGTGTTTAAAAAGTTGCTGAAATTTTAATAACTTTGCAGAACAATATCAAGTTAAGAAAAATGTAATAACTTAGCAGAAATGCAATAATTTAGAATAACATAACTTAACATAACATAACAAACAAAAGTAGTGTAACCTAGCAGGAATAATATAATTTAGTAGAAAATTAAAAACTTGGCAGAAATATTACAACTTATCAGAACTGCTAGAAATTTGCAGAAATGTAATAATTAGGCAAAACTGTCAACAGATAACAGCTGAAAATGCTGAAGTAACCTCAAAGTTACTTGTTTAACTGTGAAAAATTACCAAAAACATTAGAAAAGGAAGAAAACGTGCCAGCAGATAAACTAATGTGGAACAAAACCAAGGTAAAATTGCGAGTTTGCACAGCTGGTGAAATCTAAAAATGGCAAAAAAACATAACAAAGGCAAGACCCACACAAACAACATTTAGGTAATAAATGCACAAGATGCTGCAGTCAGAGATTAAAACACCCAAAAATAATGTTATTGAAATGCCAAAAAGTGGCAGAAAGTTTAGAAAGTAGAAAACCAGTAGTAGAAAAGTAGAACATTCAAATATTTTTAGAAACATATGATACAAAATATTTACTCAGTTGTTTCCAATGATTACAATAATGGCATAAAGAAATAAAAATACCATTTGGGACAAACAGAAAAATATTAATAGAAAATGCAAATCAAATTGATCTAAAATCTATACAAACAATTGAAGCATCTGTTGGAATTGTGAACATATCCTTGTTTGCCATGTTTATGTTTATGGCCCTAAGATGCGCAGACACATGATAGGCTATTAACTGCAAAAATATACACATATATAGCAAGTGAGAGACAAAAATATATCCTCTGATTTGCTGGAGTTTTGTGTAAATACCATTTGGCAAGGATAAACAACATGTTCCTATGCCACATTAAAATTTTCATAAGCTTAATTTTTTCAATTAGTTTACAGTTTCCTGATTTGATGATAAATATGGTACCAATCTACAAAATACTGTCAAAATGAAGTCCACATTGTGATATATTTGAGGTGTGGAGAGTCACACAGCTGAACAATCGATTTGCATATTTAAAGAAACAAGGATCAAATAAAGAACATCGTTGTGGAATAAATTACAGTGAAAAATAAACACTGCTTTGCGTTAGTGAGTGACTTATGATGAGGTATTAATTGGCTTAACTTTACCTCTAACAGCTTTTCACATAGTGCTGTGACCAGGGTGAAATCCATCATAAAGTAACTGTAAACAGTAGAACCATTAGCATGAATGTCATGGTTCTACTCTGATCAAAACTCAAGTCAGCTGTTTGACCTGATATAAAATGATAAAGAGGAACACATATAAATGACCTTTATGAACTTTTCAAAATGACTTTATATGTCTGACCCATTATCTATATATATTACAGCAGCGGTCCCCAACCCCCGGGCCTCGGACCGGTACCGGTCCGTGAGTCGTTTGGTACCGGGCCGCGAGAGATGAGGCTCAGGTGTGAAATGTATAGTTTTCAGGGTTTTTATCGGTTTTCAGCGTTATTTTGTTAGCGTTTTTATCGTTTACTTGGTTTTCCTGGGTCTTTTCACGTGTGTTATGAATAAATTTTCTTTTTTTCAGTACCGGTACTAGTTTTATTTTGTTATATTTATCCGCGACACCTTAAAGGCCGGTCCATGAAAATATTGTCGGGCATAAACCGGTCCGTGGCGCAAAAAAGGTTGGGGACCGCTGTATTAGAGCAGATGTGGAAAACCACTGTTAGACCTACTCTATACTAATGTAGTTACTGACACCCCATACTAAGGCAGGATTCATACAAACACACATTATTTATTCTCTTAAACACTTTCTTTTTTCACATTTTGAGATTGTGTAATTTCTAAAAAGAATACATGTAATGGTTCAATAGATATAGTTATTTAAATGTCCATAATAATCACATGATCATTTTTGTACATCCTACAATCCAGGATTTAGAGCTGTGTGTCTGTATGAATTCAGCTTGCTATACTTATAGACTTAGATATATTAATCCACTATTTACCCAAACAAGTTACATTGTTTGGGTAAATAGATTGGGTTTGTTCTACAAAATAATTATTCAACAATAAAAAAAAACACAAAAAAAATCTGCACATTAATCCAGAGTTCAGTTTCATATGTCTGATATTGTTAGTTAAATCTGATGACACAAACACAGTCAATAATTCATTGCTAGTGTGACATGTGGTCCTTTTTGCCTTTGACCAATGATATGCTGGGTACTTGGACCAGTTTAGTATTTGCTGTCACAGAGGAATGTTAACCAGAAATCCAGAAGATAAAACTTAAAAAAAATATGTTAATTGCAAACATGTTTTTGCTTAGTAAAAGGATTGAAATTACATGGAAACTGTCACCTTAAAGCCTCATTGTAAATATCATCACAAACAGATGTTTTCCACACAGTTAACAAAGCTCCACCACATCCGATCAGTGCACATAAATCTAAAAGAAAACAAAAACAAATAAAATAAAAAAAATTAACACAAGGGAAGACTTTTGATTTAATAACTAAGCTTAAAACAAGTGTTACCTTTGAATATTTGTGGGAAAAATCTGATGCTACCCCAAGAATACAAAGCCACACTGGAAACGATGACAGGCTTGCAGCCCTGTGTCTTCCTGGAGTGAGGTGCCTGATCAGTAGCAGTGAGTTGACAGAAGTTGGTGTCTGTAAGAGTGGCCAAACACTGATACTCTGTCCACTTGAGTAGAGTCTAAGAAGCTGGAATGCAGGCACACTGGACGAGCTTGTTCTAAAAAATACAGAAAAAGGAACATTTTATTTGTGTTAAGGCCTAAAAACTACAAATAAGTTATACAATGAACAATGTTGAAATACCTTATAGGTGCTGCAGGCCACATAACCAGAATCCAGAGCAATCTCACAGTCACATGATGGTGAGGAAAGACATGAGCTCTGCAATGAGGTTTGAAGGCCTCAGTTGGGACACGGAAGAACTCAGAAGACAGCAATACCTGCACAGAGAGACAGAGTAGAAAAAGCATAGATTTGTAATCCGTAATGTGAATTAAAACTCAAAAAGTGTCAACAAGTATAATCATTTGAGTGTGGAATTATTTATCCACTAAACAGGATTTTAATTAATTAATTGAATTAAAAACACTGCCATTTTTTATCAAAGATAAAGAATCATACCTCTCTCTGCTCTGAGGATCACTGAGCATCTCTGACAGGAAATAGTTTCCTCAGTAGGAGTCATCATTCATGGTCTCAGAGGTGTGTAGTGTGGCAGCATCATGACGGTCTCCAGATCAGGCAGGAGGTCAGGTGATGGGTGTGTCATCTTCTCCATTGAAGACACACTGGTATAGCAGTTCATAAAACAGCAGTCTCTGTGTGGCATGTGGTTATCTGTGCAGTCCAGCACTGATGGATCAGGTTTGGCTTAGCAGTTCATGAAGATGGTGTTAAGATGTTGTTGTTTCAGCTGAGGATGGTGAAGTTTGAAGGTTTTCCCACAAAGGAAACAGGACTGTGTGTGCCCTGTCTGAAAAAAATACATCTACAAAACATACAGTGCTTTTAACACCACCCACCCACCCTCCCCACCCACCCATCTCTGCCCCCAAGTGTCTATATAATGCTGGTATGGGGTGTCAGTTACTAAATCTAATTAGTGCGTCAGAAAGCGGGGGCTACACCTAAAGCCCCCGCTTTCTGATGTCTTTGTTTATTATCAGCTTTTTCCAGCTGCTCAGAGAATTCTGACTTGGCCTTTATCCACCCAAACCCAAACCCACCCAGATAAAGGCCAAGTCAGAAAATGGATGCAGAAACTTTCCATGTACTTCTAAATCAGTTTTTATACAAATTCTGTAAGCTGTAAAAATGTTTTTCTCTACATAATGTATAATTATAGACATCTCTGTTAGCCTGAAGATAGTTTAAAACTTTAAAAAAAATTTACCTGTAAAACATGATAAGCAAAACCTCATTCATCCCAAAAACATTTGATTCTACAAAATTTACTATAATCAAGAAAATATAATTGTCTGTATTTATTCATGTGACCCATAATAAATACCTGCATTTATCTGGGATTTATTTATTTACTATTTCATATTTGAAAGCATCTTTGAGGGGAAGATCTCGTTTGTTGAGATACATACGTCAGAGTAAAAAAAGTATCAAAAAAGGAGATAACAATTAACATCCATGAAAAAATGTATAAGTAGATTTAGTCATTTAAAACATGAGAATAAAAAATAAATTATGTCCGTTTAATGCAGTATATTTCAGATCTGAGGTGCATGATAACAGAAAGCAGATCTCCCGGCTCTGCATGAAGTACAGCCATGATTTGGTGAAATGATTAATAACATTGCAATAAGAAAGGGTCTTCTTACAGACAGAGTAGGGAAGACAATTTTTTCCAATGAAAAATATTTTTCATACTCTACAATCAGTAAACTCTGTAACAAACATGATCTGTAATTGTTTCAAAACTCACCAGACGCCTTCATGATTGGCTCAAGGACAGGACACAAAACACAGGGTTGTGGTAACTGTAGTATGATCTCAGAACACCTGAATGACGACATAGCTGTGGCTGAGAAATAAAAATGAGGTCAAGCAGGGTGTTCTTGTCTGTAGTGGCAGAAGTGATCAGCTGTGAATACCCTCTCGACTGAAACTGCTCCAGAATCTGTTTTCTTCCACTCTGCAACTGGTTCTCATTAAAATCTCCACACACAATTATTGGGTGACAGTCCATTATTTCAAGTGAATCTAAAAGACTTACCAGGTTTTGCATGAATGGTGTCAAACTGTAGTCAGGAGGTCTGTACACAACAGCAATGAGTGCAGGGAATGGAGCCTGAACCTTCAACACTAAAAACTCAAGATCAGTGACATTATGCAGATACTGTTTTACCTGAACCTGAAAATGATTCCTCAAATACACAACAACTCCACCACCACTTCTGCTGGCCATGTGAGGAAAGTTTGTGTAGGACACATGTCTGTTGCGTTTGAACATGGTGTAGCCATCCAAATTAAGACTGTCTGCAACAAAGGAGCCTTGGAGGTGAGACTCTGTGAGACACAAAACATCTGCTAAACACATTTCATGATGACTCTTGATGTCACTGATGTGAGATGGCAAACCCTCCGTATTGTGATGGATCAGTGTAAGAGTGTCAAGTCTGTTGGCTGTTTCTCTGACCTGAAGAAGAGGCATCATTTCCTCAACACTGGCTTGTCTCATGGTTTGGAGCGCTGCAGTTACCTCGGGATTGGCGTAAATCTTTTTCTCATCCAAGTCCTGTAAATACAGTCCACTGAGAGACGTCACCCTGCTGAGAGCAACATAAGCCATACCTGGTTCAAAAATGTTCTTCATTGAAACTACAGCTGTCTGTGTTGTAAGACCCTGAGTTTTGTGAATTGTGCAGGCGAATGCTAGCTTTACAGGAAACTGTCTGCGTACCGCTCCTTTAAACTTCAGACTCTCCTCTGCTCTCTCAATGTAAACCAGATCATCAGATGCTGCATTAGCACTGCGGTTGTGTCTCATAGGCTGCCGGTTGTCCATTCTGAGCCCCAGTTTAATTATGTGTCCATCATTTTCAGATCTCACCACCTTTACCAGTATACCAAAAGCACCGTTGACCAAACCGTTTAGTGTGTCCAAGTTTCTGGTCAGCATAACTCGAGCTCCTTCAGCAACATTCAGAGTGTCAGGTAAATCATTTCGCCCACCTGTAAATGGTTTGTCTCTTCGTTCCATTCTGCCTGTACGTTTATCCTTCTGGAAATCGTCTGCAGTGATGATTATGATGTTTGAATGAAGCTTCTTCAGGGTATCTGTGTTATGGGATTCCACATTCTTGTTGGTGGCATAAATGTGTAAGACCTCAGTTGGACATTCTTCTGGTGCAGTCACAGCCTGTGACAACAAATCTCTGTCGCACTGAGAAAGCTCTTCTGTCTTTTCTTTGACTCTAATCCTGTTCAACATCTCTGCAAAGGCCACATCATCTTTCTGACGCATGATCTCGGTTAGAGTGATCATCTGAAAATGTTCCTGCCATAGGTCAATCTGTTCTGGATCGTAAACGCAGAGAGGTTTAGACTGTCGCACTGGTGGCAGCTGGTAAAAATCTCCAACAGCTAAAACTGACATTCCACCAAAAGGTCTCTGAGTGCCTTTGATTTGTTTCAGTCTTGCATCCACATAAGCAAAAAGGGGTTTTGAAACCATTGAAATCTCATCAATAACAATAATTTCAGCATTCATCAGCTCAGATCTGACTTCATCCAGTTGGTTACCAAGTCCTTGAATGGGTGGTTTCAGACTCCTGGGTAGTTTCAGTAGAGAATGTAATGTAGAGCCATTGATAGAAAAAGCTGCTGTCCCGGTAAATGAAGTCAGTAAAACAGTTGGATTTGATATGTCAGCTTCTTCTGCATTAGCAGGCAGTCTGCTCAGGATCTTTGATGCTTCAGAGTGAATACACTTAATCAGATGTGACTTTCCAGTTCCTGCACCACCGTTGATATAGAAGAAAAATGGATCTGGGTTCAAACCACAAACTCGCTGAATACACCAGTCTCTTATGGCATAGAACACGCAGGCCTGCTTCTGGTTCAGATTCTGATACATTACACGTACCACGGCTGGATCGACTGCAGGTTGTTCTCTGATGGCTCTGATCTCTGTTACAGCATCAGACTGACGACTGTAGTCGGGGACATTCTCCTGTTCGTTCTCATCATCAGAATGTCTCTCAGGAAGATTCTCATCACATTGCAGCCTCACAACTTCAGATTCAGGAGCCAGATTACACCATTCATCGATCACAACATCCCTATTTTGTTCAAACTCTTCCAGTGCACTCTCAATATCCTCAGAGTTCTTCTCATACTTGTCTTTATTTCTCTTCACAATCCGTTTCACAGACTCACTGTGGTCTGAACATGGAAGTCGCACAAAACCTGAGTTGTAGAAGGACTGATAGGTTTGGAAACATTGTGGTTTCAGTTCCTGCTCTGATCTGTGTGGAAGGTAAAGTCTCAACAGTCGACCATAATATTGCTCAGGATCTTTTTCCTGTGAACAGTGGTAATATCTGATTATAGCTGGTTTATCATTCTTTCGCCTTTGTACAAATCCAAGCTGGTTTAGAAGAGGAAGCACATCTTTTCCTTCATTTGGACCACTCACCAACCTGCACAAGGCAGCAAAATCAGCCAGTGACATTTCCTCATATTCTGGGGTCTCAGGTCTGCATTTGTATTTATCACTCAAACTTGTCATCCAAATATTACAACTGTCATGTGTTGTGCTTTCCAGGAAGCTCATGGGCCGACTCATTTTTACTGGGTTATCATCTGTTGGTACAAATACAACACTGCGGGAACATTTTTTCATTTTTAGGCCACAGACTCGAGTCACACACTCCTGTGCACTGATCTCTCTCTTTTTTGAGTAAGCCTGCATCACAGCTCTCATTTCATCACATTCATTGACCATGTTGTTTCCAGAGTTATCAATAACTGTCTTCAGGTATTCAGAGAGGCCAGATTCTTTCTTTGTTATATATTTACAGAGGTATTCTACACATGAATAGGCATTCAAAATGAATGAGACATCTAAATTAGAGTTCCAGGCTTCAAGCAGGTGTGGGTTGTAATTGTTGATCCAACAGTCCTTTGGGTCACGTTTCAGAATCAGACCTGTTTTCTTGTTTATGTTCTGGAGGCATTGTTCATACTCATTCATTGTCAAGTTGCATCGTGACAGAATCTGCTCTATGGTGAGGGAAGCAGCTTCAGGTTCCTTCAGCAGGTTCAACAAAGGTCTGAGTTTGGCTTTTGCAGCTTCAGTGTCTGAATCCTCATCCTGTCTCACAATCATTGTTCTTGTGGATGGTGGTTTTGGAAACCCAAATCTACAACCAGAGTTCACACTCTTAAAGCATGTTTTTGTGTGGTTTTTGCTGTGCTTTTGTAGTTCAGTGACTTTTTTGTGCAGTTCAGGTTGCTTTTCTGGATCAGGGAGTTGAGCTGAGATGTATCTGTCCACAAAGTCACAGACAGTTTGGTCGTCATCCACATCTGCTTCTACCTTTTCTCGAATCCACAGCAACATGTGTATATGCGGACTACCTCTGTGCTGGAACTCAACTCTGTAAAAGTAATCAATGATCTCACCAAGGGGCTGTGCAGGAGAAAAAAGCAAATCTCTGAACAAAGCCTCAACACGCTTATCAAACATCCGCATGGTAGTTACTGGATTTGATCTTAGAATTTCACACTTTTCTGACCAGTCCAGGGCTTCAAAATCAACCTCTTCACCTTGCTGTCTCTTTATTGCTTGAATCACTTCAGGCCATCTCATCTCAGCAGCAGAGAAAGTGACAAAGAACTGAGGTGTTCCTATTTGACGAATCATACTGAATAAATCTTTGGTAGTTTTCTGCCAGTAAGCTGGAGTTCCTCTGAGTGGCTGCATAAATCTGATTGCATCTTTATTTCTTACCAGCTTCTCTACTTCTGTCTTACTTTGTAACATTCCTGATGTGATTTTGCGTCCATCTTTGGTCATAGTTTTACCTTTCCTTAGCTGTATTGTCATGCTGGAATTAGCCAAGTGTATTTCAGTGACAAACTGTGAGAAAAACAGGTAATTTGTGTCTTTAGCAAATCTTGCATCAATGTTGAAAAGCCTTGACTTGAAGTAAGCACTTGGTGTGAGTTTAAGAAGTCTCTTTTCATCCAGTGTATTCTGACCAGTAGGAAACTGCACAGGAAATGCCATGGCTTCCAAATGAGGAGTTCTGAAGAAGCTGACAGGATTGTTTCTTTCTGCAGGAGCCACACAATATGTGTTATCAGTGAAACAGAGAATCTCTTCTGAAATGTCAACAGGCTGCAGACAACTTTCTAGAGCAAAACCTCCATTGTTCAAATCACTTTCTGGTTCATCTGGATTTTGTTCCTCTGGTTGTTCATCACAGGATTGCATATTAATAGCTTGTTCACTTTCAGACTCACTTTCGCACAAAAGGGCATCTTTTTCATAGTTGTCAATTTCCATTAAATCTGCTTCATCATAATCATCACTTCCCATGCTGGCTTCATCACTGCTGTCATCATCAGGTAATGTTGGATCACAAAGCAATGCATCATCTCTGATAACAATATCTGTGTACTGTGGGTGAATCTGTTTCAGTTTACGCAGGGCTTCGATCAGTTTAGACCAGGTGACAGTCTGGAACAGCTGATGGCCTTTGTAGCACAGTCGTCTTTTCAATTTCACCCTCATGATCTGTGATTGGCTTCTGAGCCGAGGTAGATAGTCAACTGTTTGTTGGACTTCAGATGGTACACACACCACATTACCACGTATGAGTCTTTGTCTGCCCTTTGGAAGAGGAATAATCTTTGCAAATGGTATGCATTTGGCAATCAGATGTCTCTCCAGAATGTTGAGATCACACAGTTCAGCTGGAATATCCTGCAGTTCTAAACCGTTGACAGCAGCAAGCCTGGGCATGCATCCACTTTTGAGGGAACTGTGACACGTGTGACAGATATACTCCTTTTTTCTCTCAACGGGAAAGCTGCAGTGATCATTACATGCTTCATCACACACATGAACAAATTTACCAGTTAGACACTGCTGAGCTACAGTTTGGTGTTTTGAGTAATTTTCTCTTTTGCAGATTTTCACCTGATTAGGAAAAGAAGCTTTTAGACAAACAGTACAAACATAAGATGGTGCTGACTTAATGTTGGATCTGAAACGAGATATGGCCTCATTCATTAAACTGTTATCTGGATGACACTGTAAACTTTCAGCTGGTCGATGCATCTGACGATATTTTCTTTTTATGTTCATTGCACATCTGATATTATGCATCTGTCTAAAAGAAAAACCGTTCCAATATTTTACTCTCATTCGTTCTCTCATATTCTCTTTGTGTTGTTGCTGAAATTGTCTCTCTTCTCCATAACGTTTAGTGATGTAACATTTTTTTTTCTGTCTAAATTCTACACTTTCTTTATATAGGTTAGAAACATATGACCTCATGTAAGCTTTATGTTTCTCTCTGAATTCGGCACAAGTTCTGTATGTTCTTGTTATTCGTTCCTTCTGCTTTTCTCGGAACACGGGAGATTCTCTGTATGTTCTTGTTATTCGTTCCTTCTGCTTTTCTCGGAACATGGGAGATTCTCTGTATGTTCTTGTTATTCGTTCCTTCTGCTTTTCTCGGAACACGGGAGATTCTCTGTATGTTCTTGTTATTCGTTCCTTCTGCTTTTCTCGGAACACGGGAGATTCTCTGTATGTTCTTGTTATTCGTTCCTTCTGCTTTTCTCGGAACACGGGAGATTCTCTGTATGTTCTTGTTATTCGTTCCTTCTGCTTTTCTCGGAACACGGGAGATTCTCTGTATGTTCTTGTTATTCGTTCCTTCTGCTTTTCTCTGAATAAAGAATCTTCTTTATACATCCTTATGACACGTTCTCTTTTTCTCTCTCTAATTTTAGCACTTTCTCTATAGATCCTTCTCATTTGCGCCTTCTGTTTTTCCTTAAAATCATCTCTTTCCTTATAGATCTTTCTCAAATGTTCCCTCTGTTTCTCTCTATATATAGGATTTAGCTTATATAGATTACTTTTGTACACAGTCTTCTTTTGTCTGTGATCAGGATCCTTTCTTTTTGGTAGTTTTTGTTGGGCCAATGATCTTCTCCTCATTTTTTTCCTTCCCTGTTTACTATATTTCAGCAGTTTATGTGAAAGTTCCTGTGTTGTCTTTGTTGAACAGCGGTTGGCAGCGGTTGGATCCTTCTGAGGAACAGAATCTGATGTTACCTGAGGTTCTCTCACAGAAGATGCAGAGGTTTCTATTTCTAAATAATCAGAATTGTTCAGCTCAGCAGCTGGCTCATTTGAATAATCCACTCTGGATGACATCACTTCAGTAGCTAAAGTGTCGGCCACAGTTTTCTGTGTCTGCTCAGTGGACTTTGGGGTTTCAAATTCAGGTTCATTTAAAGCTGGTGCTGAAACAGTTGTAGCTGTTTGTCTGTTTTCATCAGCATTTCTTTGGTCAGCAGCGTTTTCACTGTGGAACTCAACAGGCTGTAGCTCATAAGCACAGGTTGGTGCGATGCTACACATTCGGTACAAACGTTTGATCCTGTCAATCATGTCGTTAAGACGTGTGAATTTTAACATAACTGCAGTTCCACCACTTACACTTAGCGACAATGGCATTCCTGTAGACTTACGTGGGTGAGGGTCAAAGTATGCGTATTCACCTGAAGTCAGCCTGGAAACTGCGATGGCTGTTCCTCCCATGACTAGCAAAGCGTAGCGAAACTCTGAAGCCAAACGCTGTAGTCCCTGTTCAAGGCTCGGAAGATGATCTGTACCGTCAAATGTGCCATAATGAGCAAACTGAGACATGTCGACTTGATACTCGTGTCTGCGGCTGATGATCACAGTGGGAAGTTCATCACAGGCTAGAAACACACTGTTCACAAACCTCTTTCTGGCATCTGAATACACGGCATGGCCTTTGTCCAACACACGGTTGAGATCTGCTCTGGTAATGAATTCATCCTCGTGTAAGAATGACAGGAAAACCAAACTGTTCGCCATGCATTGCTGATTCCGGTACTTTCCATACTTAGCATTGGCCTGGCTTCGAGACGCACAGATGCTACTCACTCGTGCACGACTTTCACTGTTTGTAACCTGTACATGAGACGGTCCTGGAGCTTCTCCATCATGCTGCGTTTGCACAGTTAGCTGGGGTTCAGTCTGGATTACCTGTTGTTCTTTAGCATTTGGCACAGATGATGAGCAAACACCTCTCTTTACCACATCTGCATAAGACACTGCGGCCGTCTGAACGCTGAGCTGCACTTCTGGACTGGGAATACTTGTAACAGACACCTTTACCTGCTCACCGGTCTGAGAAAGATTTACCTGTTCCTTCTGCTTTTGCCATCTAAGCTTCTGGGACTGTGACCTTTGACCTTTCCTTGGCATTTTGTGCAAGTACAAACTGGACCTTATATGTATTTATACACAAATGTATACAAAACTCAACCTGTAAACACTGAAAAACTCAAGTTTCTATTAAATGGATCAACTATACAAATGGTAAAGTGTTCTTATGACCGTTTAATTGATGTAAAAGGCTGGCTTAAATACAAACTCAATATAAAAGTTATTGAAAGATCCTTAAAAACGTTTTATTGTAGCTTTTTCAACAACTGTATATTATTACTTCTTTTTTTTAACCAGACTGGTTAATGAATAGGTCTATACTTCTGTGAAGTAATATGCAGAATAAATCTCAACAATCAACAGGCTATAATAAAACTCTTAGCTTTGAAGTAGACTTTGTGTAAATCTTTGAGATATCTAAAATCTAAAGCAAATATAAGGAGCTGTGGTGGTGTGGTGATCAGATGACAGGCGATGAGGATTCTTCAGCTGGATGTTCTGCAGCAGTCAGGAAACAGGAAGTCTGGGTCCTCAGGGCAGCTTCTCAATGACAATTGTAACTCAATACTTACACTGAGTAATAGAAATGGGTTTGTCCTTAAATAATATTAGTATAAACTTACTGTAGTCAAATGTTATAGTCAATGAAACAGACTTGAAAAATGTATTTGAATCTAATTTAATATTTATGTAAATAGAGCAGTCTGAATGTATATATTACAAAATAACCAGATTGTCTTATTACAAATAAACCTTTAAGAGGTGTATATTTTATATAATTTATCAAAGCAATTGCACCTGTAAGCCAATCAATGTTTATTCCAAAGTGTAATGCAAAATTAAAATGACAAATGTAGGGCTGTGTAAGTAGTTTCTACAGTGACTTCTACTGTACTGTATATTCAACTTCTTACTTGTAATTTCCAGTAAAATGAGTGGATATGAGAGAGTTTAACGACAGGAAAGAAGGAGCAGTGAGAGCAGAGATCTCTCAGATTTCTGAAAACAGATCGTCGAAGTTGCGGTAACTTCAATTTCCAAAAACTTGGTTTGTTGTCAACCTTGGTTTGTTGTCAAACTTGGTTTCTTGTCAAACTAGGGCTTATGCTTGTCAAAATTAGATAGAGTACATGGCGGAGAATGGATAGAAGATAGAATGGCTTGTCAAAAAAGATGGAGCAGGGAGAGGGAGAGTGATAGGACAGACTGAATTTGCTTGTTAATGGCTTGTTAATGATAGAGGGAGAGGGTTTTCTGCAGCAGGTCACCTGTAAGACAGAAAGAAAGTGGAATTAGACACACTTCCAATAAACCTGGCTTTACCGTATTTTTCAGACTATAAGGCACATTTAAAAGCCTTTAATTTTCTCAAAAATAGACAGTGCACCTTCTGTATGGTTGTGCTTACTGATTTCAAACCAATTCTATGTGGTACACGGCACTCTGTCAAATGTTTTAGTATGACTTTGGTAAGCTACAAAGCAGCACCACTTGATGTATTGTCGGAGCATGGCTTTTCTTTTTTTTTTTCTTCTTTTTTTCTAAGGAGCATGGCTAACATAGTCAGCACCCTCATAGAGTAATTCGTACTGTGCTTCAACATAATATGGTGTGTGTGTGTATAAGGGCCTGGCACCTGTTGAGAGCCATGCTTATGAAGCAGATTTCAAACTGATCAATCCACATTCATCAGTCCATAAATCCTGAAAAGTGAGTGTATTGTTCTGTATTTTATGTCTTACAACTGAACAATTTTGAGAGTTATTGTAAATGAGTTGAATAAAGTTTGACTTATCTGTTTTGTTTGGCTTAATGTGCCTTAGAATTTAGTGCGCCTTACAGTCCGAAAAATACAGAACATATATATCATTACACACTGAAGAGTCGTACAGTACATTATTAGATTCAACTGAATGAAAATGTTTATCATATGGTGGTGGAACATTTCTAAGGACATTTTTGCATTCTATTAACACAATAAAAACAAACACAGTCTGTAAACCAAGATGTGGTGCTACAGTAACTTACTATAAACATTATATGGTCAAGCTAAACCCACACAATGAAGTCAGAGCAGACAGTTTCAGACCACCTGCTTTAAACACTTCACAGCACTCAACTCACATGATCCTAAATGCCCAAAGGTCTCAAATTCCCGTTTCTGTGTGTACTTACCTGGTTCAACAGTATATCATAATGTCTGGGGAGCCGTTAACATAAAAGTAAAAAATAATTTACTCAGTATGACTTTTGGCAAAATGAAAAATTTGGAGACAGATGACTCCTAAACAGCAGTTTCTACATTTTTCAGTCAAATATGGGGCATGTTTAATACACACTCCACTAAATCTACAATAAACTTAGCATGGCCGATATTAGGGCCTAATTAAAAATGTACTATGATGATAAGAGAGATCTGTAAGTCTGGAAATGTTTACACAGACTTTTCTACGATCTGATTATTCCCAAGAGCTGTGCTGACTCACTCCACTAAACTGAATGTCCTATAATGAGAAACATTTCCCAGCACTGTACCTCAGACAAACCTTTACTTACCAGACTGGAGACGATCAGATCAGCAGTCTAGAGAAAGGAAACAATTCATCAGATCACTGTTTGATGATTCAGACTGTTGAGCCTCTTCACACACAATCCAATTTACTGTGACATAAATTAACTAGTAAAATTCTTAATTTATTTAAGGCTTTATGAGCTTACTGTAGTCTAAAGAGGAGATAAATGAACTGCAGCGTCTCACATGGCTGTAGCAAGTGTAATAAAAGCATTCATTACTACAGAAATATAAAGAATAGCCACCAATATTTGTTGGCACAAGTGCAGGATATACCAAATATTTCCTACACAGAAGCTTTGTGGCTCCAACATTTTCTACAACAGGTCAGTACTACTAAAGTGTGAAAGCCAAAACTTTTAAAAATGTTAGATACAAAATAATTATATAAATCAGAAGCAACAGAAAACCTCGTCATGTCTGATATGAATATGTAAATCTTAAAATAGTTTTAAATATTGACATGTTACAATAGCAGAGGTGCACCATGTTTTGTAATTAAAATTAAATGTCTTAAATTTTTACACTAAAAAGTCCTTTCATTATACCTGTTGCTAGGAATATTTATGTATTTTGCAGTGTACCTTTTTGGCAACTTTTCTATTAAATTTTAAAACACATTATATTCACCAAATAAGTGATAAACTAATTAGACACACTGGCTGTAATGTACCTAACAATGTCCACTCACACCTCTGGTTTTCTTAGTTTTTCATTATTGCTTAACTGTACAAAATACTTCTACAGTGTTCTGACTTTAATGTAACACATCAGCAGAATTTGAGAGACAATATGAATCAATACCTGTGCAGCTCTTAAGTGTTTGAGCAACCACTTATACTGACTCCCCTAAAACACTTTCATTGTTTTGTCTGCTACTTAAATCCACAAACATAAGGAGAAAATGAACAACTGACATTTAGCTATGTTTGGATTCAATAAGCCATAAGAAATTTAAATCATACATAAATGGGCTATTAAACTTCAGGGACATTTTCAGGGACAGTCAGAGGTCCCGTGTGAGGACTTTGCTGCTACAGGTAATAAATCCTGACTTTGTGTTTTTGCCCATCAGTAAATGGAAACATATCACAAAAAGTCAAACTACTGTATGTAAGTTGTCAAATGTGCTACGCAATGCCAGGTTCATACTGCCTCAGTTACAATCACTGTTTACTTACCAGCAAAGGCAAAACCAAAGATCTCTTTCACTCTGTGTAACAAAAGACAAAGCACAAAAATACAGAATGAGACAACTCAAATCAGCATCACAGTCAATACTGCATCACTCTGTGTAGTACAAAAGATTCAGTACATTCTTTGTTTACCACAGCAACAAACAACTCACCTTTTTCTACACCTTATTAAAGATTACTGTCTTCATTAAGGTAAAATATGGTTTCATCCATTTGTAATAAGCCACACACGTCTCTTAGTTATGTGATAGCTCTATTAGTTTGGTGCTATTAGATAACACAGTAGATTTAATAAGCAATGATTTGCTACACCTAGCTCTGCACACTTTATCAAATTCTGACATCACAATTTCAAAGCATGAACAATCATAAATGAAAGCTTGGATGATATTTTTGTAGGCTTCAACATTTGAGTTCGTCTGCATTCAAATTCTGCTTCCTAAAAATATTATCACCTGCACACAGTATCATTTAATATGCTGTTGTTTTAAATATCTACATATCATATTTATAATATTAATGGTGCACTGCTGCATTTTATTTATTTGAAGGTGGACTTTTTTATATTTCGTTAGTTTTTCACAAAGTGAGAAGTTAAACAGAGCTGCAGGTGTAGGTTTCATTTAAAAAAAAAAAAAACAACCTGCACAAACAAGTGTTTGTTAAACAGTTCTTAAAATTTAACTAAAAAACTAAAATTACCTAATTAAAAAAAACTTCTTGTTAAGAGATGTTATTATTCTTATATTATGTGTTTCATCCTCACTCTCTCTCTCCCTTCTGTTAATTAACCCACAGCACAAAAACACACCGGTACAGGCACGTGACTCTTTTTCTCCCGGCTTTCAGTCAGAAGCTGTGTCCCAAAATGTCGGCTGCATCCTCCGGAGGCCGCATTTGAAGGCCGATTATGTCACAGCCAGTCGACGAAGGCTGTCTCAAATGCGGCCGACAAATGAGTCCTTCATTTCCCCGAATAAACTTTTAACATATTTTTAGGCGAGAAAGTAGCGGTGTAAATATCTGCTTGGTTTATCAAGACATCGCATATTTGCAAAAGTGTGCCGACGTTTTCAGAGACGTCTGTCACCCACCGGCTCGATGGCAAGCCGGGAGGGGGGTTCAGACCCCCGCTCTTTCGCTACTCAGGTTAAACATGATATACAAGTCACTCTGATAACTTAAAAATGTAATTGTTTGCCTTTTTCTGTGTTTTATTTGTTCTGGAGTAAATCGGTTTGGCTGAGATCAAAGTTATTAGATTATTAGATTAAATAAAGCTTTATTAATCAATCCGGTGGGTTCCTCCGGGATTTTCACACAGCTCAATAAACGTTAAACGGTCGAGAATTTACGCCAGTGTCCTGTTATATTTTAAATAGCAAGGAGCAGACGGCCGAGTTTATTAAACTCCAGAGAGACAGCGGTGACGCAAATCTGAAGGCTAGACCGTCCAGTTTCACAGCCTTCTCGGTCCACGTCGACCGCGAAGGCTGGGTCCTCCGAAAGATGCAGCCGACGTTTTGGGAAACAGCTAATGGCGGTAAAATGGCTCCTGTGAAGTTGCCGACCCTGCTGCTTCAGCAGCTAATCAGTGGTTCTAAAATGACGGCTCATTACCTTACAACCGAAAGAATGAGGCCGTTTTTAACTGACTGATTTGTGAAGAGAATTAACTTCAGCTTCCCTAACAGACTCAGAAACACTAACACACCGAATGAACCAAATACAACACAATAACTGTAATAAACAATCAAATGAACCATATTAATTTCACACTGGGCCTATAGCAGCTAGGCTAGGCGTTAGCACTTAGTGCTAGCATACCAAACACTCCTTTTAAATAGTAAAATTACAACGTTTCACTAAAAAAGCAGCCATTGTGTTACTTTAACATGACTTATACTTCGACTGGCTTCATAAGTCACTAACAACAACTGGGTAAATCCCTCATACAGCTTATAGACATTTCATTTCAGAAAAGAGAGACAGAGAAGCAGCGCTTACCGGTGGGGATCGAGCTGAGAGTGTACGGAGATTCAGGAGTCAGGCAGAGACGTTAAAAAAAGAGGCATTCACGGGTAGTGGGAAACTCCGCAATTACACAAAATTGGCATGGAAAACGTGAAAAATATATGTAAATTTAAATATTATTATACTAGATTTTTTTGCAACAAAAAGCAACTAGCAGAAATTTAATTCTATAAGTTTAATAAATGTTTAAAACAGGATTCTTTGAATTTGAAATAATGGTTAAAAGACATAAATAAACACAAGGTCATTATGTTAAAATGTACTTTATTATGATAGATTTATTTAACTGACTGCAGTAATAAGAACAGTCTTCTGCTGAACACCAACACCAAGGAGCTGGTGTTGGTGATCGCCTAAGCATCCTCACAGTAGGAGCTGCAGAGGTTCATCTCACTCCACTGCAGGACTCAAGAGGTTCAGGAGGTCCCTTAACCACACTGCTATGAGACTTTTTAACAGGGACTCCTGATATGTTCATTGCACATTTGTTTCTTTTATTCTACTACATATTGGTTGTAATCATGAATTCTGAATTGCTTTAAAGCTGAAGCTGTCTGCTAAAACTAGCTGAAAAAGCTGAAAAGTTGCAGAAATTGTAAAAACTTTGCAGAAGCAAAGGAACTTTGCTAAAATGGAATAACTTAGCAGAACTGCAATATCTTAGAGGAAACATAATACTTGGCAGAAATACAATAGCATAGCAGAATTTAGCAGAAATATTGTAACTTACCAGAAACATGATAACTTCTCAAAAATACAAGAATTTAGGAGAAATAGTATAAGATAACAGAAAGAATATATTTAGCCAAAAATACTTAAACATTACAGAAACACTATGATTTAGAAAAATAGTACAACAGAGCAGAAATATTGTGATTTACCAGAGACACTGTGATGAACTATGAATATTGTAATTTTAAATTAAGACTATGTTTTAGCACAAATATTATAATTTGGCAGAAATACTATAATTTAGCAGAAATACTATAATTAATCAGAAATACTACATTTAGCAGAAATACTATATTAAGCACAAATCCTATGAAAAGCAGAAATAGTATGATTAAGCATAAATACTACATTTAGCAGAAATACTATATTAAGCACAAATCTTATAAAAAGCAGAAATACTATATTAAGCACAAATCCTATAAAAGCAGAAATACTATATTAAGCACAAATCTTATAAAATAGCAGAAATAGTATGACTTAGCACAATAGTAATAAGTTAAACAGAAAAATTGGAAAAGCAAAATGGACAGCTGAAAAAATGCTGAACATGCTGAGGGTCCCTCAAATATACTTGTTAAATGAAAAAAAAATCAGCAAAAAAATATATAACAGCCACACAATCACAAATATGTACACATAAGGAAACACACATGCACAGAGAGACACACACACAAGATCCAATTCAGTCAACCAGTCTAAATATATTGAATTTGAATCTTACAATGAGATCATCCCATTAAAAGGCTTTCTCTCTCTCTCTCTCTCTCTCTCTCTCTCTCTGTCACACACACACACACACACACACACACACACACACACACACACACACACACACACACACACACACACACACAGGGAGAGAGGACTAAGTTTCTAGGTCAGCCTGGGAACTGCTGAATTTGAATCCACCAATCAGAGAGCCTGTGCACTTTTCCCCACCAAAACAGGTGCATCTGTTTACACACGCAGCAGCACAGAGAGACACAGGATTTTTGCAGTCTATTTCTCATAGTGACGACTCCCTCAAACAAATGACCGTAATTTCCTAACCGTAGGGGCTAGAACGGTCATTCTTACACCGTTTTGTTCAGAAGAGGTGGGGGAATCTTCAAGTGTTGACAATTTAATATTAAAATATGAATTTTTAGAGATATATGACATGGATGACTTGTTGACTTAGAAGCCACGAATTCCCCAATATGCAAATTTGAATGCCTGAGACCACATATGTGATTGGCTGGCTGGGAAGCCGTGCAGGCCCTGATTTGTGGATTTGAATTCCTCAGCCCTCAGATATGATTGGCTGGCTTAGAAGCCATGAAGTCCCCAATATGCAAATTTGAATGCCTCAGGACACATATATGATTGGCTGGGAAACCGTGCAGGACCTGATTTGAAAATTTGAATGTCTAAGTCCTCACAGAGGATTGGCTGCCTGGGGACCAGGCAGAAATATATAGAAATACTATGATTAAGCATAAATACTACATTTAGTAGAAATACTATGTTTTAGCACAAATCCTATAAAAAGCAGAAATACTATAATTTAGCAGAAATACTATATTAAGCACAAATCATATAAAAAGCAGAAATACTATATTAAGCACAAATCCTATAAAAAGCAGAAATACTATATTAAGCACAAATTCTATAAAAAGCAGAAATACTATATTAAGCACAAATCCTATTAAAAGCAGAAATACTATATTAAGCACAAATCCTATTAAAAGCAGAAATACTATATTAAGCACAAATCTTATAAAATAGCAGAAACAGTATGATTTAGCACAATAGTAATAAGTTAAACAGAAAAATTGGAAAAGCAAAATGGACAGCTGAAAAAATGCTGAACATGCTGAGGGTCCCTCAAATATACTTGTTAAATGAAAAAATCAGCAAAAAAATGCACAGGGAGAGAGAAGTGAGTTTCTAGGTCAGCCTGGGAGCTGCCGAATTTGAATCCACCAATCAGAGAGCCTGTGTACTTTTTCCCGCCAAAACATGTGCCTCTTTTTACACACGCAGCACAGAGAGGCACAGGATTATTGCAGCCTATTTCTCATAGTGAGGACTCCCCTCAAACAAATGACCATAATTTCCTAACCATAGGGGCTAGAGCGGTCATTCTTACACCGTTTTGTTCAGAAGAGATGGGGGAATCTTCAAGTGTTGACAATTTATCATTAAAATATGAATTTTTAGAGATATATGACATGGATGACTTGTTGACTTAGAAGCCACGAATTCCCCAATATGCAAATTTGAATACCTGGAGCCCACATACATGATTGGCTGGCTGGGAAGCTGTGCAGGCCCTGATTTGTGGATTTGAATTCCTCAGCCCTCAGATATGATTGGCTGGCTTAGAAGCCATGAAGGCCCCAATATGCAAATTTGAATGCCTCAGGACACATATATGATTGGCTGGGAAACCGTGCAGGCCCTGATTTGAAAATTTGAATGTCTAAGTCCTCACAGAGGATTGGCTGCCTGGGGACCTGGCAGAAATATATAGAAATACTATGATTAAGCATAAATACTACATTTAGTAGAAATACTATGTTTTAGCACAAATACTATAAAAAGCAGAAATACTATAATTTAGCAGAAATACTATATTAAGCACAAATCCTATAAAAAGCAGAAATACTATATTAGGTACAAATCCTATAAAAAGCAGAAATACTATATTAGGCACAAATAGTATAAAAAGCAGAAATACTATAATTTAACAGAAATACTATGTTTGGCACAAATCCTATAAAAATAATAAATACTATAATTTAGCAGAAATACTATATTAGGCACAAATCTTATGAAAAGTAGAAATAGTATCATTTAGCAGAATAGTAATAACTTACAAAATTACAAATATGAAGGCATATTGAAACACAAATGCACAGAGGGACACACAAACACAGGCTCTAATCCAGTCAACCAGTCTAACTATATTCAATTTAAATCCTACAATGACATGCTGCCAAATAAGGGCAGGGTCCTCTCTCTCCCACTAAACACACACACACACACACACACACACACACACACACACACACACACACACACACACAGACACAGAGGGAGAGAGCTGCCGAATTTAAATCCACCAATCAGAGTGGCTGTTTACGTTTTCCCGCCAAAACAGGTGCATCTTTTTACACACGCAGGACAGAGAGGCACAGGATTATTGCAGCCTATTTCTCATAGTGAGGACTTCCCTCAAACAAATGACCATAATTTCCTAACCGTAGGGGCTAGAGCGGTCATTCTTACACCGTTTTGTTCAGAAGAGATGGGGGAATCTTCCAGTGTTAACAATTTATCATTAAAATATGAATTATTAAAGATATTAGACTTCTAATGCACCATAACTGAGCAGAGCGAAGCAAAAACTGCCTTGACTTGCCCTCAAACAACGCTTTCTAACTCTAAATCTATTTGGAGTATCGATATCATTCTTTCACCGTAAGAGACAGCAGGCTTTGGTGAACAGTCAGAGAAATTTTCAGGTCTCTGTGGAAATCCAACAAAAAGTTATGACGAGAGAAAAAAGTGGTTCATTTCCAGAGTTTGAAATCTGAAGAAATCTGAGCGAAGGACAAATTTCCTACCCTCAAACAAGTCCAACTCATTTCAGAACGGTAATAGGTGAGAAAGAAATTCTTGAATTGTGAGCGTCAGGAGTGTCTGAAGATATACCGGGACAAGCCTCATGTCTTAACTTTGCTTCGTTAAGGAGATATGACGATTCGAATATGCCTCTCATTACAGAAATGCAGCGATGATTTTGAACAAGCTCTCCATTCACTTTATATGGAGAGTTTTCTGACATTGTGTTAGTCTGAGGAGATTTGCAAAAATTCTATAAATCCCACAACAATGATAGTGACATTTTCTGAAAGCCAGCAAAAATACCTACGTTTTGATGTATAATTTGTGGAAGTTGAGTGAAAATTGAGCAAGTAGCAAGAAGTTGTTCGGACATGAAGTGAAAATTGCAAAACCTTCAGTGACACACTGGAAGCCAAGAGCATAGCAACCATAACAACGCATGTATTTTGTGAAAAATCACAATTTTGCAACTCAAAACTTTAAGAGGCATAAAAGTAAAACGGTAAAAGATTTGAAAAAGCTGAATCATACATGAATAGCCCAATAATTTGTGAACATTTTAAAGTTTGAATGGTTTTTCTAGGCGAAAGTATGAGGAAGTAGTTAAGTTTCAAAAACAAGCAAAATTTAGCAGAATTTTGGAAGTTTTCCATTCATTTCAATGGGACAAATTAAAGGAAAAAAGCTTAATATTTTAAAAAGTATAATAGCAAAAAATAGCAAAAATCATAGCACAAATTAGCAGAAATAGCAGAATAGTTTAAAGTTTGAACGGTGAAAATAGCACAAAAATTGTGGAAGTAGTTAAAGGACGAAAAATGAGCAACTTGAAGAATAATAATAACTAGAAAAATTTGCATTTCCTGCGAAAATGCAGTGTGGATGCTTAAAGCTGAAGCTGTATGCAAAAAGTAGCTGAAAAAGCTGAAAAGTTGCAGAAATTGTAAAAACTTTCCAGAAGCAAAAGAAGTTTGCTAAAATGGAATAACTTAGCAGAACTGCAATATCTTAGAGGAAACATAATACTTGGCAGAAATACAATAGCATAGCAGAATTTAGCAGAAATATTGTAACTTACCAGAAACATGATAACTTCTCAAAAATACAAGAATTTAGGAGAAATAGTATAAGATAACAGAAAGAATATATTTAGCCAAAAATACTTAAACATTACAGAAACACTATGATTTAGAAAAATAGTACAACAGAGCAGAAATATTGTGATTTACCAGAGACACTGTGATGAACTATGAATATTGCAATTTTAAATTGAGACTATGTTTTAGCACAAATATTATAATTTGGCAGAAATACTATAATTTAGCAGAAATACTATATTAAGCACAAATCCTATAAAAAGCAGAAATGGTATGATGAAGCACAAATACTACATTTAGTAGAAATACTTTGTTTTAGCACAAATCCCATAAAAAGCAGAAAAACTATAATTTAGCAGAAATACTATATTAAGCACAAATCCTATAAAAAGCAGAAATACTATAATTTAGAACAAATAGTATAAAAAGCAGAAATACTATAATTTAGCAGAAATACTATATTAAGCACAAATCCTATAAAAGCAGAAATAGTATATTAAGCACAAATCTTATAAAATAGCAGAAATGCTATGATTTAGCACAATAGTAATAAGTTAAACAGAAAAATTGGAAAAGCAAAATGGACAGCTGAAAAAATGCTGAACATGCTGAGGGTCCCTCAAATATACTTGTTAAATGACAAAAATCTGCAAAAAAATTTATTACAGCCACACAATCACAAATATGTACACATGAGGAAACACACATGCACATAGAGACCCACACACAAGATCCAATTCAGTCAACCAGTCTAAATATATTGAATTTAAATCTTAGAATGAGATCATCCCATTAAAAGCCTTTCTCTCTCTCTCTCTCTCTCTCTCTCTCTCTCTCTCTCTGTCACACACACACACACACACACACAGGGAGAGAGAAGTAAGTTTCTAGGTCAGCCTGGGAGCTGCTGAATTTGAATCCACCAATCAGAGAGGCTGTGCACTTTTCCCCACCAAAACAGGTGCATCTGTTTACACACGCAGCACAGAGAGACACAGGATTTTTGCAGTCTATTTCTCATAGTGACGACTCCCCTCAAACAAATGACCGTAATTTCCTAACCGTAGGGGCTAGAACGGTCATTCTTACACCGTTTTGTTCAGAAGAGATGGGGGAATCTTCAAGTGTTGACAATTTAATATTAAAATATGAATTTTTAGAGATATATGACATGGATGACTTGTTGACTTAGAAGCCACGAATTCCCCAATATGCAAATTTGAATGCCTGAGACCACATATGTGATTGGCTGGCTGGGAAGCCGTGCAGGCCCTGATTTGTGGATTTGAATTCCTCAGCCCTCAGATATGATTGGCTGGCTTAGAAGCCACGAAGGCCCCAATATGCAAATTTGAATGCCTCAGGACACTTATTTGATTGGCTGGGAAACTGTGCAGGCCCTGATTTGAAAATTTGAATGTCTCAGTCCTCACAGAGGATTGGCTGCCTGGGGACCTGGCAGAAATATATAGAAATACTATTATTAAGCATAAATACTACATTTAGTAGAAATACTATGTTTTAGCACAAATACTATAAAAAGAAGAAAAACTATAATTTAGCAGAAATACTATATTAAGCACAAATCCTATAAAAAGCAGAAATACTATAATTTAGAACAAATAGTATAAAAAGCAGAAATACTATAATTTAGCAGAAATACTATGTTAGGCACAAATCCTATAAAAAGCAGAAATACTATAATTTAGCAGAAATACTATGTTAGGCACAAATCCTATAAAAAGCAGAAATACTATAATTTAGCAGAAATACTATATTAGGCATAAATCCTATGAAAAGCAGAAATAGTATGATTTAGCAGAATAGTAATAACTTATTGAAACACAAATGCACAGAGGGACACACAAACACAGGCTCTAATCCAGTCAACCAGTCTAACTATGTTCAATTTAAATCCTACAATGACATGCTGCCAAATAAGGGCAGGGTCCTCTCTCTCCCACTAAACACACACACACACACACACACACACACACACACACACACACACACACACACACACACACACACAGGGAGAGAGGACAAAGTTTCTAGGTCAGCCTGGGAGCTGCCGAATTTGAATCCACCAATCAGAGAGGCTGTTTACGTTTTCCCGCCAAAACAGGTGCATCTTTTTACACACGCAGCACAGAGACATAGACCTGCTTCTTTCAGTTTATTTCACATAGTGAGGATTCCCCTCAAACAAATGACCATAATTTCCTAACCATAGGGGCTAGAGCGGTCATTCTTACACCGTTTTGTTCAGAAGAGATGGGGGAATCTTCAAGTGTTGACAATTTATCATTAAAATATGAATTTTTAGAGATATATGACATGGATGACTTGTTGACTTAGAAGCCACGAATTCCCCAATATGCAAATTTGAATACCTGGAGCCCACATACATGATTGGCTGGCTGGGAAGCCGTGCAGGCCCTGATTTGTGGATTTGAATTCCTCAGCCCTCAGATATGATTGGCTGGCTTAGAAGCCATGAAGGCCCCAATATGCAAATTTGAATGCCTCAGGACACATATATGATTGGCTGGGAAACCGTGCAGGCCCTGATTTGAAAATTTGAATGTCTAAGTCCTCACAGAGGATTGGCTGCCTGGGGACCTGGCAGAAATATATAGAAATACTATGATTAAGCATAAATACTACATTTAGTAGAAATACTATGTTTTAGCACAAATACTATAAAAAGCAGAAATACTATAATTTAGCAGAAATACTATATTAAGCACAAATCCTATAAAAAGCAGAAATAGGATGATTAATTATAAACACTACATTTAGTAGAAATATTATGTTTGAGCAAAAATCCTATAAAAAGCAGAAATACTATATTAGGCACAAATCCCATAAAAAGCAGAAATAGTATGATTAAGCATAAATACTACATTTAGTAGAAATACTATGTTTTAGCACAAATAGTATAAAAAGCAGAAATACTGTAATTTAGCAGAAATACTATATTAGGCACAAATCTTATAAAATAGCAGAAATAGTATGATTTAGCACAATAGTAATCAGTTAAACAGAAAAATTGGAAAAGCAAAATGGACAGCTGAAAAAATGCTGAACATGCTGAGGGTCCCTCAAATATACTTGTTAAATGAAAAAATCAGCAAAAAAAATGCACAGGGAGAGAGAAGTAAGTTTCTAGGTCAGCCTGGGAGCTGCTGAATTTGAATCCACCAATCAGAGAGCCTGTGTACTTTTTCCCGCCAAAACATGTGCCTCTTTTTACACACGCAGCACAGAGAGGCACAGGATTATTGCAGCCTATTTCTCATAGTGAGGACTCCCCTCAAACAAATGACCATAATTCCCAAACCGTAGGGGCTAGAGCGGTCATTCTTACACCGTTTTGTTCAGAAGAGATGGGGGAATCTTCCAGTGTTTACAATTTATCATTAAAATATGAATTATTAAAGATATTTGACTTCTAATGCACCATAACTGAGTAGAGCGAAGCAAAAACTGCCTTGACTTGCCCTCAAACAACGCTTTCTAACTCGAAATCTATTTGGAGTATCGATATCATTCTTTCACCGTAAGAGACAGCAGGCTTTGGTGAACAATCATGGAAATTTTCAGGTCTCTGTGGAAATCCAACAAAAAGTTATGACGAGAGAAAAAAGTGGTTCATTTCCACAGTTTGAAATCTGAAGAAATCTGAGCGAAGGACGAATTTCCTACCCTCAAACAAGTCCAACTCATTTCAGAACGGTAATAGGTGAGAAAGAAATTCTTGAATTGTGAGCGTCAGGGGTGTCTGAAGATATTCGGGGACAAGCCTCATGTCTTAACTTTGCTTCGTTAAGGAGATATGACGATTCGAATATGCCTCTCATTACAGAAATCCAGCGGTGATTTTGAACAAACTCTCCATTCACTTTATATGGAGAGTTTTCTGACCTTGTGTTAGTCTGAGGAGATTTGCAAAAATTCTATAAATCCCACAACAATGATAGTTACATTTTCTGAAAGCCAGCAAAAATACCTACATTTTGATGTATAATTTGTGGAAATTGAGTGAAAATTGAGCAAGTAGCAAGAAGTTGTTCGGACATGAAGAGAAGACTGCAAAAGCTTCAGTGGCACACTGGAAGCCAAGAGCATAGCAACCATAACAACGCATGTATTTTGTGAAAAATCACAATTGTGCAACTCAAAACTTTAAGAGGCATAAAAGTAAAACGGTAAAATATTTGAAAAAGCTGAATCATACATGAATAGCCCAATAATCTGTGAACATTTTAAAGTTTGAATGGTTTTTCTAGGCGAAAGTATGAGGAAGTAGTTAAGTTTCAAAAACAAGCAAAATTTAGCAGAATTGCGGAAGTTTTCCATTCATTTCAATGGGACAAATTAAAGGAAAAAAGCTTAATATTTTAAAAAGTATAATAGCAAAAAATAGCAAAAGTCATAGCCCGCATTAGCAGAAATAGTAGAATAGTTTAAAATTTGAATGGCGAAAATCGGCTGAAAATTGTGGGACTAGTTAAGTGCCAAAGAAGTACAAAAATTGGCAACTAGAATAATAAAGAATAAAGAGAAACAGGAACTCAATAGTGTGGATGCTTAAAGCATCCACACAACTAGAAAAATTTGCATTTCCTGCGAAAATGCAGTGTGGATGCTTAAAGCTGAAGCTGTATGCAAAAACTAGCTGAAAAAGCTGAAAAGTTGCAGAAATTGTAAAAACTTTGCAGAAGCAAAAGAAGTTTGCTAAAATGGAATAACTTAGCAGAACTGCAATATCTTAGAGGAAACATAATACTTGGCAGAAATACAATAGCATAGCAGAATTTAGCAGAAATATTGTAACTTACCAGAAACATGATAACTTCTCAAAAATACAAGAATTTAGGAGAAATAGTATAAGATAACAGAAAGAATATATTTAGCCAAAAATACTTAAACATTACAGAAACACTATGATTTAGAAAAATAGTACAACAGAGCAGAAATATTGTGATTTACCAGAGACACTGTGATGAACTATGAATATTGTAATTTTAAATTGAGACTATGTTTTAGCACAAATATTATAATTTGGCAGAAATACTATAATTTAGCAGAAATACTATATTAAGCACAAATCCTATAAAAAGCAGAAATGGTATGATTAAGCACAAATACTACATTTAGTAGAAATACTTTGTTTTAGCACAAATCCCATAAAAAGCAGAAATACTGTACTATGATTTAGTAGAAAAACTATAATTAATCAGAAATACTAAATTTAGCAGAAATACTATATTAAGCACAAATACTATGAAAAGCAGAAATAGTATATTAAGCACAAATCTTATAAAATAGCAGAAATGCTATGATTTAGCACAATAGTAATAAGTTAAACAGAAAAATTGGAAAAGCAAAATGGACAGCTGAAAAAATGCTGAACATGCTGAGGGTCCCTCAAATATACTTGTTAAATGACAAAAATCTGCAAAAAAATTTATTACAGCCACACAATCACAAATATGTACACATGAGGAAACACACATGCACATAGAGACCCACACACAAGATCCAATTCAGTCAACCAGTCTAAATATATTGAATTTAAATCTTAGAATGAGATCATCCCATTAAAAGCCTCTCTCTCTCTCTCTCTCTCTCTCTGTCACACACACACACACACACACACACACACACACACACACACACACACACACACAGGGAGAGAGGACTAAGTTTCTAGGTCAGCCTGGGAACTGCTGAATTTGAATCCACCAATCAGAGAGCCTGTGCACTTTTCCCCACCAAAACAGGTGCATCTGTTTACACACGCAGCAGCACAGAGAGACACAGGATTTTTGCAGTCTATTTCTCATAGTGACGACTCCCTCAAACAAATGACCGTAATTTCCTAACCGTAGGGGCTAGAACGGTCATTCTTACACCGTTTTGTTCAGAAGAGGTGGGGGAATCTTCAAGTGTTGACAATTTAATATTAAAATATGAATTTTTAGAGATATATGACATGGATGACTTGTTGACTTAGAAGCCACGAATTCCCCAATATGCAAATTTGAATGCCTGAGACCACATATGTGATTGGCTGGCTGGGAAGCCGTGCAGGCCCTGATTTGTGGATTTGAATTCCTCAGCCCTCAGATATGATTGGCTGGCTTAGAAGCCATGAAGTCCCCAATATGCAAATTTGAATGCCTCAGGACACATATATGATTGGCTGGGAAACCGTGCAGGACCTGATTTGAAAATTTGAATGTCTAAGTCCTCACAGAGGATTGGCTGCCTGGGGACCAGGCAGAAATATATAGAAATACTATGATTAAGCATAAATACTACATTTAGTAGAAATACTATGTTTTAGCACAAATCCTATAAAAAGCAGAAATACTATAATTTAGCAGAAATACTATATTAAGCACAAATCATATAAAAAGCAGAAATACTATATTAAGCACAAATCCTATAAAAAGCAGAAATACTATATTAAGCACAAATTCTATAAAAAGCAGAAATACTATATTAAGCACAAATCCTATTAAAAGCAGAAATACTATATTAAGCACAAATCTTATAAAATAGCAGAAACAATATGATTTAGCACAATAGTAATAAGTTAAACAGAAAAATTGGAAAAGCAAAATGGACAGCTGAAAAAATGCTGAACATGCTGAGGGTCCCTCAAATATACTTGTTAAATGAAAAAATCAGCAAAAAAATGCACAGGGAGAGAGAAGTGAGTTTCTAGGTCAGCCTGGGAGCTGCTGAATTTGAATCCACCAATCAGAGAGCCTGTGTACTTTTTCCCGCCAAAACATGTGCCTCTTTTTACACACGCAGCACAGAGAGGCACAGGATTATTGCAGCCTATTTCTCATAGTGAGGACTCCCCTCAAACAAATGACCATAATTTCCTAACCATAGGGGCTAGAGCGGTCATTCTTACACCGTTTTGTTCAGAAGAGATGGGGGAATCTTCAAGTGTTGACAATTTATCATTAAAATATGAATTTTTAGAGATATATGACATGGATGACTTGTTGACTTAGAAGCCACGAATTCCCCAATATGCAAATTTGAATACCTGGAGCCCACATACATGATTGGCTGGCTGGGAAGCTGTGCAGGCCCTGATTTGTGGATTTGAATTCCTCAGCCCTCAGATATGATTGGCTGGCTTAGAAGCCATGAAGGTCCCAATATGCAAATTTGAATGCCTCAGGACACATATATGATTGGCTGGGAAACCGTGCAGGCCCTGATTTGAAAATTTGAATGTCTAAGTCCTCACAGAGGATTGGCTGCCTGGGGACCTGGCAGAAATATATAGAAATACTATGATTAAGCATAAATACTACATTTAGTAGAAATACTATGTTTTAGCACAAATACTATAAAAAGCAGAAATACTATAATTTAGCAGAAATACTATATTAAGCACAAATCCTATAAAAAGCAGAAATACTATATTAGGTACAAATCCTATAAAAAGCAGAAATACTATATTAGGCACAAATAGTATAAAAAGCAGAAATACTATAATTTAACAGAAATACTATGTTTGGCACAAATCCTATAAAAATAATAAATACTATAATTTAGCAGAAATACTATATTAGGCACAAATCTTATGAAAAGCAGAAATAGTATCATTTAGCAGAATAGTAATAACTTACAAAATTACAAATATGAAGGCATATTGAAACACAAATGCACAGAGGGACACACAAACACAGGCTCTAATCCAGTCAACCAGTCTAACTATATTCAATTTAAATCCTACAATGACATGCTGCCAAATAAGGGCAGGGTCCTCTCTCTCCCACTAAACACACACACACACACACACACACACACACACACACACACACACACAGACAGACACAGAGGGAGAGAGCTGCCGAATTTAAATCCACCAATCAGAGTGGCTGTTTACGTTTTCCCGCCAAAACAGGTGCATCTTTTTACACACGCAGGACAGAGAGGCACAGGATTATTGCAGCCTATTTCTCATAGTGAGGACTTCCCTCAAACAAATGACCATAATTTCCTAACCGTAGGGGCTAGAGCGGTCATTCTTACACCGTTTTATTCAGAAGAGATGGGGGAATCTTCCAGTGTTAACAAATTATCATTAAAATATGAATTATTAAAGATATTAGACTTCTAATGCACCATAACTGAGCAGAGCGAAGCAAAAACTGCCTTGACTTGCCCTCAAACAACGCTTTCTAACTCTAAATCTATTTGGAGTATCGATATCATTCTTTCACCGTAAGAGACAGCAGGCTTTGGTGAACAGTCAGAGAAATTTTCAGGTCTCTGTGGAAATCCAACAAAAAGTTATGACGAGAGAAAAAAGTGGTTCATTTCCACAGTTTGAAATCTGAAGAAATCTGAGCGAAGGACAAATTTCCTACCCTCAAACAAGTCCAACTCATTTCAGAACGGTAATAGGTGAGAAAGAAATTCTTGAATTGTGAGCGTCAGGAGTGTCTGAAGATATACCGGGACAAGCCTCATGTCTTAACTTTGCTTCGTTAAGGAGATATGACGATTCGAATATGCCTCTCATTACAGAAATGCAGCGATGATTTTGAACAAGCTCTCCATTCACTTTATATGGAGAGTTTTCTGACATTGTGTTAGTCTGAGGAGATTTGCAAAAATTCTATAAATCCCACAACAATGATAGTGACATTTTCTGAAAGCCAGCAAAAATACCTACGTTTTGATGTATAATTTGTGGAAGTTGAGTGAAAATTGAGCAAGTAGCAAGAAGTTGTTCGGACATGAAGTGAAAATTGCAAAACCTTCAGTGACACACTGGAAGCCAAGAGCATAGCAACCATAACAACGCATGTATTTTGTGAAAAATCACAATTTTGCAACTCAAAACTTTAAGAGGCATAAAAGTAAAACGGTAAAAGATTTGAAAAAGCTGAATCATACATGAATAGCCCAATAATTTGTGAACATTTTAAAGTTTGAATGGTTTTTCTAGGCGAAAGTATGAGGAAGTAGTTAAGTTTCAAAAACAAGCAAAATTTAGCAGAATTGCAGAAGTTTTCCATTCATTTCAATGGGACAAATTAAAGGAAAAAAGCTTAATATTTTAAAAAGTATAATAGCAAAAAATAGCAAAAATCATAGCGCAAATTAGCAGAAATAGCAGAATAGTTTAAAATTTGAACGGTGAAAATAGCACAAAAATTGTGGAAGTAGTTAAAGGACAAAAAATGAGCAACTTGAAGAATAATAATAATAATAATAATAAAGAATAAAGAGAAACAGGAACTCAATAGTGTGGATGCTTAAAGCATCCACACAATAATAATAATAATAAAGAATAAAGAGAAACAGGAACTCAATAGTGTGGATGCTTAAAGCATCCACACAATAAAGGATAAAGAATAAAGAGAAACAGGATCTCAATAGTGTGGATGCCTACGGCATCCACCCAATAAAGAACTAGAAAAAATTGCATTTCCTGCGAAAATGCTGTGTGGATGCCTTACGCTGAAGATTTCTGCTGAAAAAAGCAGAAAAAGTTGAAAAAACAAAAAACATTGCCCTGAGCGAGATTCGAACCTGGCCTTTCTGATCTATAGGCGGCGTCTCACCTTACTGGACCAAACTGATTCTTACAAAGAAGAGGTGGAGAGACTGACAATTCTGGTGAAATTAGCAGAAGCTGCTTAGTATTGTGCTAATAAGAGGTGAAAAGGCTAAACATTTAGCAGAAAAGAGGTGAATCAGAAGAAGTTCTGCTGAAAAGAGGTAAAGAAGCAAAAAGATGAGTTGAAAAGAGGTGTAGAAGTGCTTGCTGAAGATGGCTGTATGTGTAATGACACACTGGAGAGTGTCAAGAAAGCAGAGCGCATGCAAGCAGGGAACATGTGTAGCAGCTGTCACAGGTAGGATTCGAAACTCTGCCCCCGGGTCTCACGGCAGCTGCCCTACCCTCTGAGCCAAATGAGTTCTGGTCTCAAGCAAATATATGATGAGAGAGAAAATGTGCACTGTGGAGCAGAAGCTCAAATTAGCAGAAAAGAGGTGAAGAGGAAGAACTTTGTTGTGAAATGAGGTAAAGAAACTGAAATTTGTGCTTAAAACAAGTGAAAAAGCTGAACTCTGAAATCCTGCTAAAACAGTAGTAGAGGCTGATATTTTTCAGCTACTCACTGAGCCAAACTGGTTCTCACGTAACTGAAAAAAGGTGGAAAAGCTTAAAATTCTAATGAAAACAGCAGAAGAGGCTAAGTGCACTGTGGAGCAGGAGCTCTAATTAGCAGAAAAGAGGTGAAGAGGAATAATTTCTGCTGAAAAGAGGTAAAGAAGCAAAAAGCCGAGTTGAAAAGAAGTGTAGAAGCAGAAGTGCTTGCTGAAGATGGCTGTATGTGTAATGACACACTGGAGAGTGTCAAGAAAGCAGAGCGCATGCAAGCAGTGAACATGTGTAGCAGCTGTCACAGGTAGGATTCGAACCTCTGCCACCGGGTCTCACGACAGATGCCCTACCCTCTGAGCCAAATGAGTTCTGGTCACAAGCAAAGATATGATGAGAGGGAAAATGTGCACTGTGGAGCAGCAGCTCAAATTAGCAGAAAAGAGGTGAAGAGGAAGAACTTTGTTGTGAAATGAGGTAAAGAAACTGAAATTTGTGCTTAAAACAAGTGAAAAAGCTGAACTCTGAAATCCTGCTAAAACAGCAGAAGAGGCTGATATTTTTCAGCTACTCATTGAGCCAAACTGGTTCTCACGTAACTGAAAAAAGGTGGAAAAGCTTAAAATTCTAATGAAAACAGCAGAAGAGGCTGAGTGCACTGTGGAACAGAAGCTCAAATTAGCAGAAAAGAGGTGAAAACAGCAGAAGAGGGTGAGATTTGTGCTGATAAGAGGTGAAACTGCGGAACCAATCAGAGGTACTGCTTCTGTCTGCTTCATCAGGCTGTGTACTTGTATGTATTTCTGCCATAGACTGTTAACCAGAATCTGAGGTCCATATTAGAAAAGCTGCTAAAATCATTAAACTTTGCAGAATTGTAATAAATTATCAATATGAATTACCGGTCTGTGATAGTGTATAAATTTGTAGTTAAAAAAAAAACATGTGGGCCAAGGTGGAATCGAACCCACGACCTCTGGTCTGAAGAGCGGTGTCATTACCAATCGCGCCACCTCTAAGGGGGCGGGCGCTTTGAAAAAAAGGGTGATGAGGAGTCAGAATTAGATCGCGGTGAGACGCGAAAAACGCCGTTTTTTGGAGTTACAAAACGTCGTGTAACTCAAAAACTAGGTGGGATAGAAGCATAATTCTTGCACTGGGTGAATCAGCGGACTTTGGTGTACTTTGACTGCGATTTACATAGCTCTTTGTATCTCCGTCGCGGAGATATGACGAGAGAAGAAACGGCTTCATTTTCGGAATTTGAAAAATGAGAGGAGGACAGATTTCCACCCCTCAAACAAGTCTAACTCATCTCAGAACGGTAATAGGTGAGAAAATAATTCTTGAATTGTGAGTGTCAGGAGTGTCTGAAGATATACAGGGACAAGCCTCATGTCTTAACTTTGCTTCGTTAAGGAGATATGACGATTTGAAAATGCCTTCAGTTTCAGTATTTCAGCTCTGAGTTTCACAACCTCCCCATAGACTTTGAATGGGGAGTTTTTAGACCATGTGTCACTTCGAGGCAAATTGTGAAAAAAACGTAACTCTCACAATAATTATAGTGACACTGTCTTAAAGCCAGCAAAAATACCTACGTTTTGATGTATAATTTGTGGAAGTTGAGTGGAAATTGAGCGAGTAGCAAGGAGTTGTTCAGACATGAAGAGAAAATTCAGAACGGACGAGTGTGCAGTGGGAGTTAATTGCATAGCAACCATAGCAACACATGTATTTTCTGAAAAATCACAAAGTTGTAACTGAAAACTTAAAGAGTCATTACATGAAAACGGTAACAGATATGAAAAAGCTGAATCACACAGGAATAGCCCAATCATCTGAGAACGTTTTAAAGTTTGAATGGAGTTTCTAGGTGAAAGTATGAGGAAGTAGTTAAGTTTCAAAGACAAGCAAGTTTTAGCAGAATTGTAGAAGTTTCCCATTCATTTCAATGGGACAAATTAAAGGAAAAAAG
Source organism: Astatotilapia calliptera (assembly GCF_964374335.1). Lineage (NCBI taxonomy): Eukaryota > Metazoa > Chordata > Actinopteri > Cichliformes > Cichlidae > Astatotilapia > Astatotilapia calliptera. The sequence continues at coordinate 3,142,145 of NC_137442.1, read as the reverse complement.
TGTAATATTTTAAAAAGTATAATAGTAATAAGTACCAAAAGATATAGCAGTCGAAAGCAGAAATAGCAGAACAGTTTAGAGTTTGAATGGTAAAAATCGGCTGAAAACTGAGGGAGTAGTTAAGCGGCAAAGAAACGGAGCAACTAGAATAATAAAGGATAAAGAATAAAGAGAAACAGGATCTCAATAGTGTGGATGCCTACGGCATCCACCCAATAAAGAGAAACAGGAACTCAATAGTGTGGATGCTTAAAGCATCCACACAATGAGACAAAGACACAAAGTTGCAGGGGGAGAAGTGCCAGAAACACATTATATTAGATTAATATTTCAAACATGACAAAATGCTAATCTTACAGCAGCTGCTGTGTTTGTTGCATCATATTGCTGTAATTGTGTGGATGCTTTAAGCATCCACACTATTGAGTTCCTCTTGGGACTTCCGTACACTTTTTGGCACTTAACTACTTCCACAATTTTCAGCCGATTTTCACCGTTCAAATTTTAAAATATTCTGCTATTTCTGCTAATTCCTGCTATGTCTTTTGGTATTTTTCACTATTATACTTTTTAAAATATTAAGCTTAATTTGTCCCATTAAAATGAATGGGAAACTTCTGCAATTCTGCTAAAATTTGCTTGTTTCTGAAACTTAACTACTTCCTCATATTTTCACGTAGAACAACCATTCAAACTTTAAAATGTTCTCAAATTATTGGGCTATTCAGGTATGATTCAGCTTTTTCAAATCTTTTACCGTTTTACCTTTATGCCTCTTAAAGTTTTCAGTTGCAAAATTGTGATTTTTCACAAAATACATGCGTTGTTATGGTTGCTATGCACTTGGCTTCCAGTGTGCCACTGAAGGTTTTGCAGTCTTCTCTTCATGTCCGAACAACTTCTTGCTACTTGCTCAATCTTCACTCAACTTCCACAAATTATACATCAAAACATAGGTATTTTTGCTGGGTTTCCGAAAATGTCACTATCATTGTTGTGGGATTTATAGAATTTTGGCAAATCTCCTCAGACTAACACAAGGTCAGAAAACTCTCCATATAAAGTCAATGGAGAGTTTGTTCAAAATCACCGCTGCATTTCTGTAATGAGAGGCATATTCGAATCGTCATATCTCCTTAACGAAGCAAAGTTAAGACATGAGGCTTGTCCCGGTATATCTTCAGACACTCGTGACGCTCACAATTCAAGAATTTCTTTCTCACCTATTACCGTTCTGAAATGAGTTGGACTTGTTTGAGGGTAGGAAATTTGTCCTTCGCTCAGATTTCTTCAGATTTCAAACTGTGGAAATGAACCACTTTTTTCTCTCGTCATAACTTTTTGTTGGATTTCCACAGAGACCTGAAAATTTCCATGATTGTTCACCAAAGCCTGCTGTCTCTTACGGTGAAAGAATGATATCGATACTCCAAATAGATTTAGAGTTAGAAAGCGTTGTTTGAGGGCAAGTCAAGGCAGTTTTTGCTTCGCTCTACTCAGTTATGGTGCATTACAAGTCAAATATCTTTAATAATTCATATTTTAATGATAAATTGTTAACACTGGAAGATTCCCCCATCTCTTCTGAACAAAACGGTGTAAGAATGACCGCTCTAGCCCCTACGGTTAGGAAATTATGGTCATTTGTTTGAGGGGAGTCGTCACTATGAGAAATAGGCTGCAATAATCCTGTGCCTCTCTGTGCTGCGTGTGTAAAAAGATGCACCTGCTTTGGCGGGAAAACGTAAACAGCCACTCTGATTGGTGGATTCAAATTCAGCAGCTCCCAGGCTGACCTAGAAACTTACTTCTCTCTCCCTGTGTGTGTGTGTGTGTGTGTGTGTGTGTGTGTGTGTGTGTGTGTGTGTGTGTGTGTGTGTGTGTGTTTAGTGGGAGAGAGAGGACCCTGCCCTTATTTGGCAGCATGTCATTGTAGGATTTAAATTGAATATAGTTAGACTGGTTGACTGGATTAGAGCCTGTGTTTGTGTGTCCTTCTGTGCATTTGTGTTTCAATATGCCTCCATATTTGTAATTTTGTAAGTTATTACTATTCGGCTAAATCATAGTATTTCTGGTACTTTTCGGTACTTGTGCTAAATACAGTATTTCTGCTAAATCATACTATTTCTGCTTTTCATAAGATTTGTGCCTAATATAGTATTTCTGCTAAATTATAGTATTTGTTCTTTTTATAGGATTTGTGCCTAACATAGTATTTCTGCTAAATTATAGTATTTCTGCTTTTTATACTATTTGTGCCTAATATAGTATTTCTGCTTTTTATAGGATTTGTACCTAATATAGTATTTATGCTTTTTATAGGATTTGTGCTTAATATAGTATTTCTGCTAAATTATAGTATTTCTGCTTTTTATAGGATTTGTGCTAAAACATAGTATTTCTACTAAATGTAGTATTTATGCTTAATCATAGTATTTCTATATATTTCTGCCAGGTCCCCAGGCAGCCAATCCTCTGTGAGGACTGAGAAATTCAAATTTTCAAATCAGGGCCTGCAGGGCTTCCCAGCCAATCATATATGTGTCCTGAGGCATTCAAATTTGCATATTGGGGCCTTCATGGCTTCTAAGCCAGCCAATCATATCAGGGCTGAGGAATTCAAATCCACAAATCAGGGCCTGCACGGCTTCCCAGCCAGCCAATCATATATGTGGCCTCAGCCATTCAAATTTGCATATTGGGGAATTCGTGGCTTCTAAGTCAATAAGTCATCCATGTCATATATCTCTAATAATTCATATTTTAATGATAAATTGTCAACACTTGAAGATTCCCCAATCACTTCTGAACAAAACGGTGTAAGAATGACCGCTCTAGCCCCTACAGTTAGGAAATTATGGTCATTTGTTTGAGGGGAGTCCTCACTATGAGAAATAGACTGCAATAATCCTGTGTCTCTCTGTGCTGCGTGTGTAAACAGAAGCACCTGTTTTGGCGGGAAAAAGTACACAGCCACTCTGATTGGTGGATTCAAATTCAGCAGCTCTCTCCCTCTGTGTGTTTGTGTGTGTGTGTGTGTGTGTGTGTGTGTGTGTGTGTGCGTGTGTGACAGAGAGAGAGAGAGAGAGAGAGAGAGAGAGAAAGCCTTTTAATGGGATGATCTCATTGTAAGATTCAAATTCAATATATTTAGACTGGTTGACTGAATTGGATCTTGTGTGTGTGTCTCTCTGTGCATGTGTGTTTCCTCATGTGTACATATTTGTAATTGTGTGGCTGTTATAGATTTTTTTGCAGATTTTTGTCATTTAACAAGTATATTTGAGGGACCCTCAGCATGTTCAGCATTTTTTCAGCTGTCCATTTTGCTTTTGCAATTTTTCTGTTTAACTTATTACTATTGTGCTAAATCATACTATTTCTGCTATTTTATAAGATTTGTGCTTAATATACTATTTCTGCTTTTATAGGATTTGTGCTTAATATAGTATTTCTGCTTTTTATAAGATTTGTGCTTAATATAGTATTTCTGCTAAATGTAGTATTTATGCTTAATCATATTATTTCTGCTTTTCATAGGATTTGTGCTTAATATAGTATTTCTGCTAAATTTAGTATTTCTGATTAATTATAGTTTTTCTACTAAATCATAGTACAGTATTTCTGCTTTTTATAGGATTTGTGCTAAAACAAAGTATTTCTACTAAATGTAGTATTTATGCTTAATCATACCATTTCTGCTTTTTATAGGATTTGTGCTTAATATAGTATTTCTGCTAAATTATAGTATTTCTGCCAAATTATAATATTTGTGCTAAAACATAGTCTTAATTTAAAATTACAATATTCATAGTTCATCACAGTGTCTCTGGTAAATCACAATATTTCTGCTCTGTTGTACTATTTTTCTAAATCATAGTGTTTCTGTAATGTTTAAGTATTTTTGGCTAAATATATTCTTTCTGTTATCTTATACTATTTCTCCTAAATTCTTGTATTTTTGAGAAGTTATCATGTTTCTGGTAAGTTACAATATTTCTGCTAAGTTCTGCTATGCTATTATATTTCTGCCAAGTATTATGTTTCCTCTAAGATATTGCAGTTCTGCTAAGTTATTCCATTTTAGCAAAGTTCCTTTGCTTCTGCAAAGTTTTTACAATTTCTGCAACTTTTTAGCTTTTTCAGCTAGTTTTTGCATACAGCTTCAGCTTTAAAGCATCCACACTGCATTTTCGCAGGAAATGCAAATTTTTCTAGTTGTTTATATGCTTTATATATTCTGAGCTAAGTTGATCTATAGTGTTACATCATATTCTATAAGGATGTTATGTGTTTGTAGACTTTCTGCCCAGTTTGACCCATTTAGCAGAAGTCAGCCTGTTTAAGGCTCTGATATCTATTCTGTATGACTTAAAGCAGTTATGACATGGTCTGATTTTCTCACCCAATAAAGGAATATTTCATATATCAATCTACTCTTCATTTTATCAGACACAGTTTTCACAGCTCGTACATTTTCCTTTTCACACATGTATGTAAGCATTGAGCCAAATGTAATAATGCCAACATATTAAACGAACAATATTTGTCTCTTATGTATAATACATCTGTATATACACTTTTGAGTGAAGATTTAAGGTGATAGAAAATATAAACTGCAACTTGAATCTTTCAAGTTCAAGCTCACTGCTGTAATATATGTATATATATACACACAAAGACATTTGTGTGTATATATATATTTCCAGTCCTCAGATACTCAACTAATCAAAGTGATGTCATGACAAAAATGAATGACCAACAAGACATTTTTCCTCCTTCATTTCTGTCACACAAAGCTGTATGAAATGTTTCTCGCGGTTAGCATCATGGTTGCTAGGCAACCTGAACAGCGCGACGCAGGCTAGACCATCCCATTTCACAAGCCTCTCACTTCCGCACTTCTCGTACTCATAGTACGCACCGTACGCAGTACACGTAGTGCGCGTACTTCAAGCTTGCAGACCCTGAATTGGGACACAGCCACGGACTTTACACAGAGACCTGACTGAACTGGAACAGAGGGAGCATGGGAACCAAACCTAGGAACTAGAAATCATAGCAAAAGACATAACCAGAATAACCTAAAGCATAAGATAATAATAATTAACACAAAACACTGGGTCACATGACCCAGGACCATGACACTTATAGCACTAGAATTAAATAATAAGGGAAGGATTCTGGATCAGCATCATGATGAAAACTTGTGGCCGTAGTATATACAGAATTCTGGAGAAGGTATAAAATGTCACCGTATGTGTGTGTGTGTGTGTGTTTTATGTGTATGGATTTTTTAAATTATTACTCATCATATATTACTGTCTATTAAAGTCCTGTAGTAATTTGTCCATCAGCCTTTGGAAGGTGGCCGGTGCCCCATCTAGGCCAAATGGCATCACCGTGAACTGGAACAGGCCGGCAGGTGTCCTGAAGGCGGTGTGCGGTCGAGAAGACTCCTCCAGTGGCACTTGCCAGTAACCTTTGCAAAGATCCAAGGTGGTGATGTACCTGGCCGCTCCGATCTTCTCCAGCAAATCCTCGGTTCGAGGCATGGGGTAGGCATCAAACTCTGAAATGGAATTAAGCTTCCGGAAATCAATGCAGATGCGTAGGGAGCCATCTTTGAAGATGATGACCACCGGGCTACACCACTCTGAGCAGGACGGCTCTATCACCCCAAGCTCCAGCATCTTCTCCACCTCCTGTCGCAGTTTATCCACTAGGTGTTGTGGAACCCGGTATGGACGTTGGCGGATGGGATGTCCATCCTTTAGGCGTATCACATGTTCGACAAGGGTGGTCCTGCCGGGGTTAACTGAACACAGAGATGGAGTCTCCCAAAGGACTTGGAATAGCTCAGCAGCCTGCTGTGGGGTAAGATGAGTCAGCACCGGAGACATCGTATCGGCTCCCTGCTCGGGTTCTGTCTTCCCTTCTCTTGGCATTTCTCTTGCCATCAGAGCTTTCGCAGGGGCCTGGTGGGCACGCTCTTCCCATTCTTTCAGGAGATTCACATGGTAAGTCTGCTTCGGTTTCCTCTTTTCAGGATGATGAATCTCATAGGTCACTGGCCCCATTCTGCGAAGAACTGTGTATGGCCCTTGCCATTTCGCCAGAAGTTTACTGTTGGCTGACGGGAGAAGTAACAACACCTTTTGACCAGGTTGAAATTCACGTTGCCGGGCCTGTTGGTCATACCAGGTCTTCTGGCTTCGTTGAGCGTCTCGCAGGTTGACCTCGGCCTCTTCATGGTATCTCCCCAACCGATCTCTCATTTCCAGCACAAATTGCACCACTCCTTTATCATTTGGAGCAGAAGCAGGAGACTCCCAACCCTTCCGGAGGAGATCCAATGGCCCCTGCACATCCCAACCATAGAGTAGCTCGAATGGTGAGAAACCAGTGGAAGCCTGGGGAACTTCTCTGTACACAAACAGCAGGAAGGGTAGCCACTGGTCCCAGTCTTTCCCAGTGTCTGACACAAACTTCTGCAGCATCCTCTTCAGAGTTTGGTTGAACCTCTCCACTAACCCATCTGTCTGTGTATGGTAGGGTGACGTCCTGATGGCAGAGATGCCTAGCTGGTTGTGGAAGAGCTGCATCAACCTAGAGGTAAAGTTAGTCCCTTGGTCGGTCAAAATCTCATCTGGTATCCCCACCCGGGAGAACAGCTGTACCAGTGCACGCAGAACATTGGGTGCCATGAGCGCACACAGGGGGAACGCTTCTGGGAAATGAGTCGCATAATCACACACCACCAAAATGTACTGATGACCCCGACTACTTTTTACCAGAGGACCCACAATGTCCATAGCTATCCTACGGAAGGGGGTGGAGATGACCGGAAGTGGCTGTGGCAGGGCCCTGTCTGACTTGCGAGCTGGACAAGTTTTCTGGCAGGTAGGGCATGTACGGCAATATTTTTGTATGTCTGTATACATTGATGGCCAAAAGAAACGTGAGCTAACTCACATATAGGTTTTTTGGCGACGCAGATGACCTGCCCAGGGGAGGGTATGTGCTAATTGCATAATGAGGGGTCTACAACTAGAAGGTATCACAAGCCGTTGGTGGTCACCGTCAACTGCATACAACACATTTTTGTCAACAATGAACTTCTCTTTCCCTCCCCATTTCCCAGTTCCCCCTTCAGTCACATTAGCAAAGAAAACTTTCAACGTTTCATCCTCCCTTTGCAACAAAGTGATATTTTCTGGTACATCCCATTTCATGCTCTTAGTGTCCGGCCCCTTTGACCATAGCTGCTTCTCAATGCGGCGTTGGCGGCGGGATTTTCTTGGCCCATTAGTGCCACCCTCGCACAGACTACTGTCAAAGTCTGGCAAGGGTTGGCATCCAGCCTTCATTTGGGCTCTAGTGACCACTGGGCCAGACACGTTTAATTTAGCATTTCCCTTATCCCCCACATCAGTCTCTGTCCACTGTTCTTCTTTTTCTTGCAGCAAGTCCATGAGTACAGGCAAGTCCATCCCCAGAATAACCTCTACAGGCAAGTTCTGTACCACCCCAACTGACAACAGGTATGGCTGTTCATTAATAGTCACTGTTACCTCCACTTTTGGGTATGGATGTTTATCGCCATGCACACATAAAACTTCTTCCTGTCTGCTATAGTCCACACTGTTCACTGGTACCAAACTATGCTTAATTAAAGACATAAAACTACCAGTGTCCAGCAAAGCAGTAGCCTGCAGACCATTGACCTTTACTTTTTTATAGCGTTGCACATCCACTGGCTGGACCCTTGTGGGCTCCATCTCCAGCCGGGGTGCATAGCAGGCACCAGTGACTTTAGCCTTCCGGATAGGGCATACCGAGGCTTTATGACCTGGCTGCTGGCAATAATAACAAAGAAAGTCCTTACCCGCTCCTCGTAAGTTTGATGCCTTGGTGTTTTCTGGTGGCTCTGGGTTGCTCTCCCTTTTCAGAAGACCCGATGATGGGAGTGGTGGTCGCTGTGGCATCCCAGATGAGCGTGCAGGTGGTGCTCCTTTACGCACATTGAAGTACTGTGACACCAGCTTAGAAGCGGTCAGTCCATCTGCTGGCTCATGCTCCCTCACCCAGGTCCTCACCTCCCCTGGAAGTACCTGGATTAACTGCTCCAAGATGATAGCTTCTCCCATCTCTTCTTTAGTATGCTGCTCTGGTCGGATCCAGCGCCGATAGAGGCCCTTCAGGCGATAATAGGTCTCAGTGGGGATCTCACCAGGTGGAACTGTATTGGACCGGAACCTCTGCCGATACGTCTCAGGGGAAATGTCAAATTTGGTTAGCAACGCCGCTTTTAAATCTTCATAACGATGGGCTCTTTCTTCATCCATTGCAGTGTAGGCCTCCAACGCCTTCCCCAATAGCAGTGGAACCAGACGACAGGCCCATTCACTCTCTGGCCATCTACAGGTTTTGGCAACTCGCTCAAAACGCAACAAATAGTTCTCAATGTCTTCCCCCATCTGATAGGGTGGAATTTTTGGCCCAACAGATCGCATCCACTCTGAGACTGACTGGTCGAGGCTGTTGGTCACTGCTTGTGACTGACGAGAGGGAACCTCCTCTGGGGGATCCCGGTATCCTCTTTGACGTGCAGGTGTAGGCAGTACCATTCTGGGGCTGCTTGCTGTTGCGGTGCTTGGCGTGGCCATTGCTGCTGTGGTGCTTGCTCCGGCTGGTGCTTGGGCTGGACTTTGCTGACCAGCAAAATCTGAATGCAGCTGAGCGTTGGGAGGGGAAACAGTCCTCAGCCCCCTGAGTTCTGCCAAAAAAACCTCCTCTCTCCTTTGCTGTCCCGCCAGGAAGTCCCTCATCATCGCAATCAGCTCTCCATTTGGGTCACGTGCTGAGGTCGAAGCTGTAGGCAATTCTGGACCAATCCTGCCGGAAACCTCCTCCTCCTCCTCTGCTGAAGAAGACGACGCCGGCACTGTGTCCCATGCCAGCTCCTCTGCTGTCTTCTCCACTGGAAGCTCATGCTGCTGGGACCGCAGCCCTGTGCGCTTAACTGGGAGGCGCGTTTTCCTCTTCCGACTAGCAATCCCACTTCTGACACCATATGTCGCGGGGTCCTCTCCTAAACTTCTCCCAAACAAATGCAGGCGTAGTCAGGAAGCATTCAGTGTGGATAATTTATTCTGCCGGCCTCCCAGGTGCACAAAAGATTATTTACAAAGAAAATAGGAAACTAACTTAAGTCAACACAAAACAAACATCTATATACAAAACACAGTCTGCATGTTACCCTCTCTGTAACATCTCACTGAAAGAACCCAGGTAGGCCCTGACAGCCTTCTTTTATACCCCATGGCCCCTCCCACTAGGCATAATAGTCATCTCTTTATTATTTCTTTTACCAAACAATCTTTCCCCCTCAGCTTATTTCCAGCTGTATTCCTACAATACATATATGTATATACAGACATTTATGGCCAATTCCAGGCAGCCTACAGTGTTTCACAACAACAAAAAAACAAACAAAAAAAATAATGCAGTTCGCGTGACCTTTCAAGCGTGCGCGAACCCACTATTTGAACCCGAGAACAGCATACCATCGGCTTGCATAACCCCCGTACAATCGGCCATCACAGCGAGTCTCCGCGACCGGCTTTATTAAAGGTAAGTGGGAAAATATGTTGGCCACCTTCTGCGCTGCTCAAAATATACCTCTCACCCCTTTTTGTTTATCTGCCCGGTCGACGAAAAGACGCGCAGTAATTGTAGAAACTAATGGTGGTGGTGCATGTATGCGCCCAGATCAGCTGTCTGCGGCCCGGGACGGTGTAACTCCGTCACAACAGGTAACAATAACGCCTGTACCAGTTGTTGTATAGCAGAGGTGCTCAAGTATAAAAACAATAATAAACACAATGCTTTGGTTCTATAACATTTTTCTATCATTACTTTATTTTGGATTAGGTGCATGAGCTTTTAAGTATGGATAATTAAATAATAGATTAATGAAACACCAGAGTGTGCCCTGTTCTGAGATGTACAGCAAGTGGAGAGTGACAGATGAGATGAGGAGATGGAAGAGTGACTCACAGGCAGAGCCGAGTTCATTTCCCACAGTTTTGTGGTTTAATGCTTCTGAGCGCTGTCACCAATCTTTGCATTTTATTATCATCTCATAACACTTCTTTAATCAGCTACCATCTCTGCTGTGGACTTTTTACTGTCTACAGTCTCAAAGCAACACAGACCTCCATCACTATCTGCAGCAGGAGCAGCAGCAACCCCTCAACAGCAACAGTGTTGTTGTTATTCAGCCTGGTTCTATGTGCCCCTTTTGAACTTTGAGCACCCGTCCCTTCCAGCATCTCTGCACGGCCCTGCTCAGAATCATTCATCTGTTTTAGGTTGACATTTTATATGTTTTGTAGAATAACAGGACAAACTGTGAGACTAGAAAGACCTGAGTTTCATGCTCTGTTTTGTGACGTAGTGTGCAATGCTCAGCAGTATTATCATTTTAACTGGTTCTGTGCGCGATCTGAAGACACTAAGTGTTTGTGAGAGAACATAAAACTGTTTTGATGCATTTGTGAGGTTTTACCTGATGAGTTTTAAGTTTTGTGATTGTAGCTTGAAAATTAATTTTAATGTTTAGAGTTATGAGAAAGAAGGTGGAAGCATTAAAGTGATGTATCTTAACAGTTGTAAAATGTAAATGACCAAATTGGATTATTGGAATATAGTTTTATTGTGTTTCGTTGTTTTTATGTAAAAATTATAATATTAATATGTTATGAAATTATGATTTAAAGAATTCATATTGTTGAGTTTGTTTGTTTCAGAGTCAGAGAGCCGTGTCTCTCTACAGTCAGAGGTTTTTGTACGGCGGCTCAATGAGTTTGTATCACTGTGGTACACGTTCGGTGGAGGAACCAGACTGCAAGTTGGAAGTAAGTCAGCCGTAGAGCTTTTTTTTTTTAAATGTAATTTTCTTTTCTTTAATTTCATTTAATATGAAAGGCTAGGAAACTTTTTATGTAACTGATTAATTATTTTATTCATAAATTTTGTCCTAAGAAACAAAGTCAGCTTTGGAAATGATTATTCAGACACTCAGGACAATTTCCAATGAAAATCTGGGATGTTTCATATTATTCATTATTATTTCTAGTTCTGATGGTAAAGTTGTATTTTGAGGGCTTGTAGGTTTAGTTCAGTCACACAGAGAGCCGTGTCTCTCTACAGTCAGAGGTTTTTGTACGGCGCCTCAATGAGTTTGTATCACTGTGGTGGACTTTTGGTGGAGGAACCAGACTGCAAGTTGGAAGTAAGTCAAACTTAAACCTCATTTACTTTAGCAAATTTCTTTCTTTTGATTATCTTAACTTTTCTGTTCAATGCGCCTAAAAAAACCTCAGGAAAATAGTTTTTAGATAAATCTTCATGAAGAAACAAAGTTAGCTTCAGAATAAATGTTAAAATGAATATTAAACACAATATAAAACATCAGAGTGGACTTGAGGATATTTTACATATAAATATATCTGGTTAAGTCTCGAGAGCTTTTAGTTTTAATCCAGTCTGACAGAGTCAGAGAGCCGTGTCTCTCTACAGTCAGAGGTTTTTGTACGGCGCCTCAATGAGTTTGTATCACTGTGGTGGACTTTTGGTGGAGGAACCAGACTGCAAGTTGGAAGTAAGTCAGACTTAGAGCTTTTTTTTTTAATGTAATTTTCTTTTCTTTAATTTCATTTAATATGAAAGGTTAGGAAACTTTTTGTGTAACTGATTACATATTTTATTCATAAATTTTGTCCTAAGAAACAAAGTCAGCTTTGGAAATGATTATTCAGACACTCAGGACAATTTCCAATGAAAAAAGTTAAACTGCACAGAGTGAAGATAAAGATCTCTGGTGTTCTTATTGTATCATATCATTTAAAACAATGTAAGCAATAAAAAAAACCACATGAGGTAAGTAGTGGTATTGACTTTCTTATCCAGAACAAGCTGTTTATTACGAAGAACTGATGATGTTGAAGCTTAACATCTTTTGAAATTGTTGACACATCTTTGTTTTGTTTTTTTGTTTTTTTATTTCCAGTGTAGTTTGAACATATTTCAGCTCAAACTGTGTGATGATTCTCTCTGTGCTGATATGCATGAGAGGTTTCTGAAAGGGAAGTGAAACAATGTGTGAGTGAATGACTGGTGGAGCAGAAAAAACACCTGACAGAAACTTCTTAACGGAGAAAATCAAATTGTGGTTCTTGTCCTCTAAGCTGATTGGTGTTTCCTAGGTGATGCCCGCCCCGCCCTGAAGGTGCTGGGTCCCTCCAGTGAGGAGCTGAAACAGGGGAAGGCTACAGTCATGTGTGTGGCCAACAAGGGCTTCCCCTCAGACTGGAGTCTGTCCTGGAAGGTGGATGGCAGTGGCAGCATCAGCTGGGAGGAGAGCAGGAGCCCCGTGGTGCAGGAGAACGACGGCCTCTACAGCTGGAGCAGCACCCTGAGGCTCCCTGCAGACCACTGGATGAAGGTGGGCTCTGTGACCTGTGAGGCCACCCAGGGCTCCCACACTCTGGTATCAGAGCCACTGATGAGAGACCAGTGTCCCCAGTCCTGACCTGACTAACTGTGACTTTCATGCTGGTCTTACTTTCAGTCTGCATTCTGTAGCTTTAAAAAAAAAAATCTAATTTCTTCTCTCATTTTTCATTGCTTTGTTTAAAGTTTAAAGTTTGTTTAAAGTTTTAAAGAATAAAAAAATATCTATATTAAATAAGAATTGAGTGTTTGTCTTACTTTTGTGGTGATGTCAATATTAAACTCTAAATAATGATTTCCAGGGTTCTAATTGGAAGCCAGTGTGCTATCTGTAGTCAATATGAGTCGGTAGAATTAAGTCACTTTCAATACATGAAGTAAAGCAAAGTTTATGTTAAAGAGTAAGTGCGAAGGGGAATTGAGAGACACTGCCATTACTAAGCAGGATATTAAAGACATTACATTTATGCAAATTCATTGCATGCTGTGTAATGAAATGTTTCAGCATGTTGCAGTTTGTTGTATGAAACACTGAGCAGGTGGAGCAGAAAAGCGCTGTACAAGAATGAGTCTATTCTCGTGATCAGTGTTGGGGCAGGTATTTTAAGAAGTAATTTAATATACAGAGTTTTTTTGTTAAAAGTATTCAGTACGTTATTTTGGTGTTTTTTTTTTCTGTAAAATCACCTGAAACACAACATGTCATAACTGTCATTTAACAATATGAACTTGTAGGCTACAGTCTCTCACACCAACATAAATCCCTATCCTAACGACGACACACATATTTTCTTTCTCTTGGCATTTAGGTATATGAATACCTGTCAAGGGTCCTTGACATACAGGTCTCCGACTCGGAGGACAAAAATTAATGTCCTGTGTCTTAGGAGGGCAGGATTGCTTTGCTTTTTCATTATACGATGCTTCGCAGTATTAGTTTTGCCTAACAACCTGTTTTTGACTCCTAAATTGTCATTAATGCAACCGCTCTACATAACAGTCAGTGTAACTGATTATAAATCTTTTATTCATGAACCTACACATTACGCTTTATTTACTAGGTGTATGTATTTTAACAGAGCAAGAGGTGGACCACACGTTTGAAGAGCTGCTGGTCTTTATAACTGGGGCTGACTTACTTCCACCACTCGGGTCCTGCAACATAGAGTTTTATGATCAGGAGTCAGGGATACGCATCGATGTGCAGCTTATCCCTGTATCTTCCGAGACGTGTTGCATACAAGGATCAATTTAAAGATCTTATGAACACTGCATTAAAAGGATTCCTGGGATTTGGAAAGCTGTAGCTGCATTTACATGAACTGATGCTGGAATGCTGTGGTTAAAACCTGTGGCCTTTTGGGATGAAGTTGTGCTATTCTAAGTGTTCTGAAATGGGATTGCTCCTGGGCTTCTTCACATTGTACATTTTAAAAGTGTTTAGTATAAAAGTTTTTTGTTTTTACAAATGTGACTGTATATAGTTGTATTTATAGTCCTGTTAAGACAGGGTAACGAGGGAATACACCACAGAAGGCAGACACAGCTGAACCTCATCAGACATGACGAATACACTCACACAGAACGCAGAATCCAAATAAAACAGGGAACCAGAGAATAGCTCTGAGACACGGGTTGACAGAACATAAGGAACAGAGGGATGAAGAAATGCGACTGGAAAACAGAAAATAAATGAAACGAATCATATTAATAATCAAAAACATGAATAGGAAGTCAACAGGTCTTTGGACCATGGCAGTGTTGAAGAGCAAAAAAGAGAAAATCTAAAAACCTGAGAAAGAAAAGATGGAAATTTGATCATTTGACTGATTTGGACTTAAAGTTTCTATTTGAAGTATTTGCTAAATTGTGCAGATAATTATGACTCACTGACTTTTGCTGAGTTCATTTAGTGTTAGATTTTTTTTCTTACAGAAATATGATTTTTGATAATGATCGATATTTAGAAATTGAGATTTATTTGAGCTGGTATGAAGCAGAAGTCAAAGGTCATAAATGATTTGTTAAAAATAAATGATATATTTCCAACTTTTTTTTCCTTTAGCATTAATGACATTTTCATTGTGTGTGTGTGTGTGTGTGTGTGTGTGTGTGTGTGTGTGTGTGTGTGTGTGTGTGTGTGTGTGTGTGTGTGTGTCCTCAGTGAACTGTATCAGTCTCTGCAGTATCTTCCAGCTGCAGCAGTCACTTCAGTTTCTGTTCAGTCTGACTGAGGGAGGTTTTTGTACGACTGTTTTTCACTGTGTGAACACCCACTGACTGTTAGGATAGTGACCACTCTGACAGTAATAAACTGCTGCATCTTCAGCCTGGACTCCACTGATGGTCAGAGTGAAGTCAGAGTTTGATCCACTGCCTGTGAAACGAGCTGGAATCCCTGATTGTCGAGTGCTAATATAGTAAATGAGCAGTTTAGGAACTCCTCCATCTTTCTGTTGGTACCAGGATAACCAATTACTATAAATATTCTGACTGGTCGTACACTTGATGCTCACAGATCCTCCCACAGCAGAGCTCACTGCTCCAGGCTGAGTCACTGTATATTGTCCTCTGGACTCTGAGGACACAGAGACAAAAACATAAAGCAGCTTCATGGTTTTGTGGGCTTCATTTCAGAGGGACAGATGTTGATAGAGGAGAGGAGTTTGATTCTCTGGACTTTACCTGTGAAGCAGCAGCAGAGGAGAGTCCAGATGAGGACGCAGATCAAAGTCATGTTTTTGATGAGGAGGATTTCTGTGGCTTCTGTTGTGATGAAGGACAGCTGTCAGTCATCCAGTGTTCAACTCTCAGGACTATAAACTCTCCCAGAGCACTGGAGCATGGTGCTGCTGATGCAAAGTGACTCTCTATGGAAATGAACTGACTGACTCCAGCAGGACTTGTTTAAAAAAAGTTTTTCACAGCATATTTAGCATGTGACACACATGAACCCTGTAGAATTTATAGACAGTTAACAAATGGTCTTTGAGCGCAAAATCTCCAATGGGAGATTGAGAGACCCGTGATGGACATTTAGATCGACTGTAAAATTGACATGCACTTGTTCGCACTAAAGGAAACCACCATCATTTCATGTGGCTACCATATCGGCGCCACCTGTGGTCTCAAGGCTGGAGCTGACCAACAAAAAACTCTGTTTCTGAAGACAGACTCTGTAGACTCTTCGTTCCCATCCTGTGTCCCCCAACCTGGATTCCAAACACCTTTGAACGCTTATCTCCAAGGCTGAGGTCAGACGGCGGGTCTAGTCCCAGCGCATGCTGCAGGACCGGATGTGCTGTCTACACCGACTTACTCTCACCCCTTACTCACACCTGTTGCTTGTCATGTGCTTCTATGGTGTATTAAGATTCATGTGCTTTTGTGCTGAGGTGTTTTTTGTTGTTCTCCCATCAGAAGCTCAGTCTGGGTGGAGCTTTTTTTTCCTCCTCTCGCCTCATGTTGTGTATTTTTGTTGTTTTTCTTATCAGCCTACCTCTCTGACCTGTCTTCCCAATGTGATGTTTGTTTTGAAGTATGTTTGGTCTGAGGGTTCCTTTGTGTGTGTGCTGTGAGATTATTATTTTATCTTGTGTCTATAATCGAAATGAGTGAATCATTGTACTGCTGTAAGCCACACCATACTCCTTATTATAGAGAGTATAATTAGTATGTAGTTGTAGTTCTAGTTTGCACTATGCTTCTGAATTACAAAAGAATCATTAGAAAATCATTAGATTCATTAGATAGGTTTGTACTATCCTATACTGTTGATTTACTGTGAGTGAGTTACACTGTTTCATGGCATTTCATACTGCTGAGTTAAGAAGAGAATACTGTGTGCAGAGAGCACAGAGCACATTCCACAGGAGCTCACCCCCTTGTTGGAAGCAGATAGGCAGGGAGCCAAGGTCATAACACAGGCTCACTGAGAGTTAGAGGGTAAGTTTGAGCTTTTTACGACTGGGTGGGGTCAACAGAGGCTATAAAAGCTTTGGGTAACGCTCCACCATTTTGAGACTTGCTGTGACCCTCTTCTTGCATGTCTCCCCATCCGGATGGTTTGTGCTCTTAAAGTGTTGAATTGTATGGAATACAGGATTGTTGATTGAGCATTTATACACCGAGTATTGTCCTTCCTTCAGCCCATGCACAGTACTGGAATGTAAGCGTTTCAATGTGGATGCACAACTCTGTGAAAACGACTGAAAACCCTAGTGTGGACGCAGAGCGTTTTCAAATCTATCCGGGCTAGTGTGGACGTAGCCTAAAGATGAATAGCAGCCCTCTTTAAATACAGTCAAGAAGAAGGCATTTCCACAGTTGTTGTTCACACCCTTGAACCCTCAGAGAGAGAGTTTACAACCTTGTCTCCTCTTCCAGTGTCACATAGAGACTGCTCCTTGCCTCTTCACCCCATCCTCAAAGACCTGATTAACAAAAGACTTCACCACCTGTTGGATCCTCCCCCTCTGGGTGTCACCAACTTTCTCACGAAAGTTAACTCGCCTAACTTTGTGTAATAGAGTTAAAGCTAAACGCTTCTCCACATTTAGTATTTATTTATTTATTGTCATTGTCAAGAACAATGAAATTGCGTTTGGGGCTTCCATACAACCCAAAAAAAAGAAGAAAATAATAAATACCCCTTAAAACCCAAGTGTACATATTTAACCCAGTGTGACTCCAATGCAATAAGACAATCCTTAGCAATAATGTTCGTAGAAATTCAGACAAAGACCTGAGAAACATGACAAAATACAACAATGCAACCCATTCAATATTATTGTACTGTGAGATATGATATCAGATATGATAGTTATCTATTTAAGAAAGAGGGGGGGGGGGGGGGGGCAGGAGGGGGAAGAGAATAAAGATATGATGCACCAATGCAGACCAGTTCATTGCTATTAAGAAGTTGGATATGGTTATTGTCCGTGAGAGGGGGGCAGAGAGTTCAGGAGCCTCACAGCCTGTGGATACAGGCTGTTGGCCAGTCTGGATGTTCTGGCCTGTATAGACCTGTACCTTCTCCCTGAGGGCAGCAGATGGAAAAGGTGGCGCGCAGGGTGATGTTGGTCCCGCAGGATACTGTGCACCCTCCTCAGACAGCGAGTGGGGAAGATATTACTGATCTCTGGCAGACTTGTTCCAATAATTCTGCCAGCTTCCTTCACCACCCGCTGGAGTGCTTGCTGATCGGCCTTGGTGCAGCTGGGGAACCACACTAGAAATCCATACGTCAGAACGCTGCTGATGGCACAGTTGTAGAAGTTCAACATCAGAGATCTGGGAATGTGTGTGCTCCGCAGTCTCCTCAGGTAGTAGAGGCGCTGTTGGGCCTTCCGTACAACTGAGGTGATATGGTTGCCCCAGGACAGGTCCTCGGTCACAGTTACCCCCAAGAATTTAAAACTGCTCACCCTCTCCACCGCCTCACTGCCAATGAAGAGAGGCAGATGGTTGTTATGACCCCTCTTCCGGAAATCTACAATGATCTCCTTGGTCTTTTTGGTGTTTAAGACCAAGTTATTGTCGTGGCACCATGACTCTAGTTGTTGCACCTCTGTCCTATAGTTTGTCTCATCATTGTTGGATATAAGTCCGAGCACTGTAGTGTCATCTGCAAACTTAACAATGAGATTGGACGCGCAGGAGGAAATACAGTCATGGGTGAAGAGAGTGTATAGCAGAGGGCTCAGAACACACCCCTGAGGGGCACCGGTGTTGACCACAAGGGTGGAAGAGGTGTTCTTACCCACTCTGACACTCTGTCTACGGTTAGTGAGGAAGTCCACAATCCAGTTGCACAGAGAGGAGTTAAGTCCCAGTTGGTGGAGTTTGGGACGTAGTTTGTATGGCCGGATGGTATTAAAAGCCGAGCTGTAGTCTACAAAGAGGAGCCGTGCATAGGTGTTCCTGTGTTCCAAGTGCTTCAGTAATGTGTGCAGCACTGTGGCGATCGCATCCTCGGTTGACCGGTTCTCCCTGTATGCAAATTGGTGCGAGTCCAGGGATGGTGGAAAAGCAGCTCTGATGTGTTTAATGACCAGTCTCTCCAGGCATTTGGCGGGAATGGGGGTGAGTGCCACAGGTCTGAAATCGTTCAGACATGTGACATTTGACTGTTTTGGATGGGAACGATGGTTGCTGCTTTGAAACAGGATGGTACCAGTGAACAGGACAACGAGGTGTTATATATAGAGGTGAAGACGTCCGCCAGGTCCGCAGCACAGTCTTTTAGCACCCGGCCCAGCACTCCATCTGGCCCGGCCGCCTTCCTGGTGTTAATGCTCCGGAACACACGCCTCAGCTCATGAGTGCTCAGGACCGGAGCAGGGTCGGTTGAGGGGAGAGGGGACAGGACAGGGTCGGTGTTCTCCCTGTCAAAACGGGCATAAAAGAGATTTAGATCCTCAGCCAGAGTAGAACTGTCGGCTGAGGGTGATGGTGTTCTTCTTTTGTAGTCCGTGATAGCCCTGATGCCCTCCCAGACCTGCCTTGGGTTTGTGTTGTTCTCAAACCTGGCCTCGATACGCCTCCTGTGCTGCTGCTTGGCAGTCTTGATGCCTCTTCTCAGGTTGGCCCTGGCAGCACTGTATGCCTCCTAGTCCCCGGATTTGAAAGCGTTGTTCCTTGTTCGAATAAGTTGTTGAACTCCGTGTGTCATCCAGGGTGGATTATTAGGGAACACACGGAATCGTTTCCAAGTTGTTACATTGTCCACACAGAAACAGATGTAGTCCAAGACAGTGGAGGTGTAACTGTCCAATGCGACACGATTGTCAGTGTCCTGCACCTTGAATACATCCCAGTCTGTGCAGTGGAAACAGTCCTGAAGCATCGGAATAGCATCCTGCGGCCATGTTCTCACGGTTTTGGTTGTAATCCCAGTGCTCTTGATCTTTTGTGTGTATATTGGGTGTAGCAGAAGGGAGAGATGGTCTGACAGACCCAGGTGGGGATAAGCCTGGGCTCTGTACGCATTCGCCATGTTGGTGTACACCTGGTCCAACGTTCTATCTCCTCTGGTAGCACACTTCACATTACGGTGGAAATTGTGAAGTACAGATTTCAGGTCCGCGTGGTTAAAAACCCCAGCCGCAATAAAGACACTGTCCGGGTGTGCTACCAGGCTGTTATTGATGCTGCTGCTCAATTGTGCTAACGCTAGCTTAGCATTAGCATCTGGTGGAATGTAAACAGCGCAGATGTAAACGGCAGAAAATTCCCGAGGGAGATAGAATGGACGGCACTTTAACACCAACAGTTCTACCTCTGTACTGCACAGTTTTTCCGTTACCGTGACGTTCGTGCACCAAAGGTTGTTAATATAGATGCACAGCCCCCCGCCAGTCTTCTTACCCGAGTCCGCAGACCTGTCGGCTCGATAGGCGGTGCGGCCTGCTAGATCGATAGCCGCATCGGGAATGGCGCTGTCCAGCCAGGTTTCAGTGAAAATCATGCACGAACAGTTATTAAAAGTCCGTCGAGTGGCGATCTGCAGTCGTATTTCATCCAGTTTGTAACGGATTGAACGGGCGTTGGAGAGGAATATGATCGGGAGTGGTGGTTTAAACGGACTAGTCTTTAGCCGTGCCCACAGGCCTCCCCGCTTGCCTCTCTTCTGCCTCCGCTCGCAACGTCTCCTCCTGCGGCTTGCTGTTGCGGGTAGCCCTGGGGGTTGCTTAACGATCTCCGGGGGGATGAGATACTCGGATGTTAGTTGAAGATCTCCACGGCTTAGTTGTAGTAGATCATCTCTGTTGTATTGAAGTAACCCCAGACTGTGTGAAATAATACACAGTACCACCAAAAGTGCAAAAGTGTAGGAGCTCCGGGCCGCTGCGTCTGTGCGCGCCGCCATCTTGGTTGCAGTGATCAGAAACGCTTCTCCACATGTGAACCTTGAAGTGACCCAAAAGTGATATTACTAAAACATGTGACAAATGTGAAATTTCCAGCACATTCCCACTCTTTGGATTACTCTGCTAATCACATCAATAACAGACATTTCTTTTCTGACATTCTGTATATCACATCAACACCATTGTACACTCAAAGAGGTTTCACTATGTGCATCCTCACTTCACTATTCTCCTCTCCACCCTTTTGTTCATCTCCAATCGTCATCATAGCCTAAACTTCCATATGCAAAAGATAACAATAATGATAAAAAGAAAAAACTTCCAAAAATATCAAATTACACATGGAAACATGATGTTCATTCATGAGAAACTGTGGCTAAGATAACTGGTGTACTAGAGAAACGGTCTAGCTGTCATACAAAATGTGCACAAGTAATTTGTCAGTCATTTTTAATCAGGATCACGACTCCCTGTATTTGTGATGTGTGGAGAATCATGTAAATGCATATCATTTGTAAAATGACTAGAAAAGTCACACCAGTGACCACCAGAACTTAAAAACACACTGAACCTTTCAGGCAAGACCAGCCTGACTGTTTAATCAGGTGTTATCCACATTCCATCGCTGATCCCTCTCTGCACGTTACTCAGTTGGAGCTTGGCACTCTCTCGTTGGAGGAGGGCGCTCTTTCACCCCTCACTCTGTTCCAACGCAGCTTTAGGTTGAAAGGGCAAAGTACATAGACCCTTGTTGTCTTCCTCAACATCAACACAGAAATCCTTTCGACCTTTGGATTATTATTGTGGTTCTGAAAACTTCTTGTGACAACTGCTAGGAACTCAAGTGGCACAACCTTCCACCTTAACCTCTGTCTGGGCTCTCAGCTGTGACTGGAATGGTCCCTGCTTCTCACTGGTTCTTTCATGACTTCTCATCCAGTCTCAGTCTGGAGTTTCCACCTTGGGATGACTTCTTGCTGTAACACTCTCTGGTGTTAAAGGTCCTTGCCATGCATCAATTTAACTTAATTAGCAGAACAAGAAAACGGACAAAGCTAAGTCTCTTAAATAATTTCAGGATTTCTCCTCTGGAGCAGCCTCGCTCCGGGCCTGTAAACCTGTGTTAGAAATGGAAAAGAAAGAAAATATGTCTGTGAAGGTCATCGTGGTCTAAGGAGCTTGGAAAGAAAAGCGTCTGGACTTCTTTGAGTTGCTTGAAGACGTTTCACCTCAAGAAAGAAAGAAAAGAAAATGAAGTTAGTGTGTTTTTCATGTTGACTCTGTGTAACTCCTGGTTCCTCCATCCACACTATAGTATAATCAAAGACCACTGATCAATGGCCATGAAAATTTGCATATTAATGATCAAGGAACTGACCTCACAGCCCATTTTTCACTCAGTGGTGCTGGTTTCAGTCATTGTGGAAATGTCCTGTTTATAAGGTTGGGGAAACCTGCAGTCAGCTGAGACTGAAGAAGTCACTTGGATGAGTGACGCTATGACCAGATGAACAGATTCAAATTTTGGGGATAAAGTCAACACAGCTTGATACCTTTTGTTTGTGTATTCAATTGTGTCTGTATTTCAATTATTTCAAGTTATATTATCTCACATTACAGTGTGTGTGTGTGTGTGTGTGCGTGTGTGTGTGTGTGTGTGTGTGTGTGTGTGTGTGTGTGTCCTCAGTGAACTGTATCAGTCTCTGCAGTATCTTCCAGCTGCAGCAGTCACTTCAGTTTCTGTTCAGTCTGACTGAGGGAGGTTTTTGTACGACTGTTTTTCACTGTGTGAACACCCACTGACTGTTAATGTTATGGAGACTCTGACAGTAATAAACTGCTGCATCTTCAGCCTGGACTCCACTGATGGTCAGAGTGAAGTCAGAGTTTGATCCACTGCCTGTAAAACGAGCTGGAATCCCTGATTGTTGAGTGCTAGCATAGTAAATGAGCAGTTTAGGAACTCCTCCATCTTTCTGTTGGTACCAGGCTAAATAGTTGGAGCTATAAACATTCTGACTGGTCGTACACTTGATGCTCACAGTTCCTCCCACAGCAGAGCTCACTGCTCCAGGCTGAGTCACTGTGATCTGTCCTCTGGACTCTGAGGACACAGAGACAAAAACATAAAGCAGCTTCATGGTTTTGTGGGCTTCATTTCAGAGGGACAGATGTTGATAGAGGAGAGGAGTTTGATTCTCTGGACTTTACCTGTGAAGCAGCAGCAGAGGAGAGTCCAGATGAGGACGCAGATCAAAGTCATGTTTTTGATGAGGAGGATTTCTGTGGCTTCTGTTGTGATGAAGGACAGCTGTCAGTCATCCAGTGTTCAACTCTCAGGACTATAAACTCTCCCAGAGCACTGGAGCATGGTGCTGCTGATGCAAAGTGCCTCTCTATGGAAATGATCTGAATCAAGGACATGTAATTATTTGTTCTTTGCACAGTTTTGCTTTCATCAGCTTCTGAAATGAAAAAGTTTAGTTTTTCAGTACAAATAAACAGAATAGAGCCCTTTCATCACTGTGAAAACAGGTCCTTGAATATTTAATCATAAATCCTTAAATAATTCTTGGTCAGTGATGCATTTTTCAGGTACAAAGAAAAATTTATTATCATTTTTAATGAGATGTGCAAAGGGCCCTTGAATTCTGTGCATTTAAAAGTGGAGTAGAACCAACCACAAAATCACCTTCAATTCATCATCAGGTGATGGTTTAAAGCAGGGGTCTCAAACTTGCGGCCCGTTTACTAATGTTGCAGCTTTTAGGCAGGGATGACTCCGGGAGTTGCTTTCTCACTGCATATGCTTTATTTCACAATCAGATCGATAACAAAAACATACAGCAGCTCCTCTCCTACTCCTAGCCCTTTGCTGCGGTGGAAAAAGAACGACTCCAAATCCCCTTCAAGGAACATATGTACAAAAGAGTTTTCCTGACACACCAATGGGGCGTTCAATGCCATCTTGTAAATATGAGTACTCTGGCAGAATAACAGTTCAAATGAAAAATACACCAGAACAAACAAGCAAACAAAAAAAGAAGTGTGGGGTACCTTTGAACCAATGAACAAAGTATAACAATTTATACTTTTTAACATAACCCGGCCCCGTCAATATGTGTATCTCTCACACTCTCCCCCACTCGAGAAATGTCGTCCCGACATAAATGTACCTTATAATCTACAATCCATAGGGAATAATAGAATGGCATGGACTATTTACCAGGTTACATTACACCCTTTTTTTTTTAAGTTACCCAAACTACCGTGCACTGTAGTTGTGTATACTCCTGATATAATCAGTTTAGCTTTCTTTTTTTTTTTTTTTAGTCCAACATTCACTCTATCAAATTACCATGCTATGTGTACTCTCCTGTAAGGGCATTAACTTTGTCCACATCACATCTGAACACTAAGCATCTTCCCTTTACTCATACACATGTTCGGCCTGCAATCCATGTGTCACGATATTTCAATCAACATAGGTACATTTGTTACAATCTGAAATAGGGGTACCAAGTGTAAACATTATATCTTCTTCTTTTACCAAGGTCGCCAGTAACCTTGAATATTCACACATTTGGTGGCCACTATTCTTTCTTCAAGACTTGGTTGTCCAAGTTTACTATAGGTCAAAGTCTGTGGTCTCCTCCTTTCTCTCTTTGGGTATGGACTTGGCTGGTCTGTTTCCAAAGCCTCTTCGACATCAGAGCTGCTGTCCACCTCCCCTGCATCCACAATAGCCACATCCTCTGGTTCCATATTGTCCATTTTCTCCTCATCAGCTTGGCTGGGGTCCCCCTGGCCATCTCCTGACATGTGAGGAAACTCATCTGGCTCACCCCCGTCCCTTAGTGGCATAAACTCTGCCGCTGTGGGGTCCAATGTAGGTGAACACTGAGGCTCAGGATAAGGCCAGGTGAAAACCGCATCAGAAAACTCATCTGTGTCCTCCTCCTCCTCACTCCCCACTTGTGTTGGAGTCATGCATGTTTGTTTCCGTTTGTTATAATGTCTTTTCCTTGTTTTAGTACTCGTTACGGTTGCCTCCTTATCTGCTGGGAGCGGAAGAAAATCGCAAGGCAACAACATATTCCTGTGCAAAATCCTTGTCCTGCCTTTACCATTCTCTGGCTCCAACTCAAACACAGGACTGTCCTCTCCCTTTTGTCTTTTAATGATGTAGATGTCTTCCCAATAGGAGCGGATTTTACCTGGCCCACCCCTCTCCACAACATTTCTAACAAGGACACGACTCCCTATTTGAAGTGGTGGACCATGCACACTTTTGTTGTACTGCCTTTTACCTCGGTCAGCTGACTTAGCTGCATTTTTGGAGGCGACAGTGTAAGCTTCAGCCATTCTCCTTCTCCATCTGTCCACATAGTCCTGGTAGGAGCCTGAACTGTCCTCCTGCTCAATGCCAAAGAGAAGGTCAACCGGTAACCGTGGTGACCTACCAAACATTAGGAGAAAAGGAGGGTAGCCAGTGGCCTCATTAACAGTACAATTGTAGGCATGTACAACTTTATGGAGGTGGCTTTTCCAGTCTCTTTTCTGTTCCTCTGTTAGTGTTCTTAACATCGAGAGCAAGGTCCTGTTGAATCTTTCGGTCTGCCCATTTCCTTGTGGGTGATAAGGAGTAGTGTGTGACCCTTTAACACCAGCCAGTTCTTTTAAATGGTGCAACAGTCTATTCTCAAACTCTTGCCCCAAATCATGGTGTAATTTTTCTGGAAAACCAAACCTGAGACAATAATCATTGAATAGTTTTTCTGCTACAGTCTTAGCTGACTTATTTGTAGTTGCATAGGCCTGAGCGAAGCGGGTGTAGTGGTCCATAACTACAAGTATGTATTCACACCCCCCCTTGCATTGCTCCAGGTGCAAAAAGTCAACTGAAACCAACTGAAATGGATGAGTGGTCTCTATGCTCAACATAGGTGCCCGTGCCTGTCTGTTTGGTTTCCTCTGTTTGAGACACTCACAAACATTACTGACAAAGTGTTCAATGTCTCTTTGCATCTTAGGCCAGAAGAAACGATCCCTAATTAAATTTAGGGTCCTTTCTGATCCCAAGTGGCCCATCTGTTGGTGTAGTTCCTTGAGCACTAGTGGGCGGTAAACTGAGGGGAGAACTAGTTGTTTTTTGTGTCGAGTCTCTCTGAACATAGTTCCATCCTCTCTGATTTTTAGTTTGCTCCACTCTCTAGCCAATGCTTTAAACTCAGTGCTCTCAGTTTTAATTTCCTGTGTGGTGGGCCTTTTGTTTTGCACTACAGACTCGTACATTTTACCTATCACGGGGTCTTGCCGCTGTGCTGCACAGATTTCCTCTCTTGGTATTGGCTGAATCATGTCCAGCAGTTCCTCTGCTCGTGTTTGATGCTGAAGGGTGTGGGAAGGAGACAGCGTTAAACATTAGAGCTTCTGTTTGCTGTACTAATATGCCCTGCTGTGAGGCTGCAACCACGTCCTGGCTAACCGTCTGTGTACAGCAGTTTATATAGTCCTCAAAATCGAGGGGCATCCTGGATAAAAAATCTGCATCTGCATTTGTTTTTCCTGGCCTGTATTTTATCGTAAAATTGAAATCTGCGAGCTCAGCCACCCAACGCTGACCTGATGCATTCAACTTTGCTGTCGTTAACACATAGGTGAGTGGATTATTATCTGTATAAACCACAAAAGATGGCGCATGCAGCAAATAATCTCTGAAGCGCTCACAGACATCCCATTTGAGAGCTAAAAACTCTAGTTTGCCAGCATGCATATGGTAATTTTTTTCTGGCGGCGTTAACGTTCTAGATCCATAAGCTATGACTCTTAACTTGCCATTACTGCGCTGGTAGAGCACTGCTCCTAACCCTGCTTGAGAAGCATCAGTATGAAGCACAAATGGTTGGTTTAGATCAGGGTAGCCTAGGATCGGAGGACTGGCCAGTTTATTGACTAAGTAAGACAAAACCTGATGGTGTGACTCTGTCCATTTCACAGGGGCTGATGAAGGCAACTGTCCTTTAGCCTGTTTGTTTTTCTCCTTCCTTCTCTTGTTCTGTGTTTTTAAGTCCTGTGGGCTACTTTTAGCATTTGTTTGGGCTGCTAGCAGTTCATACAAAGGTTTGGCGATACGTGAAAAGTCCTGTATATAGGCTCTATAATAAGATAGGAAGCCCAAAATCTGTCTCACTTCCCCCACTGTACTAGGGTGTTTCTCTTTAAGTGACATCACGGAGGCGACCTCTGCTGGATCCATACTATGGCCATCTTTTGACACCACTCGACCCAAAAACCTGACCTTAGGCTTGAACAGTTCACATTTCTTAGCAGTAAGTTTGACCCCATGTCTCTGATACCTTTGTAGCACGGCTCTTACATGCTCAACATGGTCCTCAAAAGATTTACTGTGGACCAAATTGTCATCAAGGTACGGTAGACAGATATCATCACGCAGACCCCAAAGACACTCCTCCATGCTCCTCTGGAACTCTGCTGGGGCGGAGCTGAGTCCAAATGGGATTCTAACCCACTGGTATAAACCCCAGGGGGTGATGAATGCAGTGAGTGGCTGACTGTCTTCGTCTAGGAATCCTTGATGATAAGCCTTTCCCTGGTCTAGTACTGTAAACCAGGAGCTACCAGTAAGGCTATCCAACATGTCCTGTATCCTAGGAATAGGATGTCTGTCAGGCACCGATTTGCGATTAAGTTCTCGATAATCCACACAAAGTCTGAGGTCACCGGACTTTTTCCTAACACAGACTATCGGTGACGAATAAGGCGACTTGGATTTCCTGACCCACCCCCTATTGATCAAGTCTTGCAGGTAAGCTTTTACTTCCTGATGCAGAGGTTTAGGCACACTATTGTAAGTCTTTTGAACTGGTGTTTGGTCGTTGAGAGTGATGTGCATCCGAAGGCTAGGAATGCAGCCTACATCATTTTCGTCTTTTGCAAAAGCTTTGCATTCCTCCCTGAGCATCAGCCTCACCGCCGACTGTTGCCCACTTGTTAGATGGTCTAGAACTACAGGAGGATCCCAAACACCACTTGTCTCACCTGTGGGGGCTAATGGGACTTCAACACCTGCTTCGTCTGCTGTTTTAGTTGTTGGAGTTTCTACAAGTTTTAGGGCAGCTGGGTATATTGCTTTTACGCCCTCAATGTGCCCCAGGACAACACGCGGATCTACAGAAATATTATGGCATGTGGTATTTGTGACAGATACTGGGACCATGGCTGAGTTGCCCCTTTTTACTTTAAACAATACTTCCTGCAAATGAAGCCCCTCAGGCAGGCTGGGGTTCAGAACAGGACAAAATAACATTACAGTGTCCTCGTCACCCTGTATGCGTGTGCGACAGCGAATGGTAGTAGCTTCACTAGGGCCTAAAACAACTTTACTCCGCCCTGTCTTGACTTGGATCTCTTCCGCGGCTGTTCGATGTGTCTCTATCAACTGGATAAAAGTCTTAGCAGATCCGACGTCAATACCAAAAGCACTACTCACAATATTTGCAGCACAGTCACAGTTTTTAACACCCTGTTGTTTAAGTTGCTCGTTGATGATTTCTTCTATAACATTGTATCCAATAATGGGATCCTGAGCTACATTTGGGTCACTAGAGACCAATACGGGCACTAGGAGACTAGAGCTGGTCGTCTCCACCCCCGTCAGTCTAAACTCTACAGGGACCCACCCCATAAATGGTATCTCTGTCTGATTAGCTGCGATTGCTAAGAGTTCATCTATCCACCTGATAGTGGTGTGAGGTAAGTGCTTGACTCTCCAGTTCTCATTTATTACGGTAGCCTGTGCACCCGTGTCCCACAATGCGGTGACTGGTACATTGTCAAAAGTGCATCTCACCATTTTTCGTCTACCAATCAGTTTCACCAGTTTTTGTCCTTGCTTATCTGATAGAAGGTCAGAATATCCCATGTATGACAAACACCCCTTTTTCTCTCTTTCCCTCAAATGTTGTTCAACTAGCCTCACCACTTTACATACATGTTTGTGATGGTGCCAGTGTTGTCCCTGACAGGCTTTAGAACAGTAACTGACAGATGAGCAGCCTGCACACCTCTGGAGTGGGGTGCTGACCGACTCTCTCTGGTGGCAGCAACCACAGCGGCGGGACTCCTGATGTGGCGGTGGCGGTGGGGTCACTGCTGGTCCCGTGGCAGTGGCCCTCTGGCATTTCCCTGCAGCTGAAGTGGAGCTCGGCATCCTCTGGAGATGTGGCCGGGCTGGCCACACTTAAAGCAGTGGGTGCAGTTGTCTCCCTCTCCGTTGCTCTGGCAGGTCCTGCAGCCTTTCTTCCTCCGGGTGTCCTCCAGCATCTGATGTCCTCTTTGTAGTCTGCGACTTGCCAGCGTTCAGGGAAGCAAGAACCATCTGCCTCACCTCTGCAACCTCGTTCCTCAGCTCTTTCACCAGGTCGTGCATTTCGGGTGGAGGATGATTTTTCTTGTCTTCCTTGGTGGCGGGGATCTGTGAGTTGCTGCGTGGTTCATCCCTAGTATGTAGCTCATTGATTCTTGGTGGTTTTGTATTGTTCCTCTTTAACTTGTTCAGTCTTTCTGTCTCGAGATTGGCAGCCTCATTTAGTTTCTCAATCAGCATTTCATCAGTCACATCTGGGTTGTCAAGAAGGGCTTTAATCTGGAACTTTATGTTGTCATTTTGCAGCCCAGTACCCACTGATCTCAAAAACTTCCTTTTTACCAGGTCCCGACTGTAGTGTTCTGCTTCTTTGTACTTGGATGCGTACAGGAGGCGATCTTTAAGCTCAATGGCTCTGAATAAAAAGTCTTGAGCTGACTCTTTTGGATCTTGGGAAATATTTATCAGTTTTTGGTACAAATCAGATGTGTCATCTTCTCTGTAATGTCCTTTTAATATTGTCTTTAACTGTGTGAGTGTCAAATCAGTCTTTATTTCAAGCATATCACGCAGTTTGAGACCTGGGCCCTGTGCTTCGTACGTCGCTTACTACATCCAAGATCAAATGAAACATCCAAGACCAAACCATCGCGCTAACCGTGAGCGCGCTAATCCGGTTCCCCGAACACACCTGCTGTTGACGATTAGTACAGCTGGACGCAGTAATGTGACATCACTGGGTGTCGTAAAAGGGGCTACGCATCGATAGTAGAAACATTGATCGGCAACCCTCTGATTGGTCGGCGAAAATGTCGACGGAGCGCGCTCGGCTCGGTATTTTTCGGCAGCAGAGCAAGAACTCTTGAGTGAGGGATTTCAGGAGTTTCAGAGTTTAATCAGAACGCAAGGGAACACTGCAAAGGCTGCAAAAGCAAGGAGCGAGGGCTGGCAGGAAGTTGCTGACAAATTAAACTCGTAAGTAATTTAATAATAACAATAATAATGGAGTGGATTGATATAGCGCTTTTCAAGGCACCCAAAGCGCTTTACAATGCCACTATTCAGTCACTCTCACATTCACACACTGGTGGAGGCAGCTACAGTTGTAGCCACAGCTGCCCTGGGGCAGACTGACAGAAGCCAGGCTGCCATATCGCGCCATCGGCCCCTCTGGCCAACACCAGTAGGCGGTAGGGTAGATTTATTATATTACACTATATTATCCAATATTATATTACATTATATTATAATATGTTATATTTTATCCTCTTTCACATTAGAGCCACGACAGGACCCACTAGAACATGGGAACAGGTAAAAGTGAAATATAAGAATGTTCTACAGAATGGTAATATTTATCACTTATATTGCTTTTAGTCTCTTGGAAAGAGACCCTGGAATAATCTGTTTGTTTATAACAGCAACCAAGAAAAGGGCAGAGCAACAAAAGACAGGTGGTGGTCCTGCACCCCCTCGTCAACAAGTTGGTTAAGTAAATAATACCCTCACGGGAAAATCGATATCTCTCTATGAGCACACTGTCGCGCTGAGCTAAAGGATCCTGTCTGTCCCGCAATATACGCTGAATTCTGAGGACTCTCCTTATCAATCTTGCACCTTCCGCAATGGGTGGCTCGCGTATACGGACAGGACATGGCTGCGACAGACTTCCCAAATCCACCTTCGCTTTTATAGCCGTGGTCTCTCATCTTGATTACACGAAGTAATTTACAATTGCTAGTCTGAAATATGAATTAAATCTGTAATAATCACATACATGTAATAGAATGTTAATAGTACATTTCCCTTTTTTAGGAAATGACCTGTGTGAAATCAATAAATGGATCAGGTGCTGCATTGTCTTTAGTTACATTGATGTTATTTATTTATGGTGAAACAGTGGTGGAATATCGCTGTTGCTTTCGTATGAATGACGCGGGCATACCTGCGTGGCCGCGATCTAATCCTGTTTACATAGAGTAAACCTGCTCCCCAGCAGGTTTACGCTTACGGCTCTGTTGCTATGACAGCAAGTCCCGGATGGGCTTCGGGGAACCGAACGATCCAGGATCACGCGAAATCGTCAACAATCTCATCCAGCTAACTCACTTAGCACGGTACGAAGAACAGGCCCCTGGATTGATGGCTCTTATCACTGCTTCAATAACTTCTGACTCACTGTGGCCTTTGCAGAGTCCATTTTCCATCTGATGCAGCAGATTGGTATAGGACAGCCAATCGCGCTGCCCTCCCTCACCTATTTGGCCACAGATGCGAAACTCCCTGCGAATTGTCACCTCTGGTACTTTAGAAGACGGCAGGTTCTGGCCGAGGCTCGGGGCAGCGTCTGCCATCTTGAGTTTCTGCCCTATCGCTCTAATTTCTTCCTGCAGCTCGTCATACTTGTCTCTAGCGTCTGAAGGGCGGGAAAAATCACTCTCGGCCGCATTGTCTTTAGCTTTATATTCGCCCAAAAATGATAAAAGTTCCTTCACAAACTGTACAGCATCGTCTGGTGTATAACTGTTTTCCACCTCGTCCAGTTTATGTTCTATAACTTTCATCAGGTGGCGTCTGGAAGTGTCTTTTGTAGGCTCATCTAGCGGTGTAGCAAAGCCTTTCACATTATAACCCACTTCTATGAGCTGATCACGACTTAGCTGGCAGAGTTTGGCGGTGATCTTATCTCGTAGGGCTTCTACCTCCATTGTGGGTACTCACAAGCTTGTCTTTAGCCCATCAGATTTCAGGTCCGGTGCTTGGAGAAAGGTTTTTCTTCAGCGGTGCGGTAGCGCTAACGTTAGCAGCTAATGGCGCTAACCAGGCTTCTGCTTCACTCTTGTGCTGGAAGTTCTTCAAACCTTCCTCCTGGCTGGCTCGCCATGATATGTTGCAGCTTTTAGGCAGGGATGACTCCGGGAGTTGCTTTCTCACTGCATATGCTTTATTTCACAATCAGATCGATAACAAAAACATACAGCAGCTCCTCTCCTACTCCTAGCCCTTTGCTGCGGTGGAAAAAGAACGACTCCAAATCCCCTTCAAGGAACATATGTACAAAAGAGTTTTCCTGACACACCAATGGGGCGTTCAATGCCATCTTGTAAATATGAGTACTCTGGCAGAATAACAGTTCAAATGAAAAATACACCAGAACAAAAAAGCAAACAAAAAAAGAAGTGTGGGGTACCTTTGAACCAATGAACAAA
Organism: Astatotilapia calliptera; assembly: GCF_964374335.1. Lineage (NCBI taxonomy): Eukaryota > Metazoa > Chordata > Actinopteri > Cichliformes > Cichlidae > Astatotilapia > Astatotilapia calliptera. The sequence goes on along the minus strand of NC_137442.1, from coordinate 3,110,154 downwards.
GTATAACAATTTATACTTTTTAACATAACCCGGCCCCGTCAATATGTGTATCTCTCACACTAACATGAAGAATTACAACACAATTTGGCCCTTGAAGTTCCTTTTTTTGTTAGGGAGGGTTTGTGTGCTGTTGAGTGCAATGTTACAATAAGTTCTTTAAAACAACCAGAAAGACAGTACCAATGTGTTTACTTTGTAGTTCAATGAAAGGCTTCAGTTTGTTAAGAGTGTGAAGTACTGTGCTCACGTTTGCAGTTTTGTCTTGTTAAACAATATTTGACATAAAAAAATAAAAAAATAAAAAAACACTACATTTTCAGAAATATTTGTTTTCTTGTTTGGATGGTGTTTTTTCACTGCTTGAACACTAAATTGGCCCTTCAACGAGATGACAGTGCCAGCAGTGGCTCACAGCTCAATTAAGTTTGAGACCCCTGATTTAAAGGAACAGGAATACTGGTTATATTTTTTGGACCTTGGTCATTTTTTGTGATGAGAGGAGATGATCAATGTTGAGTTTTTCATGTTCCCAGAGTTGCACTTTTAATCCTGCTTTGATTTCATTACTGTGCTAGTGCTTATGAACTTTGTTTGATTCTTGTGTTTGTTTTTAGATTCCTGTTTTGACTTTAGTTATCCTCGTGATATGTTTCAGGTCTTGTTCACGTTGGACCTTGTGGTGATTTTGTTATTTTTATTATTATTAGTAGTAGTAGTATTATAGCCTCCCCAGTGTTTCCATTTCTCTTATCTGCTCTGTTATGTAGTTTATTCTTCTCACTTTTCTAATTAAAGTTTTGGTTTGGTTCCTGTTTAACATCTGAAGAAAGTTGAAGGTGTAGATCACAGGTGTCGAACTCCAGGCCTCGAGGGCCGGTGTCCTACTGGTTTTAGATGTATCCTTGATCCAACACAGCTGATTTAAATAACTAAATGACCTCCTTAAAGTGTCTTGAAGTTCTCCAGATTCTTGGCAATGAACTAATCATTTGATTCAGGTGTGATGACCCAGGGTGAGATCTAAAACCTGCAGGACACCGGCCCTCGAGGCCTGGAGTTCGACACCCCTGTAGATTTTCCGTGCAGACTGTCATGGTCCTTCTGTCCTAGTCAGTCTGACCTGCTATTTCTGCCATTCTCTCCTCCACCAGCTCTCTCTCTGCCTCCACTATCACTGTGTGTGTGTGTTCTGGTGTTCTCGTCTTTGTGCAGCATCAGGACTTTGAGAGGAGTTTCCACTTCTGGACCACAAACACCTGCTGGCAATCACACACCTGCCTGATGATCTTGTCAAGCGCCACTATTCAGGAGTGTCATGTGTCTTTGACCCAGTGTTTTTGTGTTTTTTTGGACTTGGTTATTTATTATTGTGGTGATTTTGTTTCTTAGTCTTGATTTGTGCTTCCTACTTTAATTGTTTATATTTCTATTTATTTAGTCTGTTCTCTTTCGTGTCCTGGTTGTCTTGGTCTCGTCTGTGTCGTCTTTCCAGCCCATCATGTTACCCCCTCGCTGTCCCTCGCTCTCTGTCTCTATGTTGTGTTTCCTGTTTTATTTTGGTAGTCCTTGTCTCACGTGTATTGTGTATAGTTTTGCTTCCCCCTCATCTCATTATAGCTGTGTCCCAAAATGTCGGCTGCATCCTCCGGAGGCCGCATTTGAAGGCCGATTACGTCACAGCCAGGCGACGAAGGCTGTCCCAATTCGTCAACTCCTTCAAATGCGTCCTTCATTTCCCCAAATTTGAAGGATGGGTGGGGTGTGTCCTTCGTGGCCCACCATATCCCAGAATTCATAGCGCGGCCCAGCCAAATTTCAGCTGCCAACAATGGCACTAAGTTTTAAAATTACTCTTATTAATCTTTCTGGGCCACAAAATAAACTTTTAACATATTTTAAGGCGAGAAAGTAGCTGCGTAAATTACAAATATCTGCTTGGTTTATCAAGACATCGCATATTTGCAAAAGTGTGCCGACGTTTTCGGAGACGTCTGTTACCCACCAGCTCGATAGCAAGCCGGGGGGTTCAATGGTCACTCCAGCCGGCGAGAGCAGCGGACTCCCGGCTTCATCGTTTTCAGACCCCCGCTCTTTCGCTACTCAGGTTAAACATGATATAAGTCACTCGGATAACTTAAAAATGAAATTGTTTGCCTTTTTCTGTGTTTTATTTGTTCTGGAGTAAATCGGTTTGGCTGAGATCAAAGTTATTAGATTATTAGATTGAATAAAACTTTATTAATCCATCGGGTGGGTTCCGCCGGGATTTTCACACAGCTGAATAAACGTTAAACAGAAAACTGATTAAACAGAAGTGTGAGACGGTCGAGAATTTACGCCAGTGTCCTGTTATATTTTAGATAACAAGGAGCAGACGGCCGAGTTTATTAAACACCACCGACACAGCGGTGACGCAGATCTGAAGGCTAGATCGTCCCATTTCACAGCCCCGCACTTCCGGCCTTCTCGGTCTTTGAAGGACCCGGCCCACGTAGACCGCGTCCTCCGAAGGATGCAGCCGATGTTTTGGGACACAGCTTATGTCTCATTTGTTCGTCCTGTGTTCCCATCGGTTGCCCATCCCCTCGTTATCCTGATTTAAATCCTCAGTTTATTTCTGCTTGTAGCCGTGTTTCCTTGAGGCCCACACTACACCCACTTTACTCCTTGTTCCTATTTTCAGAGTTTTGTGTTTTAGCAAATAAAGCTCCTTTTTTCAGTTCATCCCTTTGTTTGTGTTTTTTCACACCAACTCTAACAGGATTACATAAGCAGTCATCACAATGTAAATTCATACATGTCATTTCAATTGGCCAACGTGTTTTGTGAAAAAAAAAAATTCGGGGGTGGGGTCGACGTTAAGTCTTCTCCTGATGTACAAACTATGAAGCCCATTGATGGGTCTAAAACACTCTTTGGGAGGGAAATGGACTGGTTCTTTTACAGTGCTTTTGTGTTGTAGTCTGAGCACTCAGACCTCTATCTGAGCTTTGGGCTACACTTTACACAACTTGTCTCATTCACCCACAAAGAAATACAAGAATTGTTTCTATGCTTTTCTTATGTAGGTGCTTTCTATATAACTCTTACAAACATTCAGACTCAGATAGATGCACTGGACAGATGCTTCTGAGCTACAGCCAACCCAGGCAGTTGTATCATACTCAAAGTCTACTGTCAAGAGATCAAGAGTCATGTTCATGAAAGGAAACTGTTACTGGTTGCAAACCAGTGGTTACCCTCAAGAACTGGAAGACTGGATTAGACTTTGCCAGTTAAACATTTGAAAGAGCAGGAACAGTTCCAAGATGAAGATTTTTCAGCACAATTGGATTACAAAGGAGAAAAACTGATCTGAAGCAAATCACATCGCCTGTCAAAGATGGTAGAGCCAATGTTCTGGCACTGATGTGTATGGCTGCCAGTGTAGCTGGGGCACTAGTGTTTATTGATGATGTGAATGCTGATACAGGTAGCAGGATGAAGTGTACACATCTTTACTCTCTGCTCACATTCAACCAAGTGCTGCACAAGCACTGGACAACCCTTCACAGTGCAAATGGATAATGGCTCAAAGAAAACTGTAAAAAAAACACCCACGACTTACTCTGGCAAAGAAATAGGATATTCTTCAATGGTCAAATCAGAAATTGAAACTGAAGCAGAAATTGAAATTGAAGATGGCTTCAGTAAAGGCCTGGTAGAGCATCTCAAAGAAGGACACAGCATTTGGTGATCTCCATGTATTCAAGGCATTAGGTAGTGATGTCTACAGAGGATTTTCATCCAAATATTAAAAACTGTTTTATTAACAATTATCTCGGTTTGTCCAATTAATTGTGTGCCTCTGAAAATGTGGGACAATGTCTAAATATGGCTGAGATTCCTAAACAGCTGATACAAAACTCGACGTGGATAAGGAGCTTTATGGGCCTTGAAGGTCTGGATTTCAGTCAAGTCTGAATTGTTTAAGTCAGATTTCACTCTGTTGATGTACAAAGTAAAATTGTAAAAATGTGTCATCATCCAAACATGTTTGGATCTAACTGTATTTAAACTAATATTTGTATGATGGTTTTTGAAGGAGTCATATCAGCTGAGTCATTGCTGCTGTGCAAACAGTGAATGATTTAGTTGAGTTTGTTTGTTTCAGAGTCAGAGAGCCGTGTCTCTCTACAGCCAGAGGTTTTTGTACGGCGGCTCAATGAGTTTGTATCACTGTGGTGGACTTTTGGTGGCGGAACCAGACTGGATGTTGGAAGTAAGTTAATTAAACTGTGTTTATTAATAAATATTAGTTTTAAATATTACGTCGACTGAGAAAATTGTCAGGCGGTGGAAGGAATACTTCGAGGACCTCCTTAATCCCACTGATACGGAGGAAGCAGAGTCTGGGGATGAGGGGAATGAGGGACTGCAACATTCTGTGCTTCACGGAGACATGGCTGACCCCCACCGTGCCGGACCAGGCCGTAACTCCGTCGGATTCATTCTTTGTGCTCCGCGCGGACAGAACGGCAGAGTCAAACAAAACCAAAGGTGGGGGAGTGTGTTTCATGGTAAACAGAAAGTGGTGTGATGCCAGGAGCATTTCTACTCTCTCCAGCGGCTGCTCGCCACATCTGGAGTTCCTGAGCATTAAGTGCCGCCCTTTCTATCTGCCCCGTGAGTTCACCTCGGTCATCGCCACGGCGGTCTACATCCCACCCCAAGCGGACACAGGTATGGCTTTGTCCGAATTACATGATGTGCTGAGCTCGCTTCAAAACAAGGACCCGGGCGCAGCCCTCATTGTAGCAGGAGACTTTAACAAAGCGAACCTCAGACAAGTCATGCCAAACTTTTACCAGCATGTCTCGTGTCCAACGAGAGGGGATCGAATTTTGGATCACTGCTACACGCCATACAAGCAGGGCTACAAAGCTGTCTCACACCCAGCTTTTGGGAAGTCTGACCATAACGCCATCTTCCTCATCCCCCAGTATAAACAAAGCATACGGAGGGAAGAAGTAACCACGAGGGAGGTAAAACGGTGGACTGCCCAATCAGAAGCTACGCTACAGGACGCACTCAACGACGTCGACTGGGACATGTTCAGAGCATGCGCAGTCGACATCAACGAGTTTACGGAAGTAGCAGTATGCTTCGTCAATATGCTAGCGGAGGAGATTATCCCCACTGCGAGAGTCACCTCATTCCCAAACCAGAAACCGTGGATGGACAGATCGATCCGCACTGCAGTAAACGCCAGGACCGCCTCCTACAACGCGGGTCTCGCCACTGGCGATATGAGCGCCTACAAAGCGGCCTCATACGGCGTGCGGCGCGCGGTGAGAGATCCCAAACGCCGGTACCGGGAACGTGTGGAGTCCCGCTTCCACCAGGGCGACACACGGAGTATGTGGCACGGACTACGCACCATTACGGACTACAAAGCCAGGGACACTGCGCTGATCAACGCTGACTCTGCATTCACCAACGAGCTGAATCAGTTCTACGCCCGTTTCGAGGTTAGCCAGGCGGCTAATGCTATCTACCGCCTGACTACCGAGGACAGTGACGTCATCAGCGAGAGACCGGTGACCAGCATCGCGGAGCATGACGTCCGAGCGGCACTGAGGAGAGTGAACACAAGGAAAGCGGCGGGGCCAGACGGCATCACCGGCCGTCTGCTGCGCTGCTGTGCTGATCAGCTAGCAGGTGTGTTCACTTACATCTTCAACGAGTCCCTGGCGAAGTCTGTGGTCCCCACATGCTTCAAAAGATCCACCATCATCCCTGTGCCCAAGAACAGCAAACCCTCATCCCTGAACGATTACCGGCCAGTTGCACTGACCTCGGTAGTAATGAAGGTGTTTGAGAGGCTGCTGAAGAACATCATCTCCTCCTCCATCCCAGACACCACAGATCCGCTGCAGTTCGCCTACAGATCCAACAGATCCACAGAGGATGCCATCGCCCACGTCCTACACACCACTCTCAGCCACGTGGACAAGAAACAGGGTAACTATGTGCGAATGCTGTTTGTTGATTACAGTTCAGCGTTTAACACAATAGTGCCCTGCAGACTGTTCACAAAGCTGAGGGATCTGGGACTTAACAGCCGTCTGTGTGCATGGGTGTTGGACTTCCTCACTGGCAGAACTCAGGTGGTGAGGGTGGGCAGGTGCTTCTCCAACAGCATCACCATCAACACAGGAGCACCTCAGGGATGTGTCCTCTCGCCACTGCTCTACTCCATCTACACTTCAGACTGTGTGGCCACCCATGGCTCCAACACCATTGTGAAGTTTGCTGACGACACAGTGGTGTTGGGTGCCATCTCCAACAACGATGAGGCGGCCTACATGGATGAAGTGAAGAATCTGGCATCGTGGTGCCAGGACAACCACCTCCAGCTGAACGTCAGCAAGACCAAGGAGCTGGTGGTGGACTTCAGAAGGGGTCAGCACAGAGACTACAAGCCCATTATCATCAATGGAGCTCCAGTGGAGAGGGTGCAGTCCTTCAAGTATCTTGGTGTCCACATCTCCTCAGACCTGACATGGGCTGCCCACATTCAGGTCCAGACCAAAAAGGCTAGGCAGCGCCTGTATCACCTACGACAACTGAGGAAGTTCAGGGTCTCTCCAAAGATCCTCAGGATTTTCTATACAGGCGCTGTGGAGAGCATCCTCACACAGAACATCGTGGTTTGGGAACAGCTGTGTGAAGGACCAAAAAGCTCTCCAGAGAGTGATCCGTACAGCAGAACGCTGCTGCAGGATTGCTCTCCCCCCGCTTCAGGACACCTACACCAGGAGATGCCGAACTAGAGCAGCGCAGATACTGAAGGACCCGTCCCATCCTGGCAACAAACTGTTCCAACTTCTGCAATCTGGTAGAAGGTTCCGCATCTTCCGGGCAAGGACAGAGAGACTCAAGAGGAGCTTCTATCTCCAGGAAGCTCTGATAAGTATGCCCAATAATAAGGCTCCAGGTCCAGACGGCTTTCCTGCAGAATTCTACAAAGAATTCTGGTCGATTCTAGCACCAGTTTTCTACAGAACGTTGTTGGAAATTAAAGAAAAGGGCAGACTTCCATCAAATATGAATTCTGCAAACATTAATCTCCTGCTAAAACCAGGCAAAGACCCTGTATATCCCTCAAGCTATCGTCCAATATCCCTTATAAACGTAGACCTTAAAATAATCTGCAAAGCTCTCTCAAAGAGACTGGAGAAAATAACCCCCCTCTTAATTCATCCTGACCAAACTGGTTTCATAAAAGGTAGGCACTCATCAACAAATACACGTAGATTACTTAATTTGATAGACTACTCATACAGTAAAAACCTAGAAACTACAATATTCTCTTTAGACGCAGAAAAAGCATTCGACAGAGTTAACTGGAAATTTCTATTTGCAACTTTACACAAATTTGGTTTTGGATCCTCTTTCATAAACTGGTTAAAAATATTATATAATTCCCCAACAGTTTGTGTTAGAACAAATGACCAGACATCCTCCAGCTTCTGTCTCTTGAGGGGCACCAGGCAGGGATGCCCACTCTCCCCTTCACTGTTTGCAATTTTTATTGAACCACTAGCAGCAGCAATTAGACAGAATTCAGTAATTAAGGGCATAAAATGCAAGAACGTGGAACATAAAATCAGCCTTTATGCGGATGATGTGTTACTCTTTCTCCAAAATTCACAAACCAATATCTCTGGGGTGATTGAATTGATAAACTCTTTTGCAAGAATATCAGATTACTCAATTAACTGGTCAAAATCTACAGTTCTACCGATTAATTGCTCCCTCCATAATTCCTCTTCTACACCACTGCAATCGGGAAATATAAAATATTTAGGTATTAATGTTTCTCCCAAGCTTGCAGATCTAACTAAATTAAACCATATCCCACTTTTAAAGAAGGTAGAAGATGATCTGGCTAGATGGAAATGTCTACCCATATCGCTCATGGGAAGGGTTGCCGCTATAAAAATGATGGTCTTACCAAAAATAAATTATTTATTCTCAATGAACCGCCACAAGATTGGTTCAGATCTCTAGATTCATGTATGTCCAAATTCCTTTGGAAAATAAACCCCCACGTATAAGCTTAAAAGCACTACAACAGACCAAAGATAAAGGAGGACTAGAACTGCCTAACTTTCAGCACTACTTCTTAGCAAACAGGCTTCAGTTTATCTCAGGATGGCTAAAACATACCCTCTTAGATGAACCTTGGCTAGATGTAGAACAAGCACTCTGCAATAATCTAGAGATCTCAGACCTACCATTTATCAGCTCAAACATCCAACGACATGAATGCTTTAAAAGCATCAACATCAGCTCTTCTCTGACAGCATGGTGGGAGTTTCTAAAATTGACGGCGTCTTCATTAATCCCATGCAAACGTACACCTATCTGGAACAACCCTGACATATTACAAAACAATAATATGATAAACTTTTCAGATTGGAGTGGCAAAGGAATCAAATATTTAGAACATATACTAGAAGGAACAGAATTTATTTCATTTGACAGACTAGTTACACAATATGGGATCAACAAGAAAAGATTTTTAGAATATCAACAAATTAAATCCATAGTAAAAAAGAAATTTAAACCGGGTCAAGTTGAACTACAAACACCACCAAGTGTGGTTCAATTTCTTACTCTTAAAACCCCCAAATTACTATCCAAAATATACAGAATGCTTTCTAAAACAGATGAATCAATATCACTTCCTATTGCAAAATGGGAAGCGGATTTATCAGTTAACTTAGACCTAAACTTCTGGTCTCAGATTTGCTTAAAAACCTTTCATCTAATTAGAAATCCCAGTCTTCAATTAATTCAATACAAAATATTACATAGAGTGCACTATACAGGTCATCAGATGTTCAAGATGGGATTTACGTCTACCAACAACTGCTCACACTGCCAAACCAATTCACCGGACAATTATATCCACGCTCTTTGGTTCTGTCCACCAGTTCAGAAGTTTTGGCGCGAGATATGTGAAGACTTATCGAAGTGTCTGAAATGTAACATTCCAACTTCCCCCTTAGTGTGTTTGTTGGGCAGCTTAGATAATGTCACTTCAGAAAAGAATATTGCCCATATGGTTTTCACTGCCCTATGCATAGCCAAGAAAACTGTCCTCATGAACTGGAAAAATAAAAATAATCTTAATTCTAACCAATATAGAAATTATCTATTAGATTACATTAGTCTTGATAGAGCCTCTGCCACCACATCAGATCAATTGCTCTGGGCTCCTTTGATCAGCTCCATCACCTAGTGGGGGTGGGGGGTCATAGTTTGGTCCCGCCTTCACTGTTGTGATTGGTGTGGGGGTAGGGACAGGCTTAGGGCATCGGGGGGTTCCCCGGAGGCATCTTCCTTGGGGGGCTCAACCCGGGGTAGCGGTCATGTCCGGTTGGGGGCTCTGTGGGCTCTCAGGTGACTGTTTCCTCGCGGCTGCGTGCAGCGGGACTAGGGGAGGGTCTGTGCTGACGGACGTGGGTTACTGACCTGGTAGCCTGGCTGCCCCTGGGTGGGTCCGGGATGGGCGTGAGGTTCTGGGGGCGCTCCGTCTCTGGGCTGGGGCCCGGGCCGGGCCTCGGGGGCTTGGGTCCTGGTTGGTGTGTTGCCGGGGTTGTGGGCGGGTGGGTGCATGGGGGCCCAGCCCTGGAGCAGGGTGCCGCCGGTGCATCGAGCCACCTGGGGGGCTCTTCAACTGGTGGGGAAGATTGTCACATCTTGCAGGAGCTTTCCTCTCCTCAGGGGCTCTCTCTGCAGGAGGGGGAGACACAGGAGAGGTGGAGGAAGATCTCAGCCTGGGTGTTTATTGTCTTATGTAGTCTGGAAGAAGAGTGGATGGTGGGGTGGGTGCAGTTTTCTCTGTGGTGGGGTTGGGTGGACTGCCCTGGGCTCTGTGGGGCCGGGAGGCGCTGCTGCGCTGGGCCCCGGTCTGGATGGGCCTGGGCCCCCTTTCCCTGGCGGGTCGTGGAGTATGGGGGTGCCTACTGGGGTCAGTGGGGGAGCTGGCCCCAGGGAGGGGTCACTTGCCCCTCCCTTCCTTCCCTCCCCATCTCCAGCTGCCTCCCTCTTCCCGCTCCACCACAACCACCCACACATGCAGGACCTTGGAGTAGGGGTATGTCACCAGGGTGCAGAGGAGGCCACCCCCCCCCCTTCTGGCTGCCTCTGCCTCAATTTTATCCCACAACTTAGACATTCACATTACTCACACTCTCATTACACATACATATAGGATCTTGGGGGTGGGCACGATACACGGAACCCAAAGTACCATCAGGGTGTACACCCCACCCCTGGTGTCGTTGCCCACCTCTCAATGTTAAATACACGTAGACATTGAGGGCCAACAGGAGGGACCATGCGCTTACCTGCTGCTCTCTGGCAGGTAGCTCCATGCCCTCCTGGGTTTTAAATGCACCTTAGAACACACATGCATCAACACTACAATGAGCGGGTGGAGGGAGGTTTGGAGTCTTCTCTCACCCCCGTTCTCTGCGGCCTGCTGGAGCGGGGGGGCTAGGAGGAGGAGTTGGCCGTCCGACTGCGGTCTGGAGTGTGGGGCCTCCCTGCTGCTGCGGAGTCCGGGCGGTCTGCCTCCCCCCACCGCAGGGAAAAGGGTAACACCACCTGGGTCTGGGTGCAGTTCCCCCCCTCCAGGGGCAAGGGTTAGAGTACGCTTGGGGAGTGTGATCGTGTGTACAGCGTCTCTTTATGTCTGTCTCCACGTTGGTTGAGTGTGGAGTAAGTGTATATGAGAGCATGAGGGTGGGAATAGATGTTTGTATATGTGTGTGACTGTATTTCTGTGTCTATATGTCAGGTTGGGTGTCAGGCGCCACCTCTCTGGGGACATCTTAGGCCCTCCAAGGTATGGAGGCCTATCTCCCCCTACTACCACTTCCCCTGCCGGTGGCGGACTCCCTCAGACATCGGTGCGTTGGTGGTTCTTTGTGTCCGGGGGTGGGCGTCCAGGTACACACCGGCTCACTCCTTGGCGGCCGCTTATCGGGGCCTGGAGCCTGGGGCTTGCTCGGGTCACTTCGGAGGTGGGGTGCCCCCGGCCTCTCGGCCTGGGGCTCGGTCACTCAGGCACGGCTGGCTGCCGGCGGAGCTCACGGGCGCGTCACTGCAACTCCCCCTGGTTTCTGCTCCGCGGCTGCTGAGTGAGCCCTCATCTGGGACTCTCCTCAGCTCTTTCTGGGACAGTGGCGCGGCTGCCCCTCTGTTGGTCTTCCTTGGTCTCTTGTGTTCTGGGGGCCTCTGGATGTCTGGAGTTTTGATCTCCTCCATACCTGCTTCATGCCCTGGAGGACGGGGCTGTGGCCCCCCCACACCCTCTAGCAGATCATTACATGAAGGAACCTTTTAAAAAAACAAAAAACAAGCGCGTCCATGCTCACAGGTGTACCACGGGTGATCACACCCACAAACTACACCCTTTTTGGCTCCTACCTCAAAGCACACTGTGTTGTGTTGATCTTATGTGCTGCACAATAATGTGTAATATTTAGTATTTACTGTCATATTCCCATATATCATTGTGATGTTGTTTATTCTATTACTCTTGTTCTCTTCTGCTTGTTTTCTTTTTTCTTTCTCAGCAGGTGACCCAGGTGACTGATATATGCATTTTTTTTTCTTTTCTTTTTCTGCTCACTCTGTTGGTTTTTGGTTTTTGCCCTTCTCCCCCGTCCCTCTTCTCAGCTGTTTCTCTTTCCCTCTTTCTTTCTCCCCTTCTTTCCCCCAGTAAAGTCTGTCCCATATTCAGTAAGTGAAAATAAAATAAACAATAAAAGGTGAATCAAATGGACCATTACGGCAAGGCTGGGATGGTCAATTTGGTGAAGTAAATCCATTGGGCATCTTTCTTTGCCTTTAGACAACAATTCTGATGCAAAAGAGCCAAACGGGACAGGCCAAAAAAAAAAAAAAAAAAAAAAAAAAAGAGGAGCTTCTATCCCCAAGCCATCCGTGCTCTAAACACACACACCCGCCCTCTCACATCATCTATAATTGACTGAGTCAGGACTCTTCCAGACACTAAACCAAGGCACAATGTACATTTCAATTCCTTTAATTTTAAATATGTTTATATTGTCTATCCTGTAAAATAGTCAGATGTCTATTCATATTAATGTACAGAATTCACCTGCTTGCTGCTACTACTGCACATTCACCCAATGTATATACTACATATATATATATATATATATAATGTTTTTCCTCTACACCCCCCCCCCCCCCCAATTTTTTTGCACATGTCGAGGAGTAGGGATGGGTATCGTTTAGGTTTTATCCGATACCGGTGCCAAATCGGTACTTTTGAAACGGTGCCGGTGCTTAAACGGTGCTCGAACCGGTGCTTAAAGAATGGAGAACACAAACTTTGTCCAAAAACCTCTCATGTTCAGCTGTTTTTTTTTGTAAAAAGATATCAATATTAGCCTTTTCTGCAGCTATGTGGCATATAAATGGCATCACTCTTGGCTGGAAGCAGTGCTTAAACAATGGAAAAAACACAAACTTAAACCCTCTCATGTTTAACTGTTTCCCACTTTTTCTTTGGTCATTTTAGCCTTTTTGGCCAGGGTGAAGGGAGTATCTGCCATCAAACAAGAAGACAGCCGCATGTAGCTATGATGATGTTTGCTAGTTCACCTTACATGCATTAATGTAATAACATGGTTAGCCTACTCAACGTAAATTACACACGAACAACATGAAGCTCCTCATGCAGAGAAGAACTGCTGCTGCTGCCATCATCATCCGTCATCATTTCTGCTACACTGGCAGGGCTAGGGGCCAGGACTCTGTTCTTCGGGTTTTTGGGGGATGTTGCTCCGGGTCCGATAACTGGCAACCCACCCGACGTGCACGGTGTGAGGTCTCGCAGCAAGCTATCAAATACGGCGCATTTCTCGGCTTTTAAAAAAAACGCTATGCGTCGCCAGCTGTTTAATCGGATTCTTGGTGTTACCTTCTTTGACAGTATCACAGTATCAGCTTAAAGCACTTGTTGCTGCTGAGTTTGCATATTTTGCTGTGAAGTACAGCCAGACTTTTGACCGCTTCGTCTTGGGCATTTTTAATCTGTAGCTCTGCTCTAACAGAACGTACGTACTCAGGAAAGCTCAGGAAAAAAAAGCACCGAACTAAAGCACCGAAATGTGCGCTGCTTTTCGGTCTGGTTACTACCGTTTATGTCAGAACCGGTGCCATCATGGCACCGGACACCGGTACCCATCCCTATCGAGGAGCGTGTCAGGCTACATTTCACTGTGTGTTATACTTGTATAACTATGCATGTGACAAATAAAGAACCTTGAACCTTGAACCTTGAATGACCCGCCAATTTCCGGAGGCGAGGTCACTGAGGCAGTTAAACAACTCCTTGGTGGCAGAGCCCCTGGTGTTGATGAGGTCGGCCCCGAGTTCCTGAAGGCTCTGGACGTTGTAGGGCTGTCCTGGTTGACACGCCTCTGCAATGTTGCGTGGAGATCAGGAGCAGTACCTGTGGACTGGCAGACCGGGGTGGTGGTCCCCATCTTTAAGAAGGGGGACCGGAGGGTGTGTTCCAACTACAGGGGGATCACACTCCTCAGCCTCCCTGGGAAAGTCTATGCCAGGGTGCTGGAAAGGAGAGTTCGTCCGCTAGTCGAACCTCGGATACAGGAGGAACAATGCGGTTTTTGTCCTGGTCGCGGAACACTGGACCAGCTCTTTATCCTCTCCAGGATACTTGAGGGTGCATGGGAGTTTGCCCAACCAGTCTACATGTGTTTTGTGGACTTGGAGAAGGCATTCGACCGTGTCCCTAGGGGTGTCCTGTGGGAGGTGTTGCGGGAATATGGGGTGTCTGGCCCTTTGCTACGGGCCATTCGATCCCTATACAACCGTTGCAAGAGCTTGGTTCGCATTGCCGGCAATAAGTCGGACTCGTTCCCGGTGGGTGATGGGCTCCGCCAGGGCTGCCCTTTGTCTCCGGTTCTGTTCATAATTTTTATGGACAGGATTTCTAGGCGCAGCCAAGTGGCGGAGGGCTTTCGCTTTGGTGGCCTCAGAATCTCATCTCTGATTTTTGCGGATGATGTGGTTCTGTTGGCTTCATCGGGTGAGGGCCTCCAGCTCGCACTGGAACGGTTCGCAGCCGAGTGTGAAGCAGCGGGAATGAGTATCAGCACCTCCAAATCTGAGGCCATGGTTCTCAGCCGGAAAAGGTTGGAGTGCCCACTCCGGGTCGGGCATGAGTTCCTGCCCCAAGTGGAGGAGTTCAAGTATCTCGGGGTCTTGTTCGCGAGTGATGGGAGAAGGGAACCGGAGATCGACAGACGGATTGGGGCTGCAGCTGCATTAATGCAGACGCTGCACCGGTCCGTCGTGGTGAAGAGGGAGCTGAGTGTAAAAGCGAAGCTCTCAATTTACCGGTCGATCTACGTCCCTACCCTCACCTATGGCCACGAGCTGTGGGTAGTGACCGAAAGAAAGGAGATCGCGGATACAAGCAGCAGAAATGAGCTTCCTCCGAAGGGTGGCTGGCCTCTCCCTTAGAGATAGGGTGAGAAGTTCGGCCATCCGGGAGGGGCTCAGAGTAGAGCAGCTGCTGCTCCACATCGAAAGGAGCCAGCTGAGGTGGTTCGGGCATCTGACAAGGATGCCCCCTGGGTGCCTCCTGGGTGAGGTGTTCCAGGCATGTCCCACCGGGAGGAGGCCCCGGGGCAGACCCAGGACACGCTGGAGAGATTATATGTCTCGGCTGGCCTGGGAACGCCTTGGTATTCCCCCGGATAAGCTGGAGGAGGTGGCTGGGGAGAGGGAGGTCTGGGCCTCTTTGCTTAGGCTGCTGCCCCCGCGACCCGACCTCGGATAAAGCGGATGAAGATAGATGGTTGGATGGATGGAGTTTGTTTGTTTCAGAGTCAGAGAGCTGTGTCTCTCTACAGTCAGAGGTTTTTGTACGGCGGCTCAATGAGTTTGTATCACTGTGGTGGACTTTTGGTGGAGGAACCAGACTGGAATTTGGAAGTAAGTCAGCCTTAGAGCTTTTTTTTTTTTATGTAATTTTCTTCTCTTTTCTTTAATTTCATTTAATATGAAAGGCTAGGAAACTTTTTGTGTAACTGAATAATTATTTTATTCATAAATTTTGTCCTAAGAAACAAAGTCAGCTTTGGAAATGAATATTCAGACACTCAGGACAATTTCCAATGAAATTGTGGGATGTTTCATAGTATTAATTATTATTTCTAGTTCTGATGGTAAAGTTGTATTTTCAGGGCTTGTAGGTTTAGTTCAGTCTAACAGAGTCAGAGAGCCATGTCTCTGCAGTCAGAGGTTTTTGTACGGCGCCTCAATGAGTTTGTATCACTGTGGTGGACTTTTGGTGGAGGAACCAGACTGGAATTTGGAAGTAAGTCGAACTTAAACCTCATTTACTTTAGCAAATTTCTTTCTTGTGGTTATCTTAACTTTTCTGTTCAGTGTGCCAGAAAAAACCTCAGGAAAATAGTTTTTAGATACATTTTCATGAAGACATAAAGTTAGCTTCAGAATAAATGTTAAAATGAATATTAAACACAATATGAAACATCAGAGTGGACTTGAGGATATTTTACATATACATATATCTGGTTAAGTCTCGAGAGCTTTTAGTTTTAATCCAGTCTGACAGAGTCAGAGAGCCGTGTCTCTCTACAGTCAGAGGTTTTGAAAAAAGTTAAACTGCACATAGTGAAGATAAAGATCTCTGGTGTTCTTATTGTATCATATCATTTACAACAATGTAAGCAATTAAAAAAAACACATTAGGTAAGTAGTGGTATTGAGTTTCTTATCCAGAACAAGCTGTTTATTATGAAGAACTGATGATGTTGAAGCTTAACATCTTTTAAAAGTGTTGACACATCTTTGTTTTGTTTTGTTCTTTTATTTCCAGTGTAGTTTGAACATATTTCAGCTCAAACTGTGTGATGATTCTCTCTGTGCTGATATGCATGAGAGGTTTCTTAAAGGGAAGTGAAACAATGTGTGAGTGAATGACTGGTGGAGCAGAAAAAACACCTGACAGAAACTTCTTAACGGAGAAATTCAAATTGTGGCTCCTGTCCTCTAAGCTGATTGGTGTTTCCTAGGTGATACCCGCCCCGCCCTGAAGGTGCTGGGTCCCTCCAGTGAGGAGCTGAAACAGGGGAAGGCCACGCTCATGTGTGTGGCCAACAAGGGCTTCCCCTCAGACTGGAGTCTGTCCTGGAAGGTGGATGGCAGTGGCAGCATCAGCTGGGAGGAGAGCAGGAGCCCCGTGGTGCAGGAGAACGACGGCCTCTACAGCTGGAGCAGCACCCTGAGGCTCCCTGCAGACCACTGGATGAAGGTGGGCTCTGTGACCTGTGAGGCCACCCAGGGCTCCCACACTCTGGTCTCAGAGCCACTGATGAGAGACCAGTGTCCCCAGTCCTGACCTGACTAACTGTGACTTTCATGCTGGTCTTACTTTCACACTGCATTCTGTAGCTTTTTTTTTTCTTCTCCAATTTCTTCTCTCATTTTTCATTGCTTTGTTTAAAGTTTAAAGTTTGTTTAAAGTTTTAAAGAATAAAAAAAAATCTACATTAAATAAGAATTGAGTGTTTGTCTTACTTTTGTGGTGATGTCAATATTAAACTCTAAATAATGATTTGCAGGATTCTAATTGGAAACCAGTGTGCTATCTGTAGAAAGTCAATATGAGTCAGTAGAATTAAGCAACTTTCAATACATGAAGTAAAGCAAAGTAATGAAATGTTTCAGCATGTTGCAGTTTGTTGTATAAAACACTGAGCAGTTGGAGCAGAAAAGCGCTGTACAAGAATGAGTCTATTCTCGTGATCAGTGTTGGGGTAGGTATTTTAAGAAGTAATTTAATATACAGAGTTTTTTTGTTAAAAGTATTCAGTACGTTATTTTGGTGTTTTTTTTTCTTTAAAATCACCTGAAACACAACATGTCATAACTGTCATTGAACAATATGAACTTGTAGGCTACAGTCTCTCACACCAACATAAATCCCTATCCTAATGACGACACACATATTTTCTTTCTCTTGGCATTTAGGTATATGAATACCTGTCAAGGGTCCTTGACATACAGGTCTCCGACTCAGAGGACAAAAATTAATGTCCTGTGTCTTAGGAGGGCAGGATTGCTTTGCTTTTTCATTATACGATGCTTCGCAGTATTCGTTTTGCCTAACAACCTGTTTTTGACTCCTAAATTGTCATTAATGCAACCGCTCTACATAACAGTCAGTGTAACTGATTATAAATCTTTTATTCATGAACCTACACATTACGCTTTATTTACTAGTTGTATGTATTTTAACAGAACAAGAGGTGGACCACACATTTGAAGAGCTGCTGGTCTTTATAACTGGGGCTGACTTACTTCCACCACTGGGGTCCTGCAACATAGACTTTTATGATCAGGAGTCGGGGATACGCATCGATGTGCAGCTTATCCCTGTATCTTCCGAGACGTGTTGCATACGAGGATCAATTTAAAGATCTTATGAACACTGCATTAAAAGGATTCCTGGGATTTGGAAAGCTGTAGCTGCATTTACATGAACTGATGCTGGAAAGCTGTGGTTGAGACCTGTGGCCTTTTGGGAGGAAGTGTGTTATTCTAAGTGTTCTGAAATGGGATTGCTCCTGGGCTTCTTCAAAATTGTACATTTTAAAAGTGTTTAGTATAAAAGTTGTTTGTTTTTACAAATGTGACTGTATATAGTTGTATTTATAGTCCCGTTAAGACAGGTGGGGTATGCATGCAACAAGCCATGCACCAAAAAGTGATGTTCAGAAAATGCTTCAAGTATTGGAAGGAAAATAACAATTCATCTACAAATGTTCTTTTGAAAGGTTGTTGTGCAGTCATGTTTAAGTATTCGGTTATAATATACTGCATAGTTTCTTGTTGCTGCGTTGTGTTTGTGTTGTTGTTTTAAATGTGCAATAGCTGCCTAACAAACTTTGAACTGAAAGACGCTGACTTTTGTAAAATAAAAGTATTGTAATGTCAGTTCTCATGGTGTCTCTTTACCAATTAAAGTTGAGGCTCACCTGTTACTGTCAAATACTGGTGTTGGGATCCACTGACGAGGGCTGTTCAGTACACAGGTATGTGCTTAAGTCGAGGTAAACGGTTCAATAAATTTACCTTCATCTGTTCTCAAACTGAGAGCTCAAGATTCCAGCTCAACTCAATTTGTTCAACTGCTTTCAGGAACAAAGCAGTTTTAACTCCTAAGTTTAAAGTCAGAGTTGGTTAACTCTGAGATTGGCAGCTGACCTTTGACTATAACCTGTTTAAATATTAATAACTCAATTTGAGGAATGTGAACATGTGTCAGTGCTATTATTAGAACACATACTAATATACACAGAGGGTAACGAGGGAATACACCACAGAAGGCAGACACAGCTGAACCTCATCAGACATGACGAATACACTCACACAGAACGCAGAATCCAAATAAAACAGGGAACCAGAGAATAGCTCTGAGACACGGGTTGACAGAACATAAGGAACAGAGGGATGAAGAGATGCGACTGGAAAACAGAAAATAAATGAAACGAATCATATTAATAATCAAAGAACATGAATAGGAAGTCAACAGGTCTTTGTACCGTGGCAGTGTTGAAGAGCAAAAAAGAGAAAATCTAAAAACCTGAGAAAGAAAAGATGGAAATTTGATCATTTGACTGATTTGGACTTAAAGTTTCTATTTGAAGTATTTGCTAAATTGTGCAGATAATTATGACTCACTGACTTTTGCTGAGTTCATTTAGTGTTAGATTTTTTTTCTTACAGAAATATGATTTTTGATAATGATCGATATTTAGAAATTGAGATTTATTTGAGCTGGTATGAAGCAGAGGTCAAAGGTCATAAATGATTTTTTGTGATAATATTTTTTATCAACTGGGTTTCAAAAAATTGATATATTTCCAACTTTTTTTTCCTTTAGCAACAATGACATTTTCACTGTGTGTGTGTGTGTGTGTGTGTGTGTGTGTGTGTGTGTGTGTGTGTGTGTGTGTGTGTGTGTGTGTGTCCTCAGTGAACTGTATCAGTCTCTGCAGTATCTTCCAGCTGCAGCAGTCACTTCAGTTTCTGTTCAGTCTGACTGAGGGAGGTTTTTGTACGACTGTTTTTCACTATGTGAACACAAGCTGGCTGTTAGGATAGTGAAAACTCTGACAGTAATAAACTGCTGCATCTTCAGCCTGGACTCCACTGATGGTCAGAGTGAAGTCAGAGTTTGATCCACTGCCTGTAAAACGAGCTGGAATCCCTGAATATCGAGTGCTAATATGGTAAATGAGCAGTTTAGGAACTCCTCCATCTTTCTATTGGTACCAGGATAACCAATTACTATTAACATTCTGACTGGTCGTACACTTGATGCTCACAGATCCTCCCACAGCAGAGCTCACTGCTCCAGGCTGAGTCACTGTATATTGTCCTCTGGACTCTGAGGACACAGAGACAAAAACATAAGCTTCATGGTTTTGTGGGCTTCATTTCAGAGGGACAGATGTTGATAGAGGAGAGGAGTTTGATTCTCTGGACTTTACCTGTGAAGCAGCAGCAGAGGAGAGTCCAGATGAGGACGCAGATCAAAGTCATGTTTTTGATGAGGAGGATTTCTGTGGCTTCTGTTGTGATGAAGGACAGCTGTCAGTCATCCAGTGTTCAACTCTCAGGACTATAAACTCTCCCAGAGCACTGGAGCATGGTGCTGCTGATGCAAAGTGCCTCTCTATGGAAATCATCTGACTGACTCACACAGGGACTTGGATCTATCAGCTCACATGTTATTGAATATAAGTATTTTTTGAAGAATGGTTTGGGGTTGAACTTAACTTAACCTGGACAGATTTGTGCCCAGTGAAATGAAAGTCCTTTGCACCATTTAATCACATTTAAATCGTCTGTCTGGACTAGTGATGTGCAAATCATGAACGAATCGTTCAATACTCAAGAATCACTTTACTGCCTCGTGAATCATGATTCACAACCCCAACTGACTCACTGACTCATCCCTGTTGCTGTTTGCAAACTAATTTCATTAGTAGAAATATATCTAGCTTATAATTAAAATTGTGGGGAAAAAAACAACAGCCAGTTATGGTTTAGGGCCCGGATGGCTTAGGGATAGAAGCTCCTCTTGAGTCTCTCTGGCCTTGCCTGGATGATGCAGAACCTTCCAGATTGCAGAAGTTGGAACAGTTTGTTGCCAGGATGGGACGGGTCCTTCAGTATCTGTGCTGCTCTAGTCTGGCATCTCCTGGTGTAGGTGTCCTGAAGCGGGGGGAGAGCAATCCTGCAGCAGCGTTCTGCTGTACGGATCACTCTCTGGAGAGCTTTTTGGTCCTTCACACAGCTGTTCCCAAACCAGGATGTGATGTTCTGTGTGAGGATGCTCTCCATAGCTATTTGACACATTTGAGGAAAATACTAATAAAATAAAATAAAAATAAATAAAATAAATGTTCCCTTTAGAAATCTTAATTTTTTTTGCTCTTTTTTGCTCTATAAAAATAGTTGTTTTTCTTTTCCAGTCACTCATCTTAGCAGTATGATTTACATGAAAAGAGAAACAAATTAAGTTTGAGTGAAAATGTACATTTTTTGCACTCTCTGGGCAACTGACTCAGTGACTCAAAAAACCCGATTCATTTTGGTGAGTGACTCATTCAAGCTCGATTCAGTAAAAAGAATCAAACTTACCATCACTAGTCTGGACTCTTGGGGTAACTCTTGACTCTGCATTGATTTAGTTTAAAATCTCAAATCTCTCGTTCTGTCTTGTTTCTTCCCTTAAATTGCTAAGTTAAGGGCCGTTATGTCATCCCCTGAACTGGAAATTGTTATTCATTTATTTCATCACTGTAATTAATTGTTCACTTCTGTAAGAATAAAGTCGCTCCAATGTCCACAGTGTTGTTCATCCAGCTGCACAGGCTCCCTGTTGAACTCAGAATCAGACTCTTGAAGTGGACTCTGTCTTCATGAGTTCTTCCTGGGCAAGCAGCAGCTTACATCATTAAACTGTTTCAGCCATACAGCCACAGCAGGTCCCTGAGCTCTTGTGATCAGGGTCTGCTTACTGTACATCGTACGAGGCTGAAAACTAAAGGAGACAGAGCTTTTACCACAGTGACCCCAGACTCTGGAACTCTCTCCCTCTGAGTCTGAGATCTGTGGACGCAGACGCAACCAAATGTCATGTTATTAGACTTGAATTTAGTAAACTTTGTTCTTTAATGCTCTGTTATTTTGTTGTGAAGCACTTTGTGAGCCTTGTCTTGAAAGGTGCCACATAAATAAAATCTGACTTACTTACTTTTGTCATATGGTTGATCGATGGATCAGGTTTTTTGTTTTTTTTACAATATTGCACGTGTTAACATTTTTTATACGTAGGATTAAAATTAGTAAACAATACGGAAAAATTAAAATAAAGGCTGTGTAATTTTACTAAAGAATGATTCATCAGCTGTCAGAATTACACAGGGAGTGAATGATTTGTTGAGTTTGTTTGTTTCAGAGTCAGAGAGCCGTGTCTCTCTACAGTCTCGGGCTGGGCTGCCTCCAAATCACCTGCATCTTATCTGAGGCAATCACCGGAGGACTACTTCAGCCAGCTCTGACGGCTTCTCCTCGCCAGTCTGTAGGTCTCCTCCCAGTGTGACCAGCATTCGGCGTGGAAGCCTGTGGCCTGCCTGTCATCCTGCCTGACTGCCTCCCTCCCTAGGATTCCCTTCTTGGACACCTCTCCCCTCCAAGCTCCACGGTCCTGCTCTACCTGTAAGCCTCAGCAACTTATGAAGTCTAGCTGTTCATTTTTTGACAATCTGCGTGCTGTTAACTGTGTCTCCCCTTTCTGTTGCAGTTTCCCCATGGTCCCGATTACGGTGCTCCTGGGCTCCACGCTCCTCGTTTTCCCCCATGGCATGAGCCTTAGTTTTTCGTTTCTTTAACACTGTTAAAAGATTCTTCAGTTCAATAAAATTGTGTACATAGTTCTGAGCTGCTTTGGGGTCCTGTTACCTGAACACTCCGTGTTCTGTGACAAGGAGAAGATTAAATGAATGATGATATGAACAAACAATTGAAAAACGAAACACCTTGAGTTCAAATACAGCTTTTTCACTCGCGTTCATGTTTGATGATATGTTTACAGAAAAATCTTTAATTCACAGGTGTATTGAACACAATGCGATAGCAGTAGGACATTTTTGACGAATCACTTTATGTTGTGTGTGTGTGTGTGTGTGTGTGTGTCCTCAGTGAACTGTATCAGTCTCTGCAGTATCTTCCAGCTGCAGCAGTCACTTCAGTTTCTGTTCAGTCTGACTGAGGGAGGTTTTTGTACGACTGTTTTTCACTGTGTGAACACCCACTGACTGTTAGGATAGTGCTGACTCTGACAGTAATAAACTGCTGCATCTTCAGCCTGGACTCCACTGATGGTCAGAGTGAAGTCAGAGTTTGATCCACTGCCTGTAAAACGAGCTGGAATCCCTGATACTCGAGTGCTAGCATAGTAAATGAGACGTTTAGGAACTCCTCCATCTTTCTGTTGGTACCAGGCTAAAAGATGAGAACTGCCAGAAACATAAACATTCTGACTGGTCGTGCACTTGATGCTCACAGATCCTCCCACAGCAGAGCTCACTGCTCCAGGCTGAGTCACTGTGATCTGTCCTCTGGACTCTGAGGACACGGAGACAAAAACATAAAGCAGCTTCATGGTTTTGTGGGCTTCATTTCAGAGGGACAGATGTTGATAGAGGAGAGGAGTTTGATTCTCTGGACTTTACCTGTGAAGCAGCAGCAGAGGAGAGTCCAGATGAGGACGCAGATCAAAGTCATGTTTTTGATGAGGAGGATTTCTGTGGCTTCTGTTGTGATGAAGGACAGCTGTCAGTCATCCAGTGTTCAACTCTCAGGACTATAAACTCTCCCAGAGCACTGGAGCATGGTGCTGCTGATGCAAAGTGCCTCTCTATGGAAATCATCTGACTCACACAATGAAATCCTTCCTGCTTTTTCTGTCTGAATTAATGATGTCTTTTCTGTTTTTGCTTAGTTTCCTATTAATTGATATTAAAAATTACTCAAAATTTAATTTGCAGTTTATGGTTTACAGTTACAGTTAATGTGTAACCTGCCCCTTACCCTGGGGCAGCTGGGTAAAGCTCCAGCCTCTCCAGAATCCTGTCAGATAAGATCACAGATTGAAATAGAAAGTGTGACATCATCAATATTTTTATAACTTTCATTTGATGCTTTTTTTTATATATAAATTTGTTGGCCCAACAGCTAATTTAGGAAATTATATCGGTGACTCATAACTGAATGATCAGTCATTCAGTGTTTAACAGAACGGCTTATTCATTTATTAATGTCAATAGTAAATGATCAACTGTAATGAATATTATCCGTAGTGTCCATCTTAACACAAGGTCAGTCTTCTGAAAAGAAAAACAAATCATCATCAAGAGAACTAAAACCATGAATAACAATAATCAAGAAATATAAATTAAACACAGAACACTTGGTCACAGACCAATGAAAGCTATTTTGATTGAAAACATATATTATGTTGTTTAATTTATAATGACGCAGAGTTGGTAAAAGAGGAAGAATTTATAGATTATCTGGGATGAAGAATAGTTGAGTTCTTTAAAATAAATAACACAAAAACATCTGCCTTCATTGAATGAAAGCATTGAATTAATAAAAATATTTATATTTTTATTGAGATTCATAAAAAGCTTTATTACTTAAAGAAGTACAACAAATCAGACTGCTTATGTAATGGAGTTATTTCTAGGAAAACGTCTGTCAGAAGATTGATCCACAGAGGGAAAAGTAGTCATATGCTATGAGATGATGAATTAATGACGTTTGAAGCAAATGCTTAAATTTACAACACGTGTTCTTTGGTCAACCCAGGTAACTGTTGGTATGACAATATATAAAGTATGGATATATTATAATGAGGCTGTTATTACACATTATGTTGAAAACAGCAAAGCTTTTGGAGAATTTCACCAGCCATTTGTACAGTACTGCACTTAAAACAACACAGAAGAGCTACTGATTGAAGGTGTCAAACTTGGATCAGTCTGACGATGCTGTTTATCAGGAATGATTCAATCCATCATAGTATTGAGCAGATATATCAGTTTGTTCTTCAGAATATTCTTATTCCAAAATTTTTTCTATTATTTAAATGTTTTGTTTTATGGTTCATTGATGGATTCACATGTTTATCATAATATTTAGTAAGAATATATCTCGATTAATTAAAAATATGAATTAACGAGGTCACAGGTTCATGCTGTAGAGTAGCTGAGCTTAGTCTCAGAGAGTGAGGAGCTCAGACATGTGGAGGTACAGTCACTGCTCTTTGCTTCAAAGGACTTCTTATAAAACACAAACAGACACAATCAGTATCTTTTAAACGAGGCTGTTATCTCTGACAGAAATACCTATAACACCTCTTTCTGTAGCTATATGATCACAACCATGTGACATGTAACAGTGGGGCAGATCAAGCATCGTTGTTCACTGCTATTGATGTTTTTTTAATCACGAATTACAAACAATTACACAACTGAATTCCAGCTTTATTCAAATGAATAAAATTAAGTAATAAAACCCATCATGATAGAATCTCTGTTATCATCACGGACACTTTAAGTTCAAGAACATGTACCTGGATAAAAGCTGCTGTTGGAGGTAAAATCCACAGACTGAACAGAGTTTCATCATGTTATTGTTGCACTATTATGTTCTGCCACATGTTGTTATTACATGAGTTGATTAAGGTAAGCATTAGGCTGACATCTGGGGCCAGAGCTGAAACTCTTCTGGGCCAGCACAGGACCACCATTGTATCTGCAGCTGGCCTTGTGCTGGCCCATGTGTGGGCCACCTCTGGCAAACCTGATCTGGGCCACCAAAGGGCCGTCATTCTTTGCAGTATGTGGGCCATGTGTAAGCACCTTGTGTGGGCCAGATCAGGGCCATAACAATTTTACTGTGTGGGTAATAGTTTATGTTACACTTCTTTTGCCCCGGATCACATTTTATTCACTACTGTTGTGTTTCTACCTCATTGTAAATAAAGTCATTGTCCACACGACAGCTCGGAGTCTGTTTTGGGTTCACTCCACGCTCTGGCGACAGCCCTGACACTTGATTAGATGTTATGGCTTTGTTCCACTGCGGTTATCAAAGGTCATGACTAAGATTCATCTTGGTATCTGTTACTGGCCCACGTTTGTTCTTTAGTTAATTATATATTTGCAAGTTGAAAACAACATGCATGAGATAGCAGTGGGACACATATTTGTGTTGAAGGGCTTTATTTTGTGTGTGTGTGTCCTCAGTGAACTGTATCAGTCTCTGCAGTATCTTCCAGCTGCAGCAGTCACTTCAGTTTCTGTTCAGTCTGACTGAGGGAGGTTTTTGTACGACTATTTTTCACTGTGTGAACACAGCTTGACTGTTCAGCCAGTGAAAACTCTGACAGTAATAAACTGCTGCATCTTCAGCCTGGATTCCACTGATGGTCAGAGTGAAGTCAGAGTTTGATCCACTGCCTGTAAAACGAGCTGGAATCCCTGATTGTCGATTGCTAGCAATATAAATGAGACGTTTAGGAACTCCTCCATCTTTCTGTTGGTACCAGGCTAAACAGTTGGAGCCATGAACATTCTGACTGGTCGTACACTTGATGCTCACAGATCCTCCCACAGCAGAGCTCACTGCTCCAGGCTGAGTCACTGTATATTGTCCTCTGGACTCTGAGGACACAGAGACAAAAACATAAAGCAGCTTCATGGTTTTGTGGGCTTCATTTCAGAGGGACAGATGTTGATAGAGGAGAGGAGTTTGATTCTCTGGACTTTACCTGTGAAGCAGCAGCAGAGGAGAGTCCAGATGAGGACGCAGATCAAAGTCATGTTTTTGATGAGGAGGATTTCTGTGGCTTCTGTTGTGATGAAGGACAGCTGTCAGTCATCCAGTGTTCAACTCTCAGGACTATAAACTCTCCCAGAGCACTGGAGCATGGTGCTGCTGATGCAAAGTGCCTCTCTATGGAAATGATCTGACTGAATACAACAGCTACTTGGCTCAAATAGTTGATGCTGTTTATCAGTTAATCAGTTTTTCACAATGTCCACTGTAATTTGTTTCAAAAGAACGATTGTTAGGTTTTGTATTGTTTATTGTCATTTATGCTTAGAAATATTTACTCATATATGCTTAGAAGTATATAATCATTTGTAGATTGAAAGAATGTCTCATCCTAGGAGGTCTGTAACAACTCTGTGTAGCATGAAGAGGGGGGTGCGTTCACTCCTCTACAGAGTGTTCTGGCATAGATCACACACCTCCTAGGAGAGGTCGTATCTTCTCTTGCTGATATATGGTTTAGCAAACACACGTATATCTGTTTAAGTATAAGAGCCTTTTGTTCAGATGGACCGCTAGACTCCTGGCACCAGCTTAGGGGAAGTCTTCACAGGGTCACATCTTGACCTCACACAAACCACACACACACACACACACACACACACACACACACACACACACACACACACACACACACACACACACAAAGGCAAGGTACTCTTTGTGTTTATGTAGACGTCATATGTTAATGAACCTATGCATATTCATGTAACCTCAATAAAAGAGCAGTGTTACGGGAGAACGGACGAGAGCAACTGGGGTCAAGCGAAGGAACGGCGTTTGTCCGGTTCTCTCCCATGCACGAGAAACATGAAGAACTTTGCCTACTTCGTGTCTTGCTTGCTGTGTAATTATATTGTCCTCAACGTTCCAGCGAATAGGTTCAAGCTACAAACCTATCAACGATTTTCTTGGAAAGGAGATTTCCTCACCCCAATCCAAGTGTTGGCCAATCAGGACTGCAGGGTGCCAGTTTAGCACAGTGGGTGAGCAGGTGACCACATGCCACATGGGAGGGGGCAGCAGCCTGGATCTGAGTCTAACCTGTGGCCCTTTACTGTGTGGTTTCCCACTTTCCTGTCTGTCTTCACTGTTTTACTATCCAATGATGGGAAAAATGCCAAAAATTCCAAAAAAAAACATGCTAACTATAGACAGTGTTGTCTGAAGATAAAAGCACACACATTTGTCCTTGTAAGACACAATCTGAGTTTGTTCACATAAAAAAAAGAAAAGAAATACTGTACTTATCTACTCACAAACACATGAACATAGTTTCTGAGAATCTTCAACCTGAAAGAAGTTAGAAAATGACCTGTCAACAAATTAAAGTGCTGTTCACATGTAAAAAATAGGCCAGAATAAATAGAAAAGTCAATGTTTTTCAAACTACACCTGTGCATGTAAACATGGCCTCAAAAGTGAAAGACATTTCAAAAAAATCAAAGAAAAGGAACAATTTGTAAAAGTTATTTTAGAGTTTTGAAAAACTCACTCAGTACAAAAAACCTTGCAGTGATTCACATTGATGCACGATGCTGACCACAGGTTGGAAAAGTTAAACATGACCACAGCGCACATATCACTTGTTAAAATGTTTTGTAGAATAACAGGACAACCTGTGAGACTGGAAAGACTCGACTTTCATGTCCTGAACATGTTATTATCTGTTTTGTGATGTAGTGTGTAATGCTCAGCAGTATAATCATTTTAACTGGTTCTGTGCATGATCTAAAGCAGTCTTTCTCAAACTGTGGTACACATACCACAAGTGGTACTTGGCCTCTCTCTGGTGGTACGCGGGAAATCTCCATATTTTTCTTAAGATTAAATAATATACCATTGTGGAGGTATGCAAAGACGACACGAGCGTTCCCGAGGCTCTTCTGGGAGCCGGAGTCAACCAGAAAATGTCTCCCCGAGCATGAGTCCTGCATGAAGTGCAGCCTTTCCTTATCGCCAGCGGTCATGGCCGCTACAGAGCACAGGCGGGCTCATTTCCCTGGGCCATAAAACTGCAAAGGCGGCACAGCGCTGTCACGCTGATGGTAAAAACACAACCTTTTTCCATGACACCGCAATCCCAGCCACTATCGACGAGTTGGAGGCCCACAGGAGAATCGGTGGGGGTGCAGGAGAGTCGGAATTATCGTCTGGTTGCCAAAGCTCCTGGTAGCCAGGAGAATGTGATCCACTTCTGTCTGCAAGTGACTGGGAATCCTTCGCACCCAGCAGCGGGGAGTTGTCAAGGCCAGCTCAAGGAAGACGTGAGTGAAGAGGAATCTGCCGTCATCCAATCCTAGCAAGGACAGCGTGCTCTCCATGAGCTCAAGAGCGGTACCATCACCCAGGCCAGAGAGAGAGAGGAGTTTCTCAGCCCGCTCTTCATCGGAGGGGGAGTAGTGCTGCAGCAGCAGCGCCTTCAGAGCGGTGTATTTCCCTTTGATAGGAGGGGATCTCGGAGGAGGGTCATCACAAAACAGTAGGCAAAACTGATGTGAATACAGTGCTTTATTTACAGTGCCTAGTTTAATTACAATGCAGGAACTATAAAGGCTACGAACTGGGAACTATGAAACGTGAAACTCAGACAGTGTGCTATGACTAGATGCAAGAGTTTAAGTACAGATCCTGGGGAGGGGAAAAGGGGCGGCGGCCTGGGTGGAGTTACACAGAGTCACTATAATGAGAAGAGACAGCCAGTCAGTGGCAGTCTAGTGAATCACAGCCATTTGATTAAACTATGATGGTTATGGCTTATGCATTGCAGGGGCAGGCGTCGCGCAAGGAGGGTGTCCAGGGGGTCCGGGTGAGGAGTGGTGGGGAGAGAGTCCGGAATATACTTGGAGCAACGGCCCTGGCAGGGAGGCTGATGAAGGGCCACGATGAAGGGAGTGCAACCTGATAGCAGAAACCCAGTGTCCAGACAGAGATGCATCTCTCCTGTTTGTAAAGCGTGACAGCCAGGCAGGTACTAAGACAGGGAGAAAACACTGAGTAGAAATGCAGATGTTAGGGAAACTCTCAAGAGCTTTGCGGCCTAGAACTAACGTGGGTTAGCTGAAGATCTGGCAGAGGTCTGTTGTGAGTGCTGGTCTTAAATGCTGGTGACTTGATTGCAGTCAGGTTTGAAGGCTGATGGGAGTCTCCGCCGGAAGGTGGAGCCCAGCAGAGTGGAAAAACCCCGCACTCACCCGGACCATGACAGTTAAAACGTAAGATAAGATAAGATAAGATAAGATAAGATACCTTTATTAGTCCCACAAGGGGAAATTTCATGTTAAGGCTGCCGACCTATTGCACGCAATGGCAGCACCATCTTACCCTCTGACCATCAGAGGTGGGACCAAGTCATTGTTTTGCAAGTCTCAAGTAAGTCTCAAGTCTTTATCCTCAAGTCTCAAGTCAAGTCTCAAGTAATGTCAGGCAAGTCAGAGTCGAGTCTCAAGTCACTGGTGTAAAAGTCCAAGTAAAGTCACAAGTCTGAAATTTTGAATTTCAAGTCCTTTCGAGTCTTTTAAAAAAAAAACGAAAAAAATTATGTTGCAGTTATGCTAAATGTAAATATTAGACCATGTAATTTTTAAATCTGTGTTTTTCTCAACACATGACAAAATAGTGAACTTAGAAAATATACACAAATTGTGAAATTGCACCTCTATAAAATGCAGCTCAATTAAACCTAGCTCCAAGAATAATTTTCACCGACAGTTCTGAGATAAGCTGCATGTTATTCTTGGATGCGGTTGTAGGACCGGCTTTAAAATCGCATGACAAAAATATCATACATAAATAAATGATTATTTTTTTTAAATATCATTTTAAAAAAAAAACTGCATCACCAACGTAGCCTGGACAACATTTGCTAGTTAGATGAAGTCAGCTATCTCATCGTAGCATATTTATATGCATATTTATATGCATATTTATAATCATACGGTTCTTGGAGTGAGTGCATACACTCATGAAGTTTAGTAACTTCAGGTCACTGCAACAAGCCCAGGTACAGTTTACCGACGGATGGGTGCAGGACCTTGAAATGCACAGTGTAGAAAGTAAAGACCATCGTACGTATCATAAGTTTACCAGTCTCACAAATCGTCCTCATAAATACACATTCCTTAACCGTTTATTAATAGGACCTTTGAGCTCAACGGTAATTAATTAGCAGTGGAAATAATTTCTGGTAGCATCACAGAAATGTAGCAGTGACAATAATACTGTATGCTGTAATCGTACTGGACAATTAGTGATACAAAACAACTGTTTTATCCTGTGACTAAAAGTATATGTTTTTGTCAATGTACCATAATAACAGAAGCGAAACGCAATATTGTGTCAGGACAATTCACTATTTATGCACAATAAACAAAGAAGCGACAATTTCTGTTCAGCGCCAGACTTGCTTGTAACCTATATCACCAGTTATGTTATGAAAATGACGTATTAACTACTAAAAAACACTGACCTTCGTGTAAATGCTTGGAGCAGACTAACCTGTGAGCTGGAGGGTTCTGGGACGTTATATTTGATCTTTGAATGGCTGCAATCCAGGCCATCCGTCGCGTCTTTGTTACTTCGGAAACATGGCTCGAACAATTTCTCTTCAACGACGTAATCCGATAACAACCGATCTCTTTACCCGTCGGCTTCCCGTGGCTGTCATGCGACCGGCTATTGCAGTTAATAATACAACGGCTTCTTGACATTTTTGTGTTTCTTTTTATCGCTGTGTAACTGATTTTAATTGAAAGCCTGCGTGCGCTAGTACCGCTTGCCACGAGCTCCCAGAATCCTTTGCGGTTCTACCCGTGAATGACGTCACATTTTCAATCTCTATATAATATGCATGTT
Organism: Astatotilapia calliptera; assembly: GCF_964374335.1. Lineage (NCBI taxonomy): Eukaryota > Metazoa > Chordata > Actinopteri > Cichliformes > Cichlidae > Astatotilapia > Astatotilapia calliptera. The sequence goes on along the minus strand of NC_137442.1, from coordinate 3,079,233 downwards.
AAATTTTATATTTGGGGTAAAATGTCAAGTCTTTTCAAGTAAACCGGTTCAAGTCCAATTCAAGTCCCAGGTCATTGGTGTAAAAGTCCAAGTCAAGTCACAAGTCTTACAACATTTTTTCAAGTCAAGTCTAAAGTCATAAAATTAATGACTCGAGTCTGACTCGAGTCCAAGTCATGTGACTCGAGTCCACACCTCTGCTGACCTTACATACATTACCCAAAAACATCACATGGGGAAGACAGGTCAGAGAGGTATAACATGGAAAATGCACCACATGAGAAAAGATAAGGAGAAAAAAATAACTCCCCCCAGACTGAGCTCCAACAGGGAGATCAGTTTGAGAACAGAAAAAAACACCTCTGCACATGAAAAAACTCTTAATACACCAAAGAAACACATGACAAGCAACAGGGGAGGGTAAAGGGTGAGAGACAGCCAGTGTAGACAGTACATCCGGGCCTGCAGCCTTTGCGCTGGTCTCCTTGATCCACCGTCAGCATCGGAAGGGAATAAGCGTCGAAGGCGTTTGGAGGGGGGATGAGTGCACATCTGCATGTGTATATATGTCTGTGTCTGTATGTGTGTGTGTGTCCAGAGTTCAGCTGAGACAGTGTCCTTCGCCCTGCCAGGCTAAGTAAACAGTCTTCCAGCCAACCCAGGTGATCTTGCATGGAATGGGAAGAACAGTCTAAACCAGTGGTCCCCAACCCCTGGGCCTCGGACCGGTACCGGTCCGTGAGTCATTTGGTACCGGACCGCGAGAGTTGAGGCTCAGGTGTGAAATATATGGTTTTCAGGGTTTTTATCGGTTTTCAGCGTTATTTTGTTATCGTTTTTATCGTTAACTCGGTTTTCCTGGGTGTGTTATGAATAAATCTTCTTTTTTTCGGTACCGGTACTAGTTTTATTTTGTTGTATTTATCCGCGACACCTTAAAGGCCGGTCCGTGAAAATAATGTCGGGCATAAACCGGTCCATGGCGCAAAAAAGGTTGGGGACCGCTGGTCTAAACACAGTCGTTATCAGGGTGTTGTTGTTCAGCTCCAGGCTTGAGGGGGTTTGAACAGCCGGTTCCGCTTTCTTAATTCTTCGATAAGTCAGGGCCAAGCCAGCTCCGATCAGCAAGGACCCTGTTATCATGGTTCCGAATAGGTAGATATCTTCAGCACTCAGGCTCACCCGAGCCCAGACTTCTCATTGAGAAAAGGGTGTCAATTGCATTCAGAGACCAGATTGATCAAATCCATAATTCCTCTTTTAGATTTTAGAGAACAGACATGTTAAAAACACAACAGCCTCAAAAAAATGCAGAATAGTTTGGATCCAGAAGCAGGGTTCATACGTCATCACTTAAAGATTGGATATCCCACCTGCTGTGAATGTTTTAATGCAGTACAGTTGTTGTTATTATCATTTGTCACATCCTGTTTGTGACAGCTAAAATAAATAACATTCATATAAGAAATAAAATTGTCTCGTGTAAACTGTGTGGTGCTACAGTGGCTTTTCCACATTTTGTCACATTACAGCCACAAACATGAATCAATTTTATTGGACTTCCAGGTGAAAGACCAACACAAAGTGGTGCACACGTGAGAAGTGGAACGAAAATCAGACATGATTCCAAACATTTTTTACAAATAAATAACTGCAAAGTGGGGTGTGCGTAATTATTCAGCCCCCTTTGGTCTGAGTGCAGTCAGTTGCACATAGACGTTGCCTGATGAGTGCTAATGACTAAATAGATGCACCTGTGTGTGATCTAATGTCAGTACAAATACAGCTGCTCTGTGACAGCCTCAGAGGTTGTCTAAGAGAATATTGGGAGCAACAACACCATGAAGTCCAAAGAACACACCAGACAGCTCAGGGATAAAGTTACTGAGAAATTTAAAGCAGGCTTAGGATACAAAAAGATTTCCCAAGCCTTGAACATCCCACGGAGCACTGTTCAAGCCATCATTCAGAAATGGAAGGAGTATGGCACAACTGTAAACCTACCAAGGCCGTCCACCTAAACTCACAGGCCGAACAAGGAGAGCGCTGATCAGAAATGCAGCCAAGAGGCCCATGGTGACTCTGGACGAGCTGCAGAGATCTACAGCTCAGGTGGGGGAATCTGTCCATAGGACAACTATTAGTGGTGCACTGCACAAAGTTGGCCTTTATGGAAGAGTGGCAAGAAGAAAGCCATTGTTAACAGAAAACCATAAGAAGTCCCGTTTGCAGTTTGCCACAAGCCATGTGGGGGACACAGCAAACATGTGGAAGAAGCTGCTCTGGTCAGATGAGACCAAAATGGAACTTTTTGTCCTCAATGCAAAACGCTATGTGTGGAAAACTAACACTGCACATCACTCTGAACACACCATCCCCACTGTCAGATATGGTGGAGGCAGCATCATGCTCTGGGGGGGGCTTCTCTTCAGCAGGGACAGGGAAGCTGGTCAGAGTTGATGGAGAGATGGATGGAGCCAAATACAGAGCACTCTTGGAAGAAAACCTCTTGGAGTCTGCAAAAGACTTGAGACTGGGGCGGAGGTTCCCCTTCCAGCAGGACAACGACCCGAAACATAAAGCCAGGAAACAATGGGATGGTTTAAAACAAAACATATACATTTGTTAGACTGGCCCAGTCAAAGTCCAGATCTAAATCCAATCAAGAATCTGTGGCAAGATCTGAAAACTGCTGTTCACAAACACTGTCCATCTGATCTGACTGAGCTGGAGCTGTTTTGCAAAGAAGAATAGGCAAAGATTTCAGTCTGTAGATGTGCAAAGCTGGTAGAGACAGACCCTAAAAGACTGGCAGCTGGAACTGCAGCAAAAGCTGGTTCTACAAAGTATTGACTCAGGGGGCTGAATAATTACGCACACCCCACTTTGCAGTTATTTATTCGTAAAAAATGTTTGGAATCATATATGATTTTGTTCCACTTCTCACGTGTGCACCACTTTGTGTTGGTCTTTCACCTGGAATTCCAATAAAATTGATTCATGTTTGTGGCTGAAATGTGACAAAATGTGGAAAAGTTCGAATACTTTTGCAAGCCACTGTAAATAGGCCTATAACTGTACTTTAATGTTGGTCATAAGGGTGATACTTCAAGAGACATATGTTATGAGGTGGTCCTCACTGTGAAAAGTTTGAGAACCACTGATCTAAAGACACTGAGTGTTTGTGAGAACACGTAAAACTGTTTTGATGTATTTGTGCAGTTTGAGGTTTTGTGAATGTAGATTGAAAATTCAATTTAATGTTTAGAGTTTTGAGAAAGAAGGTGGAAGTGTCGTGGTCCGGAGTCTGTGGACTCCATGTTTATGTCTTAGGTTAATTAATATTCTGTGGTTTTGTTTATTTTGGGTTATTTGTGATTGTTCAGAGTTTAATGTTCTCTGTTCCTCCCTTGTGTTTTGCTTAGTATTTTTGGTTCTATGGTAATGTTTTCAGGTTACATCCTCCCAGTCTCGTCTAATTAGAATCAACTGTGTCTTCCTCCTGTCTGCCATTTCCTTGTTTCCTTGTGTGTGTATATTAGTGTGTGTTTGCCTCTTTGCTCTTTGTTGGAGCATCTGCGTCTCACTGGTGTTTCATCCGCATCTCGTTTCCTGCTGGCCATCCCCTGTGTTGTCTCAGTCTCCTCACGTTTCAGGTTTGGTTTGTAGTTTTCCCAAAGTTTTGTTCACGCCATACCCGTTCCTGTTATGTGCTTCACTTACGTTAAATAAAACTCACTCCCTGAATCTGAGTCTGCGTTTGGGTCCTTCCAATAAAACCCGCAGCTGTGACAGGGAGCTTTTGTAGTGATGTATCTTAACAACTATAAAATGTAAATTCTCAAATTATATTTTTGGAACTTTATTTTATTGTGTTTACTTTATTTTAATTTTAAAATTATACTATTAATATGTTATAAAGCTATGATGAAAACAATTCATATTGTTGAGTTTGTTTGTTTCAGAGTCAGAGAGCCGTGTCTCTCTACAGTCAGAGGTTTTTGTACGGCGCCTCAATGAGTTTGTATCACTGTGGTGGACTTTTGGTGGAGGAACCAGACTGGAATTTGGAAGTAAGTCGAACTTAAACCTCTTTTATTTTATCAGATTTCTTTCTTGTGGTTATCTTGACTTTTCTGTTCAGTGTGCCAGAAAACAAAAATCATTAAAATAGTTTTTAGATCAATTTTCATGAAGACACAAAGTTAGCTTCAGAATAAATGTTAAAATCAATATTAACAAATAATATAAAACATCAGAGTGGACTTGAGGATTATTGAGATATATATATTTCTGGTTAACTCTTGAGAGCTTTTGGTTTTAATTTAGTCTGTTAGAGTCAGAGAGCCGTGTCTCTCTACAGTCAGAGGTTTTTGTGCAGCGGCTCAGTGAGTTTGTATCACTGTGGTGGACTTTTGGTGGAGGAACCAGACTGGAAGTTGGAAGTAAGATTATAATGTTTTTAAAGAAACTACATCGAGGTTTAAATGTTAGCTTTATAACAATGAAGTATTCATGTAAAGGTAATATTATAACCATTGTACACTGGAGGCTGACTCCATCAGCTTTAATTAGATTTTATGTGGACATTTCTGACATAAAGACGATGCATTGTGTAAATAATATAAACTGTCATCAGCCTGTGATTATTTTCTAGTTTGAAATCACAGTCACTGTTTCTAAGATGAATTAAATGTAACTGTCCCCAAGTTAAACAGAGTGAAGATAAAGATTTCTGGTCTTTTACTTAGTCAGTAAAAATGTAGAATTTGCTTAGAAATCATAAAAGCACTACAATAAATGACTGAAACTCACATGAGGTAAGTAGAAAACTTGTGTATTATACAGAACGGAGGTTTTTGAAGCTTAACATCTTGTATAATTGTTGCCATATCTGCTTCTTTTATTGCCAGAAGTTAAAGATGGGCATTTGACAGTGTGCAGCACGTCTGGTGTTTCTGTTGTAGCAGATATCATTTCAAATGTCATTAAAATCATGTAAGCAGTAAAAGAAATTAATCCACATCATTCAAGTAGTGCTATTAAGTTTCTTATCTCCAACAAGTGATGTGTTATAGATAACTGATGACTTTGAAGCTAAAATAGTTTTGTAAATGTTTCCACATCTGCTTCTTTTATTTCCAGTGTAGTTTGAACATATTTCAGCTCAAACTGTGTGATGATTCTCTCTGTGCTGATATGCATGAGAGGTTTCTTAAAGGGAAGTGAAACAATGTGTGAGTGAATGACTGGTGGAGCAGAAAAAACACCTGACAGAAACTTCTTAACGGAGAAAATCAAATTGTGGTTCCTGTCCTCTAAGCTGATTGGTGTTTCCTAGGTGATGCCCGCCCCGCCCTGAAGGTGCTGGGTCCCTCCAGTGAGGAGCTGAAACAGGGGAAGGCCACGCTCATGTGTGTGGCCAACAAGGGCTTCCCCTCAGACTGGAGTCTGTCCTGGAAGGTGGATGGCAGTGGCAGCATCAGCTGGGAGGAGAGCAGGAGCCCCGTGGTGCTGCAGAACGACGGCCTCTACAGCTGGAGCAGCACCCTGAGGCTCCCTGCAGACCAGTGGATGAAGGTGGGCTCTGTGACCTGTGAGGCCACCCAGGGCTCCCAGACTCTGGTCTCAGAGCCACTGATGAGAGACCAGTGTCCCCAGTCCTGAACTATATGTGACTTTTATGCTGGTCTTACTTTCACACTGCATTCTGTAGCTTTTTTTTTCCAATTTCTTCTCTCATTTCTCATTGTTTTGTTTAAAGTTTTAAAGAATAAAAAAAATCTACATTAAATAAGAATCGAGTGTTTGTCTTACTTTTGTGGTGATGTCAATATTAAACTCTAAATAATGATTTCCAGGATTCTTATTGGAAACCAGTGTGCTATCTGTAGAAAGTCAATATGAGTCAGTAGAATTAAGTCACTTTGAATACATGAAGTTAAGCAAAGTTTATGTTAAAGAATAAGTGCGAAGGGGAACTGATAAGAACTTAGAGATTATGATTTTATTACTGAGAATATTGAGCAACACCGCCGTTATTCATGCAAAGTCATTGCATGCTGTTTAATGAATGTTTCAGCATGTTGTAGCTTGTTATATAAAGCAATTTGAGTTCTCAGGTGGAGTAGAAAAGCACAATATAAGAATGAGTCAAATGATCAGTGTTGAGGTATCTTAAAGTATTCTATTATGCAGAGTACTTTTTTAAAGTAATGCAGTACATTATTTTGGTGTTTTTCTGTAAAATCACCTGAAACACACAATCTCATAACTATCATTTAACAATAAGAACTTATAGGCTACAGTCCCTCACGCCAATATAAATCCACTATCCATTCACTTAGCTTAACATCACCCTGGATTCTTGATTAGTTTAGCATTAGCATGCTGTCTGTGCAGAAGCTTGCAAGCAATCAAACTTGTGTTACCGGCATAATGTTTAGTTACTTTGTGGATTAATAAGTACCTCTTAATATATGCTGCAGTGTTACAGTTAAATAATGGAACTATTTGTTCAAAACAATAGTGAGTAAACAGTGATCATGACTTATGTATATATAGTAGGTGACTTATATATATGTATAGATTCTATATATTGTGCTATTTCTTACTTTTTGTGTTGTCTGCTTTTGTTACTGTTTGTACTGGAGCACTGTAACCAACATAACTGGTGCAGGAAACAGACTGGAATTTGAAATTACGTTTACACTGATTGTAAAAATTAAATATGCATAAGGGTGAATGTTAACATCACAAAGATGTTGTATTCATATAGTAATATGAATATTCCCAGTGGAAACTTACTAAACCAGGTTTGCATAAATTTAAAATTTTATATTAATATTTCTGTCAAACTGAAATGAAAACAAGGTGATGTGTAAATATTATAAACTGTAATCATCTGTAATCATCAACTGTAAAATCAACTGTAATCATAACATAAACTGTCTGTCACGTTGAACTTGTTTCTCCCTTCTTGCTGAAAGCATCACAATAAATATTTGCATTACTGCACTCTTCATGTAATAAATGGACTGATAGTGAACTTTGGTATGTACTGTGGTAGTTTTCACATTGTATATTAATTGTGCTATTTTGCCAGGGGTAATATAGATAGGTATTTGTAACATAATGTCAAAGACAAAGTTATCAGACTAGTATTGAACAGCAAAAAAGAAAAAAATCTACAAACCTGAGAAAATTGGACTTAAAGTTTCTATTGGAAGTATTTATATAAGTTATGGAGACAATTGTGACTCACTGATTTTGGTGATTTATTGTGTTTTTTTTCTCTTTCTTTGAGATATGTTTTCATAATGAGCAATATTCAGGAATTGGTTCACATGTATCTGAGCTGCTATGAAGCAGAGGTCAAAGGTCAAAATTTGATTGAATGAGATACAAATTTCCAAATTCTTTTTTGTTTAGCAAAATTAACATTTTCACTCTATCACTCTGTGTGTGTGTGTGTGTGTGTGTGTGTGTGTGTGTGTGTGTGTGTGTGTCCTCAGTGAACTGTATCAGTCTCTGCAGTATCTTCCAGCTGCAGCAGTCACTTCAGTTTCTGTTCAGTCTGACTGAGGGAGGTTTTTGTACGACTGTTTTTCACTGTGTGAACACATACTGACTGTTGGGATAGTGAAAACTCTGACAGTAATAAACTGCTGCATCTTCAGCCTGGACTCCACTGATGGTCAGAGTGAAGTCAGAGTTTGATCCACTGCCTGTAAAACGAGCTGGAATCCCTGATTGCCGAGTGCTAGCACGGTAAATGAGCAGTTTAGTAACTCCTCCATCTTTCTGTTGGTACCAGGCTAAATGGTTGTTGCCATGAACATTCTGACTGGTCGTACACTTGATGCTCACAGTTCCTCCCACAGCAGAGCTCACTGCTCCAGGCTGAGTCACTGTGATCTGTCCTCTGGACTCTGAGGACACAGAGACAAAAACATAAAGCAGCTTCATGGTTTTGTGGGCTTCATTTCAGAGGGACAGATGTTGATAGAGGAGAGGAGTTTGATTCTCTGGACTTTACCTGTGAAGCAGCAGCAGAGGAGAGTCCAGATGAGGACGCAGATCAAAGTCATGTTTTTGATGAGGAGGATTTCTGTGGCTTCTGTTGTGATGAAGGACAGCTGTCAGTCATCCAGTGTTCAACTCTCAGGACTATAAACTCTCCCAGAGCACTGGAGCATGGTGCTGCTGATGCAAAGTGCCTCTCTATGGAAATGATCTGACTGAAAACAACAAGTAGGTGGATCAAATAGTCTGTTTAGATGCTGTTTATCAATTAATCAGTCAGTTTATGAAAATGTTTTCTTTCTTGTGTTTTAGGACACATCCACACATTGATGGATGTGTGGGATTTTTAAATTTGGGTATTTTCTGCAATCTTTTACAAAAACATGTTCATTGACTGAGAGAGGCATGAAAATGTTTCATGATCAAACCAGAGCAGCACTTTGTGATATAACCCCAAGTGTTGCCAAATGCCAACAAAACATGCAAACAATGTCTGAAGATAAAGGCACAGACATTCGTCCTTGTAAGACAAAATCTGATTTCCTCTTGTTCACTTAACCTTCCTCTCGTGTTAGCTTTCTGTTATCATCTCTTATGTTAGCGGGTCGGTTTTGACCCGTGAATTAAATCAGCTATAAAATATACTAAAAACAATAAGTTATCATCCAATTTGTTTCTCATCTCTTGGTTACCTTGTTAGGCTTCCTTATCCATGAAAATGTTGGTTTTAATACTTTTGGTGTGGGCCTCTGGGTCTTTTTTTGTCACTATACCCCTCGATTTCAATTAAAAAAAAATTGTAAAATTAACCTCAAGAGAATCATATTAATAAATAAAAGGTTTCTGTGTTACCTGAGTATTACTGAGGGGTATAGGACACATCTCTTAAATAAATCTGTTTTATTGATTTTTTTCATTTTAAGATTAATAACTAAAATGACATCGATGGTGTTACGGGTCAATTTCGACCCATAGACATTTACATCAAGAAAAGACAAAAAAAGTTTTTTTTTTCAGCAGTAGACCTTTAATATAAACTGAAAAAAAGAAAAAGTCCTCTCCTCCTTTGTTTTGGTTATAGCCGTGGGTAATTGTGGGCTTTTTATCACTTCCCAATGATACAGCTTCACCTCAGTTTCCTTTGTGAAGTTCTTGTCCAAGGTCATATCTGGTAAAAAATAAAATAAAATAAAATATCACAGCTGATATTGTGATCTTGCAGTCCAGTGGTCATATGGAGGACCACACATTTTCATTGTTTCTTCTCAGGGGTGCCACTCGCAGCTTTGACTGTGAAAATCTGTACATTCCAGGCATAGTTGGTTTTTGCATCACAGGCTTCCCAGATTTTTCTGCCGTTTTTCCCTTGCTTACTGGGTATATATTGCCGGAAGGGGCATTTTCCTCAAAAAGTGGACAAGACATTCATCCACTGTCACTGGCCCTGGGATGAACATCAGTGGAAGAAGCTGCACCCATCTCTCCCAGACATCCCTGATGGGAGCAAGCTTGTCAGACCTCGGTCTGGTCTCTCTGTTGTCAAATCTGAGGACTCTTGAATCAAAATGATATCAAATGTGTGAAGTGACATCGTTGCCCAGAAAATGTTTCTGCCTGTCGATGCATCCCATAGACGATCAGTGGCCTCATTGCAGCATCTGTACACTCCAGCAAGAACAATGAAAGCATCCAGGTATTCCTCATCATGTCGCCATGGACTTTTTTTCCTTCAAGGTTTATCATAGTAATGATGATTCTTTCTAGTGACAATGGCATAAATATCTCAAAACATCTCTTGATGTCACTGACTTTGGTCAGAGCAAACCTTGTGATTCCAGGGGTCATTTTGATGACATTTGCAGCAGCTGCCCTGCCATGTACATCATGAGGTACTGAGCTCCAAAAGATCTTACCATTTTTGGACTTGAATCTTTCAGCAGGAGTAGCTTCAGCACCAGCGACCTCCACCTCTGATGAGATGTGTCTGTGTCTTCTGGATGATAGTCCACATTGTCTTCCTCCTTAGAAACCTGCCCATCTGAATCGCTATGCTGCTCTGTGTCCTCTCCTTCATTTTCACCAAAAATATGATCCAGAACTTAGCTCACTGTGAATCTTCTTCTCATTTTTTGTATGCTGCAAATTGTAAATGTGCACTCTGGAAGTCAAATGGCCACTCAAATAGTGAATTCACCTCACATGCCCGTGTTTATTTTGTTTTGTTTTTGTGCAGGTATACTGCAAAAAACATGCAAAATAAGAATCCCCTAAAGCTCATATGATTAGGAGAGGTGCTTGCTGTAAGTGTTTTAGCTGACAGTGCACTTATGATTTCAGTTTTGGCTTTAATTATTGCTTTACACTCATTTTTTTTTTTTTTTTTTTTTTAATGACATCAGAAACAGCAGTATGCGACATTACGTGATGGCAGAGCTTCAGTTCATCCTTTGTCATTTTTTTTTTTTTTTTTTTTTTAATAAATAGGACAGGGGGAATGAATGAGAGAAAGAGGGGGAGAGAAAGAAAGAAAACCAAAGGGGAGAAGAGACTGTGAGAAGGGGGGGGGAAGAGAGAGAGAAAAAAAAAAAAGAACTCCTGGGTCACCTGTATGGAGAAAAAAAAAAAAACAAACAAAAAAAACAAACAGAGGAGACAGCAAACAACAAAGAGCAACATAATAATAGAGAAAACAAAGCACCATCACAATAAACTAGCTAGCCATAGATATCAATATTTACTAAATAATAAACGATATTGTGCAGCACGCAAGATAGACAGCGCACAGTGTGCTTTGAGGTAGCAGCCAAGAAAGCTTTAGTCCGCGTCTGTGAATACCCATGTGTGCATACCTGTGTGGATCAGCATGCTTGCATTCCAAAGGTTTCTCCATGTAATGATCTGCTAGGGAGTGTGGGGGGGCCACAGCCCCGTCCTCCAGGGTGTGAAGTGGGTATGGAGGAGATCAAAACTCCAGACATCCAGAGGCCCCCAGAATACAAGAGACCATGGAAGACCAACAGAGGGGCAGCTGCGCCACTGTTCCAGTAAGAGCTGAGGAGAGTCCCAGATGAGGGCTCGCCCAGCAGCCGCGGAGCAGAAGTCAGGGGGAGTTGCAGTGACGCGCCCGTGAGCTCCGCCGGCCCCCAGCTGCGCCTGAGTGACCGAGCCCCAGGCCGAGAGGCCGGGGGCACCCCACCTCCAAAGGGGCCCGAGCGAGCCCCAGGCCCCAGGCCCCGACAAGCGGCCGCCAAGGAGTGTGTACCGGACGCCCACCCCCAGACACAAAGAACCACCAACACACCGACACCTGAGGGAGTCCGCCACCGGCAGGGGAAGTGGTGGTGGGTGGAGATAGGCCTCCAAACCTTGGAGGGCCTGAGGTGTCCCCAGAGAGGTGGCGTCTGATACCCAACCTGACATATAGACACAGACATACAGGCACACACAGACACAAACATCCATTCCCACCCTCATGCTCTCATATGCACTCACTCCACACTCAACCAACGTGGAGACAGACATAAAGAGACGCTGTACACACGATCACACTCCCCAAGCGTACTCTACAAACCGGGTCTAGGTACCCTTGCCCCTGGAGGGGGGAATTGCTTTACACTCATAATATTATACCTGGGTCGAAACCGACCCTAACAACACAAAGGTCATAATTTCAACTAGGGCATTTTATAATTTAGTGAAAATAATTTTTTTTATTTTATTTTGTAGAAATAGAGGTTCCTGACAAAGTCAAAAAGCCTTGATACAATAAACAAATGTATGTGATTTTTTTATGCATTTGAAATTTAAAATGGGTCGGTGCCGACCCTAACACGAGAGGAGGGTTAAAAAAGAAGAAGAAAAGAAATGTTGTACTTGTCTACTCAAACACATGAACAGAGTTTCAGAGAATCTTCACCCTGAAAGAGGTTTTAGAAACCTACCTGTCAGCAAATCAAAGAACCGCTTACATGTAAGCAACAGGACAGAAGAGAAAAGTTACAATTTGCAAAACCTATTTTAGAGTTTTGTAAAACTCAGTACAAAAAAACTTGCAGTGATTCACATTGATGCATGATGCTGACCACAGGATGCAAAAGTTAAACATGACCACAGCGCAGAATCATTCATCTCTGTTTTAATTTGATATTTTTATAACAGGACAACCTGTGAGGCTGGAAAGACTTCGGTTTCGTGCCCTGAACAGGTCACTTTCTGTTTGGTGATGTAGTGTCTGCAGTGTTGGGAAGGTTACTTTTAAAATGTATTCCACTACAGATTACAGATTACATGCCCCAAAATGTATTTTGTAACGTATTCTGAATACTTTGGATTACTTAATATATGATCATGCTTTTTACAACTACATGAATGTACTATTGCTGTGTGATTTATTACTGTTACTGAAGGCTACTCGCCGTACCAATAACAACTCGATTTTTACATCTTAATATAAATGCGTAACAGTAGGTGGACATTAGGTAAGGCTGCACTTTTTGCAGTGATCTGCAAACGCATATATAAAACAGGTCCGCGGCTCCGAACCGTAGTAAAGGGACCTCTGGCTAATCCGTCGGGTTCGTGTCGGGCTCGTAGCTGAAAACTAGCTTTACTTTGTTGTCTGGGTCAAGTTTGTAAGAGACAGAGAGAGGGGTTGAAAGGCTACTCCAGCAGAACTTATTGTTTCGGAGGAAAACACGAACACAGTGTCCAGTCGAGTCTTAACAGCTTACTTCCAGCTGGGCTCGTCAGGCTCTCTGTTTGGCTGCTGTGGTTATTATTATATTTACATGCTTCCAGCTCCCGTTTCTGCTCAGTGACAGCTCGTACTTTTTCTCCCTCTTCGCGCTCACAGACACATACCAGGTACAGCAGTCCATTCTCCCTGCAGCACGGACTACACTGCCCATCAGGCTGCATTCTTTAGGGCGATGCCTGTAACACTCTGCCTGTTGCCTTCATGTTAAATCATTTTTTGAATAATAATTTTTAAATATTTTTAAATATTTCTTCACGTCATAATGCTGGCAGCAAGTAGAGATGACATGGGCCGCAAGATTGAGACACAGACATTAGAGCCTCTTAATGTTTTCTTTGAGTTTCAATCAGCATGGAATTACCATAGAGAGTGCACAGCCTAACATATGAAACAGGAGAAGACGTGTAATCCATTTATTTCAACAAAGTAATTGTAATCTGAATTGATGTGATTAGCAGAGTAATCCAAAGAGTGGGAATGTGCTGGAAATATCTTTTATTTTATGAATTTGTCACATGTTTTAGTAATATCACTTTTGGGTCACTTCAAGGTTCACATGTGGGGAAGATTCAGCTTTTACTCTATTGCACAAAGTCAGGCATCGTGAGAAAGTTGGTGACACCCAGAGGGGGAGAATTCAACAGGTGGTGAAGTCTTTTATTAATCAGGTCTTTGAGGATGTGGGGAAGAGGCAAGGAGCAGTCTCTATGTGACACTGGAAGAGGAGATAAAGTTGTAAACTCTCTCCCTCTCTTGGAGGGGTCAAGGGTGTGAACAACAGCTGTGGAAATGCCTTCTGTTTGACTGTATTTAAAGAGGGCTGCTATTCATCTTTAGAGACACGCATCAGTGCCCCACTGAATGTCCTCTCTCCCTCAACTGCTTGGGAACTAAAAAGGTGTTGGCTCATCGTGTCTGCAGACTTTGTTGATCATATTTCCATGACATTATTCTGCAGTGACAAAGTGAGATATGTCACAACAAAGGAGCGAAAACTGAAAAAGTGTTTGTTTACATTGTTGAGTTAACACCGAATATAAAAGCTTCAGTGCTCCTTGGTACGGATTCTCCATTTTTTTTATTTATTTAAAAGTTTTATAATTACGATTTTGATTATGTCCCCACATTCGGTGTCAATGATGGTGATGATACTGGAGGATAAACGTGAGCTCTAACACATCTGCTCAAATTTACACAGCTTTCACATCACTTCATTGTAGGGGTCGACTTTTTCTTTATTTGTTACCTGTCTATGAATCTACAGTGTTCAGTTGAGTCACATTCCAAATATGCTGTGAAAAACTCTTTTTAAACGAGTCGTGCTGGAGTCAGTCAGATGATTTCCATAGAGGCACTTTGCATCAGCAGCACCATGCTCCAGTGCTCTGGGAGAGTTTATAGTCCTGAGAGTTGAACACTGGATGACTGACAGCTGTCCTTCATCACAACAGAAGCCACAGAAATCCTCCTCATCAAAAACATGACTTTGATCTGCGTCCTCATCTGGACTCTCCTCTGCTGCTGCTTCACAGGTAAAGTCCAGAGAATCAAACTCCTCTCCTCTATCAACATCTGTCCCTCTGAAATGAAGCCCACAAAACCATGAAGCTGCTTTATGTTTTTGTCTCTGTGTCCTCAGAGTCCAGAGGACAATATACAGTGACTCAGCCTGGAGCAGTGAACTCTGCTGTGGGAGGATCTGTGAGCATCAAGTGTACGACCAGTCAGAATGTTTATAACAACAACTATATGTTCTGGTACCAACAGAAAGATGGAGGAGTTCCTAAACTGCTCATTAAGCATGCTAGCACTCGAGTATCAGGGATTCCAGCTCGTTTTACAGGCAGTGGATCAAACTCTGACTTCACTCTGACCATCAGTGGAGTCCAGGCTGAAGATGCAGCAGTTTATTACTGTCAGAGTTTTCACTATCCCAACAGTCAGGATGTGTTCACACAGTGAAAAACAGTCGTACAAAAACCTCCCTCAGTCAGACTGAACAGAAACTGAAGTGACTGCTGCAGCTGGAAGATACTGCAGAGACTGATACAGTTCACTGAGGACACACACACACACACACACACACACACACACACACACACACACACAAATAAATGCTTTTTATACCTTAGTGAGGACATCTAGTTGACATAATGCTTTCCCCAGCCTCTTACCCTAACCTTAAAAATGAATCCTGAAACTATTTTCAAACTTGAACATTGTTAAAATGATTTGGTCGATGCTTCATCTTTCACTTTGTTATTCTCCTGGTGTTTCATTTGTTCAACTGTGATGCTAAAGTTCAAAAAACAAATCCAAGAATTGTTTCCAGTTAAGCTAAGCAGTGGCTTCATGTTCTAATTATCTTTAACATTACAGGGCTCTAGAATAACTTTTTGCCTTGGTTGCACTGGTGCGCCACTTTTTCAACCGCATCGCTTAACACCGCGGTTTTACATGTGCCCTTTTTTGGGGGGAAATTGCTGTCCATACAGACAATATTGATTTGTAAATGATTAACTAACAATCTTGTTCTTGTGCTTAAAGTGCTTTGGCACTCTTTGCCCATAAGAATGCAGAGATGGCACCGGGTGTTATGGCACGCCGTCTTTCTCTCGGTTCTGCAATGTTTGTGTATTATGTTCTTAGTGGTGTCCCTGCTAGCTTGGAAAACCCACTTCCTGTTGGTGTATGAGCGACAGACGCTTTTTAACATCCGTGACTCACTGCTGATGCTCCACAGTGTTAGCGAGCGATCTGGATGAATCCCGCCACCGTGCCGGAGGAGCAGCTTCACCGCGATCGCTGCTCTGCGCTTCCACAGGCCCCGCTGGTTTAGAAACTTATTCCCGTTAACGACAAGGAAGCAAGATGAACAGCAATTTTACTTGCTAGCAAGGGAGGCTGGTTGGAACCAGGCTCTTGGAGCTAAACGCTCCTCACCTGTCTGCTAGCGAGCATCAAGTAAACAGCCTTCCTTGCAGCTTTTTATTCTGAGAACACAAACACCACTCGTTGTAAAAACCCCCCTATGGTCACAAAAGGTTGAAACACTGCGCATGTGTGTCTGTGTGTGTGTGTGTGTGTGTGTGTGTGTGTGTGTGTGTGTGTGTGTGTGTGTGTGTGTGTGTGCGAGTATGTGTGTTTGTGTGTATGTGAGTGTGTATGTTTGTTTGGTGGTGTGTTTGTGTGACCTCCTGCTTATCAAAAGGGTCATAAAAGCAGGAAGCTTACTAACCAAGAAAACAGAACCCTCACATAGGATGTCCCTATAATGAAACACTACACAGCAAATCCAGCATGTCCAAATTAACACTGTCGGATTTGATTTCAACACTATTAAAGTGTCTATATGGGTCCACACCAGAGAGTGTTAATTTAACTCTTTTTGGAGAGTTGGTACGTTAACTCTTATTTAGTGTTAAACACCAAATCTGTCTGGAGTTGATAATTTAACACTTAGTGTTAAGAGTTTATATATTAACTCTCAAAGAGTATTTTAGTTTAACTACGTAAGAGTTATCTTCTAATTCATTCTAAAAAGCGGGAATTTTACTGTTCTGAACTTCTAGAAATTTCTTTTGGAAATAAACATTTACTAAAAAGATGCAATGGTTTTTGAAAAACATTTATTCTGAACTGTGCACCACAATTTCAAAACATTTTCTGAAAGATGTAACAGTATACATGTTCTCACTTTCATTAGAATTTTGTTTATCAAAAGGTCTGACATGGTAAATGCAAATAACAGCATTCTCATCACTTATTTCTTCAATACAATATGCATGTCCTTCATTCATCCCTTTGTGGAACTTCAACACACTTCTGCTCTCCCCCATATTCCATCTTCACAAGCATATCCTGTGTGGAGATTGAATAAAAATTAGTTGACACTAATGCTAACGTAGAATCCAGTCAGGACGTCTGCTACTGCTGTTTGCTCGTTTTGTTTTTTTTTTTATGGGCGATTGTTTTCAGGCTTCATGTAGCACCATTATACCAACATTTCACATTCTAGACATTGTTTTAGGTGTATTTGACCAAAAGTTTGACTGAAAATTCACATGCAAGCTTTTTTTCAAGGCTGTGGTATTTATACCTTTCAGCTAGCTAAAACAGAATGTTATGCTATCACCGAGCAACATGGCTAATGCCTTTCACACAGCTTCGTCTCAACTCCAAAGAGCCACAGAAGTAAAAGCTCATGATAATAATTGAAACAATCTTTGAAAAAATGACTTACCAAGCATGGCAAACAACTCAAATATGTAGAGCAAAATGTTCCGAAACGGCTTCACTTCAGCTTCGATTGGAGCCGTGCTGGGGGCGGAGTCTGTGAATTTACTCTGTTGGTGTCATAGCCCCTGTAGGAGTTCAGAGTTAAGAGGTCAAGAGTTAATGTTTCCATTGTAACACCTCCAGATTTGACAGAGAAACACTCATTTTTAACACTTGATTTTAACTACTATCATTTTACACCTCAGAGTTACATTAAAAGAATGTGACTCTGCTTAGAGTAGAATTAACTCTACTTTTGCAAGAAGACTATTAACACCAAAACATTTAACACTTTTGAATTTGCTGTGTACAGCCTCCCCCACCAACAAACAGGCTGGAGAGGTGGTCAGAGACAAAGGAATGTCTTTGACCATGCTGCTTGAACTAAGTCTTACATATTTAAGTAACACAATGACAACATTTAACAATTTGACTCCAACAGTCCCCCCTTTTTGTCAACTTTGTACTTAAATTTCCACTTATGCACCCTTGTGTTTGACAGTTCAGTATAGGCTTCATTCACACACAGCTCCTCACATCATTCACTTCCTACTGCTGCAAAAGTTCACAGTTAATACATGTACGAAACGTGCTTAGCAATTATCCTACTTCTCATTCATCTCACACACAGGAAACTACATCCTGCAAGGAAACAAATGAATGTCAACAGTCAAAAACAAGAATCAACGTTCTCAAAAGAATATGCACTACAATCCAAATGTATGCAGACATAGGCATTCAAACACATCCGTTGGTTTTTGGTTTGTCCATGTGGCTTCCAGCTATCTTCAAAGCTGTAGCCTGGTCAACACTCCTCTTTATGACCCCTTTCAAACCCCCAAATCTTCTCACTGTAGACACCCTGTGGGGTGATCGAGTCACCTGGTGAATCATCTGCATTTACAACTCCTCTCCTTTCCTGTTGTCACTGCAGAAAAAGTTTTTTAAAGGAAATTGGATCAAGTTGTTTATGATCTTCTCCCCCCTTTTTGAGTCATGTCCACCCATGGCTCAAAACTCCAACCAACTTATATAAGTGTACATGATGTAAATGTAAACAAAAGAAAGCCCCTTTGACTGTCTGGCTTTTTCTTCATAATGATAGCCATATTAGGACACATAAAGGCAATGGTTATATATCTATATATTTTAGCACAAATGACAATATAAAAAATATCAATCCTAACAATGTCCATGTGTCAAAGTAACTGAGAATAAAAAACAGAAACATGAAGGAGATATTCCTGGCCTGGCTTTTTATAGCAGATAATCTTAAAACTATTTTGCAATTTTGCATAATTTTAAAAAGTTTACATTTCTTCAGTATTGAACAGCAGAAAATAGGCTTTCTTGTCCGAGGTCATTGAAGTAAAAGAAAAAAAGAAAAAAACACAGAGGCTGACAGAGCTGCAAACAACGGTAGACTGGTGGGTAATAAGCGAAGGAATAATGCAGAAAACAGAGATTTGAGACGGGAAACTGTTCTTGAAGTACAGAGAGAGAGAGAGCTGTGCATGAAGTGTGATTTTTATCTTGGTGGAAACAAAACAGTAAAGTAAGAGGGAATTCATGACGATGTTTATCAGATGTGAAGCATAGTTTGTTGCTTCTTTTGCTGCTGGTTCAGTCAATTTTGCTTGGAGAGAGACAAAACCTGCAGCTCAGAATCAGCACAAAAAAGACGTAAACAGCGCGGACCCGACGCATCAGAATCAGTGAGCTGTCGGCTTTCAGCCCGATGGCGTGTCCGTCTACGTGCCGTCGTGTGAGAAAGCAGAGAAAGCTGATTCTGATGCGTCGGGTCCCTCTGTGTGTTTACGCTGTGTGTCTTTGTGTGGAATCCGTTTACCTGCTCTCATTTACTGTTTGGTGGTTGATAAAATACTTTTGTGATCTTTAACCTGAGATTCCGGTGTTTCTGGGAAAATAGATTTATGTTTAAAACTCGATTTAGGATTTAATGAATCAATGTCGCTTTATTCAAGCTACTCACCTCTCTCTATCTGCCTGTACTTTCAAACGTACAGACGGACTACATGAATATCTGAACTACGACCAATCAGAGAGGTCCCACCCCTGATTATCTCTGATTGGTTTAGACCACGATAGGAGCATAATGTGTGTCGGTTGTTGACCACAGGGAGAGTTTCAGAGTTGCAGAGAGTATTTTATTTATTTATTTTTTACTCGAATAGTTGGTCGTACCGCTGCGACCTGAGATTATTTTTAATCGCACTTGCGACCAAATTGGTTGCACTCTACAGCCCTGCATTACATTTAATTTTTCTAACTTAGCTTTGCTCCAGTGGTAATTAGAGTGAAAGGACTTGAAAATCAAAGTTTTACTCGTCTCTGTAAAACAAATTATTCATACCACCTTTACTTAACAGGAGCTTTACTCTGATAGTTTTAATACATTCTTCTATATTTAGTATGGTTTTAATATTTTCGTATTTTAAATTACGCAGGATATATGATAAAACAATAATTTACTTGCAAAGAGTTTTAATTTCTACACAAATACTTTCATTATGTGGAAAAAAGGTATTTGAGATGGAATTGTTTTATTTGATCTGAGAACAAAAAGAAATTGTTCATTGTTAATATATTTAGATCATATAAACAATATACAGGTACATTTAGCAAAGAAAGTAAGAGAGAAAAAATACTACAGACGGGCATCTGAGGGTGAGGGGAGCGTGCCAAGCTCCAATCGACAGCACAGTCGAGTTCAATGATGGCATCATGATTCTGTGAGCAGCACAGAAACCAGAAGCTAGGGTGGTGATGGGGAATGACCGACGGCAATTTCCTATGAACATCACCTAATGCTGTGTCACTGTGCTAAGCATACTTTGACAATCTGAAGAGGGTCTTCCTTTGTGTCATTGTTGTTGTCATTTGCATCATGACCACTTCTACAAGACTGCTAAAGTGATTCAACAGGTGGGATCATAACAGCAGTAAAACAACTGGATCCAATACCCTTTCCGAGAAAGGTTTTCTGCAGAGATAAAAAGGACAATAGAGGAGTCATAAGTATTCCCCCCACAGGAAGAATGCCTGAAGTGAGGCGATGAGGGTTGATAGAGGCCATAAAAAAGGGGCTCTATCATATAATCATATATGCTTAGAGGTATCAATTGTATAATGATAGAGGTCTGATCCTTGGTAGTCTGCAAAGACTATTCCAGAGTGTTCTGGCATGCACACACATCCTAAGGTCATGAGTGAGGTTGTACCTTCTTTATATAGTATGGGAGGACACCTACTCTGTATCTGTTTAAGTATAAGAGCCTTTTGTTTAGGTGGACCGCTGGACTCCTGGCACCAGCTTTTAAGGAGACGTTCACAGGGCCATATCTTGATACACACATACACACACACACATACATACAGTGCCTTGTCTTTGTAACCAAGGGGGTTTTACGAGGGGAGGTACTATTGTATTGTGTGAACTGTTTTCCCAATAGCAAGCGGAGGCCGTCGTTGGGGTCATTTTGTGGTAGACACCGACGAGGCCTCCATTGCAAATAAATCGATCGATCGCTGACTGTCTCGTTTTCTTCATGATGAATTAGTCTCTAAACCAGCGGGGCTTGTGGAAACACAGACCCAACAACACCCAGATAGAAGACTAGTACTAGAAAAATTTGCATTTCCTGCGAAAATGCAGTGTGGATGCTTTAAAGCTGAAGCTGTATGCAAAAACTAGCTGAAAAAGTTGAAAAGTTTCAGAAATTGTAAAAACTTTGCAGAAGCAAAGGAACTTTGCTAAAATGTAATAACTTAGCAGAACTGCAATATCTTAGAGGAAACATAATACTTTAATACAATAGCATAGCAGAACTTAGCAGAAATATTGTAACTTACCAGAAACATGACAACTTCTCAAAAATATAAGAATTTAGGAGAAATAATATAAGATAACAGAAAGAATATATTTAGCCAAAAATACTTAAACATTACAGAAACACTATGATTTAGAAAAATAGTACAACATAGCAGAAATACTGTGATTTACCAGAGACACTGTGATGAACTATGAATATTGTAATTTTAAATTAATACTATGTTTTAGCACAAATACTATAATTTGGCAGAAATACTATCATTTGGCAGAAATACTATGATTCAGCACAAATACTCTGGTTTAGCACAAATATTATAAGATAGCAGAAATGCTATATTTAGAAAGAAAAATATAATATAGTAGAAATAGTATGATTTAGCAGAAATACTACAATATAGCATAATAACAATGATTTAGAACAAATACTATGATTGAGCAGAATAGTTATAACTTAAGTGAAAATACTGGAAAACTAAAATGACAAGCTGAGAAAAAAACAGAACATGGTTAAGCTGTCTCAAAACTAATTATTGTTCAACTGTGGGGAAAAAAAGAAATGCAAATAAATAAATACAGAAATGTAAAGAGAGAGACACACACACAGGGTCTATGCAAGTCAAACAATGAGATGCTGCCCTAAAGAGGGTCTTTCTCTCTCTCTGTCTCTCTCTCTCTGTCTCTGTCTCTCTCTCTCTGTCTCTGTCTCTCTGTCTCTGTCCCTCTCTCTCTCTCTCTCTCTCTCACACACACACACACACACACACACACACACACAGGGAGAGAAGCAAGTTTCTAGGTCAGTCAAGCAGCCTGGGAGCTGATAAATTTGAATCCACCAATCAGAGAGGCTGTGTACTTTTCCCGCCAAAACAGGTGCACACACGCAGCACAGAGATAGGATTTTTGTAGTCTATTTCTCATAGTGAGGATTCCCCTCAAACAAATGACCATAATTTCCTAACCGTAGGGGCAAGAACGGTCATTTTTACACCGTTTTGTTCAGAAGAGATGGGGGAATCGTCAAGTGTTGACAATTTATCATTAAAATATGAATTTTTAGAGATATATGACATGGATGACGGGTTGGTTTAGAAGCCACGAAGGCCCCAACATGCAAATTTGAATGCCTCAGCCCACATATATGATTGGCTGGCTGGGAAGCCGTGGAGGCCCTGATATGTAAATTTGAATGTCTCAGGCCTCACAGAGGATTGGCTGCCTGGGGACCTGGCAGTAATATTTGGAAATAGTATGATTATAATATACCGTAGGGGCTAGAACGGTCATTCTTACACCGTTTTGTTCAAAAGAGATGGGGGAATCTTAAAGTGTTGACAATTTATCATTAAAATATGAATTATTAAAGATATTTGACTTCTAATGCACCATAACTGAGTAGAGCAAAGCAAAAACTGCCTTGACTTGCCCTCAAACAACGCTTTCTAACTCTAAATCTATTTGGAGTATCAATATCATTCTTTCACCGTAAGAGACAGCAGGCTTTGGTGAACAATCAAGAAATTTTCAGGTATCTGTTGAAATCCATTAAAAAGATATGACGAGAGAAAAAAGTGGTTCATTTCCAGAGTTTGAAATCTGAAGAAATCTGAGCAAAGGACAAATTTCCTACCCTCAAACAAGTCTAACTCATTTCAGAACGGTAATAGGTGAGAAAATAATTCTTGAATTGTGAGCGTCAGGAGTGTCTGAAGATATACTGGGACAAGCCTCATGTCTTAACTTTGCTTTGTTAAGGAGGTATGACGATTCGAATATGCCTCTCATTACAGAAATCAAGCGGTGATTTTGAACAAGCTCTCCATTGACTTTCTATGGAGAGTTTTGCGACTTTGTGTTGGTCTGAGGAGATTTGCCAAAATTCTATAAGTCCCACAACAATGATAGTGACATTTTCGGAAAGCCAGCAAAAATACCTACGTTTTGATGTATAATTTGTGGAAGTTGAGTGAAAATTGAGCAAGTAGCAAGAAGTTGTTCGGACATGAAGAGAAGACTGCAAAACCTTCAGTGGCACACTGGAAGCCAAGTGCATAGCAACCGTAACAACGTATGTATTTTGTGAAAAATCACAATTTTGCAACTGAAAACTTTAAGAGGCATAAAAGTAAAACGGTAAAAGATTTGAAAAAGCTGATTTATACCTGAATAGCCCAATAATTTGAGAACATTTTAAAGTTTGAATGGTTGTTCTATGTGAAAATATGAGGAAGTAGTTAAGTTTCAAAAACAAGCAAATTTTAGCAGAATTGCAGAAGTTTCCCATTCATTTCAATGGGACAAATTAAGCTTAATATTTTAAAAAGTATAATAGTGAAAAATACCAAAAGACATAGCACACATTAGCAGAAATAGCAGAATAGTTTAAAATTTGAACGGTGAAAGTCGGCTGAAAATTGCGGAAGTAGTTAAGTGCCAAAAAGTGTACGGAAGTCCCAAGAGGAACTCAATAGTGTGGATGCTTAAAGCATCCACACAATAACTGACTGCGAACCTTCACAGATCTATTTTCAAGCTGAGCTCAAAGGTCATAGCCAAGCTTTTTTCAATACACTGCTCAGCTTTCTTTATCATAATCGTACACATCATGGTTTTGGGAGCTTCATTTCAGAGAAATAATTTTTGCAAGATGAGAGATGAGAGCAAAAAATTATGGTATTTGTTGAAGAGATATACAGTGTGTGTGTGTGTGCGTGTGTGTGTGTGTGTGTGTCCTCAGTGAACTGTATCAGTCTCTGCAGTATCTTCCAGCTGCAGCAGTCACTTCAGTTTCTGTTCAGTCTGACTGAGGGAGGTTTTTGTACGACTGTTTTTCACTGTGTGAACACCCACTGACTGTTAGGATAGTGAAGACTCTGACAGTAATAAACTGCTGCATCTTCAGCCTGGACTCCACTGATGGTCAGAGTGAAGTCAGAGTTTGATCCACTGCCTGTAAAACGAGCTGGAATCCCTGATACTCGAGTGCTAGCAACATAAATGAGCAGTTTAGGAACTCCTCCATCTTTCTGTTGGTACCAGGCTAAATGGTTGTTGTTATAAACATTCTGACTGGTCCTACACTTGATGCTCACAGATCCTCCCACAGCAGAGCTCACTGCTCCAGGCTGAGTAACTGTGTATTGTCCTCTGGACTCTGAGGACACAGAGACAAAAACATAAAGCAGCTTCATGGTTTTGTGGGCTTCATTTCAGAGGGACAGATGTTGATAGAGGAGAGGAGTTTGATTCTCTGGACTTTACCTGTGAAGCAGCAGCAGAGGAGAGTCCAGATGAGGACGCAGATCAAAGTCATGTTTTTGATGAGGAGGATTTCTGTGGCTTCTGTTGTGATGAAGGACAGCTGTCAGTCATCCAGTGTTCAACTCTCAGGACTATAAACTCTCCCAGAGCACTGGAGCATGGTGCTGCTGATGCAAAGTGCCTCTCTATGGAAATCATCTGACTGACAGAAACATGCAAGTTAGAATAGAATAGAAAGCCTTTTTTTGTCACTATAAAGTTGTACAAAGAGATACAGAGAAAATGAGACAAAGACACAAAGTTGCAGGGGAAAAGTGCCAGAAACACATTATATTAGATTAATATTTCAAACATGACAAAATGCTGATCTTACAGCAGCAAAATGTTTGTATCTCTACAGTTTAAACATTTCTTATGCACAGAGTGGATAGTCAAAAAAATTGAATCATCACAAATACATTATTTTATATTTATTACTATTACTTACTTTTTAGTCTCATTTTATTCTCATTGTCACGGTTTCTGAGGCAAGCTGCATGGTGTTATGAATGAAGGACCCAAGATTCAGGCACAGGCTGTGATGCGAGTGAGCTTTTATTCCAACAGGTGAAAACACACAAAAAAAGTGAGGATGGCGAAGATAGAACTAAGGCTACGTTCACACTGCAGGCGAAAGCTCATCAAATCCGATTTTTTTGACCCTGTCTGCTGACAGATGGAGAGAATAGTCAGACTGTTCCCTGTTTGTGAAGGACTGCTAGGAAAGTTTAACATAACTAACTGTCTGTGCTGAATCAGTCTTATTAGGTAATGTTCAAATAATTTCATCATCCCAGTGTTTTCAGTGTGGGAGAAAGTACTCAGGCCTTCAAGTTACACACTGTGAAAGGCAGCAACAAGTTTAATGTTCAGAAACCTAAAGTATGTAAAAATAAATGTTTGTTTCAGTTCTATGAAGCTTTGAGTATTTTGGATCAGTAGCTGCTGTGTTTGTTGCATCATATTGCTGTAATTGTTTATATGCTCTATACAGTATATTCTGAGCTAAGTTGATCTATAGTGTTACATCATATTCTATAAGGATGTTATGTGTTTGTTTACTTTCTGCCCAGTTTGACCCATTTAGCAGAAGTCAGGCTGTTTAAGGCTCTGATATCTATTCTGTATGACTTAAAGCAGTTATGACATGGTCTGATTTTCTCACCCAATAAAGGAATATTTCATATATCAATCTACTCTTCATTCTATCAGACACAGTTTTCACAGCTCGTACATTTTCTTTTTACACATGTATGTAAGCATTGAGCCAAATTTAATAATGCCAACATATTAAACGAACAATATTTGTCTCTTATGTATAATACATCTGTATATACACTTTTGAGTGAAGATTTAAGGTGATAGGAAATATAAATAACTGCAACTTGAATCTTACAAGTTCAAGCTCACTGCTGTAATATATGTATATATATATACACACACACACATATATATATATATATATATATATATATATATATATATATATATTTCCAGTCCTCAGATACTCAACTAATCAAAGTGATGTCATGACAAAAATGAATGACCAACAAGACATTTTTTCTCCTTCATTTCTGTCACACAAAGCTGTATGAAATGTTTCTCGCGGTTAGTATCATGGTTGCTAGGCAACCTGAACAGCGCGACGCAGGCTAGACCGTCCCATTTCACAAGCCTCTCACTTCCGCACTTCTCGTACTCATAGTACGCACCGTAGTGCACGTACTTCAAGCGTGCAGACCCTGAATTGGGACACAGCCACGGGCTTTACACAGAGACCTGACTGAACTGGAATAGAGGGAGCATGGGAACCAAACCTAGGAACTAGAAATCATAGCAAAAGACATAACCAGAATAACCTAAAGCATAAGATAATAATAATTAACACAAAGCACTGGGTCACATGACCCAGGACCATGACACTTATAGCACTAGAATTAAATAATAAGGGAAGGATTCTGGATCAGCATCATGATGAAAACTTGTGGCCGTAGTATATACAGTATTCTGGAGAAGGTATAAAATGTCACCGTATGTGTGTGTGTGTGTTTTATGTGTATGGATTTTTTAAATTATTACGCATCATATATTACTGTCTATTAAACCTGATTTTTTCATCCCCATGATAGAACAGAGAAAACCCAACTCAGGAGTGGTCCAAACATTTATAATTCTTTATTCAATCATCTTCCAGAAGAGAGAGACCCCACACAGCCCAAAAGCCAGTTGCAAAATCTCTAGAAGCCAACAATGTGTCTCATATAGGTGTTATTTTGGTCCTTTCCACGTCACACATAGTTTCGATAAAAACAACTCCTTCTGTGTTACTAGTTCCGCTTTTTCTGTCTGGTTTCCTGTATTTTATTAATATGCCTCTGCAGCTCTGCACTAAACTTCCTGTTTCGTAACTTCCCCTTACTGAAGCCTCGGTTGCTAAGGCGACCTGTCACCCTCTGACCTAATTCTCTCTCACAGCTGGCCTTGCTTTATAAAAGACTTTATTAAAAAGTACAAAAAACAATATAATCAGAAAATAAGCACTAATAACATATATTTATTCTGCAACATGTCCAAACATGTCTTGTAAGGACATGAGGAGGAAACAGTGACAAAGGGAGCTGTGTGAGGCTATGAAAGGCAATGGATCCCTCAGCAGCTGGATTAAAAAGAGCACAGGTGTCGCGGGGTCCTCTCCTAAACTTCTCCCGAACAAATGCAGGCGTAGTCAGGAAGCATTCAGTGTGGATAATTTATTCTGCCGGCCTCCCAGGTGCACAAAAGATTATTTACAAAGAAAATAGGAAACTAACTTAAGTCAACACAAAACAAACATCTATATACAAAACACAGTCTGCATGTTACCCTCTCTGTAACATCTCACTGAAAGAACCCAGGTAGGCCCTGACAGCCTTCTTTTATACCCCATGGCCCCTCCCACTAGGCATAATAGTCATCTCTTTATTATTTCTTTCACCAAACAATCTTTCCCCCTCAGCTTATTTCCAGCTGTATTCCTACAATACATATATGTATATACAGACATTTATGGCCAATTCCAGGCAGCCTACAGTGTTTCACAATAACAAAAAAAATAATGCAGTTCACGTGACCTTTCAAGCGCGCGCGAACCCACTATTTGAACCCCGGAACACCATACCATCGGCTTGCATAACCCCCGTATAATCGGCGATCACAGCGAGTCTCCGCGACCGGCTTTATTAAAGGTAAGTGGGAAAATATGTTGGCCACCCTCTGCGCTGCTCAAAATATACCTGTTATGTATGAACCAAGAATTATTGTGTGCTATGCAAGCCATCGCCAGTAGGGGGCACCACGCCCAGTTATGTGTGTGTGTTACTTCTGTGTGATCCCAATAAAGAAGAAGTCAACTTGTAAACAAACTGTTGTATGTGCAGTCTGACTCGGCATAATCCTTAATAGTGTATTGACACTACAGTGGAAATATAACATAAATTGGCGACGAGTTGTGACGTCTGGAAGACTTGGCTGTCTACTGAGCATGAACTGACTGCGTGGCCGAGTTCGGACGGAAAACGGACGATCGCGTGGTGAATTAGCATCGGAGCTAGCTGCTAGCTGCTTTTCGCCGACGAGTCAAAAACGACAGTGTTGGCTGTGGACAGCGGATACATCATGGCTGGAATGATTGGACAGATGGACCCTTTTGATGATGCTGGTGAGCAATGGGCGACGTATATTGAACGTTTTGAGCATTACACCCTTGCTAATGACATTCAGCCTGAGAAACGGGTCCCGGTGCTGCTGAGTGTGATGGGTCCCAAGACGTACAGTCTGCTGCGTAATCTAGTGGCGCCAAGCAAGCCTGGGACAATGCAGTATGACAATATTGTGGGTGTTTTGCAAGCTCATTTTGCTCCCAAACCGCTGGTAATAGCTGAAAGGTTCCGGTTCCACAAGAGGAATCAGGGGGAAGAAGAAACGGTCGCACAGTATGTGGCGGTGCTGAAAAGACTGTCAGAACATTGCGAGTTTGGTGCGTATCTGGAAGATGCTCTACGAGACAGATTTGTGTGTGGATTAAAGTGTGAAACTGTGCAGAAGCGTCTTTTGACTGAGAAGGATCTCACGTTTCGCAAAGCAGTTGATTATGCTGTGTCGGCAGAGACAGCAACACGTGAAGTGCAGCAGTTGAGTGGTTCCCTTAAAGTGAATGCAGTGCTGTCACAAAGAGGTGAAAAATGCCGCCGCTGCGGGAAAATGAATCATACTGATGATGACTGCTGGTACAAAGACCGTGACTGTCACCAGTGTGGAAGGAAGGGCCACACGAAACGCATGTGCAAAGGTAGAGCCAGAAGCAGCCAAGATTGGAACAGGAAAGAGAAAGAGGGGAAACATGAGCTGAAAGGCAATGCAGTTAAAAACAGAGCAAAGGACAAAAAGAGGAGAATTCATCATGTTGCCGCTGAGGAGAGTGAAAGTGAAGGAACCAGACCCGACACTGATAGTGAGTTGGAGCTGTATTCTTTGTCACGAAAAGAGAAATATTCACGTATCTCCCTAATGCCTGTAGTTAACGGGAAGAAAATGGAGATGGAGCTGGATACAGGGGCTGCTGTGTCTTTGATTCCATGGGAACAATATAAAAGTATGCTGAGTCAGTTGCCGCTGCAACCCACTGACATCATGCTGAAAACGTACACTGGGGAGCCGCTGGCACCAGAAGGGGTCATCAAGGTGCAAGTTGAACTGAATAAGCAGCGTGCAACTCTACCCTTGTACGTGGTAAAGGTGGATGCTCCACCACTGTTTGGTAGGGAGTGGCTGAGAGTGATTAAGCTGAACTGGAAAGACTTAAAGATGGTCCATGCCAGTGAGCAAAGCGGAAATGACAATCTGGAGGCTGTGCTAAAGAAACACTCTGCCGTTTTCTCTAAGGAGCTGGGCACAATGAAAGGAATTAAAGCCAGATTGACTCTTAGGCCTGATAGTGTCCCCAAATTCTGTCCACCACGTAACGTGCCTTATGCTCTCCGCCCTCGGGTGGAGGCAGAACTGAAACGCCTGACTGAGCTTGGGGTGATCACACCAGTGGAGCATAGTGATTGGGCTACGCCCGTGGTCCCTGTCAACAAGAAGGATGGCTCAGTGAGACTCTGTGGTGATTTCAAGGTCACTCTTAATTCGCAGCTCTGTGTGGATAAGTACCCACTTCCACGCATTGAGGACCTGTTTGCTTCTCTAGCAGGAGGTCAGCATTTCAGTAAGCTAGACTTAGCAAATGCCTACTTACAGATGGAGGTAGAAGAGGAGTCTAAGAAGCTGCTGACTATTTCGACACAAAAAGGGCTGTTCCGTTTCAATCGCTTGCCTTTTGGAGTGGCGTCTTCACCTGCATTGTTTCAGAAGGCTATGGATCAAGTGCTTCTCGGCCTACCATACACCCATTGTTATCTGGATGACATCCTCGTCAGTGGTCCAGATAAAGAGACACACCTGAGATCCCTTAAGGCAGTTTTGGGCAGGCTGGAGGACTATGGCCTGCGTCTCAAACAGGAGAAGTGCCTGTTTTTCCAAGAATCGGTGGAATACCTGGGCCACATAATTGATGCGGCAGGGTTACACAAATCACCAGAAAAGGTGCGTGCCGTTATGGAAGCTCCAGCACCAGCTGATGTCAGCCAGTTACGTTCTTTTCTGGGAATGCTCAACTATTATGGACGTTTCATACCTGATTTAGCTACAGTCCTGAAGCCGCTGAATGAGCTACTCAGTAAAGAGAAGAAATGGCAGTGGACATCAGCCTGCGAGTCAGCTTTCCAGAATGCTAAAGAACGTCTGGCCTCACCAAAAATACTCACCCACTACAATCCTGAACTGCCTCTCCATTTGGCATGTGACGCTTCACCATATGGCGTTGGAGCCGTGCTCTCACATGTCATGCCTGATGGCCAAGAACGGCCAATTGCTTATGCTTCACGAACCCTCAGCAAAGCAGAACGAAACTATGCTCAGATCGAGAGGGAGGCGTTGGCAATTGTTTTTGGAGTGCGCAAGTTTCACCAGTATCTCCATGGTAACAAGTTCACCTTGCTCACTGATCATCGCCCACTGACCTCAATTCTGAGTCCAGTAAAAGGTACACCATCAATGGCAGCTGCGCGAATGCAGCGTTGGGCGCTCCTTCTGTCAGCACATAATTACACCTTACAGTATCGGAAGGGGGCACATCACGCCAATGCTGACGGTCTGTCACGTTTACCTCTGCCCCTTGCACAGAAAGAGGAACAGGGAGCAGTTGAGGTATTCTACGCATCTCAGCTGGACACATTACCAGTCAGTGTCGCCGAGATCAGACGTGACACTTTGTCTGATGTCACTTTGTCTCGTGTGCTGGAAATGGTAATAACTGGACGTTTTCCAGCAACAAAGGACACAGATCAAGAGCTGTCACCCTATCTGATGCGCAGACATGAACTCACAATACAGCAGGGATGCCTCATGTGGGGCTTGAGGGTGGTTGTGCCACCTAAGCTGCGCTCTCATGTACTGAAAGAGCTCCACACTGCACATCCAGGGATGGTGAGGATGAAGAGCTTAGCTCGCAGCTATGTTTGGTGGCCTGGCATTGATTCTCAAATTGAGCTTCAAGCTAAAGCCTGCCACTCTTGTCAGCGTGTGCAAAAAGAGCCTGGGTTAGCGCCTTTACACCCTTGGCTGTGGCCTTCCTGTCCATGGGAACGGATCCATGTGGATTTTGCGGGTCCATTTGAAAGTCACATGTACCTGGTGGTGGTAGATGCACATTCCAAGTGGCCTGAAGTGCATATTATGGATAGCACCACAGCTGGTAAAACCATACAAGTGCTACGGGGTCTCTTTAGTCGCCATGGCATTCCCCACGTCCTGGTGAGTGATAACGGACCGCAGTTCTGTTCTGAGGAATTCAGGGTGTTCCTGAAAGCTAATGGAGTCAAACACATCCGCTCTGCGCCGTACCATCCTGCCACTAATGGTTTGGCTGAGCGTTTTGTGCAGACATTCAAGCATGCACTGAAAGCCTCCAGGGGTACAGCACCTGTGCAACAACGCCTTGACACGTTCCTCTTGACATATCGCAACACTCCGCATGCAACAACTAGAGAAACGCCAGCTATATTGTTCATTGGACGCAAGCTGCGCTCTCGACTGGATTTTTTGAAGCCCAGTGTGGCCGGAGCTGTGCGTCGGTCACAGGATGCGCAACAACAATGCCGACAGCAACACTCCAGGGACAGACGGTTCACTGTGGGCGAGCCTGTCCTGGTGCGCGATTATAGGAAGGGAGAGGACAAGTGGACGCACGGTGTCGTACTGGAGAAGACTGGGCCAGTGTCATACAAGGTGAATGTGGGAGCCCAAGGGGTGTGGAAACGTCATGTGGATCAGATGCTGACACGACCTGAGTCAGTATCTCAGCAGGTCACAGTGGATCCTCCGACAAGCTCTCAGATGTCACCAGCCCAGAGTGGTAGTGACACCATGCTTTACCCTTGTACAACTCTGCAGGAAGAGACTGTTGAACAAGTTATGGGGACCACCGTACCTCCAGATACACCCCAGTCTCTTAAATCATCACCGACTGACTGTACACAGGTTACAGAGCCTGTAAGACGTTACCCAGTGAGAGTCACCAAGCCACCCGCTCGTTATTGTGATGGGTGAGCGTATTAAGTAGTTCAGTGAGAGTGTTGGCGTTCAGAGACATTATTCTCAACTAAAAAGAAATTCATACAGAAAGCAACATTAGTTCCAGTTTTCATGAATGTTGTAATATAAAAAAAAAAAAGAAAAAAGGTGCTACTTTGGTTATGGGAAATGTTTCTGCGGGTGGTGCCACGGTCGCATAGCTTAGTGGGGAGGAGATGTTATGTATGAACCAAGAATTATTGTGTGCTATGCAAGCCATCGCCAGTAGGGGGCACCACGCCCAGTTATGTGTGTGTGTTACTTCTGTGTGATCCCAATAAAGAAGAAGTCAACTTGTAAACAAACTGTTGTATGTGCAGTCTGACTCGGCATAATCCTTAATAGTGTATTGACACTACAGTGGAAATATAACAATACCTCTCACCCCTTTTTGTTTATCTGCCCAGTCGACGAAAAGACGCGCAGTAATTGTAGAAACTAATGGTGGTGGTGCGTGTATTCGCCCAGATCAGCTGTCTGCGGCCCGGGATGGTGTAACTCCGTCACATCATCCCCTTCCACCCAGAGGTTGGCGTTGTGCGGCAACCTGGAGAGATAATCTGCCACTACACTGAGCTTGCCTGGTCTGTGACGGATGGTGAATCTGAAAGTCTGCAGTGAAAGGTACCAGCGTGTCAGTCGGCTGTTATGGTCCTTCATGGAATGGATCCAGGTGAGCGCTCGATGATCAGTTTCCAACTCAAACTCCCTTCCAAGTAAATAATACCTGAGTTTCTCCAGTGCCCACTTAATGGCCAAGGCCTCCTTCTCCACCGTTGAGTAGTTGGTCTCCCGTGGTAGCAGCTTGCGGCTTAGGTATAGGACCGGATGCTCTTCTCCAGGGTCCCCTTGGGCCAGCACTGCTCCCAGGCCACTTTTGGAGGCATCCACCTGGACCAGAAATCTCTTCCTGAAGTCTGGGCTCCTGAGAACTGGGGTCGTACACAGGCAGGTTTTCAGCCCTTTGAAGGCTTGTTCACATTCCGCTGTCCATGTGACAGGATTCCGTTGGTCCTTGCTGGTCAAAGCAGTAAGAGGGGCCGCAATAGTTGCAAACTGGGGCACAAATCTTCGGTACCAGCCAACCAGCCCCAGGAAAGACCGGACTTCCTTTTTGGTGCGAGGCCGAGGGCAGTTCTGGATAGCTTCCATTTTATCCATCTGCGGGCGCACCTCACCTCTGCCCACTTGGTAGCCAAGGTAGCGGGTCTCCTGCCGTGCCCACTCGAATTTAGAGGGGTTGAGGGTCAACCCTGCCTTATGGATTCTTCTCAGGACTTCGGACAGGTGCTGCAGATGCTCTTCCTAGGTGTTGCTGAAGATCATTACATCATCCAGGTAGGCGGCACTATAGGGGTCACACCCCTGTAGTAATTTGTCCATCAGCCTTTGGAAGGTGGCCGGTGCCCCATGTAGGCCAAATGGCATCACCGTGAACTGGAACAGGCCGGCAGGTGTCCTGAAGGCGGTGTACGGTCGAGAAGACTCCTCCAGTGGCACTTGCCAGTAACCTTTGCAAAGATCCAAGGTGGTGATGTACCTGGCCGCTCCGATCTTCTCCAGCAAATCCTCGGTTCGAGGCATGGGGTAGGCATCAAACTCTGAAATGGAATTAAGCTTCCGGAAATCAATGCAGATGCGTAGGGAGCCATCTTTGAAGATGATGACCACCGGGCTACACCACTCTGAGCAGGACGGCTCTATCACCCCAAGTGATAGCCAGCATCTTCTCCACCTCCTGTCGCAGTTTATCCACTAGGTGCTGTGGAACCCGGTATGGACGTTGGAGGATGGGATGTCCATCCTTTAGGCGTATCACATGTTCGACAAGGGTGGTCCTGCCGGGGTTAACTGAACACAGAGATGGAGTCTCCCAAAGGACTTGGAATAGCTCAGCAGCCTGCTGTGGGGTAAGATGAGTCAGCACCGGAGACATCGGATCGGCTCCCTGCTCGGGTTCTGTCTTCCCTTCTCTTGGCACTTCTCTTGCCATCAGAGCTTTCGCAGGGGCCTGGTGGGCACGCTCTTCCCATTCTTTCAGGAGATTCACATGGTAAGTCTGCTTCGGTTTCCTCTTTTCAGGATGATGAATCTCATAGGTCACTGGCCCCATTCTGCGAAGAACTGTGTATGGCCCTTGCCATTTTGCCAGAAGTTTACTGTTGGCTGACGGGAGAAGTAACAACACCTTTTGACCAGGTTGAAATTCACGTTGCCGGGCCTGTTGGTCATACCAGGTCTTCTGGCTTCGTTGAGCGTCTCGCAGGTTGACCTCTCCATGGTATCTCCCCAACCGATCTCTCATTTCCAGCACAAATTGCACCACTCCTTTATCATTTGGAGCAGAAGCAGGAGACTCCCAACCCTTCCGGAGGAGATCCAATGGCCCCTGCACATCCCAACCATAGAGTAGCTCGAATGGTGAGAAACCAGTGGAAGCCTGGGGAACTTCTCTGTACACAAACAGCAGGAAGGGTAGCCACTGGTCGCAGTCTTTCCCAGTGTCTGACACAAACTTCTGCAGCATCCTCTTCAGAGTTTGGTTGAACCTCTCCACTAACCCATCTGTCTGTGTATGGTAGGGTGACGTCCTGATGGCAGAGATGCCTAGCTGGTTGTGGAAGAGCTGCATCAACCTAGAGGTAAAGTTAGTCCCTTGGTCGGTCAAAATCTCATCTGGTATCCCCACCCGGGAGAACAGCTGTACTAGTGCACGCAGAACATTGGGTGCCATGAACGCACGCAGGGGGAACGCTTCTGGGAAACGAGTCGCATAATCACACACCACCAAAATGTACTGATGACCCCGACTACTTTTTACCAGAGGACCCACAATGTCCATAGCTATCCTACGGAAGGGGGTGGAGATGACCGGAAGTGGCTGTGGCAGGGCCCTGTCTGACTTGCGAGCTGGACAAGTTTTCTGGCAGGTAGGGCATGTACGGCAATATTTTTGTATGTCTGTGTACATTGATGGCCAAAAGAAACGTGAGCTAACTCACATATAGGTTTTTTGGTGACCCAGATGACCTGCCCAGGGGAGGGTATGTGCTAATTGCATAATGAGGGGTCTACAACTAGAAGGTATCACAAGCCATTGGTGGTCACCGTCAACTGCATACAACACATTTTTGTCAACAATGAACTTCTCTTTCCCTCCCCATTTCCCAGTTCCCCCTTCAGTCACATTAGCAAAGAAAACTTTCAACGTTTCATCCTCCCTTTGCAACAAAGTGATATTTTCTGGTACATCCCATTTCATGCTCTTAGTGTCCGGCCCCTTTGACCATAGCTACTTCTCAATGCGGCGTTGGCGGCGGGATTTTCTTGTCCCATTAGTGCCACCCTCGCACAGAGTACTGTCAACGTCTGGCAAGGGTTGGAATCCAGCCTTCATTTGGGCTCTAGTGACCACTGGGCCAGACACGTTTAATTTAGTATTCCCCTTATCCCCCACATCAGTCTCTGTCCACTGTTCTTCTTTTTCTTGCAGCAAGTCCATGAGTACAGGCAAGTCCATCCCCAGAATAACCTCTACAGGCAAGTTCTGTACCACCCCAACTGACAACAGGTATGGCTGTTCATTAATAGTCACTGTTACCTCCACTTTTGGGTATGGATGTTTATCGCCATGCACACATGGTAAATGGTCTGTATTTATATAGCGCTTTACTAGTCCCTAAGGACCCCAAAGCGCTTTACATATCCAGTCATCCACCCATTCACACACTGGTGATGGTAAGCTACATTGTAGCCACAGCCACCCTGGGGCGCACTGACAGAGGCGAGGCTGCCAGACACTGGCACCACCGGGCC
This sequence comes from Astatotilapia calliptera, assembly GCF_964374335.1. Classification (NCBI taxonomy): domain Eukaryota; kingdom Metazoa; phylum Chordata; class Actinopteri; order Cichliformes; family Cichlidae; genus Astatotilapia; species Astatotilapia calliptera. Next base: position 3,043,495 of record NC_137442.1, on the reverse strand, counting down.
CTCTGACCACCACCAGTAGGCAACGGGTGAAGTGTCTTGCCCAAGGACACAACGACCGAGACTGTCCAAGCCGGGGCTCGAACCGGCAACCTTCCGATTACAAGGCGAACTCCCAACTCTTGAGCCACGATCGCCCTTAAAACTTCTTCCTGTCTGCTATAGTCCACACTGTTCACTGGTACCAAACTATGCTTAATTAAAGACATAAAACTACCAGTGTCCAGAGAAGCAGTAGCCTGCAGACCATTGACCATTGACCTTTACTTTTTTATAGCGTTGCACATCCACTGGCTGGACCCTTGTGGGCTCCATCTCCAGCCGCAATAATAACAAAGAAAGTCCTTACCCGCTCCTCGTAAGTTTGATGCCTTGGGGTTTTCTGGTGGCTCTGGGTTGCTCTCCCTTTTCAGAAGACCCGATGATGGGAGTGGTGGTCGCTGTGGCGTCCCAGATGAGCATGCAGGTGGTGCTCCTTTACGCGCATTGAAGTACTGTGACACCAGCTTAGTAGCGGTCAGTCCATCTGCTGGCTCATGCTCCCTCACCCAGGTCCTCACCTCCCCTGGAAGTACCCGGATTAACTGCTCCAAGATGATAGCTTCTCCCATCTCTTCTTTAGTATGCTGCTCTGGTCGGATCCAGCGCCGATAGAGGCCCTTCAGGCGATAATAGGTCTCAGTGGGGCTCTCACCAGGTGGAACTGTATTGGACCGGAACGTCTGCCGATACGTCTCAGGGGAAATGTCAAATTTGGTTAGCAACGCCGCTTTTAAATCTTCATAACGATGGGCTCTTTCTTCATCCATTGCAGTGTAGGCCTCCAACGCCTTCCCCGATAGCAGTGGAACCAGACGACAGGCCCATTCACTCTCTGACCATCTCCAGGTTTTGGCAACTCGCTCAAAACGCAACAAATAGTTCTCAATGTCTTCCCCCATCTGATAGGGTGGAATTTTTGGCCCAGCAGATCGCATCCACTCTGAGACTGACTGGTTGAGGCTGTTGATCACTGCTTGTGACTGACGAGAGGGAACCTCCTCTGGGGGATCCCGGTATCCTCTTTGACGTGCAGGTGTAGGCAGTACCATTCTGGGGCTGCTTGCTGTTGCGGTGCTTGGCGTGGCCGTTGCTGCTGTGGTGCTTGCTCCGGCTGGTGCTTGGGCTGGACTTTGCTGACCAGCAAAATCTGAATGCAGCTGAGCGTTGGGAGGGGAAACAGTCCTCAGCCCCCTGAGTTCTGTCAAAAAAACCTCCTCTCTCCTTTGCTGTCCTGCCAGGAAGTCCCTCATCATCGCAATCAGCTCTCCATTTGGGTCACGTGCTGAGGTCGAAGCTGTAGGCAATTCTGGAAAAATCCTCCCGGAAACCTCCTCCTCCTCCTCTGCTGAAGAAGATGACGCCGGCACTGTGTCCGATGCCAGCTCCTCTGCTGTCTTCTCCACTGGAAGCTCATGCTGCTGGGACCGCAGCCCTGTGCGCTTAACTGGGAGGCGCGTTTTCCTCTTCCGACTAGCAATCCCACTTCTGACACCATATGTCGCGGGGTCCTCTCCTAAACTTCTCCCGAACAAATGCAGGCGTAGTCAGGAAGCATTCAGTGTGGATAATTTATTCTGCCGGCCTCCCAGGTGCACAAAAGATTATTTACAAAGAAAATAGGAAACTAACTTAAGTCAACACAAAACAAACATCTATATACAAAACACAGTCTGCATGTTACCCTCTCTGTAACATCTCACTGAAAGAACCCAAGTAGGCCCTGACAGCCTTCTTTTATACCCCATGACCCCTCCCACTAGGCATAATAGTCATCTCTTTATTATTTCTTTCACCAAACAATCTTTCCCCCTCAGCTTATTTCCAGCTGTATTCCTACAATACATATATGTATATACAGACATTTATGGCCAATTCCAGGCAGCCTACAGTGTTTCACAACAACAAAAAAACAAACAAAAAAAATAATGCAGTTCACGTGACCTTTCAAGCGCGCGCGAACCCACTATTTGAACCCGAGAACACCATACCATCGACTTGCATAACCCCCGTACAATCGGCGATCACAGCGAGTCTCCACGACCGGCTTTATTAAAGGTAAGTGGGAAAATATGTTGGCCACCTTCTGCGCTGCTCAAAATATACCTCTCACCCCTTTTTGTTTATCTGCCCGGTCGACGAAAAGACGCGCAGTAATTGTAGAAACTAATGGTGGTGGTGCGTGTATGCGCCCAGATCAGCTGTCTGCGGCCCGGGATGGTGTAACTCCGTCACATCAGGTAACAATAACGCCTGTACCAGTTGTTGTATAGCAGAGGTGCTCAAGTATAAAAACAATAATAAACACAATGCTTTGGTTCTATAACATTTTTCTATCATTACTTTATTTTGGATTAGGTGCATGAGCTTTTAAGTATGGATAATTAAATAATAGATTAATGAAACACCAGAGTGTGCCCTGTTCTGAGATGTACAGCAAGTGGAGAGTGACAGATGAGATGAGGAGATGGAAGAGTGACTCACAGGCAGAGCCGAGTTCATTTCCCACAGTTTTGTGGTTTAATGCTTCCGAGCGCTGTCACCAATCTTTGCATTTTATTATCATCTCATAACACTTCTTTAATCAGCTACCATCTCTGCTGTGGACTTTTTACTGTCTACAGTCTCAAAGCAACACAGACCTCCATCACTATCTGCAGCAGGAGCAGCAGCAACCTCTCAACAGCAACAGTGTTGTTGTTATTCAGCCTGGTTCCATGTGCCCCTTTTGAACTTTGAGCACCCGTCCCTTCCAGCATCTCTGCACGGCCCTGCTCAGAATCATTCATCTGTTTTAGGTTGACATTTTATATGTTTTGTAGAATAACAGGACAAACTGTGAGACTGGAAAGACTATAGCTTCATGCTCTGTTTTGTGACGTAGTGTGCGATGCTCAGCAGTATTATCATTTTAACTGGTTCTGTGCGCGATCTGAAGACACTAAGTGTTTGTGAGAGAACATAAAACTGTTTTGATGCATTTGTGAGGTTTTACCTGATGAGTTTTAAGTTTTGTGATTGTAGCTTGAAAATTAATTTTAATGTTTAGAGTTATGATAAAGAAGGTGGAAGCATTAAAGTGATGTATCTTAACAGTTGTAAAATGTAAATGACCAAATTGGATTATTGGAATATAGTTTTATTGTGTTTCGTTGTTTTTATGTAAAAATTATAATATTAATATGTTATGAAATTATGATTTAAAGAATTCATATTGTTGAGTTTGTTTGTCTCAGAGTCAGAGAGCCGTGTCTCTCTACAGTCAGAGGTTTTTGTATGGCGCCTCAATGAGTTTGTATCACTGTGGTGGACTTTTGGTGGAGGAACCAGACTGCAAGTTGGAAGTAAGTCAAACTTAAACCTCATTTACTTTAGCAAATTTCTTTCTTTTGATTATCTTAACTTGTCTGTTCAATGCGCCTAAAAAAACCTCAGGAAAATAGTTTTTAGATAAATTTTCATGAAGAAACAAAGTTAGCTTCAGAATAAATGTTAAAATCAATATTAACAAATAATATAAAACATCAGAGTGGACTTGAGGATATTTTACATATACATACATCTGGTTAAGTCTCGAGAGCTTTTAGTTTTAATCCAGTCTGACAGAGTCAGAGAGCCGTGTCTCTCTACAGTCAGAGGTTTTTGTACGGCGCCTCAATGAGTTTGTATCACTGTGGTGGACTTTTGGTGGAGGAACCAGACTGCAAGTTGGAAGTAAGTCAGACTTAGAGCTTTTTTTTTTAATGTAATTTTCTTTTCTTTTCTTTAATTTCATTTAATATGAAAGGTTAGGAAACTTTTTGTGTAACTGATTACATATTTTATTCATAAATTTTGTCCTAAGAAACAAAGTCAGCTTTGGAAATGATTATTCAGACACTCAGGACAATTTCCAATGAAAAAAGTTAAACTGCACAGAGTGAAGATAAAGATCTCTGGTGTTCTTATTGTATCATATCATTTACAACAATGTAAGCAATAAAAAAAACACATGAGGTAAGTAGTGGTATTGACTTTCTTATCCAGAACAAGCTGTTTATTATGAAGAACTGATGATGTTGAAGCTTAACATCTTTTAAAAGTGTTGACACATCTTTGTTTCGTTTTTTTGTTTTTTTATTTCCAGTGTAGTTTGAACATATTTCAGCTCAAACTGTGTGATGATTCTCTCTGTGCTGATATGCATGAGAGGTTTCTTAAAGGGAAGTGAAACAATGTGTGAGTGAATGACTGGTGGAGCAGAAAAAACACCTGACAGAAACTTCTTAACGGAGAAATTCAAATTGTGGTTCTTGTCCTCTAACCTGATTGGTGTTTCCTAGGTGATGCCCGCCCCGCCCTGAAGGTGCTGGGTCCCTCCAGTGAGGAGCTGAAACAGGGGAAGGCTACAGTCATGTGTCTGGCCAACAAGGGCTTCCCCTCAGACTGGAGTCTGTCCTGGAAGGTGGATGGCAGTGGCAGCATCAGCTGGGAGGAGAGCAGGAGCCCCGTGGTGCTGCAGAACGACGGCCTCTACAGCTGGAGCAGCACCCTGAGGCTCCCTGCAGACCACTGGATGAAGGTGGGCTCTGTGACCTGTGAGGCCACCCAGGGCTCCCACACTGTGGTCTCAGAGCCACTGAGGAGAGACCAGTGTCCCCAGTCCTGACCTGACTAACTGTGACTTTCATGCTGGTCTTACTTTCAGTCTGCACTCTGTAGCTTTAAAAAAAAAAATCTAATTTCTTCTCTCATTTTTCATTGCTTTGTTTAAAGTTTAAAGTTTGTTTAAAGTTTTAAAGAATAAAAAAATATCTATATTAAATAAGAATCGAGTGTTTGTCTTACTTTTGTGGTGATGTCAATATTAAACTCTAAATAATGATTTCCAGGGTTCTAATTGGAAGCCAGTGTGCTATCTGTAGTCAATATGAGTCGGTAGAATTAAGTCACTTTCAATACATGAAGTAAAGCAAAGTTTATGTTAAAGAGTAAGTGCGAAGGGGAATTGAGAGACACTGCCATTACTAAGCAGGATATTAAAGACATTACATTTATGCAAATTCATTGCATGCTGTGTAATGAAATGTTTCAGCATGTTGCAGTTTGTTGTATAAAACACTGAGCAGGTGGAGCAGAAAAGCGCTGTATAAGAATGAGTCTATTCTCGTGATCAGTGTTGGGGTAGGTATTTTAGAAGTAATTTAATATACAGAGTTTTTTTGTTAAAAGTATTCAGTACGTTATTTTGGTGTTTTTTTTCTGTAAAATCACCTGAAACACAACATGTCATAACTGTCATTGAACAATATGAACTTGTAGGCTACAGTCTCTCACACCAACATAAATCCCTATCCTAATGACGACACACATATTTTCTTTCTCTTGGCATTTAGGTATATGAATACCTGTCAAGGGTCCTTGACATACAGGTCTCCGACTCGGAGGACAAAAATTAATGTCCTGTGTCTTAGGAGGGCAGGATTGCTTTGCTTTTTCTTTATACGATGCTTCGCAGTATTAGTTTTGCCTAACAACCTGTTTTTGACTCCTAAATTGATCGTGGCTCAAGAGTTGGGAGGTCGCCTTGTAATCGGAAGGTTGCCGGTTCGAGCCCCGGCTTGGACAGTCTCGGTCGTTGTGTCCTTGGGCAAGACACTTCACCCGTTGCCTACTGGTGGTGGTCAGAGGGCCCGGTGGCGCCAGTGTCCGGCAGCCTCGCCTCTGTCAGTGCGCCCCAGGGTGGCTGTGGCTACAATGTAGCTGCCATCACCAGTGTGTGAATGTGTGTGTGGATGGGTGGATGACTGGATATGTAAAGCACTTTGGGGTCCTTAGGGACTAGTAAAGCGCTATATAAATACAGGCCATTTACCATTTACCATTAATGCAACCGCTCTACATAACAGTCAGTGTAACTGATTATAAATCTTTTATTCATGAACCTACACATTACGGTTTATTTACTAGTTGTATGTATTTTAACAGAGCAAGAGGTGGACCACACGTTTGAAGAGCTGTTGGTCTTTATAACTGGGGCTGACTTACTTCCACCACTGGGGTCCTGCAACATAGACTTTTATGATCAGGAGTCAGGGATACACATCTATGTGCAGCTTATCCCTGTATCTTCCGAGACGTGTTGCATACGAGGATCAATTTAAAGATCTTATGAACACTGCATTAAAAGCATTCCTGGGATTTGGAAAGCTGTAGCTGCATTTACATGAACTGATGCTGGAAAGCTGTGGTTAAAACCTCTGGCCTTTTGGGAGGAAGTTGTGTTATTCTAAGTGTTCTGAAATGGGATTGCTCCTGGGCTTCTTCAAAATTGTACATTTTAAAAGTGTTTAGTATAAAAGTTGTTTGTTTTTACAAATGTGACTGTATATAGTTGTATTCATAGTCCCGTTGAGACAGGTGGGGTATGCATGCAACAAGCCATGCACCAAAAAGTGATGCTCAGAAAATGCTTCAAGTATTGGAAGGAAAATAACAATTCATCTACAAATGTTCTTTTGAAAGGTTGTTGTGCAGTCATGTTTAAGTATTCGGTTATAATATACTGCATAGTTTCTTGTTGCTGCGTTGTGTTTGTGTTGTTGTTTTAAATGTGCAATAGCTGCCTAACAAACTTTGAACTGAAAGACGCTGACTTTTGTAAAATAAAAGTATTGTAATGTCAGTTCTCATGGTGTCTCTTTACCAATTAAAGTTGAGGCTCACCTGTTACTGTCAAATACTGGTGTTGGGATCCACTGATGAGGGCTGTTCAGTACACAGGTAAGTGCTTAAGTCGAGGTAAACAGTTCAATAAATTTACCTTCATCTGTTCTCAAACTGAGAGCTCAAGATTCCATCTCAACTCAATTTGTTCAACTGCTTTCAGGAACAAAGCAGTTTTAACTCCTAAGTTTAAAGTCAGAGTTGGTTAACTCTGAGATTGGCAGCTGACCTTTGACTATAACCTGTTTAAATATTAATAACTCAATTTGAGGAATGTGAACATGTGTCAGTGCTATTATTAGAACACATACTAATATACACAGAGGGTAACGAGGGAATACACCACAGAAGGCAGACACAGCTGAACCTCATCAGACATGACGAATACACTCACACAGAACGCAGAATCCAAATAAAACAGGGAACCAGAGAATAGCTCTGAGACATGAAAATGAAACGAATCATATTAATAATCAAAAACATGAATAGGAAGTCAACAGGTCTTTGGACCATGGCAGTGTTGAAGAGCAAAAAAGAGAAAATCTAAAAACCTGAGAAAGAAAAGATGGAAATTTGATCATTTGACTGATTTGGACTTAAAGTTTCTATTTGAAGTATTTGCTAAATTGTGCAGATAATTATGACTCACTGACTTTTGGTGAGTTCATTTAGTGTCAGATTTTTTTTCTTACAGAAATATGATTTTTGATAATGATCGATATTTAGAAATTGAGATTTATTTGAGCTGGTATGAAGCAGAAGTCAAAGGTCATAAATGATTTGTTAAAAATAAATGATATATTTCCAACTTTCGTTTCCTTTAGCAACAATGACATTTTCACTGTGTGTGTGTGTGTGTGTGTGCGTGTGTGTGTGTGTGTGTGTGTGTGTGTGTGTCCTCAGTGAACTGTATCAGTCTCTGCAGTATCTTCCAGCTGCAGCAGTCACTTCAGTTTCTGTTCAGTCTGACTGAGGGAGGTTTTTGTACGACTGTTTTTCACTGTGTGAACACCCACTGACTGTTAGGATTGTGTTCACTCTGACAGTAATAAACTGCTGCATCTTCAGCCTGGACTCCACTGATGGTCAGAGTGAAGTCAGAGTTTGATCCACTGCCTGTAAAACGAGCTGGAATCCCTGATTCTCGAGTGCTAACAGAGTGAATGAGACGTTTGGGAACTCCTCCATCTTTCTGTTGGTACCAGGCTAAACGCTGATAGTTGCTATGAACATAAACATCCTGACTGGTCCTACACTTGATGCTCACAGATCCTCCCACAGCAGAGCTCACTGTTCCAGGCTGAGTCACTGTGATCTGTCCTCTGGACTCTGAGGACACAGAGACAAAAACATAAAGCAGCTTCATGGTTTTGTGGGCTTCATTTCAGAGGGACAGATGTTGATAGAGGAGAGGAGTTTGATTCTCTGGACTTTACCTGTGAAGCAGCAGCAGAGGAGAGTCCAGATGAGGACGCAGATCAAAGTCATGTTTTTGATGAGGAGGATTTCTGTGGCTTCTGTTGTGATGAAGGACAGCTGTCAGTCATCCAGTGTTCAACTCTCAGGACTATAAACTCTCCCAGAGCACTGGAGCATGGTGCTGCTGATGCAAAGTGCCTCTCTATGGAAATCATCTGACTGACTTCAACAGGATTTCATCACAAGCAGTCATCACAATGTGAATTCACAGGTGTCATTTCGATCAGTCAACATGGTTTGAGAGTCATTTGTAAAATCATCTAAATGATATGATTCATATTTATTCAGAAAAGTATATTTTAACATCCCCTGGTCTAGTTTTGTTTTGGTTGCTGTGACTCTAAGTCAGCACAGACTTGGATCAGTCAAATAATGCTGTTTAGTAATGGATCAATCAAATTAACATTTTACTGAAATTCAAAGTAAGTTCTCTAAATTTGGTCCTGTATTGGAGCAGATAACATGTGGACGTCTTTGCCACAAGGATACTCCTTTTTTTACTTATTTTTTTCAGAGGCTCAAAAATAACTGAGCAATTGAGGACGAATGAGGACAGAATTCATAGTTTAAGGAAAAAAACTCTACCACAGCTTAATTTTGAGTACTTTACACGTCATATTCATTAGTCTAAAATACTCTCTAAGGGGGAAATGGACTGGTTTTTCTATAGTGCTTTTCTGCTCATTCACCCATAAAGAAATACAAGAACAATTTGTATGCTTTTCCTACTGGAATGCTTTCTATACAACATTCAAACACATTTAGACTGAGATGGATGCATTGGATGGATGCTTCTGAGCTACAGTAGCCCCAGGTGGCTGTATCATAGTCTAAGTCTACTACCAAGAGATCAAGAGTCATCTTCATGAAAGGAAACTCTTACCAGTTACAAGCTGCTGGTTACACTCAAGAACTGGAAGACTGGATTAGACTTTGCCAGAAAAACACAGAAAAATCAGGAACAGTTCCAAGATGAAATTTTATCAGCATAATTAGAAAATAAAATGATGAAGAAGGAAAACTGATCTGAAGCATATCACATCATCTGTCAAAGATGTTGGAGCCAATGTTACTCATTGGAGTAGTTGGAAAGTCATTGGACAGCACTTCACAGTGCAAATAGATAATGACCCAAAGAACACTGACAACCCAAGACTTTCTCGGGTGAAGACATGGTCAAGTCACCTTTTTTTTGGTCTCCTATTATTAAATAGCCACAAGGCTCAAAATGTGGGTTTAGTGTCAGGGATACAGTTAATTTAAGATTTAAGCTAGGTGTTAGAGTTCAGGATTCATTTTTAAGGCTAGGGTAAGAGGCTGGGGAAAGCATTATGTCAACTAGATGTCCTCACTAAGGTATAAAAAGCATTTATTTGTGTGTGTGTGTGTGTGTGTGTGTGTGTGTGTGTGTGTGTGTGTGTGTGTGTGTGTGTGTGTGTGTGTGTGTGTGTGTGTGTGTGTGTGTGTGTGTGTGTCCTCAGTGAACTGTATCAGTCTCTGCAGTATCTTCCAGCTGCAGCAGTCACTTCAGTTTCTGTTCAGTCTGACTGAGGGAGGTTTTTGTACGACTGTTTTTCACTGTGTGAACACATACTGACTGTTAGGATTGTGTTCACTCTGACAGTAATAAACTGCTGCATCTTCAGCCTGGACTCCACTGATGGTCAGAGTGAAGTCAGAGTTTGATCCACTGCCTGTAAAACGAGCTGGAATCCCTGAATATCGAGTGCTAGCAAGGTAAATGAGCAGTTTAGGAACTCCTCCATCTTTCTGTTGGTACCAGGCTAAATAGTTGTTGTTATAAACATCCTGACTGGTCGTACACTTGATGCTCACAGTTGCTCCCACAGCAGAGCTCACTGCTCCAGGCTGAGTCACTGTGATCTGTCCTCTGGACTCTGAGGACACAGAGACAAAAACATAAAGCAGCTTCATGGTTTTGTGGGCTTCATTTCAGAGGGACAGATGTTGATAGAGGAGAGGAGTTTGATTCTCTGGACTTTACCTGTGAAGCAGCAGCAGAGGAGAGTCCAGATGAGGACGCAGATCAAAGTCATGTTTTTGATGAGGAGGATTTCTGTGGCTTCTGTTGTGATGAAGGACAGCTGTCAGTCATCCAGTGTTCAACTCTCAGGACTATAAACTCTCCCAGAGCACTGGAGCATGGTGCTGCTGATGCAAAGTGCCTCTCTATGGAAATATTCACAGTGACTCCAGCATGACTTCATAAGCAGTCATCACAATGTGAATTCACAGGTGTCATTTCAATCGGCCAACATGTTTCAAGAAAAATTTAAAATGGTATAATTATAATTTTTTGATCTGGGATGCACTTTCGAGGTCCAAGTATTTTTGTTTTTAGTCTGTTATTTATTCATTCGGGATCTCTAAGTGTTCTCCTTAACTACAAACTGCTGCAGCAGATTAAAAACAGAATTAAACATTCATTCAGCTACTGCTATAAAAGTCATGATGAATGATATCTTCGGGGCATTGAAACTTTTGGTGTGACTTTCTCCTGGACTGACTCCAACATGCTGTTGTCAGGGTTCCTGGGTCGTTGACCCAGCATTTTCAGTTTGTTTCATGTCTGGTTTATTCTCTGTTTTCACTCCCTGTTCTTTGTGCCAGCCTTTCCCTGTGTGTTACTTCAATTATGTTCAGCTGTTCACTCACCAGTCTCCAATCAGTCATTATTCAGCCAGTGTGTTTAAGTCCTCAGTTTCTACTCACTTACTGTCTTGTCATTGATGTTGTCACTGCTGTCTACTCTGCATGTTTGCCTTTCAGTTCAGTTCAGTCCAGTCAGCCAGTCTTCTTCCCTGTTCTGCTCGTGCGTTCATCCTGCCATTGCAATAAACTCCCTTAATCCTCACCACGAGTGCTGCGTTTGGATCCCCTCTTCTTCACATCCACACAGCAACCCCTGACAGCTGTTTAGTAATAGATCAATCACATTAATATAATCAAGATCACAAAGTCGGTTGTCTAACTTTCTGATTGTATTTGAATTGAAAGGTGTGTAGGTTTTACCCACAAGGATTTTTTCGCCAGACACTCAAAAGTAATTGAACAACTGTCTACTACAACCCATTTCATGGAGATATAAGACTTGTTTCCTCATTATTCAAAGATAAGTTAAAAAGATGAAGTATTTTCAGTTCAAAGTTAGCATAAGGTTCAGGAAATCGTTAATCAGCTAATATACTAAACTTTAAAAACCACCCAAGACTTTCACAGGCAAAGAAATAGGATATTCTTCCATTTTTAAGTCACCTTCTTTCACCTCAACAGAGCATGCATTCCTGTTATTAAATACTAAACTGAATGAAGAGAGACCCACAAACGAGCAGAAACTGAATTTGGATTCAGTAAAGGCCTAGTGGAGAATTATGTAGTTGAGTTTGTTTGTTTCAGAGTCAGAGAGCCGTGTCTCTCTACAGTTTTGTTTCAAAATAGCTGATAACTATTCACTGATAGCTGCTAACATCTGCAAACAAATATAATTCTATAAAGTTGTTCTATATAGTGTGTAACTGTTAATATAGAGGGTTATTAAATTTATTGCTAATGAAATTGTAACCCAGTGTTAAAAACAGGATTAAAAGCATAAATATTGATACTCTTTTGATTAAAATACTCATTACACAATGGGAATAAATATTGATAAAAAGCAATTAAATATAATAAATGCTGATAAAAAGCATGTAAACATAAGTTTAATCAATATGTGGATAAATGGTGTGGAGGCAGGACTGACCCTCCCCCAATCTGTGTGCGCTGCTCGGACACCTGTGTGTGCCTTCATGTACCAATCAGCTACGCTAGAGATACAGATGGAAGGAGAAAGAAGCTATCTGGATAGTAAAAGCCTTTTTGGTGAAAGTACTTGGAGAGTATTAGTGAATTCTGAAGGCCATGCAAGCACTGTGAAGCCCTGTATAGCATTTGCTGCTTCACATTGGGCCTGTCTCAATATGCAAACTTCTAAGGGTCTGAACAGAGTTTCATCATGTTATTTTTGCACTATTATGTTCCGCCACATGTTGTTGTTACATGGGTTGATTAAGGTAAACATTAGGCTGACATCTGGGGCCAGAGCTGAAACTCTTCTGGGCCAGCACAGGACCACCATTGTATCTGCAGCTGGCCTTGTGCTGGCCCATGTGTGGGCCACCTCTGGCAAACCTGATCTGGCAAACCTGATCTGGTCCACCAAAGGGCCGTCATTCTTTGCGGTATGTGGGCCATGTATAAGCACATTGTGTGGGCCAGATCAGGGCCATAACAATTTTACTGTGTGGGTAATAGTTTATGTTACACTTCTTTTGCCCCGGATCACATTTTATTCACTACTGCTGTGTTTCTACCTCATTGTAAATAAAGTCATTGTCCACACCACAGCTCGGAGTCTGTTTTGGGTTCACTCCACGCTCTGGCGACAGCCCTGACACTTGATTAGATGTTATGGCTTTGTTCCACTGCGGTTATCAAAGGTCATGACTAAGATTCATCTTGGTATCTGTTACTGGCCCACGTTTGTTCTTTAGTTAATTATATATTTGCAAGTTGAAAACAACATGCATGAGATAGCAGTGGGACACATATTTGTGTTGAAGGGCTTTATTTTGTGTGTGTGTCCTCAGTGAACTGTATCAGTCTCTGCAGTATCTTCCAGCTGCAGCAGTCACTTCAGTTTCTGTTCAGTCTGACTGAGGGAGGTTTTTGTACGACTGTTTTTCACTGTGTGAACACATACTGGCTGTTAATGTAGTGCTGACTCTGACAGTAATAAACTGCTGCATCTTCAGCCTGGACTCCACTGATGGTCAGAGTGAAGTCAGAGTTTGATCCACTGCCTGTAAAACGAGCTGGAATCCCTGATACTCAACTGCTAGCAGAGTGAATGAGCAGTTTAGGATCTCCTCCATCTTTCTGTTGGTACCAGTGTAAACGGTGATTGTTGTTCCAAACATAAACATCCTGACTGGTCGTACACTTGATGTTCACAGATCCTCCCACAGCAGAGCTCACTGCTCCAGGCTGAGTCACTGTGATCTGTCCTCTGGACTCTGAGGACACAGAGACAACAACATAAAGCAGCTTCATGGTTTTGTGGGCTTCATTTCAGAGGGACAGATGTTGATAGAGGAGAGGAGTTTGATTCTCTGGACTTTACCTGTGAAGCAGCAGCAGAGGAGAGTCCAGCTGTCAGGACAGCTGTCAGTCATCCCGGTTTCAAGGTTCAAGGTTCAAGGTTCAAGGTTCTTTATTATTTGTCACATGCATAGTTATACAAGTATAACACACAGTGAAATGTAAATATATATATATATATATATATACACATATAGCAGCAGAGGAGAGTCCAGCTGTCAGGACAGCTGTCAGTCATCCAGTGTTCAAGGTTCAAGGTTCAAGGTTCAAGGTTCTTTATTATTTGTCACATGCATAGTTATACAAGTATAACACACAGTGAAATGTAAATATATATATATATATATATATATATATACACATATAGTATATACACTGGGTGAATGTGCAGTAGTAGCAGCAAGCAGGTGAATTCTGTACATTAATATGAATAGATATCTGACTATTTTACAGGATAGACAATATAAACATTTAAAATTAAAGGAATTGAAATGTACATTGTGCCTTGGTTTAGTGTCTGGAAGAGTCCTGTCTCAGTCAATTATAGATGATGTGAGAGGGCGGGTGTGTGTGTTTAGGGCACGGATGGCTTGGGGATAGAAGCTCCTCTTGAGTCTCTCTGTCCTTGCCCGGATGATGCGGAACCTTCTACCAGATTGCAGAAGTTGGAACAGTTTGTTGCCAGGATGGGACGGGTCCTTCAGTATCTGCGCTGCTCTAGTCTGGCATCTCCTGGTGTAGGTGTCCTGAAGCGGGGGGAGAGCAATCCTGCAGCAGCGTTCTGCTGTACGGATCACTCTCTGGAGAGCTTTTTGGTCCTTCACACAGCTGTTCCCGAACCACGATGTCATGTTCTGTGTGAGGATGCTCTCCACAGCGCCTGTATAGAAAATCCTGAGGATCTTTGGAGAGACCCTGAACTTCCTCAGTTGTCGAAGGTGATACAGGCGCTGCCTAGCCTTTTTGGTCTGGACCTGAATGTGGGCAGACCATGTCAGGTCTGAGGAGATGTGGACACCAAGATACTTGAAGGACTGCACCCTCTCCACTGGAGCTCCATTGATGATAATGGGCTTGTAGTCTCTGTGCTGACCCCTTCTGAAATCCACCACCAGCTCCTTGGTCTTGCTGACGTTCAGCTGGAGGTGGTTGTCCTGGCACCACGATGCCAGATTCTTCACTTCATCCATGTAGGCCGCCTCATCGTTGTTGGAGATGGCACCCAACACCACTGTGTCGTCAGCAAACTTCACAATGGTGTTGGAGCCATGGGTGGCCACACAGTCCGAAGTGTAGAGGGAGTAGAGCAGTGGCGAGAGGACACATCCCTGAGGTGCTCCTGTGTTGATGGTGATGCTGTTGGAGAAGCACCTGCCCACCCTCACCACCTGAGTTCTGCCAGTGAGGAAGTCCAACACCCATGCACACAGACGGCTGTTAAGTCCCAGATCCCTCAGCTTTGTGAACAGTCTGCAGGGCACTATTGTGTTAAACGCTGAACTGTAATCAACAAACAGCATTCGCACATAGTTACCCTGTTTCTTGTCCACGTGGCTGAGAGTGGTGTGTAGGACGTGGGCGATGGCATCCTCTGTGGATCTGTTGGATCTGTAGGCGAACTGCAGCGGATCTGTGGTGTCTGGGATGGAGGAGGAGATGATGTTCTTCAGCAGCCTCTCAAACACCTTCATTACTACCGAGGTCAGTGCAACTGGCCGGTAATCGTTCAGGGATGAGGGTTTGCTGTTCTGGGGAAGGGGGATGGTGGATCTTTTGAAGCATGTGGGGACCACAGACTTCGCCAGGGACTCGTTGAAGATGTAAGTGAACACACCTGCTAGCTGGTCAGCACAGCAGCGCAGCAGACGGCCGGTGATGCCGTCTGGCCCCGCCGCTTTCCTTGTGTTCACTCTCCTCAGTGCCGCTCGGACGTCATGCTCCGCGATGCTGGTCACCGGTCTCTCGCTGATGACGTCACTGTCCTCGGTAGTCAGGCGGTAGATAGCATTAGCCGCGTGGCTAACCTCGAAACGGGCGTAGAACCGATTCAGCTCGTTGGTGCAGAGTCGGCGTTGATCGGCGCAGTGTCCCTGGCTTTGTAGTCCGTAATGGTGCGTAGTCCGTGCCACATACTCCGTGTGTCGCCCTGGTGGAAGTGGGACTCCACACGTTCCCGGTACCTGCGTTTGGCATCTCTCACCGCGCGCTGCACACCGTATGAGGCCGCTTTGTAGGCGCTCATATCGCCAGTGGCGAGACCCGCGTTGTAGGAGGCGGTCCTGGCGTTTACTGCAGTGCGGATCGATCTGTCCATCCACGGTTTCTGGTTTGGGAATGTGGTGACTCTCGCAGTGGGGATAATCTCCTCCGCTAGCATATTGACGAAGCATACTGCTACTTCCATAAACTCGTTGATGTCGACTGCGCATGCTCTGAACATGTCCCAATCTACGTCGTTGAGTGCGTCCTGTAGCGTAGCTTCTGATTGGGCAGTCCACCGTTTTACTTCCTTCGTGGTCACGTCTTCCCTCCGTATGCTTTGTTTATACTGGGGAATGAGGAAGATGGCGTTGTGGTCAGACTTCCCAAAAGCCGGGTGTGAGACAGCTTTGTAGCCCTGCTTGTATGGCGTGTAGCAGTGATCCAAAATTCGATCCCCTCTCGTTGGACACGAGACATGCTGGTAAAAGTTTGGCATGACTAGTCTGAGGTTCGCTTTGTTAAAGTCTCCTGCTACAATGAGGGCTGCACCCGGGTCCTTGTTTTGAAGCGAGCTCAGCACATCATGTAATTCGGACAAAGCCATACCTGTGTCCGCTTGGGGTGGGATGTAGACCGCCGTGGCGATGACTGAGGTGAACTCACGGGGCAGATAGAAAGGGCGGCACTTAATGCTCAGGAACTCCAGATGTGGCGAGCAGCCGCTGGAGAGAGTAGAAATGCTCCTGGCATCACACCACTTTCTGTTTACCATGAAACACACTCCTCCACCTTTGGTTTTGTTCGACTCTGCCGTTCTGTCCGCGCGGAGCACAAAGAATGAATCCGACGGAGTTACGGCCTGGTCCGGCACAGTGGGGGACAGCCATGTCTCCGTGAAGCACAGAATGTTGCAGTCCCTCATGTCACGTTGGAAGGTGACCCTTGCTCTTAGGTCGTCGAGCTTGTTCTCCATGGATTGTACATTGGCCAGTAGGATACTGGGCAGTGGTGCGCCTGCTGTCTCAGTCTGTTCCTAATACCAGCGCGTTTTCCCCGGCGCTTCTTTGTTCTGCGCCTCGGATGAGCGGCCCGTCCTTTGTTGTTCTCCGTGCCGCGTAGAATCTCTGGCGGCCAGGAAGGGTCAGGTTTAAAAGTGTCCGAGATTAGATGTGCAACCTTGGCACCGATGTTTACAAGTGATCCGCTGTCGTATACTATAAGACTAGAGGATTTTGGGATGTAAACCAGAGCAAAAAATAAGTAAAAAACAAGAAAAGTGGATAGTCGGAGCTAGGGATGGGTATCGAAAACCGGTTCTTGTTGAGAACCGGTTCCCACTGTTTCAATTCCTTGGAATCGTTTGCCATTTTTGCAAACGATTCCCTTATCGATTCCAGTCGCCCCGAATGACGTCACCACGTTGCGGAGCGTCATTTACCTGGCAGGAAACATGGCGCCTAAGCGGCTCAAACGCTCAAAAGTTTGATTATACTTTATGAGAACCGATGACAACAGGGCAACTTGCAAAGTAGATATTTCATTTAAGGGAGGAAACACTACGAATATGCAAAAGCATTTGCTCACAAAACACGCGATGACACGCGTTTTTAATTCCGCTCCGGACTCGTGACTCTCAACCCAGCAGCAGCGCTAACGTTTGCACGTCCTCTCCCGTTAATGCGGCAGGTAAATAATCAACTAACAGTGCATATTATGTTAGCGCAATCTGCCTTATTACAAGACCTGCCATTACTGTACATGTAGGTGACCATGATGAGAGAGACAGACAGAGTCTGGCTGGCGCTCGCTGGCAGTTCTCGCTGCAGTCTACCGGTAGCGTCTCCTTTCAGGCCAGGATAGACTAATGTCACCGAGCAGTGTCTAAGTTTGTGGTCAAAGGCTTGCACCCATTTGCCACAGCAGATGCCCCCGATTTTTGGTAAGTGAATGTGTTTAATTGTGGGCAGGGACATTACTGGATATTCTTGTGTAATTGCCACAGAACAATTTATGTTATACTTTGTTATTGCTACAGAAGAATGTTGCAGCTTTAAGGCAGGGATGACTCCTGGAGTTGCTTTCTCACTGCATATGCTTTATTTCACAATCAGATCGATTCGATAACAAAAACATACAGCAGCTCCTCTCCTACTCCTAGCCCTTCGCTGCGGTGGAAAAAAGAACGACTTCAATCCCCTTCAAGGAACATACGTACAAAATAGTTTTCCTGATACACCAATGGGGCGTTCAATGCCATCTTGTAAATATGAGTACTCTGGCAGAGTAACAGTTCAAATGAAAAATACAACAGAACAAACAAGCAAACAAAAAAAGAAGTGTGGGGTACCTTTGAACCAATGAACAAAGTATAACAATTTATACTTTTTAACATAACCCGACCCCGTCAATATGTGATATGTCTCACAAGAATATTTATTTTATTATTTTTACATTTACAATTTTTTTTCCTGGGGACCCTGTGACACCCCATTGAAGAGCCGTAGGCTGGATCTCTCAAGATCTCACTGTTGGGTTTGTAAGGCCATGTTACTCCTAAATTTCTATCTTGTTCAAAGAGAAGATATAAAACAAAGCTCTGAGCTAATCGACCTTAGTGTTCTCCTTTTTTAAAAAAAAAAAAAGAATCGATAAGAGAATCGATAAAGAATCGAATCGTTAAACAGAATCGAAAATGGAATCGGAATCGTTAAAATCTTATCAATACCCATCCCTAGTCGGAGCGGAGCGGTCAGGAAGGCGTCTGGACGTGGCCGCGCCATCTTCAACTCTCAGGACTATAAACTCTCCCAGAGCACTGGAGCATGGTGCTGCTGATGCAAAGTGCCTCTCTATGGAAATGAACTGACTGACTTGGATCAGTCTGACGATGCTGTTTATCAGGAATGATTCAATCCATCGTAGTATTGAGCAGATATATCAGTTTGTTCTTCAGAATATTCTTATTCCAAAATATTTTCTATTATTTAAATGTTTTGTTTTATGGTTCATTGATGGATTCACATGTTTATCATAATATTTAGTAAGAATATATCTCGATTAATTAAAAATATGAATTAAGGAGGTCACAGGTTTGATTTGCCTTCTGTGGCGGAGGTGTGGTCCTTGGCTCATCTGCAGGGGAGGAGTGGTACAGTGAGCTCAAGGGGGCGGTGCCGGGAGGCAGGTGAGCCACAGGTGGTGGCGACTGACTGATGACGTTGTCTCTTTCTGTTTCTCTATATAGTGAAGACAGAGTCGAGCGGGGACGGGGAGAGCTGGACTGGAACAGACTGTGTTCCTTGAGTTCATAACTGTCAGTAAAACGCAATAATAGTGAGCACAATCATCGTGTGTGTTGTGTACTTTTACACCTTTCTAACAATCCTATTTATGTGAAGTTGGGATAAGGTTCCAAGAAACTTAAAACCTCTGTGAAGTGTGAGTGAGGTCAAAGGTCATGAAGCTCAAGTGTCAGCATTATAAGTTAGCTTTTTAGGAGTTTCACCATTTTTCTGTTGGTAACAGAACATGTCATTACCTTCATCTACCCCAGGATTGGTTGTAAATCTGAGGGTGATGGAGACCAATAAACTTCTTTTGATGAAATAATATATACTATGTTTGTTGACTCCAGAAACACCAACAGTGACATCTGGAGGAGGTTCCCCACATGTTTTGTTTTTTTGTTTTTTTTTTTTAAATGTGCATTACACGTGTGGCATGCCACTATACTGTGGAGAACAACAGTCACTTATGGGGAAAAACGCTCGTCCCAAACGAGTTTAAAGGCATTTGAGTCTCAAAAAGTGGTTTTAGTGTCAGGGTTACAGTTAGGTTATAGTTAGGCATTCACTTTTGATGGTTAAGGTTATAGTAAGCAGTTAGGAAAAGCATTATGTCAATTAGATATCCTCACTAAGATATGAAAACCAGTGTATTTCTTTGAGTGTGTGTACTCAGTCAACTGTATCAGTCTCTGCACTTGAGAGAGGTTTTTGTATGATGGCTTTTCACTGTGTGAACACATACTGACTGTTAATGTAGTGATCACTCTGACAGTAATAAACTGCTGCATCTTCAGCCTGGACTCCACTGATGGTCAGAGTGAAGTCAGAGTTTGATCCACTGCCTGTAAAACGAGCTGGAATCCCTGATTGTCGAGTGCTAACATACTTAATGAGCAGTTTAGGAACTCCTCCATCTTTCTGTTGGTACCAGGATAAAAGATGGTTGTTGCTCCAAACACGAACATTCTGACTGGTCCTGCACTTGATGCTCACAGTTCCTCCCACAGCAGAGCTCACTGCTCCAGGCTGAGTCACTGTGATCTGTCCTCTGGACTCTGAGGACACAGAGACAAAAACATAAAGCAGCTTCATGGTTTTGTGGGCTTCATTTCAGAGGGACAGATGTTGATAGAGGAGAGGAGTTTGATTCTCTGGACTTTACCTGTGAAGCAGCAGCAGAGGAGAGTCCAGATGAGGACGCAGATCAAAGTCATGTTTTTGATGAGGAGGATTTCTGTGGCTTCTGTTGTGATGAAGGACAGCTGTCAGTCATCCAGTGTTCAACTCTCAGGACTATAAACTCTCCCAGAGCACTGGAGCATGGTGCTGCTGATGCAAAGTGCCTCTATGGAAATCATCTGACTGACAGAAACATGCAAGTTAGAATAGAATAGAAAGCCTTTTTTTTTCACTATAAAGTTGTACAAAGAGATACAGAGAAAATGAGACAAAGACACAAATTTGCAGGGGGAGAAGTGCCAGAAACACATTATATTAGATTAATATTTCAAACATGACAAAATGCTAATCTTACAGCAGCTGCTGTGTGTGTTGCATCATATTGCTGTAATTGTTTATATGCTTTATATATTCTGAGCTAAGTTGATCTATAGTGTTACATCATATTCTATAAGGATGTTATGTGTTTGTAGACTTTCTGCCCAGTTTGACCCATTTAGCACACGTCAGCCTGTTTAAGGCTCTGATATCTATTCTGTGTGACTTAAAGCAGTTATGACATGGTCTGATTTTCTCACCCAATAAAGGAATATTTCATATATCAGTCTACTCTTCATTTTATCAGACACAGTTTTCACAGCTCGTACATTTTCCTTTTCACACATGTATGTAAGCATTGAGCCAAATGTAATAATGCCAACATATTAAACGAACAATATTTGTCTCTTATGTATAATACATCTGTATATACACTTTTGAGTGAAGATTTAAGGTGATAGGAAATATAAACTGCAACTTGAATCTTTCAAGTTCAAGCTCACTGCTGTAATATATGTATATATACACACACACACACACACATATATATATATATATATATATATATATATATATATATATATATATATATATATATATATATATATATATATATATATATATTTCCAGTCCTCAGATACTCAACTAATCAAAGTGATGTCATGACAAAAATGAATGACCAACAAGACATTTTTTCTCCTTCATTTCTGTCACACAAAGCTGTATGAAATCTTTCTCGCGGTTAGCATCATGGTTGCTAGGCAACCTGAACAGCGCGACGCAGGCTAGACCGTCCCATTTCACAAGCCTCTCACTTCCGCACAATCTTGTACTCATAGTACGCACCGTACGCAGTACACGTAGTGCGCGTACTTCAAGCTTGCAGACCCTGAATTGGGACACAGCCACGGACTTTACACAGAGACCTGACTGAACTGGAACAGAGGGAGCATGGGAACCAAACCTAGGAACTAGAAATCATAGCAAAAGACATAACCAGAATAACCTAAAGCATAAGATAATAATAATTAACACAAAACACTGGGTCACATGACCCAGGACCATGACACTTATAGCACTAGAATTAAATAATAAGAGAAGGATTCTGGATCAGCATCATGATGAAAACTTGTGGCCGTAGTATATACAGTATTCTGGAGAAGGTATAAAATGTCACCGTATGTGTGTGTGTGTGTGTTTTATGTGTATGGATTTTTTAAATTATTACTCATCATATATTACTGTCTATTAAAGTCCTGTAGTAATTTGTCCATCAGCCTTTGGAAGGTGGCCGGTGCCCCATGTAGGCCAAATGGCATCACCGTGAACTGGAACAGGCCGGCAGGTGTCCTGAAGGCGGTGTGCGGTCGAGAAGACTCCTCCAGTGGCACTTGCCAGTAACCTTTGCAAAGATCCAAGGTGGTGATGTACCTGGCCGCTCCGATCTTCTCCAGCAAATCCTCGGTTCGAGGCATGGGGTAGGCATCAAACTCTGAAATGGAATTAAGCTTCCGGAAATCAATGCAGATGCGTAGGGAGCCATCTTTGAAGATGATGACCACCGGGCTACACCACTCTGAGCAGGACGGCTCTATCACCCCAAGCTCCAGCATCTTCTCCACCTCCTGTCGCAGTTTATCCACTAGGTGTTGTGGAACCCGGTATGGACGTTGGCGGATGGGATGTCCATCCTTTAGGCGTATCACATGTTCGACAAGGGTGGTCCTGCCGGGGTTAACTGAACACAGAGATGAAGTCTCCCAAAGGACTTGGAATAGCTCAGCAGCCTGCTGTGGGGTAAGATGAGTCAGCACCGGAGACATCGTATCGGCTACCTGCTCGGGTTCTGTCTTCCCTTCTCTTGGCATTTCTCTTGCCATCAGAGCTTTCGCAGGGGCCTGGTGGGCACGCTCTTCCCATTCTTTCAGGAGATTCACATGGTAAGTCTGCTTCGGTTTCCTCTTTTCAGGATGATGAATCTCATAGGTCACTGGCCCCATTCTGCGAAGAACTGTGTATGGCCCTTGCCATTTCGCCAGAAGTTTACTGTTGGCTGACGGGAGAAGTAACAACACCTTTTGACCAGGTTGAAATTCACGTTGCCGGGCCTGTTGGTCATACCAGGTCTTCTGGCTTCGTTGAGCGTCTCGCAGGTTGACCTCGGCCTCTTCATGGTATCTCCCCAACCGATCTCTCATTTCCAGCACAAATTGCACCACTCCTTTATCATTTGGAGCAGAAGCAGGAGACTCCCAACCCTTCCGGAGGAGATCCAATGGCCCCTGCACATCCCAACCATAGAGTAGCTCGAATGGTGAGAAACCAGTGGAAGCCTGGGGAACTTCTCTGTACACAAACAGCAGGAAGGGTAGCCACTGGTCCCAGTCTTTCCCAGTGTCTGACACAAACTTCTGCAGCATCCTCTTCAGAGTTTGGTTGAACCTCTCCACTAACCCATCTGTCTGTGTATGGTAGGGTGACGTCCTGATGGCAGAGATGCCTTGCTGGTTGTGGAAGAGCTGCATCAACCTAGAGGTAAAGTTAGTCCCTTGGTCGGTCAAAATCTCATCTGGTATCCCCACCCGGGAGAACAGCTGTACCAGTGCACGCAGAACATTGGGTGCCATGAGCGCACACAGGGGGAACGCTTCTGGGAAATGAGTCGCATAATCACACACCACCAAAATGTACTGATGACCCCGACTGCTTTTTACCAGAGGACCCACAATGTCCATAGCTATCCTACGGAAGGGGGTGGAGATGACCGGAAGTGGCTGTGGCAGGGCCCTGTCTGACTTGCGAGCTGGACAAGTTTTCTGGCAGGTAGGGCATGTACGGCAATATTTTTGTATGTCTGTGTACATTGATGGCCAAAAGAAACGTGAGCTAACTCACATATAGGTTTTTTGGCGACGCAGATGACCTGCCCAGGGGAGGGTATGTGCTAATTGCATAATGAGGGGTCTACAACTAGAAGGTATCACAAGCCGTTGGTGGTCACCGTCAACTGCATACAACACATTTTTGTCAACAATGAACTTCTCTTTCCCTCCCCATTTCCCAGTTCCCCCTTCAGTCACATTAGCAAAGAAAACTTTCAACGTTTCATCCTCCCTTTGCAACAAAGTGATATTTTCTGGTACATCCCATTTCATGCTCTTAGTGTCCGGCCCCTTTGACCATAGCTGCTTCTCAATGCGGCGTTGGCGGCGGGATTTTCTTGGCCCATTAGTGCCACCCTCGCACAGACTACTGTCAAAGTCTGGCAAGGGTTGGCATCCAGCCTTCATTTGGGCTCTAGTGACCACTGGGCCAGACACGTTTAATTTAGCATTCCCCTTATCCCCCACATCAGTCTCTGTCCACTGTTCTTCTTTTTCTTGCAGCAAGTCCATGAGTACAGGCAAGTCCATCCCCAGAATAACCTCTACAGGCAAGTTCTGTACCACCCCAACTGACAACAGGTATGGCTGTTCATTAATAGTCACTGTTACCTCCACTTTTGGGTATGGATGTTTATCGCCATGCACACATAAAACTTCTTCCTGTCTGCTATAGTCCACACTGTTCACTGGTACCAAACTATGCTTAATTAAAGACATAAAACTACCAGTGTCCAGCAAAGCAGTAGCCTGCAGACCATTGACCTTTACTTTTTTATAGCGTTGCACATCCACTGGCTGGACCCTTGTGGGCTCCATCTCCAGCCGGGGTGCATAGCAGACACCAGTGACTTTAGCCTTCCGGATAGGGCATACCGAGGCTTTATGACCTGGCTGCTGGCAATAATAACAAAGAAAGTCCTTACCCGCTCCTCGTAAGTTTGATGCCTTGGGGTTTTCTGGTGGCTCTGGGTTGCTCTCCCTTTTCAGAAGACCCGATGATGGGAGTGGTGGTCGCTGTGGCATCCCAGATGAGCGTGCAGGTGGTGCTCCTTTACGCACATTGAAGTACTGTGACACCAGCTTAGCAGCGGTCAGTCCATCTGCTGGCTCATGCTCCCTCACCCAGGTCCTCACCTCCCCTGGAAGTACCTGGATTAACTGCTCCAAGATGATAGCTTCTCCCATCTCTTCTTTAGTATGCTGCTCTGGTCGGATCCAGCGCCGATAGAGGCCCTTCAGGCGATAATAGGTCTCAGTGGGGATCTCACCAGGTGGAACTGTATTGGACCGGAACCTCTGCCGATACGTCTCAGGGGAAATGTCAAATTTGGTTAGCAACGCCGCTTTTAAATCTTCATAACGATGGGCTCTTTCTTCATCCATTGCAGTGTAGGCCTCCAACGCCTTCCCCAATAGCAGTGGAACCAGACGACAGGCCCATTCACTCTCTGGCCATCTACAGGTTTTGGCAACTCGCTCAAAACGCAACAAATAGTTCTCAATGTCTTCCCCCATCTGATAGGGTGGAATTTTTGGCCCAACAGATCGCATCCACTCTGAGACTGACTGGTCGAGGCTGTTGGTCACTGCTTGTGACTGACGAGAGGGAACCTCCTCTGGGGGATCCCGGTATCCTCTTTGACGTGCAGGTGTAGGCAGTACCATTCTGGGGCTGCTTGCTGTTGCGGTGCTTGGCGTGGCCATTGCTGCTGTGGTGCTTGCTCCGGCTGGTGCTTGGGCTGGACTTTGCTGACCAGCAAAATCTGAATGCAGCTGAGCGTTGGGAGGGGAAACAGTCCTCAGCCCCCTGAGTTCTGCCAAAAAAACCTCCTCTCTCCTTTGCTGTCCCGCCAGGAAGTCCCTCATCATCGCAATCAGCTCTCCATTTGGGTCACGTGCTGAGGTCGAAGCTGTAGGCAATTCTGGACCAATCCTGCCGGAAACCTCCTCCTCCTCCTCTGCTGAAGAAGACGACGCCGGCACTGTGTCCCATGCCAGCTCCTCTGCTGTCTTCTCCACTGGAAGCTCATGCTGCTGGGACCGCAGCCCTGTGCGCTTAACTGGGAGGCGCGTTTTCCTCTTCCGACTAGCAATCCCACTTCTGACACCATATGTCGCGGGGTCCTCTCCTAAACTTCTCCCGAACAAATGCAGGCGTAGTCAGGAAGCATTCAGTGTGGATAATTTATTCTGCCGGCCTCCCAGGTGCACAAAAGATTATTTACAAAGAAAATAGGAAACTAACTTAAGTCAACACAAAACAAACATCTATATACAAAACACAGTCTGCATGTTACCCTCTCTGTAACATCTCACTGAAAGAACCCAGGTAGGCCCTGACAGCCTTCTTTTATACCCCATGACCCCTCCCACTAGGCATAATAGTCATCTCTTTATTATTTCTTTTACCAAACAATCTTTCCCCCTCAGCTTATTTCCAGCTGTATTCCTACAATACATATATGTAAATACAGACATTTATGGCCAATTCCAGGCAGCCTACAGTGTTTCACAACAACAAAAAAACAAACAAAAAAAATAATGCAGTTCGCGTGACCTTTCAAGCGCGCGCAAACCCACTATTTGAACCCGAGAACACCATACCATCGGCTTGCATAACCCCCATTCAATCGGCGATCACAGCGAGTCTCCGCGACCGGCTTTATTAAAGGTAAGTGGGAAAATATGTTGGCCACCCTCTGCGCTGCTCAAAATATACCTCTCACCCCTTTTTGTTTATCTGCCCGGTCGACGAAAAGACGCGCAGTAATTGTAGAAACTAATGGTGGTGGTGCGTGTATGCGCCCAGATCAGCTGTCTGCGGCCCGGGACGGTGTAACTCCGTCACAACAGGGAACAATAACGCCTGTACCAGTTGTTGTATAGCAGAGGTGCTCAAGTATAAAAACAATAATAAACACAATGCTTTGGTTCTATAACATTTTTCTATCATTACTTTATTTTGGATTAGGTGCATGAGCTTTTAAGTATGGATAATTAAATAATAGATTAATGAAACACCAGAGTGTGCCCTGTTCTGAGATGTACAGCAAGTGGAGAGTGACAGATGAGATGAGGAGATGGAAGAGTGACTCACAGGCAGAGCCGAGTTCATTTCCCACAGTTTTGTGGTTTAATGCTTCCGAGCGCTGTCACCAATCTTTGCATTTTATTATCATCTCATAACACTTCTTTAATCAGCTACCATCTCTGCTGTGGACTTTTTACTGTCTACAGTCTCAAAGCAACACAGACCTCCATCACTATCTGCAGCAGGAGCAGCAGCAACCCCTCAACAGCAACAGTGTTGTTGTTATTCAGCCTGGTTCCATGTGCCCCTTTTGAACTTTGAGCACCCGTCCCTTCCAGCATCTCTGCACGGCCCTGCTCAGAATCATCATCTGTTTTAGGTTGACATTTTATATGTTTTGTAGAATAACAGGACAAACTGTGAGACTGGAAAGACTTGAGCTTCATGCTCTGTTTTGTGACGTAGTGTGTAATGCTCAGCAGTATTATCATTTTAACTGGTTCTGTGCGCGATCTGAAGACACTAAGTGTTTGTGAGAGAACATAAAACTGTTTTGATGCATTTGTGAGGTTTTACCTGATGAGTTTTAAGTTTTGTCATTGTAGCTTGAAAATTAATTTTAATGTTTAGAGTTATGATAAAGAAGGTGGAAGCATTAAAGTGATGTATCTTAACAGTTGTAAAATGTAAATGACAAATTGGATTATTGGAATATAGTTTTATTGTGTTTCGTTGTTTTTTATGTAAAAATTATAATATTAATATGTTATGAAATTATGATTTAAAGAATTCATATTGTTGAGTTTGTTTGTCTCAGAGTCAGAGAGCCGTGTCTCTCTACAGTCAGAGGTTTTTGTACGGCGGCTCAATGAGTTTGTATCACTGTGGTACACGTTCGGTGGAGGAACCAGACTGCAAGTTGGAAGTAAGTCAGCCGTAGAGCTTTTTTTTTTTAAATGTAATTTTCTTTTCTTCAATTTCATTTAATATGAAAGGCTAGGAAACTTTTTATGTAACTGATTAATTATTTTATTCATAAATTTTGTCCTAAGAAACAAAGTCAGCTTTGGAAATGAATATTCAGACACTCAGGACAATTTCCAATGAAAATCTGGGATGTTTCATATTATTCATTATTATTTCTAGTTCTGATGGTAAAGTTGTATTTTGAGGGCTTGTAGGTTTAGTTCAGTCACACAGAGAGCCGTGTCTCTCTACAGTCAGAGGTTTTTGTACGGCGCCTCAATGAGTTTGTATCACTGTGGTGGACTTTTGGTGGAGGAACCAGACTGCAAGTTGGAAGTAAGTCAAACTTAAACCTCATTTACTTTAGCAAATTTCTTTCTTTTGATTATCTTAACTTTTCTGTTCAATGCGCCTAAAAAAACCTCAGGAAAATAGTTTTTAGATAAATCTTCATGAAGAAACAAAGTTAGCTTCAGAATAAATGTTAAAATGAATATTAAACACAATATAAAACATCAGAGTGGACTTGAGGATATTTTACATATACATACATCTGGTTAAGTCTCGAGAGCTTTTAGTTTTAATCCAGTCTGACAGAGTCAGAGAGCCGTGTCTCTCTACAGTCAGAGGTTTTTGTACGGCGCCTCAATGAGTTTGTATCACTGTGGTGGACTTTTGGTGGAGGAACCAGACTGGATGTTGGAAGTAAGTCAGCCTTAGAGCTTTTTTTTTTTAAATGTAATTTTCTTTTCTTTTCTTTAATTTCATTTAATATGAAAGGCTAGGAAACTTTTTGTGTAACTGATTACATATTTTATTCATAAATTTTGTCCTAAGAAACAAAGTCAGCTTTGGAAATGATTATTCAGACACTCAGAACAATTTCCAATGAAAAAAGTTAAACTGCACGGAGTGAAGATAAAGATCTCTGGTGTTCTTATTGTATCATATCATTTACAACAATGTAAGCAATAAAAAAAACACACATGAGGTAAGTATTGGTATTGAGTTTCTTATCCAGAACAAGCTGTTTATTATGAAGAACTGATGATGTGGAAGCTTAACATCTTTTAAAAGTGTTGACACATCTTTGTTTCGTTTTTTTGTTTTTTTATTTCCAGTGTAGTTTGAACATATTTCAGCTCAAACTGTGTGATGATTCTCTCTGTGCTGATATGCATGAGAGGTTTCTGAAAGGGAAGTGAAACAATGTGTGAGTGAATGACTGGTGGAGCAGAAAAAACACCTGACAGAAACTTCTTAACGGAGAAAATCAAATTGTGGTTCTTGTCCTCTAACCTGATTGGTGTTTCCTAGGTGATGCCCGCCCCGCCCTGAAGGTGCTGGGTCCCTCCAGTGAGGAGCTGAAACAGGGGAAGGCTACAGTCATGTGTGTGGCCAACAAGGGCTTCCCCTCAGACTGGAGTCTGTCCTGGAAGGTGGATGGCAGTGGCAGCATCAGCTGGGAGGAGAGCAGGAGCCCCGTGGTGCAGGAGAACGACGGCCTCTACAGCTGGAGCAGCACCCTGAGGCTCCCTGCAGACCACTGGATGAAGGTGGGCTCTGTGACCTGTGAGGCCACCCAGGGCTCCCACACTGTGGTCTCAGAGCCACTGATGAGAGACCAGTGTCCCCAGTCCTGACCTGACTAACTGTGACTTTCATGCTGGTCTTACTTTCAGTCTGCACTCTGTAGCTTTAAAAAAAAAAAAATCTAATTTCTTCTCTCATTTTTCATTGCTTTGTTTAAAGTTTAAAGTTTGTTTAAAGTTTTAAAGAATAAAAAAATATCTATATTAAATAAGAATTGAGTCTTTGTCTTACTTTTGTGGTGATGTCAATATTAAACTCTAAATAATGATTTCCAGGGTTCTAATTGGAAGCCAGTGTGCTATCTGTAGTCAATATGAGTCAGTAGAATTAAGTCACTTTCAATACATGAAGTAAAGCAAAGTTTATGTTAAAGAGTAAGTGCGAAGGGGAATTGAGAGACACTGCCATTACTAAGCAGGATATTAAAGACATTACATATATGCAAATTCATTGCATGCTGTGTAATGAAATGTTTCAGCATGTTGCAGTTTGTTGTATGAAACACTGAGCAGGTGGAGCAGAAAAGCGCTGTACAAGAATGAGTCTATTCTCGTGATCAGTGTTGGGGTAGGTATTTTAAGAAGTCATTTAATATACAGAGTTTTTTTGTTAAAAGTATTCAGTACGTTATTTTGTTTTGTTTTTTTTCTGTAAAATCACCTGAAACACAACATGTCATAACTGTCATTGAACAATATGAACTTGTAGGCTACAGTCTCTCACACCAACATAAATCCCTATCCTAACGACGACACACATATTTTCTTTCTCTTGGCATTTAGGTATATGAATACCTGTCAAGGGTCCTTGACATACAGGTCTCCGACTCGGAGGACAAAAATTAATGTCCTGTGTCTTAGGAGGGCAGGATTGCTTTGCTTTTTCTTTATACGATGCTTCGCAGTATTAGTTTTGCCTAACAACCTGTTTTTGACTCCTAAATTGTCATTAATGCAACCGCTCTACATAACAGTCAGTGTAACTGATTAGAAATCTTTTATTCATGAACCTACACATTACGCTTTATTTACTAGGTGTATGTATTTTAACAGAGCAAGAGGTGGACCACACGTTTGAAGAGCTGCTGGTCTTTATAACTGGGGCTGACTTACTTCCACCACTGCAACATAGACTTTTATGATCAGGAGTCGGGGATACGCATCGATGTGCAGCTTATCCTTGTATCTTCCGAGACGTGTTGCATACGAGGATCAATTTAAAGATCTTATGAACACTGCATTAAAAGGATTCCTGGGATTTGGAAAGCTGTAGCTGCATTTACATGAACTGATGCTGGAAAGCTGTGGTTGAAACCTGTGGCCTTTTGGGATGAAGTTGTGTTATTCTAAGTGTTCTGAAATGGGATTGCTCCTGGGCTTCTTCAAATTTGTACATTTTAAAAGTGTTTAGTATAAAAGTTTTTTGTTTTTACAAATGTGACTGTATATAGTTGTATTTATAGTCCCATTAAGACAGGTGGGGTATGCATGCAACAAGCCATGCACCAAAAAGTGATGCTCAGAAAATGCTTCAAGTATTGGAAGGAAAATAACAATTCATCTACAAATGTTCTTTTGAAAGGTTGTTGTGCAGTCATGTTTAAGTATTCGGTTATAATGTACTGCATAGTTTCTTGTTGCTGCGTTGTGTTTGTGTTGTTGTTTTAAATGTGCAATAGCTGCCTAACAAACTTTGAACTGAAAGACGCTGACTTTTGTAAAATAAAAGTATTGTAATGTCAGTTCTCATGGTGTCTCTTTACCAATTAAAGTTGAGGCTCACCTGTTACTGTCAAATACTGGTGTTGGGATCCACTGATGAGGGCTGTTCAGTACACAGGTAAGTGCTTAAGTCGAGGTAAACAGTTCAATAAATTTACCTTCATCTGTTCTCAAACTGAGAGCTCAAGATTCCATCTCAACTCAATTTGTTCAACTGCTTTCAGGAACAAAGCAGTTTTAACTCCTAAGTTTAAAGTCAGAGTTGGTTAACTCTGAGATTGGCAGCTGACCTTTGACTATAACCTGTTTAAATATTAATAACTCAATTTGAGGAATGTGAACATGTGTCAGTGCTATTATTAGAACACATACTAATATACACAGAGGGTAACGAGGGAATACACCACAGAAGGCAGACACAGCTGAACCTCATCAGACATGACGAATACACTCACACAGAACGCAGAATCCAAATAAAACAGGGAACCAGAGAATAGCTCTGAGACACGGGTTGACAGAACATAAGGAACAGAGGGACAAAGAGATGCGACTGGAAAACAGAAAATAAATGAAACAAATCATATTAATAATCAAAAACATGAATAGGAAGTCAACAGGTCTTTGGACCATGGCAGTGTTGAAGAGCAAAAAAGAGAAAATCTAAAAACCTGAGAAAGAAAAGATGGAAATTTGATCATTTGACTGATTTGGACTTAAAGTTTCTATTTGAAGTATTTGCTAAATTGTGAAGATAATTATGACTCACTGACTTTTGGTGAGTTCATTTAGTGTTAGATTTTTTTTCTTACAGAAATATGATTTTTGATAATGATCGATATTTAGAAATTGAGATTTATTTGAGCTGGTATGAAGCAGAGGTCAAAGGTCATAAATGATTTGTTAAAAATAAATGATATATTTCCAACTTTCTTTTCCTTTAGCAACAATGACATTTTCACTGTGTGTGTGTGTGTGTGTGTGTGTGTGTGTGTGTGTGTGTGTGTGTGTGTGTGTGTGTGTGTCCTCAGTGAACTGTATCAGTCTCTGCAGTATCTTCCAGCTGCAGCAGTCACTTCAGTTTCTGTTCAGTCTGACTGAGGGAGGTTTTTGTACGACTGTTTTTCACTGTGTGAACACAAGCTGGCTGTTAGGATAGTGACCACTCTGACAGTAATAAACTGCTGCATCTTCAGCCTGGACTCCACTGATGGTCAGAGTGAAGTCAGAGTTTGATCCACTGCCTGTAAAACGAGCTGGAATCCCTGAATATCGAGTGCTAATATGGTAAATGAGCAGTTTAGGAACTCCTCCATCTTTCTGTTGGTACCAGGATAACCAATTACTATTAACATTCTGACTGGTCGTACACTTGATGCTCACAGATCCTCCCACAGCAGAGCTCACTGCTCCAGGCTGAGTCACTGTATATTGTCCTCTGGACTCTGAGGACACAGAGACAAAAACATAAAGCAGCTTCATGGTTTTGTGGGCTTCATTTCAGAGGGACAGATGTTGATAGAGGAGAGGAGTTTGATTCTCTGGACTTTACCTGTGAAGCAGCAGCAGAGGAGAGTCCAGATGAGGATGCAGATCAAAGTCATGTTTTTGATGAGGAGGATTTCTGTGCCTTCTGTTGTGATGAAGGACAGCTGTCAGTCATCCAGTGTTCAACTCTCAGGACTATAAACTCTCCCAGAGCACTGGAGCATGGTGCTGCTGATGCAAAGTGCCTCTCTATGGAAATGAACTGACTGACTCACACAGGGACTTGGATCTATCAGCTCACATGTTATTGAATATAAGTATTTTTTGAAGAATGGTTTGGGGTTGAACTTAACTTAACCTGGACAGATTTGTGCCCAGTGAAATGAAAGTCCTTTGCACCATTTAATCACATTTAAATCGTCTGTCTGGACTAGTGATGTGCGAATCATGAACGAATCGTTCAATACTCGAGAATCACTTTACTGCCTCGTGAATCATGATTCACAACCCCAACTGACTCACTGACTCATCCCTGTTGCTGTTTGCAAACTATTTTCATTAGTAGAATTATATCTAGCTTATAATTAAAATTGTGGGGAAAAAAACAACAGCCAGTTATGGTTTAGGGCCCGGATGGCTGAGGGATAGAAGCTCCTATTGAGTCTCTCTGGCCTTGCCTGGATGATGCAGAACCTTCTTCCAGATTGCAGAAGTTGGAACAGTTTGTTGCCAGGATGGGACGGGTCCTTCAGTATCTGTGCTGCTCTAGTCTGGCATCTCCTGGTGTAGGTGTCCTGAAGCGGGGGGAGAGCAATCCTGCAGCAGCGTTCTGCTGTACGGATCACTCTCTGGAGAGCTTTTTGGTCCTTCACACAGCTGTTCCCAAACCAGGATGTGATGTTCTGTGTGAGGATGCTCTCCATAGCTATTTGACACATTTGAGGAAAATACTAATAAAATAAAATAAAAATAAATAAAATAAATGTTCCCTTTAGAAATCTTAATTTTTTTTGCTCTTTTTTGCTCTATAAAAATAGTTGTTTTTCTTTTCCAGTCACTCATCTTAGCAGTAGGATTTACATGAAAAGAGAAACAAATTAAGTTTGAGTGAAAATGTACATTTTTTGCACTCTCTGGGCAACTGACTCAGTGACTCAAAAAACCCGATTCATTTTGGTGAGTGACTCATTCAAGCTCGATTCAGTAAAAAGAATCAAACTTACCATCACTAGTCTGGACTCTTGGGGTAACTCTTGACTCTGCATTGATTTAGTTTAAAATCTCAAATCTCTCGTTCTGTCTTGTTTCTTCCCTTAAATTGCTAAGTTAAGGACCGTTATGTCATCCTCTGAACTGGAAATTGTTATTCATTTATTTCATCACTGTAATTAATTGTTCACATCTGTAAGAATAAAGTCGCTCCAATGTCCACAGTGTTGTTCATCCAGCTGCACTGGCTCCCTGTTGAACTCAGAATCAGACTCTTGAAGTGGACTCTGTCTTCATGAGTTCTTCCTGGGCAAGCATCAGCTTACATCATTAAACTGTTTCAGCCATACAGCCACAGCAGGTCCCTGAGCTCTTGTGATCAGGGTCTGCTTACTGTACATCGTACGAGGCTGAAAACTAAAGGAGACAGAGCTTTTACCACAGTGACCCCAGACTCTGGAACTCTCTCCTTCTGAGTCTGAGATCTGTGGACGCAGACGCAACCAAATGTCATGTTATTAGACTTGAATTTAGTAAACTTTGTTCTTTAATGCTCTGTTATTTTGTTGTGAAGCACTTTGTGATCCTTGTCTTGAAAGGTGCCACATAAATAAAATCTGACTTACTTACTTTTGTCATATGGTTGATCGATGGATCAGGTTTTTTGTTTTTTTTACAATATTGCACGTGTTAACATTTTTTATACGTAGGATTAAAATTAGTAAACAATACGGAAAAATTAAAATAAAGGCTGTGTAATTTTACTAAAGAATGATTCATCAGCTGTCAGAATTACACAGGGAGTGAATGATTTGTTGAGTTTGTTTGTTTCAGAGTCAGAGAGCCGTGTCTCTCTACAGTCTCGGGCTGGGCTGCCTCCAAATCACCTGCATCTTATCTGAGGCAATCACCGGAGGACTACTTCAGCCAGCTCTGACGGCTTCTCCTCGCCAGTCTGTAGGTCTCCTCCCAGTGTGACCAGCATTCGGCGTGGAAGCCTGTGGCCTGCCTGTCATCCTGCCTGACTGCCTCCCTCCCTAGGATTCCCTTTGATAGGTTTGTAGCTTGAACCTATTCGCTGGAACGTTAAGACAATATAATTACACTGCAAGCAAGACACAAGTAGGCAAACTTCTTCATGTTACTCGTGCACGGGAGAGAACCGGACAGGCACCGTTCCTTCGCTTGACTCCAGTAGCTCTCGTCCGTTCTCCCATACACTGTCCTTTTATTGAGGTTACATGAATATGCATAGGTTCATTAACATACGACGTCTACATACAAACAAAGAGTACCTTGCCTGTGTGTGTGTGTGTGTGTGTGTGTGTGTGTGTGTGTGTGTGTGTGTGTGTGTGTGTGTGTGTGTGTGTGTGTGTGTGTGTGTGTGTACTGCTGATCAAAGGGTCAAACATCCTTGGTCAGGAAGAGGGTAGCCTCCCCCTAGATGGTTCATCCTAGATAACACGGTGAGGAAGTCCTGCAGTTCATCTAAACAAAGAGCACTTAGACTAGAACAGACGCAACTACGTTAATCCTACCATAAAACAATAAGACACGGTATGACCTCTCATGCTCCCAAAGTGCTGTCTAATACACACAAAGTTTGCAGACTATCAAGGATCAAAACCTCTACCAATCTACAACTAATTACAAAACTCTAAGCATATATAAGTAAATATTTCTAAGCATAAATGACAATCAACAATACAAATCTAACATTTCCCCCCTTTTTGACCTTTATGCTTGAAAAGTTCCCAGGTATGAATACCTCATGTCTGACAGTTTCAATGCAAACCTTTTTATACTCAGCATATGTCAAATCACCCTAAATTACTGAAAGGTACACAGTTTAATAAATGTATTAGCAGTTACCCCATTCATTGAGCTCATCTCATGGCAAACTGCATCTTACGAGCAACCAAAGAAATTGTTAATTTAATAGTGAAACTAAGAAAGTAACATTTTCAAAAACATCTCAGCTTGGTGGTGCTTCCTCCGGGTGTGCACATCACATGTCTCTCTGCAGAGTGGTTTAAGCTCTGCAGGGCGTCATGAATGTCTCTTCCAGTTGTTTCCATCACTGTCCATAGGACCAGAGTCCAAATGTATGTAGAATAGACATTCAAACATACTAGTTGGTTTTGTGGTTCGTCAACATGGGTCTCAGCTATTTCCAAGCTGCAGACCTCTCAGCACTCTAGTTTTATGGCCTCTTATCAGCCCCCATCACCTGACTTCAGACCTTCGTCCTGTGAGGGGGATATTTATGACTCCTTAATTGTCCACGCTCTGCAGAAAAAGCTCTCTGTGGAAAGGGTGCTGGGTTCCGTCATCTTACTGCTGTTATGATCCCAGCAGCCTTCAGAGTGTCATCGTATGCACAGTATAGTGGCACAGCATTAGGTGATGTTCATAGGAAACTGCTGTCATCACCACCATAGCTTCTGGTTCCTGTGCTTTCACAGAATCATGATGTCATCCTCGAACTCCTTCTGCGCTGTCGATGGAGTTTTCATGTTCCAACGCTGCTGAAGGTTTAAGGCAGAGCACGTCGTACACCTTAGTCGTCTTCCTCAGCGTCAATATTGAATCTTTCATTTTATTTAAAATCTCCTGGAAACTCAGTAGCACAGCTCTCTGTGTGATGTCTGCTGTGCTGAAGATGATCTCTGATCCTCCTGAAGCCTCTCTCCTGGCCTCAGCTCCCATCTTGTGGACGATCCTCTCCTCTATTTTGCAGGCAGTTTCATGGTCCTTGCTGTGGCTCCAAGGTCTGATCTCATGATGGGCCCCAACCAGCTTGACCTTTGACCTCAACCACTGCCTGGCTGTCAGCTATGCCTGGAATGGTTCACGCTTCTCACTGGGCCTCTGAAGATTTCTCAGGAGATTACTGCTGCACCTGTATTTCCTTGCTAAGAAGAAAAACTTCTATTTGGAGAGCATGTCAACAATCATCAAACCACATTCTTTAGTTCAGTGAACTTCACTTATAGGCCATCAAAGCCTCATCTGAACATGGATGCACCACTTGCATAGGTTTAATATTTGTAAATAAAACGGCTAATCACACAAATCACTGCAACAATAATAGTAAACATTGTTTAATGTTAATCCTTGCACTCCACCTCTTGACGCATGGACATTCCCATGCGTCAACTCACCAAACCTGGATCCCTGTCTTAAAGAAAAAGAGTAGCTAGATCATGTCCCAGGCAACATCAGGGCATCTCCTCTGGAGTAGCTCCGTAACCCTGCAATAAAAGATGTTAGCGTGTGTTGCATATTAAGTTTGCTTAACACCTGGCTCTCCCAGGAGCCTGCATACACACCATCACGGCCTGGAAAGCAAAATCTGGAAGTGAAATCAAACTTCATACCTGTAAACAATTGTATCATAAGAGTAATAAGCATTCAACATCAGCAAGACAAGTGTCATGTGCAGGTTTTCTCAAATCAGTAAACTACAATTATTTTCATAAGTCGCCTTAGACATGGATCATCCCATGTACTCAGGCAACATTAATGTAATCGGTGACTGCTCTTAAGCAAAGTCACTCCACTTATATATTACTATGGGCTCAAAAGTGGCCAGCTAATGAGCCCATATCAAACTATCCCAGAAACACTGTATCTCTTATTTGTTTTACTCATGTCACTTGTCCGTTTCAGCTGAATCTTCCACAGCATTCTCAAAGAAACTAACATTAGCAATACACATTGACTGTAGTCAGACAGAGGTCAGACACAGGTCAACAGGTTCCAGAGGTGCCATAAAAACACCATAAAGTCAACCCTAGCTGTGGAAAGAAGTAACACCAGTTCTCAACACAGGAAATTTCACACATGTTATTCACATTATCAAAGTAACCTTCACATTTTCCCATCAACACAATGCAACAGCATCACCACTCATAACCTGTAAACACAGTTTTCCTCACACATAAACCCAGAAATCCTGTAGTAGGAAAAAACATCAACCAGTTGTCCTGGTATAAATCGCATCATCAATTCACATGAAGAACTGGCATGCTGTAAGAAAAGAAAATGCAAATATTAGCGCTTGCGCAGGCGTATGCATACTTTGTCACAGATATCTCTGTGAGCAACTCAAGCCTATGAATAACACACCTGATAAATGCACAGACACAGAAAATGGCATTTAAAAGGTTAAATCATCATGCAACCTCGAGTGTTGCTGTCATCTTTCTGCTCCTGTAAAAGGAAACACATGGGTTCATCTGCACCTTTGTCAGGTGGGGGTTAGCTTCACACAATCATGTTCAGTCAGTCAGTCAGATATTTTAAAATTCTTACTCATTCACTCAGTGGTTCCTTCTTTTGCTAATTGTGGAAATTATCATCGCATTCGTTTCCACGCTCAGCAAAACGACGTTATTTCAAATAGAAAAATAATTTAGACTGGATTTCCTCGTTGAATCCTTTTTGGGGGGGGACTCTCATTTCCTAATTGTCCCAAATAAGTGGCTTCCTCCTGAACCCATTTTAAATGTGGAGAAACTCACTTGCAACAATTTTCTTGACGACGTGTAACGCTTTTAATTCCCGACTTGCAGATCTGCTCAAAGAAAAGAAATTCACAAGCAAAAATCAGTGCTTGTTCAAAAATGAAAAATAAAAAATAACAGAGATTATCAAACCAAACTCTCAGTGCACTGTGAAAGTATCAAAATAAAAAGGCCTTGTTAAGTCATGACACAAGCTCCTCATCTCAGGAGGGTAAATCATACCATTAGCATGGTTTATCATACCATCATACTAATCGGCAGGCTCAACTTCACAACAAAAGAAAAATCATCAGCTAGATTCACTCCAAATCAACCATCAGCTGCACAACACACAACATAACCCTAATGTCATATTAGCTATGAGTTTAATCACCCGGTCTGTGCTCTTCACTCATTTAAGCCACAGATCTATTTTATTCAATTTTTCCTTTTTCCCTTCATCATAAAACATGTGACATGCTGTCATGCACTTATCAAAACAGTCTGTTCTGACGTATTCAGAGTTGTGTATCTAAATACAGGATTCACTCGCACATCAAAGCAGGAAACTCAGTGTTTTAGAGTCTCTACTCAACACACAACAAACTCCAACACATCTCATTCACTCGTGCTAGAATTCAATCACCTTTCATTAATCTAAAACCGATCAACTAATTTGCATATCAGCTATTAACCCACTAAGTTGACAGGACGACAGAAAAGCATGTTCAAAATAGTATCACAAAAGACAATTTCCCTCATACAGTAAATTACTTATGCTGCCTCAATCAAGCAGGAAGCTTCTCCCAATTTACCATTTTAACACTAAATTTATTGTCTGATCACTGATTTATCAAACCAGGATTTTTTTTTTTTTTTTTTTTTTTCCCACAAAAGTTAAATTGTTGTCCTGCAACTTGTAGAGTCAATTTTTTTCTTTAGGATAAATTCAGTATTTGATAACAAGTGTCTGCTAAATTGACACTATTGTAACACTGATGAAAGATAACAAGCTAATTTTCATTGCATGGGTTTGTGTTATTAGGCAGGTCTAATGCATGTCTGTGGAGCTGCATCTCCAGCAGAGCATGTTCTTAAAGCTGCCTTTCCTACACATTTCTCTGCTATTATTTAATCATTTCTTAACTAATGTGCTATGAGTCTTCATGAGTCATTTTGTGTTTGGAATTGTTAGTAGGGTTAATGCATGTTCTGCTTGTGTGTGTGTGATTTTGTATATGTTTCTATTTTCGCAATGTTTCAGACTCCGTCTCAATTTTCCAACTTAAGCAGTCAGTTTTCTTTTCCCCAGGTTTGCTAACCCAAATTTTGATTTCCCACATTAAATAATTCCTATGTGTTCTCACCTAGTCTTCTCACTCTGTTGTCCTCTCACTCTTTTGTCCTCTCCCTCTTCAACAGTCCCGGCAGTTCTCCTTCAGCTTTGTCCTGTCTAGTAGCTGAAGTGCTGCTGCTGCCTTCTTGGGCGACTTCTTAGCAGCTGCTGCCGGTTTCTTGGCTTTGGCTGCGGCGGGCTTCTTGGCTTTGCTCTCAGTAGCCTTGTTCATCTTGAAGGATCCGGAGGTCCTGGTGCCCTTGGTCTGCACCAGAGTGCCCTTCGCCACCAGGCTCTTGATGGCGGTCTTGACACGGGCCTTGTTCTTGTCCACATCGTAGCCTCCGGCAGCCAGAGCCTTCTTGAGAGCGGCCACAGACAGGCCGTTGCGCTCCTTGGAAGCGGCCACGGCTTTCACAATCAGCTCGCCCACGCTGAGGCCGACCTTCTTGGGCTTGGAAGTCATCGTCTTCTTCTTCTTGGCCTGAACCTCGGCGCAGGGCGTGTTTATGATGGAGCCTTTCCCACCACAGCGCTGGCACGTTGAACGCATCATGAAGGGTCCATTTCTTTCATGTCGCTAGCCGCATGTGGCTTGCCCGAGTCACTCAGTCCTTTTTGAGCATTTCGACATGCTGCCGCCGCAGAACCTGGCCTCAGATCCAGCAAGCTTAGCGCGCTGATCTCCAAAAAAGTCCCGAAAGCCAGAAAGACGTCAAATAAGTGTCTCGTGCTGAGAACTCAAACAAAAACTCTTCTTCACGCCGCCATCTTGCTCGCCCTTCCGTGGAATTCATCCAATCAGACAGGAAGATGGGTTTGCTTTCTTCTTCTGCTGCTGTTTATCCACATTGCTGCTGCTTGTTGGGACTTTTTTGCTCAGGACTTGATGCTGTCTCTTTATCATGTTATTGCTTTGGAGCTGCATTCCTTGTCTTCAGGGAGGGGTGAGAGCTTGCTTGCTTGTGAGGTTGAGAGACACATACACATTGCGCTTTAAATAAGTCAGCCAGAAACTTGGCCTGCATGTTTCCAATGATGTTAAACTATAACTTTCTTCCGACTGCTGCATGTGGAAAATTGATACAGGTCTGCTTTTCACCTGAAAGTGACAAACTAAAACATGTTCATTATTATCATCACTGCTTAATCAACACACATCTCTCTCTCTCTCTCTCTGTCTGTGTTTGTGTGAACAATCCTTTCTTAAAAGCAGAAAATGACATTGTAGTTGTTTTTCGGCTGATCAACACAAAACCTTTTTCCTATGATTATTTCTCTTCGTCTACAATGTAGTAATTTGTCTCTTTTTCACTCTTTTTTTTTTCTTCACAATAGCTGGTGGTCTGCAAAATCACCGCTCTCACTCACAATCAGAGGCAATCACTTTTGCACAGCACACAAAAACACTGTGATGTCAGACACATTCACACTCACTTTTACATCTGCATAAATAAACCATATGGATGGAGATATGTGCCATGGTGATCCATAAGCATGATCACCAGTTTATTTAATTATTTTTAATCCAACAAAACAAATAAACAAAAACATGATGCTGATGCTATGAACACTCTACACACGAGTCAAGGTGCAGAAAAACTGCTCATGGAAACGCTGCACACTCTCTGTTTCCCTCTCTTTGAGTAGTTCTCAGACAGCTCTTGATCTGATAATGTGTAGCTTGCTCATCAGCTCAAAAAACAAAAACAAAACTGCAACGCGACATCACACAGTAGTTGCATGCTCTGCCCACAGTGGCAAAGTCTTACACTTACATATTCAACTCAGCTTCTCCATCATGTACTTTTAGATGTTTCATACAGGGTTCAGCATATTAGTTGTTTTCACAGGTGTGCTCTACATCTCAACAATGGTTCATAATAAGGCGACAGTCTTCCACACAGGTCAAGTGCCTCTATGCACTTCATGAGTTTAAATATTTATCTATATCACTTCACCTCACATGTCATTGTACTGAATTTAAGCAACCACAAGCTTAATGTAGATTACTTTTAACAACTATCCACCTCAATTAAATCTATGGTCTGGCACACAGGCTGCTGTCGATCAGGGCAAGCTAAAGAATAAACATTGTGTCAGCAAGGGGTGGGGGGAAAGCCATTCACCAGAGCATATCTTAAGTGCTGCTGATGTGGGCTGGCCTTCTCCACAGCTCTCCAAGGCTGGTGTGTTTTCTGAAAACTTCTAACATTTGAATCTCTTCCATTTATAAGCCTGCGATTAACCGCACGGCTCAG
This sequence comes from Astatotilapia calliptera, assembly GCF_964374335.1. Classification (NCBI taxonomy): domain Eukaryota; kingdom Metazoa; phylum Chordata; class Actinopteri; order Cichliformes; family Cichlidae; genus Astatotilapia; species Astatotilapia calliptera. The sequence goes on along the minus strand of NC_137442.1, from coordinate 3,002,137 downwards.
GTCCGCGTGACCGCGCTCGCGTGAACCCACGCAGCTGTGGAGCCGTCGCTCTCTCTTTTTTTTACATAAATACTTTGTGCTGCCAGGAGCAAAGTCCAGCACAAACGTCTGTCTCCCTCCGACTCACTCTTGGTTGCTTAGAAACCCATGATAACAACAACAGTCGGTGTCACAGACCACATGTTCTGCTCCGCACACACAACAACAACAACAACGACGACGACAATGACAACAACACAAAATAGGCCTACTGTCCAGCACAATCTGGACCCCGCGGAACTTCTCAACACCCCACTGAGCGGTGGAGAACTCACTACAGTACCCCACACAGCGGTCTGTATTTCGCCCCACTAAGACGGCGAACCAAAAAAAGTTCGAACTGCGCAACTCTGCGACTTAATGCTTCTGTACAAAAAACCCCACTGAGCGGCCTTGTACATCGCCCCACTTAGACGGCGAATTTTAGCCCCACTGAGCGGCCACGGACAACGCCCCACTGAGCGGCGAAGACGTAATTTTAGCCCCACTAAGCGGCCACGGACAACGCCCCACTGAGCGGCGAAGACGTACAGTTATAGAGTTGGACTCTAAAGTTACTCGGTGTTGCTTAGCGTGTAATATCAGCCTCGAATCCCGCCAATCGCCATTCATCGAGGAGAAAAGACATACAGCGAATCCACAGGAACTTCCTGGCTGACGTCAGTCTTTCAGCGTGTCCCTCCTCCCCTCGGTGAATGCGATTCCAGGGCTCCGGCATCGAAGGACCAATTAATGATAGGTTTGTAGCTTGAACCTATTCGCTGGAACGTTAAGACAATATAATTACACTGCAAGCAAGACACAAGTAGGCAACCTTCTTCATGTTACTCGTGCACGGGAGAGAACCGGACAACCGCTTGACTCCAGTTGGTCTCGTCCGTTCTCCCGTATCACTGTCCTTTTATTGAGGTTACATGAATATGCATAAGTTCATTAACATATGACGTCTACATACACAAAGAGTACCTTGCCTGTGTGTGTGTGTGTGTGTGTGTGTGTGTGTGTGTGTGTGTGTGTGTGTGTGTGTGTGTGTGTACTGCTGATCAAAGGGTCAAACATCCTTGGTCAGGAAGAGGGTAGCCTCCCCCTCACCCTAGATGGTTCATCCTAGATAACACGGTGAGGAAGTCCTGCAGTTCATCTAAACAAAGAGCACTTAGACTAGAACAGACGCAACTACGTTAATCCTACCATAAAACAATAAGACACGGTATGACCTCTCATGCTCCCAAAGTGCTGTCTAATACACACAAAGTTTGCAGACTATCAAGGATCAAAACCTCTACCAATCTACAACTAATTACAAAACTCTAAGCATATATAAGTAAATATTTCTAAGCATAAATGACAATCAACAATACAAATCTAACACATGTTTTTGATGAGGAGGATTTCTGTGGCTTCTGTTGTGATGAAGGACAGCTGTCAGTCATCCAGTGTTCAACTCTCAGGACTATAAACTCTCCCAGAGCACTGGAGCATGGTGCTGCTGATGCAAAGTGCCTCTCTATGGAAATCATCTGACTCACACAATGAAATCCTTTCTGCTTTTTCTGTCTGAATTAATGATGTCTTTTCTGTTTTTGCTTAGTTTCCTATTAATTGATATTAAAAATTAATCAAAATTTAATTTGCAGTTTATGGATTACAGTTACAGTTAATGTGTAACCTGCCCCTTACCCTGGGACAGCTGGGTAAAGCTCCAGCCTCTCCAGAATCCTGTCAGATAAGATCACAGATTGAAATAGAAAGTGTGACATCATCAATATTTTTTATAACTTTCATTTGATGCTTTTTTTATATATAAATTTGTTGTCCCAACAGCTAATTTAGGAAATTATATCGGTGACTCATAACTGAATGATCAGTCATTCAGTGTTTAACAGAACGGCTTATTCATTTATTAATGTCAATAGTAAATGATCAACTGTAATGAATATTATCCGTAGTGTCCATCTTAACACAAGGTCACTCTTCTGAAAAGAAAAACAAATCATCATCAAGAGAACTAAAACCATGAATAACAATAATCAAGAAATATAAATTAAACACAGAACACTTGGTCACAGACCAATGAAAGCTATTTTGATTGAAAACATATATTATGTTGTTTAATTTATAATGACGCAGAGTTGGTAAAAGAGGAAGAATTTATAGATTATCTGGGATGAAGAATAGTTGAGTTCTTTAAAATAAATAACACAAAAACATCTGCCTTCATTGAATGAAAGCATTGAATTAATACAAATATTTATATTTTTATTGAGATTCATAAAAAGCTTTATTACTTAAAGAAGTACAACAAATCAGACTGCTTATGTAATGGAGTTATTTCTAGGAAAACGTCTGTCAGAAGATTGATCCACAGAGGGAAAAGTAGTCATATGCTATGAGATGATGAATTAATGACGTTTGAAGCAAATGCTTAAATTTACAACACGTGTTCTTTGGTCAACCCAGGTAACTGTTGGTATGACAATATATAAAGTATGGATATATTATAATGAGGCTGTTATTACACATTATGTTGAAAACAGCAAAGCTTTTGGAGAATTTCACCAGCCATTTGTACAGTACTGCACTTAAAACAACACAGAAGAGCTACTGATTGAAGGTGTCAAACTTGGATCAGTCTGACGATGCTGTTTATCAGGAATGATTCAATCCATCATAGTATTGAGCAGATATATCAGTTTGTTCTTCAGAATATTCTTATTCCAAAATATTTTCTATTATTTAAATGTTTTGTTTTATGGTTCATTGATGGATTCACATGTTTATCATAATATTTAGTAAGAATATATCTGGATTAATTAAAAATATGAATTAACGAGGTCACAGGTTCATCCTGTAGAGTAGCTGAGCTTAGTCTCAGAGAGTGAGGAGCTCAGACATGTGGAGGTACAGTCACTGCTCTTTGCTTCAAAGGACTTCTTATAAAACACAAACAGACACAATCAGTATCTTTTAAACGAGGCTGTTATCTCTGACAGCACTACCTATAACACCTCTTTCTGTAGCTATGATCACAACCATGTGACATGTAACAGCGGGGCAGATCAAGCATCGTTGTTCACTGCTGTTGATGTTTTTTTAATCACGAATTACAAACAATTACACAACTGAATTCCAGCTTTATTCAAATGAATAAAATTAAGTAATAAAACCCATCATGATAGAATCTCTGTTATCATCACGGACACTTTAAGTTCAAGAACATGTACCTGGATAAAAGCTGCTGTTGGAGGTAAAATCCTCAGACTGAACTTGGGACCTTCACATTTCTAATTCTTACAGAATTTAATGAGCAGAAACAAACAACTGATTGTTTAGAATTTATGATTGTTCAGCACTTTTCTGCACCTTACTGAGTGCTTACATTTGAGTCTTTCATGCTACTCTGTATACAAATCTGTACATCTGTGTCCATAACAGAGAGAGCCAAAATGGGTATGTTTGATTTGCCTTCTGTGGCGGAGGTGTGGTCCTTGGCTCATCTGCAGGGGAGGAGTGGTACAGTGAGCTCAAGGGGGCGGTACCGGGAGGCAGGTGAGCCACAGGTGGTGGCGACTGACTGATGACGCTGTCTCTTTCTGTTTCTCTATATAGTGAAGACAGAGTCGAGCGGGGACGGGGAGAGCTGGACTGGAACAGACTGTGTTCCTTGAGTTCATAACTGTCAGTAAAACGCAATAATAGTGAGCACAATCATCGTGTGTGTTGTGTACTTTTACACCTTTCTAACAATCCTATTTATGTGAAGTTGGGATAAGGTTCCAAGAAACTTAAAACCTCTGTGAAGTGTGAGTGAGGTCAAAGGTCATGAAGCTCAAGTGTCAGCATTATAAGTTAGCTTTTTAGGAGTTTCACCATTTTTCTGTTGGTAACAGAACACGTCATTACCTTCATCTACTCCAGGATTGGTTGTAAATCTGAGGGTGATGGAGACCAATAAACTTCTTTTGATGAAATAATACACACTATGTTTGTTGACTCCAGAAACACCAACAGTGACATCTGGAGGAGGTTCCCCACATGTTTTGTTTTTTGTTTTTTTTGTAATGTGGGTTACACGTGTGGCATGCCACTATACTGTGGAGAACAACAGTCACTTATGGGGAAAAACGCTCGTCCCAAACGAGTTTAAAGGCATTTGAGTCTCAAAAAGTGGTTTTAGTGTCAGGGTTACAGTTAGGTTATAGTTAGGCATTCACTTTTGATGGTTAAGGTTATAGTAAGCAGTTAGGAAAAGCATTATGTCAATTAGATATCCTCACTAAGATATGAAAGCCAGTGTATTTCTTTGAGTGTGTGTACTCAGTCAACTGTATCAGTCTCTGCACTTGAGAGAGGTTTTTGTATGATGGTTTTTCACTGTGTGAACACATACTGGCTGTTAATGTAGTGCTGACTCTGACAGTAATAAACTGCTGCATCTTCAGCCTGGACTCCACTGATGGTCAGAGTGAAGTCAGAGTTTGATCCACTGCCTGTAAAACGAGCTGGAATCCCTGATTCTCGACTGCTAGCAGAGTGAATGAGACGTTTAGGAACTCCTCCATCTTTCTGTTGGTACCAGGATAACCAATTACTATAAATATTCTGACTGGTCCTACACTTGATGCTCACAGTTCCTCCCACAGCAGAGCTCACTGCTCCAGGCTGAGTCACTGTGATCTGTCCTCTGGACTCTGAGGACACAGAGACAAAAACATAAAGCAGCTTCATGGTTTTGTGGGCTTCATTTCAGAGGGACAGATGTTGATAGAGGAGAGGAGTTTGATTCTCTGGACTTTACCTGTGAAGCAGCAGCAGAGGAGAGTCCAGATGAGGACGCAGATCAAAGTCATGTTTTTGATGAGGAGGATTTCTGTGGCTTCTGTTGTGATGAAGGACAGCTGTCAGTCATCCAGTGTTCAACTCTCAGGACTATAAACTCTCCCAGAGCACTGGAGCATGGTGCTGCTGATGCAAAGTGCCTCTCTATGGAAATCATGGAAATGCCCTTGTCCATTATAAAAGGTTTACTCTGTGTTCAAGAATCAGTGATTTGGTATTTCTGTCTGCTTTAATTTCATCTTTTTTTCCTCTTTCTCTTTTTAATTAATCCATTGAGTTATTCATAAAATCAGCAATTTGTGTTTTGTTGATTATTTTTAAAAGCATTTTTTTAAAGTTTTACATTGTGCATCTTATGCTGAGCAAGCTTTGGTTGTGAGGATTGGGCAGGCTATTCTGTGAAGTACTTAAAATCTGGTAATACAGTTGGTAAATATTTGCACGAAGAAAGTCATCATTTCTTCATCGTGCTCTGTACTACACTATAAAGATTACAGCATAAAAACATAAGCAGCACATCGTCAGAACTTATACTGAATCTTTGCACCAGACCATGTGTGTTACTCATGGCCATTGATCAGTGGCTGTTGATTAATGGTTATGAGAATTTGCATATTAATGATCAAGGAACTGACCTCCCAGCCCATTGTTCCTTCAGTGGGCTGGTTTCAGTCATTATGCAAATGTCCTGTTTCTAAGGTTGGAGAAACCTGCAGTCAGCTGAGACTGAAGAAGTCACCTGGATGAGTGACGAAACGTTTCTCCCCCTGAAAACGCTGCGTCCAGATGAACAGAATCAACCTTGTGGGTTTTACTTACCTGGATGATTGAGCGTGCATCAAGACACCATGTGCGTTAGTGCCTAATTATGAATAATATTACTCAGATATTGATCAGTGACAAACACAAAAGGCCACAGTTTCAAATATTTTAGACTCTCTGACTGGTGAGAGTAAAATGCTGAACATTTGTCTCAATGCTAGATAGAAAGCACTCAGGCATAGGATTTAGTGTTTATATGAATGTCTGTGGATGAGGCATGTTTTATGAGAGCTTTGTCTATGTTTATATGTCTGGTTGGGTCTTAGACTCCATCTCACCGCCCCCCCACACACACCCGTCTGGGGCTCTCCCCAGCTTGTTTCTAGGAGGGAGGCGGCTGTCCCTCCAGTGGTCCTGCTTGGGCTCTTGTGCTCTGGGGGAAATCTGGATGTCTGGGTCCTGGATGTCCTCCGTGCTTGCTCCATGTCCTGGGGGGCAGTGCTATGGTTCCCCACAATTACTATTAGATAGTTACATGGAGAAACCTTTTGGAAACAAGCGCACTCACGCACACAGGTGTGCACAGACACTCACCGTCTTCCTTGGATGCTGCCTCTAAGCATATCGTCTGCTGTCGGTCTTTTGTGCTGCTCAGTAGCATTCAGTCTTTATTATTTACTCTTACTTATGCTCATCTAGGTTGTTGCTGTGGTCTCCCTACTGTGTTGTTCTCTTTTTGCTTGTTTTCTTCTTTTTCTTCCAGCAGGTGATCTCATGGGTTTTCATTGTCTTTTCTCACTGTCCCTCTTCCCCTCTGTTTTTCTTTCCCTCTCCTTTTCTTAAACTTCTCTTATCTGTCTTTGTCTTTACGATCCCCCGGTTATATCTGTTCCAATTGTAATCATTTAAAAAAATAAAAAAATAAAAAAATAATGAAGATCAATCAAGTGGACCAGTATGGCACTGATTCACTTGAGAAAATAAATCTGTTGAGAATTTTTCTTGGCCTTCAGACAATAATTCTGATTGCTTCAGTGCCGAACGGGACAGGACAAAAAAATGTGATCGTCCAAAAGCTCATGGATTGAACTGTATTTAAACTAACATTGTATGATGGTATTTGAAGAAGTCACATCAGCTGAGTCATGGCTGCTGTGCAAACAGTGAATGATTTAGTTGAGTTTGTTTGTTTCAGAGTCAGAGAGCCGTGTCTCTCTACAGTCAGAGGTTTTTGTACGGCGCCTCAATGAGTTTGTATCACTGTGGTACACGTTCGGTGGAGGAACCAGACTGGATGTTGGACGTAAGTTTATTCTGGTTTACTATCAAATACTGTCTTTTTATTAAAGTGCATTTAACAATTTCTCTTCTGATTTTAAGAGAAAAGCACGTAGCTTTACAATAAGTTTGATGCTGGAATTTTTTATCATCCTCTTGTGTCGTGGAGGATAATTCAGATCTGCTCTGTCAAAATATTATGTCTACATTTCAGTCAAATTAAAACTGAAAAAAAAAAATCTAACAATAATATAAAGAAGAAAAACTTTCAAGTATTGTTTGAAATTACTTTGAGTTTGTGTGAATTTTAAAAATTGTTTTAGATATACATGAAGAGCATTTCGTTTCGCTGAATTAATTAATTAATTCTATTTATTTGTTTCCAGTTAATATTAATGTCAGTCATGTACAATATTGATGATTTTAAACTTGTTTTGTAAATGTTTCCACATCTGCTTCTTTTATTTCCAGTGTAGTTTGAACATATTTCAGCTCAAACTGTGTGATGATTCTCTCTGTGCTGATATGCATGAGAGGTTTCTTAAAGGGAAGTGAAACAATGTGTGAGTGAATGACTGGTGGAGCAGAAAAAACACCTGACAGAAACTTCTTAACGGAGAAAATCAGCTCTTACAGTAAAGGTGTCCGACTGTCTGTGGTTTGATTGACAGCTGTGTGCTCCCTGTGCTCTAAGCTGATTGGTGTCTCCTAGGTGATGCCCGTCCCGTCCTGACAGTGTTGCCCCCCTCCAGTGAGGAGCTACAGCAGGGGACTGCAACAATCACATGTCTGGCCAACAAGGGCTTCCCCTCAGACTGGAGTCTGTCCTGGAAGGTGGATGGCAGTGGCAGCATCAGCTGGGAGGAGAGCAGGAGCCCCGTGGTGCTGCAGAACGACGGCCTCTACAGCTGGAGCAGCACCCTGAGGCTCCCTGCAGACCGCTGGATGAAGGTGGGCTCTGTGACCTGTGAGGCCACCCAGGGCTGCCAGGCTCTGGTCTCAGAGCCACTGATGAGAGACCAGTGTCCCCAGTCCTGACCTGACTCAACCTGATACTGGTTTAATGCTCTCATTCTCAACTCTGTAACTGTCTCTCCATCTTTCTTTTTTAAGAACAAATAAAGACTAAAACTGTTATTTTCTTTCTCATAATGACAACATTCATGTTTTAGGTAATAAAGATGTTTTGCAAAGTGAATTTTGGTTGAATCAGACATTTAATTTTATTCAAATCTACAAACCTGCACTTGATGAATATATGTTTCATTTAGAAGAATTCAGACCAACTCTGCACTCCAACATGATGTCTTTATTTTACACTGGTAAACTAAAACACAGGCTGAAAGAACCATTAAGGAGATCTGCATTTTGGCAAAAGCTGAAAAAGGAGTTTTAAAGTTGTTCAGGTTATTTTTATGTTTATTTAAATGTGTGTGGTAGGTTGTTGGTGGTGTTGCTCACCTGTACCAGACAAACTGGTTCATGAAGCAATGCTGGGACCTGGTTACCATGGAAACAGTCTCACCAGACTACAAAGCAAGTCTAAAGAAGAAAGAGTCTTTAGTGTCTCTAATGAGCTGTTTGTTCTGAGGAGAACTCACAGACAGGAGAGTCAACGAATGCAAGGAGTGATTAGAAAGAATCTGAAGTACAAAGTTTTAATTTCACTGACGAACACGGAGAAGATTAAATGAATGATGACATGAACAAACTATGAAAAAACACCTTCAGTTCAATAACAGCTTTTTCACTCATGTTCATGTTTGATGATATGTTTACACTTAAATTCACAGGTGTGTTGTTTTTATTTTGAGCCTCACTGATCAGGAACATTTTCAGATTTTTGGATTCAGATTATTTTATCTTGATATAGATTCAGTGTTTGCTCTAAGGTCAAAGGTCATGAACAAGACTTATCTTGGTATCTGTTAATGGCCCACGTTTGTTCTTTAGTTAAATATATATTTGAAAGTTGAACACAACATACATGCGATGTAGGACACAAATTTGTGATGAATCACTTCATTTTGTGTGTGTGTGTGTGTGTGTGTGTGTGTGTGTGTGTGTGTGTGTGTGTGTGTGTGTGTGTGTGTGTGTGTGTGTGTGTGTGTGTGTGTGTGTGTGTCCTCAGTGAACTGTATCAGTCTCTGCAGTATCTTCCAGCTGCAGCAGTCACTTCAGTTTCTGTTCAGTCTGACTGAGGGAGGTTTTTGTACGACTGTTTTTCACTGTGTGAACACATACTGACTGTTAGGAAAGTGAAAACTCTGACAGTAATAAACTGCTGCATCTTCAGCCTGGACTCCACTGATGGTCAGAGTGAAGTCAGAGTTTGATCCACTGCCTGTAAAACGAGCTGTAATCCCTGATACTCGAATGCTAGTAGAGTGAATGAGCAGTTTAGGAACTCCTCCATCTTTCTTTTGGTACCAGTGTAAACGGTGATTGTTGTTCCAAACAAAAACATTCTGACTGGTCCTACACTTGATGCTCACAGATCCTCCCACAGCAGAGCTCACTGCTCCAGGCTGAGTCACTGTATATTGTCCTCTGGACTCTGAGGACACAGAGACAAAAACATAAAGCAGCTTCATGGTTTTGTGGGCTTCATTTCAGAGGGACAGATGTTGATAGAGGAGAGGAGTTTGATTCTCTGGACTTTACCTGTGAAGCAGCAGCAGAGGAGAGTCCAGATGAGGACGCAGATCAAAGTCATGTTTTTGATGAGGAGGATTTCTGTGGCTTCTGTTGTGATGAAGGACAGCTGTCAGTCATCCAGTGTTCAACTCTCAGGACTATAAACTCTCCCAGAGCACTGGAGCATGGTGCTGCTGATGCAAAGTGCCTTTCTATGGAAATCATCTGACTGACTCACACAGGGACTTGGATCTATCAGCTCACATGTTATTGAATATAAGTATTTTTTGAAGAATGGTTTGGGGTTGAACTTAACTTAACCTGGACAGATTTGTGCCCAGTGAAATGAAAGTCCTTTGCACCATTTAATCACATTTAAATCGTGTGTCTGGACTAGTGATGTGCGAATCATGAACGAATCGTTCAATACTCGAGAATCACTTTACTGCCTCGTGAATCATGATTCACAACCCCAACTGACTCACTGACTCATCCCTGTTGCTGTTTGCAAACTAATTTCATTAGTAGAAATATATCTAGCTTATAATTAAAATTGTGGGAAAAAAACAACAGCCAGTTATGGTTTAGGGCCCGGATGGCTTAGGGATAGAAGCTCCTCTTGAGTCTCTCTGGCCTTGCCTGGATGATGCAGAACCTTCTTCCAGATTGCAGAAGTTGGAACAGTTTGTTGCCAGGATGGGACGGGTCCTTCAGTATCTGTGCTGCTCTAGTCCGGCATCTCCTGGTGTAGGTGTCCTGAAGCGAGGGGAGAGCAATCCTGCAGCAGCGTTCTGCTGTACGGATCACTCTCTGGAGAGCTTTTTGGTCCTTCACACAGCTGTTCCCAAACCACGATGTGATGTTCTGTGTGAGGATGCTCTCCATAGCTATTTGACACTAATAAAATACTAATAAAATAAAATAAAAATAAATAAAATAAATGTTCCCTTTAGAAATCTTAATTTTTTTTGCTCTTTTTTGCTCTATAAAAATAGTTGTTTTTCTTTTCCAGTCACTCATCTTAGCAGTAGGATTTACATGAAAAGAGAAACAAATTAAGTTTGAGTGAAAATGTACATTTTTTGCACTCTTTGGGCAACTGACTCAGTGACTCAAAAAACCCGATTCATTTTGGTGAGTGACTCATTCAAGCTCGATTCGGTAAAAAGAATCAAATTTACCATCACTAGTCTGGACTCTTGGGGTAACTCTTGACTCTGCATTGATTTAGTTTAAAATCTCAAATCTCTCGTTCTGTCTTGTTTCTTCCCTTAAATTGCTAAGTTAAGGGCCGTTATGTCATCCTCTGAACTGGAAATTGTTATTCATTTGTTTCATCACTGTAATTAATTGTTCACTTCTGTAAGAATAAAGTCGCTCCAATGTCCACAGTGTTGTTCATCCAGCTGCACTGGCTCCCTGTTTAACTCAGAATCAGACTCTTGAAGTGGACTCTGTCTTCATGAGTTCTTCCTGGGCAAGCAGCAGCTTACATCATTAAACTGTTTCAACCATACAGCCACAGCAGGTCCCTGAGCTCTTGTGATCAGGGTCTGCTTACTGTACATCGTACGAGGCTGAAAACTAAAGGAGACAGAGCTTTTACCACAGTGACCCCAGACTCTGGAACTCTCTCCTTCTGAGTCTGAGATCTGTGGACGCAGACGCAACCAAATGTCATGTTATTAGACTTGAATTTAGTAAACTTTGTTCTTTAATGCTCTGTTATTTTGTTGTGAAGCACTTTGTGATCCTTGTCTTGAAAGGTGCCACATAAATAAAATCTGACTTACTTACTTTTGTCATATGGTTGATCGATGGATCAGGTTTTTTGTTTTTTTTACAATATTGCACGTGTTAACATTTTTTATACGTAGGATTAAAATTAGTAAACAATACGGAAAAATTAAAATAAAGGCTGTGTAATTTTACTAAAGAATGATTCATCAGCTGTCAGAATTACACAGGGAGTGAATGATTTGTTGAGTTTGTTTGTTTCAGAGTCAGAGAGCCGTGTCTCTCTACAGTCAGAGGTTTTTCTACAGCGACTCAGTGAGTTTGTATCACTGTGGTGGACTTTTGGTGGAGGAACCAGACTGAATGTTGGATGCAAGTTTATACCTTTTGTTTGCTTCAATTGTTGACTGTTGGGTGAGAGAAAAACATCAAAACTTTATTTTGTTGTTTTTCCTGATATATCAAGGAGGCTGACAGAAATTTGCGTCTAAATTTATGTTTGAAATTTTTACCTACTTCCTGTCAATAAAACAGTTCCTTCAATGATTTTTTCTCAATGTTCTTCATAGTAAGTTGTGGATAAACACAACTTTACTTGAATAAAAATTCTTCAAATAAAATTAAACAGACTAAACTTAAAGACATATTCAGATTAAAGTTAAATGTATAGTAAATATCTCTGTTTATCAAGTAAATAGTTTTAGTGATTAATTATTTTTCTAAACTCATGTAACACTTAAAATCATGTGTGTGTTGCATTTTTGTGACTTTGACACTGGTTTGTAAAATGTTGCACTTATTGCTTCTGTATGTGGTTTGGACATATTTCACTGCTGTTATTTCTGTGCTGAGAGGTTTCTTAAAGGGAAGTGAAACAATGTGTGAGTGACTGTTGGAGCAGAAAAACATCTGACAGAAACTACCTGTTACCCGTTCTCTAAGCTGATTGGTGTCTCCTAGGTGATGTCTGTCCCACCCTGACAGTGCTCGAGTAAGGAGCTGGAGCAGGGGAATGCCACACTCACATGTCTGGCCAACAAGGGCTTTCCCTCAGGCTGGAGTCTGTCCTGGATCGTTGACGGCCGCAGATGCAGCGGCATTGGTTGGGAAGTGAGCAGGAGCCCCGGGGCGCTGCAGACAGACAGGCTCTACAGCTGGAGCAGCACCCTGATGCTGCCTGCAGAGCAGTGGGAGAAGGTGGGCTCTGTGACCTGTGAGGCCACGAGGGGCTCCGATACTCCACTCTCAACTTTCCCACATTCCCAAATAACATGCATAAATGTCCCTGGATCTGAGCTACATTTCCAGCATATATTATTGGGACTGATTCCCATTCTATAAAGTTTAGAAGGAGTGAAGTACCATGCATCTATTAATTTGTACTGAGTAAATTTACCCCTGGCCTCTCTTATATATTTATCAGAGAATGACAAAATTCTACACCAATCTTCTTTACAAATTACACGACTGAAATATCTCTGCCGCGCTCACGCTCACAGGTGCTCACACATACAAACTACACCCTTTTTGGCTCCTACCTCAAAGCACACTGTGCGCTGTCGATCTTACGTGCTGCACAATAATGTTTAATATTTAGTACTTACTGTTATATTCCCATAGATCATCGCGATGATGTTGTTTATTATATAGCTCTCTCTTTTTGTGCTTGTTTTCTCTTTTTTCTCTCTCAACAGGTGATCCAGGTGATTGATAGATGTATTTTGTCTGTTTTGTTGGTTTTTGTTTTTTGCCCTTTATCACCGTTCCTCTTCCCCGCTGTTTTTCTTTCCCTACCTCTCTCTTTCTCCCTTTTCTTTCCCCCAGTCATGTCTGTCCTGTGTGCAGCAAGTGAAAATAAAATAAAATAAATAATAAAAACAAAGGTCAATCAAATGGACCAATACTGTAAGGCTGGGATGGTCCATTTGGTAAAGTGAATCCATTGGGCATCTTTCTTTGCCTTTAGACAATAATTCTGATGGCAAAAGAATCAAACGGGACAGGCGCAAAAAATATATATATATATATCTCTGCCATATAGTCCTCAAGTTTTCACATATCTCTGTTTTTAGATTGTTAGACATAAACACATAAGCATAATATCCTCTAATTTTGGGTTTTAATAATATTCATAAATAATTCATACCTGAAGGTACATGCTTAAAATTGAATGCAGTAATGGATCTAGAGTGACATGATGCTGATAGTGGCGTGCCTTCCAATTTGTACCAATTTATCTTGTAACCTGACAACCTTGAAAATGACTCAACGCATGCGAGTAGCGCTGGTAGAGACTGGATGGGATCCGTTAATACTGCTAAGATGTCGTCAGCATATAGAAATAACTTGTGCTCCATACCCCCTGCGTGAATACCTCTGATACCCCTGTTAGCTCGAATAGCTAAGGCCAGTGGTTCCAGAAATATCATGAAGAGCAGCGGGGACAAAGAACACCCCTGCTGGGTCCTGCGAGTGAGATGGAAAAACTCTGACACCAATCCATTTGTCAAAACTGCTGCCCTTGGACTTGAATATACAGTTTTGACCCAGTTACAAAATCCAGGCCCAAACCTAAACCTTGCAAGGGTTGTCATAAGGAAGCCCCGTTCTACCCGGTCAAAAGCCTTCTCGACATCAAGCGAGAAGGCCGCAACCGGGGCTAGCTTGAAATAATAATAGAAGTCTTGTAATGTTATCACCTGAAGACCTATTCTTAATAAAACCAACCTGATCACCGTTGATGATATCTGGTAATATTTGATCTAAGTGGAAGGCCAAAACCTTTGTCAAAATTTTGCAATCAACTCCTAAAAGGCTTACTGGCTGGTAATTTGCTGGGTCTGATACAAGGGCGTAGATTTGGCATGGATGGAAGGGACATGTCCCCACCAATATCCAGCGATTATTGAATTGTCCCCACCAATAATTTGATCTCTTCGAGTAAAGAAAAACAAACCCGATAGAAAGAATGTAATGTTGTTACGTATGTTGCTAAATAGACTTTGATGAACAGGTATTACAAAGGGGTTATATATAAAATGAAAAAAATACCTGTTTCTCAAGTATCTTTGTAACTGTGTTATTTTACTTACATTATAATGAATCAGCTTCCTTTTGTCCACTTAAATTATGTTTACAGAACTATTTTTGCATTTACTGAAATTTCAGCATCTTGGCCAGATTACTCTTAAAAGAGACATTTTTAAAGTCAACAAGAATTTTTTGAACTGCATAAATAAAGGATACATAAAAGTCACTGCCAAAAACTGAATGCAGCTTCTACCTTGTTACAGGAATGTTGTTTGTTGCTAAAGATGACTTGATATCATTCATGAGGGATACATTTGACTTATGTTTCACATATTATAGACCAACAAGTTATTTATAGCAGTTTAAATACAAGCAATCACTTTTTGGCAAATACCAGAAGTCAGTTTTTGGCAGACAGTTACTTCTAGACACAACACCGGGTCCTCAGGTGGACGCAGTCTTTGAATTTGGACACCCCCGGCCTGTTTCCGGACAGACAATAATAGTGGTGACATTTAACTTTAACGAGAGGAGAAGGCATGTGTTTGGCTCCTTCACATAGTGGACATTGAGTTGTTGTGTGGGGAACCAGTAGTCCATGTCTGTTGCTGTAACAGTAGTTCATGTTTAGAAAATCCCAGCTCACTGATTTGATCGGGGCAATAGTGCCTAAAACGTTGCGTTATTTTGCTGAGAGATCTTTTACTTTGTGATAATCTTAGATGAGTAGTTTTATGGACAAAAACCAGCAGGTCATTCAGTGTTCCCTTAGTGCTGTTGTGGAAGTTTCCCATTAAATAAAGCCTGCAGACGAGCGGTGAGCGGTAGCTAACATTCTATAATCCAAACACACAAAGAACAGACAACCAAGTTTGATGAAGTCCCTGCATGACCGCGGGGCAGACGGTCAGCAGAGTCTCCCTGAGCCCAGCATGGCTCTCAGTTAAATGCCTTCTCCAGGAACAAAAGGCAGCACACAGCTGTTTCGCACCTTAAGGTTCACACTCCCTTGCTGCCTCCCAAAGAGACAAAAGATTCTTCCTGTGGAGTGTCTGCTTCCCCTAACTTCCTTACTAGACCCCCACCATTTGTCTTACTGTATGAGTGTGAGACTTGTTAAAATCTAGTGGCGCCAAGGCATCATACAATAAAATAATGTGATTAATACATAAGTAAAAGAAATTCCTATACAGTGCTAATGTATAAGAGACATTATATGGCTGAAATAACTAAAGTCTAAAATACTTAGTCATTTGTTTAATAGTAATTTAACATTATATAATTCACATATAAAACTATGAATTGTAATTTTAAATGGTTTAAAAGCATGCAGAATAGGATATGTAGGCAAGTATATTTCTCCTTTTTTTATGAAGAAGCAAAGACAAAAAGGAGAAAAAAAGAAACGGGGCAGAGTTCGGTGGTTGAATCATTCGTCCCCACCAATGCCAAAACCAAAACTCCGCCCTTGCTCTGATATATCCCTATCCTTTTTAGGAATAAGGGAGATTAGTGCATCATTAAATGTACTCGGTAAGGAGCTTATTTTTAGTGCCTCAAGGTAAACTTTATGCAAGACTGGAGCTAAAATATCAATATATTTCTTATAGTACTCAATCGGGAAGCCATCCAAGCCTGGCGATTTCCCATTTTTCATTGATGAGATGGCAGCTCTGACCTCTTCTTCAGTTATAGGCACATCCAGTCTTGTTCTTTGTTCATTTTGTTATATTTTTGTTCAAATACTAAGAAATGACAAAAGAAGATTATTTCATGGAAGAAGATACATCTATCCTGTGTCCCTTGGAATATTCCACACTGTTCTGTAGACACTGCTGCTTATGTGCTGTTCTTCTTCCACCTCTGCCTTTATCTTCAGTGAACTGTATCAGTCTCTGCAGTATCTTCCAGCTGCAGCAGTCACTTCAGTTTCTGTTCAGTCTGACTGAGGGAGGTTTTTGTACGACTGTTTTTCACTGTGTGAACACCCACTGACTGTTAGGATAGTGCTGACTCTGACAGTAATAAACTGCTGCATCTTCAGCCTGGACTCCACTGATGGTCAGAGTGAAGTCAGAGTTTGATCCACTGCCTGTAAAACGAGCTGGAATCCCTGATACTCGAGTGCTAGCACGATAAATGAGCAGTTTAGGAACTCCTCCATCTTTCTGTTGGTACCAGGATAAAAAGTCGTTGTTATAAACATCCTGACTGGTCGTGCACTTGATGCTCACAGATCCTCCCACAGCAGAGCTCACTGCTCCAGGCTGAGTCACTGTGATCTGTCCTCTGGACTCTGAGGACACAGAGACAAAAACATAAAGCAGCTTCATGGTTTTGTGGGCTTCATTTCAGAGGGACAGATGTTGATAGAGGAGAGGAGTTTGATTCTCTGGACTTTACCTGTGAAGCAGCAGCAGAGGAGAGTCCAGATGAGGACGCAGATCAAAGTCATGTTTTTGATGAGGAGGATTTCTGTGGCTTCTGTTGTGATGAAGGACAGCTGTCAGTCATCCAGTGTTCAACTCTCAGGACTATAAACTCTCCCAGAGCACTGGAGCATGGTGCTGCTGATGCAAAGTGACTCTCTATGGAAATCATCTGACTGACACAATGAAATCCTTCCTGCTTTTTCTGTCTGAATTAATGATGTCTTTTCTGTTTTTGCTTAGTTTCCTATTAATTGATATTAAAAATTAATCAAAATTTAATTTGCAGTTTATGGATTACAGTTACAGTTAATGTGTAACCTGCCCCTTACCCTGGGGCAGCTGGGTAAAGCTCCAGCCTCTCCAGAATCCTGTCAGATAAGATCACAGATTGAAATAGAAAGTGTGACATCATCAATATTTTTTATAACTTTCATTTGATGCTTTTTTTATATATAAATTTGTTGTCCCAACAGCTAATTTAGGAAATTATATCGGTGACTCATAACTGAATGATCAGTCATTCAGTGTTTAACAGAACGGCTTATTCATTTATTAATGTCAATAGTAAATGATCAACTGTAATGAATATTATCCGTAGTGTCCATCTTAACACAAGGTCACTCTTCTGAAAAGAAAAACAAATTATCATCAAGAGAACTAAAACCATGAATAACAATAATCAAGAAATATAAATTAAACACAGAACACTTGGTCACAGACCAATGAAAGCTATTTTGATTGAAAACATATATTATGTTGTTTAATTTATAATGACGCAGAGTTGGTAAAAGAGGAAGAATTTATAGATTATCTGGGATGAAGAATAGTTGAGTTCTTTAAAATAAATAACACAAAAACATCTGCCTTCATTGAATGAAAGCATTGAATTAATACAAATATTTATATTTTTATTGAGATTCATAAAAAGCTTTATTACTTAAAGAAGTACAACAAATCAGACTGCTTATGTAATGGAGTTATTTCTAGGAAAACGTCTGTCAGAAGATTGATCCACAGAGGGAGAAATAGCCATATGCTA
This sequence comes from Astatotilapia calliptera, assembly GCF_964374335.1. NCBI lineage: Eukaryota > Metazoa > Chordata > Actinopteri > Cichliformes > Cichlidae > Astatotilapia > Astatotilapia calliptera. The sequence continues at coordinate 2,984,344 of NC_137442.1, read as the reverse complement.
TGAGATGATGAATTAATGACGTTTGAAGCAAATGCTTAAATTTACAACACGTGTTCTTTGGTCAACCCAGGTAACTGTTGGTATGACAATATATAAAGTATGGATATATTATAATGAGGCTGTTATTACACATTATGTTGAAAACAGCAAAGCTTTTGGAGAATTTCACCAGCCATTTGTACAGTACTGCACTTAAAACAACACAGAAGAGCTACTGATTGAAGGTGTCAAACTTGGATCAGTCTGACGATGCTGTTTATCAGGAATGATTCAATCCATCGTAGTATTGAGCAGATATATCAGTTTGTTCTTCAGAATATTCTTATTCCAAAATTTTTTCTATTATTTAAATGTTTTGTTTTATGGTTCATTGATGGATTCACATGTTTATCATAATATTTAGTAAGAATATATCTCGATTAATTAAAAATATGAATTAACGAGGTCACAGGTTCATCCTGTAGAGTAGCTGAGCTTAGTCTCAGAGAGTGAGGAGCTCAGACATGTGGAGGTACAGTCACTGCTCTTTGCTTCAAAGGACTTCTTATAAAACACAAACAGACACAATCAGTATCTTTTAAACGAGGCTGTTATCTCTGACAGCAATACCTATAACACCTCTTTCTGTAGCTATATGATCACAACCATGTGACATGTAACAGTGGGGCAGATCAAGCATCGTTGTTCACTGCTATTGATGTTTTTTTAATCACGAATTACAAACAATTACACAACTGAATTCCAGCTTTATTCAAATGAATAAAATTAAGTAATAAAACCCATCATGATAGAATCTCTGTTATCATCACGGACACTTTAAGTTCAAGAACATGTACCTGGATAAAAGCTGCTGTTGGAGGTAAAATCCACAGACTGAACAGAGTTTCATCATGTTATTTTTGCACTATTATGTTCCGCCACATGTTGTTATTACATGAGTTGATTAAGGTAAGCATTAGGCTGACATCTGGGGCCAGAGCTGAAACTCTCCTGGGCCAGCACAGGACCACCATTGTATCTGCAGCTGGCCTTGTGCTGGCCCATGTGTGGGCCACCTCTGGCAAACCTGATCTGGGCCACCAAAGGGCCGTCATACTTTGCGGTATGTGGGCCATGTGTAAGCACCTTGTGTGGGCCAGATCAGGGCCATAACAATTTTACTGTGTGGGTAATAGTTTATGTTACACTTCTTTTGCCCCGGATCACATTTTATTCACTACTGTTGTGTTTCTACCTCATTGTAAATAAAGTCATTGTCCACACGACAGCTCGGAGTCTGTTTTGGGTTCACTCCACGCTCTGGCGACAGCCCTGACACTTGATTAGATGTTATGGCTTTGTTCCACTGCGGTTATCAAAGGTCATGACTAAGATTCATCTTGGTATCTGTTACTGGCCCACGTTTGTTCTTTAGTTAATTATATATTTGCAAGTTGAAAACAACATGCATGAGATAGCAGTGGGACACATATTTGTGTTGAAGGGCTTTATTTTGTGTGTGTGTGTCCTCAGTGAACTGTATCAGTCTCTGCAGTATCTTCCAGCTGCAGCAGTCACTTCAGTTTCTGTTCAGTCTGACTGAGGGAGGTTTTTGTACGACTGTTTTTCACTGTGTGAACACAGCTTGACTGTTCAGCCAGTGAAAACTCTGACAGTAATAAACTGCTGCATCTTCAGCCTGGACTCCACTGATGGTCAGAGTGAAGTCCGAGTTTGATCCACTGCCTGTAAAACGAGCTGGAATCCCTGATTGTCGATTGCTAGCAATATAAATGAGACGTTTAGGAACTCCTCCATCTTTCTGTTGGTACCAGGCTAAACAGTTGGAGCCATGAACATTCTGACTGGTCGTACACTTGATGCTCACAGTTGCTCCCACAGCAGAGCTCACTGCTCCAGGCTGAGTCACTGTGATCTGTCCTCTGGACTCTGAGGACACAGAGACAAAAACATAAAGCAGCTTCATGGTTTTGTGGGCTTCATTTCAGAGGGACAGATGTTGATAGAGGAGAGGAGTTTGATTCTCTGGACTTTACCTGTGAAGCAGCAGCAGAGGAGAGTCCAGATGAGGACGCAGATCAAAGTCATGTTTTTGATGAGGAGGATTTCTGTGGCTTCTGTTGTGATGAAGGACAGCTGTCAGTCATCCAGTGTTCAACTCTCAGGACTATAAACTCTCCCAGAGCACTGGAGCATGGTGCTGCTGATGCAAAGTGCCTCTCTATGGAAATGATCTGACTGAATACAACAGCTACTTATCTCAAATAGTTGATGCTATTTATCAGTTAATCAGTTTTTCACAATGTCCACTGTAATTTGTTTCAAAAGAACGATTGTTAGGTTTTGTATTGTTTATTGTCATTTATGCTTAGAAATATTTACTCATATATGCTTAGAAGTATATAATCATTTGTAGATTGAAAGAATGTCTCATCCTAGGAGGTCTGTAACAACTCTGTGTAGCATGAAGAGGGGGGTGCGTTCACTCCTCTACAGAGTGTTCTGGCATAGATCACACACCTCCTAGGAGAGGTCGTATCTTCTCTTGCTGATATATGGTATAGCAAACACACGTATATCTGTTTAAGTATAAGAGCCTTTTGTTCAGATGGACCGCTAGACTCCTGGCACCAGCTTTGGGGAGTCTTCACAGGGTCACATCTTGACCTCACACAAACCACACACACACACACACACACACACACACACACACACACAAAGGCAAGGTACTCTTTGTGTTTATGTAGACGTCATATGTTAATGAACCTATGCATATTCATGTAACCTCAATAAAAGAGCAGTGTTACGGGAGAACGGACGAGAGCAACTGGGGTCAAGCGAAGGAGCGGCGTTTGTCCGGTTCTCTCCCATGCACGAGAAACATGAAGAACTTTGCCTACTTCGTGTCTTGCTTGCTGTGTAATTATATTGTCCTCAACGTTCCAGCGAATAGGTTCAAGCTACAAACCTATCAACGATTTTCTTGGAAAGGAGATTTCCTCACCCCAATCCAAGTGTTGGCCAATCAGGACTGCAGGGTGCCAGTTTAGCGCAGTGGGTGAGCAGGTGACCACATGCCACATGGGAGGGGGCAGCAGCCTGGATCTGAGTCTAACCTGTGGCCCTTTACTGTGTGGTTTCCCACTTTCCTGTCTGTCTTCACTGTTTTACTATCCAATGATGGGAAAAATGCCAAAAATTCCAAAAAAAAACATGCTAACTATAGACAGTGTTGTCTGAAGATAAAAGCACACACATTTGTCCTTGTAAGACACAATCTGAGTTTGTTCACATAAAAAAAAGAAAAGAAATACTGTACTTATCTACTCACAAACACATGAACATAGTTTCTGAGAATCTTCACCCTGAAAGAAGTTAGAAAATGACCTGTCAACAAATTAAAGTGCTGTTCACATGTAAAAAATAGGCCAGAATGAATAGAAAAGTCAATGTTTTTCAAACTACACCTGTGCATGCAAACATGGCCTCAAAAGTGAAAGACATTTCAAACAAATTTTAAAAAAAGGAACAATTTGTAAAAGTTATTTTAGAGTTTTGAAAAACTCACTCAGTACAAAAAACCTTGCAGTGATTCACATTGATGCACGATGCTGACCACAGGGTGGAAAAGTTAAACATGACCACAGCGCAGATATCACTTGTTAAAATGTTTTGTAGAATAACAGGACAAACTGTGAGACAGGAAAGACTCGACTTTCATGTCCTGAACATGTTATTATCTGTTTTGTGATGTAGTGTGTAATGCTCAGCAGTATTATCATTTTAACTGGTTCTGTGCATGATGTAAAGCAGTCTTTCTCAAACTGTGGTTCACATACCACAAGTGGTACTTGGGCTCTCTATGGTGGTACGTGAGAAATCTCCATATTTTTATTAAGATTAAATAATATACCATTGTGGAGGTATGCAAAGACGACACGAGCGTTCCCGAGGCTCTTCTGGGAGCCAGAGTCAACCAGAAAACGTCTCCCCGAGTATGAGTCCTCTATGAAGTGCAGCCTTTCCTTATCGCCAGCGGTCATGGCCGCTACAGAGCACAGGCGGGCTCATTTCCCTGGGCCATAAAACTGCAAAGGCGGCACAGCGCTGTCACGCTGATGGTAAAAACACAACCTTTTTCCATGACACCGCAATCCCAGCCACTATCGACGAGTTGGAGGCCCACAGGAGAATCGGTGGGGGTGCAGGAGAGTCGGAATTATCGTCTGGTTGCCAAAGCTCCTGGTAGCCAGGAGAATGTGATCCACTTCTGTCTGCAAGTGACTGGTAATCCTTTGCACCCAGCAGCGGGGAGTTGTCAAGGCCAGCTCAAGGAAGACGTGAGTGAAGAGGAATCTGCCGTCATCCAATCCTAGCAAGGACAGCGTGCTCTCCATGAGCTCAAGAGCGGTACCATCACCCAGGCCAGAGAGAGAGAGGAGTTTCTCAGCCTGCTCTTCATCGGAGGGGGAGTAGTGCTGCAGCAGCAGCGCCTTCAGAGCGGTGTATTTCCCTTTGATAGGGGGGGATCTCGGAGGAGGGTCATCACAAAACAGTAGGCAAAACTGACGTGAATACAGTGCTTTATTTACAGTGCCTAGTTTAATTACAATGCAGGAACTATAAAGGCTACGAACTGGGAACTATGAAACGTGAAACTCAGACAGTGTGCTATGACTAGATGCAAGAGTTTAAGTACAGATCCTGGGGAGGGAAAAAGGGGCGGCGGCCTGGGTGGAGTTACACAGTCACTATAATGAGAAGAGACAGCCAGTCAGTGGCAGTCTAGTGAATCACAGACATTTGATTAAACTATGATGGTTATGGCTTATGCATTGCAGGGGCAGGCGTTGCGCAAGGAGGGTGTCCAGGGGGTCCGGGTGAGGAGTGGTGGGGAGAGAGTCCGGAATATACTTGGAGCAACGGCCCTGGCAGGGAGGCTGATGAAGGGCCACGATGAAGGGAGTGCAACCTGATAGCAGAAACCCAGTGTCCAGACAGAGATGCATCTCTCCTGTTTGTAAAGTGTGACAGCCAGGCAGGTACTAAGACAGGGAGAAAACACTGAGTAGAAATGCAGATGTTAGGGAAAGTCTCAAGAGCTTGGCGGCCTAGAACTAACGTGGGTTAGCTGAAGATCTGGCAGAGGTCTGTTGTGAGTGCTGGTCTTAAATGCTGGTGACTTGATTGCAGTCAGGTTTGAAGGCTGATGGGAGTCTCCGCCGGAAGGTGGAGCCCAGCAGAGTGGAAAAACCCCGCACTCACCTGGACCATGACAGTTAAAACGTAAGATAAGATAAGATACCTGTATTAGTCCCACAAGGAGAAATTTCATGTTAAGGCTGCCGACCTATTGCACGCAATGGCAGCGCCATCTTACCCTCTGACCATCAGAGGTGGGACCAAGTCATTGTTTTGCAAGTCTCAAGTAAGTCTCAAGTCTTTATCCTCAAGTCTCAAGTCAAGTCTCAAGTAATGTCAGGCAAGTCAGAGTCGAGTCTCAAGTCACTGGTGTAAAAGTCCAAGTAAAGTCACAAGTCTGAAATTTTGAATTTCAAGTCCTTTCGAGTCTTTTAAAAAAAAACGAAAAAAATAATGTTGCAGTTATGCTAAATGTAAATATTAGACCATGTAATTTTTAAATCTGTGTTTTTCTCAACACATGACAAAATAGTGAACTTAGAAAATATACACAAATTGTGAAATTGCACCTCTTTAAAATGCAGCTCAATTAAACCTAGCTCCAAGAATAGTTTTCACCGACAGTTCTGAGATAAGCTGCATGTTATTCTTGGATGCGGTTGTAGGACCGGCTTTAAAATCGCATGACAAAAATATCATACATAAATAAATGATTATTTTTTTTAAATATCATTTAAAAAAAAAAACTGCATCACCAACGTAGCCTGGAAAACATTTGCTAGTTAGATGAAGTCAGCTATCTCATCTTAGCATATTTATATGCATATTTATAATCATACGGTTCTTGGAGTGAGTGCATACACTCATGAAGTTTAGTAACTTCAGGTCACTGCAACAAGCCCAGGTACAGTTTACCGACGGATGGGTGCAGGACCTTGAAATGCACAGTGTAGAAAGTAAAGACCATCGTACGTATCATAAGTTTACCAGTCTCACAAATCGTCGTCATAAATACAGATTTGTTAACCTTTTATTAATAGGACCTTTGAGCTCAATGGTAATTAATTAGTAGTGGAAATAATTTCTGGTACCCATCACAGAAATGTAGCAGTAACAACAATATTGTATGCTGTAATCGTACTGGACAATTAGTGATACAAAACAACTGTTTTATCCTGTGAATAAAAGTATATGTTTTTGTCAATGTACCATAATAACAGAAGCGAAACGCAATATTGTGTCAGGACAATTCACTATTTATGCACAATAAATAAAGGAGCATAGCGCGACAATTTCTGTTCAGTGCCAGACTTGCTTGTAACCTATATCACCAATTATGTTAAGAAAAATGACGCATTAACTACAACAGCAGACTGACCTTCGCGTAAATGCTTGGAGCAGACTAACCTGTGAGCTGGAGGGTTCTGGGACGTTATATTTGATCTTTGAATGGCTGCAATCCAGGCCATCCGTCGCATCTTTGTTACTTCGGAAACATGGCTTGAACAATTTCTCTTCAACGACGTAATCCGATAACAACCGATCTCTTTACCCGTCGGCTTCCCGTGGCTGTCATGCGACCGGCTATTGCAGTTAATAATACAACGGCTTCTTGACATTTTTGTGTTTCTTTTTATCGCTGTGTAACTGATTTTAATTGAAAGCCTGCGTGCGCTAGTACCGCTTGCCACGAGCTCCCAGAATCCTTTGCGGTTCTACCCGTGAATGACGTCACATTTTCAATCTCTATATAATATACATGTTAAATTTTATATTTGGGGTAAAATGTCAAGTCTTTTCAAGTAAACCGGTTCAAGTCCAATTCAAGTCCCAGGTCATTGGTGTAAAAGTCCAAGTCAAGTCACAAGTCTTACAACATTTTTTCAAGTCAAGTCTAAAGTCATAAAATTAATGACTCGAGTCTGACTCGAGTCCAAGTCATGTGACTCGAGTCCACACCTCTGCTGACCTTACATACATTACCCAAAAACATCACATGGGGAAGACAGGTCAGAGAGGTATAACATGGAAAATGCACCACATGAGAAAAGATAAGGAGAAAAAAATAACTCCCCCCAGACTGAGCTCCAACAGGGAGATCAGTTTGAGAACAGAAAAAAACACCTCTGCACATGAAAAAACTCTTAATACACCAAAGAAACACATGACAAGCAACAGGGGAGGGTAAAGGGGGAGAGACAGCCAGTGTAGACAGTACATCCGGGCCTGCAGCCTTTGCGCTGGTCTCCTTGATCCACCGTCAGCATCGGAAGGGAATAAGCGTCGAAGGCGTTTGGAGGGGGGATGAGTGCACATCTGCATGTGTATATATGTCTGTGTCTGTATGTGTGTGTGTGTCCAGAGTTCAGCTGAGACAGTGTCCTTCGCCCTGCCAGGCTAAGTAAACAGTCTTCCAGCCAACCCAGGTGATCTTGCATGGAATGGGAAGAACAGTCTAAACCAGCGGTCCCCAACCCCTGGGCCTCGGACCGGTACCGGTCCGTGAGTCATTTGGTACCGGACCACGAGAGTTGAGGCTCAGGTGTGAAATATATGGTTTTCAGGGTTTTTATCGGTTTTCAGCGTTATTTTGTTATCGTTTTTATCGTTAACTCGGTTTTCCTGGGTGTGTTATGAATAAATCTTCTTTTTTTCGGTACCGGTACTAGTTTTATTTTGTTGTATTTATCCGTGACCCCTTAAAGGCCGGTCCGTGAAAATAATGTCGGGCATAAACCGGTCCATGGCGCAAAAAAGGTTGGGGACCGCTGGTCTAAACACAGTCGTTATCAGGGTGTTGTTGTTCAGCTCCAGGCTTGAGGGGGTTTGAACAGCCGGTTCCGCTTTCTTAATTCTTCGATAAGTCAGGGCCAAGCCAGCTCCGATCAGCAAGGACCCTGTTATCATGGTTCCGAATAGGTAGATATCTTCAGCACTCAGGCTCACCCGAGCCCAGACTTCTCATTGAGAAAAGGGTGTCAATGGGTGGCTGTAGCTCAGGTGGTAGAGCAGGTCATCTACTGATCGGAAGGTTGGTGGTTCGATTCCCGGCTTCCCCTAGTCTGCATGCCAAATATCCTTGGGCAAGATACTAACCCGAAATTGCTCTCCGATGCATCCATCGGAGTATGAATGTGTGTGAATATCAGTTGTGAATGGGTGAATGCACAAGTTGTGTAAAGCGCTTTGAGTGCTCAGAAGAGTGGAAAAGCGCTATATAAGAACTAGTCCATTACCATTTAGAGATGGCACGATACCACTTTTTTATGTCCGATACCGATACCGATATCATAAATTTGGATATCTGCCGATACCGATATGAATCCGATATAGTGTTTTTTAATCAACAAAACTGTTTTTTAAAATATCTTGCTGCATTTTGCAAGTCTGCAAGTTCATACTCAAGTTTAAAACAACAACTACACTAAAGCTATTCTGTTATACCTGTATACAAAAAAAATATTTCATAGTTCAGCAATACTGATCAATCTAATAAACTTAGACCTACACCATCCTCCCTATTCTGGTATTTTAAAGAGTACTTAGCGTAAATATTAAGCAACCTAACTAATAGGGTTCCAACTCCCAGCAACAACAAAAAGAAATAAATAAAAAATAAGGAACCACCCCTCACGTGCCACCTCATGATGCTTAATCGACGTAATCAACCTTAATTTGATGCAGTGTGAAAAAAAATGAACAGAAATCAATTATTTTTCAAGAAATATTAAATAGATTCAACATCTTTCTTCAACAAAATTGCAGACTGCACAGATGGTACCTTCCCAAAGTAAAAAGTACTATAGCTTACTAGGGTATATATTAGACTTAATAGTCACTATATACAGTAATTGACTTCTATTCATTTTACATCAAATTAAAACTTTGGGTGTCAGATAATTATTTATTAAAAGCTCGACATTTTAAATGAGAATAAGAAAGAAAAGTATGTCTTTGTGCCCCCTTTTCCCTGTTCATGCCCTATCGGCCCCCCTGGCTAAACTTTGCTAGATCCGCCCCTGCACAGTTACCAGCGTCAGCTACGTAGAAAAAGATCCTGGTGTAGAAAGTAATATTAAATAAATTCTAACAACAGCTTATCAAGCTTAAACGTTCTGCTGTTGTTCAGCCGCTGGTTTCCTCTTTCTGGTGCAAAGTGGGCCAAAAACAAACAAGAGACACGGACTCGGGACAGAAAAGCCGATCAGCTGATCATTTAAGCAGTTTCACGATTGAAGTAGCAGCCGGAGAGCGAGAGGCAGTCGCTTGTTAAGCTTAACGTGGGAATGCTTTACAAACATTCAGAGATGGACTTACACACTTGCTTTACTTCTCTCGGGGATAACTTTGTCGGAGATGAAATGCCAGGTTGCTAGCGAAGCTCCACATGCTATCCAGACCACCGACAGGTCCGGCATGCCACAGCCGCTCTATCACGTGATGCATACTGCTCCGACGTTCTGAGGTGAGTTACGGCGTGTTGCAAGTTTTGCGAGGTGCTTTCGTGATATTTAATGGATCGGATTAAATTTTTTATTTTTCTCCGATATCCGATCCAGTAATTTAGGTCAGTATCGGACCGATACCGATACGTAATATCGGATCGGTCCATCTCTATTACCATTTACCAATTGCATTCAGAGACCAGATTGATCAAATCCATAATTCCTCTTTTAGGTTTTAGACAACAGACATGTTAAAAACACAACAGCCTCAAAAAAATGCAGAATAGTTTGGATCCAGAAGCAGGGTTCATACGTCATCACTTAAAGATTGGATATCCCACCTGCTGTGAATGTTTTAATGCAGTACAGTTGTTGTTATCATCATTTGTCACATCCTATTTGTGACAGCTAAAATAAATAACATTCATATAAGAAATAAAATTGTCTCGTGTAAACTGTGTGGTGCTACAGTGGCTTTTCCACATTTTGTCACATTACAGCCACAAACATGAATCAATTTTATTGGACTTCCAGGTGAAAGACCAACACAAAGTGGTGCACACGTGAGAAGTGGAACGAAAATCAGACATGAATCCAAATATTTTTTACAAATAAATAACTGCAAAGTGGGGTGTGCGTAATTATTCAGCCCCCTTTGGTCTGAGTGCAGTCAGTTGCACATAGACGTTGCCTGATGAGTGCTAATGACTAAATAGATGCACCTGTGTGTGATCTAATGTCAGTACAAATACAGCTGCTCTGTGACGGCCTCAGAGGTTGTCTAATAGAATATTGGGAGCAACAACACCATGAAGTCCAAAGAACACACCAGACAGCTCAGGGATAAAGTTACTGAGAAATTTAAAGCAGGCTTAGGCTACAAAAAGATTTCCCAAGCCTTGAACATCCCACGGAGCACTGTTCAAGCCATCATTCAGAAATGGAAGGAGTATGGCACAACTGTAAACCTACCAAGACAAGGCTGTCCACCTAAACTCACAGGCCGAACAAGGAGAGCGCTGATCAGAAATGCAGCCAAGAGGCCCATGGTGGCTCTGGACGAGCTGCAGAGATCTACAGCTCAGGTGGGGGAATCTGTCCATAGGACAACTATTAGTGGTGCACTGCACAAAGTTGGCCTTTATGGAAGAGTGGCAAGAAGAAAGCCATTGTTAACAGAAAACCATAAGAAGTCCCGTTTGCAGTTTGCTACAAGCCATGTGGAGGACACAGCAAACATGTGGAAGAAGCTGCTCTGGTCAGATGAGACCAAAATGGAACTTTTTGTCCTCAATGCAAAACCCTATGTGTGGAAAACTAACACTGCACATCACTCTGAACACACCATCCCCACTGTCAGATATGGTGGAGGCAGCATCATGCTCTGGGGAGGCTTCTCTTCAGCAGGGACAGGGAAGCTGGTCAGAGTTGATGGGAAGATGGATGGAGCCAAATACAGGGCAATCTTGGAAGAAAACCTCTTGGAGTCTGCAAAAGACTTGAGACTGGGGCGGAGGTTCACCTTCCAGCAGGACAACGACCCGAAACATAAAGCCAGGAAACAATGGGATGGTTTAAAACAAAACATATACATTTGTTAGACTGGCCCAGTCAAAGTCCAGATCTAAATCCAATCGAGAATCTGTGGCAAGATCTGAAAACTGCTGTTGACAAACGCTGTCCATCTGATCTGACTGAGCTGGAGCTGTTTTGCAAAGAAGAATGGGCAAAGATTTCAGTCTGTAGATGTGCAAAGCTGGTAGAGACAAACCCTAAAAGACTGCCAGCTGCAACTGCAGCAAAAGCTGGTTCTACAAAGTATTGACTCAGGGCGCTGAATAATTACGCACACCCCACTTTGCAGTTATTTATTCGTAAAAAATGTTTTGAATCATGTATGATTTTCGTTGCACTTCTCATGTGTGCACCACTTTGTGTTGGTCTTTCACCTGGAATTCCAATAAAATTGATTCATGTTTGTGGCTGTAATGTGACAAAATGTGGAAAAGTTCGAATACTTTTGCAAGCCACTGTAAATAGGCCTATAACTGTACTTTAATGTCAGTCATAAGGGTGTTACTTCAAAGACACTGAGTGTTTGTGAGAACACGTAAAACTGTTTTGATGTATTTGTGCAGTTTGAGGTTTTGTGAATGTAGATTGAAAATTCAATTTAATGTTTAGAGTTTTGAGGAAGAAGGTGGAAGTGTCGTGGTCCGGAGTCTGTGGACTCCATGTTTATGTTTTAGGTTAATTAATATTCTGTGGTTTTGTTTATTTTGGGTTATTTGTGATTGTTCAGAGTTTAACCCCTTAGCAGTCCTACCAATTTTGCCTAAAATTTGTGAAAAAGGCATCTCCAAAATAAATTGCATGCTGCTCTTGAACCATTTGGAGTATATGCATGGTTTTGGTCTCTTTTGAAAGGAGACAATCTGTAGTTTGTTCCTGAGGTGTCAGAATCACTTTATGTCATACTGCTATTGAGTAATAGAACTTTGAACACACTAAAAAAGAGAGAAAAAAAAATCCGCCCAAGTTTTTTTTTGTAAGGAATGCATGCAGATGCCTACCTTGTGAGGTATTAGCTGGAAAACACAACAGGATCAAAGCATGAAGCCTTACCAAGCCACAATTCAAATTTGATAACAATATCTTAGAAAATGAGTGTTCTATGCAAGTTTATTTAGGTCTATGTATAGGCGCTACCCAAAAAAGGCCACTTGGAGACTCCAAATGGCCCTTTGTAACAATCAACACATAAAAGGCTGTAATTCTTGAATGCTTTTATGTACAGTCCTAATTTTGGTCTCTAATTAAAGGTTACACTCAGAGCTATTCTTACATCCAGATTTATTGTCAATACTTTACAAAATTACAGGAGCATAAACATTATACAGTGTTTTTTTTTCAATTTCGAAACAAATGTAAAGGGAAAAAAAAGTATTATGGCATTAAAACTCACTATATATACACATTATGTATATGCATCTGTGTGTGTATAAATATATATATAGTTTTTCACACAAATGTATTTTTACAATTATATTTTTTAGAGATCATTGGCATCATGCCAGTCTTTATAACAATCTCGACTTGGCAAAAAGCACAAAGGCACATCACAGGAGGAGCACTTTACTGGTGTCTTTGCCTGGCAGTGTCTGCACCTCAGACGACCTGTGGTGCTGTGTCCACTGATATGCACAGGCTTGTGATGTGCTCTGTTTGGAGAGGGTGATGGTGCGGGCGATGGAGCAAGGCTGCCAGCTGCCGCTGCCAGCTCCTCAATAAGTGTCTCCCGAAAAGCCTTTTGGTGCATGGGTACCTCTCCTTTACCCTTTGTGATGCTCTTGTGAAGCAGGAAGGCATTCACAACAGCAATGTCCAGAAAATGATAAAAAAATGTCTTATACCACCTCTGAGTCTTGTGGATGACTTTATAGTAGTTTATCAAGGCATCGGAGTGGTCCACCCCACCCATGCACCTGCATTGACAGAAAAAACAAGAACAAACAGAATTGAATAACAAGAACAAACAAAATTGGATTTCCAAAAAACAAAATAAATAACATAATAGTTATATAGATTGTTGAATATAAAATACATACCGATTATACTCCTTCACTGCTGGTGGAACAGAGATGTCTTTCAGCACCCAGTGTCCATCTGCATCTCTAACTCTCCTTTGAACAGTGTCCCCAGCATGGGCTGTGTGAAGGGTTGAGCACAGGAACACATCCCTTGTGTCTCGCCACTGAACGAAGAGAAGGGAGTCCTTTCGGATCCATCTTATGCTGCCACGGGGAGATTTAGAGTCCAGGCAATTTTTTTTGGTTTTTGGAAATCCAATTCTATTTGTTCGTATTGTTCCACATGCCCAGATCCTCTTCTGAAGGAGGTCACAGAAAAGGGAGGGACTACTATAAAAATTATCTACAAAAAGTTTGTATCCTGTGCCAAGCAACCGTGTATCGATAAGCTCCATCACGGATTCATAACTTAGTCCCTTGCCACTGTTTCCCTGCAGCTTCCCTTCATACACGAAAAAGTCCCATGTATATCCGTTGCTCGAATCTGCCAAAACAAAAAGTTTGTATCCCCAGCGAACAGGCTTATTTTTCATGTATTGCTTTATTCCAATACGTGCTTTGGAGGCAACCATTCGCTCGTCAATGGAAATTTCTTGGCCAGGGTTATAGTTTTTTTTACAGACCTCCCTCATCTCCGTGTATAATGGTTTTATTTTGCAGAGACGGTCAAAATCTGCCGTACCTCTTCTCTGCTCATTAGCAGCATTGTCCTCCAAACTTCAGAGTTTAATGTTCTCTGTTCCTCGATTGTGTTTTGCTTAGTATTTTTGGTTCTATGGTAATGTTTTCAGGTTACATCCTCCCAGTCTCGTCTAATTAGAATCAACTCTTCCTCCTGTCTGCCATTTCCTTGTTTCCTTGTGTGTGTATTAGTGTGTGTTTGCCTCTTTGCTCTTTGTTGGAGCATCTGCGTCTCACTGGTGTTTCATCCGCATCTCGTTTCCTGCTGGCCATCCCCTGTGTTGTCTCAGTCTCCTCACATTTCAGGTTTGGTTTGTAGTTTTCCCAAAGTTTTGTTCACGCCATACCCGTTCCTGTTATGTGCTTCACTTACGTTAAATAAAACTCACTCCCTGAATCTGAGTCTGCGTTTGGGTCCTTCCAATAAAACCCGCAGCTGTGACAGGGAGCTTTGGTAGTGATGTATCTTAACAACTATAAAATGTAAATTCTCAAATTATATTTTTGGAACTTTATTTTATTGTGTTTACTTTATTTTAATTTTAAAATTATACTATTAATATGTTATAAAGCTATGATGAAAACAATTCATATTGTTGAGTTTGTTTGTTTCAGAGTCAGAGAGCCGTGTCTCTCTACAGTCAGAGGTTTTTGTACGGCGCCTCAATGAGTTTGTATCACTGTGGTGGACTTTTGGTGGAGGAACCAGACTGGATGTTGGAAGTAAGATTATAATGTTTTTAAAGAAACTACATCGAGGTTTAAATGTTAGCTTTATAACAATGAAGTATTCATGTAGAGGTAATATTATAACCATTGTACACTGGAGGCTGACTCCATCAGCTTTAATTAGATTTTATGTCGACATTTCTGACATAAAGACGATGCATTGTGTAAATAATATAAACTGTCATCAGCCTGTGATTATTTTCTAGTTTGAAATCACAGTCACTGTTTCTAAGATGAATTAAATGTAACTGTCCTCAAGTTAAACAGAGTGAAGATAAAGATTTCTGGTCTTTTACTTAGTCAGTAAAAATGTAGAATTTGCTTAGAAATCATAAAAGCACTACAATAAATGACTGAAACTCACATGAGGTAAGTAGAAAACTTGTGTATTATACAGAACGGAGGTTTTTGAAGCTTAACATCTTGTATAATTGTTGCCATATCTGCTTCTTTTATTTCCAGAAGTTAAAGATGGGCATTTGACAGTGTGCAGCACGTCTGGTGTTTCTGTTGTAGCAGATATCATTTCAAATGTCATTAAAATCATGTAAGCAGTAAAAGAAATTAATCCACATCATTCAAGTAGTGCTATTAAGTTTCTTATCTCCAACAAGTGATGTGTTATAGATAACTGATGACTTTGAAGCTAAAATAGTTTTGTAAATGTTTCCACATCTGCTTCTTTTATTTCCAGTGTAGTTTGAACATATTTCAGCTCAAACTGTGTGATGATTCTCTCTGTGCTGATATGCATGAGAGGTTTCTTAAAGGGAAGTGAAACAATGTGTGAGTGAATGACTGGTGGAGCAGAAAAAACACCTGACAGAAACTTCTTAACGGAGAAATTCAAATTGTGGTTCCTGTCCTCTAAGCTGATTGGTGTTTCCTAGGTGATACCCGCCCCGCCCTGAAGGTGCTGGGTCCCTCCAGTGAGGAGCTGAAACAGGGGGAGGCCACGCTCATGTGTCTGGCCAACAAGGGCTTCCCCTCAGACTGGAGTCTGTCCTGGAAGGTGGATGGCAGTGGCAGCATCAGCTGGGAGGAGAGCAGGAGCCCCGTGGTGCAGGAGAACGACGGCCTCTACAGCTGGAGCAGCACCCTGAGGCTCCCTGCAGACCACTGGATGAAGGTGGGCTCTGTGACCTGTGAGGCCACCCAGGGCTCCCAGACTCTGGTCTCAGAGCCACTGATGAGAGACCAGTGTCCCCAGTCCTGAACTATATGTGACTTTTATGCTGGTCTTACTTTCACACTGCATTCTGTAGCTTTTTTTTTCCAATTTCTTCTCTCATTTTTCATTGCTTTGTTTAAAGTTGAAAGTTTGTTTAAAGTTTTAGAGAATAAAAAAAATCTACATTAAATAAGAATCGAGTGTTTGTCTTACTTTTGTGGTGATGTCAATATTAAACTCTAAATAATGATTTCCAGGATTCTTATTGGAAACCAGTGTGCTATCTGTAGTCAATATGAGTCAGTAGAATTAAGTCACTTTGAATACATGAAGTAAAGCGAAGTTTATGTTAAAGAATAAGTGCGAAGGGGAATTGATAAGAACTTAGAGATTATGATTTTATTACTGAGAATATTGAGCGACACCGCCGTTATTCATGCAAAGTCATTGCATGCTGTTTAATGAATGTTTCAGCATGTTGTAGCTTGTTATATAAAGCAATTTGAGTTCTCAGGTGGAGTAGAAAAGCACAATATAAGAATGAGTCAAATGATCAGTGTTGAGGTATCTTAAAGTATTCTATTATGCAGAGTACTTTTTTAAAGTAATGCAGTACATTATTTTGGTGTTTTTCTGTAAAATCACCTGAAACACACCATCTCATAACTATCATTTAACAATAAGAACTTATAGGCTACAGTCCCTCACGCCAATATAAATCCCTATCCTATCCATTCACTTAGCTTAACATCACCCTGGATTCTTGATTAGTTTAGCATTAGCATGCTGTCTGTGCAGAAGCATGCAAGCAATCAAACTTGTGTTACCGGCATAATGTTTAGTTACTTTGTGCTTTAATAAGTACCTCTTAATATATGCTGCAGTGTTACAGTTAAATAATGGAACTATTTGTTCAAAACAATAGTGAGTAAACAGTGATCATGACTTACTTATATATATAGTAGGTGACTTATATATATGTATAGATTATATATATTGTGCTATTTCTTACTTTTTGTGTTGTCTGCTTTTGTTACTGTTTGTACTGGAGCACTGTAACCAACATAACTGGTGCAGGAAACAGACTGGAATTTGAAATTACGTTTACACTGATTGTAAAAATTAAATATGCATAAGGGTGAATGTTAACATTGTTAGGTTTGTAGCATAAACCTATTCGCTGGAACGTTAAGACAATATAATTACACTGCTAAGCAAGACACAAGTAGGCAAAGTTCTTCATGTTACTCGTGCACGGGAGAGAACCGGACAACCGCTTGACTCCAGTTGGTCTCGTCCGTCCTCCCATACACTGTCCTTTTATTGAGGTTACATGAATATGCATAAGTTCATTAACATATGACGTCTACATACACAAAGAGTACCTTGCCTGTGTGTGTGTGTGTGTGTGTGTGTGTGTGTGTGTGTGTGTGTGTGTGTGTGTGTGTGTGTGTGTGTGTGTGGGGAGACTGCTGATCAAAGGGTCAAACATCCTTGGTCAGGAAGAGGGTAGCCTCCCCCTCACCCTAGATGGTTCATCCTAGATAACACGGTGAGGAAGTCCTGCAGTTCATCTAAACAAAGAGCACTTAGACTAGAACAGACGCAACTACGTTAATCCTACCATAAAATAATAAGACACGGTATGACCTCTCATGCTCCCAAAGTGCTGTCTAATACACACAAAGTTTGCAGACTATCAAGGATCAAAACCTCTACCAATCTACAACTAATTACAAAACTCTAAGCATATATAAGTAAATATTTCTAAGCATAAATGACAATCAACAATACAAATCTAACAAACATCACAAAGATGTTGTATTCATATAGTAATATGAATATTCCCAGTGGAAACTTACTAAACCAGGTTTGCATAAATTTTTAATTTTATATTAATATTTCTGTCAAACTGAAATGAAAACAAGGTGATGTGTAAATATTATAAACTGTAATCATCTGTAATCATCAACTGTAAAATCAACTGTAATCATAATATATGTCAAATCAACTGTAATCATAACATAAACTGTCACGTTTAACTTGTTTCTCCCTTCTTGCTGAAAGCATCACAATAAATATTTGCATTATTACATGAAGAGTGCAGCAAATGGACTGATAGTGAACTTTGGTATGTACTGTGGTAGTTTTCACATTGTATATTAATTGTGCTATTTTGCCAGGTGTAATATAGATAGGTATTTGTAACATAATGTCAAAGACAAAGTTATCAGACTAGTATTGAACAGCAAAAAAGAAAAAAGTCTACAAACCTGAGAAAATTGGACTTAAAGTTTCTATTTGAAGTATTTTTATAAGTTATGGAGACAATTGTGACTCACTGATTTTGGTGATTTATTGTGTTTTTCTCTTTCTTTAAGAAATGTTTTCATAATGAGCAATATTCAGGAATTGGTTCACATGTATTTGAGCCGCTATGAATCAGAGGTCAAAGGTCAAAATTTGATTGACTGAGATACAGATAGACTTCCAATAACAACAATAACATTTTCACTCTATCACTGTGTGTGTGTGTGTGTGTGTGTGTGTGTGTGTGTGTGTGTGTGTGTGTCCTCAGTGAACTGTATCAGTCTCTGCAGTATCTTCCAGCTGCAGCAGTCACTTCAGTTTCTGTTCAGTCTGACTGAGGGAGGTTTTTGTACGACTGTTTTTCACTGTGTGAACACCCACAGACTGTTCAGCCAGTGCCAACTCTGACAGTAATAAACTGCTGCATCTTCAGCCTGGACTCCACTGATGGTCAGAGTGAAGTCAGAGTTTGATCCACTGCCTGTAAAACGAGCTGGAATCCCTGATTGCCGAGTGCTAGCAAGGTAAATGAGCAGTTTAGGAACTCCTCCATCTTTCTGTTGGTACCAGTGTAAATAGTGATGTGGGCTGCTGTAGTAAACATTCTGACTGGTCGTACACTTGATGCTCACAGTTCCTCCCACAGCAGAGCTCACTGCTCCAGGCTGAGTCACTGTGATCTGTCCTCTGGACTCTGAGGACACAGAGACAAAAACATAAAGCAGCTTCATGGTTTTGTGGGCTTCATTTCAGAGGGACAGATGTTGATAGAGGAGAGGAGTTTGATTCTCTGGACTTTACCTGTGAAGCAGCAGCAGAGGAGAGTCCAGATGAGGACGCAGATCAAAGTCATGTTTTTGATGAGGAGGATTTCTGTGGCTTCTGTTGTGATGAAGGACAGCTGTCAGTCATCCAGTGTTCAACTCTCAGGACTATAAACTCTCCCAGAGCACTGGAGCATGGTGCTGCTGATGCAAAGTGCCTCTCTATGGAAATCATCTGACCGATTCCATCAAAGACCTAGATCAGGCTCATGGTGCAGCATGAGCTCATGGTGTTGTTTATAACTGAATCAGCCAATTCATCATAATACTGAACAAAGACATTTCATAATAAATTTAGGAAGAATCTACGTTTTTTCTTCAGAATACATCTTATTTCAATTTGTCTTCTTTTATTTGAATGTTTTGTTTCATGACTCCTTTTTGATCTCTTTTAAATATCTTTTGTTTTATAGGTTTTCCAATCTGGTTTTAAACCTTTTCATAGCACTGAATCAGCCCTTTTAAAAGTTTTTAATGGCATATTTTAGCTACTGATGCTGTGGACTGTGTTGTTGTGGTGCTTTTAGATTTGACAGCTGCGTTTGATACAGTGGATCATAGCATTTTACTCTCTCATTTGGAGCACTGGGTGGGCATTAGGGGCACGGCACTGGAGTGGTTCAGGCCCTACTTGGCGGGGCGAACTTTCTGTGTCAGTCTCTGTGAACATGTGTTGTCCTCCCCCCCTCTCTTGTGTGGTGTCCCACAGGGCTCAGTTCTAGGCCCCCTCCTCTTCTCTTTATATCTGCTTCCTCGGTTCTGTGCTGAGAAAGCACAACATTGCTTTCCACTTTTATGCTGATGACATTTCTAAAGAAAAAAGGCAGATACCTCACACAGCCATTACTTCAGTGTCTCGATGACATTAAGGCTTGGATGTCTGTTAACTTTTTAAAATTCAATGATAAAAAGACAGAGGTGATGGTTTTTGGTAGCCCCACTGAGACCCCCAATGTGTATTTAGATTCCTTGGCCCAGTATGTTAAGCCAACTGTCACAAACCTGGGGTCAAAGTGGACTGTGATCTGAAGTTTGATAATCAGATTAAGGCAGCGGTAAAATCTAGCTTCTTTCAGCTCAGGCAGCTGCAAAAATAAAGCCAATTCCTTCACGGCAGCACTTTGAGACAGTGATCCAGGACTTTCTTAGCATTCAGCATTGGATTACCGTAATGCACTTTATATAGGGGTCAGCCCATTATATATTACTCATGTACAGAGGGTGCAAAATGCCGCAGCTCGTCTTTTAACTCGCACTCGAAGGTTTGAGCACATTTCCCCTATTTTAGCTTCACGTCACTGGCTATCCATAAAATTCTTTCATTTGCTGTTAAAGCCCTCCATGGCCTAGCTCCATCTTATCTCTCTGAACTGCTACAGCCTTATGCACCCACCCGCTCTCTCAGGTCAGCTGATCAGCTGCTCCTGAATTTACCCAGGACCGGGCGTAAAATTAGAGGAGATCGTGCTTTTGCTGTAGCAGCTCCAAAACTGTGGAACGATCTGCCTTTAAAGATTAGACAGGCCATTTCACTACCTGTTTTTAAGACACTCCGAAAACCCACCTCTTTACCCTGACCTTTGCCACCACGTGAGATGTTGGTTTTTATTTTTAATTTTATTTTAGTTGTTTGTAGCTGATTCTATGCTGTTTCATCTTGTTTTCTTTTTTAATATAGGGCTGTTTTAATTTTTATGTATTATGTGTTTTATTTATTTATTTTTGCTGTTTTCTGTTATTCTATTGTTTTTAGCTTATTTTCAGTACAGCACTTTGGTCCTGTGCCGGGTATTTTAAAGTGCTCTATAAATAAAATTGGATTGGATCTTTTAAACAAGGCTGTTATCAGAGCTGTTCATGCTGATAGCACTATCTATAAAACTTCTTTCAGTAGCTACATGATCACAGTCATTTATTTATAGAATGACAGTGGGGCAGACCAAGCATAAAAATGTTCACTATATGCTGATGATGTATTTTTCTTTTCAATTACAAAATTACTGAATTTTTCAATATAGAATCAATAAAGTCATGTGGATGATCAAAGTCAAGTCAGTTTCTGATCCACTGCCTGTAAAACGAGCTGGAATCCCTGACGTTGAGTGTCGGCATTAAAAATGAGCATTTCAGAAGTTTCACCATTTTTCTGTTGGTAGCAGAACATATCATCAACTTAATCTACCCTATGATTGGTTTCACATCTATGGGGGATGGAGACCAAAAACGTATTTAGATGCAATAATACACACCATGTTTGGAGGTCAAAAAGCACTGCATGTTGTTGGCCTTTTCGGCATATGGCACATACACGCTTTATTTAATTAAAGGAAGTATGAATGGAAAATGTACCGAGGTATTCCTCATAATAATCTGCTGTCATCGACCAGGATGATGAAGATGAAACAAGGGTGTGTTTTCAGCAAATCAGTGATCCCAAACACAGCCAAGGAAACTTTCAACTGGCTTTTGAGACAGAAAATGAAGCTGCCAGAGTCACCAAGCCAAACAGCTTATCTGAACCCAACTGAAAATCTATGGAGAGAACTAAAGGTCAGAGTTTATAGCAGGGGCCCAGAGAACTTTCAGGATTTGAAGACTGTTTGTGTCAAAGAATTGCCAAAATTTACATCTGAGCAATGCATGCGCTTAATTTCTCCAAACAGGAGGCATCATGAAGCCATTGGGATATTGCACATGAGATAAAGTGACAGGAGTGAGCAGCAGTACAAACTGAACAGTACAAAATTCTGAGTGGCAGTTAGTATAGTATTGCACAGAGTAAGTTTTTTTATTTGTTTTAAATCCTAATAAGAGTGAAGTGACCCGTGCATAGTGTACAATGTACTCGTGAAACTCTAGGACAGCTTCTGAGTGCATCCTGTGAAATGTGGTGTGTTTGTATTGTGGTTGAGGTGTCGTATGGCTTGATGGTAAAAACTGTTTTTAAGTCTTGTAGTCCGAGCAGACAGACTCCTGTGATGTCTTCCAGATGGTAACAATGAGAACAGCTGATGTGCTGGGTGGCTGTGGTCCTTGATGATGCTGTGTGCTTTGCGGAGGCACCGTTGAAAATAAATGTCCTGAATGGCAGGAAGACTCAAGCCAGTGATGTGCTCTGCTGCCTTCACCACCCTCTGTAGTGATTTACGGCTGCTGGCAGAGCAGCTTCCGTACCAAACTGTAATGCAGCTCGTCAGCAAGCTCTTCATCGCACACCTGTAGAAATTTGAGGTGATCTTAGCATTCATGCCAAACTTCCTCAGCCTCCTCAGGAAGTAGAGTCGCTGGCGAGCTTTCCTGATAGCAGTGTCTGTGTGATGGGTCCAGGAGAAATCCTCGGTGATGTTGACTCCAAGGAATTTGAAGTTGCTGACCCTTTCGACCTTGACACTGTTGATGTGGATGGGCTGGTGTTCCCTGACTGGTCGTTTCTGGTAGTCCACTATCATTTCTCTAGTTTTGCTGATGTTGAGTGTCAGGTTATTTTCCAGGCACCACTCGTACAGCACCATCACCTCCTCTCTATAGGCCGTGTCATCGTTGCCTGTGATGAGGCCTATGATGGTTGTGTCATCTGCAAACTTGATGACTTATGTTTAGCAACACAGTCGTGTGGGAACAGGGAATAAAGGAGGGGGCTAAGCACACAACCCTGTGGCGTTCCTGTGTTTAGGATGAGTGATGAGGAGGTGTCTTACCAACTCTCACCACCTGGGGCCTGTTTGTGAGGAAGTTTAGAATCCATCTGCAGATCGGTGTCACCCAAGGTTGACGAGCTTCAAGGCAAGTTTGAGGGGATGATGGTGTTAAAGCTGAGCTGTAGTCGATGAAGAGCATTCCCTTTTTCCAGATGAGTGAGGGCGGTGTGCATCGTCAGGGTGATGGCATCCTCTGTGACTCTGTTTCTCCAATTGGCAGACTGAAGAGGGTCCAGTGTGTCAAGGAGGGAGGAACAGATCTGACCTTTGAACAGCGGCTCAAGTCACTTCATGATGAGGGATGTCAGTGCAACAGGACGGTAGTCATTCAGACAGGAGACCAATGATTTCTTAGGAACAGCAATGATGGTGGATGTTTTGAGGGATGTGGGGACCACCGACTGCCTCAAAGAGAGGTTGAAGATGTTGGTGAACACCCCTGCCAGCTGGTCTGCACACACTCTGCTCCTGGAGCTTTGTGAGGATTGACCTTTTTGAAAGGCCATCTCACAGCTTCTGTTTTGAGAGTTAGAGTTACAGCCTCCCTGTGCTCCTGAGGATACAGGATCTGCTCTCTGTTGTCTGCATCAAAACAAGCATAGATGTTGTTAAGCTCGTCTGCGAGAGATACGGTGGGCTGAACCCTGTCTTTGTTTTCCTTCTCGTAGTGATGCAGCGTAGTCCATTCCACAGTGGCCTGGTGTCAAAGCTGTGGTAGCTGGACTCCACTTTGTCCCTGTGGTCCTTTCTGGCCTTTTTTTATGGACTTTCGCAGCCACCCCAGAGCTGATGGATATAAAGCACTGATTTCTTTGCATGTGTGGATTAGATGGGTTGTTACCAACATCTGGTGAGAATTTCATGTCAGCATCACCTTTCGAAATATTTATACTCATAAAAAAAGACATTTTCAGTACTTATTTTAACCACTGTATATTTTCTCTACTTGTTTCCTCTAAATACAGAATGTGATGTGATTATGGAGATGATTTTGTAATGTTAATGTTACTACATCTCATGTTTTTATTTAATGTCATTTGAACATTCTTCAGGTAAAAATGTGGGATGATTCTGACTGTGCTGATATGCATGACAGGTTTGTGTGTGTGGGTGTGTGTGTGTGTGTTTCCTTGTTGAAATGCGTCAGTTGAGTTTCAGTTCAGTCTCAGGGTTTTTGTATGACGGTTTTTCACTGTGTGAACACCCACTGACTGTTTACACTGAAACCACCCTGACAGTAATAAACTGCTGCATCTTCAGCCTGGACTCCACTGATGGTCAGAGTGAAGTCAGAGTTTGATCCACTGCCTGTGAAACGACCCACAGTCCCAGGATCTCTTTTGCTTACATAATGAATAATACGTTTGGCCATTTCTCCATATCTCTGTTGGTACCAGGCTAAATGATGATCTGGACTGCTGTAATACACGTTTGGACTTGTCGTACAGCTGATGGTGACAGATCCTCCTACAGTAGAACTCACTGCTCCAGGCTGAGTAACAAGGACATGTCCTCTGGATTCTGAAATGAAGCCCACAAAACCATAAAGCTGCTTTATGTTTTTGTCTCTGTATCCTCAGAGGGACAGATGTTGATAGAGGAGAGGAGTTTGATTCTCTGGACTTTACCTGTGAAGCAGCAGCAGAGGAGAGTCCAGATGAGGACGCAGATCAAAGTCATGTTTTTGATGAGGAGGATTTCTGTGGCTTCTGTTGTGATGAAGGACAGCTGTCAGTCATCCAGTGTTCAACTCTCAGGACTATAAACTCTCCCAGAGCACTGGAGCATGGTGCTGCTGATGCAAAGTGCCGCTCTATGGAAATCATCTGACTGACTTCAACAGGATTACATCGCGAGCAGTCATCACATTGTGAATTCACAGGTGTCATTCCGATCAGTCAACATGGTTTGAGAGTCATTTGTAAAATCATCTAAATGATATGAGTCATACTTATTCAGAAAAGTATATTTTAACATCCCCTGGTCTAGTTTTGTTTTGGTTGCTGTGGCTCTAAGTCAGCACAGACTTGTATCAGTCAAATAATGCTGTTTAGTAATGGATCGATCAAATTAACATTTTACTGAAATTCAAAGTAAGTTCTCTAAATTTGGTCCTGTATTGGAGCAGATAACATGTGGACGTCTTTGCCACAAGGATACTCCTTTTTTTATTTATTTAATTTCAGAGGCTCAAAAATAACTGAGCAATTGTCTTCAAGCCATTTCATCAACAGATAAAGCCTGTCCTGTCATTTTTCTAAGACAAATTAAACAGATGAGTTGATTTCAAATTATCTGATTGCATTTATTGGTTGTTAATTAGATCCCTGCATATGAGGTCAAATGAACTATCAAAATCACCAACCCCCCCTCTGTCCCCTTCCGGCTGCCTCTGCCTCAATTTTATCCCACAACTTAGACATTCACATTACTCACACTCTCATTACACATACATATAGGATCTTGGGGGTGGGCACAATCACGGAGTCCATATTACCATCAGGGTGTACACCTCACCCTAGGCGTCGTTGCCCACCTCTCAATTTTAAATACACTTAGACATTGAGGGCTATCAGGAGGGACTATGCGCTTACCTGCTGCTCTCTGGCAGGTAGCTCCATGCCCTCCTGGGTTTTAATTGCACCTTAGAACACACATGCATCAACACTACAATGAGCGGGTGGAGGGAGGTTTGGAGTCTTCTCCCACCCCCATTCTCTGCGGCCTGCTGGAGCGGGAGGGCTAGGAGGAGTTGGCCGTCCGACTGCGGTCTGGAATGTGGGGCCTCCCTGCTGCTACGGAGTCGGGGTGGTCTGCCTCTCCCCACCGCAGGGAAAAGGGTAACACCACCTGGGTCTGGGTGCAGTTCCCCCCTCCAGGGGCAAGGGTACCTAGACCCGGTTTGTAGAGTACGCTTGGGGAGTGTGATCGTGTGTACAGCGTCTCTTTATGTCTGTCTCCACGTTGGTTGAGTGTGGAGTAAGTGCATATGAGAGCATGAGGGTGGGAATGGATGTTTGTGTCTGTGTGTGCCTGTATGTCTGTGTCTATATGTCAGGTTGGGTATCAGACGCCACCTCTCTGGGGACACCTCAGGCCCTCCAAGGTTTGGAGGCCTATCTCCACCTACCACCACTTCCCCTGCCGGTGGCGGACTCCCTCAGGTGTCGGTGCGTTGGTGGTTCTTTGTGTCTGGGGGTGGGCGTCCAGGTACACACCGGCTCACTCCTTGGCGGCCGCTTATCGGGGCCTGGAGCCTGGGGCTCGCTCGGGCCACTTCGGAGGTGGGGTGCCCCCGGCCTCTCGGCCTGGGGCTCGGTCACTCAGGCACAGCTGGCTGCCGGTGGAGCTCACGGGCGCGTCACTGCAACTCCCCCTGGCTTCTGCTCCGCGGCTGCTGAGTGAGCCCTCATCTGGGACTCTCCTCAGCTCTTTCTGGGACAGTGGCGCGGCTGCCCCTCTGTTAGTCTTCCTTGGTCTCTTGTGTTCTGGGGGCCTCTGGATGTCTGGAGTTTTGATCTCCTCCACACCTGCTTCATACCCTGGAGGACGGGGCTGTGCCCCCCCCCCCCCCCCCCCCCCCCACTCCCTAGCAGATCGTTACATGGAGAAACCTTTGGAATACAAGCACGCTGATCCACACAGGTATGCACACGGGTGTTCACTGCTCGTAGACTTAAATTACACCTTTCTTGGCTACTACTTCGAAGCACATCTGTCCTGCGTGCTGCACAACAACATTGAATATTTAGTATTTACTGCTGTTTACACTTAGCTAGATTAATGCGATGGTGTTGTGTTTAGTATGTTGCTTTGTTTTTTTTGTTTTTTTTTTGTCTTCTATTCTTCTCTCAACAGGTGATCCAGGAGATTTTTATTTTTTTTCTCCCCCCCTTTCTCACTGTCCCTCTCCCCTTCTGTTTTTCCTTTCCTTCCTCTTTCTTTCTCCCTTTCCTATCCCTCACTGATGTCTGTCCCGTCTGTAAAAACAAAGATCGACCAAATGGACCAATACGGCAATGCCACGAAGATCCATTTGGCAAAGTAAATCCATTGGGTATCCTTGTTGGTCTTCAGACAACAATTCTGATGGCTAAAGAACCAAATGGGACAGGCAAAAAAAAAAAAAAAAAAAAAAACCAAATCAAAAACCTGGTTCATTTTTAAAAGGAATGATTGTATTGGCCAGCACAACAAAAATAAGGCCTAAAAGACCACAGAAGAAAGCTGAAACGAATGAGGACAGAATTCATAGTTTAAGGAAAAAAACTTAGACGTCATATTCATTAGTCTAAAATACTCTCTAAGGGGGAAATGGACTGGTTTTTCTATAGTGCTTTTCTGCTCATTCACCCATAAAGAAATACAAGAACATTTTTGTATGCTTTTCCTACTGGAATGCTTTCTATACAACATTCAAACACATTTAGACTGAGATGGATGCATTGGATGGATGTTTCTGAGCTACAGTAGCCCCAGGTGGCTGTATCATAGTCTAAGTCTACTACCAAGAGATCAAGAGTCATCTTCATGAAAGGAAACTCTTACCAGTTACAAACTGCTGGTTACACTCAAGAACTGGAAGACTGGATTAGACTTTGCCAGAAAAACACAGAAAAATCAGGAACAGTTCCAAGATGAAGTTTTATCAGCATAATTAGAAAAGAAAATGATGAAGAAGGAAAACTGATCTGAAGCATATCACATCATCTGTCAAAGATGTTGGAGCCAATGTTACTCATTGGAGTAGTTGGAAAGTCATTGGACAGCACTTCACAGTGCAAATAGATAATGACCCAAAGAACACTGACAACCCAAGACTTTCTCAGGTGAAGACATGGTCAAGTCACCTTTTTTTGGTCTCCTATTATTAAATAGCCACAAGGCTCAAAATGTGGGTTTAGTGTAAGGGATACAGTTAATTTAAGATTTAAGCTAGGTGTTAGAGTTCAGGATTCATTTTTAAGGTCAGGGTAAGAGGCTGGGGAAAGCATTATGTCAACTAGATGTCCTCACTAAGGTATAAAAAGCATTTATTTGTGTGTGTGTGTGTGTGTGTGTGTGTGTGTGTGTGTGTGTGTGTGTGTGTGTGTGTGTGTGTGTGTGTGTGTGTGTGTCCTCAGTGAACTGTATCAGTCTCTGCAGTATCTTCCAGCTGCAGCAGTCACTTCAGTTTCTGTTCAGTCTGACTGAGGGAGGTTTTTGTACGACTGTTTTTCACTGTGTGAACACATCCTGATTGTTAGGATAGTGAAAACTCTGACAGTAATAAACTGCTGCATCTTCAGCCTGGACTCCACTGATGATCAGACTGAAGTCAGAGTTTGATCCACTGCCTGTAAAACGAGCTGGAATCCCTGATATTCGCTCATATCCACGCTTAATGAGCAGTTTGGGAACGTCTCCATCACCCTGTTGGTACCAGGCTAAAATATGGTTGTTGCTATGAACATAAACATCCTGACTGGTCGTACACTTGATGCTCACAGTTCCTCCCACAGCAGAGCTCACTGCTCCAGGCTGAGTCACTGTGATCTGTCCTCTGGACTCTGAGGACACAGAGACAAAAACATAAAGCAGCTTCATGGTTTTGTGGGCTTCATTTCAGAGGGACAGATGTTGATAGAGGAGAGGAGTTTGATTCTCTGGACTTTACCTGTGAAGCAGCAGCAGAGGAGAGTCCAGATGAGGACGCAGATCAAAGTCATGTTTTTGATGAGGAGGATTTCTGTGGCTTCTGTTGTGATGAAGGACAGCTGTCAGTCATCCAGTGTTCAACTCTCAGGACTATAAACTCTCCCAGAGCACTGGAGCATGGTGCTGCTGATGCAAAGTGCCTCTCTATGGAAATCATGGAAATGCCCTTGTCCATTATAAAAGGTTTACTCTGTGTTCAAGAATCAGTGATTTGGTATTCCTGTCTGCTGTAATTACATTTTTTTTCCTCTTTCTCTTTTTAATTAATCCATTGAGTTATTCATAAACTCAACAATTTGTGTTTTGTTGATTATTTTTAAAAGCATTTTTTTAAAGTTTTACATTGTGCATCTTATGCTGAGCAAGCTTTGGTTGTGAGGATTGGGCAGGCTATTCTGTGACGTACTTAAAATCTGGTAATACAGATGGTAAATATTTGCACGAAGAAAAGTCATCATTTCTTCATCGTGCTCTGTACTACACTATAAAGATTACAGCATAAAAACATAAGCAGCACATCGTCAGAACTTATGCTGAATCTTTGCACCAGACCATGTGTGTTACTCATGGCCATTGATCAGTGGCTGTTGATTAATGGTCATGAGAATTTGCATATTAATGATCAAGGAACTGACCTCCCAGCTCATTGTTCCTTCAGTGGGCTGGTTTCAGTCATTATGCAAATGCACTGTTTCTAAGGTTGGAGAAACCTGCAGTCAGCTGAGACTGAAGAAGTCACCTGGATGAGTGACGAAACGTTTCTCCCCCTGAAAACGCTGCGTCCAGATGAACAGAATCAACCTTGTGGGTTTTACTTACCTGGATGATTGAGCGTGCATCAAGACACCATGTGTGTTAGTGCCTAATTATGAATAATATTACTCAGATATTGATCAGTGACAAACACAAAAGGCTACAGTTTCAAATATTTTAGACTCTCTGACTGGTGAGAGTAAAATGCTGAACATTTGTCTCAATGCTAGATAGAAAGCACTCAGGCATAGGATTTAGTGTTTATACGAATGTCTGTGGATGAGGCATGTTTTATGAAGAGCTTTGTCTATGTTTATATGTCTGGTTGGGTCTTAGACTCCATCTCACCGCCCCCCCACACACACCCGTCTGGGGCTCTCCCCAGCTTGTTTCTAGGAGGGAGGCGGCTGTGCCTCCAGCAGTCCTGCTTGGGCTCTTGTGCTCTGGGGGGAATCTAGATGTCTGGGTCCTGGATGTCCTCCGTGCTTGCTCCATGTCCTGGGGGGCAGTGCTATGGCTCCCCGCAATTACTATTAGATAGTTACATGGAGAAACCTTTTGGAAACAAGCGCACTCACGCACACAGGTGTGCACAGACACTCACCGTCTTCCTTGGATGCTGCCTCTAAGCATATCGTCTGCTGTCGGTCTTTTGTGCTGCTCAGTAGCATTCAGTCTTTATTATTTACTCTTACTTATGCTTATCTAGGTTGTTGCTGTGGTCTCCCTACTGTGTTGTTCTCTTTTTGCTTGTTTTCTTCTTTTTCTTCCAGCAGGTGATCTCATGGGTTTTCATTGTCTTTTCTCACTGTCCCTCTTCCCCTCTGTTTTTCTTTCCCTCTACTTTTCTTAAACTTCTCTTATCTGTCTTTCTCTTTACGATCCCCCGGTTATATCTGTTCCAATTCTAATCATTTAAAAAAATAAAAAATAAAAAATAATGAAGATCAATCAAGTGGACCAGTATGGCACTGATTCACTTGAGAAAATAAATCTGTGGAGAATTTTTCTTGGCCTTCAGACAATAATTCTGATTGCTTCAGTGCCGAACGGGACAGGACAAAAAAATGTGATCGTCCAAAAGCTCATGGATTGAACTGTATTTAAACTAACATTGTATGATGGTATTTGAAGAAGTCACATCAGCTGAGTCATGGCTGCTGTGCAAACAGTGAATTATTTAGTTGAGTTTGTTTGTCTCAGAGTCAGAGAGCCGTGTCTCTCTACAGTCAGAGGTTTTTGTACGGCGCCTCAATGAGTTTGTATCACTGTGGTGGACTTTTGGTGGAGGAACCAGACTGAATGTTGGACGTAAGTTTATTCTGGTTTACTATCAAATACTGTCTTTTTATTAAAGTGCATTTAACAATTTCTCTTCTGATTTTAAGAGAAAAGCACGTAGCTTTACAATAAGTTTGATGCTGGAATTTTTTATCATCCTCTTGTGTCGTGGAGGATAATTCAGATCTGCTCTGTCAAAATATTATGTCTACATTTCAGTCAAATTAAAACCGAAAAAAAAAAATCTGACAATAATATAAAGAAGAAAAACTTTCAAGTATTGTTTGAAATTACTTTGAGTTTGTGTGAATTTTAAAAATTGTTTTAGATATACAGGAAGTGGATTTCGTTTCGCTGAATTAATTAATTAATTCTATTTATTTGTTTCCAGTTAATATTAATGTCAGTCATGTACAATATTGATGATTTTAAACTTGTTTTGTAAATGTTTCCACATCTGCTTCTTTTATTTCCAGTGTAGTTTGAACATATTTCAGCTCAAACTGTGTGATGATTCTCTCTGTGCTGATATGCATGAGAGGTTTCTTAAAGGGAAGTGAAACAATGTGTGAGTGAATGACTGGTGGAGCAGAAAAAACACCTGACAGAAACTTCTTAACGGAGAAAATCAGCTCTTACAGTAAAGGTGTCCGACTGTCTGTGGTTTGATTGACAGCTGTGTGCTCCCTGTGCTCTAAGCTGATTGGTGTCTCCTAGGTGATGCCCGTCCCGTCCTGACAGTGTTGCCCCCCTCCAGTGAGGAGCTACAGCAGGGGACTGCAACAATCACATGTCTGGCCAACAAGGGCTTCCCCTCAGACTGGAGTCTGTCCTGGAAGGTGGATGGCAGTGGCAGCATCAGCTGGGAGGAGAGCAGGAGCCCCGTGGTGCTGCAGAACGACGGCCTCTACAGCTGGAGCAGCACCCTGAGGCTCCCTGCAGACCGCTGGATGAAGGTGGGCTCTGTGACCTGTGAGGCCACCCAGGGCTGCCAGGCTCTGGTCTCAGAGCCACTGAGGAGAGACCAGTGTTCCCAGTCCTGACCTGACTCAACCTGATACTGGTTTAATGCTCTCATTCTCAACTCTGTAACTGTCTCTCCATCTTTCTTTTTGAAGAACAAATAAAGACTAAAACTGTTATTTTCTTTCTCATAATGACAACATTCATGTTTTAGGTAATAAAGATGTTTTGCAAAGTGAATTTTGGTTGAATCAGACATTTAATTTTATTCAAATCTACAAACCTGCACTTGATGAATATATGTTTCATTTAGAAGAATTCAGACCAACTCTGCACTCCAACATGATGTCTTTATTTTACACTGGTAAAATAAAACACAGGCTGAAAGAACCATTAAGGAGATCTGCATTTTGGCAAAATGAATTTTAAAATTGTTCAGGTTATATTTATGTTTATTTAAATGTGTGTGGTAGGTTGTTGTTGGTGTTGCTCACCTGTACCAGACAGACTGGTTCATGAAGCAATGCTGGGACCTGGTTGCCATGGAAACAGTCTCACCAGACTACAAAGCAAGTCTAAAGAAGAAAGAGTCTTTAGTGTCTCTAATGAGCTGTTTGTTCTGAGGAGAACTCACAGACAGGAGAGTCAACGAATACAAGGAGTGATTAGAAAGAATCTGAAGAACAAAGTTTTAATTTCATTGACGAACACGGAGAAGATTAAATGAATGATGACATGAACAAACTATGAAAAAACACCTTCAGTTCAATAACAGCTGTTTCACTTATGTTCATGTTTGATGATATGTTTACACTTAAATTCACAGGTGTGTTGTTTTTATTTTGAGCCTCACTGATCAGGAACATTTTCAGCTTTTTGGATTCAGATTATTTTATCTTGATATAGATTCAGTGTTTGCTCTAAGGTCAAAGGTCATGAACAGGACTTATCCTGGTATCTGTTAATGGCCCACGTTTGTTCTTTAGTTAAATATATATTTGAAAGTTGAACACAACATACATGCGATGTAGGACACAAAATTGTGATGAATCACTTCATTTTTTGTGTGTGTGTGTGTGTGTGTGTGTGTGTGTGTGTGTGTGTGTGTGTGTGTGTGTGTGTGTCCTCAGTGAACTGTATCAGTCTCTGCAGTATCTTCCAGCTGCAGCAGTCACTTCAGTTTCTGTTCAGTCTGACTGAGGGAGGTTTTTGTACGACTGTTTTTCACTGTGTGAACACAGCTTGACTGTTAGGATAGTGAAAACTCTGACAGTAATAAACTGCTGCATCTTCAGCCTGGACTCCACTGATGGTCAGAGTGAAGTCAGAGTTTGATCCACTGCCTGTAAAACGAGCTGGAATCCCTGATACTCGAGTGCTAGCATAGTAAATGAGACGTTTGGGGGGGTTTCCATCTACCTGTTGGTACCAGGCTAAACGCTTAGAGTCATAAACATCCTGACTGGTCGTACACTTGATGCTCACAGATCCTCCCACAGCAGAGCTCACTGCTCCAGGCTGAGTCACTGTATATTGTCCTCTGGACTCTGAGGACACAGAGACAAAAACATAAAGCAGCTTCATGGTTTTGTGGGCTTCATTTCAGAGGGACAGATGTTGATAGAGGAGAGGAGTTTGATTCTCTGGACTTTACCTGTGAAGCAGCAGCAGAGGAGAGTCCAGATGAGGACGCAGATCAAAGTCATGTTTTTGATGAGGAGGATTTCTGTGGCTTCTGTTGTGATGAAGGACAGCTGTCAGTCATCCAGTGTTCAACTCTCAGGACTATAAACTCTCCCAGAGCACTGGAGCATGGTGCTGCTGATGCAAAGTGCCTCTCTATGGAAATATTCACAGTGACTCCAGCATGACTTCATAAGCAGTCATCACATTGTGAATTCACAGGTGTCATTTCAATCGGTCAACATGTTTCAAGAAAAATGTAAAATAGTATAATTATAATTTTTTGATCTGGGATGCACTTTCGAGGTCCAAGTATTTTTGTTTTTAGTCTGTTATTTATTCATTCGGGATCTCTAAGTGTTCTCCTTAACAACAAACTGCTGCAGCAGATTAAAAACAGAATTAAACATTCATTCAGCTACTGCTATAAAAGTCATGATGAATGATATCTTCGGGGCATTGAAACTTTTGGTGTGACTTTCTCCTGGACTGACTCCAACATGCTGTTGTCAGGGTTCCTGGGTCGTTGACCCAGCATTTTCAGTTTGTTTCATGTCTGGTTTATTCTCTGTTTTCACTCCCTGTTCTTTGTGCCAGCCTTTCCCTGTGTGTTACTTCAATTATGTTCAGCTGTTCACTCACCAGTCTCCAATCAGTCATTATTCAGCCAGTGTGTTTAAGTCCTCAGTTTCTCCTCACTTACTGTCTTGTCATTGATGTTGTCACTGCTGTCTACTCTGCATGTTTGCCTTTCAGTCCAGTCAGCCAGTCTTCTTCCCTGTTCTGCTCGTGCGTTCATCCTGCCATTGCAATAAACTCCCTTAATCCTCACCACGAGTGCTGTGTTTGGGTCCCCTCTTCTTCACATCCACACAGCAACCCCTGACAGAATGACAAGACCCGTGCCACGAAGACATGCTTGGGACTCAGCGGACTCTGGCCGGTTCGAGCGGCAGGAGGCAGTGCTCTCCCGCTGGGCGGAGGAGCTCAGGGAGAAACAGCGGCTCTTTGCGGAACGTCTGCGAGGGGACTTGCCTGGCTCTGGGCGGGCCTCGGGGACACTGCGTTCTCCCACCTGCTGCCTCACCTACACCGGAGCATTCGCCGCGGAGAGTGGGCGTCTCTCACTGCGCTTCGGCCTCTCCCTCTATCGCTGCTCCGCTCCTCGCACTCACACTGCCCTCCTCATTCACCAGACCTTCCACCTCGCCGGGGCGCCAGGACTCCATCTAAACCAAAGACTGTTCACTGTGATTACATTCTGGACTATCCAATTACTACTCATTACCATTCTGCCTCCAAAAGAACTGTCTTTCCCTCAGAGGCTCCCATTAAAGACATCAATGCTGCTCAGGCTAATAATTTTCCTCATTTTGCTATTTCTTCACCTACCTGTCAACCTGTCCCAGTTCCTCCATCCCAGGCCATTATTAATTACACCACTAAACCCGATAATTTCTCCCAGTCAATCATTATTTCTTCACCCATTGTTCAGCCTCTTCCTGCCAGCAGGGCAGCTAAGATTCGGCCTTCCCCTTCACCTGTTTCACCTTCTCAGGTGAAGGCAGCTAAGGCTCAGCCTGTCCCTGTAGCACCTACTCGGGCGGCTAGGGCTCAGCACGTACCCGCACCTGCACCAGCCCCTTGGGATGATGCAACTGACGTCCAGCCAGCACCCACTCCTGTGCCAGCTCCTAGGGCGAGGGCAGCTAAGACACAGTCCACTCCTGCACCTGTTCCGGTTCCTCGGGTGGGGGTGACTGGTGTCCAGCTAGTTCCCGTGCCTGTCCCAGTGCCCAGGGTGAGGGCGGCCAGGATTCCACCTGACCTCTTTAGAGGCTCCCACGCCGTCACCTGCAGCTGCTCCACCACCCGGCGGCTCGTCCATGTCAAGTTTGGTGTCAGCAGCCACCTTCCATCCACTGACTGGACTTCCTCGTCGCCCGCCTTCGGACCTGCTCAGTGGCCGCCGCTGTCTTCCTCGTCGCCCGCCTTCGGACCTGCTCAGTGGCCGCCGCTGTCTTCCTCGCAGCCGCCCACCGGACCTGTTTTGGCTCAGCCGCTGGCCACGTGGTCGCCCAACACAACAGTTTCTTTTTGGAAATTTAAGTCCTCAGTTTCCACTCGCTCACTGTCTTGTCATTGATGTTGTCACTGCTGTCTACTCTGCTTATTTGCCTTTCACTTCAGTCCAGTCAGCCAGTCTTCTTCCATGTACTGTTTATCCGTTCATCCTGCCATTGCATTAAACATCCTTAATCCTCACCACGAGTTCTCTGTTTGGGTCCACCCTTTTCACAGGGCTATAAACTCTCCACACAGCAACCCCTGACAGATGTTTAGTAACAGATCAATCACATTAATATAATCAAGATCACAAAGTCGGTTGTCTAACTTTCTGATTGTATTTGAATTGAAAGGTGTGTAGGTTTTACCCACAAGGATTTTTTCGCCAGACACTCAAAAGTAATTGAACAACTGTCTACTACAACCCATTTCATGGAGATATAAGACTTGTTTCCTCATTATTCAAAGATAAGTTAAAAAGATGAAGTATTTTCAGTTCAAAGTTAGCATAAGGTTCAGGAAATCGTCAATCAGCTAATATACTAAACTTTAAAAACCACCCAAGACTTTCAGAGGCAAAGAAATAGGATATTCTTCCATTTTTAAGTCACCTTCTTTCACCTCAACAGAGCATGCATTCCTGTTATTAAATACTAAACTGAATGCAGAGAGACACACAAACGAGCAGAAACTGAATTTGGATTCAGTAAAGGCCTAGTGGAGAATTATGTTGTTGAGTTCGTTTGTTTCAGAGTCAGAGAGCCGTGTCTCTCTACAGTTTTGTTTCAAAATAGCTGATAACTATTCACTGATAGCTGCTAACATCTGCAAACAAATATAATTCTATAAAGTTGTTCTATATAGTGTGTAACTGTTAATATAGAGGGTTATTAAATTTATTGCTAATGAAATTGTAACCCAGTGTTAAAAACAGGATTAAAAGCATAAATATTGATACTCTTTTGATTAAAATACTCATTACACAATGGGAATAAATATTGATAAAAAGCAATTAAATATAATAAATGCTGATAAAAAGCATGTAAACATAAGTTTAATCAATATGTGGATAAATGGTGTGGAGGCAGGACTGACCCTCCCCCAATCTGTGTGCGCTGCTCGGACACCTGTGTGTGCCTTCATGTACCAATCAGCTACGCTAGAGATACAGATGGAAGGAGAAAGAAGCTATCTGGATAGTAAAAGCCTTTTTGGTGAAAGTACTTGGAGAGTATTATTGAATTCTGAAGGCCATGCAAACTCTGTGAAGTCCTGTATAGCATTTGCTGCTTCACATGGGGCCTGTCTCAATATGCAAACTTCTAAGGGTCTGAACAGAGTTTCATCATGTTGTTTTTGCACTATTATGTTCCGCCACATGTTGTTATTACATGGGTTGATTAAGGTAAACATTAGGCTGACATGTGGGGCCAGAGCTGAAACTCTTCTGGGCCAGTACAGGACCACCATTGTATCTGCAGCTGGCCTTGTGCTGGCCCATGTGTGGGCCACTTCTGGCAAACCTGATCTGGGCCACCAAAGGGCCGTCATACTTTGCGGTATGTGGGCCATGTGTAAGCACATTGTGTGGGCCAGATCAGGGCCATAACAATTTTACTGTGTGGGTAATAGTTTATGTTACACTTCTTTTGCTCCAAATCACATTTTATTCACTACTGTTGTGTTTCTACATCATTGTAAATAAAGTCATTGTCCACACCACAGCTCAGAGTCTGTCTTGGGTTCACTCCACGCTCTGGCGACAGCCCTGACACTTGATTAGATGTTATGGCTTTGTTCCACTGCGGTTATCAAAGGTCATGACTAAGATTCATCTTGGTATCTGTTACTGGCCCACGTTTGTTCTTTAGTTAATTATATATTTGCAAGTTGAAAACAACATGCATGAGATAGCAGTGGGACACATATTTGTGTTGAAGGGCTTTATTTTGTTTTGATAATTTGATTTCTGGATTTCACAGCAGTTTCACATGCTGACTGTTGGAATTGATGTTTTTATATTGTCATTTATGCTTAGAAATATATATATATACATTTGTATGCTGATAAAAATCAGATCCTTGTTAGGTCTGATAAGATTCTGTGTGCGCTTGTGTACCATCAGATGAGAGGAAGCAGTCTCGATGTTATAATTCTATTATAGCTTTTGAAACCAGACGGTTCCATTTTCTTAAAGGTTCGAGAGGTCACACCTTTAAATATGTATTTGAGACATGACCTATTGCAGGTTCATGTTTTTATATTTTAGTAAGACGTTTACTTCCGCTTTTCTGCATACAGTTTAAGTTCATTCAAAGGTCGTATGTCTGTGTATAGTTTGGCTGGAAACACACACACACACACACACACATTCACCCACACACAGACACTGATGTTGTTCAGAGATGTTGCTTAAGAATGTCACGTGTATTTGTAATTGCATATTCATGAATGATTGCTTGCTGACAATAAAAAGGGCTGTAGCGAAGGAATCAGGCGAAGTTGGTTGAGTTCAGGTGAAGGAATCTTTTCCTCAGCTTTGACTGACTTCTCTCACGAGCCACAAAGACAAAGAGCTCTGTCTTGACTTGTTTTGTCGTGCAGTTAGTTGGTCTCGTGTTCCAGCGGGGTTTGTGCCTAGATAAACCCAACACTGACGTTGGACACACTAGTATGGAAGCCCGTTTCCGCCACTAAAAAAAAAAAAAAGGATCCATAACTCAAAATTTCAAGTTATTTTCTCAAAATTCTGAGTTACTTTCTCGAAATTTCGATTTATTAACTCAAAATTTTGAGAAAAGTAACTCTAAATTTCGAGTTAGCGCTGCCAATCAGTAATCTACGTGAATGATGTCATTTCCTCGTTACCCGGAAGCTGAAGCCCTCAGCTACAAATGCTACAGCTAAGCTACCGGTATTACATCCAGTCGTGAATGCACAGATTGCTGAGTGTTTTCAGCCTGGCTTCACAAATGATGAAATCCCTGTGTTATTAGCTGAATCACATGGTGTTACTATCAGCAAACGTACTCGTGAAAGCGCCAATTTGTTGCGATCCGTTTTTGAGTGCGCGTTCCTCTGCGCCATATGCTTCCGGGTAACAAGAAAGGGACCTCATTCACGTATATTTTTGATTGGCAGAGCTAACTCGAAATTTTGAGAAAAGTAACTCGAAATTTTGAGAAAAGTAACTTGAAATTTTGAGTTATATTTCTCGAAATTTCGAGTTACTTTTCTCGAAATTTCGAGTTATGGATACTAGCTTTTTTGTTTTTATTTAGTGGCGGAAACGGGCTTCCATACACTGGAGACTGCAGATTCTGCGTCTTGTTTCACATGTAAGGACGTGATGGTCTCTAGCCTGAGCGGTAGGTACCGATCACTAACATCAACAGCAAGAACTTAAAGCATGCATCTCCAGCTCAGTACAGACCAAACATGATCCCAAAGTTAAACAAACATGAGATAAAACCATAGACAAAGATGGACTTGGTGAAATCTGGAAGTAGTAACTGCTGTTCGTTGCCATACTGCCACCTTGTGACGGAAGTTGGTAACATCAGGAAAGTGTGACTTACCTTAATCAAGAACATTCACCAAAACACAGATTCAAAAGTAAAAGACAAGAGAACATGTTTACGGTCAGCCTAACATCCTGAGAGGAAACTTAGTTCAGATGGAAAACTCCATTGTTGAATTAAGTTTATGATTTAACCACACGGGTGTACTGGTGAAGGTGAAGGATTTCTCAAGTTTTGCTTTGTACTGTGGTAGTTTTCTCCCTGAATATTAACAGTGATAGTTTGTCAGGTGTAACATAGTCAAGTAGTTGTAATGTGGCTATATTATCATGTTCACTGTGGATGTGATGGGATGTTCAGTTATGTTTTAGTCTCTAGTCCAGGTCGGCCGTAATCAGCATTAGGTTTTGAAGATGTCCAGTGCTTGTCAAGACTATTTAAACACAAGGACAATTCAGTTTCAAATTATAGGATGATCCAATATTCCAGTTTAAGACAAAGTAATCATTGAAGCTAGAATTTAACAGTGAAAAAAGACAGAAGGGGAAATTTAATTATTTTACTAATTCTAACTTCATGTTTTCATTGGAAGCTGAATTTGTTACTGTCAAAGAGATGTATTACAGTGACTCGCTGACTTTGAAGACTTAATTAAAATGAAATTTTTTTGAGTAATGTCATGTTTTCTTTTCAGTCAAACAAAATGTTATTTTTCATTATGATGCATTGTGAAATTTCCTTTGTGTTTTTTTTTTTATATCAGCTCATTTGACTGGAGTACCATCAATTACAGTTTCACTCTATGAGTGTGTGTGTGTGTGTGTGTGTGTGTGTGTGTGTGTGTGTGTGTGTGTGTGTGTGTGTGTGTGTGTGTGTGTGTGTGTCCTCAGTGAACTGTATCAGTCTCTGCAGTATCTTCCAGCTGCAGCAGTCACTTCACTTTCTGTTCAGTCTGACTGAGGGAGGTTTTTGTACAACTGTTTTTCACTGTGTGAACACATCCTGATTGTTAGGATAGTGAAAACTCTGACAGTAATAAACTGCTGCATCTTCAGCCTGGACTCCACTGATGGTCAGAGTGAAGTCAGAGTTTGATCCACTGCCTGTAAAACGATCTGGAATCCCTGATTGTCGAGTGGTAGCAAGGTAAATGAGACGTTTGGGGGGGTTTCCATCTACCTGTTGGTACCAGTGTAAACGGTTGGAGTCATAAACATTCTGACTGGTCCTACACTTGATGTTCACAGTTGCTCCCACAGCAGAGCTCACTGCTCCAGGCTGAGTCACTGTGATCTGTCCTCTGGACTCTGAGGACACAGAGACAAAAACATAAAGCAGCTTCATGGTTTTGTGGGCTTCATTTCAGAGGGACAGATGTTGATAGAGGAGAGGAGTTTGATTCTCTGGACTTTACCTGTGAAGCAGCAGCAGAGGAGAGTCCAGATGAGGACGCAGATCAAAGTCATGTTTTTGATGAGGAGGATTTCTGTGGCTTCTGTTGTGATGAAGGACAGCTGTCAGTCATCCAGTGTTCAACTCTCAGGACTATAAACTCTCCCAGAGCACTGGAGCATGGTGCTGCTGATGCAAAGTGCCTCTCTATGGAAATGCCTTTTTTTGCACAGTAATCCATCCATATACAAAAGTTTGCATGAAAAAATGTTAATACTTCACCAAGTGTAAATTTTTCAGTTAGCAAGAAAATATCATTACTTATTAATTTTTCATTTCTGTAATTTAATAATTATAATTTGTGCACATTTGTCTATTTAAGAAAAAAATTCTGCTATAATTGCTGATTATGCGTGGGGTAGAATAACACAATCTTTATGTAAATATACTAATAGATTTGCTGCAGACTAAAAGTAAGTGAAGGTACAACCCACTGGACCATATTCAACAGGGACACACTTCACATAGGATTCATTACGTCTGGCTAAAATTAATGTAAAGGATCACACTTAATGACCGTGGACTTATACTTTAGTATTCATAAATCAATGTAAAATGTTATTAGTTATTTATCTTAGGAGTCTGGAAATAAAGCGACTGGACCTCTGTAAGTTCTTGAGGATGTTTCATCCGAGAAGTTTCTTTGGTTCTAAAAGGCAAATGGTGGAAAGTCCCAGATTTTAAGCCCCAGTGGGAGTTTCCCCTTAAGAGGGACATTGATCCACCATTGATTATGTGCCCCATCACACGAGCCAACCAAAATATGTTGAAGATCACAATGAGTTAAATTTCCAGTTTTTCCTGTAATCCTAATTTCTCTAAATGTCTAAATGTCTATCTGTAAAGACTGTTAACATAGTACTGAGTAAGGAGGGACTCTGTGACTCATCTGCTGCTCTAGTTTCTAGTCAGACGTTGCCAGGACAGGACCCTTCATCCCTTAAAATGATGAAGCAAATCTGTCAGTTAAAACTCATTTTAAACTGAGCTAAGTCATAAATACAGTTATAGCATTTGTATAAAACTAAAATGCTTGAAAATCAGAAGAAAACTCAGCAACCTTTGATGATTTTAATTCAAATTAAGATAAATACCTCTGGCTGCGTAGACAATGCTCATGTTGCAGGAGTAATGTCCTTGGTTTGACTCTATGCTTTTTTCTTGAAGCTTCTTTATTGAGCTCGACTTCTGTGAAATGTGTCACATGTAAAGCATTTAATTTATTAATAAACTACAATAAACCTTTCAATTGATCAGCCGTGGACGTGTCTGTAAAGCTGTATAAAAGTGCTGCTCTCTGGTGGCCTGTGTGTGGTATTACACACACGTGCTGCTCAGAGCTGTTACTGAAGCACTCACTATAATCAGTTATTCATCATATGGCTATAATGTAAATGCTTGAGGAATAATCTTTATTATATAGTTTTTATAAATTGTATTTTTCTTTGAATCAGATAGAGGCTCGCTTTATTTTTGAAACTACGTTTTGTCTGCATCTGGGTCTACCTCATTCTTCACACTGGCGCACCCCGCCGTGACAGACTCTTCCCATCAGAGGATGTATGTGTGGGTGTTTCTCTCTCGTCCCTCACAGGTGCCTGCTGAGTGGTTGGGTTGACTGATTCCTGTTCCCAAACTGGAAAACTGGATGGACAGAGAGCTCTTAACTACCAGATGACTGACAGCCACATCACCCCTCTCTCCTGGGCCTCCCCCACTGAACAAACAGATTAGGGATGTTTAGAAATCTTTTGTTTCAATAATTTGGCACAGCTCACTGCCAAAGTTAATAAATGGGTGTACTGCATTCACACTTGTTTTTGGTTTTGGCTTATTCTTGGGTGGAGTTGGAGTCGGGAGACAAATTCTTGTTACACCGAGGATGTAATACACTTTTACATAATTTAGTGAGCATCAAAAAACAGCACTTACTATTGAAAAAGTACAATTATTCAGCACTTACTGCACCTTACTGAGTGCTGGCATTTCAATCTTTCTCACTACTCTGTGTACAGAAATCTGTACATTACAGAGAGTGCAAGCATGCACATTTTTTGTTTTCGTCAGCCAAAAAGTTTACTGATCTTTGAGAAAATTATTTAACTTTAATAACTATATGTTCTAACTAGGGACCGAAAGTGCTTAAAATCTCAGAGAAGCGGTGTAGGTGAGGTAGAAAGTCATTAGGATTACATGTTACATATCACACATTGACTCACTTTGTCTTAGATAAGTGTGTGTGTGTGTGTGGGGGGGTCAAGATGTGACCCCATAAAGACTTCCCTAAT
Organism: Astatotilapia calliptera; assembly: GCF_964374335.1. Lineage (NCBI taxonomy): Eukaryota > Metazoa > Chordata > Actinopteri > Cichliformes > Cichlidae > Astatotilapia > Astatotilapia calliptera. The sequence goes on along the minus strand of NC_137442.1, from coordinate 2,942,049 downwards.
CCTGCTGGTCTGGAAGTCCAGCAGTTCATCTAAACAAAAGGCACTTGAACTAAAACGTATATTGGTGTGTTTGATATACCATAAAACAATAAAGGAAGGTACGACCTCTCTCGTGCCCCCAGAATGTGAGTGTGCATGCCAGAACACTCTGGAAGGCACGCAGAGTCTTTACAGACTGCTCAGGATCAAACCTCTTTCAATATGCAATTGATTGTAAAACTAAGCATATATGAGCAAATATTTCTACGCATAAATGACAATCCAATAATATAAACCTGACAGAACCGTTTTGAAATTTTCTACAAAGTTTGAATAAAGTTAACTGTGTGTGTGTGTGTGTGTGTGTGTGTGTGTGTGTGTGTGTGTGTGTGTGTGTGTGTGTGTGTGTGTGTGTGTGTCCTCAGTGAACTGTATCAGTCTCTGCAGTATCTTCCAGCTGCAGCAGTCACTTCAGTTTCTGTTCAGTCTGACTGAGGGAGGTTTTTGTACGACTGTTTTTCACTGTGTGAACACATACTGACTGTTAGGATAGTGCCAACTCTGACAGTAATAAACTGCTGCATCTTCAGCCTGGACTCCACTGATGGTCAGAGTGAAGTCAGAGTTTGATCCACTGCCTGTAAAACGAGCTGGAATCCCTGATTGTCGATTGCTAGCATAGTAAATGAGCAGTTTAGGAACTCCTCCATCTTTCTGTTGGTACCAGTGTAAATAGTGCGTACTTCCAGAAGCATGAACATTCTGACTGGTCGTACACTTGATGCTCACAGTTCCTCCCACAGCAGAGCTCACTGCTCCAGGCTGAGTCACTGTGATCTGTCCTCTGGACTCTGAGGACACAGAGACAAAAACATAAAGCAGCTTCATGGTTTTGTGGGCTTCATTTCAGAGGGACAGATGTTGATAGAGGAGAGGAGTTTGATTCTCTGGACTTTACCTGTGAAGCAGCAGCAGAGGAGAGTCCAGATGAGGACGCAGATCAAAGTCATGTTTTTGATGAGGAGAATTTCTGTGGCTTCTGTTGTGATGAAGGACAGCTGTCAGTCATCCAGTGTTCAACTCTCAGGACTATAAACTCTCCCAGAGCACTGGAGCATGGTGCTGCTGATGCAAAGTGCCGCTCTATGCAAATGCTCTGACTGTAAGACAGATTCAGTTGGTCTGAAGAATCATTTATAAGTGGATCTATCAGTTTATTGCAGTTATTTTTGGGAATATTTCAAGCTTTTTTCTTTCCTTTCCTTTTTGTTTTGGTTTAATTTTTTTGGTGGGGGGTATCTTAACCCAAGTAATCACCTTTCTACCATAGGAAAGAAGTTTGAAGAAGCTGCTGCAATTAAAATGTAATTAAATTAAAATTAAAATATGCTTTTATATTCTTTGGAAGACTACAGGGAGACTTCACTTACATGTCATAAATACTGTGTTTTTCCAGTTTGTGTTTTATCGAGTATTATGCTAACCCGCAGTGAGGTAGTTTATTTTATTTAGGACATGACAGCAAAGCTTAGGAAATATCATTTTGTGATTCTCATTATAGCTTTAACACTTATTGCTTTAACAGCAGGATGGTCCTGGGTTCATCCAGGCTGGGGACTTTCTTTGTGGAGGGTGCAGGTTCCTCCAGTGTTTCTGTGGGCTCTCTCCGGTTTCCTTCCACATCCAAAGACATGCAGATACTGTGGTTATGTTAACTAGTGACTCTAAATTGATCAAACGTGAAAATGTGAGTATGAATGGTTGTCCATCTCTTTATCTATCCTGGGTGTATCCTGTCTCTTTTCCCAATAGCATCTGAGAGAGGCTCCACCATCCTCTTCACTTAGTCCTGAATCTGCATGGACCCACATGCTCCTGGTGTCACGATCTGGTTACAGGGACTCAAACGCAGAGCGGTTAGGTGTCTCCAAGGTGTAGTTTATTTACAGTGCCAGTGCAATATATGTACAGTGAAGGGATCCAAAACTCCGGGGAATCACAGGGTAGCTCTCTCACACTCGCTCACGTCTTCTTTGCTCACACTCACACACGTTCACACGGCAGGGAGATCGCAGGTCCGGGGGGGGGGGGGCGGGGGGGGGGAGATCTGAGGCAGAAGAGAAGGAAAGTCACCAACTAATCACAAATCACAAATTATGAAGCACAAGTCCACAGGAGCTGTGAGAACACTAACGTCAGTAGTACAATCATCCAGCGACGAGAGGATCTGTGTTCCAGCCTCAAATAGTGCTCCCGGTGATGACAGGTGATTGTTGTCAGGTGTGTGTGTGGGCCAAGGGCGGGAGCCCACAGTGAGCTCCGCCCAGGCAGAGAGGGAGAGAACAGAAACAGCAAATGTAGCCTTGTGGGGCCGACCGGGCAGGCACGTAGACCATGACACCTGGTCCTGAATAATTCTGATATTTTAATAGAACAGAGCAGAACTTAACTAAACTTCATGCAAGAGTGAAAATGTCAGGATAAGACACATTGCTTGACTCATGAAGTCAACTTTTGCATGAAATGAAACTTGAGAAAACTGATAATTAAAAGTCAAAGGCATTTTGAAGCAGCTCAAACTATAAACATTAATGTGATTCAGGCACTGTTGGAAATCTCTATATCATAATTGTGTCATAACCCATCAGTATTTCAAAGTGTATGCTCTCCTGCTCCCTTTAAGTCACTGTAATCCACTTTTTCAACAAACTCATTAGTTCCTGGATGTTTTCAAAATAAAAGCTTTCTACCATCTTACTTTTCAGAAACACTTTATTTCTACAGGTTTTCCTTGTGAAACAGTTGTGGGAACTAAAAAATATTCAGTTCAGTCCAATTCAGTTTTATTTATGTAACATCAACTCACAACAGTCACTATTGTAACATAAAAAAGACTTACAAGAATACAGGACAACCCCAACAATCAGAGAGCCCCCTATGAGCAAATATTTTTCAGGATGATTTTTGATGACGATACTAATAGCATGAGATGTCACATCATTTAAAATTCTAAAGGTTTCGTGCATTTCCAACAATATCAGCTGTAAAAGTAATTCTGTGAATATGATCGTCCTTATCAATCATAACTATTCAAACACAGTAAAGTCCTCAATTTTAAATCACTACATTATTTTCCACGAGCAATTGTGTTTACAGAGTTCACACTAAATATTTGAGCATATTATTCTCAATGAAGATTAAAAGCCTCAATGTGCTCATTCTAGTGACATTTTTTATGACTTGTTATTTATTCACTTCCTGAATGTGACACTGCAGATAGTAAAGGTATGGATGGATGTTTTGACGCTAATTTATTCTGAAAGCAGAAATATTTCAGCAATATAAAGTGTGTGTGTGTGTGTGTGTGTGTGTGTGTGTGTGTGTGTGTCCTCAGTGAACTGCATCAGTCTCTGCAGTATCTTCCAGCTGCAGCAGTCACTTCACTTTCTGTTCAGTCTGACTGAGGGAGGTTTTTGTACGACTGTTTTTCACTGTGTGAACACAGCTTGACTGTTCAGCCAGTGAAAACTCTGACAGTAATAAACTGCTGCATCTTCAGCCTGGACTCCACTGATGGTCAGAGTGAAGTCAGAGTTTGATCCACTGCCTGTAAAACGAGCTGGAATCCCTGATGCTTGAGTGCTAGCAGCATAAATGAGCAGTTTAGGAACTCCGCCATCTTTCTGTTGGTACCAGGCTAAACGGTGATTGTTGCTATAAACATTAACATTCTGACTGGTCCTACACTTGATGCTCACAGTTGCTCCCACAGCAGAGCTCACTGCTCCAGGCTGAGTCACTGTGATCTGTCCTCTGGACTCTGAGGACACAGAGACAAAAACATAAAGCAGCTTCATGGTTTTGTGGGCTTCATTTCAGAGGGACAGATGTTGATAGAGGAGAGGAGTTTGATTCTCTGGACTTTACCTGTGAAGCAGCAGCAGAGGAGAGTCCAGATGAGGACGCAGATCAAAGTCATGTTTTTGATGAGGAGGATTTCTGTGGCTTCTGTTGTGATGAAGGACAGCTGTCAGTCATCCAGTGTTCAACTCTCAGGACTATAAACTCTCCCAGAGCACTGGAGCATGGTGCTGCTGATGCAAAGTGCCTCTCTATGGAAATCATCTGACTGACTCCAGCAGAGACTTGGATCAGTGTGATGTGTCTAAAAAGAGTTGTCATGGCATATTTGGCATGTGACTCACATGAACCCTTCATGATTTATAGACAGATGAGAAAGTTTGTCAAAATTTACTCGTGCAGTGAGGAGATGTGAAGGCTTTTCTCCTGCAGGGGCATTTTGCTGAAATGATTCAAGACCACTTGTCATTGTCCTGGTTCATTCGACCAAGCGGTTTGCGTTTCCTGTGTTTTTGTCATTTTTTTGTATTATGTTCAGTCTACTTGTTTATGTTAAGGATCATTCTTTAATGCCTGCATTGTTCTGTTTAGATTTGGTTATTAGATTTCCCCTTGTGTCGTTGCCCTTTGTGTCTCCCTCTGTGTGTCTGTGTTTATATTGTGGTGTGAGTTCTTGTGCCTTGTTTCTCCTCCGTGTGTTTCATTCCGTCATGTTTATCTATGTTTCCCAGCCCGTCGTGTCTGCTCTCTCCCTCGTGTTCCCTCACTCCCTTTCGTCTGCCTCTTCTCCGCTCCCGCATCATGTTTCCTGTTTTATTGTGAAGGTCTTGTGTTTCCATGGTCGTTTTGTCTCGTTGTGGTTATTCGTGTTAGCTGGGTTCCTCGTGTGTTCTCGTTATCCCTCTGTGTATTTAGGTCAGCGTCTCCCTCAGTCCTGTGTTGCGTCCTCCCTCATGGCTGTGTTTCCCTGTGTGCCTCTTTGTGTTTGTAGTTTATACTTCCCCCAGTCTAGTTTTGTTTTGTATTTCCATTCAGCAAATAAAGCTGGTTTTTGATTTTACGTCCTGTTTCTGGGAGTCTGCATTTGAGTCTTTTCCTGCCTGCCTGCTCAGCCGTTTCATGACACCACTTGTTCTTTGACATAAATCATATAAAGTGTCCTTCAAGTCCTTCAGACTTTAAGACAGTTGAACATCTGTGGGTGAATTTGGATCGATGTGTTAGAGTTAAAAGACTCCAAATTTGGTAAATATAGCTTGAGAGAAACAATGACACATGGCATATTAGACGATGTCATTATTTATTCACCAAAGACTAATGAACTCACGACTCTTCAGTTTAATTTGAAACACAGCATGGAATCATTTACTTGATAGAAATGTGAAATATTCGACCCATAACAGAGACATTTTATTTTTCCGCGGGAACTCCGCTGTGTGCGACTCAGGCAGCTTACCAGTTGTTGTTGTTGTTTGCCAGTTTTTCTTGTGGATGAGTGTTGTGTTATGTCAGGCGGTTTACTGATAATCAGCTTATTTGTGGTCTTTTATCTCCTTTTGCTTTGAACACACTCAAGTCACGACTGACATGTAACATGTTCAAGTGGCTTTATTGTCATTTCAGCCATATACAGTGGTGCAGTACACAGTGAAATGAGACAGCGTTCCTCCAAGACCCTGGTGCTACATATAACAGTAAATCAACATAGGACTATAATAAAGTGCAAGTATACAAGAACTACAAAAACAGAACAGAGTGATACAGACACAAGACAGTGCAACAGAAAAGTGCACAGTACTTTTCTACAAATTATGCAATTATGATGCCGTTATTATTTCACACTAAAATCTTTTTGAGCATTTTCTTTCAATGAAACTTAAATTTTTAAAACTTTTTTTTTGAAATTTTTCTTCAAAAACAGTTCATTGATGGCACATTTTTGTTTCTATGTTTTAACCTTTTGCCAAAGTATCTGCAAATAATTTGTCATCCATTTCATTTCGCCTTTGATGAAGATTTAAAATTACTATACTGCCATATGGTTACCATTTAACCATACTCTAAAACAGGGGTGGGCAATTCCAGGCCTCGGGCGCCGGTGTCCTGCGGGTTTAAGATCTCACCTTGGGTCAACACACCTGAATCACATAATTGGTTCGTTACCAGGCCTCTGGAGAACTTCAGGACATGTTGAGGAGCTAATTTAGCCATTTAAATCAGCTGTGTTGGTTCAAGGACACATCTAAAACCTGCAGGGACACCGGCCCTCGAGGCCTGGAGTTGCCCACCCCTGCTCTAAAAGCATGCTGACCACGTTGGGCTCAGTTTATGAGATTTAATTTGTAATTAAGTTATTTTTATTTTTCCCAAATATACCAAAAATAAGTTTGTTTGTTTTTTTCCATTTTTACATACAAAATTGTTTAATTTTTGAGTTTTGATAAAATTCTGACAAATTTATTTTTCTGATTATTTTAATTGTAATTGTAGAACTAAGTAATAGTTCACAGATTACAGACGAGGACATCAGAAGTCAAAGAAACACTTTAATATTTTTATCTTTGGTACTGAAATTCGTCAGTTGCCATGGTTCAGCAGTGAAGCCTTTCAGTTACCATGGTTACCAAGCTCAGAGAGGGAAGTGAAACATCTGGAGATCAGTTTCACCCAAACTCCCAGTTTCTCTAACATCTCTCTCTCTCTCTCTGCAGTGGGTCGAGTCCCCCCCTCCCTGACCGTGCTGGCGCCCTCTAGTGAGGAGCTGCAGCAGGGGAAGGCTACAGTCATGTGTGTGGCCAACAAGGGCTTCCCCTCAGACTGGAGGCTGTCCTGGAAGGTGGATGGCAGTGGCAGCATCAGCTGGGAGGAGAGCAGGAGCCCCGGGGCGCTGCAGAATGACGGCCACTACAGCTGGAGCAGCACCCTGAGGCTCCCTGCAGACCAGTGGGAGAAGGTGGGCTCTGTGACCTGTGAGGCCACCCAGGGCTCCCACACTCCACTCTCAGAGACTCTGATGACAGACCAGTGTTCCCAGTCCTGAGCTGACTCACTGGGACTCTGATACTGGCTTTAGTCTGCAGCTTCTCTCAGTCTGCTCCCTCTGTGTCTGTATTGCTTTGATAGTTTTCATGTTTTCATGCTTGTGGCACTGTTGATGGTTTTAATACTTCAAATAAAAACTGAGGTCTTCAAATAGTGGTTTTCATGTGTTTCCATTCAGCTGCTCTTCTGTCTGATAATCATCCTTCAGCTTCAGCAGTGATGCTTCCATACACTGAAAATCTCTGCTTCAGTAACTTTGACTGAGAGAATCACATGTGCTGTATCACATCAGAGTGTAAATGTAAAAAAAATGAAAACAACTAAAAAAAAGAAAACAAAAGCTATAAGTAAAATAGAATCACAGCCAACAGCTGCTCCCTGTTATAAATAGTTTTAAAGTCTTTTGCAGCTGCATTATTTTCCATCATGTGGGATTTTGTGATGATCTTTGCTGTTGGGTGTAGAAGAAGTAGAAAACATGGTTACATATTATTGTAACCTGCATGTGACCCGTGATGAGACCCGTCCTGGTTTTCTTCAAAGTCAGAATTGATAAAATAACCCAAAGAAAAACTAAACTTTCTTTATCAACATAGGAGACACTAAAAATGTCTCTTTCAGAACATCAGTGCAGGTTAAAAAGTGTAAATGTCAGAATAATTTATGTCACAAAGATGAAGTTAAAGACTTGATGAACTAAACTTTAAATCTTCAGATCAAATCATGTGAAATATTTCTGTGACCAAGAATGTAGCTGAGCAATCTACATACATACATATATCAGTACTGCAGTTTACTAAAATATTCTCATTTAATAACTACTTCCCAGTTTGAATATTTACAGGAGAGTTTCTTCATCACAGATCTGACTCACAGTATCAACTATTTTGTGTTTCACATGTTCTTCTGTGCGAGCTGAAATCAAATGTGTGCACGTGTGTGTGTGTGTGTGTGTGTGTGTGTGTGTGTGTGTGTGTGTGTGTGTGTGTGTGTGTGTGTGTGTGTCCTCAGTGAACTGTATCAGTCTCTGCAGTATCTTCCAGCTGCAGCAGTCACTTCAGTTTCTGTTCAGTCTGACTGAGGGAGGTTTTTGTACGACTGTTTTTCACTGTGTGAACACACGCTGACTGCCAGGATAGTGATAACTCTGACAGTAATAAACTGCTGCATCTTCAGCCTGGACTCCACTGATGGTCAGAGTGAAGTCAGAGTTTGATCCACTGCCTGTAAAACGAGCTGGAATCCCTGATACTCGAGTGCTAATATAGTAAATGAGCAGTTTAGGAACTCCTCCATCTTTCTGTTGGTACCAGGCTAAATAACTGCTGTAAATGTTCTGACTCATCTTACACCTGATGTTCACAGTTCCTCCCACAGCAGAGCTCACTGCTCCAGGCTGAGTTAATGTAATTTGTCCTCGCGACTCTGAGGATACAGAGACAAAAACATAAAGCAGCTTCATGGTTTTGTGGGCTTCATTTCAGAGGGACAGATGTTGATAGAGGAGAGGAGTTTGATTCTCTGGACTTTACCTGTGAAGCAGCAGCAGAGGAGAGTCCAGATGAGGACGCAGATCAAAGTCATGTTTTTGATGAGGAGGATTTCTGTGGCTTCTGTTGTGATGAAGGACAGCTGTCAGTCATCCAGTGTTCAACTCTCAGGACTATAAACTCTCCCAGAGCACTGGAGCATGGTGCTGCTGATGCAAAGTGCCTCTCTATGGAAATCATCTGACCAAGTTTAGAGGCACAATGTGAAAAAGTAAAGGTCTGGACTTCACTACATGTTTTTACAACATTCTGTACGCCAGGAAGATCCTGATGGGTTCTGAAGAACTACTAACTGATTATATTTAAAATAAGTTCATTTAACAGTTGCTCTTTGCTAAGATGTAGAGAAGTAAGAAATTCATATTTTTTCTGAATTCCTTCGTTCATGTTTGTAGCATTAAATATTTCATGGAAAGCATTTAGTCAGTGACTTTATGATGGTGTACAGTGGTGGGTCACACTTAACATTTGTACAGTTACATTGAATCAAGTAACGTTTTGGAGTAAATTCTACTTGCTGGTGAAGATCATGTGACCTAACTGAAAGCTTCACAGTGGGAATACAATAGACTTTGTGGAGAAAGTGTTTTCTAAACCACTTGTGCCACTGTGCTGGTATTTGGAAAGAATGTAATATCACATATTATTTGTATGAATGCAGTTATACTCACTGTATGTAAAGTACTATTGAGTGAGACATGCTGTTTGACTTATTGGAAACACATTTTTTAGTTAAGCATAACATTTTATTGGTTTTGTTTGCGATGTTGTTGATTATTAAAGTTTCTGATGACAATGTAAATTTTAAAATGTTGCTATAGGAGCCCATTCAGATGGCTGTGATCCAAAATTAAATATGGTTCAAACAACATGATACAACATGATTTCCTCCAATACCATCCACCTCCAACATATATTACAGTTTCTGTCAGTTTGCTGCAGTTTCAAATCAGTGATGCTTTTCCCCAATCAAATTAGCCTTTCTCGTTGTTTTTATACACACATACACACTGCTGTTGTTTCTACACTAATAAAGGGATTTGTTACTTTGTTGATCCACTTGAATCTCACAACTCTTTGAAACAGTTTTGTCAGACAGAACTCCAGATCTGTCACTTTGCTGAATACTGTCCAACACTGCATTAGTGTTTCCACTCAAATGACTTCAAAGCAGTGAAATTGCTCTTCAATTATAATCACATATGGACACATGTTCTCAGAAGACGTTTAAGTTGAAACATTTGGAAATGCATAATCTCAGTCTTGTGTCACACGTCCATGCCATGGCACTGCTACTGTAATTACACAGAAACATATACTATATGCACTCACAGACCACTTTATTAGGTACACCTCGCTAGTACCGGGCTGGACCCCTTTTGCCTTCTGAGCTGCTTTGTAGCATAGATTCAACAAGTCAGAGATTTTGTCCCTTATTGACATAATAGCATCATATCATTGCTGTAGATTTGCCAGCTGGACACCCCTTTCAACCACATCCCAAAAATGCTGTCTTCAACTGAGATCTGGTGACTGTGGAGGCCATTGGAGCACCGTGTTTTTGTTTTTTTGTTCTTACAAGTTTGGTCAGCTCATGTGAATTATAACCTCAGTTTCCTGTTCTTAGGTGACAGGCCCTGCAGTGCAGTCTTCTACTGCTGTAGCCCATCTGCTTCAAGGTCGCATGTTGTGCTTGCAGACATGCTGTTCTGCGTCTTGTTTGTATCGAGTGGTTGATTGAGTTACTGTTGCCGTCCTATAAACTCAAAACTTTCAGGCCGTTCTCCTCTGGCCTTTGACATCAACATTTTTCAGACCGTTCCCATCAACCCTACAAATGGCTGTGTAAAGAAATCCCAGCAGATCAGCCTGTCTGGCATCAACAACCATGACACTGTTAATTATCTTTCTTAATGATGTTTGAATTAATCCTCAGCAGGCTGTGTCCAACATGTCTACATGTGTAAATGCTATGAGCTGCTGATATGTGACTGGCTGATATTTGGATTAACAAGCAGTTTAACAGGTGTACTTAATAACCTAATAAACATATGCAGTATGACTTTACTGGACTATACAGTAGTTGGTGCTGTGGTCTCAGATTGTATACATTTTCTTTTCCTGACACATGACACAATAATAATGAGTATTATTTTGCTTTTCTCCATTTCATCAGTTTTGTAAGGTTAAAAAAATACAAAAACCATCAGATTTGATTTTTGTTTCTGAAAACAGTTTTAAACTTCTCATTAGCTGTCACAGTCCAGGTGAGCTGCTGGTAAATTTCCACCATGTTCTCCTGTGTCTGCCCCTGGGCAGAGCCGTCATCTCCTCACATGGAGCCAATCTGCTCAAGATATTTAAGACCAGCGTTGCCGTCTCTTCACTGCTAGTTTGCCAACTTACCCACGGTGCTAACAGGCTACCATGCTTCGTGCTCCTTTGCCAAAGTCTATGTACTTACCTCGTTCTTCATGTGCTACAGCTCTCCTCTTTAAAATTCAACCACACCTGGAGAAGTCTGAGAACCCACTAACCCCCTTTTCCTCTCTCCCTCTTGATCACCACGCCACCTTAGGCCACCACGCTACGTTTTCTTGTCAGGAATCCCACGTCAAGTATAACTCTGTGTTTTTGTGCCAAATAAAGATTTGTGTGAAGCAAACTCAACCGTCTCCACATGTGGTCCAGCACTTGAGTCCAGTTTCGTACAGGCCTTTGGCCCCTTGTGACATTAGGCCTACATTTTTTGCAGTACTCTTTCCAAAGTAGGTGAGGTTTTGAGAAAAATGACAAAACAAAAAAACCTGTTTTGATGTCTTAAAACGACGGTGAAAGTGTTTTATGAAGTGTCTTTTGCATAGATGAGTCTGTGTGGTGAAAAAGGCCTTACATATTTGGAGAGCTGCATTAAGAGTGGTGAGAATGACGTTCCTGATGTAAGACTTTCACCAAAGCAACTGAGAAAAGCAGTGATGGGGAAACATTTACTGAAGTTCATTTAAGTGTTCACGAATAAATGTCAGTGAAGTCGTTTGAAAACGTGTGTGTGTGTGTGTGAAACATGTCAAAAGTAAACCAAAGCAACACATGGTGATAAAACCTGAATTGAATGGTAATGTTTACCAGTTAGAAGCCTTCACAGTGAGAACAGCACAGAGCACCGTCTTCTCTACCTGGAAGGAATTTTCAAAACTTCCTAAAACACCATTATTTGTAGACAGAATTCCAAAATAGAAATAAAAACTCATTAAATAAACCCTGTATGTGTAGGCAGCGTCTTAACAATGGACATGTTCATTCAGAAATTAAAAAAAAAAATTATAGAAAAAAATGCTGGTACACTTTCCAGAACTTAATATTTTTGTGAAATTCAAAACATAACTACATGAATCTGAAATGTTTTTGAAGCGTTTTAGGCTGAGAATTAGTTTCAGTGTTTAGAGCTGTGAAAAAATAAGTGCCAGGTTTCAAGAGATGTTTTCACATGTGAAAGCTGTAAAATCTACATTTTGAAATCAGATTCTTTAAATATTGTTGTAATGGGCTTTATTTGTTTTAATTACACTATTATAATATTAATAAATTATACAAACAGTGAATGATTTTGTTGAGTTTGTTTGTCTCAGAGTCAGAGAGCCGTGTCTCTCTACAGTCAGAGGTTTTTGTACGGCGCCTCAATGAGTTTGTATCACTGTGGTACACGTTCGGTGGAGGAACCAGACTGGATGTTGGAAGTAAGTCAAAAACAAAGTTACTTCTATGTCCTTTTTCTCTTTAATGTAATTTTCTTTTCTTTAATTTCATTTAATATGAAAGGCTAGGAAACTTTTTGTGTAACTGATTAATTATTTTCTTCATAAATTTTGTCCTAAGAAACAAAGTCAGCTTTGGAAATGACTATTCAGACACTCAGGACAATTTCCAATGAAAATCTGGGATGTTTCATAGTATTAATTATTATTTGTAGTTCTGATGATAAAGTTGTATTTTGAGGGCTTGTAGGTTTAGTTCAGTCTGACAGAGTCAGAGAGCCGTGTCTCTCTACAGTCAGAGGTTTTTGTACGGCGCCTCAATGAGTTTGTATCACTGTGGTGGACTTTTGGTGGAGGAACCAGACTGGATGTTGGAAGTAAGTTAATTAAACTGTGTTTATTATTAAATATTGTATCATTTTATTTAATAATTATTTGTTAGACTGCTTAGATGAGACAAAAGTATTTTTTTTATTTAAAATAATTTAGTGTTTGATGTTTGTCCTTTTTACTGGACTAATTCAGATGAGCTCTGCAAGTTTCTCTTGTTTAATCTACATTTCTGTCACAGTAAAATGTAGACAAGAGTAAACTTCATCATCTTATGATTAGTTTGTAAATTTCCACCACATCAGCTGCTGTTTGGATGAGTTAAAGTTTGCTTTCTGATGTTTTTATCGTGTCAGATGTTTCAGATTTAGTTTGAAATCATGTGAGCTGTTCAATAACATTTCAAATCTATATGAATGAGTAGCTGCTCTGTGCTTGTGTCCACTAATGTCTTCAGTCGTCCATGATTTAGACTTCTAATCATTTTAAAGCCAAACTTCTGCTGTAAATGTTTCCACATCTGCTTCTTTTATTTCCAGTGTAGTTTGAACATATTTCAGCTCAAACTGTGTGATGATTCTCTCTGTGCTGATATGCATGAGAGGTTTCTTAAAGGGAAGTGAAACAATGTGTGAGTGAATGACTGGTGGAGCAGAAAAAACACCTGACAGAAACTTCTTAACGGAGAAATTCAAATTGTGGTTCCTGTCCTCTAAGCTGATTGGTGTTTCCTAGGTGATACCCGCCCCGCCCTGAAGGTGCTGGGTCCCTCCAACAAGGAGCTGGAGCAGGGGAAGGCCACGCTCATGTGTGTGGCCAACAAGGGCTTCCCCTCAGACTGGAGTCTGTCCTGGAAGACGAGCGACAGCAGTGGCAGCAGCAGCATCAGAGGGGAGGAGAGCAGGACTCCTGGAGTGCTGCAGAATGACGGCCTCTACAGCTGGAGCAGCACCCTGACGCTCACTGCAGACCAGTGGGGGAAGGTGGGCTCTGTGACCTGTGAGGCCACCCAGGGCTCCCAGTCTCTGGTCTCAGAGATACTGAGGAGAGACCAGTGTTCCCAGTCCTGATGTCAATCACTGAGTCTTTGATGTTGATTTTCTTCTGTCTCTTTGTTTCTTTGTGTTTGCAGATTTAAAAAATAAACTCATCAAACAGTCATGTTTCCATCTCATAATGACAACAATCAGAGCAACAATCTCCTCTAGTTTCATCCTTTTGTGTCTGTTGTAAAGCTGATATTTCAAACTCTTAAAAGAATAAAAATGTACCAAGAAAACATGTTCTTTGACTCTGTGAGTTTAATAAATGCACATTAAAAAATAAAGATTTTGTAATATTTGTAAAACAGACCAAAATAAAAATGTAAACAGACACATCAAGTGTAATGTGCAGTGAAAATGGTTAAATATATTTTTTAATCCACATATTAAATATTTCTCTATAAGATGTTGAGGTCATGTCAACCATAGATTATCTGTGTGCTCTTCATAATTTCTAGTCTCAAAGCTGTTTTATGATCTACATTTTAATCTGATCTAAAACCTAATAAGTAAAATTAAAGAGCAGGGTGTCATCTGTATGTTTAAACAGAAATCATTTAAATCAAGTTTAAGAGAAGATTTACTGAAGTTTGATTAATGAACTATTTGACAGTGAAACTCTGACGAGGCAACAAAGCAGAGGTGAGTCTAGAAGCTGGTGGTGGCAGAGGTGAAGCAGGTGGAGACTTAGCTGAGGATCTCTAATTGTCAGGATGAGATCAGGAGTCTGAGAGTTAAAGCACACAAAACAGAGGCTGAGTAACTCACAGAAGGCGGCGAGACAATAACTGGACTCAAATAATGACGACAGAATTGAGCTCGACAGTGGACATGATGTTAAGAACAGACTAACAGAACAAACACAGGAATGCAGGCAGATGAGAGACTACATGTCTGCTTTAATCAACTTATATAGAAGTTAATCTCTTCTAGTGTTCACAGCAAAATGAGAGAAACTCACTTCACTAAACCTCTTAACACAAGAAAAAGACCACGGTCTGTCAGGAGGACGCTTGCTGGTTTTACATCTGACAGAGACAGTCTGTCCTGGAACAAAAGACTGAGTCGGCACTTTTTCTCCCAGTTAATAATAAAGAATATCAGAGTTATTGAAGTTACAGGTTTCATGTTTCATGCTTCATGCACGACATTCACAGTGTTGGTTTTTGCCCAGTTTAGGTATTTGTGTCTTAGTCCTGTTTTTCCTTTGCTTTGTATTTTTCATGCAGTCTCAATGAACGCCTCGCTTTCTGCTAAATTCCATCCTGTTTCCACGTGTCTGATTTTGGGTCCTCTCACTCTCCGCTCCACACAATCTGCTGCTGCAGATCGTGACATTATTTGAATTATTCATTCTTTTTGTTAAAGTCTTTATTAGTTTCACTATTTGACTTGTCCAGGGTGTACCCTGCCTCTGACCTTAAGACAGCTGGAATAGGATGGGATGCATGTATAGTTTCATTATTATCATTATTGTCAGATCATCAGCATGTGATAATGTGGATATAATACCAAAATAGTAAAATGCCTTCTTATTTTGCATTTATTTATTACAGTTTTTTCATTTTTGATTTCAGACAACCAAACTGTACGATTAAGAAGAAAGCTGTGTTTCTTTACACTCAGAGGTTTTAGCTCAATCATGATGATACAAACTCTTTTCTTTCAGGATCCAGACTGGATGTCTGGAAATAAATCAATTTTAAATGAGTATTTTAAACAATACTTTGTCCTTCTGTTTTTGTTTTAGCATGCTAAGTATGTAAAAAAAAGTCCTGTTTAGAAGCGGACATGTCACAGTGCTGGATCTGTGACCCAGTGTTTTGTCTGTGTTGTTAATTTATATTCTTTGATTACTTTTATTCATGGTTTTGGTTATCTTTTTTTCTTAAGTTCTTAGTGATCCTAGTTCTCCCTCCCTCAGTGTCCATCTCAAGCCTGTGTATAAGCTCTTGTCTCCATGTTTATTGTTCCCTCTGTTGCACAGGCAGTCATGTCTCCATGTCTCAGTGTCTAGTGTCTGTCTCTGTTTTTGTTCCCCCAGTCACAGTGTCTTTTCTGCATCTACATATTCGTCATGCTTCCTGTTTTCTTCTGATAGTCCTTGTCCTGTGTTCAGTTTTGCTTCCCCTTGGTCTCCTTATGTGTGATTATTTCCATCTGTGCTCTCCTCCTGTGTGTCATTCCCTTGTGTGTTTCCTCTGCCTGTTGTCGTGTTGTCCCATGTGCTGTAAGTTTCTCCATGTTTCTGTCCATCATTCCTAGTTCCATGCTCCTTATTTCCTAGTGTTTCTGTCTCTAGTCCCCCAGAGTCTAGTTCTTATTTTCCATGTTCAAGTTTTGGTTTGTTTTTCGTAAATGTTTATTTTGTGCATTATTTCCCAACAAATAAAGCTGCCTCTTTAAATTTGTTTCCGTGTAAGAATCCTGAATCCAGGAACCTTCATGCTGCCTGCCATACAGCAAACATGACAGGACATTGAATAACAAACATTAGTATACACAGAGCCAGCCAGATGTAGAAGTGTGATGTGTCTCATGTGATGGTGTTTTAACCTGAGTGAGCACTTCATTTAATTATTCACGATATCCATATCCATTTCATCTTTCCAGGATATCAGTGTATTTAAACTTTTAGCGTCCGAGAGCCTGAAAGCTATAAATATTTTACTTTTTACCACTTTGCTTCAGTTTAGTTAATTTTATATCTAAATGTTTACAAATTGCATTTAATTCCTGTTTGAATCATAATATTAAAATGGGAAACAGAGACATTGTCCTGGTAATTTGATGTTTTTGTGTTTCTTTTTAAATTCTTAAATGGTTTTGTCCTGCCTTACCTCTGAGCTACTTTACTCAAATACTCCTGTACAGAAACATGTTATTAATATATGTTGTTTAATCCTGTCATGTCTGGCAGTTTATGCAATTTGAATTATGATCTGAATGCACTGTGGTGCCAAAAACATGTTGCAAGATCAGCTCTATAAGTTCTCTATGGTTCCTCTTGTTTCCTCTGCCTGTTGTCGTGTTGTCCAACAATGTGTCACCAACTGCTGCACCTGTAAGAAAAAACAAAGGGAACAAAAACATACAGCACCTGGAACACAAAGATATGAAAATGCACAGATACATGAATTAACAATCTTTTTGTGGTGTGTGTCATTGTCACAAAAGGTAGACAATAATGAGGGCAGGGAGGTGCAATAATGCCCTCCTGGGTGTCAGAGGCAGTGTCACGGTCTGGCTGGCAGACCGTGGGGATGAGGAAAGTAGGACCCAAAACGCAGGACTCTGCGATGCCACAGTGCACTTTATTTACAGTGAATAGACAGGTAAGTCCAACAATTAACTCAGAGATGTAATTTGCCAATGGTGCTCATCCCTTGCTCCCAGTGCGTCCCGTGCTGTAGCTCCCTTAGTTTGTGTGCTCCCCAACTCGCTTCTTCGCCCGACTTTCCTGGAGGAAGAATGAAAAACCACAATAAGCCACACACGCTAGCCGACTATACCGGTCAAGAGTAATAATCCCACGTCGACTGTCGCTGCGAGTCCAGGTTAAATACCTCTTCCTAGCTGGGAGGGATGATCACCACCAGCTGGTCAGGTAATCAGCTGCAACAGCAAAGAGGGACTCCCGATGACGACAGTCGCCCGGACACGCCTCTTCCACGACGCACGCTTCCGTCAACAGCCCCGAGGACGGGGGGAGAGAGAGAGAGAAGCAGACACATACATACAAACGTGGACAGAACAATAGACGACAGACCCCAAATAATAGTCGTAATAATAATAATAACAACAATAATAATAACCACTGCTCACGGACCCCTGAGTAACCTCCAGAGCCGGGTCCGTGACAGGAGGCCACAGCAGGAGAAGGAGGAAGGCCCCAGATGGGGCACCCAGAGGGTGAGAGTCTCAGAGAACCAGAGGCAACAGGCATCAGTCGGATGTCCTAGCACGAGCCGAGAACAGTGCCCAAGGACCACCTGGCACGACTTTGAAAAGTGGAATGAGAGGCAGAGTCTTCAGCTCAGAGAAGATCAGCTTCCAAGTTGAAGTCATGAATCACAATCACACACAAATCTGTGTTTATTGATACCAAATACAGTTACAATGCATTCATTGTATACTCTGATTACATTGTATAAAGAGTGAAATGCATGTTTATTACTGCTTCTATTAATAGTGTTGCTATGAGTGGTTATGATGCTGTTTAAGGTAAATCTGGAGGAAATCCATCAGTCTCTGCAGCAGTCAGTTCAGCTCTTATTCAGTCTGAGGTAAAATAATATTAAAATGTGTAAACACATCTGTGCTGAGATAACTCTGAACTCTAAACTTATTTGTTCTCTATCATGTAGGAACGTCTGTGAGCAGTAAAGTGCTTTTTCTGTAGCTCCTTATTTATTCATGTTGCTTTAAAATTTAAGACTTACGATTCAAACTAATAAAATCATTTAAAGATTTCAAAGTTATGCTCTGATAAAGCAATTAACAAAGTGGAGTCTAAGCAATGATGGGAAAGAGGAAACGAATGCTGGATTCAAAAGTTTACTATTTAAATTTCTACAGCAGCTAATTAATAAATACTTAATTTATCTACTGATGTTTTCTGTGTGTTCAAAGTATTTGGTGGTCTTTTAATTTACAGCAATACACTCAATGTTAATGCTGTGTGTGTGTGTGTGTGTGTGTGTGTGTGTGTGTGTGTGTGTGTGTGTGTGTGTGTGTGTGTGTGTGTGTGTGTCCTCAGTGAACTGTATCAGTCTCTGCAGTATCTTCCAGCTGCAGCAGTCACTTCAGTTTCTGTTCAGTCTGACTGAGAGAGGTTTTTGTACGACTGTTTTTCACTGTGTGAACACATCCTGACTGTTGATGTAGTGATAACTCTGACAGTAATAAACTGCTGCATCTTCAGCCTGGACTCCACTGATGGTCAGAGTGAAGTCAGAGTTTGATCCACTGCCTGTAAAACGAGCTGGAATCCCTGATTGTCGATTGCTAGCACGATAAATGAGCAGTTTAGGAGCTCCTCCATCTTTCTGTTGGTACCAGGCTAAATTGTGGTTGTTGTTCCAAACATTAACATCCTGACTGGTCGTACACTTGATGCTCACAGTTCCTCCCACAGCAGAGCTCACTGCTCCAGGCTGAGTCACTGTGATCTGTCCTCTGGACTCTGAGGACACAGAGACAAAAACATAAAGCAGCTTCATGGTTTTGTGGGCTTCATTTCAGAGGGACAGATGTTGATAGAGGAGAGGAGTTTGATTCTCTGGACTTTACCTGTGAAGCAGCAGCAGAGGAGAGTCCAGATGAGGACGCAGATCAAAGTCATGTTTTTGATGAGGAGGATTTCTGTGGCTTCTGTTGTGATGAAGGACAGCTGTCAGTCATCCAGTGTTCAACTCTCAGGACTATAAACTCTCCCAGAGCACTGGAGCATGGTGCTGCTGATGCAAAGTGCCTCTCTATGGAAATCATCTGACTCCAGCTGGGAGTGGGATCCATCTGATGACGTGGTTTGTTATAACAAATTTTTCAAAACATATTGTTATGGAAATTGAATTAACAAAGTCCACAGACACAGTGAGCAGTAGGTAACACCTTCAAATCTCAGCGCATGTGTTTTATTGAAAGGAAGAATGGTTTTCATCCTTCCAGTCGAGCTCAGAGAGTCAGAGCATGAATGCAGAGGAGGTGATCAGACACTTTATTTTGAATGATCTTTTTCTCTCCTTCGACATTGCTTAATAACCTTTGTATCTGCGTTTATCAGGGGATCTACTGGAAATATATCTACTCTTTTTTTTTCAGTATTTATGAGTGTTTATTTTATTAAATAATCCCACTATCCAAGGTCTTTTATATCTTAAAATCCCATAATTTAGAAGAAAATGAAGGACTTATTTTTTGAATTCTAGAAAGTTTTGCCACTCACTATGTTATTGTGAACTTTTGATTTTGTGAAACATTTAAAATAAATGAAGAGATTCTAGAAAACCTAAATAAAAATTAGTTAGTTATAAGAATAGTATCAGCAACTGACGCTGGCTTTACTCTGATACTGGTTCATATACAGTTAAATAATTTTGGGTGAGAGGTTAACCCTGACCCTAACCCAGAGCAAACATGTTGTTCAGGTTATTTGTTCTTCTGTTTGATCATCATCATCATGCTTCTCTCTTTTTCAGTTTTTTGGGACATTTTACAACAAGGTGGATTCACAATTTACGGCCTTATTTCAAAATATCATCTTGTTTCCAAATATCTAATTATTTATTTAAAAATGTGCTAAAAAGTTTATTTTGGGGGTAGAATATCCTGTTAGAAGACCAGTCGATAATATTTGTCTCATTTTAAAAGCCAGTTCTCAAAGCCAGTTTAGCTCCTCTGACACAAAGCTCAGTGCAGAAACCTGGGTTCAAGTCCGACCCAGATCCTGTTGCTGGAATTTAAATAAATGTACTGTTTATAAAACTTTGTTGTTTATATTTGTTTTCATGTTGGCCGACAAACTGGACAAACAGTGAATGATTTTGTTGAGTTTGTTTGTTTCAGAGTCAGAGAGCCGTGTCTCTCTACAGTCAGAGGTTTTTGTACGGCGCCTCAATGAGTTTGTATCACTGTGGTGGACTTTTGGTGGAGGAACCAGACTGGATGTTCACTGTAAATATGTTTAACTGTTTTATGAAAGTAAATTACTTTTATTTAGTTTCATTTTATGATTCTAGAAATTACTACTTTAGAACAATATGAATTATATATAAATGAAAATATGAAATATGAGCTGGTTATTTAATGACTTCAGACAAACTAAATGTTTGACATTTCCTGTCTCTGGAAGTAACTGCAAATTATTTGTCATCCATTTATCTTGATCTGTCAAAAAGATTTCAATTAATAATTACATGTTTAACAGATTTGAAGAGTTTTATTGTCTACTTCAGTGCAGTTAATACTTATCTTTCTCAAAAGGAGCAAAAATTCATTTTTGTTAGTTCTCTGTCTGTTTCACATATTTATTTGTTGAAAGTAAGAAGAATAAGAAGAATAAGAAATGTTGGTAGTTTTATCAGAGGTAGTTTGTTTTTTTTAACTGTTAGATTAAGAATGAGTTTATAGATGGGGATATATTGAAAAACAACACAATGTTTTAAGTTGTTTGTACTGTAACTCGTCTGTTGCAAGGGTTCAGCTGTGATGCTTGTCTGTTTCCATGGTTACCGAGCTCAGCGAGGGAAGTGAAACACTGAAGACCAGTTTCATTTAAACTGTCAACTTCTTTAAAATGTATTTTCTTTCTCTCTCTGCAGTGGGTTTAGTCGCCCCTCCCTGACAGTACTGGCCCCCTCCAGTGATGATGCGCTGAAACCGGAGAAGGCTACACTCATGTGTCTCGCCAACAAGGGCTTCCCCTCAGACTGGACTCTGTCCTGGAAGGTAGATGGAAGAAGCAGCAGTGGGGAGGAGAGCAGGAGCCCCGGGGCGCTGCAGAATGACGGCCTCTACAGCTGGAGCAGCACCCTGAGGCTCCCTGCAGACCAGTGGGAGAAGGTGGGCTCTGTGACCTGTGAGGCCACCCAGACTGTTGTCTCAGACATAATAAGCAGAGACCAGTGTTCCCAGTCCTGAGCTGACTCACTGGGACTCTGATACTGCTCTCTCTTTGTCCTCTTGGTCTGATTATTTTCTTTTTGTCTTGTTGTAATGCTGATGAATTTATTAGCCCAATAAAGATTAATTCAAATATTTTCATGTTTATTGCCTTCTTTACTCTTTCATGCGTTTGGAAATTTCCTGCAGGTTTGTGTCTTATGCAAAACGGACATTTATTGTCACTCTTACAAAATATTAATGATGATTTTAAATCAGTGATATCTGTTATTGGTATTTGTGTAATTTATGAATAAAGTTTGCAGAGGACTGAGAAAAATCCACCTTAAATTGTTCATCAATGGATCAGTTGATGCTTATGGAATATAGGCTTTGGTACATGACTTCACTCCTTATATTTACATTATCTACCCAAACAATTTTCTTTCATTTTATTATGTACTTGTAATAACTGCCTGTGTAAAATTACCAGTGGTGCAGCAATAAATGATTAGCCTCTCTATATAACATAGGATTTACATGTATTCATAATATTTATTTTTCTCTTTGAAATATGTTGATTCCAACTTTTCGACTTGTGACAAAATTCTAAAACTACTGACATTGAAATAATTTAGCAGTTAAATCACAAATTTTTAACTTGTCAAAAATATTTAATAGTCGACTGTATTTTTTTCCCTAAACTATAGAGTTGAAAACGTGTGATACTGCTTCTATTTTCATTTTTTTAGTTTGTATCACTGTGGTTCACGATTGGTGGAGGAACCCGACTGTGAAACTTACATCCAACATCCCAAGTAAAAGCTGTTTCATACATTTTAACCCTTAATTTATTAATTTATTTTCAGTTAGGAAAAAAGACCCAAATGTTTAAACTGACATGTCTCATCTCTGTAAGCCGTCCACAGCTCTACAACATGTAACTAATTGGAAATTGAAATTGAAAGCCTTTATTGTCATTATATATAGTATAACAAGATTAAAACAGCTCTATAAAAGTGCACTTGTGCTTTAGCACATTATACAAACTATACAACAATTTATCTACAGACTTAATATAAATATAAATACACAGTACAGTATTACATGACAGAGACAGACAGGCAGAGAATTGATGATATTTCAGTGCAGATTACTTTTTCTGCAAGTTTGAGTTGAGTATGGTGATAGACTCAGGGACAGCTTCTTCCCCAAAGCTGTTTGTTCTGGCCCGTATGGATATGAAGCCCCTGCCAGAGGGCAGTAGGTTGAAAAGATGGTAGCCAGGGTGGAGAGTGTCCTTTAACATGTTTCTGGCGCTGCTGAGAGAACGGGAGTTGTTGATGGCAGACAAGGAGGGCAGGGGGCAGCAGATGATTTTTTATGCTTTGTTTACCACCCTCTGCAGTCTCTTCTTGTCTGCCTCCATGCAGCTGGCGTGCCACACTGCGACTGCACAGGTCAGCAGGCTCTCGATGGTGGATCTGTAGAAGGTCACCAGCAGTGGGGCGTTTAATTGCTCCTTCCTGAGCACCTTAGGAAGTGTAGCCACTGCTGGGTTGTCTTGACTAGGGCCGTGGTGTTAGCTGACCAGGAGAGGTCTGCAGAGATGTGGACGCCAAGGAATTTTGAAGGACTCCACTCGCTCTATACATTCTCTGTTGACATGCAGGGGGGCAGTTCTGTTCCACCTGAAGTGCAGGATGAGTTCCTTGGTCTTGGTGATGTTAAGTGCCAGGTTGTTTGATGCACACCATTCTCCCAGTCTCAGGACCTCATCTCTGTCAGCCGCCTCATTTCCCCCTGTGATCAGCCCCACCACATTTGTGTCATCAGCAAATTTGACAATGATGTTCTCTGGGCGGACGGGACTGCAGTCAGATGTGTGGAGGGAGTAGAGTAGCGGGCTCAGTACCCAGCCGGTGCTGAGAGTGTGAGGGGAAGAGAGGTGAGGACCCAGTTTCATCTGCTGGGGTCTGTTGACCAAGAAGTCCTTTATCCAACAGTAGGTGGGTGGTAGGAGCCCCAGGTTTGTTAACTTGGTGATCAAAATGTCTGGTATTATTGTATTAAATGCTGAGCTGAAGTCGATGAAGAGCATTCTGACATAGCTCCCCTGTTGTCCCAGGTGGGTCAGTGCTGTGTGGAGAGCAATGGCTATGGCGTCTTCGGTGGATCTGTTAGTCCGGTATGTGAATTGGTGTGGGTGCAGAGTGGGGGAGGCAGGTTCTTGTCATGATCCGGAGTCTGCGACTCCGTGTTTACTCTGTGGTTCTGTTTATTTTGGGTTTCTTGTACGTTCCTTGTTCACGTTTCATGTTCCTATGTTCTGTGTTCCCCAGTCTGTGTGAAGTTTGTGTGTTGTGTCAGTGCGTGTATGTGTTTCCTGTTTTATTGTGAAGGTCTGCGTCTTATGTGAGTGTTTTCAGTTGCCTCCCCTGTCTCGTCACGTTAACCACTCCCAGCTGTGTCCCCCACCTGTGTGTAATCTCCCCGTGTTCTCTGAGTGTATTTAAGTCGTGTCTTCTGTCTTAGTAGTTGCTGGTTCGTCTGTGTTGTTCCCCTCCATGGTCTCGTGTATTCTCCCTGCGTCTCTGTTTCTCAACTCAAGGTTTCAGGTTTGTTTTTGCGTAGCTTTTCCCAGTTTAGTTTATTCTTAGGTTTTGGTTTTCATCCTCCTCGTCCCGGTTTGTTTCACCCTTTTGTTAATAAAGCTCACTCACAACTTAAGCAGTCTGCATTTTGGGTCCGTTTATATTCTCACACGGCCTGCCTCGGCACCCTGTGACAGTTTTGATGTGTCCCCGAACCAGTTTCTCAAAGCACTTGGTGATGACACGGGTTAGTGCAATTGGACGGAAATGATTGAGACTGGCTACAACAGTTACATGTGCTGGCATTATAACTTACCAACAGAGCTGAGATCACAAAAACATGTTTTCTGAAATATTGTTTTTCCTTCTTCCAGCTGCTACCTGAGCCTTGTTGATGGTTCCAAACTTTGAGCACAAAAATTAGTCCACTCCATAAAATGCTTCTGTTCGGTCAGATGAGCGACTGCATCATTTTGCAGCAGAGCAGCTAATCTCCAAATTTTAACTTTAAAACACCAAACCAACCTCTGGCTCCTTTTTCCATTATAAACTCAGATTTGCGTGAACAACAGTCCCATAATGCATTGTGTCGGTCACGTCAAAATCCAGATGGACGCAGCAGTTTACATGTGGTGGTGTGGCTGCTAAAATTAGAAGTGTTAGCGCTTGATCCTTCA
Source organism: Astatotilapia calliptera (assembly GCF_964374335.1). Taxonomy (NCBI): domain Eukaryota; kingdom Metazoa; phylum Chordata; class Actinopteri; order Cichliformes; family Cichlidae; genus Astatotilapia; species Astatotilapia calliptera. The sequence continues at coordinate 2,917,616 of NC_137442.1, read as the reverse complement.
TGTGTTTAAAGATTGGGATACAAACTTCTCAGTGAATCTGGACAAAAGCTATTTTTAGCACATACATGTCAATAATAAATGGACGCTTCTATCTGATCGTGTGTTGTCACTGAAAGCTCCTCAACAGGTACTGACTGTAACTCGAGGTGAGATTGTTTCATCTGAAAGTCTAAAGTGCAGGATGAACTTTGAATCTCAGAGTAAGGGTTGTATACATGTGACAAATATGTCACTGCATATGATTTGGATGTTATGTATGTGTAGTTATGGACACATGTGATTTAATCATGAAAGCAACTCATGACTTCTGTTTTTGAGCCGCAAACTTATGTTTAGATTATTTAAAATTAAATTTACTTTTTATGTCGAGCTGTATGATATTTAATGATTGTATTTTGTATATGTTAACAGGAAGGTCTTATGTTACTGATAATTGTTCAAATTTAACAAATCATAGATGATATTGTGGTGCTGGTAGTATGAAACTGAGGTCAAAGGTCATGATCAAGAGTTTTCTCAACTGTTCTCAACTTCGGAACCTCTTGACTTATTTTTAGTTAAATTTAAAGGAAAAAGACAAAGAAACTATTTTTAGATTGATCTCAAATGTCTCTTTGTGTGTGTGTGTGTGTGTGTGTGTGTGTGTGTGTGTGTGTGTGTGTGTGTGTGTCCTCAGTGAACTGTATCAGTCTCTGCAGTATCTTCCAGCTGCAGCACTCAGTTCAGTTTCTGTTCAGTCTGACTGAGGGAGGTTTTTGTACGACTGTTTTTCACTGTGTGAACACAGCTTGACTGTTGATGTAGTGATAACTCTGACAGTAATAAACTGCTGCATCTTCAGCCTGGACTCCACTGATGGTCAGAGTGAAGTCAGAGTTTGATCCACTGCCTGTAAAACGATCTGGAATCCCTGATTCTAGAGTGTCAGCAGCATAAATGAGCAGTTTTGGAACTCCTCCATCTTTCTGTTGGTACCAGGCTAAATAGTAGGTGCCATGAACATTCTGACTGGTCGTACACTTGATGCTCACAGATCCTCCCACAGCAGAGCTCACTGCTCCAGGCTGAGTCACTGTGATCTGTCCTCTGGACTCTGAGGACACAGAGACAAAAACATAAAGCAGCTTCATGGTTTTGTGGGCTTCATTTCAGAGGGACAGATGTTGATAGAGGAGAGGAGTTTGATTCTCTGGACTTTACCTGTGAAGCAGCAGCAGAGGAGAGTCCAGATGAGGACGCAGATCAAAGTCATGTTTTTGATGAGGAGGATTTCTGTGGCTTCTGTTGTGATGAAGGACAGCTGTCAGTCATCCAGTGTTCAACTCTCAGGACTATAAACTCTCCCAGAGCACTGGAGCATGGTGCTGCTGATGCAAAGTGCCTCTCTATGGAAATCATCTGACTCACTGCAGCAGGACTTGCTTAAAAAGAGTTTTTCACAGCATATTTAGCATGTGACTCACATGAACCCTGTACAATTTATAGACAGGTAACAAATTAAGAAAAACTCGACACCTACAGTGAGAAGATGTGAAAGCTGTGTGAATTTGAACAGATGTGTTAGAGCTCACCTTTATCCTCCAGTATCATCACCATCATTGACACCGAATGAAGGGACATAATCATAATCATATCATAATAGTTATAGTTGTTTTTACATATCTCACTTTGTTATTTAAATTTCCATGGCATCATTCTGCAGTGCAAAGTCTGCAGACAGGATGAGCAGTAGTCAACACCTTTTTAATTTCCAAGCAGGTGAGAGAGAGAGGACATTCAGTGGGGCACTGATACGTGTCTCTAAAGATGAATAGCAGCCCTCTTTAAATACAGTCAAACAGAAAGCATTTCCACAGCTGTTGTTCACGCCCTTGTCCCCTCCAAGAGAGACAGAGTTTACAACCTTATCTCCTCTTCCAGTGTCACATAGAGACTGCTCTTTGCCATCTCTAATAATCGGCTATGTACCACAGGCCCTCAAGGTGGCTGTAGTTAAACCTTTACTTAAAGAAACATCTTTAGACCCAGCTGTCTTAGCTAATTATAGGCCAATCTCTAACCTTCCTTTCATATAAAATATATATTGATATTTGATTATTTTTGCTTATATAAGTTCTATCAACAACACACGCTCTATCCTGGAGTTTCTGCATTGCTGTCACAGTTACGAGTGCAGGACCCAAACGCAGGACTCACTCTGAATAAAAAATCAAAAGGTGGTTTACACAGGTGTCACCATGTAAGATATATCCATATATAGAGTGCTGTGGAGAGGAACCTGGGTCAAGGGCAGCCAGGGGAAGGTCTGAGGGAAGGAAGGTCCAAACTCCTCTTCACACAATCAGTGACTCACGTTTATCCACTCAGGGTCCATAGGGAAAGAAAAAAGGCCAAAGTCCAGGGAATCTATATGGAAATAGAGATTGATGTTAGTGAGGAGCACTAGGAGAATACAAGGAAATCACGAGGCGAGCTGGATTACACTGACGGAAGTAGCAGAATGATCCAGCGCGAAATCAGACTCCACTGAGACCTTAAGTAGTGTGGGAGCAGTCAATGATGATGGATGGCAGGTGAGTTATTATCCATGACAGGTGATAAGGCTGCACAGAACAACAGATTTTCCATCCACAATACGAGGTTAGTCATTAATATACTGCAACAACATGGGAATAGAGCAGCTGCGAGAGAATTCAATATTAATGAATCTATGGTATGGAAGTGGAGGAAAATTTACAACTACAAGACAGTATGCTTTTTCTGTTGTGACTGTCTGTGACTGCATGAAGTGTGTTGGACAAACAGTGAATTATTTTGTTGAGTTTGTTTGTCTCAGAGTCAGAGAGCCGTGTCTCTCTACAGTCAGAGGTTGTGATACAATGAGTTTGTATCACTGTGGTTTACGTTCGGTGGAGGAACCAGACTGCAAGTTGGAAGTAAGTTAAACCTAAAGCTGATTTATTTTATTACTTTCTTTAATTTTTATTCCTTAATTGGAAAGCTTTCTTATTAATATTTTTGCTCGAAAACACAAAGTCACATTTGGAAATTTATATGTGAAAGGTTATTACAGTGAATAATTGAGAGTGGGGTAGTTCACAGTATGAATGATTATTTCTAGTTTCCATGTAAAGTTTTATTTTGTCGGCTTGTAGATTTAGTTCAGTCTAACAGAGTCAGAGAGCCGTGGCTCTCTACAGTCAGAGGTTTTTGTACAGCGCCTCAATGAGACCAGTGTTCCCAGTCCTGATGTCAATCACTGAGTCTTTCATGCTGTTTTTCTTCTGTCTCTTTGTTTCTTTTTGTTTGCAGATTTTAAAAGAAATAAACACATCAAATGGTCATATTTTCATCTCATAATGACAACAATCTCCTCTAGTTTCATCCTTTTGTGTCTGCTGTAAAGCTGATATTTCAACCTTTTAAAACAATAAAAATGTAACGAGGAAACATGTTCTTTGACTCTGTGAGTTTAATAAATGCACATTAAAAAATAAAGAATTCAAAATTTTATTTAAACAGACCAAAATAAAAATATCAACAAAAGACACTGAGTGTAATGGGTAGTGAAAATGGTTAAATATATTTTTAAACCCAAATATTTTTATAAGATGTTGAGGTCATGTCAGCCATAGATTATCTGTGTGCTCTTCATAATTTATAGTCTCAAAGCTGTGATCTAAAACCTAATATGTGAAATTAAAGAGCAGGGTGTCGTCTGTATTCAATCCAATTCAATTCAATTCAATTTTATTTATATAGCATCAAATCTAAACAAAAGTCACCTCAAGGCGCTTTATAGATACAGAGAAAAACCCAACAATAATGTGACCCCCTATGAGCAAGCACTTTGGCGACATATGAGAGCATGAGGGTGGGAATGGATGTTTCTGTGTGTGCCTGTTTGTTTGTGTCTATATGTCAGGTCGGGTATCAAACCCCCACATCTCTGGGGACATCTCAGGCCCTCCAAGGTATGGAGGCCTATCTCCCCCAGCTCACGGGCGCGTCACTGCAACCCCCCCCCCCCTGGCTTCTGCTCCGCGGCTGCTGAGTGACCCCTCATCTGGGACTCTCCTCAGCTTTTTCTGGGACAGTGGCGCGGCTGCCCCTCTGTTGGTCTTTCTTGGTCTCTTGTGTTCTGGGGGCCTCTGGATGTCTGGAGTCTTGATCTCCTCCATACCTGCTTCATGCCCTGGAGGACGGGGCTGTGGCCCCCCACACCCTCTAGCAGATCATTACATGAAGGAACCTTTTAATACAAACGCATTTATGCTCACAGGTGTGCACACGGGTGATCACACACACAAACTACACCCTTTTTGGCTCCTACCTCAAAGCACACTGTGTTCTGTTGATCTTACGTGCTGCACAATAATGTTTAATATTTAGTATTTACTGTCATATTCCCATATATCATTGTGATGATGTTGTTATATTGCTCTCTTTTTTGCTCGTTTTCTCTTTTTTCTTTCTCAACAGGTGATCCAGGTGAGTACTATGTATTATTTTGTCTCTTTGTTTTGTTGGTTTTTGTTTTTTTGCCCTTTATCACTGCTCCTCTTCTCTGCTGTTTTTCTTTCCCTCTCTCTTTCTCCCTTTTCTTTTCCCCAGTCAAGTCTGTCCCGTATTTAGCAAGTGAAAATAAAATAAAATAAACAATAAAAGCAAAGGTGAATCAAATAGACCAATACGGCAAGGCTGGGATGGTCCATTTGGTAAAGTAAATCCGTTTGGTACTTTTGCCATCAGAATTATTGTCTAAAGACAAAGAAAGATGCCCAACGGGACAGGCAAAAAAACAAAACAAAACAAAAAAAACCCTATGAGCAAGCACTTTGGCGACAGTGGGAAGGAAAAACTCCCTTTTAACAGGAAGAAACCTCCGGCAGAACCAGGCTCAGGGAGGGGCGGGGCCATCTGCTGCGACCGGTTGGGGTGAGAGAAGGAAGACAGGATAAAGACATGCTGTGGAAGAGAGACAGAGGTTAGTAACAGATATGATTCAATGCAGAGAGGTCTGTTAACACATAGTGAGTGAGAAAGGTGACTGGAAAGGAAAAACTCAGTGCATCATGGGAATCCCTGGCAGCTTATGTAAATGACCTCATTAATATTTGGTAAAGTGTTTTGTAAACTTATGAGTGGCTATTATATTGTTGGAGTGAATGCTTTTATTTTGAAAGTCACAGAGCGACAAGGTGCCGTAAATCAAGTGGCGTAAACCATATGGCAGAAGCGCGAGTTTTAATGCACAGAGAGAAGGTGTGCTCTATGGTTAATGGACGGGAATGGGAAAAAGAACGGCTATTAAGGTGCAACACTGAGTCGAAAGCAGTTTCTTAGCACCTGGTTGATGAGGGAACAAGGTTTGTAACAAAGTTTGTCCTGTAGATATGTATTTTGTTGTTTTACGGAGCATATAGCTGCTGACCGCTACTAAGCATAAAGGCTAAGTTTTCACCCACTAGAGGGCGCTAACGTACCTCGTCATGTTTAGGCAGCGATGCAACGATTTCCCTGTTATATGCAATAATTTACAAGTTTTAGTGTTATTTGTTATGTAAGGTAAGGAGAATTAATTTGTGATTAATGAATAAGTCAAAAGGTTAAAGGTAACACACTGTTTGATTTACTAATAGTCTTTTATTCTGTATGTTGTAGCTCTTACGGTGTGTTCACATACACGGCTGTTTAATAAAAGGATTGTGAACCATCAGTTTGAGAGACCATCTTTTCAACCGGGGATGCTACAGTAAGAGCTTGACCCCAGCTGAGAAGAGCTCCATCCCACGCTCAGCATCGAGGTCCCAGTTCCACAGCTCCACACAAAGTCTTCTGGGATCTGATGGTCAACTAAATTGCCCCGTCCTCAGCATGGAAGCATCTGAAGAAGAGACAGAGTTTGCGGAGGATCCCAAGGCCAATGAGGAAGAGGAGCCTCCACACTCTGTTCGTCGAAGGAGGCCTACTGAAAAAATGCAAGCGTATCAGGAGGAGGAGGCCCACAAGAAAGAAAAACGGCTTCTCAAAGTTTATGATGAATGGAAAAAACAAGTACGTAAAACACGAGAGCAATTAAAAGGAGACTTAACAAACAATCAAATTGCTTCACTCATGGACATGTTAGAGAATGAAAAGGAGAATGTCATAAAGTTGTATATGGAAATTAGAGAAAACATTACTCCCTCGAGTGGCACAAGGCGACTCATAGACGCATGTGAAGCAGTCACCAGAGACATTATCAAGATTGCTCATGAAAGACTCTCAGGCATAGATGACTATGATAGGGACAAGGTAAAGATACGTCTCCGTGAGCTTCTTGAGCCAGACTATGCTCAGTCCATTTACAGTTCCTCAGTCACGCACTCAAGTAAAAACTCTTCTGCCAGTAAGTCATACTCTGCAATGTCAGTAGTAGCTGTTAAAAGAGCAGAGGCTGCAGCAGAGTTAGCAGCCAAAGAAGCAGAGTATGAGGTGTTATTAGAGGAGGAAAAACAAAAGGAAAAGATTCAGCTTTTAGAAGAAAGGCAAAGAAAGGAGCTCGAATCTCAAAGGCGTGAGCTAGAGAAACTGAAGGCTGAAAAGGAGTTAAAGGCTGCACGAGCTAGACTAAGGACCTATGACACTGAGATAAAGAGTGAAATCAGTGCCTCTGATGTTGACTATAGAAACACTGCTCAGAAAGCCCCCACAGTTTCTAATCTCAGTAAAGTCCCTGACAACAATGTAGTGTCTACCTCACTTCCACAAACAGATGTCCTCTACTTAGCACAAGCAGTACTGGATAGTGTTGCATTGAACAGACTGCCAGTGCCAGAGCCCTCCACGTTCACAGGTGACCCAATACAATTCATAGAGTGGAAAGCTTCCTTTACTGCTCTCATTGATAAAAGGAACATCTCACCTGCTGACAAACTGCACTACTTAAAGAAATACATAGGAGGTCCAGTTCGACAAACGCTTGATGGCATCTTCTATAGAAACGACAGTGAAGCATACAGAGATGCATGGGAGCGTCTCAACCACAGGTATGGACATCCATTTGTGGTACAGAGGGCTTTCAGAGAAAGACTGGCAAAATGGCCAAAGATCCAAACAAATGACTCCACAGGATTCAGGGCATTTGCTGATTTCATTCAAACATGTCACGAGGCCATGCCCCACATTGAAGGCTTAAGCATTCTCAACGATTGTGAGGAGAACCAAAAACTCGTTCAAAAGTTACCAAACTGGGCGGCTGCAAGTTGGAATCGTCAGGCCACTCAGTTTATGAAAGAAAGTGGGAAGTTTCCAGGTTTAAAGGACTTTGCCAAGTTCATGTCTTCTGAAGCAGAGATCATGTGCAACCCGATTACATCATTTCAGGCTCTCCACTCTGCAAACTTCACCACCGACACTGGTAAGGGCTGCCAAAAGGACAAAAGGCCCACCTCTAGTGTTCTCCATACCCAGGCGATAACTGAGACTGAAAATAAAGGTCCAAATGTTAAGGCCCCATGCATGTTCTGTCAAAACAACGGACATAAACTTCACAGTTGTCCACAGTTCAATGGAATATTGCTTGAGGAACGAAGGAAATATATAAAGGAGAAGAAACTCTGTTATGGTTGTCTCAAACCTGGACACAGCGCAAAGAACTGTAATTACAGACTTGTATGTGAAGTGTGTAAGAAAAAACATCCTACCTGTCTGCACGACTTCAACTATAACAATGATAAATCAGCCTCAAACCAGCCACAAACTCAGATCAGCACAGAACAGGCTGCAACCACCCTGTCTCTGAATGCAGAAGCCAGTGAACAGTGCGTGAGCACCTCCATGATTGTACCAGTATGGGTTTCTTCAGAGCAACATCCAGGTACAGAAAGGCTTGTTTATGCCCTCCTAGACACGCAAAGTGACACCGTGTTCATTGACCAAGATGTGTCTAATAACCTCCTAGCTAAGGCTACCCCAATAAGGTTGAAGCTCACTACACTGCTTGGTAAGGATGTTGTTGTGCCAAGCGAACGCATCTCAGGTCTCAAGGTAAGAGGCTATAACTCCTCAGAAATGATTGAACTCCCTCCTGCTTACACTAAAGAATGTATACCAGTTAACCGCTCTCACATTCCTACCTGTGAAACGGCAAGGCGGTGGAATCATCTCAAGGAAATAAGGAACGAGATTCCTCCACAGCTAGAATGTGAAGTCGGCCTTTTAATTGGCTACAGTTGCTCTAAGGCATTAGCTCCAAAGCAGGTAATCTTAGGAGGCGAGAACGAACCCTATGCAGTTCGCACAGCATTGGGCTGGAGTATTGTAGGCCCGACATCATCTTATGGTGACTCTTCTAGCATGTCTACTGTGTGTCACAGAGTTGCAGTTAAAGAGCTTCCCCTAGTGACTCCGGCTGATGTAATCAAGGTCCTTGAGTCTGACTTTAAGGATAACGACAAGGATAACAAGTCAGTGTCTCAAGATGACATTCTCTTTCTCAACATGTTAAAGGAAGGCATTTACAAAAACACTGAAGGACATTATGAAATGCCACTTCCATTTAAGGAGAGACCCCTCCTACCAGACAATAAGCAAATGGCCACTGTGCGGCTTCAAAGCCTCAAAACCAAACTGTCAAAAGACCAAAGTTACAAGGAACAGTATATAAAGTTCATGAGTGAAATATTGGAAAGGGGTGATGCAGAGGAAGTGCAGAATGAAGCTAAAGAAGGAGAAAGATGGTATATTCCTCACCACGGGATATATCACCCCCAAAAACCAGACAAACTCAGAGTAGTGTTTGACGCCTCCGCAAAATACAGAGGTACCAGTCTTAATGATCATTTGCTGTCAGGCCCAGATTTGCTGAATAGCCTTAATGGTGTTCTCATCAGGTTTAGAAGGCATCAAGTTGCATTATTATGTGACATTGAAAAAATGTTCCACCAATTTCACGTGTATGAAGCAGACAGAGACTATTTAAGATTTTTATGGTGGAAAAATGGCGCAATGAACACTGAGCCCCAAGAGTTTCGGATGAAGGTGCACCTTTTCGGTGCTACGTCCTCACCAGGGTGTGCAAATTATGGATTAAAGCATCTTGCTAAAGAAAACGAGACACAGTTTCCTCTTGCATCTCAATTTATAATGAAGGATTTCTATGTGGACGATGGTGTAACGAGCACTCCAAGTGTCAAAGAAGCAATACAGCTCGCTCAGGAGGCTCAGACACTCTGTGCGTCAGGTGGCCTCAGACTACACAAGTTTGTAAGTAATGACAAAACTGTGTTAGAAAGCATTCCAGCATCTGAACGTGCCTCCCCACAGCAAGCATGTGACCTGGCGTTTAATGACTCTAAACTTGAAAGAGCACTAGGCATTCACTGGCACATTGGCTCAGACACACTCAGGTTTCGTTTTCGCCCCAATGTTCAACCTGCTACAAGGCGTGGCATCCTATCTATGGTTGCATCCCTTTATGACCCATTAGGATTCATCTCTCCTTTTGTACTAACAGGCAAAAGAGTGCTTCAAGAGACATGCAAACAAGGCACAGGCTGGGATGATCCCCTTCCAAGCGAATTAAGGCCAATGTGGGATAACTGGAACAGTGACTTGAAGAACTTAGAGAAAATCGTAATACCACGCTGTTATGTCCCTAAAGACTTTGGCCCAATTGTAAAAACAGAGTTGCATCACTTTTCTGATGCAAGTTCATACGGCTATGGTCAGTGTTCGTACTTAAGACATGTAAACAAAGATGATAAAGTGCATTGTGCTTTAGTCACAGCAAAGACCAGAGTTGCTCCCATCAAGGTAACAACAATACCAAGACTCGAACTGACCGCTGCTGTTGTCTCCATTACTGTAAGTAGCATGTTAAAAGATGAGCTTGGATTGACACAGATAGAGGAGTATTTCTGGACGGACTCTAAGGTAGTTTTAGGCTACATTAATAATGATGCAAGACGTTTTCACACATTTGTCTCCAATAGAGTTCAGAGGATAAGGCTCAACAGCTCTCCCCAGCAGTGGAGATATGTCCCTTCTGAGGAAAATCCTGCAGACATTGCCTCTAGAGGTTCAGGTGCAAGTGAGCTCATCATATCCAACTGGTTCAAAGGGCCACAGCTTCTATGGGAAAAGGAAATACCTCCACCTGCTGACATCGACATGAACATACCACTTGGAGACCCAGAGGTTAAGAAGGTGCAGGCACTGAACACGCTCAAAACAGAGAAAAAAGGTTTATCAGACAAGTTAACAAAGTTTTCCTCATGGTACAAAGCCACCCAAGCCATAGCTCGACTCATTCGCTGTGCCAAGGGAGACAAAACAACAGGCCACAGTACAGTACAAGAAAGACAAAATGCACAATGTGTTATTCTAAGAGACACACAAGCAAGTGAATATGCAGAGGAGATAAGGTTGCTAAAGAACGGGAAACCACTTCCACACAAAAGTAAACTGTTTCAAATGGACACTTTTCTTGATACTGATGGACTCCTTAAGGTGGGAGGAAGACTTAAAGATGCTTCATTCTCCTCAATACTGAAACACCCAGTGATAGTTCCAAAAGGTCACCATGTCACTCAACTAATAATAGATCATTTCCACAGTAAGGTGCAGCACCAAGGGAAAGGTTTTACAATCAATGAGATCAGAGTGAATGGATTTTGGATTCCAGGCATCAACAAGGCCGTAGCAAATTTTATACACCACTGTGTGAAGTGTCGCAAACTCAGAAGAGGCACAGAGGAACAAAAGATGTCTGATCTCCCAACGCTCCACCCTTTACATTCTGTGGAATGGACTGTTTTGGTCCTTTTCTAACCAAACAAGCTCGCAAAGAGCACAAGCGTTATGGACTTCTTTTTACATGCCTTTGCTGCAGAGCAGTGCACATAGAAATGTTGGACAACATGACTACAGACGCCTTTATCAATGCGCTCCGCTGTTTTATAGCCATAAGAGGAGCAGTCAGTGAGATTAGATGCGATCAAGGAAGCAACTTTGTCGGAGCCAAAAATGAGCTACAAGAAGCTTTAAAACAAGTGGACTCCAATCGCATTACCACATTTCTTGCAGAGAAGCAGTGTGACTTCAAAATGCACACTCCTCATTCAAGCCATACAGGAGGTGTATGGGAAAGACAAATCAGGACAGTTCGAAACATTCTGCGCTTCACAATTTCACTTTCATCTGGCAGAATGGATGACGCATCGTTAAGGACATTCTTTTATGAGGCAATGGCGATTGTCAACAGCAGGCCTCTAACGGTGGACAACCTAAGTGACCCAAGCAGCCCAGAGCCCTTGACGCCAAATCACCTGCTTACTATGAAATCAAAGATATCCCTGCCCCCTCCAGGCACATTCATCAAAGAGGATATTTACGCACGTAAAAGGTGGCGGCAGGTGCAGTACTTATCAGAACAGTTTTGGTCACGTTGGAAAAGGGAGTATCTATCCAACATCGCAACAAGACAGAAATGGCACACTCCAAGGAGAAACTTGAAAGTTGGAGATGTTGTCATGGAGAAGATGGATGATCTACCCCGCAATGAATGGAGATTAGCACGTGTAGTGGACACAGTAACTGACAAAGACGGACTTGTAAGAAAAGTAAGGATTTGCTTCGGAGAAAGGAAGACTGAGAAGGGACAATGTTCAAGTAAACGTTCTATAGTGGAACGCCCAGTGCAGAAACTGGTTTTGCTATTAGAGACTGTTTAACTGTATTCTAAAGTTTAAGGTTCAATGGAACTATGTGTTATCATACAGTTTAATGGTTACGGGTCATTTCTTCATTAGGAAATCATTATCGCTTCAGTTAATTCCCAGTTAAGCTCTTAATGATTTGGTGGGAGTGTAAATGACCTCATTAATATTTGGTAAAGTGTTTTGTAAACTTATGAGTGGCTATTATATTGTTGGAGTGAATGCTTTTATTTTGAAAGTCACAGAGCGACAAGGTGCCTTAAATCAAGTGGCGTAAACCATATGGCAGAAGCGCGAGTTTTAATGCACAGAGAGAAGGTGTGCTCTATGGTTAATGGACGGGAATGGGAAAAAGAACGGCTATTAAGGTGCAACACTGAGTCGAAAGCAGTTTCTTAGCACCTGGTTGATGAGGGAACAAGGTTTGTAACAAAGTTTGTCCTGTAGATATGTATTTTGTTGTTTTACGGAGCATATAGCTGCTGACCGCTACTAAGCATAAAGGCTAAGTTTTCACCCACTAGAGGGCGCTAACGTACCTCGTCATGTTTAGGCAGCGATGCAACGATTTCCCTGTTATATGCAATAATTTACAAGTTTTAGTGTTATTTGTTATGTAAGGTAAGGAGAATTAATTTGTGATTAATGAATAAGTCAAAAGGTTAAAGGTAACACACTGTTTGATTTACTAATAGTCTTTTATTCTGTATGTTGTAGCTCTTACGGTGTGTTCACATACACGGCTGTTTAATAAAAGGATTGTGAACCATCAGTTTGAGAGACCATCTTTTCAACCGGGGATGCTACAGCTTACGTCTATTGCAGCATAACTAAGGGAGGATTCAGGGTCACCTGGTCCAGCCCTAACTATATGCTTTAGCAAAAAGGAAAGTTTTAAGCCTAATCTTAAAAGTAGAGATAGTGTCTGTCTCCTGAATCCAAACTGGAAGCTGGTTCCACAGAAGAGGGGCCTGAAAACTGAAGGCTCTGCCTCCCATTCTACTTTTAAATACTCTAGGAACAACAAGTAGGCCTGCAGAGCGAGAGCGAAGTGCTCTAATAGGGTGATATGGTACTACAAGGTCATTAAGATAAGATGGGGCCTGATTATTTAAGACCTTGTACGTGAGGAGCAGGATTTCACGTCTGCTGCTGTAATTTATTAATTTCAGGATGTCTTGTGTCTGTATCTTTCTGTTCTGTCTGGTGTTGCACTCTCTTTGTTTTGTTTTGTTTTGTTTTTGTTTGTTTTTTTCAATTTTTGTACACTTGCAGTTTATGTATTCCTGTTTTGATTTTCTGTTATATATGGTATATGTATCAGCATGGTCTTGGAGGAACATTGTCTCATTTTACTGTGTACTGTAACACTGCATATGGTTGGAATGACAAATAAGCCACTTGACTATATCTTCAGTGAACTGTATCAGTCTCTGCAGTATCTTCCAGTTGCAGCAGTCACTTCAGTTTCTGTTCAGTCTGACTGAGGGAGGTTTTTGTACGACTGTTTTTCACTGTGTGAGATAAAGATGACTGCTTGGCCAGAATTCACCCTTACAATAATAAACTGCTGCATCTTCAGCCTGGACTCCACTGATGGTCAGAGTGAAATCTTTGTTTGATCCACTGCCTGTAAAACGAGCTGGAATCCCTGATGCTCGATTGCCATAGTAAATCAGAAGTTTAGGAACACCTCCATCTTTCTGTTGGTACCAATATAGGTCTGTCCCACCATCTACCGCATGACTGGTCGTACACTTGATGCTCACAGTTCCTCCCACAGCAGAGCTCACTGCTCCAGGCTGAGTCACTGTGATCTGTCCTCTGGACTCTGAGGACACAGAGACAAAAACATAATGCAGCTTCATGGTTTTGTGGGCTTCATTTCAGAGGGACAGATGTCGATAGAGGAGAGGAGTTTGATTCTCTGGACTTTACCTGTGAAGCAGCAGCAGAGGAGAGTCCAGATGAGGACGCAGATCAAAGTCATGTTTTTGATGAGGAGGATTTCTGTGGCTTCTGTTGTGATGAAGGACAGCTGTCAGTCATCCAGTGTTCAACTCTCAGGACTATAAACTCTCCCAGAGCACTGGAGCATGGTGCTGCTGATGCAAAGTGCCTCTCTATGGAAATCATCTGACTGACTCCAGCAGAGACTTGGATCAATCTGATTTCTATCAGTGGATCAATCACTTCATGATAATATTGACCAACAGTCTCCAATTAGACGCATTTGTGTTGAAATTGTTCCTTTCTGAATGTCTGTTATTTAAACCCACTTCATTTTTCTACAACATTATGGTTTTCATACCACTTTAAAGCGCCTTAAAGAAGTTAAACATTTTCCACTTTATAGTTTTACAAAATGACAGAGAAAACTGAAGAAAACTATTTTCAGGAAAATGGATAAAATCAGTCCTGTCACTATTATTAAATGAGATCATTTAATTTATGATCATTAGATCATTGAGGGTCACGCGATTATTTTTAAATTCATGATTCACTGTCTTCCTTAGATTTGATTGAACACAAGTTTGACATTTTATCGATTTCAGAGTCAGAGAGCTGATCAGTGAGTTTGTATCACTGTGGTGGACTTTTGGTGGAGCAACAGGCTGGAAGTGAACTGTTAGTAGATTTGAGTCACTCAAAGAACTAAATTCTGTACTTTTATTGATTCATTTTAAAACCCTGATGCTGCTGCTACATTTTGTTGAACTTTACTAATTATATATTCTGACTCTTGGATGTGTTACATTTTGTCTTCAGACAGAGTAATATCTTCTTCACTTCTTCTTTTGTCTCCCTGAAAATGTTTCAGTAGAACTTTTGTCTCTAAAGCAAATATTGTTTGAAGTTTTTAAATTTCAGAGATAATATATTTTACATTTTGTTCACCCTTTGTCAAAGGTTTACTTTTGCATAGCAGAAATAAAAACACTTCATCAGCATGTTGTCCGAGTTTAACTAATTTAATGAGTTTTCTTTTTTTTAAATTTAATATCTGTCATTGACGAGAGGCCCTCCAAGAACATAAATCTCCACCAAGGCAGCTCATTCTACTGGCAGTATTTACTTTGAAGGAAATCGTTTTGTATTTTTTTCTTTCTATATTTTGTTTTCTTGGTTTTTAAAATAAATACATTTTAAGAAGTTTGGAGTGCTGTAGAAGTCAGATAAGGGTAGAATGATGGATTTTTACACAAACATTGTATTATTCCTTTATATAGGAGCAGATTGTCAGGGGCCTGGGAGAGTCTCGCCATGTTTGGTCATGACACTGCTCCCAGGCGGGGTCCTCTCCAGTTTTCCTTACAGCCGCACCTTTTCACAGTCAGAGGCATTTCATAGAGTGACAAGTTTTCTCCTCATTTTTACGTCAGGGACATGAGCTCCATGTCAGGAACCAGTCACACACAGATGACAGGACAGAGAAGATTTTGATGTTTCAGACATGATCACCTGCACAAAGCCTGCACAACCTGATCCTAAGGCTACGTCCACACTAGCCCGGACAGATTTGAAAACGGCCTTTTCTTCTGAAAATGCTCCGCGTCCACACTAGCGTTTTCAGTCGTTTTCACAGAGTTGTGCGTCCACATTGAAAACGTTCCAGTCCTGCGCAAAAGCGAGTGAGAATTAAAGAATTTGAAGAAAAGCTATCTGGAGCATGTACAAACTGATATTAATCTTTTTTTAGTGCTGTCAAAATTGAGAGCAATCAAAACAACTGCTGTATAATGCCCTCTGCTATCTTTGTTTAATCGGTCACATGACTGCATCACATGACTAAAATGCGTCATCGTTTTAGAAAGTCGACGTTTTAGAGTGTCCACACTGCGACGGGACAGCTCCGTTTTGAAATGTATGCGTTTTCGAGAGCGTTCTCAAAACTCTCAAAGCCGAAGTTTATAGTAGTGCAGAAGCGAATGTGTGTTGTCGTTTCAACAATAACGGTTCACAACTTTTCCTTGGTTGCATAACAGTGTACAAGGGGGGCTTATTTTCCACTGTGCCAAAGTTTATTCAAATCAGTCAACAAGTGTGACCCAGCCTTTGTCCGTGTAGGCTTTAGAAATTTAGGGAAAAGGCTATCTTCAGGTTCTCAGGACATGCAAAAAGTCAGTTACATATCCATGCCATTAACATCTTTGCTCAAAAAGAGAATACTGTTGTCACAAACAAGGATGCAGTGGACTCGAGAGCAGACTCAATTGCTCGAACTATGTACAATTTATTTGAAGGAAAAAGGTACTTAAACAAGGCTGGGTCTAACAGAAACTATTCGCAGGAACTGAAGGAGACCAGAGGACGGGAAAACAGACGTGGAACACAAAGAGAACACGGGCGGGAACTTCTGCAAACACAGGAAAGAGGTTTTACTGATCTGGTAAACAATTAAAGGGCTGAGGTGAGTGGTACTAGTGGAGAGTCTTGTGCTTACTTGAAAACACCGACTATTAGGCAGAGGAGGGGTTGCCGTGGGAGCATCCCAGGGATGGCTGAGAATGTGGGGAAGCTGGTCCAGGTTCCAGGGTGTCCAGGGGAGAGGGATCCACCGTTGAAGTACGGGCTGGAGGGCAGGCTGAGGAGAAGGTGAGTGTGTAGTCCTAGGGTTCTAGGCAGACTGGAGAACGGAGTGGAAACAGAGCACGACGGGTGATGTATCTGGAGAACACAGGAGAACACATTTACCCACGGTCCAGACAAACAGAGTCCAAACACAGTGGAGGCTAGTTTACCACTAGTGGTAGCAGGACGAACTGGCGAGGAGTGGCAGGCAGCGCTGGCTTGAAAACCCTCCAGATGGAGGCCCAGAAATTGGAAGCAGGTGATGAGCTGGCCAACTCCACCCCAGGGGACGGGCAACAGGAACCTGGACCACACCCGACCAGACACTCCCACGGCATATGACAACTGTAGCTTCACAGCTTTCTTCAGCTGTTGCCAGATAAAAGGAGGAAGCAAGTTATGGATTATTGAAGACTGTAGGCTCCATCAAATACTTAGCTTGGCAAGGTTTAGCTCTACGACTCAAGACTCAAGAAGTTTATTGTCATTTCGTATGGTGTTACCCAGGCTGAAACAAAATACTGTTTCTCATCAGCCTCTACAGTGCAATAAACAATACAGTTTAAAAAGAATACGTTTAAAAAAGAGCAGCAATAAATAATAAAAAAGGCAGTAATAAACTGCAACAATATAGATAGGGATAAATAACATAAAATCTAAATTCTAAAACAAACTCATTCAGGTAGGTAGCAGCAGTCCTTTCACAGAAGGTCATGTAGGTGTAGTTGTTGGTATAGTTTATTGGTGTCAATACATTGATGTAAATGATTGAATAGAAAAAACAAATAAGCAGAGTTGCCATGTGGAATTTCTTCCATCTGGCAATAATTTCCTTTGGCATTAATAAAGTATTCTGATTCTGATTCTGAATACAGCAGTGGAGAGCCGACAGGCAAACATTCCGGTGGGCCTCTGGCATTTAAAACAAACCTATTTATTTATTTAGAGAAAAAGAAGAAGAAGGTTGAACTTTTTTGATGTCAATAAAAAAAGTTAATAAAGGCCGGCACATGGATGTGGAGAGAAATGCAGATTCAATCACAGGAAGTCAGGATAAAGTTCACTCAGAAGCTTTATTATGCAACACAATAATAAACAATGGCACTGGAGACGATTTCTTAGTGTGGGGATCACAAAAGTGAAGGTTTTGGCAGGTGGAGTGGGGGTCGCTCCAGTGGGAGTGATGTTGGCTGAGTGAGCTGGATGGATGAGTGTACTGAGCTCAACATGATTAATCCAGTGATGAAGAACAGTTGAAGGCAGGAGAGCAGACAGGTGATGAAACATGAGCCTGAGAACATGAAGCAGCGTGAGCATGACCTGCGTACAGGTCGGTATGCAAACTGCTGATAATGTGACTGGTGGATCTGAGAAGCTCCTGAGAGCACAAGGAGAACAAGGAAAGGTAAACACAGCACGAGACGTAAAGGCAGCCTGTTACTAACATGTTTTGAGCAGACGGACCAGCAAAGAAGAGATGCTGATGCTGGTCTTAAACACTGCCGCTTGTCCTGGATCACAATCAAGTGAGCATGGCAGGTGTGCTGATGAGGGCTCCGCCCAGAGGTGGAAGCACAGAGACGACATGGAAAAACACAGCCAGCTCCCCCTGACCATGACACTTTTAATGCCCATTTATAGAAAGTCATTTCTTGAACTGCTGGTTCAGTGTTTTATTTATAAATACCTGCTCCAAAACCACGGAGGTCAGGCAGAGAGACACTCTGAAAATGAAGGACAAAAACATTATTATCCATCCTGAACGTGTTTTGTCATCTGAGTTCAGGAAGTTGTTCTCAGGTCACCGTTACCTTGAACCTCAGTGTAGAACAAACAGAAACTTCAGATCCTTCATTCCCTCAGCTGTTAGATTCCTGAACGCTGACAGGAGTCGTTTAGATGAATGTTTCTGTGATTCTTCATTTTCAGACATTTACCCTTCATATTCTGTTTATTTATTTCGAACATTTTTGTTCATTTTGATGTATTTATTTACTTTTTCCTTGACCTCATTGCTTGTTTATCTCTGCCTTGACGTGCAACAGTGCTCGTGATTATTGTTTAAAGACTGTAGGCTGTGTGAGTTTGACCATGTGAGCAGGTAGTGTGGGAAAGCTGCAAACAAACTTTGGAATTAATAAAATTATCTGAACTGTGAATCTAATTTTAAAAATGCAATTTATAAAAGCATGTTGCACTGTTTCTTTTTTATTTTTATAACATTATGCAAACAGTGAATGATTTTGTTGAGTTTGTTTGTCTCAGAGTCAGAGAGCCGTGTCTCTCTACAGTCAGAGGTTTTTGTACGGCACCTCAATGAGTTTGTATCACTGTGGTACACGTTCGGTGGAGGAACCAGACTGGATGTTAACTGTAAGTACATTTCACTCATTTATGAAGCTCAAACTTGTATCATTAAGGTTCATTTCATTTCCTTCTACATAAATACTTCATGTTTCTCATAAATATAAAATCTAATATCAGTGTAAATTTTGAATTCAGGCTAAAATCGTCTTGTGTATTTATTTTCACTGGAAATTAAACTTTCAAAAGTTTTTTTTTTCTTGAAGAAAAGTAGAAAACGTTTATATATTTTACATTCTCATAAAAGTTTTGTCTTCAACCTTTTGCTGCAAATAATGTGACATCCATCTAAAATTAATAGTTCTTAAAGATTTAACATTATTAACGACACATTAACAGTTTGCTGTCTGAGGGTTGATGATTTTATGAATTTTAATGTGTGAGTAAGTACAGTTATCTTTATTGTTCCCTAATAGACCAAAAAAAGGTCTTTGCTTTTTTCTGTTTTACATACAATTGTTTATGACAAGTTTATGAGAAAAATCTGACATGTTCATTTCTGTTTGTTTTCTAATTATAAAACTAATAAATAATACAAACATAACGCACATGAGTACATCAGAAGTCAAAGAAACACTTTAATATTTTTATCTTTGGTACTGAAACTCGTCTGTTGCCATGGTTCAGCAGTGAAGCCTGTCTGTTTCTATGGTTACCAATCTCAGATAGAGAAGTGAAACAGCTGGAGAGCAGTTTCAACTCCCAGTTTCTCTAACATCTCTCTCTCTCCCTGCAGTGGGTCGAGTCCCCCCCCTCCCTGACCGTGCTGGCGCCCTCTAGTGAGGAGCTGCAGCAGGGGAAGGCTACAGTCATGTGTGTGGCCAACAAGGGCTTCCCCTCAGACTGGAGGCTGTCCTGGAAGGTGGATGGAAGAAGCAGCAGTGGAGAGGAGAGCAGGAGCCCCGGGGCGCTGCAGAATGACGGCCACTACAGCTGGAGCAGCACCCTGAGGCTCCCTGCAGACCAGTGGGAGAAGGTGGGCTCTGTGACCTGTGAGGCCACCCAGGGCTCCCACACTCCACTCTCAGAGACTCTGATGACAGACCAGTGTTCCCAGTCTTGAGCTGACTTACTGGGACTCTGATACTGGCTTTAGTCTGCAGCTTCTCTCAGTCTGCTCCCTCTGTGTCTGTATTGCTTTGATAGTTTTCATGTTTTCATGCTTGTGGCACTGTTGATGGTTTTAATACTTCAAATAAAAACTGAGGTCTTCAAATAGTGGTTTTCATGTGTTTCCATTCAGCTGCTCTTCTGTCTGATAATCATCCTTCAGCTTCAGCAGTGATGCTTCCATACACTGAAAATCTCTGCTTCAGTAACTTTGACTGAGAGAATCACATGTGCTGTATCACATCAGAGTGTAAATGTAAAAAAATGAAAACAACTAAAAAAAAGAAAAGAAAAAGCAATAAGTTAAAAATAGAATCACAGCCAACAGCTGCTCCCTGTTATAAATAGTTTTAAGGTCTTTTGCAGCTGCATTATTTTCCATCATGTTGGACTTTGTGATGATATTTGCTGTTGGGTGTAGAAGAAGTAGAAAACATGGTGACAGATTATTGTAACCTGCATGTGACCCATGATGAGACCCGTCCTGGTTTTCTTCAAAGTCAGAATTGATAAAATAACCCAAAGAAAAACTAAACTTTCTTTATCAACATAGGAGACACTAAAAATGTCTCTTTCAGAACATCAGTGCAGGTTAAAAAGTGTAAATGTCAGAATAATTTATGTCACAAAGATGAAGTTAAAGACTTGATGAACTAAACTTTAAATCTTCAGATCAAATCATGTGAAATATTTCTGTGACTAAGAATGTAGCTGAGCAATCTACATACATACATATATCAGTACTGCAGTTTACTAAAATATTCTCATTTAATAACTACTTCCCAGTTTGAATATTTACAGGAGAGTTTCTTCATCACAGATCTGACTCACAGTATCAACTGTTTTGTGTTTCACATGTTCTTCTGTGCGAGCTCGTCAGGATGGACACAAGTCTGATGTTTTGAGTCAAACCCACATAAACATTACTGTGTGTGTGTGTGTGTGTGTGTGTGTGTGTGTGTGTGTGTGTGTGTGTGTGTGTGTGTGTGTGTGTGTGTGTGTGTGTGTGTGTGTGTGTGTGTGTGTCCTCAGTGAACTGTATCAGTCTCTGCAGTATCTTCCAGCTGCAGCAGTCACTTCAGTTTCTGTTCAGTCTGACTGAGGGAGGTTTTTGTACGACTGTTTTTCACTGTGTGAACACCCACTGACTGTTAGGATAGTGCCAACTCTGACAGTAATAAACTGCTGCATCTTCAGCCTGGACTCCACTGATGGTCAGAGTGAAGTCAGACTTTGATCCACTGCCTGTAAAACGAGCTGGAATCCCTGATACTCGATTGCTAGTGTAGTAAATGAGACGTTTAGGAACTCCTCCATCTTTCTGTTGGTACCAGGCTAAATGGTTGTTGCCATGAACATTCTGACTGGTCGTACACTTGATGCTCACAGTTGCTCCCACAGCAGAGCTCACTGCTCCAGGCTGAGTCACTGTATATTGTCCTCTGGACTCTGAGGACACAGAGACAAAAACATAAAGCAGCTTCATGGTTTTGTGGGCTTCATTTCAGAGGGACAGATGTTGATAGAGGAGAGGAGTTTGATTCTCTGGACTTTACCTGTGAAGCAGCAGCAGAGGAGAGTCCAGATGAGGACGCAGATCAAAGTCATGTTTTTGATGAGGAGGATTTCTGTGGCTTCTGTTGTGATGAAGGACAGCTGTCAGTCATCCAGTGTTCAACTCTCAGGACTATAAACTCTCCCAGAGCACTGGAGCATGGTGCTGCTGATGCAAAGTGCCGCTCTATGGAAATCATCTGACTGAAAACAACAAGTAGTTGGATCAAATAGTCGATGCTGTTTATCAGTTAATCAGTCAGTTTATGAAAATGTTTTCTTTCTTGTGTTTTAGGACACATCCAGACATTGATGGATGTGTGGGATTTTTAAATTTGGGTATTTTCTGCAATCTTTTACAAAAACATGTCCATTGACTGAGAGAGGCAAGAAAATGTTTCATGATCAAACCAGAGCAGTACTTTGTAATATAACCCCAAGTGTTGCCAAATGCCAACAAAACATGCAAACAATGTCTGAAGATAAAGGCACAGACATCCATCCTTGTAAGACAAAATCTGATTTCCTCTTGTTCACTTAAAAAAGAAGAAGAAAAGAAATGTTGTACTTGTCTACTCAAACACATGAACAGAGTTTCAGAGAATCTTCACCCTGAAAGAGGTTTTAGAAACTTACCTGTCAGCAAATCAAAGAACCGCTTACATGTAAGCAACAGGACAGAATAGAAAGATTTCCCCCAAAAAAGAACCTGCACATTTGAACATGGCGTCAAAAATGAAAGACATTAAAAAATCAGAGGAAAGGTACAATTTGCAAAACCTATTTTAGAGTTTTGTAAAACTCAGTACAAAAAAACTTGCAGTGATTCACATTGATGCATGATGCTGACCACAGGATGCAAAAGTTAAACATGCCCACAGCGCAGAATCATTCATCTCTGTTTTAATTTGATATTTTTATAACAGGACAACCTGTGAGGCTGGAAAGACTTCGGTTTCATGCCCTGAACAGGTCACTTTCTGTTTGGTGATGTAGTGTCTGCAGTGTTGGGAAGGTTACTTTTAAAATGTATTCCACTACAGATTACAGATTACATGCCCCAAAATGTATTTTGTAACGTATTCTGAATACTTTGGATTACTTAATATATGATCATGCTTTTTACAACTACATGAATGTACTATTGCTGTTTGATTTATTACTGTTACTGAAGCCTACTTGCCGTACCAATAACAACTCGATTTTTACATCTTAATATAAATGAGTAACAGTAGGTGGACATTAGGTAAGGCTGCACTTTTTGCAGTAATCTGCAAACGCATATATAAAACAGGTCCGCGGCTCCAAACCGTAGTAAAGGGACCTCTGGCTAATCCGTCGGGTTCGTGTCGGGCTCGTAGCTGAAAACTAGCTTTACTTTGTTGTCTGGGTCAAGTTTGTAAGAGACAGAGAGAGGCGTTGAAAGGCTGCTCCAGCAGAACTTATTGTTTCGGAGGAAAACACGAACACAGTGTCCAGTCGAGTCTTAACAGCTTACTTACAGCTGGGCTCGTCAGGCTCTCTGTTTGGCTGCTGTGGTTATTATTATATTTACATGCTTCCAGCTCCCGTTTCTGCTCGATGACAGCTCGTACTTTTTCTCCCTCTTCGCGCTCACAGACACATAACAGGTACAGCAGTCCATTCTCCCTGCAGCACGGACTACACTGCCCATCAGGCTGCATTCTTTAGGGCGATGCCTGTAACACTCTGCCTGTTGCCTTCATATTAAATCATTTTTTGAATAATAATTTTTAAATATTTTTAAATATTTCTTCACGTCATAATGCTGGCAGCAAGTAGAGATGACATGGGCCGCAAGATTGAGACACAGACATTAGAGCCTCTTAATGTTTTCTTTGAGTTTCAATCAGCGTGGAATTACCATAGAGAGTGCACAGCCTAACATATGAAACAGGAGAAGACGTGTAATCCATTTATTTCAACAAAGTAATTGTAATCTGAATTGATGTGATTAGCAGAGTAATCCAAAGAGCGGGAATGTGCTGGAAATATCTTTTATTTTATGAATTTGTCACATGTTTTAGTAATATCACTTTTGGGTCACTTCAAGGTTCACATGTGGGGAAGCATTCAGCTTTTACTCTATTGCACAAAGTCAGGCATCGTGAGAAAGATGGTGACACCCAGAGGGGGAGAATTCAACAGGTGGTGAAGTCTTTTGTTAATCAGGTCTTTGAGGATGTGGGGAAGAGGCAAGGAGCAGTCTCTATGTGACACTGGAAGAGGAGATAAAGTTGTAAACTCTCTCCCTCTCTTGGAGGGGTCAAGGGTGTGACAACAGCTGTGGAAATGCCTTCTGTTTGACTGTATTTAAAGAGGGCTGCTATTCATCTTTAGCAGTGTTGGGACTAACGCGTTATTAAGTAACGCGTTACAGTAACTACGTTATTATTGTGGTAACGAGCACGGTAACTAGTTATTATGCCAAAATCAGGAACGCGTTACTAGTTACTGGGATTTAAATATGGTCGTTACTCGTTACTTCGTGTGGTGGCTATCGCGGAGCTTCCACAGAGTCAGTAACATTAGCAAGTGGTGGAAGCCAGCAGGTGGATGAAGGAAAAGGGAGGCAAGAGGAGAGACCCGAAGCAGCCGCCGGTCCGAGTGTGAACTGAACTTCAGGTAAGAAGTTATGACCTGCAGTCTATCTGGGTCAGATATGAACCAAGTTTAGGTGGAGTTTATTTTCGTTATGCTGACTTTTTCCGTACTGCGTGCTAGCTAGCATGACGGAGTTTCTATACAGCTGGGTGGGTGCTATGATGTTAATGATGTTGCACTTTATTTTGTTCATAAGTTATTAGAGTTGCCAACCATCCCGTCTGGTATTCAGAGAAAATATTACGCGTTTCTTATTGAGGTGAAAGGGAACAGTTTGTCCCGTAATTCAGCTACAATGAAAAAGACACAAAGCTGGATTTATTCTGTGTTTACGCTGCACAGCTGCCTCTTCTTCTCTCATCCTCTCACCCTCCCTCTCCTGTTTCTACTTCAATTATGAAACTGATCAATGATCAGCTGATCGGCTCTCTTGTTTGTTTATCGCCCACTTTGCGCCGAAAGAGGAAACCAGCGGATATCGCGCTAAACAACAGCAGCACGTTTAAGCTTGATCAGCTGTTGTTAGAATTTATTTAATATTAATTTCTAGTATCAGCTGATGTTGGCTGGAGCCACAGCTGTAAAGCTGCTGGTCATGATGTCGGTTTGGATATGTGGTGAGAGGGACACATGAAGATGAAACCAGGAGATGTCCTTACTGAATCATCAGAGCTATGATGGAGAAACAGGTTTACCTTTTAGGTGACATGAATGAGTTGAAGGGAAGTTATGAACTGTTTCTGAGAGACAAATAACACCAGGATCCTTTTTTAGGTAGCTGACAGCTGGTAACTGTGCAGGGGCGGGTCTAGCAAAGTTTTGTCAGGGGCCCAGGTAGGGCATTAACAGGGAGAGGGGGGCACAAAGAAATACTTTTCTTTCTTATTCTCATTTAAAATGTCTCGCTTTTAAAAAATAATTATCTGAATCTTACAACAAACGATTGATAGATTAATGCATATATACCATCAAAACAGTGTACATCACTGTCACAACAGCGTTTATTTTCATTCAAAGGCTTTATGATTTTTCCTATAATGGTGGAAAAAATGCCCGGGCCAATTTTCTGTCCCAGTCCAGCCCTGTATGCAGCTCATCTGCAGTCTGGTGTTACCAACATCTTCCTATTCAGAAGGCAGAATTTCCGAGTTCTGAGTACAATCGAAAGCACCACGACTGCAGTTTTTGTGTTGGATGTAAAAGGCGCACATGACGCTGTGACGTAGGCTAGAATCATGGCAGCAGTCAACGACGGTCCAGGCGTGGGATTTCTCTCGTGGAAATATGCACATTATCTTTTCCTTTCTATTGGTAGGTGGCACAGTGCACTTGTGGCAAGTAAGCAAGCTAGAAGACTGGCAAAGTTATGGAAGCAACACATTAACAAGAGAATTCTGAGTAAAACCAAAGTTACTTTCCCTAGTAACTAGTTACTTTGAAAGTAACGAGTAACTTGAAGTAACTGAGTTACTTTTGAGAGAAGTAACTAGTAATGTAACTAAGTTACTATTTTAAAGTAACTTACCCAACACTGATCTTTAGAGACACGCATCAGTGCCCCACTGAATGTCGTCTCTCCCTCAACTGCTTGGGAATTAAAAAGGTGTTGGCTCATCGTGTCTGCAGACTTTGTTGATTATATTTCCATGACATTATTCTGCAGTGACAAAGTGAGATATGTCACAACAAAGGAGCGAAAACTGAAAAAGTGTTTGTTTACATTGTTGAGTTAACACCGAATATAAAAGCTTCAGTGCTCTTTGGTACGGATTCTCCAGTTTTTTATTTAAAAGTTTTATAATTACGATTTTGATTATGTCCCTACATTCGGTGTCAATGATGGTGATGATACTGGAGGATAAACGTGAGCTCTAACACATCTGCTCAAATTTACACAGCTTTCACATCACTTCATTGTAGGGGTCGAGTTTTTCTTTATTTGTTACCTGTATATGAATCTACAGTGTTCAGTTGAGTCACATTCCAAATATGCTGTGAAAAATTCTTTTTAAACAAGTCATGCTGGAGTGAGTCAGATGATTTCCATAGAGGCACTTTGCATCAGCAGCACCATGCTCCAGTGCTCTGGGAGAGTTTATAGTCCTGAGAGTTGAACACTGGATGACTTGGGAAAACAGCTGACTGGAATACACATAATGATGCCACAGGGAAACAAAACACCATGAACATGGGAATACTCGACTCTTCAAAGTAAAACAGGAAACTTGGAGAGACATAGACAGGATAACATATGATAGACTAACACAGAAGACAGGAAAAGACTCACAAACAAGGAGACTTAGGTGGTAACACAACTAGGCTAAACTTCAATTAAACCCTAACTAAGCATAACACCACAAGAACGTAACATATTTTAATATAACCTAAGAAACCAAAAATACTAAATAAACTCAAAACACAGGGTCACAGACTCAGCCCCTGACACTAGGGATCAGTTAATGCTTTAATGAGGATGGAAATTATGTGAAACTATGTTTTTACAATCATTAGAGCTTAATCTAAATGTCAAGGAGATTTTGGGCCGATGTGTTACAGAGCTCTCTGTCTGCATGATTTGGGAGAAAGGGCCTCATCCCTCCAGTACAGTTCAAAGTCTTTGAGAATCAGTGCCAAGGAGCACTGAAGATGTTCCTTTCAGTGCCAACTAGACACTAGTTTTAAAATGTATATATATATATATATATATTCAGTTTATTGGAGGCAAATATGTCTTTATGTACTTTTTTTTTAGTATTTATGGATTTATCACAATTAACCTACACTGTATATCATGTGAAAAATGAAAAAAATATATTTTTGAGAATCAAAAGGTCTCAGTACTGACACATATTAAATCAAGTTTTAAATTCTATTTCAAGTTGATGATTTGATATCATCAGAGGAAGAAGTCCTCCAAAAATCCACTTCATCCATTTTCAAAACTCATATATTCAAAATAAAAATATATCTTCTTTAAATGGGTAGCACTGCAATAATTTCATTTTTTAGATCAGTTGGTAAAACTGAAAAGGAAGGAGTGAATTATTTTGTTGAGTTTGTTTGTCTCAGAGTCAGAGAGCCGTGTCTCTCTACAGTCAGAGGTTTTTGTACGGCGCCTCAATGAGTTTGTATCACTGTGGTACACGTTCGGTGGAGGAACCAGACTGGAATTTGGAAGTAAGTCAGCCTTAGAGCATAATTAAATATATATATATATATATATATATATATATATATATATATATATATATATATATTCCTTTAATATTCATATATATATATATATATATATATATATATATATATATATATATATATATATATATATATATATATATATATATTCCTTTAATATTCAGCATACTAGGAAACATTTTATGTTAATGATTCATTACTTTATAATTTCATAATATTTTTGGGGGGTATGAAATAAAGTGAGCTTTTAAAGTGTATATTCAAAAACTGATTACATTTTCGAATGAAAGCCTAGGATACTTCATAGTATTAATTATTATTTGTGGTTCTGATGATAAAGTTGTATTTTGAGGGCTTGTAGGTTTAGTTCAGTCTGTTAGAGTCAGAGAGCCGTGTCTCTCTACAGTCAGAGGTTTTTGTACGGCGCCTCAATGAGTTTGTATCACTGTGGTGGACTTTTGGTGGAGGAACCAGACTGAATGTTGGAAGTAAGTTAAAAAATAAATTTCTGTCATTCAAGCATTCTAACAAGTAAAGAAAAAACCTAATATTTAATAATAAACACAGTTTAATTATTTTAAATGGATTCAGGCTTGATGTTTGATTCAGGCTCTCTTTGACAGGGCTAATTAAGATTAGCTCTGCAACATTACTATTTTTTTTCTCTACTTCTGTCAAAGTGAAACAGAAATAACTTTTATTATAGACAAGAAACAAGTTCATCATCCTGTTATTAGTTATATATATAACTAATAACAGGATGACGAACTTGTTGTGTGTGTATGTATACATCATCCATGATTTAGACTTCTAATCATTTTAAAGCCAAACTTCTGCTGTAAATGTTTCCACATCTGCTTCTTTTATTTCCAGTGTAGTTTGAACATATTTCAGCTCAAACTGTGTGATGATTCTCTCTGTGCTGATATGCATGAGAGGTTTCTGAAAGGGAAGTGAAACAATGTGTGAGTGAATGACTGGTGGAGCAGAAAAAACACCTGACAGAAACTTCTTAACGGAGAAAATCAAATTGTGGTTCCTGCCCTCTAAGCTGATTGGTGTTTCCTAGGTGATACCCGCCCCGCCCTGAAGGTGCTGGGTCCTTCTATTGAGGAGCTGATGCAGGGAATGGCCACGCTCATGTGTCTGGCCAACAAGGGCTTCCCCTCAGACTGGAGTCTGTCCTGGAAGGTGGATGGCAGCAGCAGCATCAGAGGGGAGGAGAACAGGAGCCCTGGAGTGCTGCAGAGTGACGGCCTCTACAGCTGGAGCAGCACCCTGAGGCTCCCTGCAGACCACTGGATGAAGGTGGGCTCTGTGACCTGTGAGGCCACCCAGGGCTCCCACACTCCGGTCTCAGAGATACTGAGGAGAGACCAGTGTTCCCAGTCCTGATGTCATTTACTGAGTCGTTGTTGCTGTTTTTCTTGTGGTACAGCTCTTTGCTTATGTGCTGTAACATCCTTTGTTTTCTTGTTGCTTCTACTTCTCATATTTAAAAAACAAAACAATAAAAATTGTTCCATTTCATAAATACCAAAATCATAACAAATGCCTCTACATTCATCCCTTTGTGTGTATGATCTGTTCTAAAAAGAATAAAATTAGTAAACATGGTCTTTGAGTGCTCGAGTTTAACAAATACACCTTAAAATAGAAACATTTAATAAGCCCAACCAAAATAAAAAAAACAAGAGTTATATAATTTGAAAAGATTGACTATATTGTTATTTCCACATTTAATATACTTTTAAAGAAATAGGAGCCAAGTTGATGGTATATATCTCCTCTTCATAATTTCTAGTCTTCATACAGTTATTTCACATGTTTTTTATTACACACACACTCACACAGAAGACAATGACATCTTATATGTCATCTCCACTTAAGTACGTCATGAGCTGTGTGCAGGCAGGATTGGTGGACCCAATGTGCAGATACAAAGAGGCAAAAACATGAACTCAAAACAGCTTTAATGCTGAACTTGAATGTAGGCAGGCAGAGAGAACACAACTCAGACCAAAGTAAACACAGGGCTTAAATACACAGAGGGAGCAATCAGGAAATGGGAGACAGGAGGGAAACACAGCTGGGACAAATCAGGGCAAACCAGACACATTAACATGAGACACAGACTTTCAAAGTAAAACAGGAAACATAACACAGAGACACAGACTTGACAAGGGGATACAGCTGACAGATGAGGCACAGCAACTAGGGAACACAGAGACAGAAACCAGAAGACTAGAAATGATAAATAATGGCAAAATCAAAGTTCATCAATAATGTAAAACTCAAAACTCTCGCAAAACAGTCTGCATTGGTCTCATTTTATCAGAAGCTTAATATTTGGTGTTATTTTCTATAAACCAGAGATATAGTAGTCATTAGGGGTGCAACGATATTCATATCGATATTGAACCGTTCGATACAGTGCTTTCGGTTCGGTACGCATATGTATCGAACAATACAACATTTGTAATTTATTTTATCAACTTTCCTTCTGACGATGCTGTCTGTGTTGAGCGCTCAGTGAATCTGCGCTCGACTACTCCGCCTAGGCTGCACTGTCGAGCGCAGATCCACTGAGCGCTCAACACAGACAGCATCGTCAGAAGGAAGAGCGCAGGGCAAGCTAGCAAGACAGAAGTTAAGCTCTCCTTGCAACATGGACCTCCCCCACTCTCATTCAGATCTGGCGTTTGGAATTATTTTGGTTTTCATGTGACATATGACCCTGAAGGTAAGCGAGTCATGGACTAAAGTAAAACAGTATGTTGGATGTTCCATGCAATGCTCAATTACATAGGTGGGAACTAGTGTGTTAGCGCAGTTAGCTCGTTAACGTGTTGGCCGTCTAGCCCCATGCACGGGGCGATCGGCGGTAGCTCGTTAACGGAGATTTGCCGTGTTGTGGCGTTAAGGTCATTTCAACGAGATTAACCTGAAAGCACTAGTGGGAACACAACGAATATGACTGCACATTTACATCATCCTAGTGCAAAGACAAAAACAACAAGCATGCTACTAACTTTAGCCGAGTCATAGACAGCTGTTAGCACATGATTCTCCTTATGCTGCTGAGAATATAGCCCAGAAGAAGCGGATAGTATAGCTTTTATTTTGGAAAGAGCCATTTCTCTGTAATAAACTCTCTTTTCCAAAGATGAGTGATTCCTCAATCAGATACAGGGCTCGCAAAATCGCTAGCCCGACGTGCTGGGGCTAGCGATTTTTTTTCAGACGGCCTACCCTGCCTGTCGGGCTATTGTAGGAATGAAAAATATATGTCAATGCTTTTGCATTCTTTTTCGGAAATGTAGCTGGGTAATTATGTCATTGGCATCGGTGAGCCACTGTCAATATGTGACATATTGAAATCGCGTTTGAATTTGCGCTTGTTTTTTTGCTTTCACTTTGCAATCGCGCGAACTGTGTATAGAGAGCGACAGCACTGATCTGTGAGTGATGATAATTTGCGCACCAATTCCTCTGACATCGTCTTATTAATCGTTAGCTTACTATGCAAACATGACAAGTGAAATCTCCCGCAGCTTAAACATGTGAGAGGTTGATCGTGCAGAGAATCGCTGAGCATTATGTGAGTGCGTGTGTAAAAGCAGCAGGATATATATTGTAGCGGATCAGGGCTGTTCGGGGTTCTGTTTGTACAGTTATGTTTTGTTTATGTTGCCATAGTGACGGGTGACGCCCTCTCGCTGCGATGGTGTGTCCTTCCGGGATCAGAGGGCGCCCTGTGTGTTGTTGTTGTTGTTGTTGCTGTGCTGTTGCCGCGCTGAGCAGTTAGCTAGCGGCAGTGTTCTTCTGCAGATGTCAATAAACGGCTGTGCTCCCTGGCTAGCTCACGGGAAGCAAGACCAAACGATACTTCCGTCTCCTCCTTGTCTGAGCTCGCCACAATATTTTAGTTCTGCTGAGCCAAATAAGACAGGTCAGGGTGAAGAAGTGACAGCCAAAGAAAAACTTACCACAAAACGGAGAAGTTATGACAAATCAGACTATAAGGCAAAAAGAAAGTGCAGCTTTATGGTTTCATGGACAAAAGAATTTCTGTGGCTGCAATATGACAAGCGAAATAACCAGGGCTGCACATAAGTGGTCCGCAGGTGCGCATTCGCTGTCAAAATAAAAAACGGGCACAAGATAAGAAGTTGCAACGCGTGTTTGCATACATAAGATTTTCAGGAGGAGGACAGACATTTGTTTAGAACTCTTAAAGATGTCGAAGAAGCTCCTTTAAGCAATTACTGTGATGTTCCTCCACCTCCAAAGAAATGTCAGAAGGAGTCCGAACCACAAAAGAAGCACGTATTCTCGGAAAAGTAGTTGCAGGAGGTGAGCTGGCTTCAAACAAATGATGAACGCACAGAGATGTGGTGCAGAATGTGCCGTGAAAATTTAATAAATGACAAATTAAAAAGGCATGAACATTTTTTTTGTATCGAAAAAATATCGAACCGTGACACCAAAGTATCGAACCGAACCGAACCGTGAATTTTGTGTATTGTTGCACCCGTAGTAGTCATACATTTTTTTAATGGTTAATTCACTGAACATTATTGTAGTGTCTTTACCTAAAATATAAAAATCTTAAAGTAACTGTTGTTCTGATTTGATGTGATAAAATTGAACATAAAAATATTTAAAATCAAATAACTGCAAATTGTTTAATTGACGCTATTATTAAATGATGAAATAGTTTATGTCTCTGAGAAGCTGCTCATTCAGATTTTCTTCTTCTCGGTTCCTCTCCAGCTGAGGGAGGTTTTTGTACAGTGTTGTTTCACTGTGTGAGTGGGTAGTTGTGATGCTGCTCACAGTGATAAACTCCTGCATCTTCAAACTGAACTCCACTGATGGTCAGAGTGAAGTCAGCTCCAGACTGACGGGAAGTAACATCATGAATCAGCAGTTTAGGAGCTTCCCCAGATTTCTTTTATATACTGCGTGTTCATGTTGGTACAGTAGGGTTACTAGTAGTAGGTCACTCATGTTTTGTCTTGCTGTCTTTGGAATTTCCATTAGAAAGACTGTCGAGATTTTTGTCGAGATTCATTCATTCATGGAAATTGTAAAAGGGTTTAAAATATAGAAATAATTTGGTGGTTGCTTTAAAGAACATGGAGAATATGGTAAAGCGTGTGTGTGTGTGTGTGTGTGTGTGTGTGTGTGTGTGTCCTCAGTGAACTGTGTCAGTCTCTGCAGTATCTTCCAGCTGCAGCAGGCACTTCAGTTTCTGTTCAGTCTGACTGAGGGAGGTTTTTGTACGACTGTTTTTCACTGTGTAAACACATACTGACTGTTAGGATAGTGAAAACTCTGACAGTAATAAACTGCTGCATCTTCAGCCTGGACTCCACTGATGGTCAGAGTGAAGTCAGAGTTTGATCCACTGCCTGTAAAACGAGCTGGAATCCCTGATTGTCGAGTGCTAGCATAGTAAATGAGCAGTTTAGGAACTCCTCCATCTTTCTGTTGGTACCAGGCTAAAAGGTTAGAGCTATGAACATTCTGACTGGTCGTACACTTGATGCTCACAGTTGCTCCCACAGCAGAGCTCACTGCTCCAGGCTGAGTCACTGTGATCTGTCCTCTGGACTCTGAGGACACGGAGACAAAAACATAAAGCAGCTTCATGGTTTTGTGGGCTTCATTTCAGAGGGACAGATGTTGATAGAGGAGAGGAGTTTGATTCTCTGGACTTTACCTGTGAAGCAGCAGCAGAGGAGAGTCCAGATGAGGACGCAGATCAAAGTCATGTTTTTGATGAGGAGGATTTCTGTGGCTTCTGTTGTGATGAAGGACAGCTGTCAGTCATCCAGTGTTCAACTCTCAGGACTATAAACTCTCCCAGAGCACTGGAGCATGGTGCTGCTGATGCAAAGTGACTCTCTATGGAAATCATCTGACTGACAGAAACATGCAAGTTAGAATAGAAAGCCTTTTTTTGTCACTATAAAGTTGTACAAAGAGATACAGAGAAAATGAGACAAAGACACAAAGTTGCAGGGGGAGAAGTGCCAGAAACACATTATATTAGATTAATATTTCAAACGTGACGCAGGCTAGACCGTCCCATTTCACAAGCCTCTCACTTCCGCACTTCTCGTACTCATAGTACGCACCGTAGTGCGCGTACTTCAAGCGTGCAGACCCTGAATTGGGACACAGCCACGGACTTTACACAGAGACCTGACTGAACTGGAACAGAGGGAGCATGGGAACCAAACCTAGGAACTAGAAATCATAGCAAAAGACATAACCAGAATAACCTAAAGCATAAGATAATAATAAGTAACACAAAACACTGGGTCACATGACCCAGGACCATGACACTTATAGCACTAGAATTAAATAATAAGGGAAGGATTCTGGATCAGCATCATGATGAAAACTTGTGGCCGTAGTATATACAGTATTCTGGAGAAGGTATAAAATGTCACCGTATGTGTGTGTGTGTGTTTTATGTGTATGGATTTTTTAAATTATTACTCATCATATATTACTGTCTATTAAACCTGATTTTTTCATCCCCATGATAGAACAGAGAAAACCCAACTCAGGAGTGGTCCAAACATTTATAATTCTTTATTCAATCATCTTCCGGAAGAGAGAGACCCCACACAGCCCAAAAGCCAGTTGCAAAATCTCTAGAAGCCAAAAATGTGTCTCATATAGGTGTTATTTTGGTCCTTTCCACGTCACACATAGTTTCGATAAAAACAACTCCTTCTGTGTTACTAGTTCCGCTTTTTCTGTCTGGTTTCCTGTATTTTATTAATATGCCTCTGCAGCTCTGCACTAAACTTCCTGTTTCGTAACTTCCCCTTACTGAAGCCTCGGTTGCTAAGGCGACCTGTCACCCTCTGACCTAATTCTCTCTCACAGCTGGCCTTGCTTTATAAAAGACTTTATTAAAAAGTACAAAAAACAATATAATCAGAAAATAAGCACTAATAACATATATTGATTCTGCAACATGTCCAAACATGTCTTGTAAGGACATGAGGAGGAAACAGTGACAAGGGAGCTGTGTGAGGTTATTAAAGGCAATGGATCCCTCAGCAGCTGGATTAAAAAGAGCACAGGTAACAATAACGCCTGTACCAGTTGTTGTATAGCAGAGGTGCTCAAGTATAAAAACAATAATAAACACAATGCTTTGGTTCTATAACATTTTTCTGTCATTACTTTATTTTGGATTAGGTGCATGAGCTTTTAAGTATGGATAATTAAATAATAGATTAATGAAACACCAGAGTGTGCCCTGTTCTGAGATGTACAGCAAGTGGAGAGTGACAGATGAGATGAGGAGATGGAAGAGTGACTCACAGGCAGAGCCGAGTTCATTTCCCACAGTTTTGTTGTTTAATGCTTCCGAGCGCTGTCACCAATCTTTGCATTTTATTATCATCTCATAACACTTCTTTAATCAGCTACCATCTCTGCTGTGGACTTTTTACTGTCTACAGTCTCAAAGCAACACAGACCTCCATCACTATCTGCAGCAGGAGCAGCAGCAACCCCTCAACAGCAACAGTGTTGTTGTTATTCAGCCTGGTTCCATGTGCCCCTTTTGAACTTTGAGCACCCGTCCCTTCCAGCATCTCTGCACGGCCCTGCTCAGAATCATTCATCTGTTTTAGGTTGACATTTTATATGTTTTGTAGAATAACAGGACAAACTGTGAGACTGGAAAGACCTGAGTTTCATGCTCTGTTTTGTGACGTAGTGTGCGATGCTCAGCAGTATTATCATTTTAACTGGTTCTGTGCGCGATCTGAAGACACTAAGTGTTTGTGAGAGAACATAAAACTGTTTTGATGCATTTGTGAGGTTTTACCTGATGAGTTTTAAGTTTTGTGATTGTAGCTTGAAAATTAATTTTAATGTTTAGAGTTATGATAAAGAAGGTGGAAGCATTAAAGTGATGTATCTTAACAGTTGTAAAATGTAAATGACCAAATTGGATTATTGGAATATAGTTTTATTGTGTTTCGTTGTTTTTATGTAAAAATTATAATTTTAATATGTTATGAAATTATGATTTAAAGAATTCATATTGTTGAGTTTGTTTGTTTCAGAGTCAGAGAGCCGTGTCTCTCTACAGTCAGAGGTTTTTGTACGGCGCCTCAATGAGTTTGTATCACTGTGGTACACGTTCGGTGGAGGAACCAGACTGGATGTTGGAAGTAAGTCAGACTTAGAGCTTTTTTTTTTTAATGTAATTTTCTTTTCTTTAATTTCATTTAATATAAAAGGCTAGGAAACTTTATGTGTAACTGATTAATTATTTTATTCATAAATTTTGTCCTAAGAAACAAAGTCAGCTTTGGAAATGATTATTCAGACACTCAGGACAATTTCCAATGAAAAAAGTTAAACTGCACAGAGTGAAGATAAAGATCTCTGGTGTTCTTATTGTATCATATCATTTACAACAATGTAAGCAATAAAAAAACCACATTAGGTAAGTAGTGGTATTGAGTTTCTTATCCAGAACAAGCTGTTTATTATGAAGAACTGATGATGTTGAAGCTTAACATCTTTTAAAATTGTTGACACATCTTTGTTTTGTTTTGTTTTTTTATTTCCAGTGTAGTTTGAACATATTTCAGCTCAAACTGTGTGATGATTCTCTCTGTGCTGATATGCATGAGAGGTTTCTTAAAGGGAAGTGAAACAATGTGTGAGTGAATGACTGGTGGAGCAGAAAAAACACCTGACAGAAACTTCTTAACGGAGAAATTCAAATTGTGGTTCCTGTCCTCTAAGCTGATTGGTGTTTCCTAGGTGATGCCCGCCCCGCCCTGAAGGTGCTGGGTCCCTCCAGTGAGGAGCTGAAACAAGGGGAGGCTACAGTCATGTGTCTGGCCAACAAGGGCTTCCCCTCAGACTGGAGTCTGTCCTGGAAGGTGGATGGCAGTGGCAGCATCAGCTGGGAGGAGAGCAGGAGCCCCGTGGTGCAGGAGAACGACGGCCTCTACAGCTGGAGCAGCACCCTGAGGCTCCCTGCAGACCACTGGATGAAGGTGGGCTCTGTGACCTGTGAGGCCACCCAGGGCTCCCACACTCTGGTCTCAGAGCCACTGATGAGAGACCAGTGTCCCCAGTCCTGAACTATATGTGACTTTTATGCTGGTCTTACTTTCACACTGCTTTTTTTTTTTTTTCCAATTTCTTCTCTCATTTTTCATTGCTTTGTTTAAAGTTTAAAGTTTGTTTAAAGTTTTAAAGAATAAAAAAATATCTATATTAAATAAGAATCGAGTCTTTGTCTTACTTTTGTGGTGATGTCAATATTAAACTCTAAATAATGATTTCCAGGGTTCTAATTGGAAGCCAGTGTGCTATCTGTAGTCAATATGAGTCAGTAGAATTAAGTCACTTTCAATACATGAAGTAAAGCAAAGTTTATGTTAAAGAGTAAGTGCGAAGGGGAATTGAGAGACACTGCCATTACTAAGCAGGATATTAAAGACATTACATTTATGCAAATTCATTGCATGCTGTGTAATGAAATGTTTCAGCATGTTGCAGTTTGTTGTATAAAACACTGAGCAGGTGGAGCAGAAAAGCGCTGTATAAGAATGAGTCTATTCTCGTGATCAGTGTTGGGGCAGGTATTTTAAGAAGTAATTTAATATACAGAGTTTTTTTGTTAAAAGTATTCAGTACGTTATTTTGCTGTTTTTGTTTCTGTAAAATCACCTGAAACACAACATGTCATAACTGTCATTGAACAATATGAACTTGTAGGCTACAGTCTCTCACACCAACATAAATCCCTATCCTAATGACGACACACATATTTTCTTTCTCTTGGCATTTAGGTATATGAATACCTGTCAAGGGTCCTTGACATACAGGTCTCCGACTCGGAGGACAAAAATTAATGTCCTGTGTCTTAGGAGGGCAGGATTGCTTTGCTTTTTCTTTATACGATGCTTCGCAGTATTAGTTTTGCCTAACAACCTGTTTTTGACTCCTAAATTGTCATTAATGCAACCGCTCTACATAACAGTCAGTGTAACTGATTATAAATCTTTTATTCATGAACCTACACATTACGCTTTATTTACTAGTTGTATGTATTTTAACAGAGCAAGAGGTGGACCACACGTTTGAAGAGCTGCTGGTCTTTATAACTGGGGCTGACTTACTTCCACCACTGGGGTGTCAGGGCTCTGTGTGCGGGCAGGCGAAGAGGAGGATCTAAACGCAGGACTAAGACACAAACGTGAAACTAAAAAACCTCAGCTTTATTGCTGGTACGAAAACAAAACCTGAAGTGAACACGGAATATGGAGAACAGAAACACACAGGCATAATCTGAGGGTACGACGCAACACTGAGCACAGGAAAACACAGGGCTTATATACACAGGGTGGTAATCAGTGAATGGGCAACAGGAGGGAGACACAGCTGGGAGAGATCAGGGTTAACGAGACGGGGGGAGCCAAGCTGCACACACTAACATAAGACAAAGACTTTCACAATAAAACAGGAAACGTGAATTATTAAACAAGCATGCAGACTTTACACTGAGAGACAGAGAATGACACATGGAACCTGAACTAAACTAAACGTGAGATATAACTGAGAACAAATCCTTAAGCACGGATAAACAGAAACAAGAAATAATAATCATCACTACGAGAATAAGAAAACAATCCATGAAGCAGAATTAAACCGAAATATAATAGACACAAAATACTGGGTCCAACGGACCCAGAACCGTGACATGGGGTCCTGCAACATAGACTTTTATGATCAGGAGTCAGGGATACGCATTGATGTGCAGCTTATCCCTGTATCTTCTGAGACGTGTTGCATACGAGGATCAATTTAAAGATCTTATGAACACTGCATTAAAAGCATTCCTGGGATTTGGAAAGCTGTAGCTGCATTTACATGAACTGATGCTGGAAAGCTGTGGTTGAAACCTCTGGCCTTTTGGGATGAAGTTGTGTTATTCTAAGTGTTCTGAAATGGGATTGCTCCTGGGCTTCTTCAAAATTGTACATTTTAAAAGTGTTTAGTATAAAAGTTTTTTGTTCTTACAAATGTGACTGTATATAGTTGTATTTATAGTCCCGTTAAGACAGGTGGGGTATGCATGCAACAAGCCATGCACCAAAAAGTGATGCTCAGAAAATGCTTCAAGTATTGGAAGGAAAAAAACAATTCATCTACAAATGTTCTTTTGAAAGGTTGTTGTGCAGTCATGTTTAAGTATTCGGTTATAATATACTACATAGTTTCTTGTGGCTGCGTTGTGTTTGTGTTGTTGTTTTAAATGTGCAATAGCTGCCTAACAAACTTTGAACTGAAAGACGCTGACTTTTGTAAAATAAAAGTATTGTAATGTCAGTTCTCATGGTGTCTCTTTACCAATTAAAGTTGAGGCTCACCTGTTACTGTCAAATACTGGTGTTGGGATCCACTGACGAGGGCTGTTCAGTACACAGGTAAGTGCTTAAGTCGAGGTAAACAGTTCAATAAATTTACCTTCATCTGTTCTCAAACTGAGAGCTCAAGATTCCAGCTCAACTCAATTTGTTCAACTGCTTTCAGGAACAAAGCAGTTTTAACTCCTAAGTTTAAAGTCAGAGTTGGTTAACTCTGAGATTGGCAGCTGACCTTTGACTATAACCTGTTTAAATATTAATAACTCAATTTGAGGAATGTGAACATGTGTCAGTGCTATTATTAGAACACATACTAATATGCACAGAGGGTAACGAGGGAATACACCACAGAAGGCAGACACAGCTGAACCTCATCAGACATGACGAATACACTCACACAGAACGCAGAATCCAAATAAAACAGGGAACCAGAGAATAGCTCTGAGACACGGGTTGACAGAACATAAGGAACAGAGGGACGAAGAGATGCGACTGGAAAACAGAAAATAAATGAAAAGAATCATATTAATAATCAAAAACATGAATAGGAAGTCAACAGGTCTTTGTACCGTGGCAGTGTTGAAGAGCAAAAAAGAGAAAATCTAAAAACCTGAGAAAGAAAAGATGGAAATTTGATCATTTGACTGATTTGGACTTAAAGTTTCTATTTGAAGTATTTGCTAAATTGTGCAGATAATTATGACTCACTGACTTTTGCTGAGTTCATTTAGTGTTAGATTTTTTTTCTTACAGAAATATGATTTTTGATAATGATCGATATTTAGAAATTGAGATTTATTTGAGCTGGTATGAAGCAGAAGTCAAAGGTCACAAATGATTTGTTAAAAATAAATGATATATTTCCAACTTTCTTTTCCTTTAGCAACAATGACATTTTCACTCTGTGTGTGTGTGTGTGTGTGTGTGTGTGTGTGTGTGTGTGTGTGTGTGTGTGTGTGTGTGTGTGTGTGTGTGTGTCCTCAGTGAACTGTATCAGTCTCTGCAGTATCTTCCAGCTGCAGCAGTCACTTCAGTTTCTGTTCAGTCTGACTGAGGGAGGTTTTTGTACAACTGTTTTTCACTGTGTGAACACATGCTGACTGTTAGGATAGTGAAAACTCTGACAGTAATAAACTGCTGCATCTTCAGCCTGGACTCCACTGATGGTCAGAGTGAAGTCAGAGTTTGATCCACTGCCTGTAAAACGAGCTGGAATCCCTGATTCTCGACTGCTAGCAGAGTGAATGAGACGTTTGGGAACTCCTCCATCTTTCTGTTGGTACCAGGCTAAAAGATGGTAGTTGCTCCAAACACGAACATCCTGACTGGTCGTACACTTGATGCTCACAGATCCTCCCACAGCAGAGCTCACTGCTCCAGGCTGAGTCACTGTGATCTGTCCTCTGGACTCTGAGGACACAGAGACAAAAACATAAAGCAGCTTCATGGTTTTGTGGGCTTCATTTCAGAGGGACAGATGTTGATAGAGGAGAGGAGTTTGATTCTCTGGACTTTACCTGTGAAGCAGCAGCAGAGGAGAGTCCAGATGAGGACGCAGATCAAAGTCATGTTTTTGATGAGGAGGATTTCTGTGGCTTCTGTTGTGATGAAGGACAGCTGTCAGTCATCCAGTGTTCAACTCTCAGGACTATAAACTCTCCCAGAGCACTGGAGCATGGTGCTGCTGATGCAAAGTGCCTCTCTATGGAAA
The DNA here is from genome assembly GCF_964374335.1 of Astatotilapia calliptera. Taxonomy (NCBI): domain Eukaryota; kingdom Metazoa; phylum Chordata; class Actinopteri; order Cichliformes; family Cichlidae; genus Astatotilapia; species Astatotilapia calliptera. The sequence continues at coordinate 2,877,351 of NC_137442.1, read as the reverse complement.
TCATCTGACTGACTTGAATCAATCTGACGATGCTGTTTATCAGGAACAATTCAATCCATCGTAGTATTGAGCAGATATATCAGTTTGTTCTTCAGAATATTCTTATTCCAAAATATTTTCTATTATTTAAATGTTTTGTTTTATGGTTCATTGATGGATTCACATGTTTATCATAATATTTAGTAAGGATATATCTGGATTAATTTAAAATATGAATTAACGAGGTCACAGGTTCATGCTGTAGAGTAGCTGAGCTTAGTCTCAGAGAGTGAGGAGCTCAGACATGTGGAGGTACAGTCACTGCTCTTTGCTTCAAAGGACTTCTTATAAAACACAAACAGACACAATCAGTATCTTTTAAACGAGGCTGTTATCTCTGACAGCAATACCTATAACACCTCTTTCTGTAGCTATATGATCACAACCATGTGACATGTAACAGTGGGGCAGATCAAGCATCGTTGTTCACTGCTGTTGATGTTTTTTTAATCACGAATTACAAACAATTACACAACTGAATTCCAGCTTTATTCAAATGAATAAAATTAAGTAATAAAACCCATCATGATAGAATCTCTGTTATCATCACGGACACTTTAAGTTCAAGAACATGTACCTGGATAAAAGCTGCTGTTGGAGGTAAAATCCTCAGACTGAACTTGGGACCTTCACATTTCTAATTCTTACAGAATTTAATGAGCAGAAACAAACAACTGATTGTTTAGAATTTATGATTGTTCAGCACTTTTCTGCACCTTACTGAGTGCTTACATTTGAGTCTTTCATGCTACTCTGTATACAAATCTGTACATCTGTGTCCATAACAGAGAGAGCCAAAATGGGTATGTTTGATTTGCCTTCTGTGGCGGAGGTGTGGTCCTTGGCTCATCTGCAGGGGAGGAGTGGTACAGTGAGCTCAAGGGGGCGGTACCGGGAGGCAGGTGAGCCACAGGTGGTGGCGACTGACTGATGACGCTGTCTCTTTCTGTTTCTCTATATAGTGAAGACAGAGTCGAGCGGGGACGGGGAGAGCTGGACTGGAACAGACTGTGTTCCTTGAGTTCATAACTGTCAGTAAAACGCAATAATAGTGAGCACAATCATCGTGTGTGTTGTGTACTTTTACACCTTTCTAACAATCCTATTTATGTGAAGTTGGGATAAGGTTCCAAGAAACTTAAAACCTCTGTGAAGTGTGAGTGAGGTCAAAGGTCATGAAGCTCAAGTGTCAGCATTATAAGTTAGCTTTTTAGGAGTTTCACCATTTTTCTGTTGGTAACAGAACACGTCATTACCTTCATCTACCCCATGATTGGTTGTAAATCTGAGGGTGATGGAGACCAATAAACTTCTTTTGATGAAATAATACACACTATGTTTGTTGACTCCAGAAACACCAACAGTGACATCTGGAGGAGGTTCCCCACATGTTTTATTTTTTGTTTTTTTTGTAATGTGGGTTACACGTGTGGCATGCCACTATACTGTGGAGAACAACAGTCACTTATGGGGAAAAACGCTCGTCCCAAACGAGTTTAAAGGCATTTGAGTCTCAAAAAGTGGTTTTAGTGTCAGGGTTACAGTTAGGTTATAGTTAGGCATTCACTTTTGATGGTTAAGGTTATAGTAAGCAGTTAGGAAAAGCATTATGTCAATTAGATATCCTCACTAAGATATGAAAACCAGTGTATTTCTTTGAGTGTGTGTACTCAGTCAACTGTATCAGTCTCTGCACTTGAGAGAGGTTTTTGTATGATGGTTTTTCACTGTGTGAACACATACTGGCTGTTAATGTAGTGATCACTCTGACAGTAATAAACTGCTGCATCTTCAGCCTGGACTCCACTGATGGTCAGAGTGAAGTCAGAGTTTGATCCACTGCCTGTAAAATGAGCTGGAATCCCTGATTGTCGAGTGCTAGCATAGTAAATGAGACGTTTAGGAACTCCTCCATCTTTCTGTTGGTACCAGGCTAAAAGATGGTAGTTGCTCCAAACACGAACATCCTGACTGGTCGTACACTTGATGCTCACAGATCCTCCCAGAGGTGGGACCAAGTCATTGTTTTGCAAGTCTCAAGTAAGTCTCAAGTCTTTATCCTCAAGTCTCAAGTCAAGTCTCAAGTAATGTCAGGCAAGTCAGAGTCGAGTCTCAAGTCACTGGTGTAAAAGTCCGAGTCAAGTCACAAGTCTGAAACTTTGAATTTCAAGTCCTTTCGAGTCTTTAAAAAAAAAAAACGAAAAAATAATGTTGCAGTTATGCTAAATGTAAATGTTAGACCATGTAATTTTAAAATCTGTGTTTTTCTCAACACATGACAAAATAGTGAACTTAGAAAATATACACAAATTGTGAAATTGCACCTCTTTAAAATGCAGCTCAATTAAACCTAGCTCCAAGAATAATTTTCACCGACAGTTCTGAGATAAGCTGCATGTTATTCTTGGATGCGGTTGTAGGACCGGCTTTAAAATCGCATGACAAAAATATCATACACATTAAAAAAAACTGCATCACCAACGTAGCCTGGACAACATTTGCTAGTTAGATGAAGTCAGCTATCTCATTGTAGCATATTTATATGCATATTTATAATTATACGCTTCTTGGAGTGAGCGCATACACTCGTGAAGTTTAGTAACTTCAGGTCACTGCAACAAGCCCAGGTACAGTTTACCGACGGATGGGTACAGGACCTTGAAATGCACCGTGTAGAAAGTAAAGACCATCGTACGTATCATAAGTTTACCAGTCTCACAAATCGTCTTCATAAATACACATTCGTTAACAGTTTATTAATATAACCTTTGAGCTCAAGGGTAATTAATTAGTAGTGGAAATAATTTCTGGTACGCGTTACAGAAATGTAGCAGTGACAACAATATTGTATGCTGTAATCGTACTGGGCAATTAGTGATACAAAACAACTGTTTTATCCTGTGAATAAAAGTATATGTTTTTGTCAGTGTACCATAATAACAGAAGCGAAACGCAATATTGTGTCAGGACAATTCACTATTTATGCACAATAAATAAAGGAGCATAGCGCGACAATTTCTGTTCAGCGCCAGACTTGCTTGTAACCTATATCACCAATTATGTTATGAAAATGACGTATTAACTACTAAAAAACTCTGACCTTCGTGTAAATGCTTGGAGCAGACTAACCTGTGAGCTGGAGGGTTCTGGGACGTTATATTTGATCTTTGAATGGCTGCAATCCAGGCCATCTGTCGCCTCTTTGTTACTTCGGAAACATGGCTCGAACAATTTCTCTTCAACGACGTAATCCGATAACAACCGATCTCTTTACCCGTCGGCTTCCCGTGGCTGTCATGCGACCGGCTATTGCAGTTAATAATACAACGGCTTCTTGACATTTTTGTGTTTCTTTTTATCGCTGTGTGACTGATTTCAATTGAAAGCCTGCGTGCGCTAGTACCGCTTGCCACGAGTTCCCAGAATCCTTTGCGGTTCTACCCGTGAATGACGTCACATTTTCAATCTCTATATATGCATGTTAAATTTTATATTTGGGGTAAAATATCAAGTCTTTTCAAGTAAACCGGTTCAAGTCCAATTCAAGTCCCAAGTCATTGGTGTAAAAGTCCAAGTCAAGTCACAAGTCTTAGAACATTTTTTCAAGTCAAGTCTAAAGTCATAAAATTAATGACTCGAGTCTGACTCGAGTCCAAGTCATGTGACTCGAGTCCACACCTCTGGATCCTCCCACAGCAGAGCTCACTGCTCCAGGCTGAGTCACTGTGATCTGTCCTCTGGACTCTGAGGACACAGAGACAAAAACATAAAGCAGCTTCATGGTTTTGTGGGCTTCATTTCAGAGGGACAGATGTTGATAGAGGAGAGGAGTTTGATTCTCTGGACTTTACCTGTGAAGCAGCAGCAGAGGAGAGTCCAGATGAGGACGCAGATCAAAGTCATGTTTTTGATGAGGAGGATTTCTGTGGCTTCTGTTGTGATGAAGGACAGCTGTCAGTCATCCAGTGTTCAACTCTCAGGACTATAAACTCTCCCAGAGCACTGGAGCATGGTGCTGCTGATGCAAAGTGCCTCTCTATGGAAATCATGGAAATGCCCTTGTCCATTATAAAAGGTTTACTCTGTGTTCAAGAATCAGTGATTTGGTATTTCTGTCTGCTTTAATTTCATCTTCTTTTTCCTCTTTCTCTTTTTAATTAATCCATTGAGTTATTCATAAAATCAGCAATTTGTGTTTTGTTGATTATTTTTAAAAGCATTTTTTTAAAGTTTTACATTGTGCATCTTATGCTGAGCAAGCTTTGGTTGTGAGGATTGGGCAGGCTATTCTGTGACGTACTTAAAATCTGGTAATACAGATGGTAAATATTTGCACGAAGAAAAGTCATCATTTCTTCATCGTGCTCTGTACTACACTATAAAGATTACAGCATAAAAACATAAACAGCACATCATCAGAACTTATACTGAATCTTTGCACCAGACCATGTGTGTTACTCATGGCCATTGATCAGTGTCTGTTCATTAGTGGTCATGAGAATTTGCATATTAATGATCAAGGAACTGACCTCCCAGCCCATTGTTCCTTCAGTGGGCTGGTTTCAGTCATTATGCAAATGCACTGTTTCTAAGGTTGGAGAAACCTGCAGTCAGCTGAGACTGAAGAAGTCACCTGGATGAGTGACGAAACGTTTCTCCCCCTGAAAACGCTGCGTCCAGATGAACAGAATCAACCTTGTGGGTTTTACTTACCTGGATGATTGAGCGTGCATCAAGACACCATGTGTGTTAGTGCCTAATTATGAATAATATTACTCAGATATTGATCAGTGACAAACAACAAAAGGCTACAGTTTCAAATATTTTAGACTCTGACTGGTGAGAGTAAAATGCTGAACATTTGTCTCAATGCTAGATAGAAAGCACTCAGGCATAGGATTTAGTGTTTATACGAATGTCTGTGGATGAGGCATGTTTTATGAAGAGCTTTGTCTATGTTTATATGTCTGGTTGGGTCTTAGACTCCATCTCACCGCCCCCCCACACACACCCATCTGGGGCTCTCCCCAGCTTGTTTCTAGGAGGGAGGCGGCTGTCCCTCCAGTGGTCCTGCTTGGGCTCTTGTGCTCTGGGGGAAATCTAGATGTCTGGGTCCTGGATGTCCTCCGTGCTTGCTCCATGTCCTGGGGGGCAGTGCTATGGCTCCCCACAATTACTATTAGATAGTTACATGGAGAAACCTTTTGGAAACAAGCGCACTCACGCACACAGGTGTGCACAGACACTCACCGTCTTCCTTGGATGCTGCCTCTAAGCATATCGTCTGCTGTCGGTCTTTTGTGCTGCTCAGTAGCATTCAGTCTTTATTATTTACTCTTACTTATGCTCATCTAGGTTGTTGCTGTGGTCTCCCTACTGTGTTGTTCTCTTTTTGCTTGTTTTCTTCTTTTTCTTCCAGCAGGTGATCTCATGGGTTTTCATTGTCTTTTCTCACTGTCCCTCTTCCCCTCTGTTTTCTTTCCCTCTCCTTTTCTTAAACTTCTCTTATCTGTCTTTCTCTTTACGATCCCCCGGTTATATCTGTTCCAATTCTAATCATTTAAAAAAAATAAAAAATAAAAAATAATGAAGATCAATCAAGTGGACCAGTATGGCACTGATTCACTTGAGAAAATAAATCTGTTGAGAATTTTTCTTGGCCTTCAGACAATAATTCTGATTGCTTCAGTGCCGAACGGGACAGGACAAAAAAATGTGATCGTCCAAAAGCTCATGGATTGAACTGTATTTAAACTAACATTGTATGATGGTATTTGAAGAAGTCATATCAGCTGAGTCATGGCTGCTGTGCAAACAGTGAATGATTTAGTTGAGTTTGTTTGTTTCAGAGTCAGAGAGCCGTGTCTCTCTACAGTCAGAGGTTTTTGTACGGCGCCTCAATGAGTTTGTATCACTGTGGTGGACTTTTGGTGGAGGAACCAGACTGAATGTTGGACGTAAGTTTATTCTGGTTTACTATCAAATACTGTCTTTTTATTAAAGTGCATTTAACAATTTCTCTTCTGATTTTAAGAGAAAAGCACGTAACTTTACAATAAGTTTGATGCTGGAATTTTTTATCATCCTCTTGTGTCGTGGAGGATAATTCAGATCTGCTCTGTCAAAATATTATGTCTACATTTCAGTCAAATTAAACTGAAAAAAAATCTAACAATAATATAAAGAAGAAAAACTTTCAAGTATTGTTTGAAATTACTTTGAGTTTGTGTGAATTTTAAAAATTGTTTTAGATATACATGAAGAGCATTTCGTTTCGCTGAATTAATTAATTTATTCTATTTATTTGTTTCCAGTTAATATTAATGTCAGTCATGTACAATATTGATGATTTTAAACTTGTTTTGCAGATGTTTCCACATCTGCTTCTTTTATTTCCAGTGTAGTTTGAACATATTTCAGCTCAAACTGTGTGATGATTCTCTCTGTGCTGATATGCATGAGAGGTTTCTTAAAGGGAAGTGAAACAATGTGTGAGTGAATGACTGGTGGAGCAGAAAAAACACCTGACAGAAACTTCTTAACGGAGAAAATCAGCTCTTACAGTAAAGGTGTCCCACTGTCTGTGGTTTGATTGACAGCTGTGTGCTCCCTGTGCTCTAAGCTGATTGGTGTCTCCTAGGTGATGCCCGTCCCGTCCTGACAGTGTTGCCCGCCTCCAGTGAGGAGCTACAGCAGGGGACTGCAACAATCACATGTCTGGCCAACAAGGGCTTCCCCTCAGACTGGAGTCTGTCCTGGAAGGTGGATGGCAGTGGCAGCATCAGCTGGGAGGAGAGCAGGAGCCCCGTGGTGCTGCAGAACGACGGCCTCTACAGCTGGAGCAGCACCCTGAGGCTCCCTGCAGACCGCTGGATGAAGGTGGGCTCTGTGACCTGTGAGGCCACCCAGGGCTGCCAGGCTCTGGTCTCAGAGCCACTGATGAGAGACCAGTGTCCCCAGTCCTGACCTGACTCAACCTGATACTGGTTTAATGCTCTCATTCTCAACTCTGTAACTGTCTCTCCATCTTTCTTTTTGAAGAACAAATAAAGACTAAAACTGTTATTTTCTTTCTCATAATGACAACATTCATGTTTTAGGTAATAAAGATGTTTTGCAAAGTGAATTTTGGTTGAATCAGACATTTAATTTTATTCAAATCTACAAACCTGCACTTGATGAATATATGTTTCATTTACAAGAATTCAGACCAACTCTGCACTCCAACATGATGTCTTTATTTTACACTGGTAAAATAAAACACAGGCTGAAAGAACCATTAAGGAGATCTGCATTTTGGCAAAAGCTGAAAAAGGAGTTTTAAAGTTGTTCAGGTTATTTTTATGTTTATTTAAATGTGTGTGGTAGGTTGTTGGTGGTGTTGCTCACCTGTACCAGACAGACTGGTTCATGAAGCAATGCTGGGACCTGGTTGCCACGGAAACAGTCTCACCAGACTACAAAGCAAGTCTAAAGAAGAAAGAGTCTTTAGTGTCTCTAATGAGCTGTTTGTTCTGAGGAGAACTCACAGACAGGAGAGTCAACGAATGCAAGGAGTGATTAGAAAGAATCTGAAGAACAAAGTTTTAATTTCATTGACGAACAAGGAGAAGATTAAATGAATGATGACATGAACAAACTATGAAAAAACACCTTCGGTTCAATAACAGCTTTTTCACTCATGTTCATGTTTGATGATATGTTTACACTTAAATTCACAGGTGTGTTGTTTTTATTTTGAGCCTCACTGATCAGGAACATTTTCAGCTTTTTGGATTCAGATTATTTTATCTTGATATAGATTCAGTGTTTGCTCTAAGGTCAAAGGTCATGAACAAGACTTATCCTGGTATCTGTTAATGGCCCACGTTTGTTCTTTAGTTAAATATATATTTGAAAGTTGAACACAACATACATGCGATGTAGGACACAAAATTGTGATGAATCACTTCATTTTGTGTGTGTGTGTGTGTGTGTGTGTGTGTGTGTGTGTGTGTGTGTGTGTGTGTGTGTGTGTGTGTGTGTGTCCTCAGTGAACTGTATCAGTCTCTGCAGTATCTTCCAGCTGCAGCAGTCACTTCAGTTTCTGTTCAGCCTGACTGAGGGAGGTTTTTGTACGACTGTTTTTCACTGTGTGAACACATACTGACTGTTAGGATAGTGAAAACTCTGACAGTAATAAACTGCTGCATCTTCAGCCTGGACTCCACTGATGGTCAGAGTGAAGTCAGAGTTTGATCCACTGCCTGTAAAACGAGCTGGAATCCCTGATTGTCGAGTGCTAGCGTAGTAAATAAGACGTTTGGGAGTTTCTCCAGCTTTCTGTTGGTACCAGGCTAAACAGTGATAGTTGCTATAAACATGAACATTCTGACTGGTCGTACACTTGATGCTCACAGTTGCTCCCACAGCAGAGCTCACTGCTCCAGGCTGAGTCACTGTGATTTGTCCTCTGGACTCTGAGGACACAGAGACAAAAACATAAAGCAGCTTCATGGTTTTGTGGGCTTCATTTCAGAGGGACAGATGTTGATAGAGGAGAGGAGTTTGATTCTCTGGACTTTACCTGTGAAGCAGCAGCAGAGGAGAGTCCAGATGAGGACGCAGATCAAAGTCATGTTTTTGATGAGGAGGATTTCTGTGGCTTCTGTTGTGATGAAGGACAGCTGTCAGTCATCCAGTGTTCAACTCTCAGGACTATAAACTCTCCCAGAGCACTGGAGCATGGTGCTGCTGATGCAAAGTGCCTCTCTATGGAAATCATCTGACTGACTCCAGCAGGACTGCATAATTAGTCTTTGCAATGTGAATTCACAGGTTTTCAACATGTTTTGAGATGTAATTGGGTTGGTAGCTTTTTATTATTCTATTTATTACTTTATTCAGGACCTTTAAGCCTTCTCCTGATACACAATCTGGTAATGTGGATTAAAAGCAGAATTAAACATTCATTCAGCTACTGCTATAAAAGTGATCAATGACACCATTGAGGCAATGAACCTTTTGGTGTGACTTTTTTCCTAGACTGACTCCAACACAGACTTGGACCAGGCTCATAATGCTGTTTAATAATGGATCAATCAAATTAACATACCACTGAATAAAGGTCTCAAAGTCAGTTTTCTAAAATCTGGAATGTGTTTGAACAGACTGCCACAAGGATACGTCTTTGTTTTTTAGAGCCAGTTCATGGACAGATAAGACCTGTTAATTAAACAGATCATTGATTGATTTTAAGTAAAATAATTGCATGTATTGATAATTAATTACTCTCCATATGAGGTCCAAAGAGATCATCACCACAGGAAATAACAAAATAAACATAAGAGCAGAAACTTTAGGACCGTCCGAATCAACCACCTGGTTCATTCGTAAAAGGAATAAATGCATTGGACAGCACGATACTAAAAAGGCCTGAAAAACCACTGAGCTGCACTCAGCTCCCACTGAAGGTTTGGACTAAGAGGCTGCTGGCTCTGTGGCCCGTCCGAGCTGCGACACTGTATGTTGCATGTACCCACTCGATTCGGACAACGGACCAGCTGTTAGTTTCATTCCATCCCGGGATTCTGGGAAGCCCCCAGTCCAAGTCATCAGCTGTGTCAGCCTGACTGTACTGAGAGTAATTAATAGTAATTAATACTGTTGGATTTGAAGGTAAAATCCACAGACTGAACTTGTGGCCTTCACGTTTCTACCCCTCTTATGATCGAAAATCATGTGGGTCATATGTGTGTGTGTTTATTTGGGTGACTCTGTCATGGTCCTGGGTCATGTGACCCAGTATTCTGAGTTTCTTGATGTTTTCTTACTCCTTTCAGTCTAGTTTCATTTCAGTTTATCGAGTTACATTCTGTCACGCCTGGGTTACACTTTTAATTCATGATTTTTAAAGCTCCCCATTTGTCTCATCCCTGTGTGAAGTTTTCTGTGTTAAGTCTTCGTGTGTTTATCTGTCATGTTTCATGTCCAAGTTTTCTTTGTTTGTCTAGTTCCAGTCATGTCTGGGTCTCGTTATGTTTCCCGTTTTATTTTGAAGGATCCTTGTGTTTTGTGTTTATTGTATTTAGCTTCACGTCCCCTGTCCTGTCATTATGTTAATTGTTGTCAGCTGTTTCCCCATGTGATTCCGCTTCCCCTGATCATTCCTTATGTGTACTTAATCCGTGTGTTTCTGCTCAGTCGGTGTCAGATCGTCTGTTAACCTCACCACAGTATTCATAGGTTTACCTCATTGTTCCGCTGTGTGTCCTAGTTTACTCAGTGTTCATAGTTTTGTTGTAGTTCTTTCACTGAGTGTCACAGCCTTCTGTTAACACAGTGTTCATCGTCTCCTTAGTTTCCCTAGTTTGATGTTTTTTCTTCTGCAATAAAGGCTCGCTTTATTTTTGAAACTACGTTTTGTCTGCATCTGGGTCTACCTCATTCTTCACACCGGCGCACCCCGCCGTGACAGACTCTTCCCATCAGAGGATGTATGTGTGGGTGTTTCTCTCTCGTCCCTCACAGGTGCCTGCTGAGTGGTTGGGTTGACTGATTCCTGTTCCCAAACTGTGTACAGAAATCTGTACATTACAGAGAGTGCAAGCATGCACATTTTTTGTTTTCGTCAGCCAAAAAGTTTACTGATCTTTGAGAAAATTATTTAACTTTAATAACTATTTGTTATAACTAGGGACCGAAAGTGCTTAAAATCTCAGAGAAGCGGTGTAGGTGAGGTAGAAAGTCATTAGAATTACATGTTACATATCACACATTGACTCACTTTGTCTTAGATAAGTGTGTGTGTGTGTGTGTGTGTGTGTGTGTGTGTGTGTGTGTGTGTGTGTGTGCGTGCGTGCGCGTGCGTGCGTGCGCGTGCGTGCGCGCGCGCGCGTATGTGTGTGTGTGTGTCCTCAGTGAACTGTATCAGTCTCTGCAGTATCTTCCAGCTGCAGCAGTCACTTCAGTTTCTGTTCAGTCTGACTGAGGGAGGTTTTTGTACAACTGTTTTTCACTGTGTGAACACATACTGACTGTTAGGATAGTGAAAACTCTGACAGTAATAAACTGCTGCATCTTCAGCCTGGACTCCACTGATGGTCAGAGTGAAGTCAGAGTTTGATCCACTGCCTGTAAAACGAGCTGGAATCCCTGATATTCTCTCATGAGCACGCCTAATGAGCAGTTTGGGAACGTCTCCATCTTTCTGTTGGTACCAGGCTAAATGGTGATAGTTGCTAGAAACATAAACATTCTGACTGGTCGTACACTTGATGCTCACAGATCCTCCCACAGTAGAGCTCACTGCTCCAGGCTGAGTCACTGTGATCTGTCCTCTGGACTCTGAGGACACAGAGACAAAAACATAAAGCAGCTTCATGGTTTTGTGGGCTTCATTTCAGAGGGACAGATGTTGATAGAGGAGAGGAGTTTGATTCTCTGGACTTTACCTGTGAAGCAGCAGCAGAGGAGAGTCCAGATGAGGACGCAGATCAAAGTCATGTTTTTGATGAGGAGGATTTCTGTGGCTTCTGTTGTGATGAAGGACAGCTGTCAGTCATCCAGTGTTCAACTCTCAGGACTATAAACTCTCCCAGAGCACTGGAGCATGGTGCTGCTGATGCAAAGTGCCTCTCTATGGAAATGAACTGACTCCAGCAGGACTACATAATTAGTCTTTGCAATGTGAATTCACTGGTTTTCAACATGTTTTGAGATGTAATTGGGTTGGTAGCTTTTTATTATTCTATTTATTACTTTATCCAGGACCTTTAAGCCTTCTCCTGATACACAATCTGGTAATGTGGATTAAAAGCAGAATTAAACATTCATTCAGCTACTGCTATAAAAGTGATCAATGACACCATTGAGGCAATGAACCTTTTGGTGTGACTTTTTTCCTAGACTGACTCCAACACAGACTTGGACCAGTCTCATAATGCTGTTTAATAATGGATCAATCAAATTAACATACCACTGAATAAAGGTCTCAAAGTCAGTTTTCTAAAATCTAAAATGTGTTTGAACAGACTGCCACAAGGATACGTCTTTGTTTTTTAAAGCCAGTTCATGGACAGATAAGACCTGTTAATTAAACAGATCATTGATTGATTTTAAGTAAAATAATTGCATGTATTGTTAATTAATTACTATCCATATGAGGTCCAAAGAGATCATCACCACAGGAAATAACAAAATAAACATAAGAGCAGAAACTTTAGGACCGTCCGAATCAACCACCTGGTTCATTCGTAAAAGGAATAAATGCATTGGACAGCACGATACTAAAAAGGCCTGAAAAACCACAGAAGAAAACTAAAACTGATAATGACAGAATGCTTAGTTAAGAAAAAAAAACATTCCCTTGGAAAACTTGGATGCAGTTCGCCTTGGTCGCTCAGCACTCAGTGACGCTGACACTGCTTTGCACCTAACAGCTTCAAGGCCAGGGTCCTCAGTTCCCCCTTGGGACCTGGACCTTGTCCTTGGGGCCCTCCATTTGAGCCCCTGGAAAGTGCTGAGTTGAAGTGGCTATCGCTTAAGACTGCCTTCTTTCTAGCCCTAACTTCCACCAGATGAATTAGTGAGCTGGAGGCGCTGTCGGTCCACAGTGACTGTTGTAGGTGGCTGCCAGATGGGAAGGGGGTGGTCCTCCGGCCCAACCCTGCCTTCTTGAAGAAAGCCCTCTCGGACTTCCACCTCTCTCATTCAGTTGAGCTGCACTCAGCTCCCACTGAAGGTTTGGACTAAGAGGCTGCTGGCTCTGTGGCCCGTCCGAGCTGTGGCACTGTATGTTGCATGTACCCACTCGATTCGGACAACGGACCAGCTGTTAGTTTCATTCCATCCCGGGATTCTGGGAAGCCCCCAGTCCAAGTCATCAGCTGTGTCAGCCTGACTGTACTGAGAGTAATTAATAGTAATTAATACTGTTGGATTTGAAGGTAAAATCCACAGACTGAACTTGTGGCCTTCACGTTTCGACCCCTCTTATGATCGAAAATCATGTGGGTCATATGTGTGTGTGTTTATTTGGGTGACTCTGTCATGGTCCTGGGTCATGTGACCCAGTATTCTGAGTTTCTTGATGTTTTCTTATTCCTTTCAGTCTAGTTTCATTTCAGTTTATCGAGTTACATTCTGTCACGCCTGGGTTACAGTTTTAATTCATGATTTTTCAAGCTCCCCATTTGTCTCATCCCTGTGTGAAGTTTTCTGTGTTAAGTCTTCGTGTGTTTATCTGTCATGTTTCATGTCCAAGTTTTCTTTGTTTGTCTAGTTCCAGTCATGTCTGGGTCTCGTTATGTTTCCCGTTTTATTTTGAAGGATCCTTGTGTTTTGTGTTTATTGTATTTAGCTTCACGTCCCCTGTCCTGTCATTATGTTAATTGTTGTCAGCTGTTTCCCATGTGATTCCGCTTCCCCTGATCATTCCTTATGTGTACTTAATCCGTGTGTTTCTGCTCAGTCGGTGTCAGATCGTCTGTTAACCTCACCACAGTATTCATAGGTTTACCTCATTGTTCCGCTGTGTGTCCTAGTTTACTCAGTGTTCATAGTTTTGTTGTAGTTCTTTCACTGAGTGTCACAGCCTTCTGTTAACACAGTGTTCATCGTCTCCTTAGTTTCCCTAGTTTGATGTTTTTTCTTCTGCAATAAAGGCTCGCTTTATTTTTGAAACTACGTTTTGTCTGCATCTGGGTCTACCTCATTCTTCACACCGGCGCACCCCGCCGTGACAGACTCTTCCCATCAGAGGATGTATGTGTGGGTGTTTCTCTCTCGTCCCTCACAGGTGCCTGCTGAGTGGTTGGGTTCACTGATTCCTGTTCCCAAACTGTGTACAGAAATCTGTACATTACAGAGAGTGCAAGCATGCACATTTTTTATTTTCGTCAGCCAAAAAGTTTACTGATCTTTGAGAAAATTATGTAACTTTAATAACTATATGTTATAACTAGGGACCGAAAGTGCTTAAAATCTCAGAGAAGCGGTGTAGGTGAGGTAGAAAGTCATTAGGATTACATGTTGCATATCACACATTGTCTCACTTTGTCTTAGATAAGTGTGTGTGTGTGTGTGTGTGTGTGTGTGTGTGTGTGTGTGTGTGTGTGTGTGTGTGTGTGTGTGTGTGTGTGTGTGTGTCCTCAGTGAACTGTATCAGTCTCTGCAGTATCTTCCAGCTGCAGCAGTCACTTCAGTTTCTGTTCAGTCTGACTGAGGGAGGTTTTTGTACGACTGTTTTTCACTGTGTGAACACATACTGACTGTTGATAACATGAAAACTCTGACAGTAATAAACTGCTGCATCTTCAGCCTGGACTCCACTGATGGTCAGAGTGAAGTCAGAGTTTGATCCACTGCCTGTAAAACGAGCTGGAATCCCTGATATTCTCTCATGAGCACGCTTAATGAGCAGTTTAGGAACGTCTCCATCTTTCTGTTGGTACCAGGCTAAATAGTGATAGTTGCTAGAAACATAAACATCCTGACTGGTCGTACACTTGATGCTGACAGATCCTCCCACAGCAGAGCTCACTGCTCCAGGCTGAGTCACTGTATATTGTCCTCTGGACTCTGAGGACACAGAGACAAAAACATAAAGCAGCTTCATGGTTTTGTGGGCTTCATTTCAGAGGGACAGATGTTGATAGAGGAGAGGAGTTTGATTCTCTGGACTTTACCTGTGAAGCAGCAGCAGAGGAGAGTCCAGATGAGGACGCAGATCAAAGTCATGTTTTTGATGAGGAGGATTTCTGTGGCTTCTGTTGTGATGAAGGACAGCTGTCAGTCATCCAGTGTTCAACTCTCAGGACTATAAACTCTCCCAGAGCACTGGAGCATGGTGCTGCTGATGCAAAGTGCCTCTATGGAAATCATCTGACTGAAAACAACAAGTAGTTGGATCAAATAGTCGATGCTGTTTATCAATTAATCAGTCAGTTTATGAAAATGTTTTCTTTCTTGTGTTTTAGGACACATCCACACATTGATGGATGTGTGGGATTTTTAAATTTGGGTATTTTCTGCAATCTTTTACAAAAACATGTTCATTGACTGAGAAAGGCAAGAAAATGTTTCATGATCAAACCAGAGCAGTACTTTGTGATATAACCCCAAGTGTTGCCAAATGCCAACAAAACATGCAAACAATGTCTGAAGATAAAGGCTCAGACATTCGTCCTTGTAAGACAAAATCTGATTTCCTCTTGTTCACTTAAAAAAAGAAGAAGAAAAGAAATGTTGTACTTGTCTACTCAAACACATGAACAGAGTTTCAGAGAATCTTCACCCTGAAAGAAGTTTTAGAAACTTACCTGTCAGCAAATCAAAGAACCGCTTACATGTAAGCAACAGGACAGAATAGAAAAGATTTCCCCCAAAAAAGAACCTGCACATTTGAACATGGCGTCAAAAATGAAAGACATTAAAAAATCAGAGGAAAGGTACAATTTGCAAAACCTATTTTAGAGTTTTGTAAAACTCAGTACAAAAAAACTTGCAGTGATTCACATTGATGCATGATGCTGACCACAGGATGCAAAAGTTAAACATGACCACAGCGCAGAATCATTCATCTCTGTTTTAATTTGATATTTTTATAACAGGACAACCTGTGAGACTGGAAAGACTTCGGTTTCATGCCCTGAACAGGTCACTTTCTGTTTGGTGATGTAGTGTCTGCAGTGTTGGGAAGGTTACTTTTAAAATGTATTCCACTACAGATTACAGATTACATGCCCCAAAATGTATTTTGTAACGTATTCTGAATACTTTGGATTACTTAATATATGATCATGCTTTTTACAACTACGTGAATGTGATTTATTACTGTTACTGAAGGCTACTTGCCGTACCAATAACAACTCGATTTTTACATCTTAATATAAATGAGTATCAGTAGGTGGACATTAGGTAAGGCTGCACTTTTTACAGTGATCTGCAAACGCATATATAAAACAGGTCCGCGGCTCCGAACCGTAGTAAAGGGACCTCTGGCTAATCCGTCGGGTTCGTGTCGGCTCGTAGCTGAAAACTAGCTTTACTTTGTTGTCTGGGTCAAGTTTGTAAGAGACAGAGAGAGGCGTTGAAAGGCTGCTCCAGCAGAACTTATTGTTTCGGAGGAAAACACGAACACAGTGGGCTCGTCAGGCTCTCTTCTTGGCTGCTGTGGTTATTATTATATTTACATGCTTCCAGCTCCCGTTTCTGCTCGATGACAGCTCGTACTTTTTCTCCCTCTTCGCGCTCACAGACACATAACAGGTACAGCAGTCCATTCTCCCTGCAGCACGGACTACACTGCCCATCAGGCTGCATTCTTTAGGGCGATGCCTGTAACACTCTGCCTGTTGCCTTCATATTAAATCATTTTTTGAATAATAATTTAGAAATATTTTTAAATATTTCTTCACATATTTCTTCACGTCATAATGCTGGCAGCAAGTAGAGATGAGATGGGCTGCAAGATTGAGACACAGACATCAGAGCCTCTTAATGTTTTCTTTGGGTTTCAACCAGCATGGAATTACCATAGAGAGTGCACAGCCTAACATATGAAACGGGAAAAGACGTGTAATCCATTTATTTCAACAAAGTAATTGTAATCTGAATTGATGTGATTAGCAGAGTAATCCAAAGAGTGGGAATGTGCTGGAAATATCTTTTATTTTATGAATTTGTCACATGTTTTAGTAATATCACTTTTGGGTCACTTCAAGGTTCACATGTGGGGAAGATTCAGCTTTAACTCTATTGCACAAAGTCAGGCATCATGAGAAAGTTGGTGACACCCAGAGGGGGAGAATTCAACAGGTGGTGAAGTCTTTTGTTAATCAGGTCTTTGAGGATGTGGGGAAGAGGCAAGGAGCAGTCTCTATGTGACACTGGAAGAGGAGATAAAGTTGTAAACTCTCTCCCTCTCTTGGAGGGGTCAAGGGTGTGACAACAGTGTGGAAATGCCTTCTGTTTGACTGTATTTAAAGAGGGCTGCTATTCATCTTTAGACACACGCATCAGTGCCCCACTGAATGTCGTCTCTCCCTCAACTGCTTGGGAATTAAAAAGGTGCTGGCTCATCGTGTCTGCAGACTTTGTTGATTATATTTCCATGACATTATTCTGCAGTGACAAAGTGAGATATGTCACAACAAAGGAGCGAAAACTGAAAAAGTGTTTGTTTACATTGTTGAGTTAACACCGAATATAAAAGCTTCAGTGCTCTTTGGTACGGATTCTCCAGTTGTTGTTTTTTTATTTAAAAGTTTTATAATTACGATTTTGATTATGTCCCCACATTCGGTGTCAATGATGGTGATGATACTGGAGGATAAACGTGAGCTCTAACACATCTGCTCAAATTTACACAGCTTTCCCATCACTTCATTGTAGGGGTCGAGTTTTTCTTTATTTGTTACCTGTCTATGAATCTACAGTGTTCAGTTGAGTCACATTCCAAATATGCTGTGAAAAACTCTTTTTAAACGAGTCGTGCTGGAGTCAGTCAGATGATTTCCATAGAGAGGCACTTTGCATCAGCAGCACCATGCTCCAGTGCTCTGGGAGAGTTTATAGTCCTGAGAGTTGAACACTGGATGACTGACAGCTGTCCTTCATCACAACAGAAGCCACAGAAATCCTCCTCATCAAAAACATGACTTTGATCTGCGTCCTCATCTGGACTCTCCTCTGCTGCTGCTTCACAGGTAAAGTCCAGAGAATCAAACTCCTCTCCTCTATCAACATCTGTCCCTCTGAAATGAAGCCCACAAAACCATGAAGCTGCTTTATGTTTTTGTCTCTGTGTCCTCAGAGTCCAGAGGACAGATCACAGTGACTCAGCCTGGAGCAGTGAGCTCTGCTGTGGGAGGATCTGTGAGCATCAAGTGTACGACCAGTCAGAATGTTTATGTTTCTGGCAACTATCACTATTTATCCTGGTACCAACAGAAAGATGGAGGAGTTCCTAAACTGCTCATTTACTATGTTAACAATCGAGTATCAGGGATTCCAGCTCGTTTTACAGGCAGTGGATCAAACTCTGACTTCACTCTGACCATCAGTGGAGTCCAGGCTGAAGATGCAGCAGTTTATTACTGTATGTGTTGGCACTATCCTAACAGTCTGTGGGTGAGCACACAGTGAAAAACAGTCGTACAAAAACCTCCCTCAGTCAGACTGAACAGAAACTGAAGTGACTGCTGCAGCTGGAAGATACTGCAGAGACTGATACAGTTCACTGAGGACACACACACACACACACACACACACACACACACACACACACACACACACACACACACACACACACACACACACACACACACACACACACACACACTAGTACAGGTCCTCCATCTTTCTTTCACCCAAAAAGGGTTTAATTTGTGAGAGTAAACTTGTGCAGTGTAAATAGTCAAACAGTAAAATGTAAACATTGCAGCAGTTAAGGAGTGAAAGGCCATTTTTGTTGAAACACTTGTTTCCTGGTTAAGAGCATTGCTTAGAAACTCGTCTTTGGTTTACTTTTACTTTTCTGTTTGGGAAGATTGGGGAACATAAGGACCTGTTTTCTTGTTTTGGCATTGCTCACATCCAAAACAAATAAACTCCTCTATACCAAAAACGAACCTTCTTATCAACTCACATTGTTGTGCAAATAAAGTCATCCTGTTTTTATTAAGCTGTATATTTTCAAACATGAACATTGTTAAAATTATTTGGTCGATGTTTCATCTTTCACTTTGTTATTCTCCTGGTGTTTCATTTGTTCAACTGTGATGCTAAAGTTCAAAAAACAAATCCCAGAATTGTTTTCAGTTAAGCTAAGCAGTGGCTTCATGTTCTAATTATCTTTAACATTACAGGGCTCTAGAATAACTTTTTGCCTTGGTTGCACTGGTGCGCCACTTTTTCAACCGCATCGCTTAACACCGCGGTTTTACATGTGCCCTTTTTTGGGGGGAAATTGCTGTCCATACAGACAATATTGATTTGTAAATGATTAACTAACAATCTTGTTCTTGTGCTTAAAGTGCTTTGGCACTCTTTGGCCATAAGAATGCAGAGATGGCACCGGGTGTTATGGCACGCCGTCTTTCTCTCGGTTCTGCAATGTTTGTGTATTATGTTCTTAGTGGTGTCCCTGCTAGCTTTGAAAACCCACTCCCTGTTGGTGTATGAGCGACAGACGCTTTTTAACATCCGTGACTCACTGCTGATGCTCCACAGTGTTAGCGAGCGACCTGGAGGAATCCCGCCGCCTCTAGCATCGGTGCCGGAGGAGCAGCTTCGCCGTGATCGCTGCTCTGCGCTTCCACAGGCCCCGCTGGTTTAGAAACTTATTCCTGTTAACGACAAGGAAGCAAGATGAACAGCAATTTTACTTGCTAGCAAGGGAGGCTGGTTGGAACCAGGCTCTTGGAGCTAAACGCTCCTCACCTGTCTGCTAGCGAGCATCAAGTAAACAGCCTTCCTTGCAGCTTTTTATTCTGAGAACACAAACACCACTCGTTGTAAAACCCCCCTATGGTCACAAAGGGTTAAAACACTGCGTGTGTGTGTGTGTGTGTGTGTGTGTGTGTGTGTGTGTGTGTGTGTGTGTGTGTTTGTGTGTATGTGAGTGTGTATGTTTGTTTGGTGGTGCGTTTGTGTGACCTCCTGCTTATCAAAAGGGTCATAAAAGCAGGAAGCTTACTAACCAAGAAAACAGAACCCTCACATAGGATGTCCCTATAATGAAACACTACAGCCTCCCCCACCAACAAACAGGCTGGAGAGGTGGTCAGAGACAAAGGAATGTCTTTGACCATGCTGCTTGAACTAAGTCTTACACATTTAAGTAACACAATGACAACATTTAACAATTTGACTCCAACAGTCCCCCCTTTTTGTCAACTTTGTACTTAAATTTCCACTTATGCACCCTTGTGTTTGACAGTTCAGTATAGGCTTCATTCACACACAGCTCCTCACATCATTCACTTCCTACTGCTGCAAAAGTTCACAGTTCATACATGTACGAAACGTGCTTAGCAATTATCCTACTTCTCATTCATCTCACACACAGGAAACTACATCCTGCAAGGAAACAAATGAATGTCAACAGTCAAAAACAAGAATCAACGTTCTCAAAAGAATATGCACTACAATCCAAATGTATGCAGACATAGGCATTCAAACACATCCGTTGGTTTTTGGTTTGTCCATGTGGCTTCCAGCTATCTTCAAAGCTGTAGCCTGGTCAACACTCCTCTTTATGACCCCTTTCAAACCCCCAAATCTTCTCACTGTAGACACCCTGTGGGGTGATCGAGTCACCTGGTGAATCATCTGCATTTACAACTCCTCTCCTTTCCTGTTGTCACTGCAGAAAAAGTTTTTTAAAGGAAATTGGATCAAGTTGTTTATGATCTTCTCCCCTCTTTTTGAGTCATGTCCACCCATGGCTCAAAAGTCCAACCAACTTATATAAGTGTACATGATGTAAATGTAAACAAAAGAAAGCCCCTTTGACTGTCTGGCTTTTTCTTCATAATGATAGCCATATTAGGACACATAAAGGCAATGGTTATATATCTATATATTTTAGCACAAATGACAATATAAAAAATATCAATCCTAACAATGTCCATGTGTCAAAGTAACTGAGAATAAAAAACAGAAACATGAAGGAGATATTCCTGGCCTGGCTTTTTATAGCAGATAATCTTAAAAATATTCTGCAATTTTGCATAATTTTAAAAAGTTTACATTTCTTCAGTATTGAACAGCAGAAAATAGGCTTTCTTGTCCGAGGTCATTGAAGTAAAAGAAAAAAAGAAAAAAAAAAAGACAGAGGCTGACAGCGCTGTAAACAACGGTAGACTGGTGGGTAATAAGCGAAGGAATAATGCAGAAAACAGAGATTTGAGACGGGAAACTGTTCTTGAAGTACAGAGAGAGAGAGAGCTGTGCATGAAGTGTGATTTTTATCTTGGTGGAAACAAAACAGTAAAGTAAGAGGGAATTCATGACGATGTTTATCAGATGTGAATAGTTTGTTGCTTCTTTTGCTGCTGGTTCAGTCAATTTTGCTTGGAGAGAGACAAAACCTGCAGCTCAGAATCAGCACAAAAAAGACGTAAACAGCGCGGACCCGACGCATCAGAATCAGTGAGCTGTCGGCTTTCAGCCCGATGGCGTGTCCGTCTACGTGCCGTCGTGTGAGAAAGCAGAGAAAGCTGATTCTGATGCGTCGGGTCCCGCTGTGTGTTTACGCTGTGTGTCTTTGTGTGAAATCCGTTTACCTGCTCTCATTTACTGTTTGGTGGTTGATAAAATACTTTTGTGATCTTTAACCTGAGATTCCGGCGTTTCTGGGAAAATATATTTATGTTTAAAACTCGATTTAGGATTTAATGAATCAATGTCGCTTTATTCAAGCTACTCACCTCTCTCTATCTGCCTGTACTTTCAAACGTACAGACGGACTACATGAATATCTGAACTACGACCAATCAGAGAGGTCCCACCCCTGATTATCTCTGATTGGTTTAGACCACGATAGGAGCATAATGTGTGTCGGTTGTTGACCACAGGGAGAGTTTCAGAGTTGCAGAGAGTGTTTTTTTATTTATTTATTTTACTCGAATAGTTGGTCGTACCGCTGCGACTTGAGATTATTTTTAATCGCACTTGCGACCAAATTGGTTGCACTCTACAGCCCTGCATTACATTTAATTTTTCTAACTTAGCTTTGCTCCAGTGGTAATTAGAGTGAAAGGACTTGAAAATCAAAGTTTTACTCGTCTCTGTAAAACAAATTATTCATACCACCTTTACTTAACAGGAGCTTTACTGTGATAGTTTTAATACATTCTTCTATATTTAGTATGGTTTTAATATTTTCGTATTTTAAATTACGCAGGATATATGATAAAACAATAATTTACTTGCAAAGAGTTTTAATTTCTACACAAATACTTTCATTATGTGGAAAAAAGGTATTTGAGATGGAATTGTTTTATTTGATCTGAGAACAAAAAGAAATTGTTCATTGTTAATATATTTAGATCATATAAACAATATACAGGTACATTTAGCAAAGAAAGTAAGAGAGAAAAAATACTACAGACGGGCATCTGAGGGTGAGGGGAGCGTGCCAAGCTCCAATCGACAGCACAGTCGAGTTCAATGATGGCATCATGATTCTGTGAGCAGCACAGAAACCAGAAGCTAGGGTGGTGATGGGGAATGACCGACGGCAATTTCCTATGAACATCACCTAATGCTGTGTCACTGTGCTAAGCATACTTTGACAATCTGAAGAGGGTCTTCCTTTGTGTCATTGTTGTTGTCATTTGCATCATGACCACTTCTACAAGACTGCTAAAGTGATTCAACAGGTGGGATCATAACAGCAGTAAAACAACTGGATCCAATACCCTTTCCGAGAAAGGTTTTCTGCAGAGATAAAAAGGACAATAGAGGAGTCATAAGTATTCCCCCCACAGGAAGAATGCCTGAAGTGAGGCGATGAGGGTTGATAGAGGCCATAAAAAGGGGCTCTATCATATAATCATATATGCTTAGAGGTATCAATTGTATAATGATAGAGGTCTGATCCTTGGTAGTCTGCAAAGACTCTTCCAGAGTGTTCTGGCATGCACACACATCCTAAGGTCATGAGTGAGGTCGTACCTTCTTTATATAGTATGGGAGGACACCTACTCTGTATCTGTTTAAGTATAAGAGCCTTTTGTTTAGGTGGACCGCTGGACTCCTGGCACCAGCTTACACACACACACACACACACACACACACACACACACACACACACACACACACACACACACACACACACACACATACATACAGTGCCTTGTCTTTGTAACCAAGGGGGGTTTACGAGGGGAGGTACTATTGTATTGTGTGAATTGTTTTCCCAATAGCAAGCGGAGGCCATCGTTGGGGTCATTTTGTGGTAGACACCGACGAGGCCTCCATTGCAAGTAAATCGATCGATCGCTGACTGTCTCGTTTTCTTCATGATGAATAAGTCTCTAAACCAGCGGGGCTTGTGGAAACACAGACCCAACAACACCCAGATAGAAGACTAGTATTAATAACTGACTGCACACTTATTTCCACACTGTCATCCTCGAGTAGGTGAGAGGGAACGAAGTCTTGCCCCAAAGACATTTTGTAGGTTTGCTGGCTCCTTAGAGTACGAGCACCTGGATGACTGAGAACCTTCACAGATCTATTTTCAAGCTGAGCTCAAAGGTCAAAGCCAAGCTTTTTTCAATACACTGCTCAGCTTTCTTTATCATAATCGTACACATCATGGTTTTGGGAGCTTCGTTTCAGAGAAATGATTTTTGCAATGATTGTTTCTCGAGACTTTCTCCAACTTTTCCTTGCTGTGCAAAAAATGATGGTATTTGTTTAAGAGACATACAGTGTGTGTGTGTGTGTGTGTGTGTGTGTGTGTGTGTGTGTGTGTGTGTGTGTGTGTGTGTGTGTGTGTCCTCAGTGAACTGTATCAGTCTCTGCAGTATCTTCCAGCTGCAGCAGTCACTTCAGTTTCTGTTCAGTCTGACTGAGGGAGGTTTTTGTACAACTGTTTTTCACTGTGTGCTCACCCACAGACTGTTAGGATAGTGCCAACACATACAGTAATAAACTGCTGCATCTTCAGCCTGGACTCCACTGATGGTCAGAGTGAAGTCAGAGTTTTATCCACTGCCTGTAAAACAAGCTGGAATCCCTGATACTCGAGTGCTAGCAACATAAATGAGCAGTTTAGGAACTCCTCCATCTTTCTGTTGGTACCAGGCTAAAGCTTGAGAGTTTTGAACATTCTGACTGGTCGTACACTTGATGCTCACAGATCCTCCCACAGCAGAGCTCACTGCTCCAGGCTGAGTCACTGTGATCTGTCCTCTGGACTCTGAGGACACAGAGACAAAAACATAAAGCAGCTTCATGGTTTTGTGGGCTTCATTTCAGAGGGACAGATGTTGATAGAGGAGAGGAGTTTGATTCTCTGGACTTTACCTGTGAAGCAGCAGCAGAGGAGAGTCCAGATGAGGACGCAGATCAAAGTCATGTTTTTCAAACAATGTCTGAAGATAAAGGCTCAGACATTCATCCTTGTAAGACAAAATCTGATTTCCTCTTGTTCACTTAAAAAAGAAGAAGAAAAGAAATGTTGTACTTGTCTACTCAAACACATGAACAGAGTTTCAGAGAATCTTCACCCTGAAAGAAGTTTTAGAAACCTACCTGTCAGCAAATCAAAGAACCGCTTACATGTAAGCAACAGGACAGAATAAAAAAGTTTTCCCCCAAAAAAGAACCTGCACATTTGAACATGGCGTCAAAAATGAAAGACATTAAAAAATCAGAGGAAAGGTACAATTTGCAAAACCTATTTTAGAGTTTTGTAAAACTCAGTACAAAAAAACTTGCAGTGATTCACATTGATGCATGATGCTGACCACAGGATGCAAAAGTTAAACATGCCCACAGCGCAGAATCATTCATCTCTGTTTTAATTTGATATTTTTATAACAGGACAACCTGTGAGGCTGGAAAGACGTCGGTTTCATGCCCTGAACAGGTCACTTTCTGTTTTGTGATGTAGTGTCTGCAGTGTTGGGAAGGTTACTTTTAAAATGTATTCCACTACAGATTACAGATTACATGCCCCAAAATGTATTTTGTAACGTATTCTGAATACTTTGGATTACTTAATATATGATCATGCTTTTTACAACTACATGAATGCACTATTGCTGTGTGATTTATTACTGTTACTGAAGCCTACTTGCCGTACCAATAACAACTCGATTTTTACATCTTAATATAAATGAGTATCAGTAGGTGGACATTAGGTAAGGCTGCACTTTTTGCAGTGATCTGCAAACGCATATATAAAACAGGTCCGCGGCTCCGAACCGTAGTAAAGGGACCTCTGGCTAATCCGTCGGGTTCGTGTCGGCTCGTAGCTGAAAACTAGCTTTACTTTGTTGCCTGGGTCAAGTTTGTAAGAGACAGAGAGAGGCGTTGAAAGGCTGCTCCAGCAGAACTTATTGTTTCGGAGGAAAACACGAACACAGTGTACAGTCGAGTCTTAACAGCTTACTTACAGCTGGGCTCGTCAGGCTCTCTTTTTGGCTGCTGTGGTTATTATCATATTTACATGCTTCCAGCTCCCGTTTCTGCTCGATGACAGCTCGTACTTTTTCTCCCTCTTCGCGCTCACAGACACATAACAGGTACAGCAGTCCATTCTCCCTGCAGCACGGACTACACTGCCCATCAGGCTGCATTCTTTAGGGCGATGCCTGTAACACTCTGCCTGTTGCCTTCATATTAAATCATTTTTTGAATAATAATTTTTTAATATTTTTAAATATTTCTTCACGTCATAATGCTGGCAGCAAGTAGAGATGACATGGGCCGCAAGATTGAGACACAGACATTAGAGCCTCTTAATGTTTTCTTTGGGTTTCAATCAGCATGGAATTACCATAGAGAGTGCACAGCCTAACATATGAAACAGGAGAAGACGTGTAATCCATTTATTTCAACAAAGTAATTGTAATCTGAATTGATGTGATTAGCAGAGTAATCCAAAGAGTGGAAATGTGCTGGAAATATCTTTTATTTTATGAATTTGTCACATGTTTTAGTAATATCACTTTTGGGTCACTTCAAGGTTCACATGTGGGGAAGATTCAGCTTTAACTCTATTGCACAAAGTCAGGCATCATGAGAAAGTTGGTGACACCCAGAGGGGGAGAATTCAACAGGTGGTGAAGTCTTTTGTTAATCAGGTCTTTGAGGATGTGGGGAAGAGGCAAGGAGCAGTCTCTATGTGACACTGGAAGAGGAGACAAGGTTGTAAACTCTCTCCCTCTCTTGGAGGGGTCAAGGGTGTGACAACAGTGTGGAAATGCCTTCTGTTTGACTGTATTTAAAGAGGGCTGCTATTCATCTTTAGAGACACGTATCAGTGCCCCACTGAATGTCCTCTCTCCCTCAACTGCTTGGGAATTAAAAAGGTGTTGGCTCATCGTGTCTGCAGCCTTTGTTGATTATATTTCCATGACAATATTCTGCAGTGACAAAGTGAGATATGTCACAACAAAGGAGCGAAAACTGAAAAAGTGTTTGTTTACATTGTTGAGTTAACACCGAATATAAAAGCTTCAGTGCTCTTTGGTACGGATTCTCCAGTTTTTTTATTTATTTAAAAGTTTTATAATTACGATTTTGATTATGTCCCCACATTCAGTGTCAATGATGGTGATGATACTGGAGGATAAACGTGAGCTCTAACACATCTGCTCAAATTTACACAGCTTTCCCATCACTTCATTGTAGGGGTCGACTTTTTCTTTATTTGTTACCTGTCTATGAATCTACAGTGTTCAGTTGAGTCACATTCCAAATATGCTGTGAAAAATTCTTTTTAAACAAGTCATGCTGGAGTCAGTCAGATGATTTCCATAGAGGCACTTTGCATCAGCAGCACCATGCTCCAGTGCTCTGGGAGAGTTTATAGTCCTGAGAGTTGAACACTGGATGACTGACAGCTGTCCTTCATCACAACAGAAGCCACAGAAATCCTCCTCATCAAAAACATGACTTTGATCTGCGTCCTCATCTGGACTCTCCTCTGCTGCTGCTTCACAGGTAAAGTCCAGAGAATCAAACTCCTCTCCTCTATCAACATCTGTCCCTCTGAAATGAAGCCCACAAAACCATGAAGCTGCTTTATGTTTTTGTCTCTGTGTCCTCAGAGTCCAGAGGACAATATACAGTGACTCAGCCTGGAGCAGTGAACTCTGCTGTGGGAGGATCTGTGAGCATCAAGTGCACGACCAGTCAGAATGTTTATAACAACAACTATATGTTCTGGTATCAACAGAAAGATGGAGGAGTTCCTAAACTGCTCATTAAGCATGCTAGCACTCGAGTATCAGGGATTCCAGCTCGTTTTACAGGCAGTGGATCAAACTCTGACTTCACTCTGACCATCAGTGGAGTCCAGGCTGAAGATGCAGCAGTTTATTACTGTCAGAGTTTTCACTATCCTAACAGTCAGCGTGTGTTCACACAGTGAAAAACAGTCGTACAAAAACCTCCCTCAGTCAGACTGAACAGAAACTGAAGTGACTGCTGCAGCTGGAAGATACTGCAGAGACTGATACAGTTCACTGAGGACACACACACACACACACACACACACACACACACACACACACACACACACACACACACACACAAATAAATGCTTTTTATACCTTAGTGAGGACATCTAGTTGACATAATGCTTTCCCCAGCCTCTTACCCTAACCTTAAAAATGAATCCTGAAACTATTTTCAAACTTGAACATTGTTAAAATTATTTGGTCGATGTTTCATCTTTCACTTTGTTATTCTCCTGGTGTTTCATTTGTTCAACTGTGATGCTAAAGTTCAAAAAACAAATCCCAGAATTGTTTTCAGTTAAGCTAAGCAGTGCCTTCATGTTCTAATTATCTTTAACATTACAGGGCTCTAGAATAACTTTTTGCCTTGGTTGCACTGGTGCGCCACTTTTTCAACCGCATCGCTTAACACCGCGGTTTTACATGTGCCCTTTTTTGGGGGGAAATTGCTGTCCATACAGACAATATTGATTTGTAAATGATTAACTAACAATCTCGTTCTTGTGCTTAAAGTGCTTTGGCACTCTTTGGCCATAAGAATGCAGAGATGGCACCGGGTGTTATGGCACGCCGTCTTTCTCTCGGTTCTGCAATGTTTGTGTATTATGTTCTTAGTGGTGTCCCTGCTAGCTTGGAAAACCCACTCCCTGTTGGTGTATGAGCGACAGACGCTTTTTAACATCCGTGACTCACTGCTGATGCTCCACAGTGTTAGCGAGCGACCTGGAGGAATCCCGCCACCGTGCCGGAGGAGCAGCTTCGCCGCGATCGCTGCTCTGCGCTTCCACAGGCCCCGCTGGTTTAGAAACTTATTCCCGTTAATGACAAGGAAGCAAGATGAACAGCAATTTTACTTGCTAGCAAGGGAGGCTGGTTGGAACCAGGCTCTTGGAGCTAAACGCTCCTCACCTGTCTGCTAGCGAGCATCAAGTAAACAGCCTTCCTTGCAGCTTTTTATTCTGAGAACACAAACACCACTCGTTGTAAAAACCCCCTATGGTCACAAAAGGTTGAAACACTGCGCATGTGTGTCTGTGTGTGTGTGTGTGTGTGTGTGTGTGTGTGCGAGTATGTGTGTTTGTGTGTATGTGAGTGTGTATGTTTGTTTGGTGGTGTGTTTGTGTGACCTCCTGCTTATCAAAAGGGTCATAAAAGCAGGAAGCTTACTAAGCAAGAAAACAGAACCCTCACATAGGATGTCCCTATAATGAAACACTACACAGCAAATCCAGCATGTCCAAATTAACACTATCGGATTTGATTTCAACACTATTAAAGTGTCTATATGGGTCCACACCAGAGAGTGTTAATTTAACTCTTTTTGGAGAGTTGGTACGTTAACTCTGATTTAGTGTTAAACACCAAATCTGTCTGGAGTTGATAATTTAACACTTAGTGTTAAGAGTTTATATATTAACTCTCAAAGAGTATTTTAGTTTAACTACGTAAGAGTTATCTTCTAATTCATTCTAAAAAGCGGGAATTTTACTGTTCTGAACTTCTAGAAATTTCTTTTGGAAATAAACATTTACTAAAAAGATGCAATGGTTTTTGAAAAACATTTATTCTGAACTGTGCACCACAATTTCAAAACATTTTCTGAAAGATGTAACAGTATACATGTTCTCACTTTCATTAGAATTTTGTTTATCAAAAGGTCTGACATGGTAAATGCAAATAACAGCATTCTCATCACTTATTTCTTCAATACAATATGCATGTCCTTCATTCATCCCTTTGTGGAACTTCAACACACTTCTGCTCTCCCCCATATTCCATCTTCACAAGCATATCCTGTGTGGAGATTGAATAAAAATTAGTTGACACTAATGCTAACGTAGAATCCAGTCAGGACGTCTGCTACTGCTGTTTGCTCGTTTTGTTTTTTTTTTTATGGGCGATTGTTTTCAGGCTTCATGTAGCACCATTATACCAACATTTCACATTCTAGACATTGTTTTAGGTGTATTTGACCAAAAGTTTGACTGAAAATTCACATGCAAGCTTTTTTTCAAGGCTGTGGTATTTATACCTTTCAGCTAGCTAAAACAGAATGTTATGCTATCACCGAGCAACATGGCTAATGCCTTTCACACAGCTTCGTCTCAACTCCAAAGAGCCACAGAAGTAAAAGCTCATGATAATAATTGAAACAATCTTTGAAAAAATGACTTACCAAGCATGGCAAACAACTCAAATATGTAGAGCAAAATGTTCCGAAACGGCTTCACTTCAGCTTCGATTGGAGCCGTGCTGGGGGCGGAGTCTGTGAATTTACTCTGTTGGTGTCATAGCCCCTGTAGGAGTTCAGAGTTAAGAGGTCAAGAGTTAATGTTTCCATTGTAACACCTCCAGATTTGACAGAGAAACACTCATTTTTAACACTTGATTTTAACTACTATCATTTTACACCTCAGAGTTACATTAAAAGAATGTGACTCTGCTTAGAGTAGAATTAACTCTACTTTTGCAAGAAGACTATTAACACCAAAACATTTAACACTTTTGAATTTGCTGTGTACAGCCTCCCCCACCAACAAACAGGCTGGAGAGGTGGTCAGAGACAAAGGAATGTCTTTGACCATGCTGCTTGAACTAAGTCTTACATATTTAAGTAACACAATGACAACATTTAACAATTTGACTCCAACAGTCCCCCCTTTTTGTCAACTTTGTACTTAAATTTCCACTTATGCACCCTTGTGTTTGACAGTTCAGTATAGGCTTCATTCACACACAGCTCCTCACATCATTCACTTCCTACTGCTGCAAAAGTTCACAGTTAATACATGTACGAAACGTGCTTAGCAATTATCCTACTTCTCATTCATCTCACACACAGGAAACTACATCCTGCAAGGAAACAAATGAATGTCAACAGTCAAAAACAAGAATCAACGTTCTCAAAAGAATATGCACTACAATCCAAATGTATGCAGACATAGGCATTCAAACACATCCGTTGGTTTTTGGTTTGTCCATGTGGCTTCCAGCTATCTTCAAAGCTGTAGCCTGGTCAACACTCCTCTTTATGACCCCTTTCAAACCCCCAAATCTTCTCACTGTAGACACCCTGTGGGGTGATCGAGTCACCTGGTGAATCATCTGCATTTACAACTCCTCTCCTTTCCTGTTGTCACTGCAGAAAAAGTTTTTTAAAGGAAATTGGATCAAGTTGTTTATGATCTTCTCCCCCCTTTTTGAGTCATGTCCACCCATGGCTCAAAACTCCAACCAACTTATATAAGTGTACATGATGTAAATGTAAACAAAAGAAAGCCCCTTTGACTGTCTGGCTTTTTCTTCATAATGATAGCCATATTAGGACACATAAAGGCAATGGTTATATATCTATATATTTTAGCACAAATGACAATATAAAAAATATCAATCCTAACAATGTCCATGTGTCAAAGTAACTGAGAATAAAAAACAGAAACATGAAGGAGATATTCCTGGCCTGGCTTTTTATAGCAGATAATCTTAAAACTATTTTGCAATTTTGCATAATTTTAAAAAGTTTACATTTCTTCAGTATTGAACAGCAGAAAATAGGCTTTCTTGTCCGAGGTCATTGAAGTAAAAGAAAAAAAGAAAAAAACACAGAGGCTGACAGAGCTGCAAACAACGGTAGACTGGTGGGTAATAAGCGAAGGAATAACGCAGAAAACAGAGATTTGAGACGGGAAACTGTTCTTGAATACAGAGAGAGAGAGAGAGAGAGAGCTGTGCATGAAGTGTGATTTTTATCTTGGTGTGAACAAAACAGTAAAGTAAGAGGGAATTCATGACGATGTTTATCAGATGTGAATAGTTTGTTGCTTCTTTTGCTGCTGGTTCAGTCAATTTTGCTTGGAGAGAGACAAAACCTGCAGCTCAGAATCAGCACAAAAAAGACGTAAACAGCGCGGACCCGACGCATCAGAATCAGTGAGCTGTCGGCTTTCAGCCCGATGGCGTGTCCGTCTACGTGCCGTCGTGTGAGAAAGCAGAGAAAGCTGATTCTGATGCGTTGGGTCCGCTCTGTGTGTTTACACTGTGTGTCTTTGTGTGGAATCCGTTTACCTGCTCTCATTTACTGTTTGGTGGTTGATAAAATACTTTTGTGATCTTTAACCTGAGATTCCGGTGTTTCTGGGAAAATAGATTTATGTTTAAAACTCGATTTAGGATTTAATGAATCAATGTCACTTTATTCAAGCTACTCACCTCTCTCTATCTGCCTGTACTTTCAAACGTACAGACGGACTACATGAATATCTGAACTACGACCAATCAGAGAGGTCCCACCCCTGATTATCTCTGATTGGTTTAGACCACGATAGGAGCATAATGTGTGTCGGTTGTTGACCACAGGGAGAGTTTCAGAGTTGCAGAGAGTGTTTTTTTATTTATTTATTTTACTCGAATAGTTGGTCGTACCGCTGCGACCTGAGATTATTTTTAATCGCACTTGCGACCAAATTGGTTGCACTCTACAGCCCTGCATTACATTTAATTTTTTCTAACTTAGCTTTGCTCCAGTGGTAATTAGAGTGAAAGGACTTGAAAATCAAAGTTTTACTCGTCTCTGTAAAACAAATTATTCATACCACCTTTACTTAACAGGAGCTTTACTGTGATAGTTTTAATACATTCTTCTATATTTAGTATGGTTTTAATATTTTCGTATTTTAAATTACGCAGGATATATGATAAAACAATAATTTACTTGCAAAGAGTTTTAATTTCTACACAAAAAGAAATTGTTCATTGTTAATATATTTAGATCATATAAACAATATACAGGTACATTTAGCAAAGAAAGTAAGAGAGAAAAAATACTACAGACGGGCATCTGAGGGTGAGGGGAGCGTGCCAAGCTCCAATCGACAGCACAGTCGAGTTCAATGATGGCATCATGATTCTGTGAGCAGCACATAAACCAGAAGCTAGGGTGGTGATGGGGAATGACCGACGGCAATTTCCTATGAACATCACCTAATGCTGTGTCACTGTGCTAAGCATACTTTGACAATCTGAAGAGGGTCTTCCTTTGTGTCATTGTTGTTGTCATTTGCATCATGACCACTTCTACAAGACTGCTAAAGTGATTCAACAGGTGGGATCATAACAGCAGTAAAACAACTGGATCCAATACCCTTTCCGAGAAAGGTTTTCTGCAGAGATAAAAAGGACAATAGAGGAGTCATAAGTATTCCCCCCACAGGAAGAATGCCTGAAGTGAGGCGATGAGGGTTGATAGAGGCCATAAAAAAGGGGCTCTATCATATAATCATATATGCTTAGAGGTATCAATTGTATAATGATAGAGGTCTGATCCTTGGTAGTCTGCAAAGACTATTCCAGAGTGTTCTGGCATGCACACACATCCTAAGGTCATGAGTGAGGTCGTACCTTCTTTATATAGTATGGGAGGACACCTACTCTGTATCTGTTTAAGTATAAGAGCCTTTTGTTTAGGTGGACCGCTGGACTCCTGGCACCAGCTTTTAAGGAGACGTTCACAGGGCCATATCTTGATACACACATACACACACACACATACATACAGTGCCTTGTCTTTGTAACCAAGGGGGTTTTACGAGGGGAGGTACTATTGTATTGTGTGAACTGTTTTCCCAATAGCAAGCGGAGGCCGTCGTTGGGGTCATTTTGTGGTAGACACCGACGAGGCCTCCATTGCAAATAAATCGATCGATCGCTGACTGTCTCGTTTTCTTCATGATGAATTAGTCTCTAAACCAGCGGGGCTTGTGGAAACACAGACCCAACAACACCCAGATAGAAGACTAGTACTAGAAAAATTTGCATTTCCTGCGAAAATGCAGTGTGGATGCTTTAAAGCTGAAGCTGTATGCAAAAACTAGCTGAAAAAGTTGAAAAGTTTCAGAAATTGTAAAAACTTTGCAGAAGCAAAGGAACTTTGCTAAAATGTAATAACTTAGCAGAACTGCAATATCTTAGAGGAAACATAATACTTTAATACAATAGCATAGCAGAACTTAGCAGAAATATTGTAACTTACCAGAAACATGACAACTTCTCAAAAATATAAGAATTTAGGAGAAATAATATAAGATAACAGAAAGAATATATTTAGCCAAAAATACTTAAACATTACAGAAACACTATGATTTAGAAAAATAGTACAACATAGCAGAAATACTGTGATTTACCAGAGACACTGTGATGAACTATGAATATTGTAATTTTAAATTAATACTATGTTTTAGCACAAATACTATAATTTGGCAGAAATACTATCATTTGGCAGAAATACTATGATTCAGCACAAATACTCTGGTTTAGCACAAATATTATAAGATAGCAGAAATGCTATATTTAGAAAGAAAAATTTAATATAGTAGAAATAGTATGATTTAGCAGAAATACTACAATATAGCATAATAACAATGATTTAGAACAAATACTATGATTGAGCAGAATAGTTATAACTTAAGTGAAAATACTGGAAAACTAAAATGACAAGCTGAGAAAAAAACAGAACATGGTTAAGCTGTCTCAAAACTAATTATTGTTCAACTGTGGGGAAAAAAAGAAATGCAAATAAATAAATACAGAAATGTAAAGAGAGAGACACACACACAGGGTCTATGCAAGTCAAACAATGAGATGCTGCCCTAAAGAGGGTCTTTCTCTCTCTCTGTCTCTCTCTCTCTGTCTCTGTCTCTCTCTCTCTGTCTCTGTCTCTCTGTCTCTGTCCCTCTCTCTCTCTGTCTCTCTCACACACACACACACACACACACACACACAGGGAGAGAAGCAAGTTTCTAGGTCAGTCAAGCAGCCTGGGAGCTGATAAATTTGAATCCACCAATCAGAGAGGCTGTGTACTTTTCCCGCCAAAACAGGTGCACACACGCAGCACAGAGATAGGATTTTTGTAGTCTATTTCTCATAGTGAGGATTCCCCTCAAACAAATGACCATAATTTCCTAACCGTAGGGGCAAGAACGGTCATTTTTACACCGTTTTGTTCAGAAGAGATGGGGGAATCGTCAAGTGTTGACAATTTATCATTAAAATATGAATTTTTAGAGATATATGACATGGATGACGGGTTGGTTTAGAAGCCACGAAGGCCCCAACATGCAAATTTGAATGCCTCAGCCCACATATATGATTGGCTGGCTGGGAAGCCGTGGAGGCCCTGATATGTAAATTTGAATGTCTCAGGCCTCACAGAGGATTGGCTGCCTGGGGACCTGGCAGTAATATTTGGAAATAGTATGATTATAATATACCGTAGGGGCTAGAACGGTCATTCTTACACCGTTTTGTTCAAAAGAGATGGGGGAATCTTAAAGTGTTGACAATTTATCATTAAAATATGAATTATTAAAGATATTTGACTTCTAATGCACCATAACTGAGTAGAGCAAAGCAAAAACTGCCTTGACTTGCCCTCAAACAACGCTTTCTAACTCTAAATCTATTTGGAGTATCAATATCATTCTTTCACCGTAAGAGACAGCAGGCTTTGGTGAACAATCAAGAAATTTTCAGGTATCTGTTGAAATCCATTAAAAAGATATGACGAGAGAAAAAAGTGGTTCATTTCCAGAGTTTGAAATCTGAAGAAATCTGAGCAAAGGACAAATTTCCTACCCTCAAACAAGTCTAACTCATTTCAGAACGGTAATAGGTGAGAAAATAATTCTTGAATTGTGAGCGTCAGGAGTGTCTGAAGATATACTGGGACAAGCCTCATGTCTTAACTTTGCTTTGTTAAGGAGGTATGACGATTCGAATATGCCTCTCATTACAGAAATCAAGCGGTGATTTTGAACAAGCTCTCCATTGACTTTCTATGGAGAGTTTTGCGACTTTGTGTTGGTCTGAGGAGATTTGCCAAAATTCTATAAGTCCCACAACAATGATAGTGACATTTTCGGAAAGCCAGCAAAAATACCTACGTTTTGATGTATAATTTGTGGAAGTTGAGTGAAAATTGAGCAAGTAGCAAGAAGTTGTTCGGACATGAAGAGAAGACTGCAAAACCTTCAGTGGCACACTGGAAGCCAAGTGCATAGCAACCGTAACAACGTATGTATTTTGTGAAAAATCACAATTTTGCAACTGAAAACTTTAAGAGGCATAAAAGTAAAACGGTAAAAGATTTGAAAAAGCTGATTTATACCTGAATAGCCCAATAATTTGAGAACATTTTAAAGTTTGAATGGTTGTTCTATGTGAAAATATGAGGAAGTAGTTAAGTTTCAAAAACAAGCAAATTTTAGCAGAATTGCAGAAGTTTCCCATTCATTTCAATGGGACAAATTAAGCTTAATATTTTAAAAAGTATAATAGTGAAAAATACCAAAAGACATAGCACACATTAGCAGAAATAGCAGAATAGTTTAAAATTTGAACGGTGAAAGTCGGCTGAAAATTGCGGAAGTAGTTAAGTGCCAAAAAGTGTACGGAAGTCCCAAGAGGAACTCAATAGTGTGGATGCTTAAAGCATCCACACAATAACTGACTGCGAACCTTCACAGATCTATTTTCAAGCTGAGCTCAAAGGTCATAGCCAAGCTTTTTTCAATACACTGCTCAGCTTTCTTTATCATAATCGTACACATCATGGTTTTGGGAGCTTCATTTCAGAGAAATAATTTTTGCAAGATGAGAGATGAGAGCAAAAAATTATGGTATTTGTTGAAGAGATATACAGTGTGTGTGTGTGTGTGCGTGTGTGTGTGTGTGTGTGTGTCCTCAGTGAACTGTATCAGTCTCTGCAGTATCTTCCAGCTGCAGCAGTCACTTCAGTTTCTGTTCAG
This sequence comes from Astatotilapia calliptera, assembly GCF_964374335.1. Taxonomy (NCBI): domain Eukaryota; kingdom Metazoa; phylum Chordata; class Actinopteri; order Cichliformes; family Cichlidae; genus Astatotilapia; species Astatotilapia calliptera. Next base: position 2,841,323 of record NC_137442.1, on the reverse strand, counting down.
TCTGACTGAGGGAGGTTTTTGTACGACTGTTTTTCACTGTGTGAACACCCACTGACTGTTAGGATAGTGAAGACTCTGACAGTAATAAACTGCTGCATCTTCAGCCTGGACTCCACTGATGGTCAGAGTGAAGTCAGAGTTTGATCCACTGCCTGTAAAACGAGCTGGAATCCCTGATACTCGAGTGCTAGCAACATAAATGAGCAGTTTAGGAACTCCTCCATCTTTCTGTTGGTACCAGGCTAAATGGTTGTTGTTATAAACATTCTGACTGGTCCTACACTTGATGCTCACAGATCCTCCCACAGCAGAGCTCACTGCTCCAGGCTGAGTAACTGTGTATTGTCCTCTGGACTCTGAGGACACAGAGACAAAAACATAAAGCAGCTTCATGGTTTTGTGGGCTTCATTTCAGAGGGACAGATGTTGATAGAGGAGAGGAGTTTGATTCTCTGGACTTTACCTGTGAAGCAGCAGCAGAGGAGAGTCCAGATGAGGACGCAGATCAAAGTCATGTTTTTGATGAGGAGGATTTCTGTGGCTTCTGTTGTGATGAAGGACAGCTGTCAGTCATCCAGTGTTCAACTCTCAGGACTATAAACTCTCCCAGAGCACTGGAGCATGGTGCTGCTGATGCAAAGTGCCTCTCTATGGAAATCATCTGACTGACAGAAACATGCAAGTTAGAATAGAATAGAAAGCCTTTTTTTGTCACTATAAAGTTGTACAAAGAGATACAGAGAAAATGAGACAAAGACACAAAGTTGCAGGGGGAAAAGTGCCAGAAACACATTATATTAGATTAATATTTCAAACATGACAAAATGCTGATCTTACAGCAGCAAAATGTTTGTATCTCTACAGTTTAAACATTTCTTATGCACAGAGTGGATAGTCAAAAAAATTGAATCATCACAAATACATTATTTTATATTTATTACTATTACTTACTTTTTAGTCTCATTTTATTCTCATTGTCACGGTTTCTGAGGCAAGCTGCATGGTGTTATGAATGAAGGACCCAAGATTCAGGCACAGGCTGTGATGCGAGTGAGCTTTTATTCCAACAGGTGAAAACACACAAAAAAAGTGAGGATGGCGAAGATAGAACTAAGGCTACGTTCACACTGCAGGCGAAAGCTCATCAAATCCGATTTTTTTGACCCTGTCTGCTGACAGATGGAGAGAATAGTCAGACTGTTCCCTGTTTGTGAAGGACTGCTAGGAAAGTTTAACATAACTAACTGTCTGTCCTGAATCAGTCTTATTAGGTAATGTTCAAATAATTTCATCATCCCAGTGTTTTCAGTGTGGGAGAAAGTACTCAGGCCTTCAAGTTACACACTGTGAAAGGCAGCAACAAGTTTAATGTTCAGAAACCTAAAGTATGTAAAAATAAATGTTTGTTTCAGTTCTATGAAGCTTTGAGTATTTTGGATCAGTAGCTGCTGTGTTTGTTGCATCATATTGCTGTACTTGTTTATATGCTCTATACAGTATATTCTGAGCTAAGTTGATCTATAGTGTTACATCATATTCTATAAGGATGTTATGTGTTTGTTTACTTTCTGCCCAGTTTGACCCATTTAGCAGAAGTCAGGCTGTTTAAGGCTCTGATATCTATTCTGTATGACTTAAAGCAGTTATGACATGGTCTGATTTTCTCACCCAATAAAGGAATATTTCATATATCAATCTACTCTTCATTCTATCAGACACAGTTTTCACAGCTCGTACATTTTCTTTTTACACATGTATGTAAGTATTGAGCCAAATTTAATAATGCCAACATATTAAACGAACAATATTTGTCTCTTATGTATAATACATCTGTATATACACTTTTGAGTGAAGATTTAAGGTGATAGGAAATATAAATAACTGCAACTTGAATCTTACAAGTTCAAGCTCACTGCTGTAATATATGTATATATATATATACACACACACACATATATATATATATATATATATATATATATATATATATATATATTTCCAGTCCTCAGATACTCAACTAATCAAAGTGATGTCATGACAAAAATGAATGACCAACAAGACATTTTTTCTCCTTCATTTCTGTCACACAAAGCTGTATGAAATGTTTCTCGCGGTTAGTATCATGGTTGCTAGGCAACCTGAACAGCGCGACGCAGGCTAGACCATCCCATTTCACAAGCCTCTCACTTCCGCACTTCTCGTACTCATAGTACGCACCGTAGTGCACGTACTTCAAGCGTGCAGACCCTGAATTGGGACACAGCCACGGGCTTTACACAGAGACCTGACTGAACTGGAATAGAGGGAGCATGGGAACCAAACCTAGGAACTAGAAATCATAGCAAAAGACATAACCAGAATAACCTAAAGCATAAGATAATAATAATTAACACAAAGCACTGGGTCACATGACCCAGGACCATGACACTTATAGCACTAGAATTAAATAATAAGGGAAGGATTCTGGATCAGCATCATGATGAAAACTTGTGGCCGTAGTATATACAGTATTCTGGAGAAGGTATAAAATGTCACCGTATGTGTGTGTGTGTGTTTTATGTGTATGGATTTTTTAAATTATTACGCATCATATATTACTGTCTATTAAACCTGATTTTTTCATCCCCATGATAGAACAGAGAAAACCCAACTCAGGAGTGGTCCAAACATTTATAATTCTTTATTCAATCATCTTCCAGAAGAGAGAGACCCCACACAGCCCAAAAGCCAGTTGCAAAATCTCTAGAAGCCAACAATGTGTCTCATATAGGTGTTATTTTGGTCCTTTCCACGTCACACATAGTTTCGCTAAAAACAACTCCTTCTGTGTTACTAGTTCCGCTTTTTCTGTCTGGTTTCCTGTATTTTATTAATATGCCTCTGCAGCTCTGCACTAAACTTCCTGTTTCGTAACTTCCCCTTACTGAAGCCTCGGTTGCTAAGGCGACCTGTCACCCTCTGACCTAATTCTCTCTCACAGCTGGCCTTGCTTTATAAAAGACTTTATTAAAAAGTACAAAAAACAATATAATCAGAAAATAAGCACTAATAACATATATTTATTCTGCAACATGTCCAAACATGTCTTGTAAGGACATGAGGAGGAAACAGTGACAAAGGGAGATGTGTGAGGCTATGAAAGGCAATGGATCCCTCAGCAGCTGGATTAAAAAGAGCACAGGTGTCGCGGGGTCCTCTCCTAAACTTCTCCCGAACAAATGCAGGCGTAGTCAGGAAGCATTCAGTGTGGATAATTTATTCTGCCGGCCTCCCAGGTGCACAAAAGATTATTTACAAAGAAAATAGGAAACTAACTTAAGTCAACACAAAACAAACATCTATATACAAAACACAGTCTGCATGTTACCCTCTCTGTAACATCTCACTGAAAGAACCCAGGTAGGCCCTGACAGCCTTCTTTTATACCCCATGGCCCCTCCCACTAGGCATAATAGTCATCTCTTTATTATTTCTTTCACCAAACAATCTTTCCCCCTCAGCTTATTTCCAGCTGTATTCCTACAATACATATATGTATATACAGACATTTATGGCCAATTCCAGGCAGCCTACAGTGTTTCACAATAACAAAAAAAATAATGCAGTTCACGTGACCTTTCAAGCGCGCGCGAACCCACTATTTGAACCCCGGAACACCATACCATCGGCTTGCATAACCCCCGTATAATCGGCGATCACAGCGAGTCTCCGCGACCGGCTTTATTAAAGGTAAGTGGGAAAATATGTTGGCCACCCTCTGCGCTGCTCAAAATATACCTCTCACCCCTTTTTGTTTATCTGCCCGGTCGACGAAAAGACGCGCAGTAATTGTAGAAACTAATGGTAGTGGTGCATGTATGCGCCCAGATCAGCTGTCTGCGGCCCGGGATGGTGTAACTCCGTCACATCATCCCCTTCCACCCAGAGGTTGGCGTTGTGCGGCAACCTGGAGAGATAATCTGCCACTACACTGAGCTTGCCTGGTCTGTGACGGATGGTGAATCTGAAAGTCTGCAGTGAAAGGTACCAGCGTGTCAGTCGGCTGTTATGGTCCTTCATGGAATGGATCCAGGTGAGCGCTCGATGATCAGTTTCCAACTCAAACTCCCTTCCAAGTAAATAATACCTGAGTTTCTCCAGTGCCCACTTAATGGCCAAGGCCTCCTTCTCCACCGTTGAGTAGTTGGTCTCCCGTGGTAGCAGCTTGCGGCTTAGGTATAGGACCGGATGCTCTTCTCCAGGGTCCCCTTGGGCCAGCACTGCTCCCAGGCCACTTTTGGAGGCATCCACCTGGACCAGAAATCTCTTCCTGAAGTCTGGGCTCCTGAGAACTGGGGTCGTACACAGGCAGGTTTTCAGCCCTTTGAAGGCTTGTTCACATTCCGCTGTCCATGTGACAGGATTCCGTTGGTCCTTGCTGGTCAAAGCAGTAAGAGGGGCCGCAATAGTTGCAAACTGGGGCACAAATCTTCGGTACCAGCCAACCAGCCCCAGGAAAGACCGGACTTCCTTTTTGGTGCGAGGCCGAGGGCAGTTCTGGATAGCTTCCATTTTATCCATCTGCGGGCGCACCTCACCTCTGCCCACTTGGTAGCCAAGGTAGCAGGTCTCCTGCCGTGCCCACTCGAATTTAGAGGGGTTGAGGGTCAACCCTGCCTTATGGATTCTTCTCAGGACTTCGGACAGGTGCTGCAGATGCTCTTCCTAGGTGTTGCTGAAGATCATTACATCATCCAGGTAGGCGGCACTATAGGGGTCACACCCCTGTAGTAATTTGTCCATCAGCCTTTGGAAGGTGGCCGGTGCCCCATGTAGGCCAAATGGCATCACCGTGAACTGGAACAGGCCGGCAGGTGTCCTGAAGGCGGTGTACGGTCGAGAAGACTCCTCCAGTGGCACTTGCCAGTAACCTTTGCAAAGATCCAAGGTGGTGATGTACCTGGCCGCTCCGATCTTCTCCAGCAAATCCTCGGTTCGAGGCATGGGGTAGGCATCAAACTCTGAAATGGAATTAAGCTTCCGGAAATCAATGCAGATGCGTAGGGAGCCATCTTTGAAGATGATGACCACCGGGCTACACCACTCTGAGCAGGACGGCTCTATCACCCCAAGTGATAGCCAGCATCTTCTCCACCTCCTGTCGCAGTTTATCCACTAGGTGCTGTGGAACCCGGTATGGACGTTGGAGGATGGGATGTCCATCCTTTAGGCGTATCACATGTTCGACAAGGGTGGTCCTGCCGGGGTTAACTGAACACAGAGATGGAGTCTCCCAAAGGACTTGGAATAGCTCAGCAGCCTGCTGTGGGGTAAGATGAGTCATCACCGGAGACATCGGATCGGCTCCCTGCTCGGGTTCTGTCTTCCCTTCTCTTGGCACTTCTCTTGCCATCAGAGCTTTCGCAGGGGCCTGGTGGGCACGCTCTTCCCATTCTTTCAGGAGATTCACATGGTAAGTCTGCTTCGGTTTCCTCTTTTCAGGATGATGAATCTCATAGGTCACTGGCCCCATTCTGCGAAGAACTGTGTATGGCCCTTGCCATTTCGCCAGAAGTTTACTGTTGGCTGACGGGAGAAGTAACAACACCTTTTGACCAGGTTGAAATTCACGTTGCCGGGCCTGTTGGTCATACCAGGTCTTCTGGCTTCGTTGAGCGTCTCGCAGGTTGACCTCTCCATGGTATCTCCCCAACCGATCTCTCATTTCCAGCACAAATTGCACCACTCCTTTATCATTTGGAGCAGAAGCAGGAGACTCCCAACCCTTCCGGAGGAGATCCAATGGCCCCTGCACATCCCAACCATAGAGTAGCTCGAATGGTGAGAAACCAGTGGAAGCCTGGGGAACTTCTCTGTACACAAACAGCAGGAAGGGTAGCCACTGGTCGCAGTCTTTCCCAGTGTCTGACACAAACTTCTGCAGCATCCTCTTCAGAGTTTGGTTGAACCTCTCCACTAACCCATCTGTCTGTGTATGGTAGGGTGACGTCCTGATGGCAGAGATGCCTAGCTGGTTGTGGAAGAGCTGCATCAACCTAGAGGTAAAGTTAGTCCCTTGGTCGGTCAAAATCTCATCTGGTATCCCCACCCGGGAGAACAGCTGTACTAGTGCACGCAGAACATTGGGTGCCATGAACGCACGCAGGGGGAACGCTTCTGGGAAACGAGTCGCATAATCACACACCACCAAAATGTACTGATGACCCCGACTACTTTTTACCAGAGGACCCACAATGTCCATAGCTATCCTACGGAAGGGGGTGGAGATGACCGGAAGTGGCTGTGGCAGGGCCCTGTCTGACTTGCGAGCTGGACAAGTTTTCTGGCAGGTAGGGCATGTACGGCAATATTTTTGTATGTCTGTGTACATTGATGGCCAAAAGAAACGTGAGCTAACTCACATATAGGTTTTTTGGCGACCCAGATGACCTGCCCAGGGGAGGGTATGTGCTAATTGCATAATGAGGGGTCTACAACTAGAAGGTATCACAAGCCATTGGTGGTCACCGTCAACTGCATACAACACATTTTTGTCAACAATGAACTTCTCTTTCCCTCCCCATTTCCCAGTTCCCCCTTCAGTCACATTAGCAAAGAAAACTTTCAACGTTTCATCCTCCCTTTGCAACAAAGTGATATTTTCTGGTACATCCCATTTCATGCTCTTAGTGTCCGGCCCCTTTGACCATAGCTACTTCTCAATGCGGCGTTGGCGGCGGGATTTTCTTGTCCCATTAGTGCCACCCTCGCACAGAGTACTGTCAACGTCTGGCAAGGGTTGGAATCCAGCCTTCATTTGGGCTCTAGTGACCACTGGGCCAGACACGTTTAATTTAGTATTCCCCTTATCCCCCACATCAGTCTCTGTCCACTGTTCTTCTTTTTCTTGCAGCAAGTCCATGAGTACAGGCAAGTCCATCCCCAGAATAACCTCTACAGGCAAGTTCTGTACCACCCCAACTGACAACAGGTATGGCTGTTCATTAATAGTCACTGTTACCTCCACTTTTGGGTATGGATGTTTATCGCCATGCACACATGGTAAATGGTAAATGGTCTGTATTTATATAGCGCTTTACTAGTCCCTAAGGACCCCAAAGCGCTTTACATATCCAGTCATCCACCCATTCACACACTGGTGATGGTAAGCTACATTGTAGCCACAGCCACCCTGGGGCGCACTGACAGAGGCGAGGCTGCCAGACACTGGCACCACCGGGCCCTCTGACCACCACCAGTAGGCAACGGGTGAAGTGTCTTGCCCAAGGACACAACGACCGAGACTGTCCAAGCCGGGGCTCGAACCGGCAACCTTCCGATTACAAGGCGAACTCCCAACTCTTGAGCCACGATCGCCCTTAAAACTTCTTCCTGTCTGCTATAGTCCACACTGTTCACTGGTACCAAACTATGCTTAATTAAAGACATAAAACTACCAGTGTCCAGAGAAGCAGTAGCCTGCAGACCATTGACCATTGACCTTTACTTTTTTATAGCGTTGCACATCCACTGGCTGGACCCTTGTGGGCTCCATCTCCAGCCGCAATAATAACAAAGAAAGTCCTTACCCGCTCCTCGTAAGTTTGATGCCTTGGGGTTTTCTGGTGGCTCTGGGTTGCTCTCCCTTTTCAGAAGACCCGATGATGGGAGTGGTGGTCGCTGTGGCGTCCCAGATGAGCATGCAGGTGGTGCTCCTTTACGCGCATTGAAGTACTGTGACACCAGCTTAGTAGCGGTCAGTCCATCTGCTGGCTCATGCTCCCTCACCCAGGTCCTCACCTCCCCTGGAAGTACCCGGATTAACTGCTCCAAGATGATAGCTTCTCCCATCTCTTCTTTAGTATGCTGCTCTGGTCGGATCCAGCGCCGATAGAGGCCCTTCAGGCGATAATAGGTCTCAGTGGGGCTCTCACCAGGTGGAACTGTATTGGACCGGAACGTCTGCCGATACGTCTCAGGGGAAATGTCAAATTTGGTTAGCAACGCCGCTTTTAAATCTTCATAACGATGGGCTCTTTCTTCATCCATTGCAGTGTAGGCCTCCAACGCCTTCCCCGATAGCAGTGGAACCAGACGACAGGCCCATTCACTCTCTGACCATCTCCAGGTTTTGGCAACTCGCTCAAAACGCAACAAATAGTTCTCAATGTCTTCCCCCATCTGATAGGGTGGAATTTTTGGCCCAGCAGATCGCATCCACTCTGAGACTGACTGGTTGAGGCTGTTGATCACTGCTTGTGACTGACGAGAGGGAACCTCCTCTGGGGGATCCCGGTATCCTCTTTGACGTGCAGGTGTAGGCAGTACCATTCTGGGGCTGCTTGCTGTTGCGGTGCTTGGCGTGGCCGTTGCTGCTGTGGTGCTTGCTCCGGCTGGTGCTTGGGCTGGACTTTGCTGACCAGCAAATTCTGAATGCAGCTGAGCGTTGGGAGGGGAAACAGTCCTCAGCCCCCTGAGTTCTGTCAAAAAAACCTCCTCTCTCCTTTGCTGTCCTGCCAGGAAGTCCCTCATCATCGCAATCAGCTCTCCATTTGGGTCACGTGCTGAGGTCGAAGCTGTAGGCAATTCTGGAAAAATCCTGCCGGAAACCTCCTCCTCCTCCTCTGCTGAAGAAGATGACGCCGGCACTGTGTCCGATGCCAGCTCCTCTGCTGTCTTCTCCACTGGAAGCTCATGCTGCTGGGACCGCAGCCCTGTGCGCTTAACTGGGAGGCGCGTTTTCCTCTTCCGACTAGCAATCCCACTTCTGACACCATATGTCGCGGGGTCCTCTCCTAAACTTCTCCCGAACAAATGCAGGCGTAGTCAGGAAGCATTCAGTGTGGATAATTTATTCTGCTGGCCTCCCAGGTGCACAAAAGATTATTTACAAAGAAAATAGGAAACTAACTTAAGTCAACACAAAACAAATATCTATATACAAAACACAGTCTGCATGTTACCCTCTCTGTAACATCTCACTGAAAGAACCCAGGTAGGCCCTGACAGCCTTCTTTTATACCCCATGACCCCTCCCACTAGGCATAATAGTCATCTCTTTATTATTTCTTTCACCAAACAATCTTTCCCCCTCAGCTTATTTCCAGCTGTATTCCTACAATACATATATGTATATACAGACATTTATGGCCAATTCCAGGCAGCCTACAGTGTTTCACAACAACAAAAAAACAAACAAAAAAAATAATGCAGTTCACGTGACCTTTCAAGCGCGCGCGAACCCACTATTTGAACCCGAGAACACCATACCATCGACTTGCATAACCCCCGTACAATCGGCGATCACAGCGAGTCTCCGCGACCGGCTTTATTAAAGGTAAGTGGGAAAATATGTTGGCCACCTTCTGCGCTGCTCAAAATATACCTCTCACCCCTTTTTGTTTATCTGCCCGGTCGACGAAAAGACGCGCAGTAATTGTAGAAACTAATGGTGGTGGTGCGTGTATTCGCCCAGATCAGCTGTCTGCGGCCCGGGACGGTGTAACTCCGTCACAACAGGTAACAATAACGCCTGTACCAGTTGTTGTATAGCAGAGGTGCTCAAGTATAAAAACAATAATAAACACAATGCTTTGGTTCTATAACATTTTTCTATCATTACTTTATTTTGGATTAGGTGCATGAGCTTTTAAGTATGGATAATTAAATAATAGATTAATGAAACACCAGAGTGTGCCCTGTTCTGAGATGTACAGCAAGTGGAGAGTGACAGATGAGATGAGGAGATGGAAGAGTGACTCACAGGCAGAGCCGAGTTCATTTCCCACAGTTTTGTGGTTTAATGCTTCTGAGCGCTGTCACCAATCTTTGCATTTTATTATCATCTCATAACACTTCTTTAATCAGCTGCCATCTCTGCTGTGGACTTTTTACTGTCTACAGTCTCAAAGCAACACAGACCTCCATCACTATCTGCAGCAGGAGCAGCAGCAACCCCTCAACAGCAACAGTGTTGTTGTTATTCAGCCTGGTTCTACGTGCCCCTTTTGAACTTTGAGCACCCGTCCCTTCCAGCATCTCTGCACGGCCCTGCTCAGAATCATTCATCTGTTTTAGGTTGACATTTTATATGTTTTGTAGAATAACAGGACAAACTGTGAGACTGGAAAGACCTGAGTTTCATGCTCTGTTTTGTGACGTAGTGTGCAATGCTCAGCAGTATTATCATTTTAACTGGTTCTGTGCGCGATCTGAAGACACTAAGTGTTTGTGAGAGAACATAAAACTGTTTTGATGCATTTGTGAGGTTTTACCTGATGAGTTTTAAGTTTTGTGATTGTAGCTTGAAAATTAATTTTAATGTTTACAGTTATGATAAAGAAGGTGGAAGCATTAAAGTGATGTATCTTAACAGTTGTAAAATGTAAATGACCAAATTGGATTATTGGAATATAGTTTTATTGTGTTTCGTAGTTTTTTATGTAAAAATTATAATATTAATATGTTATGAAATTATGATTTAAAGAATTCATATTGTTGAGTTTGTTTGTCTCAGAGTCAGAGAGCCGTGTCTCTCTACAGTCAGAGGTTTTTGTACGGCGGCTCAATGAGTTTGTATCACTGTGGTACACGTTCGGTGGAGGAACCAGACTGCAAGTTGGAAGTAAGTCAGCCGTAGAGCTTTTTTTTTTTAAATGTAATTTTCTTTTCTTTAATTTCATTTAATATGAAAGGCTAGGAAACTTTTTATGTAACTGATTAATTATTTTATTCATAAATTTTGTCCTAAGAAACAAAGTCAGCTTTGGAAATGAATATTCAGACACTCAGGACAATTTCCAATGAAAATCTGGGATGTTTCATATTATTCATTATTATTTCTAGTTCTGATGGTAAAGTTGTATTTTGAGGGCTTGTAGGTTTAGTTCAGTCACACAGAGAGCCGTGTCTCTCTACAGTCAGAGGTTTTTGTACGGCGCCTCAATGAGTTTGTATCACTGTGGTGGACTTTTGGTGGAGGAACCAGACTGCAAGTTGGAAGTAAGTCAAACTTAAACCTCATTTACTTTAGCAAATTTCTTTCTTTTGATTATCTTAACTTTTCTGTTCAATGCGCCTAAAAAAACCTCAGGAAAATAGTTTTTAGATAAATCTTCATGAAGAAACAAAGTTAGCTTCAGAATAAATGTTAAAATGAATATTAAACACAATATAAAACATCAGAGTGGACTTGAGGATATTTTACATATACATACATCTGGTTAAGTCTCGAGAGCTTTTAGTTTTAATCCAGTCTGACAGAGTCAGAGAGCCGTGTCTCTCTACAGTCAGAGGTTTTTGTACGGCGCCTCAATGAGTTTGTATCACTGTGGTGGACTTTTGGTGGAGGAACCAGACTGCAAGTTGGAAGTAAGTCAGACTTAGAGCTTTTTTTTTTTAAATGTAATTTTCTTTTCTTTTCTTTAATTTCATTTAATATGAAAGGTTAGGAAACTTTTTGTGTAACTGATTAATTATTTTATTCATAAATTTTGTCCTAAGAAACAAAGTCAGCTTTGGAAATGAATATTCAGACACTCAGGACAATTTCCAATGAAAAAAGTTAAACTGCACAGAGTGAAGATAAAGATCTCTGGTGTTCTTATTGTATCATATCATTTACAACAATGTAAGCAATAAAAAAAACACATGAGGTAAGTAGTGGTATTGAGTTTCTTATCCAGAACAAGCTGTTTATTACGAAGAACTGATGATGTTGAAGCTTAACATCTTTTGAAATTGTTGACACATCTTTGTTTTGTTTTTTTGTTTTTTTATTTCCAGTGTAGTTTGAACATATTTCAGCTCAAACTGTGTGATGATTCTCTCTGTGCTGATATGCATGAGAGGTTTCTGAAAGGGAAGTGAAACAATGTGTGAGTGAATGACTGGTGGAGCAGAAAAAACACCTGACAGAAACTTCTTAACGGAGAAATTCAAATTGTGGTTCGTGCCCTCTAAGCTGATTGGTGTTTCCTAGGTGATGCCCGCCCCGCCCTGAAGGTGCTGGGTCCCTCCAGTGAGGAGCTGAAACAGGGGAAGGCTACAGTCATGTGTCTGGCCAACAAGGGCTTCCCCTCAGACTGGAGTCTGTCCTGGAAGGTGGATGGCAGTGGCAGCATCAGCTGGGAGGAGAGCAGGAGCCCCGTGGTGCAGGAGAACGACGGCCTCTACAGCTGGAGCAGCACCCTGAGGCTCCCTGCAGACCACTGGATGAAGGTGGGCTCTGTGACCTGTGAGGCCACCCAGGGCTCCCACACTGTGGTCTCAGAGCCACTGATGAGAGACCAGTGTCCCCAGTCCTGACCTGACTAACTGTGACTTTCATGCTGGTCTTACTTTCAGTCTGCACTCTGTAGCTTTAAAAAAAAAAATCTAATTTCTTCTCTCATTTTTCATTGCTTTGTTTAAAGTTTAAAGTTTGTTTAAAGTTTTAAAGAATAAAAAAATATCTATATTAAATAAGAATTGAGTGTTTGTCTTACTTTTGTGGTGATGTCAATATTAAACTCTAAATAATGATTTCCAGGGTTCTAATTGGAAGCCAGTGTGCTATCTGTAGTCAATATGAGTCGGTAGAATTAAGCCACTTTCAATACATGAAGTAAAGCAAAGTTTATGTTAAAGAGTAAGTGCGAAGGGGAATTGAGAGACACTGCCATTACTAAGCAGGATATTAAAGACATTACATTTATGCAAATTCATTGCATGCTGTGTAATGAAATGTTTCAGCATGTTGCAGTTTGTTGTATAAAACACTGAGCAGGTGGAGCAGAAAAGCACTGTATAAGAATGAGTCTATTCTCGTGATCAGTGTTGGGGTAGGTATTTTAAGAAGTAATTTAATATACAGAGTTTTTTTGTTAAAAGTATTCAGTACGTTATTTTGGTGTTTTTGTTTCTGTAAAATCACCTGAAACACAACATGTCATAACTGTCATTGAACAATATGAACTTGTAGGCTACAGTCTCTCACACCAACATAAATCCCTATCCTAACGACGACACACATATTTTCTTTCTCTTGGCATTTAGGTATATGAATACCTGTCAAGGGTCCTTGACATACAGGTCTCCGACTCGGAGGACAAAAATTAATGTCCTGTGTCTTAGGAGGGCAGGATTGCTTTGCTTTTTCTTTATACGATGCTTTGCAGTATTAGTTTTGCCTAACAACCTGTTTTTGACTCCTAAATTGTCATTAATGCAACCGCTCTACATAACAGTCAGTGTAACTGATTATAAATCTTTTATTCATGAACCTACACATTACGCTTTATTTACTAGGTGTATGTATTTTAACAGAGCAAGAGGTGGACCACACGTTTGAAGAGCTGCTGGTCTTTATAACTGGGGCTGACTTACTTCCACCACTGGGGTCCTGCAACATAGACTTTTATGATCAGGAGTTGCATACGAGGATCAATTTAAAGATCTTATGAACACTGCATTAAAAGGATTCCTGGGATTTGGAAAGCTGTAGCTGCATTTACATGAACTGATGCTGGAAAGCTGTGGTTAAAACCTGTGGCCTTTTGGGATGAAGTTGTGTTATTCTAAGTGTTCTGAAATGGGATTGCTCCTGGAGTTCTTCAAAATTGTACATTTTAAAAGTGTTTAGTATAAAAGTTGTTTGTTTTTACAAATGTGACTGTATATAGTTGTATTTATAGTCCCGTTGAGACAGGTGGGGTATGCATGCAACAAGCCATGCACAAAAAAGTGATGCTCAGAAAATGCTTCAAGTATTGGAAGGAAAATAACAATTCATCTACAAATGTTCTTTTGAAAGGTTGTTGTGCAGTCATGTTTAAGTATTCGGTTATAATATACTGCATAGTTTCTTGTTGCTGCGTTGTGTTTGTGTTGTTGTTTTAAATGTGCAATAGCTGCCTAACAAACTTTGAACTGAAAGACGCTGACTTTTGTAAAATAAAAGTATTGTAATGTCAGTTCTCATGGTGTCTCTTTACCAATTAAAGTTGAGGCTCACCTGTTACTGTCAAATACTGGTGTTGGGATCCACTGACGAGGGCTGTTCAGTACACAGGTAAGTGCTTAAGTCGAGGTAAACAGTTCAATAAATTTACCTTCATCTGTTCTCAAACTGAGAGCTCAAGATTCCAGCTCAACTCAATTTGTTCAACTGCTTTCAGGAACAAAGCAGTTTTAACTCCTAAGTTTAAAGTCAGAGTTGGTTAACTCTGAGATTGGCAGCTGACCTTTGACTATAACCTGTTTAAATATTAATAACTCAATTTGAGGAATGTGAACATGTGTCAGTGCTATTATTAGAACACATACTAATATACACAGAGGGTAACGAGGGAATACACCACAGAAGGCAGACACAGCTGAACCTCATCAGACATGACGAATACACTCACACAGAACGCAGAATCCAAATAAAACAGGGAACCAGAGAATAGCTCTGAGACACGGGTTGACAGAACATAAGGAACAGAGGGACGAAGAGATGCGACTGGAAAACAGAAAATAAATGAAACGAATCATATTAATAATCAAAGAACATGAATAGGAAGTCGACAGGTCTTTGGACCATGGCAGTGTTGAAGAGCAAAAAAGAGAAAATCTAAAAACCTGAGAAAGAAAAGATGGAAATTTGATCATTTGACTGATTTGGACTTAAAGTTTCTATTTGAAGTATTTGCTAAATTGTGCAGATAATTATGACTCACTGACTTTTGCTGAGTTCATTTAGTGTTAGATTTTTTTTCTTACAGAAATATGATTTTTGATAATGATCGATATTTAGAAATTGAGATTTATTTGAGCTGGTATGAAGCAGAGGTCAAAGGTCATAAATGATTTGTTAAAAATAAATGATATATTTCCAACTTTGTTTTCCTTTAGCAACAATGACATTTTCCCTCTGTGTGTGTGTGTGTGTGTGTGTGTGTGTGTGTGTGTGTGTGTGTGTGTGTGTGTGTGTGTGCGTGTCCTCAGTGAACTGTATCAGTCTCTGCAGTATCTTCCAGCTGCAGCAGTCACTTCAGTTTCTGTTCAGTCTGACTCAGGGAGGTTTTTGTACGACTGTTTTTCACTGTGTGAACACATACTGACTGTTAGGATAGTGAAAACTCTGACAGTAATAAACTGCTGCATCTTCAGCCTGGACTCCACTGATGGTCAGAGTGAAGTCAGAGTTTGATCCACTGCCTGTAAAACGAGCTGGAATCCCTGATTGTCGAGTGCTAGCAAGGTAAATGAGCAGTTTAGGAACTCCTCCATCTTTTTGTTGGTACCAGGATAACCAATTACTATAAATATTCTGACTGGTCGTACACTTGATGCTCACAGATCCTCCCACAGCAGAGCTCACTGCTCCAGGCTGAGTCACTGTGATCTGTCCTCTGGACTCTGAGGACACAGAGACAAAAACATAAAGCAGCTTCATGGTTTTGTGGGCTTCATTTCAGAGGGACAGATGTTGATAGAGGAGAGGAGTTTGATTCTCTGGACTTTACCTGTGAAGCAGCAGCAGAGGAGAGTCCAGATGAGGACGCAGATCAAAGTCATGTTTTTGATGAGGAGGATTTCTGTGGCTTCTGTTGTGATGAAGGACAGCTGTCAGTCATCCAGTGTTCAACTCTCAGGACTATAAACTCTCCCAGAGCACTGGAGCATGGTGCTGCTGATGCAAAGTGCCTCTATGGAAATGATCTGACTGACTTCAACAGGATTTCATCACAAGCAGTCATCACATTGTGAATTCACAGGTGTCATTTCGATCAGTCAACATTGTTTGAGAGTCATTTGTAAAATCATCTAAATGATATGATTCATATTTATTCAGAAAAGTATATTTTAACATCCCCTGGTCTAGTTTTGTTTTGGTTGCTGTGACTCTAAGTCAGCACAGACTTGTATCAGTCAAATAATGCTGTTTAGTAATGGATCAATCAAATTAACATTTTACTGAAATTCAAAGTAAGTTCTCTAAATTTGGTCCTGTATTGGAGCAGATAACATGTGGACGTCTTTGCCACAAGGATACTCCTTTTTTTACTTATTTTTTTCAGAGGCTCAAAAATAACTGAGCAATTGAGGACGAATGAGGACAGAATTCATAGTTTAAGGGGAAAAACTCTACCACAGCTTAATTTTGAGTACTTTACACGTCATATTCATTAGTCTAAAATACTCTCTAAGGGGGAAATGGACTGGTTTTTCTATAGTGCTTTTCTGCTCATTCACCCATAAAGAAATACAAGAACAATTTGTATGCTTTTCCTACTGGAATGCTTTCTATACAACATTCAAACACATTTAGACTGAGATGGATGAATTGGATGGATGCTTCTGAGCTACAGTAGCCCCAGGTGGCTGTATCATAGTCTAAGTCTACTACCAAGAGATCAAGAGTCATCTTCATGAAAGGAAACTCTTACCAGTTACAAACTGCTGGTTACACTCAAGAACTGGAAGACTGGATTAGACTTTGCCAGAAAAACACAGAAAAATCAGGAACAGTTCCAAGATGAAATTTTATCAGCATAATTAGAAAAGAAAATGATGAAGAAGGAAAACTGATCTGAAGCATATCACATCATCTGTCAAAGATGTTGGAGCCAATGTTACTCATTGGAGTAGTTGGAAAGTCATTGGACAGCACTTCACAGTGCAAATAGATAATGACCCAAAGAACACTGACAACCCAAGACTTTCTCAGGTGAAGAAATGGTCAAGTCACCTTTTTTTTGGTCTCCTATTATTAAATAGCCACAAGGCTCAAAATGTGGGTTTAGTGTCAGGGATACAGTTAATTTAAGATTTAAGCTAGGTGTTAGAGTTCAGGATTCATTTTTAAGGTTAGGGTAAGAGGCTGGGGAAAGCATTATGTCAACTAGATGTCCTCACTAAGGTATAAAAAGCATTTATTTGTGTGTGTGTGTGTGTGTGTGTGTGTGTGTGTGTGTGTGTGTGTGTGTGTGTGTGTGTGTGTGTGTGTGTGTGTGTGTGTGTGTGTGTGTGTGTGTGTCCTCAGTGAACTGTATCAGTCTCTGCAGTATCTTCCAGCTGCAGCAGTCACTTCAGTTTCTGTTCAGTCTGACTGAGGGAGGTTTTTGTACGACTGTTTTTCACTGTGTGAACACATACTGACTGTTAGGATTGTGTTCACTCTGACAGTAATAAACTGCTGCATCTTCAGCCTGGACTCCACTGATGGTCAGACTGAAGTCAGAGTTTGATCCACTGCCTGTAAAACGATCTGGAATCCCTGATATTCGCTCATATGCACGCTTAATGAGCAGTTTGGGAACGTCTCCATCACCCTGTTGGTACCAGGCTAAAATATGGTTGTTGCTATGAACATAAACATCCTGACTGGTCCGACACTTGATGCTCACAGTTCCTCCCACAGCAGAGCTCACTGCTCCAGGCTGAGTCACTGTGATCTGTCCTCTGGACTCTGAGGACACAGAGACAAAAACATAAAGCAGCTTCATGGTTTTGTGGGCTTCATTTCAGAGGGACAGATGTTGATAGAGGAGAGGAGTTTGATTCTCTGGACTTTACCTGTGAAGCAGCAGCAGAGGAGAGTCCAGATGAGGACGCAGATCAAAGTCATGTTTTTGATGAGGAGGATTTCTGTGGCTTCTGTTGTGATGAAGGACAGCTGTCAGTCATCCAGTGTTCAACTCTCAGGACTATAAACTCTCCCAGAGCACTGGAGCATGGTGCTGCTGATGCAAAGTGCCTCTCTATGGAAATCATGGAAATGCCCTTGTCCATTATAAAAGGTTTACTCTGTGTTCAAGAATCAGTGATTTGGTATTCCTGTCTGCTGTAATTACATTTTTTTTCCTCTTTCTCTTTTTAATTAATCCATTGAGTTATTCATAAACTCAACAATTTGTGTTTTGTTGATTATTTTTAAAAGCATTTTTTTAAAGTTTTACATTGTGCATCTTATGCTGAGCAAGCTTTGGTTGTGAGGATTGGGCAGGCTATTCTGTGACGTACTTAAAATCTGGTAATACAGTTGGTAAATATTTGCACGAAGAAAAGTCATCATTTCTGCATCTTGCTCTGTACTACACTATAAAGATTACAGCATAAAAACATAAGCAGCACATCATCAGAACTTATACTGAATCTTTGCACCAGACCATGTGTGTTACTCATGGCCGTTGATCAGTGTCTGTTGATTAATGGTCATGAGAATTTGCATATTAATGATCAAGGAACTGACCTCCCAGCCCATTGTTCCTTCAGTGGGCTGGTTTCAGTCATTATGCAAATGCACTGTTTCTAAGGTTGGAGAAACCTGCAGTCAGCTGAGACTGAAGAAGTCACCTGGATGAGTGACGAAACGTTTCTCCCCCTGAAAACGCTGCGTCCAGATGAACAGAATCAACCTTGTGGGTTTTACTTACCTGGATGATTGAGCGTGCATCAAGACACCATGTGTGTTAGTGCCTAATTATGAATAATATTACTCAGATATTGATCAGTGACAAACAACAAAAGGCTACAGTTTCAAATATTTTAGACTCTGACTGGTGAGAGTAAAATGCTGAACATTTGTCTCAATGCTAGATAGAAAGCACTCAGGCATAGGATTTAGTGTTTATACGAATGTCTGTGGATGAGGCATGTTTTATGAAGAGCTTTGTCTATGTTTATATGTCTGGTTGGGTCTTAGACTCCATCTCACCGCCCCCCCACACACACCCGTCTGGGGCTCTCCCCAGCTTGTTTCTAGGAGGGAGGCGGCTGTCCCTCCAGTGGTCCTGCTTGGGCTCTTGTGCTCTGGGGGGAATCTGGATGTCTGGGTCCTGGATGTCCTCCATGCTTGCTCCATGTCCTGGGGGGCAGTGCTATGGTTCCCCACAATTACTATTAGATAGTTACATGGAGAAACCTTTTGGAAACAAGCGCACTCACGCACACAGGTGTGCACAGACACTCACCGTCTTCCTTGGATGCTGCCTCTAAGCATATCGTCTGCTGTCAGTCTTTTGTGCTGCTCAGTAGCATTCAGTCTTTATTATTTACTCTTACTTATGCTTATCTAGGTTGTTGCTGTGGTCTCCCTACTGTGTTGTTCTCTTTTTGCTTGTTTTCTTCTTTTTCTTCCAGCAGGTGATCTCATGGGTTTTCATTGTCTTTTCTCACTGTCCCTCTTCCCCTCTGTTTTCTTTCCCTCTCCTTTTCTTAAACTTCTCTTATCTGTCTTTCTCTTTACGATCCCCCGGTTATATCTGTTCCAATTCTAATCATTTAAAAAAATAAATAAATAAAAAATAATGAAGATCAATCAAGTGGACCAGTATGGCACTGATTCACTTGAGAAAATAAATCTGTGGAGAATTTTTCTTGGCCTTCAGACAATAATTCTGATTGCTTCAGTGCCGAACGGGACAGGACAAAAAAAATGTGATCGTCCAAAAGCTCATGGATTGAACTGTATTTAAACTAACATTGTATGATGGTATTTGAAGAAGTCACATCAGCTGAGTCATGGCTGCTGTGCAAACAGTGAATGATTTAGTTGAGTTTGTTTGTTTCAGAGTCAGAGAGCCGTGTCTCTCTACAGTCAGAGGTTTTTGTACGGCGCCTCAATGAGTTTGTATCACTGTGGTGGACTTTTGGTGGAGGAACCAGACTGAATGTTGGACGTAAGTTTATTCTGGTTTACTATCAAATACTGTCTTTTTATTAAAGTGCATTTAACAATTTCTCTTCTGATTTTAAGAGAAAAGCACGTAGCTTTACAATAAGTTTGATGCTGGAATTTTTTATCATCCTCTTGTGTCGTGGAGGATAATTCAGATCTGCTCTGTCAAAATATTATGTCTACATTTCAGTCAAATTAAACTGAAAAAAAATCTAACAATAATATAAAGAAGAAAAACTTTCAAGTATTGTTTGAAATTACTTTGAGTTTATGTGAATTTTAAAAATTGTTTTAGATATACATGAAGAGCATTTCGTTTCGCTGAATTAATTAATTTATTCTATTTATTTGTTTCCAGTTAATATTAATGTCAGTCATGTACAATATTGATGATTTTAAACTTGTTTTGTAAATGTTTCCACATCTGCTTCTTTTATTTCCAGTGTAGTTTGAACATATTTCAGCTCAAACTGTGTGATGATTCTCTCTGTGCTGATATGCATGAGAGGTTTCTTAAAGGGAAGTGAAACAATGTGTGAGTGAATGACTGGTGGAGCAGAAAAAACACCTGACAGAAACTTCTTAACGGAGAAAATCAGCTCTTACAGTAAAGGTGTCCCACTGTCTGTGGTTTGATTGACAGCTGTGTGCTCCCTGTGCTCTAAGCTGATTGGTGTCTCCTAGGTGATGCCCATCCCGTCCTGACAGTGTTGCCCCCCTCCAGTGAGGAGCTACAGCAGGGGACTGCAACAATCACATGTCTGGCCAACAAGGGCTTCCCCTCAGACTGGAGTCTGTCCTGGAAGGTGGATGGCAGTGGCAGCATCAGCTGGGAGGAGAGCAGGAGCCCCGTGGTGCTGCAGAACGACGGCCTCTACAGCTGGAGCAGCACCCTGAGGCTCCCTGCAGACCGCTGGATGAAGGTGGGCTCTGTGACCTGTGAGGCCACCCAGGGCTGCCAGGCTCTGGTCTCAGAGCCACTGAGGAGAGACCAGTGTCCCCAGTCCTGACCTGACTCAACCTGATACTGGTTTAATGCTCTCATTCTCAACTCTGTAACTGTCTCTCCATCTTTCTTTTTTAAGAACAAATAAAGACTAAAACTGTTATTTTCTTTCTCATAATGACAACATTCATGTTTTAGGTAATAAAGATGTTTTGCAAAGTGAATTTTGGTTGAATCAGACATTTAATTTTATTCAAATCTACAAACCTGCACTTGATGAATATATGTTTCATTTAGAAGAATTCAGACCAACTCTGCACTCCAACATGATGTCTTTATTTTACACTGGTAAAATAAAACACAGGCTGAAAGAACCATTAAGGAGATCTGCATTTTGGCAAAAGCTGAAAAAGGAGTTTTAAAGTTGTTCAGGTTATTTTTATGTTTATTTAAATGTGTGTGGTAGGTTGTTGGTGGTGTTGCTCACCTGTACCAGACAGACTGGTTCATGAAGCAATGCTGGGACCTGGTTACCACGGAAACAGTCTCACCAGACTACAAAGCAAGTCTAAAGAAGAAAGAGTCTTTAGTGTCTCTAATGAGCTGTTTGTTCTGAGGAGAACTCACAGACAGGAGAGTCAACGAATGCAAGGAGTGATTAGAAAGAATCTGAAGAACAAAGTTTTAATTTCACTGACGAACACGGAGAAGATTAAATGAATGATGACATGAACAAAATATGAAAAAACACCTTCGGTTCAATAATTTTTTCACTCATGTTCATGTTTGATGATATGTTTACACTTAAATTCACAGGTGTGTTGTTTTTATTTTGAGCCTCACTGATCAGGAACATTTTCAGCTTTTTGGATTCAGATTATTTTATCTTGATATAGATTCAGTGTTTGCTCTAAGGTCAAAGGTCATGAACAAGACTTATCCTGGTATCTGTTAACCCTTTAGAACCGGTAGGAGCGGACACGCTCCATTTTGCGTAACTATTTTTAAATCCCGGTAGCTCTGCAACCACGTGAGCTAGCGCAATAATTTTTTTTGCATATGAAACCGGAGCAGTTGTACTTACATCTGATGCCATCAGCTTGTCCTCAGTCACAGTTTCCTTCCACATACAGCTTTGCAAAAACTGCATAAAAAGCGCTTGTAGCAACAAAAACATAATATTACAGAAACAGCTTTGCCGATCCGATCAGCTGTTTGTAACACTTCCTACGTCCATCAGCGCGAACTATCACATGACCGCATGACCTGCCCGAAACCGGAAGTGACGTCATTTTGCGGAAATGTAGTTTTTTTACCATCGTGGCCTCATGAGCTTATACTTGTGTTTTTAAAAGTTATGTTTGACTTCATGACTTTCTGTGTCGTTTCTGGGATGCTGAGGACTCATACTGCACTGCTGGAAATAGTTTATTTTGATGCACATGCTGTTATTTTGCAAATTTGCACTATAATATATTTTTTCGTTTTTCCTGTAGTATATGAAAATTGGTGTATCTCAAAAATAAAACTATGAAAACACTCAAAATAAATTTCCTTTGGTGGGAAACTAGTTTGTGCAACTTTTTTGTATTTACAGTTTTGAGGGATAAGCCTCTTAAATTTCTCTAACTAGAAATATATGTTAAAAAAACAAAAACGATTTTAAATTTTTTTGTAGTTTATTGCACTTTTTTGCAATTTATGTAATTACTATGCACTTAATGCAGACATATTATTAAAATATGGGCTATAATGGTTGTATTGATGTATAGCAACTTGAAATGCTCCAAAAAATGGCTCCACAGCATGTAAAAATATAATATAAGCTCTGGCGGACTTGGTTCTATGGTAGGTCTTAAAGGGTTAATGGCCCACGTTTGTTCTTTAGTTAAATATATATTTGAAAGTTGAACACAACATACATGCGATGTAGGACACAAATTTGTGATGAATCACTTCATTTTGTGTGTGTGTGTGTGTGTGTGTGTGTGTGTGTGTGTGTGTGTGTGTGTGTGTGTCCTCAGTGAACTGTATCAGTCTCTGCAGTATCTTCCAGCTGCAGCAGTCACTTCAGTTTCTGTTCAGTCTGACTGAGGGAGGTTTTTGTACGACTGTTTTTCACTGTGTGTTCACCCACTGACTGTTAACATTGAATTCCCCCTGACAGTAATAAACTGCTGCATCTCCAGCCTGGACTCCACTGATGGTCAGAGTGAAGTCAGAGTTTGATCCACTGCCTGTAAAACGAGCTGGAATCCCTGATTGTCGAGTGCTAGCAAGGTAAATGAGACGTTTAGGAACTCCTCCATCTTTCTGTTGGTACCAGGCTAAAAGATGGTTGTTTTTCCAAACACCAACATTCTGACTGGTCCGACACTTGATGCTCACAGTTGCTCCCACAGCAGAGCTCACTGCTCCAGGCTGAGTCACTGTGATCTGTCCTCTGGACTCTGAGGACACAGAGACAAAAACATAAAGCAGCTTCATGGTTTTGTGGGCTTCATTTCAGAGGGACAGATGTTGATAGAGGAGAGGAGTTTGATTCTCTGGACTTTACCTGTGAAGCAGCAGCAGAGGAGAGTCCAGATGAGGACGCAGATCAAAGTCATGTTTTTGATGAGGAGGATTTCTGTGGCTTCTGTTGTGATGAAGGACAGCTGTCAGTCATCCAGTGTTCAACTCTCAGGACTATAAACTCTCCCAGAGCACTGGAGCATGGTGCTGCTGATGCAAAGTGCCTCTCTATGGAAATGAACTGACTGACTCACACAGGGACTTGGATCTATCAGCTCACATGTTATTGAATATAAGTATTTTTTGAAGAATGGTTTGGGGTTGAACTTAACTTAACCTGGACAGATTTGTGCCCAGTGAAATGAAAGTCCTTTGCACCATTTAATCACATTTAAATCGTCTGTCTGGACTAGTGATGTGCGAATCATGAACGAATCGTTCAATACTCGAGAATCACTTTACTGCCTCGTGAATCATGATTCACAACCCCAACTGACTCACTGACTCATCCCTGTTGCTGTTTGCAAACTAATTTCATTAGTAGAAATATATCTAGCTTATAATTAAAATTGTTGGAAAAAAACAACAGCCAGTTCTGGTTTAGGGCCCGGATGGCTTAGGGATAGAAGCTCCTCTTGAGTCTCTCTGGCCTTGCCTGGATGATGCAGAACCTTCTTCCAGATTGCAGAAGTTGGAACAGTTTGTTGCCAGGATGGGACGGGTCCTTCAGTATCTGTGCTGCTCTAGTCTGGCATCTCCTGGTGTAGGTGTCCTGAAGCGGGGGGAGAGCAATCCTGCAGCAGCGTTCTGCTGTACGGATCACTCTCTGGAGAGCTTTTTGGTCCTTAACACAGCTGTTCCCAAACCAGGATGTGATGTTCTGTGTGAGGATGCTCTCCATAGCTATTTGACACATTTGAGGAAAATACTAATAAAATAAAATAAAAATAAATAAAATAAATGTTCCCTTTAGAAATCTTAATTTTTTTTGCTCTTTTTTGCTCTATAAAAATAGTTGTTTTTCTTTTCCAGTCACTCATCTTAGCAGTAGGATTTACATGAAAAGAGAAACAAATTAAGTTTGAGTGAAAATGTACATTTTTTGCACTCTCTGGGCAACTGACTCAGTGACTCAAAAAACCCGATTCATTTTGGTGAGTGACTCATTCAAGCTCGATTCAGTAAAAAGAATCAAACTTACCATCACTAGTCTGGACTCTTGGGGTAACTCTTGACTCTGCATTGATTTCGTTTAAAATCTCAAATCTCTCGTTCTGTCTTGTTTCTTCCCTTAAATTGCTAAGTTAAGGGCCGTTATGTCATCCCCTGAACTGGAAATTGTTATTCATTTATTTCATCACTGTAATTAATTGTTCACTTCTGTAAGAATAAAGTCGCTCCAATGTCCACAGTGTTGTTCATCCAGCTGCACAGGCTCCCTGTTGAACTCAGAATCAGACTCTTGAAGTGGACTCTGTCTTCATGAGTTCTTCCTGGGCAAGCAGCAGCTTACATCATTAAACTGTTTCAGCCATACAGCCACACCAGGTCCCTGAGCTCTTGTGATCAGGGTCTGCTTACTGTACATCGTACGAGGCTGAAAACTAAAGGAGACAGAGCTTTTACCACAGTGACCCCAGACTCTGGAACTCTCTCCCTCTGAGTCTGAGATCTGTGGACGCAGACGCAACCAAATGTCATGTTATTAGACTTGAATTTAGTAAACTTTGTTCTTTAATGCTCTGTTATTTTGTTGTGAAGCACTTTGTGATCCTTGTCTTGAAAGGTGCCACATAAATAAAATCTGACTTACTTACTTTTGTCATATGGTTGATCGATGGATCAGATTTTATTTTTTACAATATTGCACGTGTTAACATTTTTTATACGTAGGATTAAAATGAGTAAACAATATGGAAAAATTAAAATAAAGGCTGTGTAATTTTACTAAAGAATGATTCATCAGCTGTCAGAATTACACAGGGAGTGAATGATTTGTTGAGTTTGTTTGTTTCAGAGTCAGAGAGCCGTGTCTCTCTACAGTCAGAGGTTTTTCTACAGCGACTCTGTCATGGTTGGCTGTGTGGCAGGCAAGCAGAAGTGGTGGACCCAAAATTGCAGGACTCTTGGAGATGGGAATAAACTGAAAACGCAGCTTTATTGCTGGAGGAATGACTCACGAAATAAAACTTACAAAAACAAAACTCTAAACCAAGGTGCTGGAGGACAGGACATTACAAACACACAGCAAGTTGAGGGTACGACGCGACACTGACACAGAGAAACACAGGGCTTAAATACACAGATGGCGGTAATCAAGGGATGAGAGACAGGAGGGGAACACACCTGGGAGAAATCACAGCTGACGAGACAGGGGAAACGTAAACTGAGCACACTCACATACGACACAGACCTTCACAATAAAACAGGAAACTCAGACACATGGAACCAGACAAGACGTTGAACTAAACAGACAGATTCACAAACAGACGGGGTGACACCATAGACAGACAGATACAGACACAGACTCAGAGGCAGACCGAATATAACACGTAGAACTCAAACAATAATAATAATCATGATAATAAATTGGAAAATGATAATAATAAACTTAAAGCGCTGGGTCACCGACCCAGGACCATGACAGACTCAGTGAGTTTGTAAGATAAGATAAGATAAGATAAGATAGGACTTTATTAATCCCTCGGGTGGGTTCCTCTGGGAAATTCGACTTCCAAAAAGCACAGCAACGACCGAAGTTACAGTTACAGAATTGTTATATATATATATATATATATATATACACACACACACACACATATATATAAATACAGAGACAAATATAAATAAAATATACAAAGGGGATAAATAGAATAAATAGGAATAAAAAATAAAATACAAGTGAATTGCACATTTCAAGTATTGAGTCTATTGCACTGTTGACTATTTACAAAAAGTATTGCACAAGGTATTGTACAGTGAGGTGAAGAGGCACTACAGCTTAGTTGTTCCCTCCTTTGTCCTCCTGTTTCCCCTCCCTCTCCCCTCCAGAGAGGAGTTAAACAGTCTGATGGCGTGTGGGACAAAGGAGTTTTTAAGTCTGTTAGTTCTTGTCTTTAGGAGAAGCAACCTGTCACTGAACAGACTCTTCTGGTTGTTAATGGCCGTGTGCAGAGGATGCCCAGCATTGTTCATAATGTCCATCAGTTTCTTTAATGTCCTTTTCTCTGCCACTGTCACCAGAGTGTCCAGCTTCATGCCGACCACAGAGCTAGCCTTCCTGATCAGTTTCTCCAGCCTGGATGAGTCCCTCTTTGCTGTGCTGCTCCCCCAGCACACCACAGCATAGAAAAGTACTCCAGCAACCACCGACTGGTAAAACATCCTCAGGAGCTTCCTGCAGATGTTAAAAGACCTCAGCCTCCTGAGGAAGTACAGTCGGCTTTGGGCTTTTTTATACAGGTACTCTGTGTTGCATGACCAGTCCAGTTTATTGTCCACCCACAGCCCGAGGTACTTGTACTTGTTGACCACCTCCACCTCCTCCCCCTCTATCTGAACCGGCAGTGGACCTTCTCTGGACCTCCCGAAGTCCACAACCAGTTCCTTAGTCTTTGAGGTGTTGAGTTGCAGGTGGTTTGTGTGACTCCATGCGACAAAGTTCCTCACCAGACTTCTGTACTCCTCTTCCTGATCATCCCAGATACACCCCATGATGGCCGTGTCATCTGCAAACTTCTGAATATGGCATAATTCAGAGTTGTAGCAGAAGTCAGAGGTGTACAGGGTGAAGAGAAGAGGGGACAGCACAGTTCCCTGTGGTGCTCCTGTGCTGCTGACCACAGTGTCAGACGTGATGTCCTTCAGCCTGACGTACTGTGGTCTGTCGGTCTGTATCACTGTGGTGGACTTTTGGTGGAGGAACCAGACTGGAATTTGGATGTAAGTTTATACCCTTTGTTTGCTTCAATTGTTGACTGTTGGGTGGTCATTTAGGGCAGCACGGTGGCACGGTGGTTAGCACTGTTGCCGCACAGCAAGAAGGTCCTGAGTTCACTTCCACCATCAGGCCGGGGTCTTTCTGTGTGGAATTTGCATGTTCTCCCCATGTCTGCGTGGGTTCCCTCCGGGTACTCCGGCGTCCTCCCACCGTCCAAAGACATGCAGCTTGTGGGGATAGGTTAATTGGATAATCCAAATTGCCATTAGGTGTGAATGTGAGTGCGAATGGTTGTCTGTCCCTGTGTGTTGGCCCTGCGACAGACTGGCGACCTGTCCAGGGTGTACCCCGCCTCTCGCCCTATGACAGCTGGGATTGGCTCCAGCGCCCCCCGCGACCCTGAAAAGGATAAGCGGAAGCGAATGGATGGGTGACAGAAATTTACGTCTAAATTTATGTTTGAAATTTTTACCTACTTCCTGTCAATAAAACAGTTCCTTCAATGTTTTTTTTTTCTATGTTCTTCACAGTAAGTTGTGGTTAAACACAATTTTACTTGAATAAAAATTCTTCAAATAAAATTAAACAGACTAAACTTAAAGACATATTCAGATTAAAGTTAAATGTATAGTAAATATCTCTGTTTATCAAGTAAATAGTTTTAGTGATTAATTATTTTTCTAAACTCATGTAACACTTAAAATCATGTGTGAGTTGCATTTTTGTGACTTTGACACTGGTTTGTAAAATGTTGCACTTTTTCCTTCTGTATGTGGTTTGGACATATTTCTGTGCTGAGAGGTTTTTTAAAGGGAAGTGAAACAATGTGTGAGTGACTGTTGGAGCAGAAAAACATCTGACAGAAACTACCTGTTACCCGTTCTCTAAGCTGATTGGTGTCTCCTAGGTGATGTCCGTCCCACCCTGACAGTGCTCGAGTAAGGAGCTGGAGCAGGGGAATGCCTCGCTCACATGTCTGGCCAACAAGGGCTTCTCCTCAGACTGCATTGGTCTGCCTGCAGACCAGTGGGAGAAGGTGGACTCTGTGACCTGTGAGGCCACGAGGGGCTCCGATACTCCACTCTCAACTTTCCCACATTCCCAAATAACATGCATAAATGTCCCTGGATCTGAGCTACATTTCCAGCATATATTATTGGGACTGATTCCCATTCTATAAAGTTTAGAAGGAGTGAAGTACCATGCATCTATTAATTTGTACTGAGTAAATTTACCCCTGGCCTCTCTTATATATTTATCAGAGAATGACAAAATTCTACACCAATCTTCTTTACAAATTACACGACTGAAATATCTCTGCCGCGCTCACGCTCACAGGTGCTCACACACACAAACTACACCCTTTTTGGCTCCTACCTCAAAGCACACTGTGCGCTGTCGATCTTACGTGCTGCACAATAATATTCAATATTTAGTATTTACTGTTATATTTTGTCTGTTTTGTTGGTTTTTGTTTTTTGCCCTTTATCACCGTTCCTCTTCCCCGCTGTTTTTCTTTCCCTACCTCTCTCTTTCTCCCTTTTCTTTCCCCCAGTCATGTCTGTGCAGCAAGTGAAAATAAAATAAAATAAATAATAAAAACAAAGGTCAATCAAATGGACCAATACTGTAAGGCTGGGATGGTCCATTTGGTAAAGTAAATCTGTTGGGCATCTTTCTTTGCCTTTAGACAATAATTCTGATGGCAAAAGAATCAAACGGGACAGGTGGAAAAATAAAAAATAAAAAAAATATCTCTGCCATATAGTCCTCAAGTTTTCACATATCTCTGTTTTTAGATTGTTAAACATAAACACATAAGCATAATATCCTCTAATTTTGGGTTTAATAATATTCCTAAATACTTCATACCTGAAGGTAAATACTTAAAATTGAATGCAGTAATGGATCTAGAGTGACATGATGCTGATAGTGGCGTGCCTTCCAATTTGTACCAATTTATCTTGTAACCTGACAACCTTGAAAATGACTCAAAGCATGCGAGTAGCGCTTGTAGAGACTGGATGGGATCCGTTAATACTGCTAAGATGTCGTCAGCATATAGAAATAACTTGTGCTCCATACCCCCTGCATGAATACCTCTGATACCCCTGTTAGCTCGAATAGCTAAGGCCAGTGGTTCCAGAAATATCATGAAGAGCAGCGGGGACAAAGAACACCCCTGCTGGGTCCTGCGAGTGAGATGGAAAAACTCTGACACCAATCCATTTGTCAAAACTGCTGCCCTTGGACTTGAATATACAGTTTTGACCCAGTTACAAAATCCAGGCCCAAACCTAAACCTTGCAAGGGTTGTCATAAGGAAGCCCCGTTCTACCCGGTCAAAAGCCTTCTCGACATCGAGCGAGAAGGCCGCAACCGGGGCTAGCTTGAAATAATAATAGAAGTCTTGTAATGTTATCACCTGAAGACCTATTCTTAATAAAACCAACCTGATCACCGTTGATGATATCTGGTAATATTTGATCTAAGTGGAAGGCCAAAACCTTTGTCAAAATTTTGCAATCAACTCCTAAAAGGCTTACTGGCTGGTAATTTGCTGGGTCTGATACAAGGGCGTAGATTTGGCATGGATGGAAGGGACATGTCCCCACCAATATCCAGCGATTATTGAATTGTCCCCACCAATAATTTGATCTCTTCGAGTAAAGAAAAACAAACCCGATAGAAAGAATGTAATGTTGTTACGTATGTTGCTAAATAGACTTTGATGAACAGGTATTACAAAGGGGTTATATATAAAATGAAAAAAATACCTGTTTCTCAAGTATATTTGTAACTGTGTTATTGTACTTACATTATAATGAATCAGCTTCCTTTTGTCCACTTAAATTATGTTTACAGAACTATTTTTGCATTTACTGCAATTTCAGCATCTTGGCCAGATTACTCTTAAAAGAGACATTTTTAAAGTCAACAAGAATTTTTTGAACTGCATAAATAAAGGTTACATAAAAGTCACTGCCAAAAGCTGAATGCAGCTTCTACCTTGTTACAGGAATGTTGTTTGTTGCTAAAGATGACTTGATATCATTCATGAGGGATACATTTGACTTATGTTTCACATATTATAGACCAACAAGTTATTTATAGCAGTTTAAATACAAGCAATCACTTTTTGGCAAATACCAGAAGTCAGTTTTTGGCAGACAGTTACTTCTAGACACAACACCGGGTCCTCAGGTGGACGCAGTCTTTGAATTTGGACACCCCCGGCCTGTTTCCAGACAGACAATAATAGTGGTGACATTTAACTTTAACGAGAGGAGAAGGCATGTGTTTGGCTCCTTCACATAGTGGACATTGAGTTGTTGTGTGGGGCACCAGTAGTCCATGTCTGTTGCTGTAACAGTAGTTCATGTTTAGAAAATCCCAGCTCACTGATTTGATCGGGGCAACAGTGCCTAAAACGTTGCGTTATTTTGCTGAGAGATCTTTTACTTTGCGATAATCTTAGATGAGTAGTTTTATGGACAAAAACCAGCAGGTCATTCAGTGTTCCCTTAGTGCTGTTGTGGAAGTTTCCCATTAAATGAAGCCTGCAGACGAGCGGTGAGCGGTAGCTAACATTCTTTAATCCAAACACACAAAGAACACACAACCAAGTTTGATGAAGTCCCTGCATGACCGCGGGGCAGACGGTCAGCAGAGTCTCCCTGAGCCCAGCATGGCTCTCAGTTAAATACCTTCTCCAGGAACAAAAGGCAGTACACAGCTGTTTCGCACCTTAAGGTTCACACTCCCAAAGAGACAAAAGATTCTTCCTGTGGAGTGTCTGCTTCCCCCAACTTCCTTACTAGACCCCCACCATTTGTCTTACTGTATGAGTGTGAGACTTGTTAAAATCCAGTGGCGCCAAGGCATCATACAATAAAATAATGTGATTAATACATAAGTAAAAGAAATTCCTATACAGTGCTAATGTATAAGAGACGTTATATGGCTGAAATAACTAAAGTCTAAAATACTTAGTCATTTGTTTAATAGTAATTTAACATTATATAATTCACATATAAAACTATGAATTGTAATTTTAAATGGTTTAAAAGCATGCAGAATAGGATATGTAGGCAAGTATATTTCTCCTTTTTTTATGAAGAAGCAAAGACAAAAAGGAGAAAAAAAGAAACGGGGCAGAGTTCGGTGGTTGAATCATTCGTCCCCACCAATGCCAAAACCAAAACTCTGCCCTTGCTCTGATATATCCCTATCCTTTTTAGGAATAAGGGAGATTAGTGCATCATTAAATGTACTCGGTAAGGAGCTTATTTTTAGTGCCTCAAGGTAAACTTTATGCAAGACTGGAGCTAAAATATCAATATATTTCTTATAGTACTCAATCGGGAAGCCATCCAAGACTGGCGATTTTCCGATTTTTCATTGATGAGATGGCAGCTCTGAGCTCTTCTTCAGTTATAGGCACATCCAGTCTTGTTCTTTGTTCATTTTGTTATCTTTTTGTTCAAATACTAAGAAATGACAAAAGAAGATTATTTCATGGAAGAAGATACATCTATCCTGTGTCCCTTGGAATATTCCCCACTGTTCTGTAGATACTGCTGCTTATGTGCTGTTCTTCTTCCACCTCTGCCTTTATCTTCAGTGAACTGTATCAGTCTCTGCAGTATCTTCCAGCTGCAGCAGTCACTTCAGTTTCTGTTCAGTCTGACTGAGGGAGGTTTTTGTACGACTGTTTTTCACTGTGTGAACACCCACTGACTGTTAGGATAGTGCTGACTCTGACAGTAATAAACTGCTGCATCTTCAGCCTGGACTCCACTGATGGTCAGAGTGAAGTCAGAGTTTGATCCACTGCCTGTAAAACGAGCTGGAATCCCTGATTGTCGACTGCTAGCATACTTAATGAGCAGTTTGGGAACTCCTCCATCTTTCTGTTGGTACCAGGATAAAAGATGAGAACTTCCAGAAACATAAACATCCTGACTGGTCGTACACTTGATGCTCACAGTTGCTCCCACAGCAGAGCTCACTGCTCCAGGCTGAGTCACTGTGATCTGTCCTCTGGACTCTGAGGACACAGAGACAAAAACATAAAGCAGCTTCATGGTTTTGTGGGCTTCATTTCAGAGGGACAGATGTTGATAGAGGAGAGGAGTTTGATTCTCTGGACTTTACCTGTGAAGCAGCAGCAGAGGAGAGTCCAGATGAGGACGCAGATCAAAGTCATGTTTTTGATGAGGAGGATTTCTGTGGCTTCTGTTGTGATGAAGGACAGCTGTCAGTCATCCAGTGTTCAACTCTCAGGACTATAAACTCTCCCAGAGCACTGGAGCATGGTGCTGCTGATGCAAAGTGCCTCTCTATGGAAATCATCTGACTGACACAATGAAATCCTTCGTGCTTTTTCTGTCTGAATTAATGATGTCTTTTCTGTTTTTGCTTAGTTTCCTATTAATTGATATTAAAAATTACTCAAAATTTAATTTGCAGTTTATGGATTACAGTTACACTTAATGTGTAACCTGCCCCTTACCCTGGGGCACCTGGGTAAAGCTCCAGCCTCTCCAGAATCCTGTCAGATAAGATCACAGATTGAAATAGAAAGTGTGACATCATCAATATTTTTATAACTTTCATTTGATGCTTTTTTTATATATAAATTTGTTGTCCCAACAGCTAATTTAGGAAATTATTTAGGTGACTCATAACTGAATGATCAGTCATTCAGTGTTTAACAGAACGGCTTATTCATTTATTAATGTCAATAGTAAATGATCAACTGTAATGAATATTATCCGTAGTGTCCATCTTAACACAAGGTCACTCTTCTGAAAAGAAAAACAAATTATCATCAAGAGAACTAAAACCATGAATAACAATAATCAAGAAATATAAATTAAACACAGAACACTTGGTCACAGACCAATGAAAGCTATTTTGATTGAAAACATATTATGTTGTTTAATTTATAATGACGCAGAGTTGGTAAAAGAGGAAGAATTTATAGATTATCTGGGATGAAGAATAATTGAGTTCTTTAAAATAAATAACACAAAAACATCTGCCTTCATTGAATGAAAGCATTGAATAAATAAAAATATTTATATTTTTATTGAGATGTTGAAAACAGCAAAGCTTTTGGAGAATTTCACCAGCCATTTGTACAGTACTGCACTTAAAACAACACAGAAGAGCTACTGATTGAAGGTGTTAACTACAATTTCAAATGGAAACAGAGGATAGCTGGATTCTGAAATAAACACTGGATGCTGGGAAATGGTGCAAAGTAATTGAATGACTGTCTACTACAAACCATTTCATGGGGAAACAAGATTATCTTTGTAATTCATCTTGGAATAATGAGGAAACAAAGTATTTTGAGTTCAAGAGGTGAGCTTGCATGTATCAGCATGAGGTCCAGGAAATCATCAATCAGCTGACAAACTAAATCAAACATAGAGAAAAAAAACTTTATTACTGTCAAGTTACACTCAAGAACTGGAAGACTGGATTAGACTTTGCCAGTAAAACATTTAAAAGGTCAAAAACAGTTAAAAGATGAACTTTTTTCAGCATGACTGGAAGAGAAAATTAAAAGGATAAAAACTGATCTGATGCAAATCACAACATCTGTCAAAGATGGTGGAGACAAAGTTATAGCACTGATGGTTTTGGCTGTAAGTGTAGCTGGGCCACTAGTATTTACTGATAATGTTACTGCTGATAGAGGTAGCATGTCACAATCTGGGAGGCAGATTGTCTGGAGGAGGATTTGGACCCAAACGCAAGCACGGACGACAGCGTAGCTGTGAGCAAG